>NW_024542679.1:2400000-3607500 GCF_018151105.1 Drosophila obscura
GAGTAGTTGTAGTTGTTGTGCCGCTGCCGCCGACTCGCGTTGCAAATGCGAATTCGCTGAGGCAGCCAGCCAGCCCAACCAGCCCAACCAGCCCAGCGACAAAGTTCGCGAGAGTCGTCTCCACCGCTACGCTACGCTCTGCCTGCTGGCTGTCGTCGTGCAAAGGCAAAGGAAAAGCCAGTGGCGTCCGGCAGCGACGTAGGCAGCAGCAGCAGCAGCAACGACACGAAAATATGATGCGGAGAGCAGCAGTGTCCCAGCAGCAGCAGCAGCAGTCCGAGGCGCCAAAAAACGCCGGCTCCAAACCGATGGATGGATAGGATATGTGGCTGGCCCCCGCCGTTCCGTTGCATGCATTCGCAGTCGCAGTCGCAATCGCATTCGCATTCGCATTCCTTTGCTCGGATAAACGACTCGGTGGCGGCGCCATCGACTCGGACTCGAACTCGAACTCGTCCTCGGCCTTCGTGCAACCCCCAAAAATGAGGAGCAACAGCAGCGGCAGCGGTAGCGGCAGCGGCAGCAGAGGCACCCATACAGCCACAACAGCGAGATGCAAGTTGCAAGAGGGGCACAGGCACAGGCACATTAAACGCGTTGGATGCGTGTTGTATGCCGTGCCCCATGTGTGCCCCTGTCTCTTCTCTCTGCTGTGTGTGTGTGTGTGAGCGTGAGGAAACGGAAGTTGCCCCCAAAATGCAGAGAGCAATGTGGCATGGCGGCGCTTAGCCCTAATACTTTTTGTTGTTGTTGTTGTGGAAGGTGCTGGTAGGAAGGTGCGTAGAAGGGGCAGGGATTACAGGAGGAACTTTTGAACGTGGGAAAGTGAAGGAAATTTTAGGGGAATATCTGTGAATATTTTAAGGAATATTCATGAATTAAATGAAGGATCATTCAGTTATTCATTGCAAAAATGATCTTTCATGCCATCTCTGGTGACTCTCTCTCTCTTGCGTTACTCTCCGCTTGAGAAAAAGATTCTCTGGCGTAAAAGATTCTCCATTAATTAGTTCCGTTTGCTGCCACCCACTCAATCACACAACTCCCGCCCGCCCCTCTCTCCATGCTCCTCTTGCATGCTCCTCCAATCTTCAGTTTCAGCTTCGGCTCTCGCTCTCAGCAGCAGCAGAAGCAGCCGCAGCGCAGTCGACGTCAACGTCAACTTCTGCGTCGTCGTCGTTTATTGTAAACAAATGCTTAGGCGAAAAAGATGAGAGACGAGCGACGACACGAATTCGCCGCAGTCTTTCGTTTCGGTTCGTTTGCTCTCTTTTGCTCTTAAGAGAAGAGCCGCCGCCGCCGCCACTACGTTTTCTTCTCTTTTCAGCTGCCTGCCTGCCTGCTGCTGCTGCTGCACCTGCAGTTTTTGGCCAACAACTATTTTTGCTGCTTCTTTTTTTTTTCTCGCTCTTGCCAGAAAGGGGAAGTTTATTGTGTGGGTAGGAGGGGGGCCGGCTGATGGCTGAGACTGGTCAGATATTCGCGATTCTCTATGCAGGAATGTGTGTGTGTGTGTATCTATATGTGTGTGTTTGTGTGTTCGTGTTTGAATTGCATTTGTAGTTTTTGTGATTATTGTTTTTGCCTTGCGCATTTATAATATGCATAAAAAATAAAAAGAAATACGAAAAATCCAGCAAAAATATATGCCAGAAAGAGATGAAGATACACACACAAAGGCAGAGGGAAAGAGAGAGAGAGAGAGAGAGTGAGGTATGGTAGGCAAAGGCAGGAAAGAGAGAGGCAAGGCTAGCTGGCTGCTGCTGCTCTGAAGCTTCGGCCAGTCATAAATTATGCATAATTTTTTTCGTGACTGGCAAATGGCGGCATCTCGGGGATACATTATAATAATAAACAGCAAAGCGCGCGCCGTGGCGGGGCCCCACAGCGTTGGCCATGGAGGTAGAGTGCTGGCAAGGCGGTGCTGTGGGCCAGAGGGGGCAACAATATGATCAGAATGTATTTTCCGATCAACGCGCGACATTCAACGATAATTGCCTGTGGCAACTTTTGATGCGAAGCTACAAAGATAGAGAGCTAGAGAGAGAAGGGTGAGACGGAGACGAAGACGAAGAGAGACTTTGCTTACTTTTGCTGAATTTATTAAGTCAAGCGCACAGTTGGCAGTTCTGAGATACAGATTCGAAAGATACTGAGATAAAGAAACGCTTTAGATGCGTTTTTTGGTAAGGCTTTTTATTTTTAGTTGTTCCAAAGCTGCTTCAAATTTTAATTGAAAACTGTGAATAGGGAGATTTATTTGCTTGAATAAAAGTTGCCCCATAAGTGAATGGGATGCTTCTTGCTGGCCCGTGCTGCATGCCTGCCCCACTGTGCCGTGCCGTGCCGTGCCGTGCCACCTCTCTGCTTTTCAGCTTGCAACAAATGAATTGCAGCAAATAGCAAACAGAATTTGGATCAAACACCGAAACTGCAGCAAGCACGCATTTTCCAAGTTGTTGGTTGTATGCCACATGCCCCCACGACACGACACGACACCCAACCCAACCCAACCCAACCCACCCCCCTCGAGAGAGAGGGGCAAGGCGGCCGTATGGCTGCAGAACGCGTTTATACGAGAATTTATGTATTTAACTGGTGACGACGACGACGACGACGACGACGCTGACGAGCAAAACGATGACGCGGACGTGAAAGGACATGGCAATGGACACACACAGGAGCGGGGCTCGTGGATGCGACCCATGATGATGCTGGCCAAAAAAGCGACGAAAGCCTATGCGACAAGAGGCAATCGGAGTGCGTGTGTGTGTGTGGCGTGTGGCGTGCGGCGTGTGGGGGAAAAGATGACAACATTTGAACCAAACAACAGACAAAGTTGCAGAGGCGCGGAACGAGTGGCACGGAGTGGCATGCAGTGGCAGGGGGGATTCAGTGGACAGTGGCAGATGAGATGGTCGACTGTCGCTGTCTGACCCCGTGGCTCGCTGGCAAACACTGGCAACAAATCAAGGGAACTTTGACTATGAAACAAAACAAAAAAATCCCCCTAAGCGATTGGCCACTCTAATCAAAAGGATTTCCCTCTCCTTTTCCTTCATTTTATTGCTAAAAATACAGAAAGTATCCATGAAATATTGAGAGAATAAAAATGTAACTTAATTTTTTGCAGTGCAAAATAAGCAAAAGCGATGTGTGTTTGCGAGTGTGTTGCATTGGAGGTGACCAAACGTACACAAGTGTGTGGCAGCAGCAGCAGCGGCAGCGGCAGCAGCAGCAGCAGCTGAGGAAGCGCCAAAAGAAGGAGGGCTTGGGAGTGGGATTGGGTGGTGTGGGGGTGTGGTACGAGTACGACTACGACCCAAAGGGGAGGATCAGCGGCAAAAAATGTTGCATATTAAAACGGCAAATAGAACAGTGCAACAGAGCAGCGGACAACGGCCAACGGACAACGGATAGCAAACCTCCACGGTTGCAGCTTAGAGAAATGCAGAGAAAGCGGCACAACCCCTTTGCTGCCAGTGCTGCTGCTGCTACTGCTTGTTCTTCTGCTGTGGCATGAGGCATGGAGCGCGGGGTCGCTGCTGTTGTTGTTTTGTCCACCTTCCACCGATGTCTAAAAGTTGGCTTACACACAAAAGCGATGAGCGATGATGCCTCAAATATGCAAAAATGCCTAGCGCAATAAAACGTAGCGCCCCCGAGGGCCACACGGCATCAGCAGCAGCAGCAGCAGAGCAGAGAACACCACACAGCAGAGCAGAGAGGCAATGAAAAAGGGCTTACCACTCCAAAGGGGGTGGGCAGGGAGGTAGTCCCGCCTGGAGTTAGAGATGGAGCTGAAGGCTGACCAAACGAGGGGGGTTGCAGTTTCGTACCAAAATCCACAAAACGAACTTTGAAATGCAGGCGCAGGCAGGCAGGCAGGCAGGCAGGCAGGCAGGCAGGACCTCTCGGACTCGACTCGAACGTCGCGCTGCTGTTGCTGCGTTGCTAACGATGCCGCCGCTGGGCTGTCTGATTGGATTGGGGCATGGGAGATGGGAGATGGGGCATGGGGCAGGAGTGTGTGTGGCATATATCGAGGAGTGGCGTTTTGCAGAGTAGTTGGGGCTTAGGTAGAGGGGTGCATGCCACAGACACAACAGATAGACAGGAGGTCGAGCAACGGCAGGAATATGTAGAGATAGATGCATGGGAAGGGTTTTTTGGGGAGACCAAAGAGAGGCCTTTGAAAGAACTGAATGCAGCGAAAAGATATCAAAAAGTGGAGCCTAGATCTCGGAATTAGTCTTTTGGGCTGTTCTAGGGGTCTAGGGGTAAGATCTTCTGTAGAAAGGAGAGAGAGAGAGAGAGAGCGAGACGCTGCACATTTTTAGTTTGTTTCGTTTTTATTTTTTTTTTTGGTCTAAAGATCCCTTTCGATCGATTTCGGGCTTAAAGATACTTTTGTGCGGATAAATTTGGGTCTGAGTAGCTACTTTTGTATCTATTTTGTTGTAGTTATTTTTATTATTTATTTTTTGCATTTTTTTAAAATATTTTTTCTATGTAAATCTTTTTTTTTATAATTTTTAATAATTTTAATTCTTTTTTTTTTAATTTTCTTGCATTTAAATTTTGTATTTGTGTTTAGTTTCTTTGCTCAGCGAAATTCCCTTTGCTTGCCCTTAATGGGAAATTTCTCTCAGTGCATGTGTACCCTCTTGGGGGGTGGGGCGGTGGCCCGCATTGATGGACAGTTAACGCGGCAAAACGAACGCGAAAACATGGACCCAGAGAGATGGTCAAAAGGAGGCGGAGGCGGAGAAGGTGGATGAGCGAACTCTGTTCCTCTGTTGCTGCTGCCTGCTCCTTCCTTTGCCGCTGGCTGTTGTTGCTGCTGCCTCTGCCTCTGCTGCTCCTTCTGCTCCTTCTACCCGTGTTGCAAGGCTTAGACGACGCAACTGTACCGAGAACCAGGACCAGCAGCAGCAGCAGCAGCAGTCACAGTCGCAGCAGAAACAGGACGAGAACGAGGTGCAGGATGAGGTGCAGTCGCAGTTTTAGGATCCAGGTTCAGGCACCAGTCATTGGGTGCCGTGCCCCTTTGGCAAGATTTTCGCGTGCGTTGCAAGTTGCCTGGCCTATGCAGCCCCCTCCCCCGCTTCACACATGCTGCTGCTGCTGTTGCTGTTGCTGCTGCTGTTGCATTGTGTGTGCCACCAGTGTCCATCTGCTGCCGTTGCCTCCTTGCCACATGTGTGTGTGTGTTTTTGTAGATTTTGCGCGCTGCGCCATTTGATTGCATTGCGTCGCTCGCTTCCGCTTCCACTTGGCGGCATTGTCGCCGCTCCTTTGGCTGCTGTTGCCTCCTGCCTGATGCCCCTCCCACCCACTCTTCTGCTGCTGCTGCTGCTGCCTCTTGTGCTTGTGCCCCTTCATTCATTTATATACAAATGAACGCCTCTAGTTTTGCCACGCCCTCATTCCCCCCGGCATTCGAGTGCCAGACGCAGGCAAATAATTTCCTTTTTTTCTTTCCTAGCTACTCTTTGCGCTGGGGCTAGGGTATAAGCACTATGTGGCAGCAAATGAGAGGCAAGTACATGGCAAATTGGTAGATGGATTTAATTTTGAGTGTTCTGTGGCAAAACCCTGTGGAGGAAAATTCATATTTTTGTGTGGGATATGCATAGGTTTGTGCAGGGTCCAAGGAAAACCTCACAAATCCAAGGAATGTGTATTGAAATTGATTTAAAATTGAACATTTAAATGGATTATCTATGGGAAAATCTGTCTTAGAGGGCCTCCAAGGCCTCAACACCTCGAAGATGCTCGTTCCTTCCCATCACAGAGATCTATAGATGTCAATGGATGCTGCCATATATCGATCTATAGATTGGGTATCCCGATGTCGCTCATACAAAACATTCCGACTGGTTTTTATTGTATTTGTCTGTGTGAGAGAGAGAGAGAGAGAGAAGGCAGCAGCGACAGACGGCTTCGGTGGCTTCTGTCGTTTGTCTGTTGTTGCAAGTTGTTAGGCGGGAGCCATGTGGTCAATGCAAGCGGCTGCAAAGAGAGGGGTTGCTGGGGAGGAGTAGAAAGAGGCAGAGAGCTGCATCCACTTTTGTTGGGGGGGGGATTGAGAGGATTAGTTAGCCAGAGAGGAGACAGAAGAGGCAGAAACGGCATCGAGTCGCAGATGTGACGCAGAATCCACTTGGGAGTCGCCCCAACCGCCCCAACAGCCAATCGAATGCATCTTTAAAGCTCGCGGACTTTAATCCTTCGCTGCCTGCCGCCTGCAGTCATAAATCCTGACATAATTCCAAGGGAAAAAAGGGATGCCTCATTAAGGGGCAGAGTGGCACGGGGGGCGCGCATTCACTGATTGAAGTTTTTTGCTCAAGAAAACGGCTCAAAAGATTTTTCGCAGACTAATTAAAAAAACATTCATTCGACAAAAACAAATGACAAAAACAAAAACAAAACAAACAAAAACAAAAAACGAGGCAGCGGGCAAATCGGAGGCAGAAATCTAAGGAAATGTTTCGTGCCACAAAAGGGGTGGGCGCAGGTTGCTAATTGCCACCGCGTGCGATGCTGTTTTCACAATGCAAATCCGACGACGACGAAATCAGAAGAAAACGCAGAAGAAAAGTAGTGCGCGCAAGAGTGAGAGAGGGGGGAAAAAATCATTCGTAATTGTCGAGGGAATCGTTTGAACTCCCCGGCAGGGAGCGATGATTACTCGACTCTGCTTGGTGGCTGCAGCATGTGCAACAATCCTCTCAAGCTGCATGAAGAAAGTTTGGCAAGGAAACTCTTTTGGGGGCAGATGCCACACCTTGGCAAAGCCAAGCCACAGAAGCAGCAGATGGTGGAACAACAAAAAAAAAAATGGGAACGACTCTGCCTGCCACCAACTTGGTTGTTGGTTGTTGCCTGCCACCAACTTGGTTGTTGTGTGCGACACATTCCCATGGATGAGGCATGAATGAAACGCATGCACACGCGTGCCACAAAATGCATGAATGAAAATTTGTTGCACGCCACACAAACACACACACACACACACACACAGCAGCAGCTGCAGCTGCAGCTACTGCGCGCGTGAAAAAGAAAAAGAGTGCAATGGGATGGCGCGCAATGCCACATGCAGCGCCACCACGCACGCGACCCCGAAAAAAGCGCCACGTTGCAGCCACGAAGCGGCGATGAGAGGTGCAGCCTAACAGAAGTGCAACCTGCCTCACTGCGTGCCCCTGCCCCACCATGATGTGTGTGTGTGTGTGTGGCAGCAACAGCAGTAGCAGCATCCCTCGCGAAAAAAGCGTGGATGATGATGATGATGATGCCACCAATTTGCTGTCCATTCGATTGTTCAGCATGCAGCACACGCGTCAAGGTCGTTCGTACGCCCCATGCCCCACCCAAAAAGTGTGTTGCATGAAGTGCTGCTGCTGTTGCTGCTGCTGCAATTGCCGGCAAATGTGTCTGTGTGTTCAACAGTTGGTGGCAGGCAGCAGCCGGGCAAAAAAAAAAAAAAAATGCACACCCCAAAAAAAAAGGGGAGTTGTACCTGCCCCGTCCGCCCCACTGTGCTGCTGCCGCTGTTGCACTTTGATTGCACTGGCGGGGCCCGTCCAGCGATTATCCTGCGCTGCATATCAATGTCCTGCTGCCTGCCCCCAGCTGCATGCCCCCTAAAAAAACGACGCAAAAATCACGGGAAAGTGAAGGTCATTTCCATTCATGCCTCATGGCCTAGACACATGCCCCCTATCTGGCACTCCCCGCCAGCAGCCGCCGCTTGCAACACACACATTCATGGGGCAAGCACTCGATTCGCATTTTTGCATTTTTTCCGGCCTGGAATTTTGTTTCGTTTTTTACGTGCCACAGTGGGAGGGGGAGCAGGCGGCAGAAGTGCATTCAACGCGATTATTAGGGATTTCAATCGACGCTGCACTTGCCACACGGCCTGCCTGCCTGCCACTCCCCTGTGGCATGATGGTCGTCTGATGGCCCCCTCCCACCCGGATGGCCGCTTGTTTGCGGTTGATGTTGCATGGTGATTTTTTCGCTATTTTTTGTTGTTTTTGTTTTTGATTTTGGGGCACGCGCGTCCCTCGATTTTTGCCATGAATTTCTGCAGTAGGCTGCCACACCCCCCCACCCATTTGTGCGCCCCATTTGAATTGTTGCACTTTTTATGCAACGCGGCGTGTCGCCTTTTTTCGGGGGGCATGCAACTGCCACTGCTGCTGCTGCTGCTGCCCCATGCTGTTGAAGTGTGAAAATGCATTGGGAAAAAAAGAAGAAAATGGAAGGATGTTCTGCCACACCCCGCACCCCCTGCCACTGCTCCTCGCTGTTGCTGCTGCCTCGCTCCTGATGGCTTTTCTGGCCAAATGCGTTGATGCTGCATTTTTGTTGCACATGCAACAAGCAACTGCCTCCCCGGTCTCGTGTTTTTGTGGCACTGTGTTTTGTTTATTGTGCTCTGTGTGTGCGGCAGGGGCAGGGGCAGTGGCAGTGGCAGGGGCAACAGGCCGCCCGCCGAAAAACCCAATTGACCGCAAATTTGTGGCTTACCTCAGCGATGGCTTTTTCCAACAACTGATTTTTATCCATCGCGATGAAAACATGCAACATGCACATAGCGTAGGGTGGACGGTAAAGGGGAGAGGCAACTGCTGATTGGTAGGGGAATATCCTGCAAATCGGTGGATGGATGGCTGGACAGGATGATGGCCCGATTGACATCCGTTTTTTTGTTTGGGTGCAGACTAAACACTGGGTGATTGGCAGCCACTCGTAGGTCAATCGTTGATTGAATTTTTGGGGATTAAAAATAAATAAAATTTGGACTGCAGAGGTTAATAATTGGGGAATCGGCTTGGGGAATTCTTTGAGGGTATATTCCTGCTGCAAGTGGTGATCACTAAATGTAAATAAATAAAGAATAAATAAATTAAATAAATAAAATAAATAAATGAAATGAGTTCTGTGACACCAAAAAGAGATGCAATCGCCTCCTGCTGCTGCTGCTGTTATTTCTGTGCGAGTTCTAAGAGTGCGAAGTCAAAGTAGATAAAAATATACTGAACTTCATTCAGTATTCAGATTCTGCAAGGATTCAGGTTCTGAAGCAGAATCTCTCAGCTGCATTTCTTCTTTGTTCTTCTTCCACAATCCTTAATGTGGAGCAGCCGATGGTTAAATTATGGAATAAATAAATTAAATAAATAAATAAACGAAATAAATAAATAAATGAAATAAATAAATGAAAAAAATAAATAATTGAAATAAATAAAATAAATTAATTAAATAAATAAATAATTGAAATAAATAAATAAATTAAATAAATGAACTAAATAAAATAAATAAATGAAGAACATAAATTCTGCCAATGAAAACTGCTGTCATTTGAGATTCTCTTTGAGGAATATTTTTGGGGGAATTCGCTTTAAATTATCTGCAGAGGATAATGCCAATTTTACTAGAACTCTTAGCTTTATTCCGAACTGAATGGAGAGACGGGAAAAAGGTACAGAGAACTGTGTACTTCAATCTGTTCTTCAGGAGATTTTTTGCTTATGGGAAGAGTGTCTTAAGTAACCCTCTGGCTAGTTAAAAAATGAGACATAGCTCTCTCTCTTTTTTACATATTATTCTAGATCTCAGTACATAGATACAACATTCAAAAACTAAGCTCCATTTAATAAAGTCATTTTTCAATATAGCAGTGCATTGCAATACCACAATTAAAATAAACCAATTGATGTGCCCGTTTGGTATTGAAATTATATCTAAAACTAAAGGTGGATACTTCATGGATACTTCCTCTCTTCTGTCACTTTTTAAGCATATAACCCTGCACATTCTCTGGATAAGAAGTATCTATTAGAAAGCGGCATCTTTACTCTGTTAAATGAAGACAACATCTCCCACTTTCCCCTGTGGGGAAATGCCACATTTGAGGCCACACATATATTTCTCCCCTAAGAACACTTCCTGCTGGAAATAGGGTAAATCCTTGCCCCATTTGGAGGCATTTACTCAATCAGTGATGTGATTCGAAGCTGCCTGACATTACCCCTGTCGTACTAGTAGTAGTAATAGTGGTAGTAGGTGGCAAATGTGGCAACATACGTGTGGCACATAGTAGTGGCCTTTAAAGTGGCATTCAAAGTCAATCGTTTTATGAATGAAATTTCAATGTTGCAACATGGAAAACTATTAGCAACTGTCTCGTGTGTGTGTGTGTGTGTGTGTGTTGGGCTATTAAATGTCACAACAAAAACACACAAATGCAGAGTCAGTGGCAGAGTCAATGGCAGAAGCGTGTTGCAACAACCACACACACACACACACACAAAACACTGCAGTTGCGTGGCAGTGGCTGTGGCATTGGCAGTGCTGTCGGCGTCGCTGCGGCACAAATTGTGTGTGAAAAAGCGACACACACAAACACATGCTGCAGGAGGACGTGCAACGAGGAGTGGGGCACAAAAAAAAACACGTAAAAAGTGCTGCTGTCATGCGGTGGCCACTGCCACTGCCACTGCTGCCACTAGTGCATGCAACAGTGCGTTTTGCTGCAGCACACAAATCGAGACAGAGGATGGGGCATGCAACAAATGCATGCAGCAGCAGCACCGGCAGCAGCGGCAGCGACGGAGGCAGCTCTCTTTTATTTTTATTTCCTTTTTTTTTTTTTTTTTTTTTTTTGCAATTCACGCGAAATGCGTTTGAAAGCGAAAGTGTTGCATGCCACACACCCACACATGTGTTTATTGTTGTTGTTGTTGTTGTTGCTGCTGCTGTGGCAGGCTCTGCTGCCGGTGTTAACAGCATGTTGCACGTGTCAACATAAAGCTGTTGCAGGTGGTTGCATGCCGCATGCCGCCACCCCTGCCTCCACCCATGTGGATGCCACATCAATGGACAAAAATCCGCATGTAATTGATAGCGCCACGCATTTTGCACGCGGGGGGGCTGGTGGAGTGGGAGTGGCAGACTTTTATCAGTCACTGGCTGCCACTTGCTGCTGCTGCTGCTGCTGCCACTGCCACTGTCCCTCTGTGGCAGTTGCTGTTGCTGGCAATTGTTGCACATTTTATTTGCATTTGGGGGCATGGGGCATGGGCAAAGCGCATTAATTAGTGCCGCATTTTCAACTGATTAAAAGGCAAAACATGAGAGTTATTTTGGGGGCAGGAATACGGAATGTGGCACAGCCTTTTGTTTGGGTTTATTCTGCCCTCAATCTGCCGACTCTGTTGGCTTCTCAGCAGCAGGATCACCTGTTACAGCATTAGCTACCCCTGCAACATGCAACAAATGCACGTACCTAAAAACTCACTCAAAGATTGGGGCAGTGGCAGTGGCATATCTGAGACGCTTTTCGCATTAAGATCCTCATGGATAATCCCTTTATGGCTCTGCCCCTTGGGGGCGCACCTTAAAGTAGGTGCAACACTGCTGCGACTGTTTGTGCCTCTGCTGCCAGAGTGGCACCTGCCTCCCCTGCAGCCCCTGCTATCTCGCAAAATGTAACCAATTTCAATGCGCTGCTCCTGCCTGCCCCACTCCCCACTTGGAGCCTTTTGTGTGTGTGTGCCTCCTGCTGCACGTGTCCCGAAGGGGGTTTCCATAGCCAAGTGGCATGCCTCCTGCATGCTGTTGCTGCTGTTGCAAGTGTACTATCTGCAGTGTGGAGACGAAACACAAACAGACAGCCATGCGGTGAGGGGAGGGGACTCCCTTCTGTCACATGTCAGGGCCCTTATACTAAATGTATTTTTTCCCATAGTTTTATTGCCACAGGACAAACCCATGCCCCACACACACACGCAAACGCAATGCGTCGGCATAGAAAAATCGACAGGCGAAAAAAGCAGAAAAGGCAGAAAATGAAAAGCAGGAAAATTGCAGACAGGAGACAGGAGAAAAGGCAACCAGCAGAGTCGCAGGCGGTGGCAGTGTCAGTGGCAGTGGCAGTGACGGTGGCGACTCCGAATCCTGAGTGCAGTAAAAATCAAGCGAAAATCTATACACACACACACACACAAGCTAGAAAAAAATCTACGGTGGCAAGAGGCTTGTGGCAGGAGGCAGGCTATGCCGCCGCCTCTGCCACACTTTTATATGTTTTCTTTTTCTATTACATTTGGTTTCTTTTCTTTTTGTTTTGTGTCGATTTTTTGTCTATTGAGTTTCAAATTTCCCTGCCCAGTGCCCCCTGCCCACGCCCCATACAATGCGTTGTGTCGTGTCGTAGCTGTGGCATGCCTCTTGCTACACAGCTACTGCTTCATACCTCCTCCTGCTGCTGCTGCTGCTGCTGCTGCTACTCCTGGCTGAAGCTTCAGCTGAAGGCTTTGATAAAAAATGTTTTTTGGCAAATGTTTTGCAGCAAAGTCCTACCACTTCCACTTCCACTCCCACACATGCCCCACAGACAGCATTGCAGCAGCAGAAGCAGCAGCAGCAGCAGCAGCCTCCAACTCTCGCTTATAAATGGCATGTTTGACACATAGTGGATGGGGCCAGAGTGTGGTGGGGGGGTGGGTGGTGTGTGGGGGAGTGGACACACATCCATCGTACAACAACTGCGTTTCAAACAAAATAATATGCAAAATGTTAAAAAATTAAAACAGAAGAAAGGGAAAAAGGAGTGCAAAAGGCACAGGAGAGAGAGATAGAGAGGGGTGTGTGGACTGGAGTGGACTGGAGTGGGGGCAGGCAGTGTTGTGTTGCAAGAGGCTTGTGGGGGGGATTGGAGCAGCAGCCAAAAAATTCGCGAATTTTTAGTTGATTTTCTAGTACGCGGAAAAACTCTGACACACAGGCAGTGGGCATGGGGGGAGGGGGGGAGGAATGGAATAGAGTAAAAGAGGAGGCAGTCCTGCACATGCTACACACACGCTCTCTCTCTCTCTCTCTTTCTCTCTCAGTGTGTGTGTTATCTATGTGGCAGAGCGGCACAGGCTTAGAAGGGTGGCCTCTGTGTGTGATGCGTTTTTGTGCTTTGATTTTGTACTGTCGCGCGCCTTGCAAAAGAACAACCAAGAGAGAGGGGGAGAGAGAGAGAGAGAGACGAACATCCATTTGCTTGAGTCGCAGCACGAAGAGCAATCAAAGGGAAAGGGCAGAGGCAGAGGCAGCAGCAGCAGCAGCAGCAGTGGCAGTGGGGGTTACTGCTTCTGCGATGGACATTAAAAATAAATCAAATAAAAATTAACACACCATCGGACATCGGACATTGGACAAAAATCGACTTTTACTCGTAACAGCGACAAAAAAAAAACCAAGAAACAAAAAAAAAAACGAACAGCCAAGCACATAAATTAATATTTTTTATGCTTCAAAAAATATAATGGAAATATTTAGTTGTTTTTCATTCGTTTTTCACTGTCTATGCTGCAGGAGAACCAACGCAAGGCAGGAGCAGAGGGAACAGCCCCCCCCTAAAAGGTAGTGGCAGGGCGCTTGTTAGATGGAATGAAGTTCAGTCAACAGGGCGAGGGTGAGGGTGAGGATGGGAGATTGAATGGAAAGCCATTTTCAATGGTGAAACCGATTTTCTAGAATAATTTGTTTGATCAGAGAGCAACAGCAGAGAGAGAGAGAGAGAGAGAGAGAGAGAGGCAGCCAGAAAACTGGGCTAGAGATTGGGAGATTGAGAAGCTTACAGAACAGAGTTTATGCCTAGGAAAACCGAATTCCCTCTCAGTAGAAGGTAATGCAAGAGATCCAAGGGACATGAGAGGATTTCACACTTTTATCGTTACACTTTCTGCCCAGTTTATGATCCGGAGACGAGCACGAATGCTGCCGATCTGCAAATGGCTGAGAGAACAGTGAAAAATCTCTAGACCAAAGTAATCAAAGGCACTGAAAGTGGTAAAAATTTTGGATCACATTTTGCTGACATTTTGTCGGGGTGTCGTCAAGGGGGGCGAGGGGAATGTGCCAGCTGCAGAGTGCAGACTTGATTGTACCCCAAACATTGAGGGGTGGGTTGCATGGGGGCACTAGTCCAACCCAATGGTGGAGGGGTACGAGAGGGGTTACTGGCAAAGAAGACGACGACGACGACGAAGAACAAAGGCCATGCAGATGTCGGTGGAGCGGTACAAATAATAAACTATAATAAACATTCAACGATTAAGTGAAACAGGGGGGCAGCAGGGGCATGGGGCATGAGGCATGAGGCAGCCTCCGAAATGTCCAAATCGAGACTTGCAACATATGACGACGACAACGACGAGGAGGGACGGTAGCCACGTAGCCATAATATGCGAAAAATATTAACAATAAATGCGGGCCAAACGGTTGTGGGGGGGGGGGGCAGCAGCAGCAGCAGCAACAGCAGCAACAACAACAAATCATGCCACAAAACAATGGGCCACATTTTTAGTCCATCGTCGTTGCTGCTGCCACTGCTGCTGCAACAACTTATATCAAAAACAATTACACACATATTTTGCATGCGGTAGCAGTTCGAAAACAATTTTTGAACAATTGCTACGCTGCCCCAACCCCAACCCCACTCACGCCTCACCCTGTCCCTCTCCTACGCCTTACTGTACTGTACTGTGGCCATGCAACAAGTTGCAGCAATATGCAAAATCCGTAAATCGCCCGCCACAAAATAGATTTGATAGAAAAAACGAAGCACTCTGCATACACTCTGCAGCAGCCAAAAGACCAAAGACTTGCAGCCTTGTGCCGTGTTGCATGCACCCACTGCTGGGAAGGGCATGCAACAATAGCCACACACAATGCCACACAATCTTCGGTCAGGATGGGGATGCTGAAGAAGTTGTAGCTGCAACAGCAGCAACGACGTGCCCAACGAGGCATGCAAAGCAGCTTGCAACAGGCTGTGGCGCTGTGTGGCACAGTAGCAGTCAAAATATATATATTTGTCTCTCTCTCTCTCTCTCTCTCTCTCTCTCTCTCTCTCTTTTCTTTGCTTCTTTCTTTCTGTGGCATCGCCCACGACGAAACACGACGCGTCATCTGCGGTGGCGTCGGAATCAGAATCCCCCCAAGTCCAAGAGCTCCAAAAGAGGCTGCAGCGCGCGGTGCAGGCTGCAACCTATGCTACGAGAAAACGTGCACCACCGCGACGGCGGCAGCAGGAGGCAGCAAGCAGCAAGCAGCAGGCAGTAGGCAGCAGCGGTGGCGGTGGCTTCATCTTTAGACAAGCGGCGGCCATGGCTATTGCTACTGTGGCAGCAACATGGAATCTGTTTTTGGATGAATGGCAGGGGCACTATGTAATTGGGGGGCATACCCTGGAATTCGCTCTGTGGCAGGAGTCTTGGCAGGCAGCAAAAGATTGAGAAATCTAGCATTGAGGTGGTGGGGGGGGGGGAGACCTTAATGCATCTAGATATTTATCCAATCAAAAAGTCTGCCCAGGGAATATCGAATATCTTTTCTGCTGCTTTTCCCTAGGTATCTTTGCATTCGTTTCCATTTCCAGTGTAATATTTATTACCAATGTGCCCTGCCCTGCCCCTGCCCCTGCCCCTGCCCCTGTCCTGCCTCTTGCCTTTTTGGCTTCTTGGCTTCTGCCTGCTACTTGTATAATGTCTTTTTTAAGCCGAATTGCTGAACGGGGAAACGAAGTGAAACTAAACTTTAAACATCATATGTTTGTCCGTTGTTTGTCTGGTCTGCTGCTGCCTGTTTGCTGCTGCTGTTTGTTGCTGCTGCTGCTGTTGCTGCTGCCAGAGCATTCATTTCTGCTGCATTCAGTAGCAATTGACTTCATTTGCAATTGTTAGACGATCCACCATCCCAGTGCCCCCTACTGCACCCACTCCCCCCACTGCCACTCCTCCATCACCTCTAATCCCAAAGCCACTTGGCTTGGTCGCACTTGCAGAAAATATGTTTTGATAGGAACAATTTAAAGTACACAAAATGTATTCAAAATGTACTAAAAATCAACAAAATCAACAAGATCTTTTTAAAATATTAAATAATATTTTAAAATTTGTACGCATTCCTTTTCTACATTTTGTAATAGTTTTGTATATGATTTAATTTATTTTACATTACATTTTCTTGAATTTTTTTCTTATAATTTTTTTTTGATGCCTTTCTTGATTTTTTTTTTTTTAATATTTTTAATAAGTCTTAATAAAATAATCTTTATTTATTTCAGATATTTTTGGCTTCTGGTGCGCTCTTCGTGGCACAACAGATCTGTTGCCGCATCTGCTGGGGTAAGCTTAAATCCAATCCAATCACCTAACTTATTTCGCTCAGTGCATCCGTTTGCGCCCCCTTTGGACAGAGGTTTAATAAATATGTTCAAAGGAAATGATGTTTGGTAATTGTTCGTTTCTCTCTCCCTGTCCCTACCTCTCTTTCTGTCTGTCTCTCTTGTGTGCCACAGTGTGTGTTGCAAGCAGGAAACGGTGATTCGATGGCGCTGGACCCTTACTATCGGTCGTGAGATCTTTGAGAGATCTTTTGAGAGTTTTTATCGGTGATGGGGCGACGGAGTGGGGGCAGGAGTGTGGTGTGGGGTTTTTGTTTTCTCTTTGGGTGCAACATTATGCAAACATTTGCCCCTATCTATGTGTCTATGCTTTTTCGATAGTTTGTGGCATGTATCTTTCGTTATTAACTTGTGCTTGCCACAGCAGTTGGTGGCAGCAACCAGCAACTAGTAATCGAAAATGAATTCACGCATTTTGACGGGAGGAGCAGACGGAAGCAGCAGAAGTGCGCCTACGTGTCGTATGCGCAATGTGGCAAGGTTTTGGGTGTGTGTGTGTGTGTGTGTGGCAAGCAGTAAGGACGCAACGGTTGTGCCCCCACACGAGTGTTGCCGTTGGCGCAGGTCAGTAAACCGCCAATAAAAACAACGTTGCCAGGTGCCACACACAGAGTGGCAGAGTGGCATGGTCACTGGCCACTGACATGGGGCATGAGGCATGGTCGCTCGGTCGCTTGGTCGAGGCGGCGGCTCCTGACGAAATGAAAATTGAACTCATATTTATTTAACTTGCAACTGCAACTCCAATTCTGCAACTCTGCTGGGCAGTTGGCAAGGCAACCGGCTGCTGCCGCCCCTGCCCCAACGCGTTACTGCTGCTGCTGCTGCTCTTCCTGGAGTCCTGGAGTCCTGGAGGCTAGTCCTAGGCCCCCAATTCATCAACAGACGCACAAGCCTTTTTCCTACCTATAGTTCTGGGTCTCTGCCACGTCCTGCCGCCATGTCCTGCCTCTTCCTGCATCATCCTGCATCGTGTGTGTGTGTGTGTGTGTGTGTGTGTGTACTCTTTTGTCTAGGAATTTTTGAGTTTTGAGTTTGCATACAAGATGAGTTTCTGTCCGTGCAACACCGTGTGTGTGCGGAGGGGGGAGGGGGGAGAGGCCACAGCCACAGTCACAGCACCACCCCCAAATCCACCCCCCCCCCCAACCCATTTCGACATGTGCGTGCGTTGCATGCCCCTCTGGGGTGCCGTAATAAAATGTCATTCGTCATTTGGTTTTTGCGTTGCGTTCCGTGCCTCGTTCTGTGTCTAGTTTTCTCATCGTCCTGCCTCCAGCCTGCCTCCTGCCTGCTGCCTGCCTGCCTGTTTGCTGCCTCCTACGCTGGAGCTCCGCTTGTGCCTCAACGACAACTAATCGCATTGTCTGCGCTTTTTGTATGCACCACGCAGTCTGAAACGAAACGAAACGACAAATCCATATATACTACTGCCCCATGCACCATGCACCTTGCACCCCCCTTTCACCCTTTCATTTGCCCATTTGCCCATTTTCCATTTCCATGCGGCAATCGTTGGTTCTGTGTGTGTGTGTGTGCTGCTGCTGCTGCTGCTGCCTCCTACACATTGCCACACATTTGCCTGTCACATTTAACAATTCTATTAATTTGTTTTGTTCTACATAAAGCACAGGCTGCAGCTGCAGCTGCAGATCGCTCCTGCTTGCCACCTCCATAGGTTGTTGCATGCTGCATGCTCCATGCTCCATGCTGCATCCTTGCTCTGCACCTCTTCTGGACTCTTGAATAAAGTATGGGATTTGCCGGCTATGCGAGTTTTATTATGACAATTTTGATTTGATTTTGATTTCTTATGCAATTTGCGTTACCTTTTCCTCTGCTCATTGCTCATCCCCTCATTGTGTTTCGTCCTTCTGCCTCTTTCTCCATCTTCTCTTTTAAATATTTTTGTTTAGTTTTTTGATTTGCATTTCCTATGCACAGACTGGGGGGGGGAGGATGCGGCTCTGCCCAATCTGTCTCTTTGCTTTCAAATATCTTCGGCTTTCGGTTACTTTCTGCTTCCTTTTGGCCGATGCCCAGGTTCCATTCTGTGTGTTATTTGTTGTTGTGGCAAGCGGCAAGCGGCAAGTAGAGGGGAGTTGCAACGCGAGCCAGAGCCCACAACAAGTCATTCATTCTATCGCGGATATTGCCAACTGCGGTTTGTAGCCGCCCCAACCATTGCCACACATTGCCACTAGAGGCTACAGCACAGCACAGCCCAACCAATCAATTCCTGCCACCCCCCCAGCCCCTTTATGTTGCATAGATATTGTCTTCGCTCTGTTGACGACGACAACGACAACGACGTTGCAACGACGATGTCGAACGGTTTGCGGCGCTTTTTGCATTTACAAAATTCTACAAAACTAAAATATATCACTGCCCCTCCCCCCTCCCCCATCCACCATCCACCAACCCAATTGCATGTGGCATGCTCCCACCCCAAAATCCTCAATCACAGTCCAGCACCCCGCCAGCCCACCACCCTGTCGTATGCGTAATTTGCGTGAATGTTTGTGAAATGCAAAAAAGGACTCTGTGACGGGGACGGGGACAGGGACTCTGTTCCTAACTGAAAATAATGATAGGCGCAGGACACACACGCACACACGCAGGAAGGGTGGGCACGCATGGGGCAAGCTGGGGGGGTGGCACCCATGTAATTGTCAATGCATATTTTCGGAAGGGCACAGGCCGCTGTGGATTGTTTGGCCCAGGCCCAGGACCAGGACCAGGATCCCATTGTCGCCTCGATTTATGATTTGTTTTCTTTTTTTTGCATTGGCCTTTTGGTTCCCGGCAGTGGTTGCAACTGGATGCTGCAGATGCATCCTCCAAATTAAAAGATTGATCGCTGCGCGTGACTGCTCATTGATTGATCACTGATTGATGGCGAAATGTTCATTAAATAAAAGTGTTTAATGCAGAGAGAGCGGAGAGAGAGAGATAAATGAGAGGAGCTTCCGCACAAAGAACTTCCTTCTACAGGTGGGGGAGGGGCACACAGAGACGAGTCGTCTTATCGCTGGATCTCTGCGGGCCTCCTGCCGCACAGAGCCCTAACGACAATTGTCATCAGGAGATGATGCACCAATATGTAGGTGGAAAACGGTAACCAAGAGTATGGAGTGCTTGACAGGGACAGGGGCAGGGACTGGGACTGGGACCTACCCTGCAGGCACGCTCCTTTTCCCTCTGCCTCTGCCTCTGTCTCCTGCTATAATCCTGACTCACTCTCGAAGCACTCTCCTCTCTCCGGAGAAGTCATCCTCTGCTCTGCGTTAAATCCTCTTTTGTACGATGATGTCTCTGCCATGCCTCCCCCCCCCCCGCCCCCCAGACTGTCTTTTGTTTTATTGTTATCGCAGGTTCCAGACCTCCTCCTCCTCCTCCTGCCTGCCTGCCACCCACAGTTGTGTGTGTGTGTGCTTGCAGCAGCTTCTATGCCGTTGCCTGATAATTCGAATGGTCATTATTTATATTCTTTGAAAGTGTTTTTGCGTATTCAAAAATTCTATTAAGGAACTCTGCCACAGAACGTACCAAAAACAGAACTTTTGTCCGCTTCGCTTTGTTGCTGTTCATGCATGTCGAATGGCATCACTAGCACACCCAGAGGAGGTGGGGGTGCAGCCCTGAATGGAGGCAAGAATACGAGTAGAGGGTACACAGATTGTGGGTGGCATTGGCAGAGGCCCAGGCAGCAGGCAGCAGGCTGCAGGCTGCAGGCTGCAGGCAACACTGGCTGTGTGTCGTCGCCAATGTCATCGTCATTCTCAAACGTCATTCGGAGGCATCATCATCAGCATCAGCATCATTTGGGAGTGGATGGGGTGGGATGGGGTGGCTTGTGCTGCATGCAACATTCGTTGCATCGTCGTTCGTCTCGTTCTGTTGCTTTTGTAGTTTTTGCGATTATTGTTGCATTTCTGATGTGATTTTTAGTATTGTCCAGCGACGAGTGCAATGTGCTTCATTGCTGCTCCTCCTGCTGCCACTCCCCTGCCCACCCGCCCTGCCACATGCGTGTGTCCTGTACGAATGTGTCCCTCTGTTGCAGCCTGCAACTGCATCTGTCTCTGTGTGCCCCAGTGGTGGGTGGTGTGTGGTGCAGGGGGGGGCACTATTAAATTGTTTGCTTGATGCTCGATCAAAAAATGACAAATGTAGCTACAGTGCCAGACGCCAGTTTGTGCCCCACCGCCAGCGGGGGCGTTTCAAATATTTCTGCCAATTTTGTGACAAATATTATTCGTATTTATTTGCTTGACTGACCTTTTGGGCTGGTTTGGGCTGCATAATTTGCTCACGCACTGTGTCACGCGGCACACATCATTTTTGGGCGGCTTTCGATGCTCGCTGCAAAATGTTAATTTGAATTTGTGAGCATGTCATTAACACACACACACGCACACTGGGGCATGCCCCATGCCACGTGTGTGCGTGATGATGATGATGATGATGCCACGCCCCAGCATCACAGCACAATATGGATGGAGGCGTATGCAACATTTGACAAATGCTTTGTTAATGATGCAAAATGCAATTTTCTGAAAATTCACAAAGTTTTGTTTTCGATTTTCGTTTTGCAGAAGAAACGAATACCACAGAAAGAGAGAGAGAGAGAGAGAGAGATGCAGATAAATTCCGTCTGCAACACAGAAAAAGAGATAGATGGAGGGGCTGTTGCGTGGGGTGGGGGTGGTGGAGTGTTGGGGGGGTAAAGAATGCATTTAGGAAAACCAAAATGTGATTTAAAACACAGAAAATTATAAATACAAACAAAATGAAATGAAATGAAAGAAAAGAAAAGCAAACGGAAAGATGGAAGTTGCTGGAATAAGGCAGGGGAGGGTAGGGAAGGGCAGGGCAGGACGGCTGTATTTTCTATATAAACAAAATGCATTAAAAACTAAACAAACTTCTGCCGCCTGCCGCCAATGCTCTTTAATCAGACGCCGCCCGTCAAAGACAACAACAACAACAAGCAGGCAGAAGGAAGAACAACAACAACAACTGTAGATACAGATGCACAGCTACAGAGATATGTACATCCAAAAGATTGAGATACAGGCCAGAGCCAGAGCCAAACAGCTCAATTAACAAACGTTGAGAAAATAACACTTTAGATGTGTGCTGAACGAAGATGCAGATACTCTAAGGAGAGCGATCGGTGGAAGAATATACATACATAGCTGAAAATCGATCATACATATAGGGTTTAGGGTAAAAGTAGGATTAAAATATCCCTGAGAATAAGTAAAAGCAGAAAGAAGTTGGACGTGAAAAATATAAAATAAAAATCTGTAAAATCCTTGCCTGATGATATTAAATAAAAAACATCATCGAAGTTAGTCGTAGTTCCCTTTATTCACCTGCTCATCATAATCATCATCATACCCCTCTCCTCCACAAAGTGTATAGCCGGCGGCAGAGCCAGAGCCAGAAGTAAAACCCCCGAGTAAAACCCATTCCAGAAACCCATCCAAAATGTACACCAAACATTCATCACCACAAAATTAAATTGCTTTTGTTTATATAAACACACAGAAGAACAAGCAGAAGAAGAAGAGAGGGTAAGAGAGAGTGAGAGAGAGGGAGCGAGAGATAGAGTGAGGGCGAGTGTGGTAGGGGAGGGACAGGGGAAGACAGTTGAGAAAATTTAAAAGAAAATTTCCATGTTAAAAGCGAATGGAACAATATTTTTTCAACACCACCACCAACACCAGCACCCGTCGTCGCCGCATTTGTTTAATTATAAATTTCTGTCAAGATTTCTGTCTTTCTTCTCTGTGCTCTTGAGGCTCAAAGAAGCGCCGCCAACGTCAACGCCAACGCCGCCACCGACGTCGTCGTCAAGCAGGCCAGGCCAGGCCAGGCCAGGCAGTCAACATGTTGCCCATCGTCACCGCAGAGGGGGAGAGAGAGAGGAGTCAGTCAGTCGGGGAGAGAGTTAGGCGGAGAGGTAGAACTACATAGAGCTAGCAGAAAGCAGTCAGGAGAAGAAGAAGGGGTAGAACTAGCAATAGAGTCGGGGGGAAGCGGTCAGAGGCTGAGGCAGAGAGCAGGGGAGAGATGCACATGCACACAAAAGACAGACAAAATGTAAAAACAAACAAACGATTACAGTGGGAGGAGAGAGGCCGAGTGAGGAGAGTGGGAAAGGGAGAGGAGCTTCTTCTCCATAGTGCAGCGCTCCCAATCCAGGTTCCCTTTAGCCTTTACCCCTTACCCCTTCCATTCGTATTCGATTCCCCCCTACACACTCATCGAAATGCATTTGCATTTGCCAAATGTTTTGTTGTTGTTGTTATTGCGTTTTTTGATGTGCGGGACAGATCAAGCGATAAGAAATGGTATGGGTGATGGTGAGGGTGATGGTGATGGGTGATGGTGATGGGTGCGGGTGAGGAGAGTGGAGTAGGTAGAACCACCACAAATGAGATGAGCCACTGGGCAGGGGTGGGGTAGGGGTTGATGGAAAGATAAGAAGGGGTGTGGGGGAGTGTAATAGATCGCACAAGATCATTCATGTTCTGTTTTGTTTTTGTTTTTGTTTTGTGTGTTTGTTCGTTTTCTAAAGGATTTGCCTTTATTTTCTGCTTCTGCTTCTTCTTGTTCTTGTTCTTTTTTTTTTTTGTATAACAAAAATGCCGTTGCGTTGCTCGATTTTTGATTTGTTTATTCAACATTTATTAAAGATCAAAGGCTGTTGTGGAGGGTGGCGGGGGAAGTCAACTTGTCAATGGACTGCACGCGGCCACAAAATATCCACAAAGTCGTCGAGGGGATTTTTGTCAATAATAAAACTAAACAAATAAACGGATGAGCCCATGAGAAAGAATTTTGGCGACTGGAAAAAGAGACGATTTTTGGGTACATAAGCGATGAACGGGGAATACTCTTACGGGGGGATCGGATCTCTTACGGGTTTTGCTTTATTCATTTGTGACTTCACTTGAGCAACGGAGCGATCTCTTCTATATTTCGTTGTTTCATTAATTTTCTGTGATTTTATTCTACCCAATTGATCTCTGGGATCTTTCACTGGGTGAGGGCACATAGCATATGAATCATCCATTAAACATTATTTTTGCAGTTCCACTGCCCGGCCCTTCCCCTGCCCCAAAAAAGGGTTTCCACCATCCATACCATTCGGTTAGGGCATCCATTGGAAGAGCAGATGTCTTGCCTTGAAATTGTTTTCAGTTTATTAATAATTCGGTTTTTGCTTGCCCCATTCTGTTGCCATTCTAAACACAATTAAGATCGCGAGAGAGAGCGAGCGAGAGAGAGAGAGAGAGCAATGGGGCTACATGGCAATGGCAATATGCAATACAATGAAGTCGAAAAAAAAGCAGTCGTTTGCATCGTTAAAGTCTCCTTCCTGCCTTCGCTTGCTTCGTCTGGACTCTAAGGGCAATGCCACATCCACATTGAAGTCCAACGATGTCTTCCTGCCCCATGCCCCTGTCGTATACACAAAACAAAGTCGCCAACTATAAAAATTATAGTTAATGTATAAATTTAATGGCAACTCGTTTATTAAAAATTTTATTTGAATTCTTTTATTTATACGTTTTATACGCTCTTTTGCACACGCTCTGGCTGTGGCTCTGGCTGTGGCGGAGTCGGAGTTGCTCTGTCCCTCTGCCACAGCAACAATGTTGCATGCCGCCGCGGCATAGAACGATGAGGAGACGACCAGCGAAGACGATGGCTACGATGGCTGCAAAGTTGCCCCATTCCCCACTCCCCCCACCCCACCGTTCCACCCAGACCCTGCCATAAATCGAAAGAACAAATCGCCGCAGCAAAAGGCAGTAAAAGCAAATAAACCCAAGTGCAGACATAATAAACTCTCTGGTGTTATAGCAGGCAGGAGGAGCGCGGGAGAGAGCGAGTGAGAAGGCGGTCTCCAGAGAGTGCCACTTGCCCAATTGGGCAGCAAAGTGCAGTGCAGTGAGGTCATTATTGCAACAACTATTGGAATGATGCCCCCGAAACCCACCCGCACCACCGCACCGCTTGCGGGTGGGCCAAAAACCCTTCTAAATTTTGTTCAGCGAATGGTTTTGGGTGGAATGAGGGTCAAAATTTTATATGTACATGCAATTTCCGGCTGCACTTTTTTATGGCCCTGATTATGGGCCAACTTTTTAGCTCTCTTTCAGTGTTGCCTGTTTTTTTTTTTTCTGGTTTGTTTTGCTGTTTGCTGCTGCCTTTTCTTGTAGTACACGCAATTTAAAACTAAATGAGCGAATGGGAACGATGGCCAGTGATGGCCACATTCAGCTGCGATGTTTTTTGCAAATATTAAATGTACTTGCAACAATGTAGCAAGTAGCAGCAGCAGCAGCAGCAGCAGAAGACGACTCATTAGAGACACTCAAATGAAATGCGTGTGCGAGTAGGAGAGCAATGAAAATTGTAAATTGTATTCAATCTCAATGTACCCCTGCCATTCTATTCATTCTATTCACCATTCATTCCACGTACTGTTACTCTCTGATTAATTTTCGTATATGTATGTACTATGTATGTATGTATGTATGTATAATTTCTGATATTTTCCCAAGTCATGTCCTCCTTATCGCCGTCTCCCCACTGCTTTGGCAAGCAATTAAAAACAAGTTTATTTTTTTTTCGAACAATAAAATGACTAATTATTATTATTATCACCAGCGATCGAGTGTCGTTGGTGCGCGGGAGGGGGCGTTTAAGGGCGGGCGGCTATCAGGTGCATGGCAAATAAAAACTTAACATAAAAAATAGGTAAAAATCAATCGCCAGAAGGGAGAAGTGCGTGTCACCAAGAGAGGGGGAGACGGTATCGGTATCTGTATCTCAACAAGTTTCAATTATGTGCTTGAGACATGGCGCAAAAAAAAACCACACTCACACACACACACACACCACATACGAAACAACAAAAATTTGTGATCGTTGGAGGGGGAGCGGTGGAAAAAGAATTGTTACTAAAACACTTTCGTAAGAAGTGCTCTCTGGCTCTGACTCTGCCGCTGCCTCTGCTCCGGAGGAGTGCTTTTGATAGAAGGGTATGATGATTTTTGGGAGGCAGAAAGCAAAAGTTGGGCAGCACGATCAGCATCAAATTATGACTCAAATTTCTGCACAGAGCTCAATTTTGTCTTTAGAAATTAAAACTAGAAATTCGGAAGCTAGAGTTTCCCCCAGCAAAAATCTGCTAAAGATCAATTTTTTCCAATAAAAATTCAACCGAAAATTCACAAACTATTGTTTAATTTATTTTTATATTTTATATTTATATATTTTGACCAATTTTCTGTCACAATTAGAAGGGCTCTTCCAGGGTATCCAAAAAATACTATCGCCTATGCTATCTTTTTCTACCGTTAAGTATTGTTGTTATTGTAATAATTAATTGACTATTTGTTGCTGTGTTGTGCACTCGAGTGTCGGCTCCCACCTTCGTTCACCAAAGAAACAGCGTCAAAAGGTTGGGAGCGGGGTCGCCATGGGGCAAAGAGGCAGGCAGGGTGGGAGGCAAAAAGCCCCCCCTTGTCGTTATAATATTAAATTGTAATTTTATTTATTTTAAGTGAAAGATATGATAACAGCACACACTCCGCTCCACTCCACCACACCCCACCCCACCACACACACACACGACACATACGACACTCGCCAGCCAATAGTAGTGTTTGTGCCCCTCCGCTGTTGATTGTGGGATCTGTGTCTGTGTCGCCTTTCTATCAAAGGGGCCTGCCGCCGACGACGAGCAGGCAAAACGGTTACAGGTGGCATTGTGGGACAGGTGGGACGGGCAGGGGCGGAGGCCGGTGGCCGGTGGCACTCAAGCACTACAGTTGTTGACTAAATTGCAACATTTCTATAAAGCAGTCAAGTTTATTACACTAAACTAATGCAAAAGTCTAACTAAAGCTTCGACTAACTGTGTCTCCAATCGACATGTGGCATGGCATGGCATGGCGTGTGTGTGTGTGTGTGTGTGTGTGTGTGTGTGAGTGTGTTTGTGGCAAACGAGTTGCTGGCTGCAACATTGTTGTTAGCAGCCAGACAGCAAGCAGTGCGAATCTAGAACACGGCCTGCAGTCCGAGCGTATCTTGAACTTGTTCTTAGATCCCCATTCCATTCCATGCAGCAGCGCCCATACGATGCCCCCCTCCCGCAGAGATTATCCACAGAGACAGATTAGCGGCAGCAGAGTCGTCATTGCCTAAGTGGCCGAGCAAAGTGCCTGCCCCACAGAGGCGTAGCAAGCACAGCAAGAAAATAGGGAAACGTTTCTTTCGTTTGAACTGTCGCATTTTTAATACAAAAAATTTTTCTTTATTTTGTGATTTTCTTTCAATTAAAAAATCATCGAAAAAAAATCTTAAAAAAAAAAATAGCATAGTTTCTCTCAGTGTAATTCGAATTTCTTCCTCTGTGTTTCTGTGAATGGATTCTTAATGCTTATTGGGGGATCACATCAGGTTTCGCCTTTAAATAACATTCAGAAATATTCATACATATTTACTAGCAATTGATGGACCTGCCCGCCGCCTCTTGGCCAACACACACACACACATTTTTATTTTTGATGGCCTAAAGTGTTATATTAACCCAAATGAAACGCCCGGTTTTCCGTGTCTCCGTGTCTCCGTCTCCGTCTTCGTGTCGTGTGGCTCGTGGTTCGTGCCTCAGGCCCACACCGTTCCTCAATTAGTGGCATAATTCATGTTTCTGCAGCTGTCTTCCACTCTGCCACGACTTGTTTACGAGTCGCCACATATTTTGTCATTTAATTAAAGGCCAATCATAAAATGCAGACGCACATACTCGTATGTATCTTTGTATCTCTCAGTATCTGTATCTATATCCCATTTGTATCTGTAAATACATATGTATGTATGTATGTATATCCCATATGCATAAACAAAACTTATTTGCAAGCGTCTAAATTATTTCCGCTGGCAGCGCAAGTCAATGATCTGCTCCGTGCCACACAATCCACAATCCACCATCGAGCAGCGGGGCCGATCCATGTTGCACGATCGAGGGTACCATCGTCATCGTCATCGTCTAGCGGTAAACTTCCTTATATCAATTTCAATAAAAAGCATATTGACAGACGACAGAAAGACATGCAACAAATAATGCGTACAAATTATTGAATTGCAAATTGAAAAAAAAAGAAAAACAAAAACGTGAATGGGTTGGCTGAGACTCAGAGGTCGAGGTGCTTGATACCCTTTACAGATTGAACGTTTGAAAGGTGGAAAAAAAAAACAGTAGAAAATTTAAGCTTCAACTTGTAAGATTCAGGCTGGGATATGCATCGGCCTGTCCAGGGTCCTCTACAAGAAATTTGTAGATCTGCTGGAACTTAAGGTTGGGGGCTGGCCTTGAAATTACCGAAAGAGCAGTAGGCAAGGTGCGAAATTTGATGTTGGAAAGTTGGAAAAATAATACCTTACATTTTGTTGGAAGATTCAAGCTCCAGGAAAATAAATATCATTGGAAAGAAAGGCAAACAAATAGCAGAAAAAAATACTTGAAAAATTTGGAAATATGGAAGATAATCATCATTATAGTATCCCTGAACAATATTAGGGGAATACCTAAAAAAACTAAAATAGTACTAGAAAAATTTTAAAAAGATAGTGTCACAAATATAATAGAATAATGGGTCAATAATTCAGCAAAGCTGGAAGGAAAAGTACCAAAAATAATGCTATAAAAATACATATTTTCGGCAGAAAAAAAATGAAGCGACAAGTAGGCAAAACACTGTGGGCGCAGATTTCTTTCTTTGCTGCACCACAAGAATCTGCATGCAGAGGGGTATTATCTTCAACAACCGATTCCCCAATGAGTTCCCCACAGAACTGAAACTCCCCCTGGCCTAGCCCTAATGGGTATAGATATATCCCATAGATTTACTTTGAGCTGCAAAGAAAAACTCAAGAGTTGTTTATGAATTTTGCCATCAACTGGACTTGGACTTGGAGCTGGGGCACGTCTCGCGCTCAGTGTCGCTCTCTGTGTCTCTGTGGACATGCAACATTGTGGTGTGTGGCAATACGAGTATGTGTGTGTGTGACAACGAGATGACGAGGACTACGATGACTTTGTCGAACTGGTTTCGCTTCAACATAATAAAATATTTTATTTAATGTTTAGTTTATTTTGTGTGCAGTCTTCAAATTGATGGGCCACAAAGTTGCCCCATGCCACACGGGACAGCAACAGGGACAGGAACAGGGACAGGGACTGTGGCAAGGGGCAAGGGGGCAAGGACAGGGCAATGCCTCCGTTGCAAGTTTTGTTTAAGTTAAATCTGTGTGGAACTCTGGTGTTTGCTTTGGCTAAACATTGTAAAAATATCGCACATCTGGGATTCTGGGAGTCGCGGTTGGTTCTTGGTTCTTGGGATTCGCGAACCGTGTGATCGGGTGATCCGCACATCGATCGACGATGGGTCTCCTGCCTGCCTGCCTGTGCCTCTCTTTTCGGTCATTAAAATTGCTGCAACGTGCTGTTTACTGTTGCTTATTGTTGCAGTTGTAGTTGCAGTTGCATGTGCAGAGGCCCCTATCTACCGCCCGCCTGCCCCCCTCGTGCCTTTTATTAAATCAACGCAGCAATTGCAATTTAATATTAAAAATAATAACAAACAGCAGTCTGGTTGAACGGACAGCAGCAGCAGCAACAGCAGCAGCATGCTGCAGCCATGCCACACAAACTCCAGCTGCCTTGCCTGCCATTTTTGTATTTTGCATTTTGCACTGCTCGTGTTGCATTCTTGCAGTTAATTATTTGAATGGGGAACAGAGACCAGAACACCAGACGTGCAACAGAGGAGTGGAGTTACGCCAGAGAGGAGGAGTGGGGGAGAGGAGAGTGGAGTGGAGTGGAGTTCCAGTTGCCAGTTGCCTGTTGTTGCAGTTCCATTGAAAATGTTTTAATGCATGCTTCGTCGATTGCTGCTGCTGCTGCTGCTGCTGATCTTGCATCTGCGTCTGATCTTGCAGCAACTTCCTATTTCTTCGTGGCTGTGTGTGTGTGTGTGTGTGTATTTTTGAGGCAATGTAAACAAATTAATTAATTGCCTTTACTCTTTGCGGGTCTGTAACTCGCGATCTTCGATGTCCATCGATGCAGTAAATGCCAGAGAATCGAAGGCATTAATGGTATTTCATATATTGATTATACATATACTGCTAGATTGAATGGCAGATTGATTGAATGATCCAGCGATTGAATTGAGCGGGAAAATTTAATGGAAATGAAAAATTTTCTGATATTTTTAATAGCCCATATATATGAATATATTCAGACACTTTTCTACTTCTATTTTCTAGTATGTTTCTAAACATTTTTCTAGTATTTGTTCTGGTATTTATCCAATTTTGTTTTTTCTTTGAAAAAGTTCTACAATTTCCTTATTAAAAACCGCATTAAATCGAGTAGAAATAATGAATAAATAAATGAATGCTGCAGTGCGCCAATGAATAGCGCCATTCGCCAATGGAGATTGCTGGAGACAGAGATAGAGCACATTAGATGCTGAAGAAGGAAGAGGAGGAGGAGGTGGCGGCACACACTTTGCTTAGTGCTCCCCCCCCAAAGGATACACATATGCATATGTATGTGAGGCGGCTACACCACCCACCACCCATCAGGCTTCGCCTGCACCCACGCATGGCTGCTCTGCTCGTCGGAGATTGGCTGCGTCAGCCAACCAAAAATCTTTACTGTTTCGAAAAAGTTGAACAGTTTTCGCACAAAAAGGCGCGGCACCCGGCACCGGGCACCGGACCAGGACTCTGCAAGGCGTAGGAGAAGGCTCTCAAGAGCAAAAGGAGCAAAAGAGAAAGAGAACTGCAACTGAATTTGAAATTCAAAAAGCCCACACCACCACACCACGCCACGCCACGCCACAGCACTTGCTTCTGCTTCTGCTCCTGCTTCTGGCTCTTGCTGTTGCTTGCTGTTGCTCTCTGGCGTAGGGCCGTCCGTCAATGTCCATGTCCATGTCCTGCTGCTGGACATTGGCGAAAAATGCGTTAGCCAAACGACGCCGCCGCCGCCGCCGCCGCCGCCGCCGCCGTCGTCGAGGAGTCGTTTGGGACGGGACGGGACTCTGGCAAGTAGAAGGCAAAACTTTTCGGGGCGTCCTGGCAAATGAAATGAAAGCACCGCGCCCCAAAGTGCGAGAGAACGAGTGAGAGATGAGAGATGGAAGGAGGGGAATGGAATGGGATGGGATGGGTCACGGCTGAGATGAAGAGCATGGACGAGGACGATGGACCAAAGTGGAGGGATAGAAAGTGGAGTGGAGTGGAGTGGATAGTGGAGTCGCATGTCGCTCGTTGCCATGGGCCTGGCTCTGGCTCTGGGTCTGTAGATGTGGATGTGGCTCTGCTCTGCTGGTCGGCATCTAATGCGCAAGGATATTCGTAAAATGCAAATGTGCAGAAAACAAACACGCACACACACACACACACACACACATATACAGGGAGAAAGGACACGCATCCTCACACACAGATAGGCAGGCACTGGACACACAGCTGTACCCTCCATCCCCCACTCCTCGCACATACCCTGGACACACACTGAAGCAGGCAGCCCCAGTCCCCACATCTCTGAATGGAGGACACACACTGGAGCAGCCATAGGACAGGGGTGGGGTGGGGTGGTGTGGGGACACTCCATCTTGTTGTGGCAAGAGGAAAGGAAAACTAACGGCCATCCGTTGCTGTTGAAGGTGGCCCCAAAGTTGACGGTGGCGGTAATGGCATTTTGGCCTACGTTCGACGATTTTGGACACCCACGGCAACATCCAACATCCAACGACAACGACAGCGACACACAGAGGCCCAACAACGTTCGTTCGTCTCCTGGGGAGAGTATATGTCCCTGTGTGTGTGTGTATGTGTGTGTAGTGCTTGTTGTATGCGTGTGTGCGTGTGTGTTTCCGCCAAAGTCGCAAAATGGCGGCTTGAAAAATCGCCATCCAAACAGCCGCCATCGCCAACGCCATCATCGTTGTCGTCGGAGGAGGATATTCGTAGCAGCAGCAGCAGCAGAAGCAGCAGAAGAAGGAGGAGCAGCATTAGGAAGAGAAGGAGCAGCAGCAGCAGCAGCAGCAGCAGAAGCTTTAGATGGAGCTGACGATGGCGATGGAAGAACAAGCAGACTGGCAGGCAGTTGCATGCAACAACAAAAGGCAGCGAATGAATTTTCGGGGCAAAAGCCTTTTCAAATATCGTTCAAGCTGCGCGTAGATGGATTTTAGACATTTTTTCGTGTGCGTGTGTGTGTGGGGCAAGTGGAAAAGATGGTGGACAGTGGTGCAAACAGACGGAATGTTTTGAGAGTTGCTGGGGAGTACAAAATTATATATCTGGTTCACATGTTGGCATGCACTAAGTATTTATAGTATTTCTGGTATATTTCTGGTATATTTATTCTGGCTATCGATTAACGTAATTATTTAAAGAATTATTTTTTAACTATTTTTTAATTATATTTTACTTAAAAAATTGAAAATTAATTTTATTTTTTCTAATATTCGTGTCCCTTTTTTATAGCTGTTTATACCTCCAAGATATTTGTACGTACCCCATTTACATAAAATTTCTATATATTTGCCGTCATCCTTAGCTCTTCCCTCTCTCCCTTTGCCCAATTGAGTTTGCCCCACTGTTGTGCCTCCATCTGAATCTTTCTGCTGGTCTCCGTGGGGGCTGCCTGGCTGCCTGCCTGCCCCATTCGATGCAATGCCTATGACGCTGTTTGGTCATCAGCGATGTTTGCTGCGCCGTTATTTTTGTGCTTCTCCTGCGGCAGGCACAGGCACGGGCACAGGCACCCTGCCTCATGCCTCCTTCTTTCTATTCCTGCATCCTGTATGCTGGATCCTGCAGCTCCTCTTCGTTGTTGTTTTTCGCAGAATTTTCGTTTCCGTTTCCTGAGCACAAACGTGCGTGCCTCTACCCCAGCCTCTGTATGTGTGTGTGTGTGTGTGTTTGTGCAGCACAGTCGACCCCCACCCCCAACCCGCACCCAAGCGTTGCATGCAACGACTGAACATAGAGAAAACAAAAACAAAAATCTTTCAAAATGAGAAAACGGATGCCAGCTTGCACATTTGCACAACGGACCAACATCCTACAATTCTCCGAACCCAGCTTGCCACATGCCACACCCTCTGTAAATATGTATGTGTCTGTGTGAGTGTGTGTCTGTGCTGGCGAAGGCCTAAGCTGAATCCAAAAAAGGGTGGCACCTCCGCTCGAGGGCGCCTCATCTGGTCAAAGTCGCTGGACTTTTCAGGGCCGGGCAGGGCAGGGCACCACACAGTTATCGATGACGATGACGACGTTGCCCCAAAGCCCCTCCACAGCCACTGCCCAGTGTCATCAGCAGGAGGAGCATCAGCATCAGCAGATGCAGAAGAGAAGCAGCAACAAAAACAGTTACCATGCATAAAATTTCGTTACCTCAATGCCGGAAATGACGAAGCGGCCCAAGCAAAACCAAACGAAATTTCCTACGGATTGAAACGGCAAAGGAAGTTGAACGAGCGCAGGACGAAAAAAAGGACCCAGCAGCCAGCAGCCAGCACCCAGGAGAAGAATGATAATCAGTTGCTTTCAAAGCCCAAAGAGACAGGGTTCATTCAACCCCCACCAGACCGTGCCGGGAATCTGTTGCCAGAAAGTCAAAGAGCTGTAGACAATCAGAAATATGTAAGAATTATTATTCATTGACCCAAGATCTGCAGCGGAAACTTCACATTTTGATCTACAGAATCTTTCGTTACTTTCGCTCGTCTGTAGAAATATTTATGCATCGTTTTCTTAAGATATTTTTACTTTGATCAAATTTATTTATTTATTTCTGCTCATTCGTAAGCCAAAAGATACAATTTTATCGCAAGATAAATATATTCTATATTCAAAAATATGTAGATTTCGAAGCGGTTTAACAGCGATAGGAGTACCCGAGGAGTACCCCCCCCCCCACCCTACCTTCGAATTCTATGGCCCCCGCGCAATGAGAGTGATATTAAAAGTCGTTTGCCCGTTTGGCCAATTATCAATACCGCAATGCATTGGCATTGGCTGCGTTTTACACTTGCACCATCCACCACCCCCTACCCCCCTAGCCCCTAGCCACCGCTCAGAACTGCATCTGTGGATGCAGATCCGGGCACAGGTTGGGGGTGCGGGGTGCGGGGTCCGATGTCCGGGGCCCGCCTTTATACGCCTTCCTGCACTTAATTATTATCAGCAAATATGCAGCTGGCAGAGCAGTGCCCCCCAACACCCACTTGCAACGTGGCCTACCCTGCCACCTGCCACATAGACCCTCCCCCCCAAACATATAGTCTGGGTGCATGCAACGTTTGTCGCGCCTACAAGCGAAATTTTCTCTAAAACAAAATTAATTCCAATTTTTGTTTTTGTAGACAATTTTTGGCGTTGCCCAAAAACATTACAACAACAGCAACAACAACAACAACAGCAACAACAACAACAACAGCAGCAGCAGCAGCAACGGCAACAGAATCTGAAACCAGAGACCCGTTGACGACGACCGCACACACAGGACTCTGCAGGACTCGACGCGCACACAGAGCGAGAGAAGGAGGGAAAGAGGGAAAGAGAGGGAGCTGCTAGCTACAGCAACGGTTGACTTTGGCCAGGGACTTGCATGCGGAGAACCAGGACCAGAACCAGAACCAGAGCCAGGACCCCTCTTTAGGTGCAGTTGGAGTTGGCCCAATCCTCTGCCCTGCCCTCTTCTGCCCTGCCCACCATCGTACGCTTACGCATATGCAATTTGCGCCTGCAGGCCTCGAGGCCAGGCCTGCCTCTGCCTGCCACCCAAAACAGAGCGAGGAGTGGCAGGAGCAGGAGCAGTCTACTCTCTCTCTCTCTCTCTTTCTCTAATACTAATACTAATACATATGCACGCAGTGGACCATGCAACTGGCTTGGGGGTGGGGATGGTGGTGGGTGGTGGGGGTGGAGGGCTGCCCCAAAAAGTTCTCCGTTCTCCGCACAGACACTTTGCATGCGTATTTTGCACGCATTCTAGAATTTCAATTAAAAATAAATCACAAAAACGTTGCCTGGCACCCAGGGAACCAGGGAACCAGGTCCACCCATCCCCCATCCCCATCCAGGATCCTGTCTGACTCTGCCTCTATGTCAGTGTCGGTGTATGTGCCTGTGCCTGTGTGTCTGTGTGTGTGTGCCTCCTGCATTTGCATCTCGCGCTGCATCGTCGTCGCCATCGCCATCGTCGTTGTGTTAGAAAATGCATTTTGCACACGCATCCAATTTCTCTTCCAGTCCCTACTAACGGAGTCCAGAGTCCTGTTTGTGTGTGTGTGTGTGTGTGTGTGCCCGCATGCCCCCCCGCTGCCATCGGTTGCAGCTTCAGTCGCCGTTGCCGTTGCAGTTGCAGTCGCCATATCGATGACGCGCTAACTTTGGGCCTCGACTGTTGATGCGTCTCTCGCTCTCTGTGTGCCACTGCCACAGCCTTTGCCTCTGCCTCTGCCTCACCGCGGTGTGTGTGTGTGTGTGTGCGGCTTTGGGGCAGGCATCGAGTGATGGGTGGGGGGAGTTGCACCCAACTCTTTTGCGTTTTCTTTGCTACCAGCAACATGCAGCAGAGGCCTAAAACAACAACAACAACAACAAGAACAATGCGACTCTGGCCAAAATTGGCAGAAAACTTAATGTGCGCTTTTTCCATTATCCCCGGGAATATATCCAACACCCTACACTCCCCCCTCCATAGCTCCCCTCTCTCTCTTTCTCCTCGCTCTGTCTCTGTCTTTAGGCAATGCAAGTGTCAATTCTCCTCTCTCTCTCTCTCTCTCTACCTCTTTCTATCTCTGTCAGTTTTCAATTCTCATGAAAGTTCGCCTCTAAGATAATATCTGTGGATCGCTAGAGGCAGATACTCGTACACAAAGGCCCACAACGAAAGTTCCTTTTAAAAATATCTTTGGATATTTGCAGGCTTTTTTTCAAGAGAATCTTAGCTAAAGACTTGTGTCCATTTTCTACTCATAAATGTAAGAACATTTTATTATTGCAAAAATTAAAGATAGATAACTCCTGAAAAGATTCGTTGAGTTTTTCTACCAGAAGTTTGTGGAGGGTTGTGCTAGAGCCCTTCGAGGGGACATTTAAATGATATCTTAGGCATTTCTTATTGAAAATCTCTAGATACACTTACGGACAAAATAATAGGTGTGCTTTTTTTTTCTTTTTCAACTTTTAATTTCTAGTTCATATCTTCTCTAATCTCAACAAATCAAAGTTTTTTCAAATCCTATATTAATTGTCTTTAAAGAAAAAGTAAAAACAGTTTCACAAACCCTTTAATTTACAAGAAATTTAAATATTTCCCTAAATCGGTCAATTTTGGCTGGACACAATAATAGGTGTAGGAAGATAAATGTTTAAATTAAATCGATATTTCACTATTTTAGGTCTTATTTTATATTATATGTACATCTATCGATTATAAAAGTAAGAGTAAAATATCTCTGGTAAATTGTTGGGAAAACGTTAAAAGAATTTATCAATTCTTTAAATTCATAAAAATGCTAATAAAATATTCTTGCACCTACAGAGAAGTAAATTTTGTATGGCAGATCTTGAGAAAATCTTTGCAACTTAAGATCTTTGTTTACCCATAAAAATGTTTGGAAAAAACTTTTTTTTTTTTAATGCTATATTTTGTTAGATCTTAAGAGTTGTTTTGAGAATATGTGCATTTAGGGCTGCTTTTGTAATCCCCTCCCCTTCACCTTCTAAGCTACTGTCTTTTATTGGCCCTTATTCTTGCATTTCTACCTAATTTCTCCCCTCTCCCCTGGTTGCTGCAATCGATAGATATTCCTGCCCATTTTCTGCCGCTCTGTGTAAATAATGAATTTCGAATCGTTTTTCGTTGAATTGAAAATCCTTTTTCGTTTGGCGCGCGATGCAGTGGGATCTGCACAGCTCCCTCTCCACTCTCGGCTGCTGCTGCTGCTGCTGCTGCTGCTGCTGCTCCTCCAGGAGGATAACAACAACAACAACAACTACTAGGAGTAGTACCCATAAATGCAACAAACATTCTACCAATACACCCACACACACACACACACACACACACACAGATGAGATGAGCTAGGAAATCATGTATAATGGTCAGTCCGAAAACATACAAATATACGGGGCATGCGGCAAGCACCTATACACCATGCACCTACACATATATGTTTGTATGTATGTGTATGTATGCATCTAGTTAGAGAGAGGATGAGAGCGGGGGGTAGTGGGTGTGGGTGCATGTATAATACTTAGAGATGTGCCGCTTGCCACTCCCCCGCCCTCTCTCTCACTCTGTGTGTGTGTGTGCCCCCATCCATTCCACTCTTTATGTGTCCATTGCGCTCTGCGCCTCAGCACAGCACCCAAAATGCAGCACAAATGCCACATAAGTGCTGACCCCCCCACTGCCCGCCTGCCCGCCAGCCAGCCTGCCTGCCGCGCTTCCTATATGTTGCATGTGTGGGTGTTTGGGTGTGTGTGTGTGAGTGTGTGTTGCATGTATGTGTGCGTGGCGAAAATTCGTTGCCACGATTTGCCTATAATTATGTGTGTTATATAACAAACTGCATTTCTGGCCGAAATACTCGACATTGCAGAGAGGCAGCATCACCCAAAGAGGGTGGGGCAGCAGCATAAGTGGATGGGTGGGATGATGGGATGGGGTTGGTTGTTGCCTGCATGAATATTCAATAGCTCAAATAGGCGTATACGCGGCGTATGCGTATCCCACCCCATATGCGAATGTTGATAATAATTTATATAATTTCATAATGCATTCCATTCCATTCCACGCAAAATTAAATTGTATCCGCTCTGATTTCTTGCAGTGTATACATCGCTGAAAGTGCAGACTGGAGAGACTGGAGAGACTGGCGAGTGCACTGTAATTGGAAACATCATCGTATCGTCTGTGGATCGGATCTCCTCAACTTGCTCAATGGGCGATGATTTCTGCACTACAATGTCTGAGAGCCCAAAAGAATCGAAACGAAACGAATCGAATCGAACGCTTAATTTGATTCTTTTTTTGTTGCTACCTCAGAGAGGGAGAGCGAAAGAGAGAGGTAGAGGGAGAGCAGCATTACTGTAATTACACGCATGCAGAAATCAATGCAACCAAAGACAAAACAACAAAAAAGTGCATACATAAATAATTCCAAAGAAAACTCATAAAAAGAGCAGCGCCCCAAAACGAAGTCATTAACAATCACAATCACACATTCAGACACATGAAGCAAAAGCGAGAGAGGGAGAAAGAGGGGTGCTGCTGCTGCTGCCACACATGCAAATGGCTGGCAAATTATAAAGGAGAGAAAATACTCGTATATGCGATTTGAATAATGAGAACAAACGATCGATGGATGGATGGATCTCGTTCGGTGAATCTGTGAACCATGAATCGTTCCTTTCGTTCTTCTGCAATTCCATGGATCTCGTTCTGTGCTGGTAAGTATTTTTCCTTCATTTAATTGTTGCTTGTTTTTCCATTCGTTAAATGTTTGATTGTATGCCTTATTTTTAATGAGACCTCCTCTTACGCTCAGCTTCCGTCTATAAAGTTGCAGCCTCAATAATCTGATAATCCATCTAAAGACACAGACAGTTACATACATAGTAGCTTTATCCAAAGAATACATAGTAATTCGATCGAAAGAGATGCATCATATGATACATAGTAGTAGCAGGCAGGATCATCTTCCACCACCAATAATAATGGTCTATTAAGATCTCCTGCTGCATGCAAAGCAGTGGGGCACAGTGGCAGTTCACTACTCACGGCTCACTCACGAACTTGGTTTTGTGGCAGGAAATCAAAGTCTCGTACACACACACACACACTCGCAGCAGCAACCACAAATATATGTATGTATAGTTTTCATATTATTATGTTTTTTGTGTGGATACTCTAACCGACAAACCGAATGACGGATCCACTCATTCTGCCAAATCTTACGTGTTTTATGCGGAGGTAAAAAAAAAGCGCTCAATACATTGACATTGACAGCGTCAAAGATTTCACATTTTAGAGCAAACAAAAAACTGTTTCGTTTTTACGATTTTGAGACCTCCTGTGTTAACCTTCTCTACCCGCTAATTTGTGTATTCCTTCTTTGATTTTTAGCTCTTGTTTTGTAGACTTTTTGCTTAGGGATTTCTTCTCTCTTGCAGTTTTTTTTTTTGTGCAGATTTCTTTACGTATTTCCATATACCATTCTTTTTCTCAGGCGTATTGCATTCTGAGATTATTATGTGGCTTTTATTCCTCTTTTTATTAGGAAAGTGTTTGCCATCAAAAGACCTATAAATGTGACTCTTTTCAACTCCAACTAATGTCCATTTGTTGCCATTTTGTTAGTAGATTTCATGGATATTCTATGCCGAGGTATTCCTCTTTTTAGGCATTCATTTTAATTTATTTATTAATATTAATTAATATTAATTTTTTCCCCCCAATAATTACTATATTCCTTCTTTTATTTTGAGTTCTTCTTTTTTACTTTTGTGTTTTCAGATTTCTTTAATTTGAATTTCTTCTTTGATTTTCTGCTTTAATATTTTTTTTTTCTTTTTGTCAGTCTTTTTGCTGTGTCGATTTATATCTTTGATTTTCAAGGGTATTCCATTCCGTGGCTCTGCTTTTGTGACTTTCTATTCTCTGCTTGGCCTTTTGTTCTCCCTCTCGCTCTCTCTTCACTCCTTTAGTTTTTTTTTTTGTTTTGTTTTTTTGTTTTTTTGTTAAGCTGCAAATCGCGGCAATCGTTAAGATCACGAAAAACAATTCAAAATTAATGGTAATAAGCAGTTTGCTGCCTCAAAGGCAGCATCGTCGAATCGTGGAAGGAGTCGTCTTCCAGCGAAATTACTGCGTACAACAGAAGCCGTCTGACAAGGGGTTTCGTGGTGTGCCCCCTGCTGCCCCCGGCCCGCATGCTCCTTGCGTCCCAACCTACAACGGGGGATGGGATGCGATGCGATCCTCCTCTCATGCTGCACCTCTAAAACAGTAGTCGAGAGTCTGTGGCATGAGGGGCGTTCCACTGGCGCTGAGACTTTTGCCTGAGAGCCGCTGCGCTTGATCGATGGATGCTGCCACTGTACCAGTCACTGCCCCTGCCCCTGCTGCTGCTGCTGCTTCTGCTGCTTCTGCTGCTTTTGGCATCGTTTTTTCTTTTATTTTTTTTTTGTCTGTTAGATGTTGCAGGAGGCTCTGAGGTAGCTGCCCCATGCAATCATAAGATATTTTCAGCATCGAAAATTATTATAATATATTATTATTAAGCGTCGGCAGTGCTGCCGCCGTGTTTTTTTTTTTTTTTTTGTGTGCCTCCTCCTGGTTTTGTCGATTCTAATTGTTGGCTAGTTATGGGGCATGCTCTGCATGTGCTGGGGCATGTTCTGGGGGCATGGAGTATAGGTCTCTGAACCCCATGTGATCCGATGTGTGGCAGCAGGGATGATGGGCATTCGGAATAAATGAATTTGCATGCGACAAAGCTTTTGCGCTAAAAGCCTGACGACGACGACGACGACGACGACGATGCCACCAAAGTAAAGAGCAGCTGCCACAAAAATGTATGAGGGGGGGATGGGGTGACACAAAAAACACATAGAGATTCTCATGTGTCTGCCCACTGCCTCTTCGTTTTCCACTACCGCTGCTTTTTCCCCCCCCACTTTGCTGCCACAGACACACGCACTAGTCTCCTGCCCCAAGGCTAGTGCTGCTGCTGCTGCTGCTCCTGGCCGGCCACTCACTCGCCTGCGCTGCTGCAGCACCAATCGAATGGCTCGCCATGCCACCCCACATGCTGCCCCATTGCTGAAGCTGAAGCTGAGGCTAAAGCTGAGACTGAGGCATGGGGCATCTCCTCCTTTGGTGGTCGCTGGTCGCTGGTCGGTCCTCCCATGTTTGCCTTGTCCTTGCATTTTCTTTTTATATACATTTTTTAGTTGTAGATTCGCTCTCTTCTCGTTTTTTTCTTTTTTCTTGCTTTGTGCCACTCCGACGCATGCTCTGGACCATGGCGTCGCCACCTCCCCCCTCCTCCTACCCTTTCAGCCAAAGCGCTTTATATCAATGTCTGAGCTGCATGCCCCATGGCCCGCTCCTCGTGTTGTAAGTTATGCTGCAGCAAAAAAGCGAGCTGGCTGACTGACTGGCTGGGCGAAAGAAAAATGCTACACGGAAAAAGGCCTAGAAAATTGTTTTCTGTCGAGGGGCACAAATTTCCATTGAAAGCTTCAGCGTTCCGTGAAATGCTTTACGAGCAGCAGGACTCCCAGTGAGGTGTGGCATGCCGCCTCCTACTCCTACTCCTTGAAGGCGCCTCACATTTGTCACACCTTTGGCCGATGGCTGGCATGCGGCAAAGAGCTGCTGCTGCGCTCCTCAAACGGCAGGCCAAATGGATTTTCTATGCGGATTGACATGTGGAAGCCATGGGCCGTAATTGGGTGCACTTTTGCCAGATACTTTCGAGCGACCCCTGACCCCCTGGGTAGCCCAAGGAGCCCAAGCAAGAGTGGACGCCTTTGAAAGCCTACATTAATTGCACTTTTAAGCAGCCCAAGGAAAGGTAAGAGGGGCATGCAGCATGCGCAGGGGGGGATGGATGTCATGTAAAGTGCTTGCCCCCCAAAGGCGCTGCTAATTTTAGAGGAATTATTACAGAGTAGCAGAGAGAGAGAGTGAGTGAGAGGGGGGAGCAGGGCAAAGGTAGGGAAGTGCATTAAATGCAGACCCTCTCTAGCCTACAGCCAAGAAAATACTCTGCAAAAATAAGTTAAAGGAGGCAAAAGGAGTCGAGCTGGAGGAGGGGGAGGCCTTTGTAATGATCGTGGAGTGGCAAACTGGTTGCAGGAGCGACCTTTATTAAGTTATTTTCCCGAGGCAGGAGTCTGCTGCGTTGCCGCATATTTCACTGGATTCAAATATGAAATATGAAAGAAAATCCAAGAAAAATGCAAAGGAAATGTAGAAGAAATATATGAAGGATTAGAAGAGTAGAAACTACAATGGAAAAGAGAAAACTTTCAGCTGTGGAAAGGCTGGGAAAAAGGAAGAGAAGAATAGGGGTAGTGAAGATGCATCAGAAAGGGGTGAAAATGGTAGCACAATGGTGGGATCAGAAATAACAGAAGAAGGGGAAAAAGTGGGTGAAAGAAAGGTGTGGGGGGGGGGGGGTACAGAAGAAGGGGGAGTGCAAAACAGAAGAGGGAGCGGAGGAGTGTGACGGATATCCGAAAGAGCCAATCGACGTGACGAATAACTAACTAAAACAATTGGAAAATGGAGGAAAATAGCAAAAGCATGGGGATTGGGGATTGAAGATTGGAGGAGAATGTAGAAGGAGTGGGGAAAAAACTAAAGCTTGCAATTTATATAGTATGCAATCGTATATAACCAGCCAACCCCCAACCCACAACCCATTGCACACTTTTTTATGTGCTTAAATTTACTTAGAGTTATTTATGCAAAAAAGAAACGTCAAGCAAAAGTGGCAGAAAAAGTAGCAAAAAATAGTAGAAAAAGGGAAATACAATAAAAGAAAAAGAAAGATTAGAAGAAGGGGCAGAAAATGGGAGCAGAAAAGAGGAATTCCTCTGGCTAGGTAGAGAGCGAGAGGAGGTATGGAGAAGGGACAATCCTCCAGTTGCAGGTGCAAAGATATATTGTAATTACTTAAGGGAAGAGAGAGTGAGAGAGAGAGACAGTGAGAGAGGGGAAACTGCAGCGGCGATTGAATGAAATTTATGCAAAGCCAAATCAATTTCAATAACTCGAAACAGCAGGAAATCCTTTCTTGCTGTGCTTTTCTTTGCTTTGCTGCAGCAATCCTTTACTTTCTTTCCCATCAAAATCTCTAATTAGACAACGCCCTCCATCAAATGTCCTGCATGTACGTACTACCACATATGTGTGGGTGGGTGGCCATCCTGAGAGGGGGGTGCCACGCGTAATGCATCAAGGCTGGTGATGCTGCTGCTGCTGCTCCCATCTGCAACCCGAAGGAGTCGCTGGCTGCGCAGAAAAGTGCGCTATCTTTTAGCCTCGCACATCCTCGCATGTCCTCGCACGTTGACTGGTCAGCAGGCAGCTCCTTGCTTGCTTCCTTCCTTTCTGCCACTACAGCCGCCAGCCCCATGGATTGTGGGGGGGGCGGCAATTTAGTTTCGTGGTTTCCGTCAACTTGTTCTTTGTTCAATTCAGATCCAGAGGCAGCAGCAGAAGCTCCGACAGCAGCGACAGCAGCGGAGCTGTACATAGGCTTCCAATCCACTTCCACTTCCACTTGCAACCCCTGCCCCTGCCCCTGCCCCAGCCCCTGCCCATGCGTGCGCGTACGTGTCCTTCATCTTGTGTCAAATGTGGAGCCTCCTTTTCGTTCGAAAGCTGCGTTCTGTGCCACGCCTAACGCGTATATACATTACCCCCTGCTGCACCCTGCTGCCCCCTGCTGCCACATCCTCACATTTCGTAACCATTTTCCGCACCCAATTTCCCAACCTGCGCTGCCCCCATTTCCCCCTCCTTTTTCTGCATCTCTGCTGTGGCTTGCAGCTTGCCTTGCATTTTCCTGCAGAATTTCGGTTTTCGTCCCAAAATGCATTTTCCTCGACCCCCCCATGCACATTCCCCCGCCGCCCACCACCATGCCAACGAAAGAAGGGAAATATTTCAAAGCCAGAGCCTCGTTTTAGGCGGAGGTCCTGCCTGCCTCGTAGGGTCCAGTAACGAGTAACGTGTCCTGTGCTCCTGGCTTCCTGGGTTACGTTTCTAATTAAATTTTATTTTATGCCACCATTTCGACGCCTTTGCGCCCTGCTTCCGCCACAGCCCCTGCCCCTGCCTGCGCCACTGCCCTTGCAGTGTCCTACAGAAATTTATGGCCCTGCTGCATGCACTTGGAGGCGGCTGCTGCCTGGCCTGCCTGTGCTTATCCTCGAAATGTCCGTCGGTTGGTCCCTCAAAGCTGGGCCTACTGTCAGGCTGGTGGGTTGGTTGGTGAGGTGGTGTGGTGTGGTGGAGTGGAGTGTTCCCTTTTAGTTAAGAACGCGTTCGGTGTGCAAAAATTCGCCTGATTGCTCTTTGATGAAAACTCAATTATTGCCCTGTGCGTACGAGGACGAGGCCGAGGACACGAGGAAAGGACATGCGTTGCGTTGCGATGATGCACGGGATTTCTAGTTGCCAATGTTCTCGCATGTCCTGTCGTTGGCTTAAGTATCGCTAGTCCTGGGATGCGCCTGCTCCTGCTCCTCCACTTCTGGCGGAGGTTGCGCCACATCTCCTGCTCCTCCTCCGCCTCCTCCTTCTGCTTCTTCCACTGCTGCTGCTGCTGCCTTTTGATGGTGTGTGCTGCTAATTGAAACGCAGCCCCGAATCTGATGCATCTGATGGCTGCCTTCGCCTCTTTTGCTACTCCCTCCATCGATCAGAGGGAAAAACTAAGGGAAAAGGCACAGAGGAAGGGGGGGTTGGACGCCTCCAAAGGGATGTGCCACCATCTAGTTATCAATGGAAATCTTATGCCACGCATCAGGCAGCTGGCAGGGGGCAAAATGAGGCACCTGCCATCGGCTTTTGGGCATTGCCTTAATGAGAGTCGTGTCCTCCTCCTCCTTCTCCTCCTCCTCCTTTGTTGTCGACGTCCGTTGCAAGGTGATATGACGAATGAATGATTGATTTTTTTTTTTGCATCCTCTCTCCCTCTCTCTCTGTTGTTGCCTCTTTTGTTGTTGTTACTGTTGCATGGCCAAATGCATAGGCCTACTCTCCGCTGCCTCTACCTCTGCCTCTGCTGTGAGATTTCTTTTGCCATAGATTTCGATTTTCGAGGCAGAAAACGAGGCAACACACACACACACACTCACACATGGGTATGGCAAGTGGGGCAAGGGACAAGAGCCCGGGTCCGGAATCATCATCAGAGAGAAGCAACCGCCGTTGCCGTTGCCGCCATGTTCGTTTTTAGTTTGCCACTGCCCCACACACACACACACAAGCAAACACACACACACTGCCACACACACACCCACACCCACATTCATGCCTACTGGCTGCCCTGCCGCCCCCCTTTTTTCGTGCATCCTGCCTACTGCTAGTCCTTCCATTTGCGAGTCCGAGGCAGGCGACTCCTTTGCTCCTTTCATACATAGTTTTCTCTATTGAACATTTTACATATTAGAAATTTTGCAAATGGGCGAATGCATGGGCGTACCCACCCCCCTCCCCAACCACATACACTTGCCCCCTTGTCCCTTTTGGCAGGGAAAAAGTTATGTGCCCATTGCCACCATGCCTGCCCCTGCCCCTGTCCACCCGTTTTGGTTGGTGCTTGTGGATGGGAAAGGGACAGGGGCAGGGGCAGGGGCGTAACGCACACGCATTCGAGTTTAAATTTTCGGCGTCGTCGTCGTCCGACAAGCCAAAGCCAAAGCCATCGCCATGGAGCCATTGGAACAGGAACCAGAGAGGGGAAACCAGAGGAACACCAACGTCATTTTCTATTTCTCTGTCGTGGCGGCGGCCATCGTCGTCTGCCCCACAGATGTGGGGGGCCCGCCCTTGTGCCACACCACCTGCACCCTGCCGGCCTGCCTGTTGTTGTTTTTGTCGTGGGCATTGGTGCGGCTTTCGATGCTGCTTCATGTGTGTGTGTGTGTGTGTGTGTGTGGAGAGAGTGCTGCCTCTGCTGCCACTGCTGCTGGTTCTAGTCCTAGTCGTAGTCCTAGTGCTGCCTCCTCTGACTGCTGCCTCTTCTTCTATGTTTCTGTATGTGTGTGTGTGTGTGTGTGTGTGCGCGTGTGCCTGTGTCTAGCTGCCTCTGAGGCACAGAGGCGCCTACCTCTTGCCCTCACTGTTCGCCCAATGATTGAGGAGGAACCGCAGCAGCAGCACCCAACATCCAGGAACCAGCATCCAGCAGTCATTCCATTTATGCGTGGAATATTGATAAAATGCACAGCAAAAATAACCAAGAAAATCATTTCGAAAGTTATTGGAAGGCTTTTTTGTGCGTCTTCGCATCGAAAGTCGAACATTAAATGATGGGGGGAATGGGGAATACAATTAAAAATATATGTATGGTAAATGTAATTTTTCCAGCACTTTATACAAATTTTTCTTTAAATTTCTGTAGATTTTCATGCCTAACTTTGATATAATTTTCAATAATGTTTGAAAATGAATAGAAATTTCTGACGTCCTGCTGCTTGCAGAATTTTATTTGTTGCACTCATTTCGGTAATTAAAAACAGAAATTTGTGGAATTCTCCCACCCTTAAAGGGTTCATGATTTTGTTCTCTATTTACATATATATATATTATTTTTCTCAGTGTATCGCATCTACTACGAAACGCAGCCGAAAAAGGCATCAAAAAAGCAGCCGCCCAATGTCGCCAATCGTTTGGAGTCATCGTCGTCGTCGTCGCCATCGCCATTTGCCCATCGACGTTGCTTTTCTTCTGTCTCGCACTTTTGGCCTAAGCCATCGCCATCGCCATCGACTGCTGCCCCTCCCGCTGCTGTTGCTGCTGCTGCTGCTGCTGCTGCTGCTTTTTGATGCTGCAACACCACACACTGCCCCACGAATACATAGAGAGAATCAGGGCCTAAAAATAACAACAACGACAGCAGCAGCAGGACTGCGACTACGGCTACGAGAATGTTTCAGGCTTCCTGCCACCAACTCCCAGACTGCCATCTTTTCTGCTGCTGCTGCTGCTGCTGCTGCTGATGCCAGTACGTACCCATGTTCATGCCACATGTGTGTGTGTGTGCCATTGTATGCATGCATATTAAATTCAATCGAATGTATTCTCTATGCCCCACGATGCTGCCTCCTGCCTGCCTCCTGACTGTTCCTGCAGATTGCGTTCTTTTTTGTTGTGTTGTTGTGTAGAAGAGCCGCCACCTCTCTCTCTCTCTCTCTCTCTCTGGCCAACAATCTATGGCTACACTTGTGCCTCCATTTCCATATCCGACTCCAATGTGCCTCGATGGCTCCCATCGATGGCTCTACTTCCAGCTCCAGTGCCAAACTCTGCAGCTCCACTTGGACGTGTATACATACGTGTTACGTTTGCTTTCGTTTCGTTTTCGTTACGTATACGTATCCGTATATCGCGTATCCGTACGTACATTCGTTAGAGGAATACTCACGAATACTCTCGTACTCTCGTTCTGCTACTCGTAGGCGGAGTTATCAACGTTTTTCAAGTTATAATAAAAATGCAACACATTTTACAGACACATGCCACACACACACACACACATACCCCTACCATATATGCATGTATGTGTGTATATGTGGCAGCGGGGTGGTCCAGCAGGTCCTGGCTACTTTTCCATAGATTTTTTCCTTCGTTATTGGTTTCGAGTGTGTGGCGGCAACATATTTTTTTTTTGTCATTTCTAACGGTGCTGCTCCTGCTGCTCCCGCTGCTGCTGCTGTTGCATGTTGTATATACAACACAGGACTCTCCCCCTCTCTCTCTCTCTCTCTCACTCTGATGCACGTTTTTTTCTTTATTTTTTATTTTGTATTTTCTCGATTGCGATTTTTTATTATTTTTCAATGCTCAAAACTCGACGTCGCATAAAACTTGTGTTTTTGCTGCAGCAGAGGATCCATCCATCCCCATCCCCATCCCCCCCCTGAAGCCCACACCCACTCACTGTGCTTGACTGGGAGGGCTCCTGGCTCCCGGTTCCTGCTGCTACCTCGTTACACTGTTTCCACATTTCTCTTCCGCTTCTTCCGCTGAGCTCTTGAGAGCGAGACATTTTGCTAATGCATTGATTAAAATTGAATTTTTAATTAAAATATTGGCAAAAGGATGAATCTAGCGTTGTGTCTGTGTGTGTGCAAGGGGGAAGGGGGCTTACATCTGTGTGTGTGTGTGTGTGTGTCTGTTTGTGTGTGCATTGAAGTTTTTGTTTGATTTGTGCATTTTATCTTTGAGTGCTGGCAGCTGATTGTTTTTTTCTTTTTTTTCTTTTTTTTTCTTTTCGTTTGCCAGCAGATAGATCTCAGGGGATTAGATGCATGCGCTCAACAGCTGGGCTCTTTAAATATCCAACTTTAAGGACAGAAAGAAGGACACAGATGGCCATGAAGAGAGATCAAATAAGGCACAAAATTGTATGGAAAAAAACAATCCAAAAGTACACGCAGCAGCGCCCATCGGTTGAGTTTTCTGGTGTCTTGGAGTACATGCCAAGGGAAAGTAGTGCCAGTGGCAGTCCTACCAAATAGCAGCCATCCCTCCAAAAGCTCCAGAAATTTACAGATAGCTTTAGGATGGGAGATATCTGCCATAGAATGTAGGAGAGAAATGCTACAGATAGTTTTAATCAAGGTTAAACGTTTTGCGCGTCTTGCAGCAGCGCCCATCGGTCGCTTACTGTTCTGTTTCTACCCGGGATTAAACGTTTTTTGGTAGAGGCACTCCAATTGCTTCTCTGCACTGCTCACTCTTCCGAGTCTCACCTTGGCACTCGAATGTGTGCAACCTGTCCATTGATATGCCCAATCAAATGCCAAGAAATACCCAAAAGACATTTCACTTTCGATTTTGTTGCTCACTTAGTCAGAACAGCAAACGTTTCACACTTCCCCTCCCCTCCCCTCCCCTCACCTCACCTAGCTCGTAAATGCCACCAAATACTGTGGCAATGCCAATAAATCACAAGCAATTATGCAAGAAAAGCATCCTTAAGGAATTTTCACACTTTCACACACACACACACTCAAAGCCAAGAATCGAAGCAAAATCTTCAGACAGAGGCAGGAGTCTGTCCAGCTGTCCAGCTGTCCAGCTGTCCAGCTGTCGTCACATCCTTCTGTGTCCTTAGTGTGTGTGTGTCCTGTGTGTGTGTGTCCTGTGTGTGTGTGTGTCCTGTGTGTGTCTGTTCGTTGACCAGAAAGACCACAAGTGCATTATATCCGAATAAATCTCTCGATTGCTTTCTTATGCAACAGCAACAGGAGAAAGGCTTATTTACAGAAAATATTTCGGCTAAAAGTCGTTGATGCCAGAGACGCACATGCAGCAGAAGGGGGACAGGACAAGGCTGCAGGGTGGGCGGCATAAGTGAGGAGCTAATAAATGTACAGAAAATTTCAACAGGCCAAACATTTACTTAAGCAAAACGTTCGAGACAGGGAGAGAGAGCGGGGAGAGAATGCTGCTGCCACATCGAAAGACGTTTTGCTCTTGCTCTCGGTATAAGTGAATAATTGTGTGGCACACACACATACACACACATATAAGTTGCTTATGTGTGTGTGTGTGTTGTGTGTTGTGTGCTGGGTGTCTGGGTGTCAAGCCACAAACACCTTTTGCGTAAAATAAAGCAATCAAGCAAATAATGTTGCCACATTACACTATCAACAGCTTCCTGCCTTGACACACACACACACACATGTGGCAGATGGGGCAGAACAGTCTGGGTTTGTGGGGGTAGAGGAAATTCTTCTTTAATAGCTTGCCGCACACACACACACACTCGTACGCGCCCATTCAGGACTAAAGTAAAATGGAAACAACCTTGAGGAATGCCCCTCATGGAGGGAGAGGCAGCACACAGAGTGGCAGGAGTGGCAGGAATGGCAGTGGCAGAGGCAAAAGTGTCTGGCAAAATGTCTCGACTCTTGACTCTCGACTCCTGCCACACTTCCCTACTCTTCTGGGGGGAGGAAGGTCTGCCATGCTACGTCTCCATCGCCATCGCCATCTCTGGCTGTGGCTCTGTGACCGACTCAGTGTTCGTTCAAGTCGACGACAAGGACACAACCATGTTGCAAGAGCAACAGCAGCAGGAGCAGCTAGGAGAATAAGAGGGGCAGGCAGCAGGATAAGGAAAGAGTAGCAGGAAGCAGGAGACGTCTCTATCACCCTCCATCTCTCTCTCTCTCTCTCTCGCTCCCTGTGTGCACTTTCGCTTTTGGTCTTGCCCCAAAATCTGCACATGATGATGTGGATGCTGCCTGCTGGCTGCTGCTGGCTGCTGCTGTTGTGCCACATATTTAACAAATTATCTGCCATTTCTCGAGTGCAGCAGCAAGCAAGCCACTTGAGGCACAGTCTCGGCTCCAGCAAGCCAATTTTGTTGCACTTTTTAACCCATGGAGATTGCTGGCATAACGGAAGATATTCCAAAGGAAAACTATGGAATACCCCAGGGAAGGGAGGGCAAATATGAAGCATAACAACAAGGCAAATTCCAGGGTATTAAAGGCTTCGATTCGAAACCAGAATCTAGACAGATTCAAGCGCAAGTTGATGGCAAAGTTGCGCTCCGAAAATAATACCCTTAAAAGCGGCATCTAATTTCTGTGAAATCCTCTGTGGCGCTCAGTGGGTTAAGGGCTGCCAAAGCACTTGTCAAGACGGCTAACGGGAGAGTTGTGGCTGCCACAACGAGGAGGCAGAGACAGAGGCCAGGATTTTGGGCTACAATCAGCCGCAAAATGCTGCTTAACTTCCAGACACACACACAGCAGAGGAGGAGGAGAAGGACACAGAACAGCAGCCAGAGACGAGGAATACAAGGAAGACAGACAGACAGCAGTGGCAACCACAGGCCGTGGCAAGGACGCAAGAGGCAAGAGGCAAGGCAAGGCAAGGCAAGCTGCTGTTGCTGCTGCTGCTGCTGCTGTGGAAGGAAGGAAGGAAGTTGTTTGTGGGTCGCATTCAAGGCTGACCGAACCGAGACCCGAGACCCGAGACGACGACTCTCGACCCTTTTGGCTGCCACACCCCTCACTCCCCTCACTCTCTGTGTGTGTGTGTGTGTGTGTGTGTGTGTGTATTTGGGTGTGCCAGGGTGGGTGTCTCACAAGATGAAAGCCACTTGGGCTACCCCCGCCCCATACAGTCGAGTCGAGTCGTTTCGAGTTCTAGCTTTTGCTTGGGAGTTGCCACAGCCAGTGGCATTACCACTGCCACGGCTGCCACATTGCCACGCTGCCATTGCTGCCACAACTCCTACGAAATGACCTTGAGAGCATTACAAATGTACGTTTGCCAGCCACGCCTCCAGCTGCCGCCTGCCGCCTCCTGCCTGCCGCCTGCCGCCTGCTTTCGGCTATGGCTTCTCCTCTGACTTTGGCTTCTGGCCTTCTCTCCTATTTATCTGCAGTTTGCAGCTAAGGATGTTTTGAGAGCAGGACCAAAGGACTAGGACAGAGTAGAGACTGGAGTCTGGAGACTGGAGACTGGAGTCCATGCCCCAGTGGGGTAGTCCAGTGGCAGAGCGTGGCCATGGCAGAGTTTTGCATCAAGTGTAGAGTGTAAAGTGATGTGTTAAGCTGTTAAGTGCCAAAGTAATTGTTTTCTTTCATCCAACAACAGCAACAACGACAATGGGGCATGGGGCATGGGGCATGAGCCAAGGGGCAACACGGAATGCTTGACGTTGCTTTCACTTGCCACTTGACCTTGAGACTTCTCTCTCTCTCTCTCCCTCTGTCTTTGCCTGTGTTAGTGGGAGAGAGACACAGAGTCGAGTGCATGTTTGAGAGTGTTTTTGGGGCGGGAGGTGCGGATGTTGCACTTGCTCTTCGAGGGCGGTGTGAGGCATGGGCGTTATTGTGAATTATGTCTAAGCAATTTGGGGCACACCACTGAAGAGTGGCCACAGAAGGGGTCACTAGCTGTGCCGCTAGTGGGGCTAGTCCAAGGGTGCAGTGGCTGGAGGGAAATGGTGAGCGAAAGACACCCTTTGTGGGCGCCCCTTACCCTGCTTTGCCTAGAGCTTTCACTTTAATCGTAGCTTGCGTGTAGAGATCTGTAGATAAATTCCCAGAGCGCCGTAGAGCTGTAGATAAGCGTAAATAAATTCTCTCTCCCTGAAGCTTTCTTTGCACCCTATCCTGGCACTTACCGCCCTAGGCCCAAACTTTACAGATTTTCTGCATAATTAAAATCTTCTGCAAGTACCAGTATCTGATTGATTCTATACTTCCATTCCGTTGAGTATCCATAGAGGATTGTCAAGCTGTGGGAACTATGACAAAAACACCTTCCACGTTCCGTTTCATGTGTAGATTGCTGAAGTTCGGGCATTGGCGTTGCTCTAACAGGGCCAAAAGTACATATAAACAATTTGTAATCTTCCCAATCTAGATCCAAGCCTCACATTTATTCTCCACTTGAAATGTGATAAATATTGCAGGAGTTGGGAGCTCGTAAAATGCATAATATTGGCTATCCATTTTTCATCTACTTGTGTTGCATTCATCTCATATTTGCTCAACGATTTCATCGGTCTTCCATCAAACTTTATGTCCTGTTTCCTTTTGTAAAGTTCGCTCCAAAAATTCAACGCTTCGTTGCCATCCGGTATGGAAGATTTCCACGCCAAGAATCTCTACAGATCACTGAATAAACATATCGTTTGATATAATTCTTTCCCTCACGAATCTATCATCCAAGCTTGTACCGTTCACCCCTTTGTATCTCCATCTTTACCATTTTCCCCCCTCACCCAAAAAAGAACACATACATTCACATTTTACATTTAGTTTTCCATTTGTGTGTTTTATTTCTTTGTTTTTATTTGTATTTATTGTTTATTTATAATTTAGGGCTTTAACTAAAACTCAAGAGAATGCTTTATGCTGCATATATTTGCTTTCCATTGGATAGACGGTAATAATAATAATAATAATAATAATAATAATAATTAATAATTAATAATTAATAATCAATAATAGTTGCACTCACAATAGATACAGTCATGTCTGTGTGGGTGTGTGTGTGTGTTTGTGCGTAGTGGGGGATGTGCATGTGCATTTGTGGGTGACTGTTTATGCATAAAATTAGCATTCAGTAGATTTTCAATAGATTGCTGCCTGCTGCCTGCTGCCTGCTGCCTGCCGCCTGCTGTTGCATTTACAAAGCGAAGGAAGAAGTGGCATAACTTGCCACAGATACTTTTGTATCTCATTGTAGTGAAATGTATCTTTGAAGTGTGTGTGTTTCTATGTGTCTGTGTGTATCTATGATCTAAAGACGAAAGGAAAGCCTAAAGCTATTGGAAATTTGTACATTATTTACATGGAAATTGCATTAATTTAATTATAATATTTATCCGTATGTATTTATATATCCGTTTTAATTATAGATGTATCTTTAATATATATGTATGTATATGCGTGTATATGTATATGTATCTGTAACTAGACATTTATATTTTTATAGATTATTCAGTGTGTGTGTGTGTGTGTGTTCGTGTCCGTGTTCGAATGAGCGTTTAAAACTAATTTTAAATCTACATTTAAGAAATGCACAAGTCTCTCTCTTCTAATTCTTAGTTCTATTTAATTAATTAATAATTATTTCCTCACTATCTCTCTCTCTCACTCTCTCTTTCTCTCGTACGATGCGTGGCAACAAAAAGGCAATCCAATCCAATCATATCAATCAATCGAATCAATCAAACAAAAATAAATAAAACGATTCAAAGACGAGATCCTATCCTTAAAGGAAAGTTCCGAAGTATTTTTGTATGTGTGTGTGTGTGTGTGTGTGTGTGTGTGCATGGAGGGGCGAGGGGTCCTGTTTTGGTGTCCTTTAAGATTACATTTTGTGTTAATACTTTTTATACCTCTTTAAGAATTCCTACATATATCCTATATATATATATCCTATTTATATATATATCCTCTCCTAAATCCTAGCCGATAAAAACCTTCAATTATTCCAACTAAAATCTAAAATAAAAACGTTGGGCATTTTTCTTCAAGTAGCAGTCCAAAAATATTCCATTGCCTCTCCCTCTCCTCTCTCGCTGACGCTGACGCTGCCGCTGCCGATGTCTCTGCCTCTGCCTCTGGCCCTGCCTCAATCCTCATGCGGCAGCTCTGTGGCATGCTGCTGCTGCTCCAGCTTGATCTTCATCAGTGGCGACTCACGCACTGGGGCATATGCCGCAGCGGCTGCCGCTGCTGCCGCCGCATCCGAATTCACAAACAGCTCGCTCATATCCTGCGGCCCCCCGGGCCCCGGAAAGAAGTCTTCGAAGCGGGGACTCTTGTTCTGCGCCTGCACCGATTTCTGCAGCAGGCCATTCGCAATGGCCTCGAAGTCAATGCCCGCCGGCAGGCTCTCCAGGAAGCGCTTGTTGTACGCATAATTCGGATGCTCCTGCTTCGCGTGCTGCTGCTGTTGCTGTTGCTGCTGCTGCTGCTGCTTCGCATAGTGCGTGGAGTAGGGGGAGGCGGCGCCAGGACGATTCGACTGCGCCTTGGAGGCGGAATTGCTGCCGCCGCGCGACTGATTCCCATACTGACGCGCCTGCATCGCCTCCTTGAGCTCCCGATCCCGCTCCCGCTCGCGTGTCAGCTCACGCGCATAGCTGGCCGCACTCGAGGGAGCCGCCGCACCACCGCCACCCCCATTGCCGCCTGCACCGCGCGATGGCAGGACATTCAGACCCGGGAGCCCCATCAGCCCCAAGGCCGTCAGATCGGGCAGATTCTCAGAGCCACGGCCACCGGCGCCGCCACCGCCGCCGCTCTGCTGATGCTTGGCCGCCGCCGCTGCCACAGCCGCTGCCGCCGAGACCTGATCCTCGATCTCGGAACGTTGCAAGTAGGCCGGCGACTTGTACATGTGCGGCGCCTGCTGTTGGTGCTGCTGATGCTGCGCCGCCTGCTGCTGCTGCGACAGGATCTGGCGGCGCAGGGACTCTGTCATGGTGCTCAGCGGACTGCTGGCATCGGGCGGAGCCAGCGCGGCATTCTGTGCGGCCATCTTGGCGGCTGCAGCGCTGTGATAGCCATTGGTAGTGGTGCCGCCACCAATGTACGTCTAAAGAGAGCAAAAAAAGAGTTGCGAAGGGAAGGGAAAATGTTACGAAAATGATGGGAATACAGATCCTCGCAAAGATCCCTGATCCCTGACAGATGGTGAGATAGTGAAACTTACGGCATGCGACTGTCCATTCGCGTACTGATGTGCCCCCATGTCCTCCTTGATCTCGCGATAGTCCCTGAAGACCACCGCCTTGATGACACTGCGAATCAGCTCCTCCGGCCACATGCCCAACAGGATGCGCTGCGGCCTGCCCCTGGCCTTGGGCCGGGGATCAGTGCCGCCATCGAGGGAGGGTCCCAGCATGTTGTGCACTCGATTCGCATACAGCACGAACGTGGGGTAGGGGATGTCGAATTTGCGTGCTGCCTGCGAGAGGGAGAGCCCCTCCTTGAGGACACTGAAGATGGCCTCGGCCATGGCCTCGGGGCGCCACGACTTCAAGGGGCCGCGTTCGCGGAAGCGCAACTGCTGCACGAGATTCTGCTGGTTGGTGTTCCAGCATTTCTGCCACATGGACTGCAGCTGGTACTGGTAGCTGTCTGCTGGAAGAACAGAGAGAGAGGGAGAGGGCGAGGCATGCGAATGCAAACGCTGGAATCGGGGGGGAACAATGGGTGTGGCAGACAAAGGTGCAACACTTACCCGCCACAGAAGCGCCTGTTGCCGCAGCAGCAGCGCCCATCCAACCGCCATGTCCGCCGCTTTCGATCATTTTGGCCTGAAAAATGGAAAATGGAAGGCAAAAACAAGGAAGTTAGTCTCGTCGTTTCGTTTGCTCCTCCGCTTCGCTCTGCTCTGCTCTGCGCGACATTTTCTTCGAGCCGTAAAAGTTTATGAATGCCATAAATGTTGTTGCCCCACCCCCCCGTTTTTGGTATGCAAAAACGTTAGAAGAGGAAGCTTCCCAAAAAGCAAATTAGTATACAAAGTGGGCGCCCACTCTAGCCCACCAGATTCATTGTCTTGGCGGCTTTTTATGGCCACAAAAAGGATTAGGCAGAGGGGGCAGCATTTATTTATTGCTATTATTAGGAATTCAGGCGGTAAATGAGGTGGGGCGGTGGGGCGGGGCGTAGGAGTAGTCGCTGGCACGTAATTGAGACTGACTTTAACCCTTGAGCTGCATTAATCTAAATCTAAGCTACACTGTTCAAAAATGCAACCGGGGCGGGGCCTACGCTGGTCAAAGGAATTATCATTTTCGATGCGCTGTCCGAGAGGGTACACCGATGTATTTAGAGCACTTTTTACACCCAAAGAAACGCAAAATAAAAGTCTGAATATATATGCTGAATCGGACGCAACAATTGACTTGCTTTGGATATATGTATATTTTGGTGTCCATCTGCCCCTTTTTTTTAACACTTTATATACAAAGCGTAGATCAATCTTTGCGGGTAGCCAAAGCCAGGCCACATTCTCTCTCTCTCTCTTGCTTCTCTCTCTGCCCTGAGCATAGAAAAAAAATTTATGCACGTTTCGTGCAGCGGCCATGGCTGAGGCGGAGGCAATAAAGCGACCGCCTGCCCTGCCCTGCCCTGCCCGCCTTCCCTTGCGACTGACCAGCAGCTTTGGTAGCTTCGCGGAGCCTCAAAGTCCAGTTCCAGGTTTTAGCCCAGTTGCAGGCCACGCCCACCAACGCGTCGGGAGGTGGCACGTAGCCGTAGCCATGCATTTTATATACACGTTGGGGCGTAATACAAACTATGTGCAACGAGGAGAGGCACAAAAAAGAACAACAACAAAAAAAAAACAGGAAAAGAAAAGGCAGCGGCGGGAGCGGTGGCGGCGGCGTAATAAAAGGGAAACGAATATAATGCAAGTCTTAAATATTTGAAAAGTAGGCGCCGCCGTCGCTGAAGCTACAGAAGAGAACACAGAAGTGGGGGAACACTGTACTGTGCACAGTAGTACAGTGAAGCAACTTGTACATGCCGACTGGCAGGCAGCAGGAAAAAGGTCATAAAATGTATGAATAATTGAAATTGAAAAGTCGGAAGCATTTTTACATTTTACATTACAGGCAACAAAACAGCATACAACAACAATAACAGGCACTGTGCTGTGCTGTGCTGTGGCACGAGTAACTGTAACAAATGTAACGTAGCAATGGATGGGATGGCGTTAAAAATGCGATTTTATGTAAAACACTTTGTTAATGATGAAGGCCTGCCACCCCACAGCCCACCTACCTCTGCAACCTGTTCTAGGTGTACTCTGACTTATGGCAGGCAGTGTGAACACTTTATTGTGCTATAAAATGCATAGGTAATAGGAGAATGTGAGTCATGGGGGGGTTTATATCGGGGATTGGTTGAGACGGAGTTTATTGAAGGCCCTGGGCCATGGCTGAGGGAGACTTTGCTCTATATTTGCTCCAACTCATTATATTTATATATTCATATTTATCTAACTATTCATCTGTCTATACAACTGTCCATCTAAGCATCAATGGCAGCCAACTATAACTCCATTTATTCCAGTTTTTGTTTGTTGGTAATTCTTTGAGAGGTTATTATGTTTCAATGCTCTGAGGATCTGCCATCATAGAAACATCGTCAAAACATTATTCCTACATTCCTAAATATATCTATGTATTTAATATATTACTTATTAATTAATTAATTTATTCTAATACATCTACTTATTGTACTCTTTTTTTTGTGGTTTCCAGAACTTTGATCTACTTCTTCTAACTGCTGCAAAGTAAGTACTAAGTATTCCCATCATCTACATACACAGACATTCGTCATGCCCCAACCTCATGACCTGCCTTCCTAGAACAGTCATACATCTATCCATCCATCCATCCATCCATCCATTCATCCATCCATCCATTCATCCATCTACATATCTATCCCCTCTTCTTCTGCGTGTTTCTGTGGCAATGGCAATTACAAAACTCTCTCGCGCTTCGTACAATTTCATATAATAATAAAATATTACGAGCTGCTCTGCTCTCAAAAATGTTTAATTAATTAAATTTTCAATTCCCAGCGTCTTGTGGCCCCCCCTCCCCCTGCCGCCACCAGAGTATGTTTTTCCCCACTCAATTTTCCTTCGACAAAAACAAATTTTGAAGTGTGCGCGCATTCAACTTTCTTTCAACTCATTTAATTTAATTTGCGGCGCCTCTACTGCTGCTGCTGCTGCTGCTGCCGCTGCCGGTGACGGTGACGCTGACGTTGCTGCCACTGTGTGGCACACACAACCAGAGTGTGCGTTTGCGCTGCGTCGCGTCGCGTCTTCTTCGGGTTCTGCTTCTTGCCAATTACTCATCGTGTGCCCCATTCACATAATAATTTATTTAATTAACTTTTCCGCTTGCTACAAAATTTTCTATAAAAATTTATTGATTATTTTTCTTGTCTTGTTTTTGCTGCTCGAGAAGAGGGAAAATATTTCTTGAGTTTGTTTTTTTTTTTTCAATACTTTTCCATCCACCCATCGTATATCTGTGGATTACATATAGAATTCTAGAACTTTTTCTCTGTGTGTCAGTATGTGTGTGTGTGTGTGTGTCTGTTGGCAATAAAATATAAATTTATTATACGCGCCCGCCCCCGCCCCCACCTTCACCTCACACTCTGCACATTTTTGCCATCAATCGAAATGCATGGAAGGGAATGCCCCAACTCCTTCGCTTCACTTCACTCCACTCCCCTGCCGCTCTCTTGCCTTTCAACAGCCTTCAAGTTTTCACTACTACATCGCGGGGGCATAACCATAACCCCTACCCTTTCCCCTACCCTTTGCCACTGCTGCTCAAACTCCCACTCCTCTCCGCACTCTTCTGTAATACCCCTTTGGATTCTAATGCAATTTTAATTTTATTTTTCAAGCGCGCACATAAACTCAGCACTCGATTCCCGCCCCCGCCAAAACCCCACTCATCCTTATCCTACAGAGAGCGAAAAGCAGAGGAGATATGGACTATGGATTATCCATTTTTTTTTAGTTCCAATTACAAGCAAAATTTATTTATTTATTTTTACTTTGGAAAATTCTTTAAATTTTTGCAATAATTTCTTGCTTTATATTCCATTTCCATTTCTTTCAGTGTAAGAAATACCACTAAAAACTAGATGGGCTGATGGGAGGGTGGCAAGACCTTTATTCTAACCCATACCCCATACCATTCCCCTCGTTTTCCTTTCTTCATCCCGCGTATTCCTTAACCGAACTTTGGCTGTAGTTTTGCCTTCCTTTTGCCTCCATTACTGCTGCTCCTGCCTGTATATTTCTTATATTATATAACACTTTATTTATTATTCATTTTCGATTCGTGTTTTACCGTGGCGGCGGCGGCGTCTCAAGTTTGTTATTTCTCTTGTCTGCAAGTTGCTTGCCACAGAGCCTCCCCCCCACACACATATACACACACCATGCCATGCCATGCCACCCACTCACGCGCCAACATCCCTGTAGAACTACTACGACTAGCTTCCACACCCCACCCCATGCGAAGGACCTTGCCATTTCCGGGGCTACGTTTCGTTTGGGGCTACTTTTGCTACTTCTGCTGCTGCTGATTGCTTGGCGCCTGTTCCCTTTTAGCCTTCACTATTACTACTGCCACTAGTAGTTTTCTCTCTCCTTGGCGCTCTCGCTTGTCTCTCACTTATCTCTCAGTTGCAAGAGAGAGTGTGCCTGTGCTCTGCCTTTCTCTCGGGAGAGTGTTCTTTTTCTTCCTTCTCTCCATTTGGCATCTTTGCTACTGCTGCTACTGCTGCTGCTGCTGGCTGCTCTCTGCTCATTCATTTATTTATTTGTACGAGTATTACTCAGCCAGCCGCATGCCACACGCATGTCGTGCCACCTCTTGCTGCTACCATCTCATGCCACCCACTTCGCCCTCTTCCTCCCCTCTCTTTCTCCCAATAATTCCTGGCTCCTGCTTCTGCAATTCCTGCGATTCCTGTTACGCCGCGAGACGACGGCCGCACCTTGGTTCGTTTCTAGTAGTTGTTGGTGGGGCATCATGCTCAATGCTCCATGCTCCATGCCCCATGTCTCGTGCCATTCATTAATTTTATAAGGCGCTCTAGAAATAATTCATTTGAAAGCGAACACCTCCCATGGGAGTACACGGCAGAGAGACATCGACATTCGGAAATTACTTCAATCCTCAATTATCGAAGACCCCCGAAGACACTTGCCAAGGGATCCCCACACCACCACCACCACCACCACCACCACCTCTGTAGCTGTAGCTTTAGACCCATTTTCTTGGTGGCACCGCGAATCGATTTGCATTTTTAGGAATCCCCTGCACCCTTCCATCGTTTCCCCTGCAGAGAATTCCTAATTCTGGCTGGCTGGTAGGACACCCAAAAGTAGCAGAAGAAGCAGCAGCTGCCTTGCCTTTCTTTTTTCTGGAGGGTAGGCGGCATCCACAAGACAGCAGCAACGGCAGAAGCAGCAGCAGCAAGCAGCAGCAGCAGCGGTGGCAGCAACTAAATATTTAATAGTATTTTATTGCACGAATTTCACATAAAATATGCATATTGGCCAAATGCATTATTCATGGGAATAATGTGAAAAACACATTTCGTAAAGACTGCTGCCAGAAGGAAAGGTAGGTGCAGAAAGCAGTGGGGGCAAAGGGTGCGGTGTGTGGCAGGGGCAAGGGTGGAGCCGTACCGTGGCACAGGGAAAGCTCTCTGTAACTCTTCTTCTTGAGCAGCAGTAGCAGTAGCAATAGCCTTGCTATGTGCCACATCTAGAGTCTCGTCTCTTTTCTATATATCGTTTCGCGTATTGGAATACAAATAATGAAATGCAAAACAACAAACGGGGCGGCTATAAACAATTGCTGTGTGGCACTGGTGGGAGCGGGGGGAGGGTGGTGGGTCCAAGGAATTGCAGGGAGGCGTCGGGAAATAGTTGCAACAACAACAAACAACAAGCAACAACAACAACAAATGCAACAAATAATTGTAGCAATCATAAAGCCAAGTGCGAGTGCATGAAGCTCGCTCTCTCTGTCTGTACCGCATTGCCTCTTGGGGGGGGAAAGTTTTGCTTGCAACAAAAAAAAAACAATCAAGTGTAGGCGAGGCATTTGATACCCTTTAATGCTTGATGATTGGTGGAGAGGGGTAGATATGGGATTTAGGGAGACGATCTATGGTGTTAACCAAGTGTAAAATACTACGATAAATACTAAAACTACCATAAAAAATACTATAAATACTAAAATACTACAACCAAAATACTAAAAATATTTTGAATTAAAATATCTTTGAAATGAAATATTTTTGAAAATATATCAAATTTCTGTTACGCCTACGTTAGCATACCCTCTATAAGGGTTAGCACTCGTAGAAAACACAACAGCCACCACACACAATGGCAACAAACAATAATTTAAATGTAATAAATAATTATACGCCAAGTGTTGAGTGCAACGTGCAACGTGCATTGAGGTGTGTCAAGTTGCCAACTCTAAGCAGAGGGAATGCCTGGCAAGGGAAAGAGGGGCAAGCGGAACAGAAGTAACCACAGCCCGACAACAGAAATTCGCTATAAAACATTCAAATGCAGGGGCACAGCACACAGCACAGCCAGCCAGTCAGCCAGCCAGTCAGCCAGCCCTTCTTTCAGACCCTCGAAAAATGCCACGACGCGCGATTTGAGGTGCACCCTTTCCTTTCCATTCCTTTCTGTTGTTTCTGTTTCTGTTTGTGTGTTATTTTTACTGTTTTGTTGCGCCCCCGAACAGAGTCCAGGCGTTGTCTTGCAAGCGCTCGTCCTTCCTTCCCTCAACCGCTTGAAGGCGAGTACTTCCTATTCCATGCCCGGGAGGACGAGCACTCGGACTTGGACTTCATTTGCACTGAGACTTCATTCGGTCTGCACTGGAGAGACGCGCCTTTTGCCAGAGATGGCAGCGTGACACGGGGTCACGAGGGATTCTTTCGGCATAAACCGATGGGCGCTGTTGCATGCTGCGTTAAATTTGACGAGGAATATACTGAGCTTTAAAAGGATTCATTGAAAAGTCTTGGAAGCTTTCATTATTAAAAAATTCTCTCAGATTTAATAATAATTTCTGTTGTAGAACATTCTTTGAGTTCGAGTGACTTTTCTTTCATTTTCTTTGGCGGAACACCCCACGGCCTGGAGTCACGCTGTCATCCCCAAGTCTCTCCGGCTTGTACGCGAATTGTTGAGGCAACAATTGTAACTTGCTGCACTCGCTTTCTGTGTTGCTCATGTAATTTCCAGAAGGGAAGGGCGGTGACTGTGGAAGGAGCACACTTCCACAGTAAAAATTAACCTCTTGCAAATAGTAATTTATTGTTTTTTTTTTTGTTGTTGTTGTTAGCATGAGGGGATAATGAGGATATATGGGGCTCGGCTGCCGCCTGTTCCCAGGGACACCAGAAGCTTGGGCTTACGACTACGACTGGCTGACTGGCTGGCTGACTGACTGGGATTGTAACGACTTGGGAGTTGCCTCTTGGACAGCGGTGCTTGCGTGTCCTTTGAATGCTGATTGAAAGCGCAGTCCCTGCACCCCCACCACTACCCGTGCCCCTGCTAAAGGGTGGTAGAGTAAGTCTACAAAGTGTTAAAACGGCTGCACACAGTCATTAAATATGAATACTTGTATAAGCAGCAGACAGACAAGCGACAAGAGACTAGAAACAGAACAAGAACGGAAAAAAGAAAACATGGAGAAAGCACACACACTGCTGCAACACGCCTCCTCCATCGTCATCAGAGCAATAGCCCTCGCAGCAGGAACTGTGGCATGGGGCAAGAGGTGCCGTCACTCATTATTCATGTGCGCGCAAATCTCTTAAGTTTAAATAGAAAGAAAGGAAAAAGAATCCACAAGCAGTGGAAGGGAAGGATGTGTGCAAAATCCTGCCACCTGCCCCCTGTCTACAGGTCAAGCGCTGAAATGTATGCTACGCTTTTTGTGTGCCGTTCAGCCAATCGAAGAGGCCCAGCACACCTGCCCCTGCCCCTGCCCCTCCTTGCAACTGCCACTGCAACTGCAACAGCCGGAAGGGCAGGGTGCAACGCACAGCAAAGCCTTGAAATAATATTTAATATTTAGAGAGACATAAATATTAAATGAGGCACAAAAGCTACTATGCAAAAAAGGTAGCCCAAGCCTCCTACCCCTCAACCAACGGCCGTTTGTTGCAAGTAGAATTACAGCTAACATTCCGACAGGGGGGCAGGGTGGCAATCAATGAGCAGAAGGGTCTACTGGACTCAAAGTGGGCCATGCAACAAAGTCATTAAATGAGCTCCTAACAAGCAGGGTATTTGGCCAGTCGTTATCTTTTGGCCGCTCTTTGACTTTTGCTTTTAAAAAAAAAAGTTGCAACACTATTTTGCAGCCATGGCACGCTTCGCTTTTCTTTGCTTTTGGGGGCACGCTGCACACAGTTTTTTTTTTTTTCCCCCATTTGATACTTCGGGGAGTCGCGATACCAGAGAGCAGAAAGAGTCGAACTCTGAGCCGCCGCCATCGTCAGAAGCCCATCGCCAGAGCCATACGGAAAAGTCTTATGAAATATGCACGGCCTGTGTAATTTCTTATTTAAAATGCCATTAAATTTTTTGAATAGCATAGAGAGAGAGAGAGGAGGAGGCAGCAGGAGAAGCCACTGTCTAAATCATAGAGCGCAGCATGCACTCGGGTTCTCTGGTTCTCTGGTTCTGGTTCTGGGCTCTGGCTACTGGGGGTCCTGTGTAAATAGAGGCATGCCCAACACCCAAACCCACTCTCTATCCATATGTGTGTGTGTGTGTGTGGCTGTGTGTGTGCTCACAGGTTAGACAAATAACGGTTTTGGGGTCTGGGGGCCTTTGGCTGCTGTTTGAGTTGCACACGGGAGCCATGGGGGAATCTCGACTCGAAAGTCGGGGGGGCTACGGCCAACTTTTAAAATGCATATTTGATTGTTTTTTTTTTTTTTTGTTGCTTTGCCTACCAGAGAGTGGTGAGGGTAGAGTGCAGAGTGTAGAGTGCAGATTCTGCAGCCTAGAGATGCATAGATGGGGGGTACGTGTAATTAATACCAATCACACAGGAGTACTCCTGGCACAGGTACTACCCCACATCCCCATCCCCCAAATAGCGTATCGAACGACAGGCAGTGCCACTGGGCTGCTGCTATATGCCACATGCATCTTTCATGATGTGACGTGACGTTGGCTGGCCGCTGGCCGCTGGCCATTCGATCGTCTCTCTCGCTCTCTCTCTCTCTCTCTCTCCATTTCATATTATTTCAAACTTATTTCTAATGCCAATTGTCAGGCCTCCTGTCAAATGTCTGTCCATTGCAAATGCATTTCGTGTCTCTGAAATTGTGTATCTGTGCTGCATCTGCATCTGTGTGTGTGTGGTGTGTGTGTGTGTGTGTGTGGCAGCAACACCTTTATTAGTCAGCCATAATATTGATTTAGTCCGAGAGTCGCCGCCGCCACTCGCTATCTGCCTCAAGATAATTATTGCACACAGATGCAGAGAGGAAACCATTACATATGTAAATATATACACACACACAGGCACACAGGCACAGGCACACAAAGAGCTTGCCTCAGTTGTGCCGGTTGCAGCTGAGATTTGCAGCACGTCGTCGTGGCAGCTTTGGAATTGATTTTGCCGCGCATCTGCGGAAACAGCGAAAATAATTCGAAACACACACAAACATTTGGATTAAATTTGCATTAGGAGTCGCTCTCTGGCAATTAGCGACAGGACATTCGGAGGACGCCTGCAGGAGCGTCTCCGTTTCTGTATCCTTTGGCCTTGGCTTAGAGCTCCGTTGGGCAGCGAGGAAGATTCGGCATTCACATATATCACATCTTGGATGTTGTTTGCCCAGACGACATGCCGCAAGCATTCGCCTCTGATTCTGATTCTGATTCCATCTCTATCTGCATCTCTGTTTGATTCCGATTCATAATCTGTTTGAAGTCTAAAATATATGGCGTATATAATGGCTAATGCCTAGACTTTAATAATACTTAAACAATGCTCTTGAATGAGGCATTTGTTGTGCAATTATCGTAGGGGCTTTCCCTGTGCAGCTGCAAGAGGGCCATCAATGAGTAGGAAAAGAAGAAAAAATAATTGCGAATTTGCACTCCAAATAGTTTAATTTACTTTCCCCCTCCGAGTGTATTATTCACTTTTTCAATTACATATTTTTGGCGTCCTCCACCCTTTCCTACACCTCCGCAGTAGTTGTAGTTTTACCCCACTCTTTCAGAAGAACACAGTGTATGCCAAAAGGCTGCGTCACTTTTATTTGTTTCGCTTAAAGTGCACGGAAATTGTCTGTAGCCCATTTAAAAATAAACAACAATAAAATAAATAATTAAGAAATACGCTGCGCTGCGCTGCTTTCTGCGTTTAATTATAAACAAAAGGCACAGCAAAGGCACAGCACAGAGCAGAGCAGGCAGCGCACACATTCGCATTGTTGTTGTGAATCGAGCAAGAAATTAAATGAAAAATGAAATAATAAAACGCGTATTACATAAACGCTCGAAATAAATACATACAAATAAAAAAAAAGAAGCATCGTACTCGTGCGAGTACTCATACATATGAGCGAATATCTTAATAAGTGAATCATTATTATTTTCCGAAGAAAAACGCCAGAAGGAGAAGCAGAAGAGTGGCAGAAGCAGAAGAAGCCACACGCGCGCAGCTCCACACGAAAATTGATTAAATAAATAAATGGCCAACAAAAAACTAGAGTTTTATTTATTTGCTGCGGTATTTATGTATTTTTGGCCTCGCCGCAAGAAATAAATCAAAAATCTCGGAATCGAAAATGAAACTAAATTCAAAGCCAAATGTGAATCCAAAATGCGTATGCGTATGCGAATGGCCCAAGATATTCTTCGTATATTTTTGCTTTTAGGGGGGCGTGATGCCTTTATATATGGGATTGTTGGGTTTATAAATTTACACCAAAATCCCCATCATCTAGTGTCCGGAGAATGATCTTTAGTCGATCACTGTTCGCTGTCCATAGCCCTCCCCCTCCCCACACTCGCCCATTGTCTACTAGCCGCTTTAGTCGTTCGTTTTAGTCGTCTCCTCAATGTTTGCTCTTTGAATTTTCATTTTTTTTTTGTATTTGTTCGTGTGTGTGCTTTTTTATGTATATATTTATATATTTTTTTTATTTATTTAACATCGTTTTTTCAACAAGCAATCCCATCCCATCCTCACATCAACATCCATCGCAATGCGAAACGAAACGAAACGCTTCTCTCGATTGTTTTAGTATCTGATTTTTTATTTACTTTTAATGAGTCGCCAGCCGCGAGGAATTTGCGAATGCTTAAAACCACACAAAGATTTCTAAAATGTTTTTGTTGCGGCTAATGATTGCGGATTATCATGAGATGCTAAAAAGTTGGAGGCACTGCTATTAGGTAGGATCATTTTCTAGCTTCTCCAAGGGTATATTGCCAGCTTCGACTTGAGCGTAAGCTCTACTTTTGCTTGTAATTTATTAGGTGCTCTTTTTGTTTGCTCATTTACTAGAATTTTCGTCTGGCTTTTTACTCATTTTGTTGAATGTTTTCATCTGTTTTTACACATTTACTAAAATGTTTTACGTTTATTTCTACTTTATTTCTTTATAAAGTTGTATTTTTTATGGGCGGCAAATGACAGACAATGAAGGCCCCAAAGTCGTCTGGGGAGGGCTGTAAAGGCCATAAAAAAAGTATAATGCATAAAAAGTTGCACCTAAAGTTGTAATCGCTTGCTGGGAGCAGCAATTAAATCATCTAAGAGGAGATTTTTATATAAAGAAATTAAAATTTCCCTCTGGAAGCAGAGCAGAGGTTCTTCTATAAAGAAAATCTTTCCCCATTCATCATCGCCCAAATGAACCGAATGGATTCACTGACTTATACATAGTAGTATGTGAATTATATTTAAATGTATTTCCATCTATTTTGCCTCTACCACCTTCCATCTGTATCTTCATCTTCCATTTGCCATTTACCATTCGTTTTTGGATTCACAATCCCATTCGAAAATAGACTTATTAATTAATTTATGCAGACACGTTTTAGTTTTATTATTTTTAAATTTGTGTAATTTGTGCTTTAGCATACCCCTCAATTTGAAAAATAGAGGGTGTATTAGGTCTCATCGGCTCTGCACATAACTCTCGTTTCAAGGGATATATCAATGGTCGGGGTCGAGTTTCAGATGCCATCGAATTCTGATTTGTTATGTTTATTGTTTGTTGCACAACAACAACAACAACATAAACAAAAAACAGCAAAATCGACTTCTATTTTATTATGTCTTTGGGCATAAATTATTTATCTCATTTTGGCTTCAAGTTTTCTTTCAATTTTTTGGGCATTGAAATATATTTTTGTTGTGCTGCCTGCCTGTTGTTTTCCTTATTTTTGTTGTATTTGTATGATGATTATTTTGCATCTCTCGGTTCATTTAACAATATTTTTTTGATTTTATATTTTCGATTTTTATGTCTCATCTAAAGGCTGACATTTGAAATTTAAATAGATTAAATTTTATTAGTTAAAATTGACGAGAAAATATGCCGCGCTGTGCTCTAGGACAACAAAAAATACCAAAGTTGTGCCAGAAATAAAAGGGAGAAATTATGACCGAAGTGATGGATACACTTTCAAGGTTCTAATGGCTGCTTATTACAGCTTATCAAACATCTTTTTTTGTAAGGATTACTCTTGAGAAATTTTATTTTATTATTAATTTATTTTATTTATTTATTATTATCCAATCCACATGCAAAATAATTTAGATTATCCATAACCTAGATGACTAATGGATGAATAATATTAACCCCCTGAAAACCTCCTCTACAGCATAATCACAACACCCCCTTTTGCGGGTAGAGTACAAACAACATAGTTTTTGATTAATAAATGCGACTCTATGCATTGGATTTACGATCTATATGTATACATAAATACATACATATATGTTTATGATCCATCTGGCCATCTGTTTAAGATAGTTTTTATAGCTCAGGAAAAAGAGAGCGCAGGGGATGAGAGCGCTTAGCGGGTATATTCTTTGATATTTCGTACAAAGGAACACTATTTTTTTTTTTGTATAAAGTTTTATTATTTTATTATTATGATGAATACTACATGTCCCCCCGCCCCTGTAAATGGGATGTTGTAGCTGCAGTTCAGCGCGTTTATTGTCGCGCACAAAAAACGCGCCGCGTCATGAGCGAACCATAAAAAAAAAAGAGTCCGCTCTGTTCGCTGTGGCTGGTCTGTGGCTTTTGTTTTGTTTTGTTGTGGCGACGGGTGGGGTTGGGGTTCATTTTCATTCATGCAGACAATTGGAATGCTTTCATTTAGCATTTGTCTTAGAAATGGACCCAAGCCTCGTTAGGTCGCTGGCCTCCCCCCACCCACCTGCTGTGGGGAGTTGTATGTATAATTAGCTTAGAGCCCAGTGGAGCCACAGCCGCTCCTCTGTAGCTGCAACCTTTTAAAACGTGGTGGAGCCCGAAGTGTGAATCAATCAAAAGCGTAGCTATTTTTAAGCACTGCTAAACTTTGTATTTGATTTTTCACTCGACAGCCGCCACACGCCGATTGCCGATGCAAACGGAGCCAGCAAGCAGCGAAAAAAAAACAACAACAAAAACAGCTGACTATGGAGATGATACTGTGGATCGTGGGATTGGGGTTTGCGGAGACTGGGGAGAATCTCTCTAATAAAAAGTGAAAAAGCAGCAACCATTTTTCGGGGGGGGGGGGGCCTAAAGGCCGGCCGCAGCAAATGTATTAAAATAAAATTTAAACATTTGGTCGCCGTCTGGCGACGCTTCGCTCCACTCTTTCCTCTGCTGGTGCTCTCTCTCTCGCTCTCAACATCGCTCCATCTCTGTTCTTTTTTTTATAACATTTGCGCATGCGCAAACTGCCAAACGAGCAAATTAATAATTAATGCAAATAAACACACAAAAAGCAGCGACACGACCAAAAAGCAACAAAAATTAAATACAAAAAAAAAAAAACAAGCTACTAAAAGAAGAACAAAAGAAAATACAAAAAATCAGAACGCACGTGTAACAGCGCTTTTGATTAATAAAGTAACAATTTAAATAAATATTATTAATAACGCCACTTTTGGTGCGGTGCGGATCGGTGCGGGGAGTGTGGGGATGGTTGGGGCTATAAATAACGAGGCAACGTTCGATTGAATCTTCGGATGAATGTGTAAATGTGAATGGGAATTGGAGTTTAAGAGCGAATTCGGAATCAGAAATGGGTTTTGTATATGGCTAAAGGTATTGGCAGCGATTTACGTGTGGATCAGCAGCAGATGCTATGTGGCTCTAGGGCTTTGTTCAATGATTAAATTAATAGTCCCAATAGCTGTATAAATGTTTAAATGGTAATTGAATAACGGGATTGTCGTTTATGGTATTGGAAGTTGAAAATACAAAGTCAGATCCGTAGATCGATCGGCTATGATTAATAAAGTTCAAATTTAGATTTATATTGTGATAAAGAGGACAAAGAGCTTGCAGCTTGCTACAGCTACTTTGATTAACGAAATGCTCATAAATGGTAAACGTGAATGTCCTGTTTTTGGTATAGAAGACTGCGCGCGGTCAATCAGTAGTAGGAGAGGGCTGAAGGAGGCTGAAAGTTGCCCTCAATTATAGCAGAGAAAAACGACTTTTCATTCATTTCCGCTATGCCCCCGGGGGGCAGTGCCTAAAACAGAGGAAAACAGAAGGAACAGCAAGCAGGCAAAGGCAAATGCCTCAAAACAAAAAACAAAACAAAAAACACTGAATGGAAATGATTCGAAAGAAATACAAGGGAAATGTAAGTCCCCCCCCCTGCAGTATGAAAAGCAGCCTCGTCACGATGACAAAGGTGAAACACAACAGCAACAGCAGCAGCAGCAACGGGGCTGGCTCTCCTACTACGATTCGTATTCGTATTCCATATATGTATCTTTACCAGTGGAAAACTATATATATACTCGACACAAATGTGCCTCAAACTGACCGACAAAAATGAGGGAAAACTATGCTTAGGAGGGGGTGTTCGGTCGAGTGGGTGGGGGGGGACTTTACCTTTACGTCTCTGCCAAGAAAAAGCCATTAATTAAAAACTATAAAAAAATTACACGATCATATTTTATTGTATTCGGGGGGAAGGTATTTTCGCTCTTTTACATTTTATATTTTTAATTGCTGTCGACGTAAAAGTTTTCCCACTTTTTTTTTCGTATTATTATTATTTAAATTTCTTTATAATTACAGTGCGGGAGAGAGACAGCAGACAGAGAGGATTGTCGTTTGTTTCTTTGTCTCCAGCTCACTGGCTTAATGCATATGCGATGCGATTACAGTGTAAGTATTTCCCCCACTTTTAATATTCGAAAAGAGTGTGCGAGAGAGGGGGGAATGAGAGTGGGATAGTGTGAGTGGAAGAGTGGGAGTGGAGCGAGTGGAGCGAGTGGTATGGGTTGGCGTGGTGGTGTGGGGTGAGGGGGTTGTCCGCTTTTAATGACCATGCGGCAGGCGTTGGCTTTCAATTGACATGAGCACCTGTCTATCTGTATAATTTCTATATGTATTTATTACGCACACTTTTAATTGTTGGATTCAATAGAACTTTTTCTTCTATGTATTAATTCCCAAATACCAAAATGTAATTACAACTTATGGGGTTAATTATATGTGGCAAAGACACCAGAGAAACTGCTTGCCTAATTAGAAGGAAGGAACGAATTCAAAGGGAATTTTAAAGACAAAAGTTTTGAAGGAAACAAACAAACAAAATCTCTAGCAACGATCGGCAGTTGAACTCATTTCCATTTAAGGGGGGGGAGCGGAGATTTGGATCTTTGGAGATTTATTATATCATAATTTTGGTGAGAGCGAGAGAGCGAGAACGGGAGGGCAGCTTGAGTCACCTGCTGCTCTGAGTGCTGGGACCACTCCCCAGACACGCTTAATAAACCAATTTCATTATAAGCCGATGACATGAATCAGAGATCGGAGAACAGCATCACCTGGTGCTCCTCCTCAATTCTCAATCTCACAATCATTACAATAATCATCCGTTGCACCACACCAAAAATGATCTGCATCTGCATTTGCATTTGCATTTTGCATCTGTTGTTAGTCAGCATTTTGTCATGCTATAAATTTAGAATTTAATTTCAAATTTTCAAATATAGTTATGCTTCAAACAAAAGGCCGAGATCGAGTGGAAGAATTCACCAAAATTATTGAGTGAGTGAGTGAGTATCTTGTATCTGGTATCTGGCGCACATTCGAAAGACAGTTCAAAGACCTGTTCGGCGAACAAGAAGAAACACACAAACACACAACAATTATAAAACGCTATTCGTGAATGTTTTTCGATAGCGAAACCAAAAAAAAAAGTGTAAATGTCAAGAAACTATCACACATTCAAGAGATTCGAACAGATTCAAGCGATTCATACAGATGAATAATAATAAATACAAGCAATTAATTATCATGAAACGCGAGGCATACAACCATGGCTGTGCCACTACCACCACCAGCTGCTGCCGTTGCTGCTGCTGCTGCAACGAGGGGAAAAGATAGATAGATACAGATATTCGTACTCGGATCTGGTGGGAATTATTTTGTCTAAATTGCAAGTCGCTGACGCGGCGGTTTTTGCTATGCTTAACCGATTTCATTGTACAATAAATGTACATACATAAATAATACAAGAAATGTGTACTAAATAAATACCCTAGATCTATCGGGGAAAGGGAAATGTCAAAGAGCTAAGCTTATAATCTTTGGGTAACGATACAAATCACGATGAAAATATCTAAATATTATATGGGTAATACATTTATCATTCTGGGTAAGAAGCGATAGAAGGAGTCTTAGATGCCTTTTTTTCTGCTGATTCGGGCAAAGGTTTTTGTTATAGAAATACCCTATAAAATGCTACTTAATGACATAGACATCACATCGCCTTTCATTCATTGCGGGGCATTCAACAGCAGTGGCAGAGCAGCTACACGGAAAATGACTCAGCCACATAAATTTAATTATAGCTCGGGCGCAGAATTTATTTAGTTTTGTGCCTCAGTCCATTATAAAGTAGGCAAACACACAGAACAGAATAGAGCACAGCACAGCCACATCGAAAGCCACACACGGAACAACACACGGGAAACACGGGGAAAACATATTGCTGTGCACATTTATGTACGATATATAAAAATATTTAATTAATTATATGGCAAAAGAGTGAGAGGGGGGCAGGGAGCATGAGACTAAACTAAAAGTATTCCTGGAAATGTGGCAAATAAATAAGCAAATAGATGGGAAATACTAGAACTAGCTAAAGGTTGGGTCTCCCGCAGAACCAGTGGATAGTTTTTCCTGCTTTTCCAATCGGTTAAACTCTACCATGGGATGTTGTTGGCTGGTGGCTGTTAGCTGTTTGCTGTTGTGTGTGAGGCATTTAGGAAAAAATTAGACAGCATTTAGTTTTCAATTTTTGTCGTGTTTTTGTGTGTTTTGTGCCCCGAAAATGAGCGGTGGCACACATTTGCGATTCATTTAAATTTATTGCTGCTGTTGCTGACGCTGTTGCTGCTGTAATTAATAAAGTAAATTTGACCTCACACAGATGTAGACAGACTCACAGATACAACGCCAGAGTCTGAGAAGACAGGCGACAATATGAATGAATGAATGCCAGAAGATGAATATGAGCATGAGCCGGGGCAGAGCCCAAATAGAGGCATGACAAACGGCAGCGAGTGCAATTAGCAGGCAGCAGCCAACTGGCAGCCAACAGGGCAACAGAAGTTGCAGATACATCTGTATCTTCTGTAGACAGTGTAGTGTGTAGAGTGTAGACTGGGGCAAGTGCCTTGATAAATGCCTTTGACAGCGCAGAAAACAAACTGTGCAAATATTTGACAAAATACAACTATAAATATTGCTTAAGAATTAATGCTGCTGCTGCTGCTGGTGCTGGTGCTTCTATCTGCTGCTGCTGCTGCTGCTACTGCTGCTGCATGCATCTGTCGCCTGCAGACAAATAGACGCGGACGCGAACGCTAACGCGACTCTCGCGCATACAGTGACACCAAAAAGTGCGTGACAAGACGCTGGGGCACAACTGTGCGGTGTGGCTTTTGCGGCCTGTCAACGACAGCAGCAGCATAAGCAGCAGCGTGGCAGCAGCTTCATCTACAGATGCGGTGTGTCCGAAGAACCAAGAACCGCATGTATCTGTATCTGTCGCTGCTACCACCACACACTCCACTCCGCGAGTAACGGTGTCAATTTAGCAACCGCAGCGCAGCGACTCTCCATCAGATGCATGCAGCAGGCAGGCAGGCAGCAGGCAGGCAGGCAGCAGGCAGGCAGGCAGGGCGTGGTCAGAGGCCTGCCACGAAGTTAGCTTTTGTCTTTAAGCCATTTCCTGGGGGCCATGAGCCCATGGCTCTCTCTCTCTAACGCTGTTGACACTTTTGTGCGTCGTGTGTTTTGTGCCGTTAAATAAATATTGAATGGAAAATGAATGTATTCATTGAGTAAATATTGTAAATGCGATAGATAGTTGCTGTTTGTCCACGAAAGAAAATGCAGAAACACCCGAGAAGGAGAAGGAGAAGGAGGAGTAGATGTAGAAGTAGAAGTAGGACGGGGATGGGGATGGGGATGGGGATGAGGCCAAGGAGTGTCTGCATTTGCATTTTTGTGGCACAGGTGAAGCCAGTTGCTGTCTTGTGTATCTTGTGGATACATTCTGAGACCTACTTCTTGGAGAACAACTTCTCCCTAGAATATGGATGCTTACTTCTCGCTACTTCACCCCCAACCCCTCCTGGTGGTGACAGGGTGGGGCAAATGACTTTCTAAACAATTTTCTTGCCTCATGCCTCATAAAACTAATAAAATGCATAAAAATGGGGGAGAGGAAAACCCCCAGAAAAATTACAGAAAAACTCACAGAAATACAAAACGAAAAAAAAGAACAAAAAAAAAAAAAAAACACTAAAAACTCAGAAAAATGGAAACATATGTTTCGCTTTACAAATTATATATCCAATCGTAATAATAATTATATGCCTCAGAGAAGCGAAGGCCCAAGAGAGGCAGAGTGCTGTGTAGCAGACACACAGATGATTCGATTCAGAGCGAAAGAGAGACAGAGAGAGAGAGAGAGAGAGGGAGGGAGGGAGAGAGATCTTCCCATCCATGTAGTACCTCATGCATTCGGATCTTTCCTGGCCACCACCAAGCGGCGGGGGTGCAACAGAAAGAACAATTGCAACGGAAAGGAAAGAGAGAGGGAGTGGTAGCGGGAGGAGGAGAGGTACAAGAAGATAAAGAGGAAGAGGAATGGCTAAATTAAGAAATGCAACCAAGTGAAGGAGGAGGGGTGTGGTGTGGTGTGCTGTGCTGTGCTGTGTGTAGTGCAAGCGGGAGAATAAATAAATTAAAGAAAAAAAAGAAAGAAAAAGAATTTGTTCTACGGGAAATGTACACAAAGTAATAAATATTGATGTTCCCGAAAGAGAGAGAGAGAGAGCGAGAGACAGAGACAGAGAAGAGGAGCGGGCAGAGCGGAATGGAATGGAAGAACATTCCTCTTACATGTGTTTCTCCTTTCAGATACACAGATACATGCATCCACAAGATACATTTAATAATTCACAGATGCATTTGCAGCCAGCAGCAGCAGCAGCCAGCAGCAGATGTGTTAAAATTCGTAAAGTAATAAAATAACAAATCAAATGCCCGGCGCAACAAATACACAAAAGATCCATGCATCAAACGATGTGTAGCAGGGAGAGGAGAGGAGAGGAAAGGGAGATGCAGCGATGTGGCATCGCAACTTCAAAGGAAAAGTCGAGTTGGTCGAAATGCCGTGTTTACAGCCAGATGCATGCAACAGCAACAGCAGCAGCAGCAAATGCAACATCCATCGAATGGGATTGCGGGATAAATAAACATCGGAAAATACACACCACACAGGGACAAACACACACAGGAAAACAGGAAAACAGGAAAACATCGGACGGAACACTTCGCTTCTACGAGAAATGGACTCCACTCCTCGATTTCGCTCACTTTGCTGCCTGCCACTAATTTCACACCAAATTATGCTCCTGCCACAAGGATGCTGTTGCTGCTCTATCCGATGAGACGCCGCCGCCACAAAAGGATTCCCGGCCGCAGTGCCTAAGCAACTGGAAAACCCACGAGCCACAGCAGCAGCAGCAACAGCAGCAAAAGCGGCAGAGGCAGAAGCAGAAGCAGGCAGCACTTGCAGCTAGAGCTAGTGGAGTGTACACTGAGAACAATTGGGCTGTTTTTATTGAATTTTGCGATGCATTTTTTTTGGGCTTAAAAATATCTGTTTAACATTTTTAAACGATTTCCAAATATTTATTGCACAAATTTTTCAACAATTCCTTTCATAAATTATAAAAAATTATAAACCTAAAATGTTCGCGCAGTGTAGCCCACGCAAATCGAACCTTTCCAGCAAATTGCCTTTGCATAAAGGAAGAAACTGCAGCTTGTGGCACGCCACTCCACAGCTCCACAGCCTCCACTCGCCGCGCCGATGAGGAGTGGAGTGGAGTGGAGTGCTGCTGCAGTGCCTCAAGTGGAGCCGCCACTAGTGCGAATGGGTGGCAAGTGCGGCATGCACCATTATGCCCTTCGCTTCGGAGAAGAGATCGCTTTTTCCGCTAAGTGCTGGAGGCGGCAGGGGAGGAGTAGGGGACTTTTTTTGTAGTTGATTGCCAAATTAGAGGCATTTACACAGAGTCCTTTTTTACGCAGGATTTCCCCCCTCTGTTTGCCGCACACACACACACACACACAGATGATGAGGGCTCCTGATGCGGCAACTGTGTGGCACATAGTGTGTTGCGATGGGAGGGGTAGGATTTTCGGAAACTGTTGCACAAGCATTTCCGAATTATAGCACGAATTATAATGCCATTTGTGGCAGTTGGACGTGGAAAAACGACGGGGAATGGATAATTTTCACTCATTTGGCGTTTTTCATTACTCATTACTACTCTTAGCTGACTGCCCCTAATTGTGGCAAGCAGTAACTTTGTCTTTCAGCTGCGCGCTTGGCAAAAAGTATCTGCAAGATGCAAGACGCGTACGTGTGGCTGTCTCTCGGTATCTCTGTATCTCTGTATCTGTGGCTCTGTAACTCTGTGGCTGTGGCTGTGCCTCTGTCTCTCTGTATCTGCTGGTTATAAATATTGTATCTCTTGAGTCTCAGATACGACTCCGGACAGCGACTCTGCCGCTTCGTCTGTTTGTCTCTCTGTTTGTAATTGCGTAAACAGACTCACTCGTACATATTTTATTTTATATTTTATTGTTTCGCTCCGCTGCGCTGCGCCATAAGGGCAGATACCTATAATTTTCTTGTGTCTTTTCTCTCTGTCTCCCTCGTACAATGGAACAACATACCGCCGCTGAGGGGCACAGCAGTGGCAGCAACAGCAGCGGCAGCAACAGAAACTGAAACTGAAACAGAAACGGACTATGGGCAATAATAATCATCATCATCATCGTTTGGAGTCGTTGTAGTCGTCGTCATAAAGACAACAGTCGCCGCCGCGACTGCACTAACGACGCGTACACACACACACACACACACACAGGTACAGATACAGATACATTCTGGAGTGTGCGGAAATAAATAAATAAAATGTAACAAAAGGCAGCCCAAATAAATGAAAATATAACAAAACTCTTAACCCAAACACAGCCAGCATCATCGTCATAAGGAAAACAAATTGAAGGAAATGGAGAAAATAATAAAAGAGAGAAATAAACTCAATGAACAGAGCCAGTAAAATAACTAAGAGATATGCTAAAGGAATATACATAGAGATATTCCAGAAGAAACTAATTTTGAGGGCAGCAAACAGAGCTACAAGAAGCAGGACCAAGAAACTGAAGGAACTGTTTCACATAAGTACAACAGAGAATTAACATTGATGATACGTGATCGCTAAGGAAAGAGGTCAAATAAACCGAATGGATGGGGGTGGATATAAAATATAGAAAGCAACCGAAACCAATTAACTTAAATAAAAACGAATATAGAAGTAGTACCAGAGAAATATCTTAAATGGTACTATACAGTACAAATGAAATTCAAAGATATATTTCCTGCATTTGCTCTACAACAAAAAACCCAAAATAAAAAAATAAATAAACCAATTTCCGATAACAAATCAAAGACTTCAAAGGTCCTTCCTTTGGGGCAATCAAACCAAAGAATATTATTATTATTGGTAGCCACTAAAGTGATGCATAAAAACATACAATATATATTGAGTTATAATTACGAGTGTGTGCTCTTAGCACGTTGTCAGACCATGACTCGTTGGCGTTGGCGTTGGCGCGCTCAAATTCCCCCCAGATATACGAGCATTATAAAAATTCTATTGTCCCCCATACGATAATCGGTTTTTGTTTTTGTTTTTATAGTTGAACATTTCTTTTTTAAATTAAAACAATCACCGTCGGGGTGTAAATCGAGCTAGAAGAGACGACGTGACGTGCAATCGTGGCTCAAAAGATGAATTGGCCAAAAAATGCTATACGGGCAGTAATACTGCGTCATTCAGTACCTAAATCCGTGTCCAAAAGAAGTTCAACAAAGATATAGGAATAGAATTAGAAAATACTAAATGGTACGTGTGATTGTGTGTGTGTGTGTGTGTGTGAGTACGTACGGAGTGGTATGTCTTATCAGGTGGAATCAGGAATCGACGTGACTTAAGATTACGCGTACAAATAAATGTTATTATGATTATATTGTTGTATTATTTGCGGAGCTCCAGCGATAAGATCTATGTGGGTTTACAGCCCCCCCTATTTGTCCATCGGATCGCATCACATTGCCTTGGCCATAAAATAAATTACTTATTTATTTCGAGTGTGCGGCCCCGCCACCGACCACCGGCCACCGCCGCCACGACTCTTTCCACATTTTGTATAATAAAAACCAAGAACAAAAACAAGAACAAGAACAATTGCTGCAACATTTTATGGCGGTGGGTCTCTGTGGGCCCCCACAACAAAAACTAAAGAAATTATCGAAATTGGCTCGTAAATTATAGAATTCTCATATATAATTCTCATTCCATTCCATTCTGTTCGAATCGATTTGGAAAAGTTGCGGCACTTTGCCTTACGAAATCCTTTAATCTTCACAAAATGGAAAACCACTGGCAAGGGGAAATGCCAAGAGCCAAGCGGCTCTTACACGTGTTTTTTAATGTGTGTGTGTGTGTGTGTGTGTGGGGGCCGATAAGAGGCACTTTTCCACTTATTTGGAGGCCGGTCTGGGTCTCTACCCCCACCCCTGGCTTCATATGTAAAACCGAACGGAACATAAATTTTGATTTATTTCCAAGACTCTCGAATCAATCAAAATGAGCCTCTAATGAGCCTCAAAGACCGAACGACCGACCTACCGACAGACCGACAGACCGCACAGGAAACAGCAGCAGCAGCAGTGACATTTTTGTTGGTTGTAGCTTAACTACGGGAGATTCTCACGCTGGCAGCAGACCTTTCCCATTCCCATTTCCTCTATGGGAGAGAGTTCAAGCCACCTGCTTAGCATATATAGCCCAAAAGAAACAAATTTATCTAATAGAGCAGCTACAGATAAATGTAGCAATTATGACTAATATTTTGTAGACAAAGAGCAGCAGAAGCAGCGGCAAATAATAGAGAATGAGAGCAGCCCTTGGCCCCTGGGCTGTCGCACAAGTTTTCCACACTTCAGGCAATTTCCAGTAATTTTCTTTTCGCAAAAACAATTGGCAAAAGCACAAAAGAGCACCAGGGAAGCGAAAAGTAAATACAAGGAAAAGTCAAGGAACTCTCGCACGAAAAATGAGAGAGCAATGGAGATGGTAATGGAAATGGAAATGGAAATGGAGATGGTGGCATCATCTTCTTGCTACATTTTGCTGAATGCTGGGTTGCCACAATGCTGCGTGTGTGTCTCCTCACTCGCTCTCGCTTTGTCTGTGTGTGAGTGTTCTGCTGCTGCTCTCCCGCTCTCTCTCTCTCTCTCTCTTTCTTTGTGTGACTTTCTGTGAATGAAAGTTTTTGGCCGGAAGTTGGGGGGAGGCAGCCACCAGAGAGACAGTGCGAATACTCTCTCCCTCTCTCTCGCTCTCAGAGATACTACAAGACACTCTATTAAGTAACAGGCTCTCAGCGCGCTTCCTCCTGCTCCTCGTCCAACTCCTGGCCTGTCCCACAGACCCACACGCACCATCCATCGTCATCGTCTGACTTGAGTCTATATATTTTTTGGCACACACCAAAAAGTGGTGGGGGGGGGGCTTCCCTCAATGACGTCGTCACAGATTTTTCGGGCAGCGTGGAGAATGGCAGTGCGAAAACTGCTTCAAGTCTCTGTGCAATTTTTGTGTTGTTTTTATTACCCAAACTAACAAACGAACCAACGAACGAACGAACGAACGAACATTTCTTCTTGATTTTATTTCTCATTTCATTTCAATAAATTAACAGAAGAAATGCCAGTAAATTGTGTGCAAAAGATCGAAAATAAGGGACGGGACGGACTACTCATCCCAGTCGTAAAAAGAAAAGGTTTTTGTCCTGCCTTTGTCTCCTCTAATTTATTTTACATGTTTTATTGTATGCCACAGACAGACAGCAGCTGGCTACAATATTTTATCTGTAATATCTTGTATCTAATAGTCATATTCATGAGCAGTGCTGGCTAATGGAAGATGTGAGGATAGACAGTGGGGAAAAAGAAGGAGTAGAAAAAAGGAGCCTCATCCTGGGATTCCCGTCAATATTGATGCTCTGCTCATTGCAAACATCTCTTTGCAATTGGATTACCCTCTGGTTAGGGTACAAAAACATGCGTTCAACTAAAAACTTAAGCGCAATACGAGTAAAACGAGTAATATTCAGTGTCAACGGTGGAGTGGTCGCCTTCAAGGCAGCCATGAAACAGAGTTAATATTCAGTTGAACATTCGAATGAGGAGCAGCAGAATGCACCCACGAAGTGGGGGGGATATGCTACTCAGAAGAGAGTGCAGAGAATAGTGCACTTTTTTGGGGGAAAATTAAAGCATTTTAAAAGGCGAAGAATGCACCTTGGACTAGACCAAATCAAGATTAAATCGCTTCGAAGAAGAATGCATCTCAGGTGGATAGGCAGTCGCTATCAAAGGCGAAGCGGGGCAGGGACAGGGACAGGGGACCACCACACATTAGTCCAAAATGATTACAAATCAAATGCACGAGAGCAACGACAAACGGAACGAACGAGCGACAACAACATATCAAATCAAATATTTGTCTGCGACTTTTGTTTGCATTTTGCCATCAATTTTTATGGCAATTGTTTATAATTTTGTTGATTCTTCACCCTACCGCTCTCGCTCTCGCTCTTTCTTCTCTGCCCTGCTCTGCTCTGCTGTTGGGGCTTCCTCTGTCTGCACTTTGCTGGCAGCTACTATGCCCCCCCCACATTGTTGCTGCTGTTGGTTTGAGGTTTGTCTTTGGCATTTTGTATGCCACGCGTGCATTGTGCAATTTTCGTCATTAGCATTAAATGTTTTTGAATTGTTGAATTATTTTTCAAGTCGCTGACGCACTTAATGTCTCTCGACCTCTGCCTAGGACCCTCCCCCCACCCGACCCCACACTGCCGCCCTCTCTGTACCCCTCTCTGTTGGCTTTAGTAAACTGCTTCTTATACAAATAGAAAATCAGCTTTAATTTGCAATCTAATAGAAATAACAAGACTCGCAATTCGCAATTCGCATTTCGAGGTAAAGACTCTCCTCCCTCCTCCTCCTCCTCCTCCTCCTCCTCCTGCACCTACTGCACCTCCTTCTTCACCTTCTCCCCGCGTAAGTCGCTTAAGTCGTCGCCGTTTCGATTGTTTTGCTGCTTTTTGCTGTTGTGGAGGTAAATGCAAAAATGCATTTCGTTAATATGCATGCACTCGTTGCACTGTCCGTCCCACTGTCCGTACCACTGTCCGTACCACTGTCCGTCCGACTGTATGTCCCACGGTATGTCCCACTGTATTTGCTTGCTCGTTCCACTGGGGCGTATGCGCATTATGTAAAAAGCTTTTTGTTTCTTCGCTGTGGCGCATGCCCCTGGGGGTCAAGCAGCCAACCAGCCAAGTAATGGGAACACCCGTGGAGCCCCACATATCCCCACACGCAAGTACGAGTATATCTTCTAATAATTGATCTATTCTGAAGTATCTTTCGACTGAAAAGTATAGATCGAGTGCACTTACCCTCTCTTCTTCGCGTATCATTTCGGCGATTTCCGGCTTGATTTCCATGTCATCGTGATGCGATGAACCCACCGATGAGGCAGTGGGAACGGCACCGCCCACCGCACCGCTGGCGGGTGCAGCAGCGGCGCCTCCTGCAGCCGCTGCCAGGGCGCTGGCCATCGCGTGCGAGTGCGCCAATTGGTGCTGGGCCGCCAGCTGTTGGGCGGCTGCCGCCGCTGCATGATGATGCATGGCGGGTGGTGGCGGCTGCTGGGGCACAGCGGCGGCGGCATGATGTGCAGCGGCGGCCACTGCGGCGGCCATGTGTGGTGGCAGCGAGGACTGTGCCCCACTCGATGATCCCCCGCCAGTGGGGGAGTGGAGCAGCGCGCCTGCTCCCGAGCTCCCGTTGGAGCTGCCCGAGGGGTGGTGCTGGTGGTGGGGTGGCGGCGAGCAGCTGCGTGCCGCGGTGCGGTACGTGCCCGCCGATGAGCAGGAGGCCGCCGACGATGTGGAGTTGCCCACGGCGGCTGTGCCCACTGTGGAGGCGGAGGTTCCGCCGGAGCTGCTGCTCGAGGCGGAGGAGGAGGTGCCTGTGCCCGCGAGGAGGTGCGCCTGCAGCGACTGGGGATTCGGGGAGGCGAACGGATTCCGCACGATCGTCGATGTGGGCTGGCTCTGGCCACTGGGCGTCACTGCCGTCCGGGGCGAAGACTCCGACTCCACATCGGGGCGGAGGCTGTCGCCATGCAACGGACTGGGCGTGGCATAGTTTCCATCCCGCGAGCGCTTCCTCTGCCGCTGATTGAGGTCCAGGGCGGTGTCTGCCAGGAGTCGGGCTCTCTTTGGCTCGGGATCGTCATCCTGCCGCAGGATTGCGGCTGCCAGCTCCTCATCCTCCTCCTCGTCCTCCCCGTAGACGGACATGCGCTGGTCGGGGATCATGGGATGCGCCGAGGCGCCATCGCGACTGGCCCCAGCACTCACCTCGGCCAGGCCGCGGATCTTCAGGGTTTCGGCGACCTTCAGCAGGGGATTGATTTGATCCTGGCACACATTGATCTCCCCCTTGTACATGAACTCGACGAGGGCCTTCAGATCCGACCAGTGGACATCGCGCATGATGATGATCGGATGCTGGCAGGGATTATCGTAGAACAGGGCCTGGAAGTAGGGCGAGCAGGCGGAGAGGACCATTTTGTGGGCCTTGATGGACTGCCCCTCGCAGGAGAGGGTCACATCCACAAAGGACTCGCTCTGCAGCAGCTCATCGAAGACATTGGTGAGATTGGACTGGTAGTTGTTCCACCGCAGGCAGAACTGCTGGTTGTCCGTGGCCCCACCGCTCACGGGCGGCAGTCGCCGCCTGGCGGGTGCCACCTTTTGGTCGGTTTTGATGGGTTTCCCCAGCACCGGTGCACCTCGATGATCCACCGATCCGCGCTGTGGCGATGTCTGTCCGAATTCGAAGAGTGCCGCCGCTGCAAGCTTGTGGCTGGCCTGCGGCTGTGGCGACACGGGCAGGGAGCGGGATTTCTTTGCCTCCAATTGGAGGTGCAGCTCGGGATCATCGGGATCCCGGAGGCCCACCACTTCGCTGGAGGTCAGAGGCCTCGGTGGCGGTGTCAGTGGTGGATCTTTGATCAGATTTTGCTTTGGTTCCGCTGCATCTTCATCCACATCTATGGCTGTGGGCGTTGCCTTCTCTGTGGCTGTTGCTGTGGCTGTTGCTGTGGCTGCCTCTGCGCTGTGTTCCTCCTCATCGTTGGAGGAGCATTTGGTGTCCATTTCAGTGATGGATTCTGCCGCATCATTCTGTTGTGGCTCTGGCTCACCCTTGGGCTCCTCTGTGGCAGGCGACATGCGGGTGTAGTCGCTGGCCTCGTACTCGCCCTCCGACTTTATTTCAAAGTCCATAATCTGTTTGGTCATGTCCATTATGTCTGTGTGTTTTTGTGTGTGTGTGTGTGTGTGTGTGTGCGCTTTGGTCGCGTTCTGTAGCAGAGAGGGTTCACTGTACCTTGATCTCTATTGGCTGCTCAAAACATTTTTGAATCGGTTGTGGAGCCCTGCAAAAATGTAATGGGGGAAAATGTCATTAAATTTTCAGTCTGGAATAGAATCGAATTTTCTTATTGTATATTTTAATGGAATTAACAATTGGAATTGCAAAACGCCAGAAAGGGGAAGAAACACTCTTAGCTGTAGCTGTAGCTGTGGCTGTGCCTGTATCTCTGAGTCATAATTCTATTAAATAAGCCTATTAATCTTGCCCCTGCCCCAGCCACAGCCACTGCCACTGGGCCCCCCCCCCCAGCCACACTTCGCTGTGCCATCTGTGTGGAATATTTCCATGAATTTCTATTAATTTATGTTTGGAATTCGCATGCCCCAAATGTGCTTTATTAGCTAAAAGCTAAGCACACATTTATTTATGTTTAATTTCGGCTTAATTTATATTACTCTCCTGCCTGCCTGCCTGCCTGCCTGCCAACCGATTGTTCTCGAGTATATATGTATCTGTATCTGCTGTATCTGCTATATCTATATCTATTTATTTGTATTTTCAGTGGCAGAGCATTGCAGAGGAGAAGCAGGGAGAGCGAGTAGGTATGTATTGTATGTACTTCCATGCGCACATAGATTTATATTTAATTAAATATTATTATTTATGGCAGCTGAGCGGTAGCAGCCCCCCAAGTAATTATATTTATTTAAATATGTATTTTTTGTATGTATAATTTTAATTTATTCGAATGTGTGTGTATGTACATACATATATATGCGGGACGCAGAGCGGAATAGAGAGAGGCAAAATGGGAGTAAATACTGCGATGTGGTGCGGGGGGAATAGTATTTGTTGTGTCTTTCGGGGTGGAAAAGTTACTGTTGCTGTTGCTGCCGTTCTGCTGCCATCAAATTTAATTATATTTATTATTATTGTTATTATAATTCTGCTTCTTCTTCTTCTTATTCGTTCCGTTGCTACTTTTATGTTTATTATTATTTCATTCCAATTAAATCTTGCGGCTGACGCGACGCGACGCGACTCTACTCGACTCAACTCAACGCTACGAAATGCTATGCCACTCGGAGTCATTGTCGTCGACTGTTATTTCGATACCCTTTTTTTTGCCAGCGATATCTAAAGAGAGGGTATTACGATTTTGAGCAGATGTTTGGCACATAGAAAGAGAAGAAGCTACTGGATATAAACTATTTCTGATCAGACTTGTTAACTGTCTGTTAGTCTCTTTCCAGGCAGAATATGCTCAAAAATTCAATAAAGTCTCGAACAATTATAGAGCTATATCCTATGGCTACAATATGGATACATTTATCGGGAATTGCCAAATCAAAAGTTTGAGTACAAAATATCGTTGTGTTGGGTTGGGTTCATTTTGTAGTAAATTGTATATTAATTCCTAAAATTTCATAATTTCATAGAACAATTTCCATAACAAACGGAGGACCATGATCTACCTCTCTGCAGATCTCCCCCCTCCATAGATCGCCCGTGACAATGATCATTCTTCAAGGGTATCAAACATTTCGATGCCTGAATCTCAATATTTCCCTTCTTGATTTTGTTTATTTTATTGTTTGCTGGAGAACCAGAATCAGAGATGGGGCACACAACCGGAGACGGAGTCTCGCGTCGAGGGAGCACTCCTGCCACTTGTGCTCCCCCCGCGAAAATAAGAAAATGCTCTCTCTCTCTCTCTCTCTCGCTCTCGCTCTTCTTTCTCTCTCCTTCCGCTTTTCCTTTTTCGCCTTTTTGGCAACTTTTGGTTTATTGTTATGGCCCACCCCGCAACCCGCACCCCTCATTTATTCATGTGTCTGCCCCACTGCCACATTCCACGCATTAAATTTGATGATTCTTTTGGACAAAAGTCAGCGCCCAAAAATAAATAAATAACAAAATAAATAAATAAATTGCCTAAATGCAAAAAGTCTAAGAAAAACTTGAGACAAAAATCGAATGGAATTTTAAAAGAAAATTTTAACAACAACAAAATAGTGAAAATTTCTACGAAAGCTAGAAAAAAGAAGTAGTGGAATTTTCATGAACTTGTTTTCTTGGAAATTATTTTTGTCCATTTTCGTATCAATGGATTTTGGGTTTTGATTTTATTTGCCAATTGCTTGGGCACTTCCTGTTATGGATCTCTCAGGTCCCGCCTTTTCCTCTGATTTTTTAAATATTTTTTGGATAAATTATTTATGTCAGAGAATGGGAAACATGGCAACAGCGAGAGCGAACAACTTTGCCCCTGAGCTTTTCAATTATTTATTATTTATTTATTTTTTTTTTTTGTAGTTATTTATTTAATTTATATTCGCTTGGGAGCTCATCTGAAGGATGTTGGATGGGCTGGGGAGGGGGGTCCTTCGAAGTTTATATAGCAAACACACAAACACACACACACACACACAAAGGGGGAGAGGGTGGGTGTACGGGGCAGACAACGAGCAGAACGGAACGGAGGCACTTTTATATATATTTTATATTGTATTTATTTATTAACGCTTATTTATTATTTATGCAGTCTGTAATAAATTACACAAGCGGCTGCCACTACTCTTCCAGCTGCTGCTGCTGCTGCTGTTGCCTCTCCTCACCACTCCTCTACGTTGTGTTGTTGCTGCCACAGAACTGTGTTCCGTGTCCGTGTCTGTGTCTGCCTCTGCTCTCCTTCGAACTCTGTGGGTACGTGGAAAACTGTTTACAAAACTGTTTTTGGCGCGTGCCACCATGCCACCCACTCGAACGGAGTTCTGCTGCTGCTGCTGTGGCTGCTGCTCGGCAAAGTTGCTTCTCCTTCGCGTAAGTTTTCTTCAATTCCTGGGCTCCCAACTTTGGGACATAAGATGGAGGAGGCAGCAACAGCAGCAGCAGCGACAGCAACAGCAACAGCAACAACACTTTTTACGACCTTTTGGTGGGTGGATTGTGTGTGGCAGGGTACGGGTGCGGGTGGGGGGATTTTTGTGTTATAAATTAATAAATTACAATTTCTTTGGGGAGAAGCAAAGTGCGCGGAAAATTGTGCGACGCCACTTGATAATGTAAGAAAGGAAAATCGATTTTCATGCAGCCGACTATTAAGTGCACCCACTGTGTCTCTCTGTCCCTCAATCTCTCTGTCATTGCTCATAAATAAAACACTATCATTATTATAATAATCACCACAGCACAAACACACACACACACACACACACATAAGTTGCACGTACACTTTGGAGGCGCCTCTGCTTGCTGGTTGCTTGCTGCTGGATCGCTTGTGGATCGCTTGGAGTTCCGTTTAATGCGTGGAATATTTTTATGGAATATTTCTTTCTATAATTATTGTATTTATTGTATTTTGTTTTGTTTTGTATGATCACTGCATGCAACACATGCCTCTGCCTGCAACTTATTTGTTGCCACTCTGTGTCACTGTTGCACTGTTCTCGTTCTCTTGTTTGTTCTTGTTGTTGTATTTGTTTTTGTTGTTGTTGCTGCTGTTTGCGCTGCCTCGTGTTGCGCCTCAGAAAACGTTGCACTCACGGCGAATGTTGAAAATCGAATGAACTCGCGTTGTTTCGGCCGCTTCGTGCAATGAATGAAACTCGAGACTGCTGCTGCTGCTGCTGCTGCTGCCACAGCGACGTCGCAGTCAGCGCGAACAGCGACGCCAGCCACCCCCCACCCCCCACCTACCACAACGAGACACACACGAGCGCCGCACCACAGAGAGAGAGCGAGCGTCAGAAGAGAGAGCGCCGGCGTCGTTTCCGTCGTCGTCGTCGTCACTTTCCGGTTTTTGCGGCGAATTCGTTTGGCATTTCAAAAGAGAAAATAAAGTCAAAGAGAAAGAGAAAGAGAGATAGGGAGAGGATTTCTCTTTGGTTATGGGATTGTGACTGGGGATTTTATGATCGGGAATACTTGAAGGAATAATTGTGTTGAGGTGAAGGAAGGTTTATCCCCAGAGATCTGCAATGAGAAGTAACTCTACAATGGAAAAATCAGCCTGCAGTTGCAGTTCTCTGTGGAAGAGTTTCCACAACTGCCCGTCGATGGTGTTTGGGTCTGCGATTCCTCATCTTTCGATGGCCTGTACGCACCCAAAATGATTCACTTCTTCCAGTTCCCAATCGAAGCTTAGCAACCCAATTTATGGCACAACTCCTGCCCCAATCGAAGCCTCCTCCACAGGGAAAAGAATATTAAACTGTGCCTACGCAACCAAAGAGGGGGGCAACGGCAACGGCAACCGACAACCGACAACCGGCACCTGCTGCTGCACTTGCAACTTGAACCAGAGACCAGTGGAGCAGAGGTGCAGTGGAGCAGTGGAGATGCTTCTAGGCCGAAAGAAAGAGAGATGCCGCCGCCTGGCCAATGTCCAGTAAGAAGTGCTGCTGCTGCTGCCGCCTGCCTGCCAACCTACCCCTCTGGCATCTGGCATCCGGCATCCGGCATCTTCTCCAGCCTGTCATCCAGTGGGGCAACATCGTGGGGCGCATATTGGGGGCTGTTGCTTAGACCCAAAACTATGGCATGCAAAAAGAGCAGAAAGAGAAAAACTACTGAAAGCGCGCGAGACGGCATGACTTGGCCACGCCCCCAAATGTTGGCCATCAGCCGTCCCATGCCATGGGTGTGAGCGAGTGCGCAAGCTTAGTGCTCCCTCCACAGCCACAGAGAGCGAGAGTGGGGTGCACAGCGGTGTGTGGGGGGAGGGTGGTTCCAAAGGCCCCCCAATGGAAGCAACAAAACAAAAAAAATGCAAAAAAAACGAAGCGAACGAAACGAAACGAACGACGAAACGAAACGAATGGAGAGCCGAAGCTTCGCTCTCACTCTCTCTCTCTCACTCGCTCTCTCGCTCGCTCGCTCTCACTCTCTCTCTCTCACTCGCTCTCTCGCTCGCTCGCTCTCACTCTTCTGTCTTCTTGCCTTTTGCCTTTTGCTTTTGTTGCTGCTGCTGCTGCTGCTTGCTGCTTGCTGGCTGCCTCTTGCTCTTTGGAGGAGGTGCTGCCCGAAAAGAGCAAAATTATTGCGAAAGAAAGAAATTGCAACAGAGCGTGTGGTGGGGTGGGGTTGAGGAGCGGGTCGGTTGCTGCAGAAAAGAGGAAGGAAGTGCAATGCTGCTGCTGCTGTTTCTGCTGTTGCCCGATGACGTCATGCGGTAGGCGGCGCCTACGAACGCATTTTTAATATTCGTCGGCTGCCTCCATTGTTGTAGGCCGTGTTGCACGCGCACACACACCACACCACACAGCGTTTGTTGTTGTTGTTGCAAGTGTGTGTGCTTGTGTTTGTGTGCGTGCAACCAATAACAACAACTAAAAATATATTCTCCCCTGTGTCCATGAGTATCTGTATCCGTATCTGTGTGTGTGTGTGTGTGTGTTCGTTTGTTTGTGTATATTTCTGATGCGATTTTGTTGTAGCATATTTTGCATATTTTATTTCAATTTTTGCGCTCTTCTCTCTTTTTTCTCTGTGTTGCATGACCTTTTTCTCGTGCGCTTCGTGCGCCTTCGCCCCAGCTTCGTGCTCAACGCCGATTGGCCCCTGTTGCCCGTCGCTGACATATAAAATATATATATATATAAAATATATATATATATCTGAAATATATATCAGATGTGTGCGTGTGTGTGTGTGTAACGGAGGGGGCAAAAAAGCGTTTGGATACGTATAAAATATTTTAAGGCTCCCTACGCCCCCCCCCCCCACCCCCCACACACACACACACAGACTTCGGCAGGCTTCGTGTGGCACCGAGGCTCTGACTGCCTTGCCACTGCCCTGCCACTGCTGCTGCTGCTGTCCCTATTTCTTCGTGTTAAGAAAATGGAGGCACAAGAAAGAAGCCTGGAGATGTTGCCAACAGATGAGATTTCTTAGGGCTGTCAAATGTGAATTTTTATTAATAATTGAAACGAAATAATTGAAATGCTGAATCCCTCAGCATTAGTAGAATTGATCTTAAGTTGCAGTTGCCTAAGCACAAAAATATGCAAGAAGTAAAAGCGTCAAAGGACTCTCTGTGTCTCCGAAAAGTATGCTGCAATCATTTATACAAAATTTCGTATCGAAAAACAAATGAAAATAAGGGAAGAGGGAGAATATCGTTGTATCTTTGGGTTTTTATACTCTTGGGGCATCTATAATGAAAATTCTAAAATATGTAAAGATCAAGATCATTATGCAACGCTAAATTTTACAACAGAGCATAAAATGGATTTAGGCCATTGAAGTACTCGAAAAGTTATGATTTCTATGAAAATTATATGCGATAGATGGGCCAGGACAGTGTACAGCTCTGGGAGGTACCTTCTGCATTCCCTATCTGCACTTATAATGCCCAATACCCGACTGAAGATCAAGTTTTATCTGAAATAGGTTTGGAAAACTCTTCTCCGATGATTTCTATAAGAATTTTCCCCAGACAAATGGACAAATTTTAATGACTTTTGTGGGCAGCAAAGTCTTCGGAAAAGTATGATCCAACTGTTGCTGTGAAAGGGATAGATATTTCTGTACTCCTGCCGCCCTTTTTTCAGGCTGCACTGCACTGATGACGAAATAGATGGACGGAACCGTGTGGTACGTTCGCTGAATCCCACGCTTTCGAGGCGGAAATGAAGGCCCTTTCCGCTTTTGACAAGTCCAAAGATGGCGAAAAAAAAAAAAACAAAACGGGTTAACTAACCGGTCCCCTGGCCCCGCTGCACACTGCCCCGTCTGCTGAGTTCCGTGGGAGAGGAAACTAGCGCGCTTCCGTTCCGTCAGCGGCGACTAGGAAATTTCAAAGTGAAAATTACTGCAAGAGGAAGGGAAAAAGGGGAGCGTGGAGGAGGGCGTGAAGAAAGCAAAAGCGTGTGGGCAGTGGTCTGGAAACCACGTTAAAGGACATCCGCCGGCAAAAGAGCGAAAAGAGTTTCAAATTGCCAGTCAGTCAAATGCAACAACAACACACACACACACACACCAACACTTGCACTTACACTTACACTTACACTTACACACACACACACACACACACACACTTATACTTGGACGTTCACTTACACCTACAGTAAAAAAGAAAAAAAAATAAATGAGAGAGAGAGAAGACGAAATGGCGACAGGAAATGACGAAAGCCACCGAAAGACAAGTCAGGAATGAAGAAATGACTAAAATCGGGAATACCCTTTGATGGGTTTTGCTTACTGCAGCAGTGGGGAATAATACTGGGGCATACTTTTATTTGATTTGGGAAATTATCCAAAAATAATTCACTTAAAATATGAAGAAAGCGGCCAAAATGGCCGCAAAATTTGTTTTTAAATTATGATAATTCCAATAGAAAAGAAATCTTTCAAAGATCTTTTCCACCTCCTAACGGAAATACAAAACCAAACTTATTTGAAGCTGGAAATTCGTGTCCTAAGATGCTTTTTACTGGCTAAGTATATTCCATTGCGAAAGGGGAAACTTTCTATACTTAAATGGGGTCGAAATGGCCTCTAAATAGTAAGCAAATAAATGCAGTTCTCTGCGTGATGATTTTCAGTTATATCTGCGACTTTTTCAATCTTATGCCGAATGAAATCTGTGGATTAAAAACTTGCAAACTGCAATCCGAAATTGAAACTCCCTTTGCAAAGAGAAGACAACTTAAAAGAGAAACTTAATCAAAACAGAGACCTACTGAAAACGAATGCCATCAAAGGATGCAGGATGTGCGGCGGGGGTGTGAGCAAAAGTAGCGTTCATGTCCAGCCCTTCGAAGTGGACAACAAACCTCTCAAACTTTTGCCAGTTTTGTGCCAGAATCGTCTCTTAAAAGCCTCTCGAAGGCCTCTCGAAGGCGCCTCCTCTTTGCTGCCAAAGGGAAAAGCAAAAGCAAAAGCAAAAGCGGAGGAGCCTTCAAGAGCCTTCAGTTGAAAAAGCAGAGCCTACGGATAGATAGAAAATACAAGAATGCGCTGAGGCTGCCTTGAAGGCATTAGCTCGGGGGATTCGATTGGAAACTGACAAAACTTTGAACAACAAAAAAAGATGCTTTAGCCTCCAGGACTTCTAGACAGGATCCTTGAAGATCCAGCGCGCAGCTAAAACTTTAAGTATATCCCCATTTCGAAGTGAAAAGTCTCCTTAAAGCGTGGATAAAAATGGCAAATGAGAGACAGAGACTGGCCACAGCGACCTACGTCACAGGAGTGTGGGCCAGGGCCAGGCAACAATAGAAGTAGCCACATCAGTGGCAGTGGCAGCGACTGGCCCTCGAGGTCCTTGCTGTTACGCTCCCCGAGCCTCCTCGGTCAATTGGGTAGCCGCCCACCCCTTTGGCGGCAGGCAGCAACTTTTCTTGTTGGAAAATTGCGCATACGCGACGTCGTCGCCCATCATCGATGTCGTTGCGGCGTTGGATGGGTGGATGGGTGGGGGAGGTGTATGCTAGCTGGAGTTGAAGCCGAAGCTAGCGGCAGCGGTGGAGGCTGTGGCTGTGGCAGGGGGAGGGGGGCCGGCATGTAGATGCCTCATCCTTCGACCAAAAAGAAAGGAGTTTTCTCTGCAGTTTTATTTGCTGCCTCTGGAGGATGGAATACGTGCGCCCCGCACAGGCTAACAAAAGAGTTTCTAATGATTTTTGCGCCATGTTTGTTGTTGCCACTGCCGCCACTGCCGCCACTGCCGCCACTGCTGTTGATGCCTGCCTCTGGTGCCCGGAGAGGACACGGGAAATGAAAATCGAAAGAATTGTTGACCAGGAGGCCGTTGCTGCTGAGGCCTCCTCCTCCTCCTGCTCCTCTTCCTGCTGCTGCTGCTGCTGTTGCTTCTCCTGCTTCTGCTTCATCCTGCTGCCCGTTGCAAATGCAAATAAATTCAATCGATAGCTGGTCCAAGTTGCCACTGCCTCCATGCATGCGTCTGCTGCATTGTTCCGTGCCACATATACGGGTGGGGGAGCATGGCAGGGGTTGGCCTGCCTGCTGCTGCCAGTCTGTGATGTGCCTCCAAGTTGCCGCTCGCGAATCCTATTATTTAGAAAAGCAGAACAGAGACCCACAGCCCCTGCCCCTGCCGCTGTCCCTGCCCCAACGCTCAGTCCAGCCTAAGCTGCGAAATGAAAATCCTCTTCGAAGGGGCATGTGTGGCAGGGGGGAGGGACCCAATGCTCAAGCCCAAAACCAACAAACGAGAAGAGAAGGCACCCCACACCACACCCCAGCCCCCTGGAGGAGGCAACGTTCTCGAAATTTTCCGTGCGATTTGCAGGCGCAAAATTTCCACCAAAAACCCAAAAGCAAACACAAATAGCCACGCACAACACTGACAGAAAATAGAGCCACAAGCCAGAGGCACTACACTGCGAGAAAAGTAGTGTGAGAAAGAGAGAGGGGGGGGGGAGAGGGAGAGCGTGGGAGAGCGTGGGAGAGCGTGGGAGAGCTTGAAGCACAGCGACAATCGAGAGAGATTTCTCTCTCTGTGCCTGTGGATTTTTCATCCAATCTGCAGACCGAAAGGAAATGTCCGCAGCCTCCACCTGGATTTTCTAGCCCAACATTTTCGCCCCAGAATATTTTCCGGTAATCGAGTAGGAAATGCATTGGTTGAGGGGGGTGGGCAGGTGGGCGCTGCCTTCTCGAGCGGAAACGCAATTTCCAGGCCTCGAAAGACAACAAACAAAAATGTTGTTTGAGGCAAAGACTCATTCGAAGAGGTAAATGCTGAAGGAGGTGGCACGACGAGCAGCAGCAGGGCAGAGGGTTGGAGGGGGGTGCAGAAAACCTAACTTGCCTTTGCCTTTTTCGGTGTTTGTTTATGCGTTTTGGCTTTTGGCTCATTTTTGGCCAACGCCCATTTCCCCCATGGTCGATATATCATCTGGTTGCCGGTTGCTGTTTGCTGTTTGCTGGTTGCATTCGACTTGCCATTTTCAGAGTCTGCATTTTTGCCTTAATAAGCCATTAGGATGCTTCAACCTGCAGCCCCCTAAGCGAATCCTAAGCGAATCCTAAACGAATCCTAAGCAACCGCAAAAGAGGCAAAGTTATCTTCAAGCGAGGCGAGCTCTTATTAAATGGGTATTTAACACACTCCCACTCTCCCATTTACCACTCTCCAGTTCCCAGTTCCCAGCTTCCAGCTCCCAGCTCCCATTATTCCCGAGTGCCACTGGCAATGCCAACAAGTGGCAAGTGGCTGCCTGCCTCTGGCTGTCTCTCTCGCTCTCTCTTTCCCTGGCAGCAATTCCATTTCTATAGAAGTCATAAGCCGTTTGTTTTAACACAAATAAATCTGCTAAGCGCTCATCTTTACAAGCGGCAAAAGAAGAATCGCAGCGGGAGGCGGGCGAAAAGCATGGAAAAGCGAGCACAGGAGCGAGCACAGGAGCGCGCAAAGCAGCGTGGGAAAAGCAGCTGGAAAGGCAAAACGGCCAAGCCGCAAATGTTTGTGCAAGTAGAATAATGAATGCTCTTAAGATGGCAGCAGAAAGTAAATAATTTCTTGTGGTTTCCCACTGTTAAAGATGTGATTTAATTACCATCCATTGGGGTGCCAAAAGGAACTTCAAACTTCCCAAGGATACACCTCTGGATAGTCTCTAGCCTCCAAACGGTAAGAATCTACCAGTCATTCCATGATTTCTGAGCATTCAAAATTAACTAAAATATATTCTCCAGACTACTGTCCTGGCCCCCCCCCCCAGTACTTTGGCTCTTGAGTCGATTTTGAATACTTTTATGAGCCAACCAAAGGCACATCCCTTCCATTTAGATGTCATTCTTCACAGTTAACTCATCGTAACCCTTATGGGATGTTCCATTTTCAAGTGTAATGATCCCTTAATGATGTCTAAATATCAACTAAATAATCCTCAACTGCCTTGGGTAGGAATGTAGTCCTTTTTTTTTGGTTCTGTGCAAAGGGTAAAGTCAACCACAAAGCCAGCGCATTTTTCTGCTCCGTTAGCTGTTGTGTTTTATTTTTTTGTATTCTGTTGTTGCCACACAGCAGAGCAGCAGCACGCGACGACCCAAAAGGCATCCCAAGCTTGTCAGCCTGTCACCCAGAGGCGGCAGCAAGTGCCACCAGCAAGTGCCACAGCAGCAGCACCAGCAGCCTGTGTGTGTGTGTGTGTCTGTGTGTGTGCCACAGAATAAGCGGCAGCAACAGAATCCCAAAAGGCAGACGACTCCGGAGCCCACTCCGTGAGGCGTTTGTTGTTTCTATATGTCGGATTTTATATATATAGAAAAAGATTTTATGTTTTTATGCCACTCCGCCGTGCAGTGTCTGGCTGGGGCTGTCCTTAGAATAAACTGCTTGCCACACACTGTGGCACGGTGCCGTACCCTGCCGTACCGTCGAATTGTATAAATTTGTGTGCGTGAAAATATAAAAAACCTCCGTGGCAGTCGCTGTCGTCTGCCGTCTGCCGTTTGCCGTTGTCGTTTGTCGAGGTTGCAGTTGAGTGGCTGTGGCAAGCTGCGGCACGCGGCACGCCTCTTGGGCAGCAGCAATAGCAGCAGCAGAAGCGGCACTTCCTTGCATGGCGGCGGCTGTGGCACAGTGGCTTTTGGGGGGCAGGAAGAGCAGCCGCAGGAATCCAGTGTTGGCATCTCACGCTTAAGTGTTATTTGTCTACAGTTTACATGGGGAAACGGCTAAGGGATGTGGCATGTGGGCATGTGGCATGGAATCTGTGGGATATCCTGGGCGTGTGCTCTGGGTAATTGTGCCCCCCGTCCCGCCTCTCATATGTGTGAATTAAATGTGCCGTAAAGGAACACAATTTTCCGGTCACTTAGCCGCACAAATCCAGCCGACAGCCGAGACAGAAGGATACTTTTGGGCGAACGGAAAGGAATACCCTATTCGGCATCCCTTTGGCTTGGCTCTAATTTGGGGTTCCCCCAGCAGCAGCAGCAGCAGCAGCAGCATCTTCCACTCTGCAAACAGATGTCCTTGCCGCATAATTTACTCATCCACAATGTCCACTCACATGACAATTTAATTGCTGACATAATGTCAAACAGAGCACAGAGCAGAGAGAACGGACAATGGGGCTAGGGCTAGGGCCAGTGACGGTGCCAGGACATCCGCTGGCAGCTCTTGGGCAAATGTTATCCTTTGCGGTTAACACATTTGCACCACACACGGGCAGGGGGGGGGGCAGGCACATGGGGCAGAGGCAGGCAAACAATGTTTTTAATATAAACAAAGTAAAACAAATTAGCGCTGAACAAAAAAAAAAACCCCAGAGAGAGAGAGAGAGGGACAGATATCAAGTGGAGGCCACAAGAGCCGCAGGATGACCGAGCAGGACCAGGACCAGGACCAAACTGGGAGCAGGATACAGCTGGACACTGGACACTGGAGACAGAGGTGAAGCGGAACGGAGCGGAGTGTCCGCGTCCGCGTCCGTGTCCGTGTCCTGCCCCGTTGACGATGTGTGAAGTGGCTTTTATTTTATTACGTTATCCTTGCTTTAACGGACACATTCACATTATTATGCGGCGAGCGTAAAAAACTTATACAAATACACTGCACAAAACCAGAGAGAGAGAGCGAGCGAATAGAATATTCAGTGACACTTTGGTTGAGGAAGCCTCTGCTATGCCTGGGCCAATCAATGGAGAGAGGCCTAACTGTCCGCCTGACTGACTGAATTGCTGAATTCCCCCGAGCTAAGGAAAACCCCCCTGTGGCATCCACAACTAGAAGGCTGTGAAACTGTGCTTGGGTTGCCTTACAACTAGAGCCGATCATCTGCCAATTTTATGCATCCAACATTCATGGCACCTTCTACTTTTTCTCCTTTATTTAATTTTGCTTGGAACTATTATTGGCACATTTAAACCATTTCCATTTTTGCCATTGGATGCAAATTGAATTGCTTCTGTGGCATTTTTTTGCACTGAATGCAGCCATCGATTCAGCCCACTCCGAAGTAGATCTTTAGTAGATCTTTCTGCCAGTGCACATATAAATATATATGTATTTATAATGTATAAAAAAGGGACTCCCTGCCGGCGTACCATCCGCTTCCTTTCTGCCCCTCTGCCTGTGTGTGTGTGTGTGTGTGTGTGTGTGTGGAGTGTCTTTACCCTGGAGGTGTGTGCACAATTGTTTTGACTTAATTTACATGCCCCGTCCAAGGATCATCATCAGTGCTGGGGCTGGCTGACTGGCTGCCTGGCTGGGTGTTAAAGGACCCAACGTGTGCGGCTGCTAATTACCAACACACGGCAATGGCCACAGAAGACAGAAGGCGGAGAGAATAGCAACAGCAACAGCAACAGGAGCAGGTGCAGGTGCAGGACCCCTCTCGCTCTCTCTCTCGCTCTCTCTCTCTCTGTGCTTTCGGGCAAACGCACATTAATGACAAGCTGGACAACGACGGAAGGAGCAGCAAGGACATTGGGCCCAATGACGACGACTACGACGACTGTTGCCGCAGCTAATTAGGAAATTAAATTGACTAAAGTGCCTGAGCGTTTTGCTTGTTTGCCTTTCAAGGTAGAGTGTGGGGGGTGACTACAGCCTGCTGCTCTCTGCTGCGCTTCTGCTGAATCCTTGGAAAATAATTTAAACGCAAATAAGTTTAGCGAAATGACCAGAGCCACGTAGCCACGTGGCCACATATCTTGCGTGCCCCTCTTTGATTGATTTATACATCGCTGAATGTGCATCTCGGGGGCAGAGTGCCGAGCCGCCGCCTCGAACATTCCACATGCGCCGCGTGGACTTTTCTTTGCCTCATAGCCTGGCCTGGCCCCCCGACTCTTGCTGCTGCATCTCTCTCTCTCTCTCTCTCTCTCTCTCTCTCTCTGTGCTGGCTGCTTCTCCTGCCGCAAGCCTCTTGCTGCTGCCTTCTCACAGTTGCCACTGCCACTGCCACTGCCTCTGCCTCTTTTCTCGCTGCTCCGTTTCGATTGTGGCATCGTTTGCCTGCTTCTCCTTTGCCTGCTCCTCATCCATGCCATGCACTATGTGCATATAGTGGCTGTGCGTTGCCTACTTTTAGGCGGCCTGCCATTCATTTTCATTTACTCGGCACTCAGTCGTCGTCGTCGTCGTCGTCTCTTTTGGCGCCTACTGCTGGCTGCCTGCTGCTGGTCTGCCTCTTGGTCTCTGCCTCCTCTGCTGCTGCTACTGCTGCTGCTCCTCTTTTAGCTGTTACCCCATTGCTGTTTTTGCCTTCTCCTTCGCCTTATCGTTTGGGGGGGCCTTTTTGGTATATAACGCGCCGGACGCACCAACTGGCTGGCATTGGGAGGCGGAGCCAACGTCGTGGGGAAAGATTCAACACGAAAACAGAAAGAAGGAGCCGAAGCAGGCGAAGCAGGCGAAGTAGGCGAAGGATTAGGTCCAGGGAACCCTTTTTCCATGAAGGGAGGGCATGGATTTGTGCCATTAATTATGATGGACATGCGTTTGTCTGTCTCCGTGCTGCACGCATCCACGAGGATCAATCCATGGCCAGGGATCAATCAATCTGCAAGTCTCAGATAAAAGTATTATTTACGAAGAAAGCAAACACCGCACAGAAAGCATCCCTTAGGGGCAAATGTCTCTTAAAGATGTGATTGAATAGCTGGCAGAAGGCAGAAGGCAGGGCAGGGCAGAACATTCTCCATCCTTTATGCTTTATGACCCAAGAGTGATGTTTCGACACACAAAAGCGGCAGAACGAAGGACGGAAGGATGGAAATATTTCCATTTTCTGTGTGTGTCCAACGAAATGTCCAAATAGAAAAATGTTTTAGCGGAAATTTGATTTTAAAAAGCGTTTTGCCAGCAAATAAATGAGATTATGCGCTGCCCCCAAAAAGTGCACGACAAACACACACACACACACCACACACACACACACAAAGGACACTCTGCATGACCAGCTAGCTCTGAGCTCTGAGATGTGAGCTGTGAGCTGTGAGCTCTGCTATGCCTTTGCCACATTGCCACACACCGCTTGGGGGCAAGTGAGGCATTAAAAAATGCAAAATTATATATCAAAGCAGCCAGAAAAAGGAAAAACTGTATGCTGCAGCGAAGAAGGAAGGATGCTTCACGTGGAAAGAGAGAGAGAGAGAGAGAGAGAGAGAGAGGCAACATGCACGAGCTCCATTCCGTCGCTCCATTGCTCCGCTGCATGTCACATGAAATTATTATATCCCTGCCACACATCGCCGCTCAGGACATTGAAAATATTCACAACGTGATCCGGCTGCCAAGTGGCTGGCCCCTGCCCCTGCCCCTGCCGTATCCAGAAGGTTGCAGGACAGCACAGGACGATACAGGACGATACAGGACAGGACAGGACATTGACAGAGCCAAAAGCCTTGGCCGAGCAATGCAAAAATAAAATACCAACACGAAAAAAATGCGAAATTTTGTTAGAAAATTGCAAAAAATTACATACATATTTGGAAAACGGGTGGGGTGGGTGGTCTAACACAGGGGACGGGGGGAAAAGCAGCCAAAGACAGAGGAAAATAATGGTGGAAGTTCGTGGGGGGGGGGGCAGCAGCGGTGGGTTGCCAGGGGTCATGTCACAAAGGACACAGCATGGCAGGGGAGCTTATGGTAATGCACTGCCCTGGCCCTAGCCGCTGCCTCTGACTGCCTGCCAATGTGGCTCGCGATGATGCATTGGCCAGCGCGCAGGAAGGGGGGCGGCTGGCAGGGAGGACACATGGCGTATGCTTGATTTTGTATGGCATGATATATAAAAGAGCTGCACGGCGATGGAAGCAGCGAAAAGTCCACGGAAATCTACACTGAAAACTCCTCTGAATTCTGCTCTTTTTTTAGCTGCTTTGGCAGCTCCCCTGTAGCCGTACCACCTGTGCCGCACCGCCTGTGCCTGTTCTTCTGAATCCTTGATATGCCGATACCCTTATTGAAACCTCTTCTGGCTCCCCCGCTGAAACCTTCTCGGTGATGCCTCCTCTTGCCTCTGGCAACCTTAAGTGCTTTCGGGAAGACACTTTCGGCATACAGTGCCCCTCCCCCCGCCCCCACAATGATGTCGCCGCCTAGTCCCTGGCATTGCTGTGGCTACACCCAGCAATTAGTGTCCTGCAATCCTCGGGCTTGTCCCCTCAATTGTGCTAATAAAAACATCTTAATAAATCAACTTGCAGCAAAAGCTAAGCCCCCAAAAGTGTGGGCTACAAAAAAGGTGGGAAGGGGAAGAGGAAAATCTAGCAGGAATTATATGCTCCCCCACACACACACACACACACACACACACACATAATCAGGGGACAGCAGACAATACGCGTCGTAGCTCAAGTTCATATTTCAAATAGCGCGGTTCGCTCCGCCAACACCCCACCCCACCCCATCCCACCCCGCCGCCGGGTGTCTGCAGTTTTTTCCCAATTTTCCAGGCGGGGAATGTACGCAGGTGGAGCAGCAGCAGCAGCCGCAGCCGCAGCCGCAGCGGCAACCCCTTCAAAACACTTATCGCATTCAACATCATTTGCATGCGGAGAGCCAAACAAATAAAATCAAGAAAATAAATTAAAGAAAAAAAAAAACAACACAAAACAAAAACAAAACAAAAACAAAAAATAATAAAGAAAATCCAAATGGAAATGTTTGCCTAACAAAAAACCAAATAGGACGGAGGGAGGGGTGGGCAGTGTAGAATATATACCCAAAAAAACATATAGCCACCAGCCAGACCCCAACAAATAAGCGGCAGACCTGCTGGCAAAATCGTAGTTGATTTTTTGCAATCTGCAGTTTTCTGTTGTCCTTTGTGTTGCCGAAAAATGTTGCCACACAGACTCGGACATGAACGTGGACGTGGACGAGTACGAGTACTCGGACTCCGGAGTCGATTGCGGACTCAAAGCCATCAGGCGACGTCATCGGCAACGAGGAGTAGGAGATGCTCCAGCTACAGCTACAGCTACAGCGGAATCCCTTTCTAGTCCGAGTCGTCTGTCTGCGGATCTGCGCTTCGACTGCAGCAGCAGCAGCAGCAGCACCAGTCAGTGCCTGTCTGGACACGTAGTACTCCTGCTCCAACTCCTGCTTCAACTCCTGCTCCAACTGCTGCTCCTGCTCCTACTCCCAGCCTCCCATGTCCATGTCCATGTCCATGTCGTAGTCGTAGTCGTCGTCGTCACCTCGCGACGCATTCGTGGCACTCGCGTTTAATCAGCGGAGTTCTCCAGTAGAGGCAAGACCCCGTCCCGGCCCCATCTCTGCTCCACTCTGCCTGCCTGCAACTTGGATTTTTGGCCATCATCATTTATTGTTAGTGGCTGTGGCCAAAAATACAGACTGCTGCTGCTGTTGTTTAGATTTCCTTCTGCCTCCCCCTTACCCACAGCAGCAGCAGCAGCAGCATCGTCCTTACCCCTTTAGAATCCTGCGCTGGTTTCCAACCGTTTCAATATTTGCATGTGTCCCCATTGCCTCCCCCATCCATGCGCCCCATTCTTCGCGCGGAATATTTGCCTGGGGATTGGGAATTATTTCCTGCTGCTGCTGGTGCTGCGGTTCCATCATATATCATCTACAGAGGAACACCTTGCCGGACTCTGGTCGCTGGCCCCACTCCCCCTCACTCCCGCTCTTCGATTTAAGCTTCAAGTACTTCCTGCTCTCCCTCTTATCTATGCTCTTTCTCCCTCCCTCTCTCTCTCACTCTCTCCGTCTCTGAGTTTTTATGCATTTTCATTATTTTCAATTTCCATTTTGTTGTTCGCCAATTTATTAAGCGATTTTCGTTATTTCGTTAGCTTCGCTTGCTCTCTGGTTTTTTTTTTTTGGCTCTCGATTTTCCCATTGGTTTTCAATTTGCATTTAAGCTGCTGCTCCGCTCGCTTCGTCTGCTCGTCTGCTCGCCGGCTGGTAATCTTTAAGGCATCCTTTCAATTATCCTTTTGGCCAATCAAATCTCTCTCTCATATTTCACTCAAGCAACAAGTGGCAAGCAGGCAGGGGGCAGAACAGGTCAGGCAGCTCAGACAGGCACTTGGTGGCAGGATTCTGTGGCTGTTGCTGTGGCTGTGGCTGTGGCTGTTGCTGTGGCTCTTGCAAATCTCAGCCAACAGTGCCTGCTGCAGTTGCAGCAAATATGCAGCAGCAGCAGTAGCAGCCAGGAGATGCAGAGGAATCCCCATAAGACCCAAGGACGCCCACCCCCAACCATTCACACTGAGGAAGGCCAAGTACTCGGAACTCCTTCTACCCCAGTCGCAAGCCAAGGACCACCGCCCCACCCAAGTACGTACTGGTGGCAACACACAATTAACCGACGAGACCTTCTCTTCTCCTTCTCCTCTCTCTTTGTGTGCAGCTTCCTTGAATGCCCCAAGCTGTGGCAGGAGGTGGCCATTTTTCAGACTGGACACTTGAATGAGCATTTAAACCCCTGCCCTCGAACCTGTATGCCTGCTCCTGATGCTGCTGCTGCTCCTGCTGCTGCTGCTCCTTCGACTGCTTTTGACCACAATTGTGTGTCAAGGCCGTCGTCTGGCTGCTGGCTGCTGCTGGTTGCTGCTGCTTCCTGCTTCCTGCTTGCTGCTTCCTGCTCCAAGACGATGCCAAATGATGAGGACGATAACGTCTCCATTGCCAGCCAAGCAGAATGTGTGTGTGTGTGTGTGCGAATGGGAGAAGGAGCTGTGTGTGTGTGTGTGTGTGTATGCGAATGGGAGAAGGAGCTGTGTGTGTGTGTGTGTGCTATCCCTGCGAGTGTGAATGAGAGACGAGGCTGTATTTTGTGAATGAAAGCAAGGAAGGAAGGAGCAGCATCAGCAGCAGCAGCAGAAGTGATTTCTGAATGAGAAGGAACAGCAGCAGCACTCATGGGGAATATGGAGAAGGAGCAACAGCAGCAGCAGCAGCATCAGGAGTCTGTGCTGTAAATGAGAGAAGTGGCAGCAGTCTTCAGTGTATGAGGAGAAGGGGCGACCTTCCCCAGGAAGTGTTTTGTGCCACACACACAGCCAAACAGTCAGACAGCCAGACAGCCAGAGAGAATGAGGCGACAAATCAGTGCTGCACTCCACTCCACTCCACTGCAGCCATCCTCCATCCTCCATCCTCTGGCTTCTTATTGTCGACATTCTTGGGGAATACCTTTTGGCAGCTCAGACTTGTCTGCCGCCCCTGCCCCGGCCCCCAGCCCCCTGCTCTTGCCCATTTTTGTTTAGCTGCCAACTTTCTGGCCTTGTCCACAAAGTCCACCCCCTGCCGCCCTGCCGCCCTGCCCACCTCTTCACTGAGTCTGGCCTTATCTTTGCTGTGTGTTCGTTTGTTTGTTCGTTTGTTTGCCTTTCCGTTGTGTGGCTTCAGAAAATTGTGTGAAAATTGTTTTTCTTTCCAACCCACACAGCAGACCTTTCCGCCCTTTGGAGCTCCCTCTTGGATCTGTGTTTAAGATTCTGTGGTTTTGTGCATTTTGTAAATAATCTTGTTTTACGCACAAAACCCTCGGCCCAGCCCCGAACAGGGATTCGTATCCGTGTCCTGCCTGTCGAGTGGACTTTGGACAGCCAGCCGGAAGGACAGTGGTCACCATTGGAACCCCTGTAACCCCTGTAACCCCTGAAACCCTGGCCCTTGTGCATAATTTATGTGGGAAATGCTGTGTGGCATGTGGCAAAAGTCTCTGCGTTGCTTAAGAATTTCCTCAGAATGGACACACACACACACCTCTTCTCTCTCGCTGCCTCCCTCTCCCTCTTGTGTGTGTGTGTGTGTGTGTGGGAAGTAAAGTCAATTACCGTTGGATGGGCTTTCATTCAGTTAACAAATTAAATGGTTTTTGCGGTGCGGCAGACAAACTGTTGATTATTTGCTGTGAAAGGAGTGTCCTTTGTCCTTTGTCCTCAGTCGTTTGATTGTTTCTCTGGGCATAGAATTAACTCTTAACTCTTAGATATGTATTATTGGCAGGAAGTGTATCTTTTGGACAGCAATAATTATGTTAAATGATAATGAAATGGGGGAAGAAATGGGGGAAAAAATGGTTAAAGAAATGGGGGAAGAAATGGGGGAAGAAATGGGGAAGAAATTGGGAAAGAAATTGGGATGAATTTTAGTCAGACTTTCCTGACTTTCGTTCTTTATTTTTGGAAGTATCTTATGTTCGATTGTCCTACAAATCTTTCCTCTAAATTACTTTGCTGCTTGTCCGTTGGGTGAAAAGCAAAAGGAGCTTCGGCCAAAGCTTTTTGCTATTTGTTTTTAGCTTTAAGTTGATAGCTTTAAGCTAAAATTACGCTTTATTTTGCTAAGTATAAAAAAGCTCTTTGGAACAGTGTTTAAAACCAGGAAAAAGAAGCAGCTTTTCTGTCTGTCATAACTGTTATACATAGCAGGCTAGTGATGAAAGTAAATGTGTACAGACTTTTCCAGGCAGAGGAAACAGAGAAGACTTTTCCAGCCAGACATGCAGCAGAAGGAAAGTGGTGGGGGCGGGGCATAGATGGAAACAAATAGAAACTTCTTTACCATAATCTAAAATGTGGAAGAACCCCACAGACACACGCACACCCAGCCACAAAGTATTTACTGTGCAGGTGAGAGAGAGAGAGAGAGAGAGAGAGAGAGATCTCTGCCTGCGATTAGAGCAGCAGAGAAACACTAATCGCAATCTAAGGCAGTCACACGGACCTGGTACATGGGACCTGGTACATGGGACATGGGACATGCAGCATGGGTAATCTCATACTCGGGGAATGAACACTGAACACTCATACAGTCCAGTGGAATGGGAAATGGGAATGGTAATGGGACTGTGAATCGGAATATGGGTTCAAAGTACAGCCCATAGAGAGACGTATGTATGAGCAAACATTACGTAGTTTCGAAGCGATGAAGTGTTATCTTTTGACGCCGTCGCAGACCCATAGGAAAAAGTGATCCATCCATTAAATTGTGATCGATAAGGCGGGGAGGTCTTATCAGAGGCAGAGAGAAAGCCATAAAGAGGGAGGCATTGAGACAGAGCATTATTGAGCACCTCCAATGAACTGCAGACACATAAAAAGAATCATAATCTCATGGACACGAATGGAGGGATGAGATGGCTGGCTGGATGGCTGGATGGGATCATATCTACACACACACAAAACAAACATTGAAACTGCAGCCTTATCGCGCTGGTCGAATGTTGTAGTAATGGCGCCGAGATCCCCGAGGTATTCTGTCGTTGCTTTGGCATTCAGTTGATTTCTGGCCACGGCAGAGAGCAGTCGCAGCGGATCACGGAAACAGCTTTCCCGCAAAGAGAGAGAGAGAGAGAGAGAGTCGCTGAGAGGGTGCACGTGTGTGCTCGCAGCATAGAAACTAGCAAATAAATCAGCAGATCATTCGCGCAGAGCAAGGCGCCGCCGCCAGTGACTGATAAGGCACCTCCCCTCCTCTAGTGCACAAAAGTGAACAAATAATACAATTCATCAAAAATAATAATATAGACACAAAAAAGAATATACAGAACGGAACGTAACGGAACAGAACCCAAGATGATGTCACACACAGTGAGGTGCGTGCGGTGCCGTGGAGCCCGTGCGTTGGCTCTGCCCTGGAACTGCCCTTATTAATTCCACCCATCCGTTAATCCATTTTTAGGGTCTTCAAGATGATGTACATTGTGGCGGGGATCCTCATCAGCAATGCGGAAATCTGCAACACTGTCGATCGCATACAGATCGCGCCACGCGTCGATCTCAAGCCAGAGTGGCCCGAGCAGCGCGCCCTGAACTCTGCCGGCTCTCGCACTGGCTCACGATCGGGCTCCCTCTCGCGCAGCAACTCGAGCTCAAGCTCGGGTTCGGGCGAGGAGACGGGCGATCGGAAGCGACGCGGTCGCCGTTTGAGTGTCAGCGGCTTGGCCGGCGGCGTGGTGCGTGGCGTGACGTCTCAGGTGTCGAAGCGCGTTGGCCAGCGCTTTGGCTGGCTGTACGACATGCGGCTGATACTGCAGCAGTGGCGCGCCTTGGCGCTCGGCTTCAATCTCTGGACCATACCCAACTTTCTGGTCGAGTGCGTGACCAGCTACATGAGCAAAAAGCTGCTCATAAACAGCGACTGTGATATGATCTACAAGTAGAGAAAAGAAGAGAAACCAAACCAAACCATCCCTAGCTCTCTTCTTTCTTGTATTTCTTTTGTTTATTTTTAAGTTTACTCGTAGATAGATTTAAGTTTCGGTTAAATAAACACACAACAATTAGTTATAGACAAAGAAGAGATATACATATATATGCGATATAGACGATATATACTATATATAGGTACGATATTTATTGGTTGTAGATTGTATTGTATAGTTGGTCCCAAATATTCCGCTTTTGCCGTGGTGCCTTTTCCGTTTCGTTTAGTTTTCCTCTGCCGTGGAATTATCCGAATTGTCGGGACTGTTGGATTTGCTGCCAGCTGCTGCACCTGCACCTCCTCCTCCTCCTCCGCGCACATTGAGGCTATTGTGCAGCATATTGGCTATGCATTCCACATCCAGATTGTCATCGGTGGCCGATATCTTGCGCAGAGCAGCGCACACAATGCTCAGATCCCCCTTTAGTTCACTCACCACCGCTGTGATCTTCTGGGCATTGGAGAGCACCTCCACGCTCATCGTATACGGATTGTAGCGCACACCAAACGGACGTTGAATGCTCTCGGCAAATGCCCTGGGGATGGGGGGTGGGGATAGAGAGTTCATCTACCCCTCTTTGATCTGGCTTAGGTGCTCACCTCATTTGCTCTTTGGCCTCCTCAAAGGAATCCGTGTAGTAGTAGGCATTCTGATAGGAGGTGATGATGCACTCCTCCTTGCAGGTCAACTCCGGATCGAATTTCTTTATCTTGGGTCCAGCGGTGATGGCATGCTGCAACTCGGCCACAGAGCTCAACAGGCCTGCCCCATAGACCTTGAAGCTGCTGTCCGCCTGCTTGCACAGCCCGAATTCCACCGTAAAGAAGTAGAGCTAACAGGGGGAAGATGCAAGACAGATCCTCAAGCGGATGATTGGGGGGAATGGAAATGGAAACTACTCTGGAGTACCCACCGTTGCCAGCTTCTCAATGTCGGCATCGCTGGCGCCCAAGGAGGCCAAGCCGATCTCCTGTGAGAACTGCGCAAAGCTGGAGTTGGCCAGCAGCGGCATGTGGCCCAACAGCTCGTGGCAGCAATCGCTGCCAAAAAAAAGGAAAATGCTTAGGAAAAACCACGCAGCAGGAAAGCCACGCAGAAGGGCAGCGAAAAACTCACGGCTCGGGCGTGTAGAATGGATCCGAGGAGTGCCTGATGTACTGCGTGCAGTGGAAGATGCGAAATGCGAGGCCCGAGAGAAAGTCGCGCGGCGAGAGGTAACCGGCGACGGGTCGCAGCTGGAAGCCCGTCTTGCGCTTGAGGTACACACTCACATCCTGCAGCTGGGGCACATTGTCCTCGCGGTAGCCACAGTACTTGACCAGCTCCGGCCAGTTCTCCATGTACTCGGGCACGGCATGCAGCACGTACAGGCGATGCAGCTCAAGGAAAACGGTGCCCCTTCAAGGCACGGGCAACGAAACGAAAACAAAATGAAACTGTGCTGGCCCCCCCAAAGCCAAAGTGAAAATTCAATTGGGAAAAACTTACCAAGTTTTCACTTCTTCAGGTGTGTACTGGACGCGTGGAATGGGATTGCCACTGCACAGGGGTGGAGGTAGGAGGAGGTGGAGTGGCATAAAGTGGCATAAAGTGGCGAAGAGACGGTTAGGGGTTGCATGCAACACTTACTGCTTGAAATTGTTGGCTATGGCCGAGAACTGTTCGCGTCGCTTGCGGTACACCGGATCCTTGAAGCCCGGATGGTCCGCATCCAAATCGGAGCCATACATGAGCACATTCTGTGCCCTGTCCAGGTCGGATATCTTCCGTGGGAACCACACCATGTCACCGAAATCTGCCAACACAAAAGAAGCAGAAGCAGAAGCAGTAGATCGATGCTCGTGCATACTCCTGCTGCAGGAGACGCGGGGAAAAACTCACCAAAACTGGAGCAAGCGGAGAGCGACGGAGCACGCGACATGTGACTGCTGGCATTCACGGACGTATAGCTAACGGATGCCACCTCCCGATTGAGCATCTTCACCACCTGATCCAGGCGACGGGGATCGCACTCGACATCCACCAGCACATCCGCCTGATTGGTGGCCGACTCCAGCGGCGACAGCTCCAGGTGCAGCACATTGATGCCCAGCTCCTGGAAGACCTGCAGTGCCCGCGCGAGATTTCCCACCTGATTGCGTAGCGTGAAAATGATGGAAATGCGCTCGCCCGGCGAGTGCTGCCGTGGCGCATCCACTGGGCCGCCGATGGCCAGTCTGGGCGGATGTGGCGGCTCCACACCGTGCCGATCCTGCTTGTGAGTAGGCGAAAAACATAGAAAATTGTCGCCTGGGGCCGATGCGTGCCGCGAGAGACTTGCATGCGACTTGGCGGTGGTTTCCTTTTTGATTTGATGCAAGGGACTGCCCTGCTTGACGGCCCACTCCTGTTCGCCGCTCCTGTAGAGCCACAGGCCGAGTAGACTCTTCCCTGAAGCACTCATCCTGCTGCTGCTGCTGCTGCTGCTGCTGCTGCCACACCTGCCACTGCACTGCACTGCACACAGGAAGATTTATTTGTCACGGGTCCGGCACACGCGTCGGATGCGCAACTCTGCGAACAACTGCAAGATCCTGCGGCTGTGTCAGCCCTTTTATAGGCAGCCCGCAGAACTGTGTACCCATGCCACATGCCCCATGCCACATGCCCCATGCCACATGCCACACATACTATATACATATTCAATTGTATTTATTAAGTGTGTGCGTGTGGCAGGGCAGGGCATAGAGATAAATTCGTTCAAGATTCGTTCGTAAAAGCTACAAGTGAGAGCCCCTCCCCCCACAGCACCCACAGGCCCCACCCACCTCCTTTTTGTATGCTGTGTGCTGTGTGCTGTGCTCTGCTCCTTTTTCTGATTGGCCAAATCATCCTGGAATCAGGCTAAAGCGCTAACGCATGACGTCATGATACACTGCCATGCAAGCACATCGACTCTTCTATGCAGTTGCCCAATGGAAATGTGGCAGGGTATTGAGTAACTGGGTTAGGGTTAGGGTTAGTGGGGGGGTGTACCCTCCCCTCCACTTTGTTTCACTTTCTAATCAGCAGCCAACAACTTTGCAAGTTGCAAATGGGGGAAAGGCTCTAGCGGAGTCCTGACAGTTCTGCGCTTGACTTTCTAAATGCGAAAATGCTGAATTTATGCGGGTCTCAGCAGTAACTAACTGTGTCCCCCCCCCCCCCACCACTCCGTAGGATAACTCCGACAGAACTCCTTCCAGCTAAAATCAATACACGATGAAAAGAAGATTCTAAAATCACACAAAAGTTGAGACTGGTCAAAGGGGATGGCGGCAATGGTATCAGCAGGGGGCCAGAGCTGCTGTTTGCCACCACCCACGTGGCAGCAACCACTTGATGCTCTCATGTCGCCACCGCAGCGCGAAGGAGGAAGCGACAGAGTCAATAGTAGATGCCACAAGTAAATGGCAATTTCTTTGCCGTTCTTTGGGGGTTTTTCTTTTTCTATTGTTTGCGCTTCGAGAAGAGCAAATAGCAGTCGCAGGGTGGCAGGGTTGCAGGGGGAAAGGCAGTGGCTACTTGACTATTAAAATATGCGCAAGCGAAGGTGAATGGGAATGGGAATGGGAGTGCTGCGAGTGCTTTTACAGTGGCACATCCCACATGCCTCAGGATGTGGGGTCGGGATATGGGGTAGGGGTGTCCTTGGGCTCATCAGCTGAAGCGATAAACTTAATGGTTGCTGGCTAACTGATTGACCGACAAACGATGCTGTCTGTCGACAGTGCGCGGGGGCGGGGAGGGGAAGGGAAGGGAAGGGACATTGAAACACATTTTATTTGTTCACGAGAGCTGCACAAGCGTTTGATGGATTTATTGGTAGCAACAACAGCAGAAGCAGCAGAAGCAGCCCCAGAGCCATGTGCCTCAAAGGATACAAGGCACATCCATTCCCATTTCCCCCCTTAACAATCTGCTAAAAAGGCAGCAGACAGAAACGGAGACGGAGACCGAAACGGAGACGGAGACGGAGAGACTGGGACTGAGACGGAGACTGAAACTGAGCCTGAGCCTGAGTCGAGGTCACGATGAATGGCAGTTGTTAATTTCCTTGATTTTTCGGAATAATTAAGTTACAGCAACTAAATTCGCTTGGTAGGGGGGGGGGTGGTTGCTAAAAATTTGATACGAATATAAGCGACACAATGGGGGAAATAAAGAAAATTGAATATATTTTCATTGGGTATTTCCAGGGGATTTCCCCTGCCCTGCTGATAAATTAGCAGAGAGGAATCTTGAATCTTTTTTGATTCAATCAAATCAGTCAATGTTTTGACATTTTGTGGATTATTCCAGCAAATACAAATTCATTCTTTATTTTTGATTTAGCAGCTGGCAAATTATCGCTGGGTGCAGCTGCCAATTGAGGGAATTTGCTGGGCACTTAATACCATGCCACCCAAATCAGTTACTCCCTGATATATAGCGGATTTGTACAGCTAATCCCACGCGATATTTAAATCAGAAAAGCAGTCAATTGTTGGGAGCACTATGAACCACTTTCGATCCAATTGCTGCTTCAACGAAAATCAATAAACAGATCTGCAGAAAGTGTGAAATATTTCCATTTCCAATCTGATGATTTCCTTTATAATTTATTATTAAATATTCATTATTAAATTGCTGACACTCTTCTCATCCCTTTCAGACATGCATCATTTTGTTGCCCTCTGTATTGGCATGCAACCCCATTTCAACACAGATCCAGCCCTGGGGGCATGTCGCAGTCGCAGTCGCACCAGCCAAGGCGCAACAGCATTGCAGTTCTGAAGCCACCCCCAAAGCGCATTTGAGAAGCGGATGTAGGGTAAAGTTACAGCGCTTGCGCCGTTTCCTGTCAACCCCCAAGAGAGAGGGTCCAACGCCGAGAAGCTTGTAAACAAAAACAAGTTTGCAGAGAGAGAAGAGCCAGAGAGAGAGAGAGAGCAAGAGATAACTGAGAGAAAGTCTGACAGCTGAAATTTCCCCCGAAGAGGCAAGGCAAAGGCGAAGCGGAGCTCAGTAATACGCGTACTCGTGTCTGGACATCTGACAGGGCCAGAGCACAGAGCACAGAGCACAGAGCCCAGAGCCCAGAGCCCAGAGCCCATCAAGTACGACAGCCAGCAGCCAGCGAGACGTCAAGGAAATTATCGATTTTCGCATGAAGAAGTGAAAAATTTCCAACTCAATTGGACAGTTTGTGTGCGTCGGAAAACTGTGCAAAAGTTGGCCCAATACCTGGGAGAATTCAACAGAATTCGGATACAGATACCTGCAGCAATTAAAGACACTTGCAAGACGTCTTGAGTGCGTGTGGGTGTGGCAGCTGGCAGCAGCAGCAGCAGCCATGGCGGACAGTGAATTTGAGGAGTTCCATAGGCCGATATTTGAGCCACATGCGATTGCCACATTTGGGGCAGGTGCAGCAGCCAACAAGAAGAATAATAATTCCCATGCATTTTACTCGTAAGTAAAAACAAAAAATAAAACTCTGCCCCCAGTGAAAGTCACCCTCTGCCCCCAAGGAGCAGCGCTGTATAAATCCCCATTTGAAAATATCGAATTTTCCATTTCCATATTTGATTCGTCGTTATTCAATCCCCCCCCTTTGACTCTTTCTACAGTTTAATTCCCAACGATGAGATGGAGGACTCCACATCCTCGAAGAGCGATGGCGATGGCTCGGACCAGGAGGATGGCATTGGCATGGGCATGGGCCCGGGCATGGGCATGGGCATGCCGGAACGTGAGCCCAAGCTGCGCCAAGTGGAGGACGACGAGCTGGGAGATGGTCTCAAAGTCACACTCTCATCGGACGGTTCGCTGGACACAAACGACTCGTTCAACTCGCACCGGCATCATCCGTTGAACCATCAGGATGCCATTGGCGGCATCATGGGCATGACAAGCAATGCACTACACTCGGCTGCACCCGTGACCATTGGAGCCAGCACGGATCTGTTGACACCGAATGCGGCTGCCACGCAGCGGCGGCGTCGCAAGCTGCCCGAGATACCAAAAAACCAGAAATGTAAGTAGCTGCCAGCCCTGCCCTGCCCTGTATTTGTAGCTGAAATCTAAGCGACTCATGGGGTCTGGTTGCAGCTTCCATTCTGCATCTTTTAGGCGGCACCAACTACGGATCGCTGGCGGATGAGTTTCGCACCGGAACTGGAGCTGGTCCCATAGCAGCAGCGGCACGCACCGGACAGCAACGCTCATTCCTCTCGCTGAAGTGCGGCTATCTGATGGACGAGGACTCCAGTCCCGATTCGGAGCGACTGCAGAGCCTGGGGGATGTGGACAGTGGCCACAGCACAGCGCACTCGCCGAATGACTTCAAGAGCATGTCGCCACAGATACCGTCGCCCGTCTCCCAGTCACCCTTTCCCCCACCATTCGGGGGCGTGCCCTTTGGGCAGTTGGAGATGCTGGAGGCGACACACCGCGGACTGCACAAGTTTGTGCCGCGACATCATGACGAGATCGAGCTGGAGATCGGCGATGCCATCTATGTGCAGAAGGAGGCCGAGGACTTGTGGTGCGAGGGCGTGAATTTGCGCACCGGCAGGCAGGGCATCTTCCCGTCGGCCTATGCCGTCGACTTGGACTACAACGAGTTCGATCCGACGGTGCAGCTGGTGAAGAAGGAGCGATATCTGCTCGGATACCTTGGATCCGTGGAGACGCTGGCGCACAAGGGCACCGGCGTCGTCTGTCAGGCGGTGCGCAAAATTGTGGGCGAATACGGTGCCTCGCCCACCGGACAGACATGCATTCTGGAGGTCTCCGATCAGGGACTACGCATGGTGGATCGATCGGGCCCAAATGTAAGTACTGAAGCTCCTACTCTGAATGAGTAAAGAGAAACCTTTTTGCTTTTGTTTCCCCCTCCTTAGAACAAAAAGGAAAAGAAGCCCTGCATCGACTATTTCTACTCGCTGAAGAATGTCTCGTTCTGTGCATTTCACCCTCGCGATCATCGCTTCATTGGCTTCATTACGAAGCATCCGACAGTGCAGCGCTTCGCCTGTCACGTCTTCAAGGGCTCGGAGTCCACCAGGCCAGTGGCCGAGGCAGTTGGGTAAGTTTTTTCATGCAATTAAACTCTGCCAGATATTCCAATCGTTAATATAAATATATTATTGGGTGTCTGCTTAGACGAGCCTTTCAGCGTTTCTATCAGAAATTCATTGAAACAGCTTATCCCATCGAGGACATCTACATCGAGTAGAAGATCGGGGCAAGGATCTATCCATCGATGGATAATGGATATGCGATATATTTTTTGTGCGGTTATTAATTAATACAAAAATAAAATTCAACAACAAATGTTTGCCCCCCACCCTTCGTCAAAATCAAATGAGAAAAGTATATAACCAATTTGTAAAATCTCGCAAAAGCTCCATTTAAACAACTTAATTAATCTATGATTTATCTGTTCCTACATACCATACCAATGTGCAACACACCCTCCCTGCCTGATACATGTAAATAGTTAATTTAGGTTTGTAAATCCCACTCTTGGAACCGCTTCAAGGCAATCAAAGCATTAGCTTTCCCTTCCTGACATGGGAGAGTAACACAACAAACACAAATATGAATATGAATTGAAATTTGAACTCCGGTAAACAAACACTTTGGACAGCCCCAATTTTAGCACAAACACGGAGACATGGAGGCCAAAGTAGTATCCCAAATTTACGAGTAATTACTTCAATCGTCTCTCTCGCACTCACTCTCTATATCTCTCTCTCTCTCTGTTACGAGGCTCAATAAACCCCAATAAACAAACAAACCCCATTTGCAAATTCTTTAAGTATTACGAACATCATTCGAAGCCCAGTCAGTCATTTTTAAGATGTGTAAACCCAAGTAGTTCTGTGCATACACTCGCATATATATATGTATGTATCTATACAAAGAAATATATAAAGAAAATCTATATTAAAACGAAACAAAACGAAATCACTGTCTTCGTATTTCTTATTGTTCTTCCAATCGAACAAGGAGATGATCTCCATCACTGAAATCCCTGGATTTAAATAAAAAAGATTACAAATTAATGTTTAGGCAGAATCCTTTAAGTCCGTGATCTCAATCTGATCTTAATCTATCGAGGATATTTTTCCGATCATAAGGAGGCTTGCTACATCCAGATCGGACCAGAAATTACGGAATTAAAGCGATTTAAATAACACTATAAAATAATTCTCTTCCCTCACAAAAGCTCGCTCAATTTCGCGTCGGCCAGCCTTTGACACAGTGCAAAAACAACCAGCGATCTTTAGTTCCAACATTGGCCGTCGATTTAAGGGGCGCCACTGTGCAACGCAGAGAAGGAAACGTTTCCGACCCCATAAAGTATATATATTCTTGATCAGCATCAATAGCCGATATAGCCATGTCTGTCCATCCGTCTGTCCGTCCGTCCGTCTGGCCGTCTGGCCGTCTTGATGAGCGCATAGTTATCAGAGACTAGAGAGCTGGAGCAGCCAAATTTTGTTTCCCGACTCATGTGATATCACACTGCTACATGAATCATAAGCTAAAAAGTTTATATACCGACTGAGTACGGATATAAGTAGAGTCGCGTCTCCATAAGCGACTCACACATTCCTTCTCGTTTTTGTCTGTTATTTGCGAGACTTGAGGAGTCCCTGCCAAGCATTAAAACTCCTCCCAATAAAAAACAAAGCAAAATATTTATAATTGTGCTCAAAAATCAGCGTTTCTATATTCAATATAGAAAGTATTTCTTTTGAATAATATAATCCAACATTTCTGGCTTGTATACTTAGATGCTTAGATGCTTGTTGTGTATGGCTTAGTTCTCTCATAAAATACCCATTTTTGTCTTTGATTGGGTAATATCAAATTTTGGTTTGCTTAACATCCTAATGGGGGGAGGATGGGATGGACTGGCTGTTCCAGCTCTTCTTTGATTTTGCTTATAAAATTAAATTGGTTCTGCTTCAGTCTTAGACAACGTAATTAAAAATGCCTTTTCTCAAATAAATGGGGGAACTTGACCGAACGAATATTAAAATAAAATATGGACGAGTATACTCCATGTGTGTATACGTATACCTATGTATACCTATATCTGATTCTTCTTGCCATAGATACTGTAGCTCTTCTCCACGAAGATCTGAATGGACCGCTTCACGTCCTGCTTGTGCGGCTCAGGCAGCTGCTCCAGCTTCGGCAAGATCTTCATGAGAAAGCGAAAGTCGGGCGAGAGATTGATGTTGGTCTCGGATATCATTTTAGTTGCCGGCTCTTCCTTTTCTCCTGTTTCCTCCTTCTCTAATTTCACGATCTTGACACATGGAGTGGGTGGCGACAGTGGAATGGCAACTGGAACTGCAGCTAGAGCCGAATCCGTTGACACTTTGACAAAGTTTGTGGGATTCTTCTTGGGCGGCAAGGTAATGTGGGGCCTGTGTACCACAGGCTTCTCCTTCACTGCCAGAGGAGGCGGCTTCACCTGCTTCTGCTCCTTGTCCTGTATGCGGTTGAGTATCTGGGGCAGCAGCTTCTCCAAGTGCTGGGTGAGATTGTCCTGTGGCTTGTCGCTGACAATCATCAGCTTCTTAGCCACCGACTCCTTCTCCTGCTCCACGACGACAAACATCTTTCGCTTCTTGGGCTGGCCATTGATCTCCGTACCATGGCCGTTCTTCTCATCCGACTTCTCAGTGATCAAGTAGAGCTTCCTCTTCTTCGGCTGGCCATTCTCCTGGCGAATGATTCCATTCTTCGGGCCAGTATTTCCATTATCCGGGTAACCATTTCCATTCTGTGATGACTCCACAAGAGCGGCCAGTGGCAGTGCCGCCTCGTAGTCGGAGCTGATGGACTGCACGTCGCTGGAGGCCGAGGAGCAGATGGAGTGAGACCGCTGTGGCACGGGTGTAATGGTGGTCACCGATTTTTTGGCCTGTTGTACTTTCTGTGGATCTCTGATGGGGATCTGAAATGGAGTAATGAAGTTTCTTAAAATATGTGCAAGGGTAATGCTGACGCCGACTCACCTTAACCAGTTGTATGATGGTGTTGTTATCCACAATGGGCTTGGCAGCTGCTTCTGCTCCACCTCCTCCTCCCTTAGTATTTGTATCGGCTGCTGCTGCTGCTGCTGTTGTTGTTGGTGGCATGGCCTTGGATTTGCGCAGCGGCGTCATTTTGATGCGCGTCTTGGCCATATTCTGGAAATGCCTGAAGCAGATGCGAAGTTTTTGCAGACCGCCAAGCTGCTCCACACGCTGATCGCTCACACCGAAATGTCGAAGCCAATGGTTGCAGCTGCAAAAAAAAAATATCATGGATGGCATTAGTATGTGTGTGTGTGTGGAGAGTACTATATTGTTTATTGCGAAGCTCAGCTTTTGGTTAACACATTTCTTTGAACAATTATAAATAACCATTCTTGTCATGCCGTAAACACACCAATTATTCAGAGAGCGGGCGAGCAAGCGAGCGAGCGAGAGAGTGACGCTCAAATAGTGCAATCGCTTTGGCAGTTCTTTGTTTAGTGTGCAAACTGCATTGAAGTTTTGTTCTTTTGGACGCTATGCTTTTACTGCCGAAGCTTTCAAATTAGATCCACTCTCTCTCTCCCGCACACACACACGCACACAACGTTGTGTTGTTGTCAAAAAAGCTCTCCTCTCTCTGTCTCTGAGAGAGAAGCGGAAGTTTTGCGGACATGCATTAATACCGGCACATTTCTGTTGTTGCAGCGCAGCTTCTACTCCACACTCCACCCCCTCTCCCTCTTACAAAACGAAATGCTGCTCATGTACTGTTTATGGATAGGCGACAACTCATGCAATTAGGGTGGCCCATACTAAATTATATGGATATGACGATGTAAATGATATGCATGCCCCCTATATGGGCTCCCGTACCTTTACCTATACTTTTTGCTACGTTGTTTTGTGCATCCTTTCCACTAATTGTGGCTTTTTATATTCGGTGTAAGCATCTGATCAAAATCATACGAGTATTGCCCTATGCAAAGGGCGTGTAACATGGTCCACCCTAAGCCCCATGGCCAATGCCAAACAAAGCAAACTAAATTGTTTTTGCAGATCACAGTACAACAACAAAAAGAGAGAAAGAACGAGGTAAAGGAAGAGCAGAAGCCAGCCCCCACATGCATTAAGGAGAGCGTGAGAGCTATAAATAAACGCAATAACGCGCCCCCTCACTCCTCCAGCTGCTGGCTACTCACCCACATCAGCATAATTGCAACACTCACACAAATGCACTTTGGCTGGCATTGAAATTTTTCTATGATATCCAAGCGATCCCAGAGAGATAGATAGAGAGAGAGAGAGAGAGACAGGCAGTTCAATAACCTTTGACTGGGAATAATCGAAGAGGAACACCACAAAAGCTCTCTCTTGGCTTGTGCAAAAAAAATACAACGAAAACAAAAAAGCTAAGCTTTGATCGGAAAGCTGGAATTCCTATGTAAACAGGTTTCAAGTGGTTCTGGAATAATGCAAATTCTGGGAGAGAGAGAGGCTCACCGTTTGGCATCGTGGACTGGAAAGCGACGCAGTTCGGATTGTTTCACATCCTGGCAGCCCATCAGACAAATCCTTGAAGGTGCCACCAGCCAAGGCTGGACACTGGGATGCAGGGACCTTGCCTGACTTATCTGCAGATCGCTCATTCTGTAAGAAACATATTTTTTTTGTGGATGAGCAAGTAATACGTAGTACTATTACTACGTAGTATTGTCGCTCTGTTTGTTCATGTACTTAGCTGAAGCATGCTATGGGAGCCACAGACAGACAGCAGCAACAACATCAGTGAAAAACCACAAAGAGCGAAAAGCACACACAATTCTCAATAGTACTCTCTGGGTTGGAGCTTTCAGCTGCCATAGAACTGGAGCTTACATGGTCCCGCGTGTTGCTGTTGCTGCTGTCTGGCCGTTTAATATTTACGAAAAAATAAACGATGAAAATGCCACACAAATGGTTGACTCATCTACTTTTAACTCGCATCATACATTTTTATCTAGTGTACATAATTCTTACCTGTTGCACTCCTCCTCCTCTCTCCGTCTCCCTCACTCCCCCTCTCTCAGTCGGTTGCACCGAAGCTGCACTCTTAAGTTGAATAACCTTGCCTTGCCGCTGCACAATGTTGTTGTTATCAGCAGCAGTTTCCTTTAGTTATCTTCTCTATGACGATTATCCACGAAGGGCTTTTTTACACGTTAAAATTCAATTTCTGGCGATTAATTCCTTTGATGTTTTTGGTTTCGAATGGCATGGCTTATCTTGATTAAAGTGTCTCAGACTCGCGCTCTGTTCTTTGATTACGTTCTGCATTCTACTCTACGTCACACCGACTGACAAAAGTTCCATTCCCTCGTCAAGCTTAAAGCTATTGAAAGCTTCATTTAATTGTGAAGCTTTATCAACTTAACATAAACATCCATTTAGTGGGGAAAAAGGCACTCAAGTCGGAGCGTTGGATTCACTCAAAATACACAATCTACCCAAAGCTTGGGTTTGGAGAGCAGAGAGAGAGAGAATAAAGTTTATCGAACTAAAAGCTATCTGATTGTGTCTACAAGTGAAGAAACAAATACCATAACATAACTCAGAGACTCAAAGATCGGATCACCATATCATAACAAACTTACGAAATGGTTGGTCAAAAAATATGACATTGTGATTGAGAATTATACATACAGTCATACATTAATTCTTATGAATGGTTACCTCTGTTCAGTTGAAATGCCAATGCATATCGTTTCCTTCAGCCAACTTATATCAACTTTTTGTCAACGTCGAAAGCTGCCACTTAACTTATTTTTTATGTAATGATATGTAAATAAGAAAAACTGTCGTACATAATTCTATTTATTTTTCGCAAAAAGAAATCTGCTCGCTAAGAAATGGTCGCTCTGGCACAGTTGTTCTTAAGAGTCAGGATGGCCGAGTGGTCTAAGGCGCTGCGTTCAGGTCGCAGTCTACTTCTGTAGGCGTGGGTTCGAATCCCACTTCTGACAAGAATCTTTTTTTTGCTTCATTTTTGTCCATTCCCATTCACCACACAAAGAACGTTAGTTGTTTGCCTCTCCTGATCTTCATCAATTAGCTAGGAAATTCCTTGATGAGGGGCGCCATTAAAAATTACATATAAATCAATTTGTAACCGCCTAATTGTCAATATTCCAATCACATAATCTGCTGGCAGTTAACGACGATTGCATTGCATTGCCCTCCGGCCGTCGCTCAGACATAGACAGACATATAGACCACACAACGATGATGGCGATGTCGATGGAAATTATCGCCGTCTGGCATCACGCTTACACTTGGAGAAGTCTATTCATTCACTTCAATCAGACAGAAATTAAAATGCTGACTGAGCGCGATTTCAAATGCAGTAAGCACTCCGCTCCGATCGGCCAGCCGGCCCACTCACATCACATCTGTTCTTGGGAAAAACAGATCGGGCCTATCTATAATTATGCTTCTGTTCTGTGTTCTGTGTTCTGTGTCCGTAGCTGGTCATAAAATGCAATCAACTTGAGCACACACACACACACACACACACACAGACATACATCACAATTGACAATTTGGCCGGAATAAATAATTGCTGGCAAAAACAATGAAAATTAAGCCCCCCCACTCCACCCATCAAAAAAATGTAGTTAGCCATTAAAGTTTTATGATGTGCATTTTAGCGCCGGCAAGGCCTGGAAAATTGAGGCTGCCTCTTGCTGTAACTCTGATGGAACAATTGACAAGTGACAGCCGATTTCCATAGACAATGCGAGCGTGGATGGGGTGGGACTGGGCTCAAGATGGAAAGGAATATGAAATATGAGTGATGTGACAAGTGGATGCTTATCTTTAGTACCAAGCCGCTTCTTTTTCAGCGTGGTTTTTCTCCATCGGCTAATGAGCAACTATTGAAATTTATGACAGTGTCGAGCCGCCAATTGATTGGCTTTTAAATAATAGTCAAATGAATATTTGCCAGCCGCAAATTGTCTGTAAATATGTATGCAATTAATGTTCAGAAATAGCCTGAACGCAGCCAACACCTGCGTCTTTCAGAATGTTTATTTATGGAGAAGCTTTTAACATTTCATTAATTATATTATGAATTGGTTAAGCTTGTCGATTCAACGTTGCTGCTCAATTTACGACTCCTCATAATTGATAAGCGCAATTGCTATCTAAATTGAATTTTTAAACGAAAATCAAAAGCTCTTACAGCGATAATATAATACAACTGAAAACAAAACCCAAAAGATTGAAGGCTCTTGCCTAAAAAAGATGCATCCATATTATGCTCTCTTTCTCTCTCTCTCTGCTCTCTCTGTGTCTGGCTAAAACCTTAAGCAAGTGCAAGAAATATGATACAAAAAAACCTTTGTCAGAAGTGGGATTCGAACCCACGCCTACAGAAGTAGACTGCGACCTGAACGCAGCGCCTTAGACCACTCGGCCATCCTGACCGGATAATCAGCGAGAGACAGGACCTCTACTCGCCCAACCCAATTAAAGACTATTTATAGCGAGTAAAAATAAAGCAAATAACCTATAGTTAAAAAATGGGCATATGAGTATGAGTTGACTAGCTACAAACATTATCCAATGAAGTATCAGTAAATAATTTATATAGATAGATTCTTTAAGAATATATGGAAAAAAGGTACAAAAAATCTTGTCAGAAGTGGGATTCGAACCCACGCCTACAGAAGTAGACTGCGACCTGAACGCAGCGCCTTAGACCACTCGGCCATCCTGACTCTTGTGCCTGCCACAGGGGGCGAGGCGAACAAAGCGGTTCTATGGAATGGATTGGAAACTCTCGATGAATATTTTGTACGCCTTGTATTACATATGTTGGGCCCAATCACACTTAACACTTTGAACCTGCTGCCTCCTACACACCACCCCAGGCCGACGAACAATTCCAGATGAAATATTATAAATGGCGCCCCAGAGGCAAAGACAAATTGCCGCTCGGCGGCGCGTCACGGAAAGGTGTGTACTGACAGGGGCAGACAGTTCGACAAGACACGGATTGTGTTTTGTACCTGAAAAAAATCAACATGCAGCCGATGGAAATGATAATAAAAAGCAGGCAAAAATCAGGTCAACGTCATACATCACACGGTGCAGATTGGCAAGTGTCACTTTTTTTATATATTTCCATTTATTATGCAAGAAATAACCAGTGACAGTTGCCTAAATTGTAATATTCATCAGCTCCCAGGGAAAGGAAGGGAGATTTCTCCACGAATAAAGACGTTTTGCCATGCCACCAGAGTAATTAAGTTATGCCAGAGTACACGAGACTATGAATTTTGGGCCTACCACTTGCAGGTCTGGTAAATGTCAACCAGCCCGGAGCTTGCCACAGCCTGACATTTCACACGCAGCTGCAGTAGCAGTAGCAGTCAGTGCGGTTGGGTATACCCCGTCAACGGGGGGAGTGTCTAGGGTATATAGTATTCGAGCGGATGTATGCGACTGGCTCATATCACATAAGGGTGAGCTGATAAAGCGATACGCCTAAGAGCAATGGAAATACATTTCGAATTCTCTGAATCATTGGTTTTTGGCAGGCTCGCGGATCAAAAAAGATCCGTCGAGCTTAAAACATTTTTTCTTACTGCAATAACATAAAGATCGGAAACAAAGTAAAGAAAGCTTAAAATAATACATAATAAATAAATAATCTTGCATGTAAATCTTTCTACCGGGTATCCTATAGTCTCGATCCCCCACTATATCGCTGCGACTTGTTGCTGCCGTTGCTGTTATTGGTCTCACGCACTTTCAATGCATTTCAATTAGCCCGGGCCGCTCCACTTTGACTTTGAGCCTGTGACTGTGCGTTTGGATATATTTTCCATTTTTATAGACCGTTTGCGATGTCAGACACTTGATAGGCATTTGTATATGTTAATCGGGTGTCCGTCCGGCTGTATGTACGCGACCGTACATACATTGCGGACCGACCTGACAGCCAAAGTTAATTAAAGTTTACGCTTTTAACCAGCCCAGCAGCAAGGCAGCAGCAAATCAGCCAAGCAGCATGCATAATTCCCATTAATTTGCTCGTTAAACTCTCGAGTGTGTGGAGACTGTGACGGAGACGGAGACCCCTTCAATGGCTACCTCAATCCGACAGCAATTGCTGCGAAGTAGGGACAATCGCAATCGCCATAGCATTCATTATGATTAATGATCTCTGAGTGAGCAGAATGGTTTCAGATAGATCTCTGACTGAGCATAACCACACAGAGCACAACCACAGCCAGAGTGACCCACAAAGGCGACATATTTTCCAATGTTCCAAGAGTTTTTCCACTCGAAAATAGAATTAGCAAATTGCCCGAGTGTCAATCAAGAGTGATCAATCAAAATTTGTGCTACTGTCAACTCTATCACCATACAAATAGTATAAATAACCCCCAGAGGCAGCAATGCAGTGGGGCAGCAGCGGAACAACGGTTGCAACTGCAACAAACGGTTGGGTGCAGCTCCAAACATTTAACTGGAGGTTGTAAATTACCATAAAAATTCCGGGGGAGGGGAAATATGTGGGTCAACAATGGAACACATCAGTGTTCATGGACCCATAGAGAACACTCCAACAATACAACATAGAACCCCCCCGATGATATGTCAGTGGAGTTCAAAACATATTCACAAAAGGTTATGCATGGAGCGGGTAGAGGGATGGGTCAATCTTGGGGTCAATGCGAATGGAGTTGGGATTAACAGCATCACAGCCCGCATGAATGGTTTACGAGACTACCTTGAGTCCCCCATCTCTAGTGGCAGCAAGCGACTAATGAAGTTATTGTCTAATTGTCAAAGATTAAGTCAATGTTAACTCTAAGTATAAAATTCCATGGAGTAATGACTCAAAGAGGTTTTAATCTGTTGGCTTAGATTTTCATAAATGATATATTGATATACCATAACAATTAACAATTAAAATATCATAATTTATGGAGGGAAATTCTCCTATGAAAGCGTTAAAAGCGATATCTCTACCTCTTAATCTTTCTTAGCTTAGACTTGGGAAAGTCGAACCATTTCTATGACAAGGTATTCAATACAATCTCTAGTAGATTTTTCCGACGCTAATCCATGATAGCCCTCACTCCCTCCAAGTATGGTACTATAAAACTTCCAAAATGTCTTCCCATTTCTTTCTATTTATTCTTTTGCATTATCCACCCAACTGATCATTCCAGCCTTCATTAAAAACTCCCCCCAAAATCGAGTTCAATTAATTTCCGATTTATCAATATTTTTCCCCATCCCCAGAGTCAATGCTCCTTTTCAAGTTCAAAGTCAGATCGGACAATACTTTAAAGTATGCCCCCAAAAACTAACCGAAATCAAAAAGAAATACTTGGTCCAAAACAAACTGCAGACAGACTCTTCGACTGCCACTTGGCGTGGCATTAATTAATTTTTATTCTCTACATATTTATATACATATATATTTTGGATCTTTTTCGAATATTTTTGTGGTATATTATGTCGCGACATTTATGCCAAATTTGTACAAAGTTAATTAACAGGTTTCATTGTTATTTGAGTGTTTTTGCGGCTTTTTTGTGTGTGTTCCTTTTCGTATTTCGGTTTTTATGGAAAAAAATGACTGTGGGGGCGTATTTGTTTTGAGGGGGAGACATAGAATGACGGAGCAAAGTGATGGAGAGGTGGGAAGAGGAGAGGCTGCAAAGAAAGCGTCTGAAAACCCGTTTTAACTGCGTGTCTTTTAAACACTTAATTTAACAAGCAATTTGTATTTTTTCAAAATTAAAATACATTTTCTTACCATTTTTTTCGAGGTTTTTCCATTGCACGTGCAGCCAGCCTGACGCAGCAGAGCAGGCGGCAGCGCCTTCACACCCACACTTTTTACGCCGACGCCTCAGCTGGCAGCTGGCAGCAGCGCTTCGACCTCCCTCACCCTCCCCCCTCCCTATCAACAAGTGAAGAAGCCAAAGTAAATAAAAAGACACGAAATAAACAGCAAAAGTTTATAGCCGCCCGTTCTCTCTCTGCTAGCAAAATCACATGGCAGAACAAAAACAGGTGAAGAATTGCCAGAGAGCGCTCATATGATGGATCAGTTTTACTCTCGATAATGTTTGTGTTTAACGAATGATGTTAGCAACAGAGAGTTTTGCAGACAACTTTAATCAGTACTGCATTTTGCAAAAGAATAGACTAACATTAGGAGAGGCAATGCCAAAGATCGTGCAGGCACACACAAGCAAGAACGAGTGGCCAAACCCTATACTTATGGTACCATGCGAAGCAACACCTCTTGCTCTCACAATCGGATAAAGTGCTGCCGATTCCGCTACTTTCCCGTCAGATCTGGCTTTTTTTTAAGGCCAACTGCGTGAAATTTGAAATTCGAGAAGATCCAATATATAGCTGCATTTAACAGATATTTGGAATTGCAAAGTTCATTAAAACCAGATGTCAGATAATGGGGAAAAAACACTAGCTTAAAAGACAAATTAAAAAAAAAAAAAAAAACCCATAGATATGAGCTTTATATTTTAAGCTTTTTTTTGTGATGCAAAGTTGGCAGCACTGATGTGGAGCAACGGCCAGTACGCTGCCTCCACGATCGGCGGCTTGCATCGACGCAGTCAACAACAAAAAACGCAGGGCGACGGTCGTTCGGTGTTCTTTGCGGAAAGTTTTCGCGCGTATTTCACTTGTGATTGAAAATAACAGACTTGTGGAAAATTTATAAGTTCTCGTGTTGTGAAAAGTGTTAAGTGATGTAGAATAGAGTTTTAATGTGTGTCTCCCACACCCCAATCCAATCCAATCCCCGGCGAATGCAATTACGAAATCTTGTGTGAAATGTGCGTGTGTTTGGTGTGCGTTTAATTTTATTTCGGCTTCTGGCTTCCATGTGTCTGTCTATAAATAACAACCACTGTGAGTGATCGAGCGGGCGAGTGGTGGAGCGGGGAAGAAAAGCGCAACAAAAGGCGAAAAGAGCTAAAAATGAGAGATATCAAAAGCATAAGCTGACGGGTTGATTGACTTGCAGGAATTTTGTGAAAACACCCCACTGTTCCTCCTCCTAAGAAGCAGCAGCAGCAGCGGTCGCAGCTTCCGTTGCGCTTATCTGCGGGCGCAGATTTTGACGACGCCGACGTGAATCGCTAATGAAATGAATCGTCCCATGAATCGCATTTTCTGTAAGTTTTGTTGCACATCAAATTAAGCCCACAGATACGTTTGTACCTTTGCAAATGTATGTGTATTTCTGCCAAGTCATAAACCCTAACAGTGTGTATACATTTTGGGGAATTTATTCCATAGTAAAGACAGACGCACGTCAATGTACTGCCCATAAAAACCGACATAAAAGTCCCGTCAATCAGCGGAAAAGGGCAAACGATCTTCACACGCTCGCCACATACAAATTTCACACTAAAGATCAGAAAAATCAGGATTGTAACCGATAATTGGAAGGCGAATTGTAGGATACCCTTACCGATCAATTGTTACCATGGAATCTCTGCCATGGCAAACATCTCCATATACTAATAATACCCTCTTAAAAGCGCGCTAACAAGCAATTTAAATGTTAAACACAAACAGCACAAGGCCCTGCCTTAAAGACCTGCAATTTATTTGGCAAAAAGTTTATTAAAATCCAATTAAATTCCAAACAAACTAGCGGCAAATGACACCCACACACGTCGTTCACACAAGTCCACACAACAAAAGCAACAAGTGCACCCCCCTTTGGGCGGGTGGGATCTTCCGGGAAACAAACATACGATCCGTTGTTCTAAACAACTTGTTTTTGTATATTCCGCCACATGCTTTTCCCAATTTCCATTTTCCATTTTCCATTTCACTTGATTGAAGTTTTGGCCTTTTGCACTTGTTTTTGTTTAGTAAAAATAATCCATAAATAGATGCTACACACAAACACACCCACTGGGCACATCTATTTTCATTTTTTTTTGCTTGTTTGAAACCAAAAACTGCACAAAATTATGAGGTGAAAATATAATTAAAAGTGCGGACAAGCGAAAGGAAAACCTGCGGAAAATGAAAAAGACAAAAAGATTCTTGTCAGAAGTGGGATTCGAACCCACGCCTACAGAAGTAGACTGCGACCTGAACGCAGCGCCTTAGACCACTCGGCCATCCTGACTGTTGGGATGAGCAGAGTAAAGGCACGTTTTGGATCAGTGCTTCAATTAACTCTCGCTCTCGCGACCGAACGCTGCCATAAATCGAACCATAAATACATTTTTATGGAAACTGTATTTGCATGTGAGAATTTTATTAATAATTCTTTATGCTAATTTTTGTACTTTTTCCTGTAATTGGAGACTCGGTTACCGTTTGTCAGTATTGTTAATAGCCGTGGACGTTAATTCCTTGCCATTACAACACTAATTGCCTGTTGAGTAACAAGAACTATACAATTTTCAATGCGGAATAATTGCAAATCGAATCGATTCGATCAGCTGCTTTGCTCGCTGCTGCTGCACTTTGTACAAATGCCGACAAATTGTTTACAAAGTCGGTTTTCACATGGCGATAAGATTTATCTTCAAGAGGGTGGGGCCACCAGAACAAAAGAGCAGCGCAGCGCAGCGCAAGTCCCAGACAATATTAATATCTATATCTGTTTTTTTTTTATGAATTTCCCAAAAAGAGGGGGTACAAAGAGGTGACTTGGAAATGAGGTCAAGACCCGCAGCATTCTTCTGATTTAAGCCAAAAGCGAACTCTCGCTAATAATCCGGTTCAGGGGGCGTGGCGGACAGCTACCATGGGAACCGCCGCCGAACCCTTCTCATTAGTCGTCGCAGCGGCGGCCCCTCTTTTGTGGAGATTTCGTCTTGTTTTTATATTCCGCATAATAATTTATTATGATTGCTGGCGGTTCCTCTCTGCGAAGATCTTTGGAAAATGTAGATTTTAATGAGCTTTTTCGAGCAAACACTTGACGACAGTTTTCCCTCAAAGAATTCGAAATTAGTTTTTGTATCTGCAGAATAGACGGTGGCATTGTTTATGCTTTGCCTTTGACTCAATGCCGACATCCATCTAAATATATTCTCCCATGTGTACATACATACATACATACATATGTACATATGTATATGCGTATAGATATGCCCAGACATATGTCTGTTTCGGTGTCTGAAAGATGAACGAACGTAATTTGCATTTGCGCATTTTTCTGGCTAATTATTTGTTTATCCAAAAGGAAAATAACCAAAAAAAAAAAAGAGTGTGAGAGTGTGGAAAAGGAAAAATACGCAAAAAAAGGAGTGGAAAAAGGAAAAGTCGGAATTCAAATTGAAAAATTGTTTTGACAAGCTGCGAAAAATGATTTTTGCCATTGCCATTGAACTTGTGGTTTTCCAGCAATAGCAAATCAAATAAACAATTTCAATGGGGAAAGGAAATCAGCTCTCAAGTGAGGTAGAAGAGGAGTAGAAGTACAAGCAGTCAGAGAGCTGGAACCCAGTTCTAGTTTCAAGGCAAAAGTCGGCTGATAAGTTATAGTAATTTATAATCATCGAAATGGGTCAGTCAGCGCTCATACATAAGTCAAGCCGGCAATTGCGCACGCAATTTTTATTCATTTAGAATGCATCAAAAAACCATTAAATAAAGTAAATATACATATGTACATACAAACATACTATAACAAGATATATACTCGTATGTTATTCTACTGTCAGCAATACATAAAGGTGCAATGTGACACCATTTAGTAATCGAGTAGATGTGGAGTTAGCATATCTGTCTCTTTTTCCATGTTATTTTTGGTATTTTTGTTTGTATTTTGATTCCAATTTGTGGATTACGATTCCAGGTTAGGGGCTCAATGCCATTTCATGAAGTTCTCTGGGTCATTTCTGTGTTACATACTGCATGCAGAAAATGCTGAATCGAAGGGGGGAATCGAATGGCGGGCATATCGACTGCGTCAACAAATTGGGAGAATGGTAATGGGAATCGCAGGCGAAAGCATTTGTCGCACAAGGTCTGGACAGGTTTTTATCAGTGCAGTCGCAGGTCTGTTTTGAGAGTGTTTTTATCTTGCCACCGATTGCGGCTCGTATTGCCAGGGCAGGGATTTCCTAGTGCCATAAACCTGTATCCATTAGCTCTTTCAATGGGGCTCATGGTCAGACATTTGATGAATGACTTGTTCGTGCTCGTGATAAGCCCTTTTGCGGCACGCCTAATGCACTTAATGCCCCCTCTTACAATTCGAACAGAAAAATAATCAGAAAACGTGTCTGTCCGATTGAGCTTTTGCTGTTTTATTTTATTGCAGGCCTAGTCAGTTGATGCGTGAGAAATTGCTTGTGTATGTGATTTCAGAGGGCTTAACAAACCGAATTTCGTAAAAGACCATCGTAAAATATAGATTTTGAAATATAAACAGAAAAAAGGAGACAAAAATCTTGTCAGAAGTGGGATTCGAACCCACGCCTACAGAAGTAGACTGCGACCTGAACGCAGCGCCTTAGACCACTCGGCCATCCTGACTTGTGTCGGACTAGTGTCAAAAATCCGATTCGAACATCGGCCGCCAAACTCAATGTTAAAAAAAAACAATTGAAATCCAAACAAATAGAAAAGTACATACATATTTCGTTGGCTTGTGTATAAATTGTTGTGCCACATAAATTATTTCATTCTCTGCTCGATGGTCGATGCCCCCTCAGTGGTCAGTGGTCAATGGTCAATGGTCATAAATGATGATCACTGCCCGCAGCAGCTGGAAGACCTGCTGCCGTGTGACTGACTCGCTTTTGAATATCTTCATATTGGCACGAATAATCTTCACAAAGTCGTCCACTCGCTCCAGGGTGCAGTGGCGCAGCATGACGGTCGATTTGGTGGACAGCAGCTTTTTGGCCAGGGTTAAGTAGGATTTGACGAACTCCTCCATGAACCCCAAATGCTTGAGTTTGGACATTTCCTCGTGCTGCTGGAAGATGTCCGATATGTTGGCCTTTGTGATTTCCGTATGCATTATGTCGAGCCATGCATTTTGGATATAGGGAATGTGCATATTGTAATACCGCCAGAAGGTAGCATCCAGAACAAATAGAAACTTCTTAAAGATTTTCGAATACGCGGCCTTTTCCGAGATTGTCCTTATCACATTCTGGCTTATCACATTGTTGTGGAGCAGCACAAACATCGTTGGGAACATCGGGAGCCTGGGCAACTCATGTCTGACCAAATTGACGAGAATATCGCTTAGAAATTCGGCAATATCCACCACCCTGGCATCCTCCACGGCACTGGCATAGATCACCAGGTGCAGGGGATGGGCAATGCCACAAAGGCTGAATACCAAAGCCGTATAGTTGGAGGTCAGCGAGATGGCATCGAAGGTCAGGAAGCACTCACACGCCTGACCACATCCAATGGAGTCGGTCCTCTTGAGTATATCATCTGTTCGCTTCACGTACTTGTATTCGAGCTCCTTGGCTTTGATGGGGGTGTAGTAGAGCTCTCGGCACTGGTGTTTGTGGGAATCTGTGAGCTCGAGATATGGACGCAGGTTTTCCAAGTTCAGCTCATATGTCATCTCGAGCCTGGGATCTGGGATCTGGGAATCACCCGGCAAAAACAAAACAACACAAACAGGAGTAGTACATCGGAGCCGTCTAGGCATTGGGTTTATTTCCATAGATTTATTGTTCTGGGACATCGATTGAGTCAAGTGAAGCCCATGTCCCGAAGCGACGAAGCCGTTGACGCCTCGTGTGGCGCTTCAATCCAGTTGGGATCAGTCGCAACGTTTTGAAACGGCTTGTGTACTTAGATATTTCATCTTTCGTGGATTGAACAAAGAAAACATGACCACTTGTCATTCGGTTGACCTTTTGTGTGTGGAGCAGAACTTTCCCGAAATCTTGCGCTGATTCCAGGCTTAAATAAGCCCTCAATCGTTTCTTGGGTGTGCCACCAATAGTAAAAAAGAAGGTCTGTAGTCTAGGGATCACCAAAGTGCCACGCATTGGTTTGAGAAGTATCAAAAGCTGAGGCTCTGGCTGTGTCTGCTTCATGCTGAAAATTCATATGTCAAAAAATGCTTCATTAGGTGTGAACTCTGAATGGTTGAATGGCGGAGTGCACGCAACTGTACTTTCGCTAGTGAATTTTCTTCGTTTTTGATCTCTGCCATCTCCTCCTGGACGCACACATCCTTAATCAGTAGATTCACTTTATTCCCCATGCTTTTAAAATAAAAATTTTACGATATTGACAGATTTACCGAAAACTTCACACTAATGCTACAGCGTTCCTAGGGTTGCCTGCACTCCAAAATAATTAATCATTGTGCAACACTGATACGCCCTGTCAATATCTATAATTGCTAAATACACGTCTACCCTACCCGTCTGTCTAAATTGAAATGATTAATGTCTGGCATCTTTTTTCGTTTTTAGATTTAAGCGTTCGTTTCGCTGCAATTTGCATAATTGCAATTTATTGTAAATCCGTGTGCAAATATGCAACAAATTTGAGCTGCAGCTCTTTAAGGCAAAACCAGAGGCCGACGGCTTTTCATGAATCTCGCTTTTCTGTTTGAATCTATCTGTCTGAATGTTGGTTTGTTTTTCTGTTTTTTCTGTCATATGCAAATTTATCTCGCGACTCTCTGGCACTTCAAAAGAAAATTCCTTGCATTAGGCAGGCAGGCAGGCGTCTGATATCTGTGGCAGCAACTTGGCAACCCTGGTGCCCTGTCCAATCAGTCAGCGGTGTGCACCTCTGACAGAAACGCTAATTAGTTGTCAGCATTTGTGCATTACAACTGACTATTTGGGTTAGCGATTCGATAATTGATCAATTGCCAATAAAATGGAGGAAAATATCAAGTAAGGTCCCCCAAAACAATAGTTTAGCGGTGCAAACTATAGCACGGTGTTGGAAAACCTCGTTCCGCCGTTGATTGTACGATTAATTCTGTTTGCTCTTTATACTTTTTTTTAAGGGGTTCAAAAAGTTGAAAGAACTAAATTTGCCGTGTTTCTTATAGATCAAGGCTCCAAAGAGGCATTCATGTATCATGTATGTTTTTTATTGGCCTGTGAGCAAAAGAAAAGACAGCTGTTTCAGCCCCCCAAATTATGTGTTCTCGGGTTCAAGGGCAATTTTCAGTTTCAATGATCTCTCAGCCCACGAAACTTCTAGACAAATAAAGCCATGAGCCTAAGATTCATTCACGTTTCCAAGTAATTTAACTAAAGCTAATTTCATTTTACTCCAAATGCTGACGTATGTGTGTGTGTGTTTCTCTTTTGTATATATTACAGATTAAGCCGAGAATTAAATGGCATATAACCATATTATGGCCGCTGGAGATCCCACGCAAAGTCACGAAAATTGAGCAAAGCGACGAACGTCACACAGGCGACTTCTCATTGTCTATGCGACCACGTAACGCGACTCAAGTTCAAAAGTAAACGACGGACAACAGCAGCAGCAGCAACAGCAGTGCGGGACAATCCAATCCATGAAAATGCTTGTTTTGTTTTTTAACTAGTAAATAAATATGGCCTTGAAGCTATAATTTAAAAGAATTTTAAAAATTAACAACAAAGTTAAGTGCTGCTGCTTGCGGAAAACTATCGCTGCAAATCGAACCATCCCTGCTTTCATCGTCCGAGGACCATCTTTAGCCGCCTCTCTGGCTCTGTTTTGGCGGAATTTAGCAACAAAAGAAAGATTAATTAAAGAAATAACATATTTAAGGCGTGACAAAGGCGAACAAAGAAAAGATACGCATAAAAGAGGTGTTGAGTGCACATTTCTCAAGGCAAAAAGTGGGTCAGAAGCCGTCGGTCACGTTCCAAGAAAAATTGCAGAGGCAGAGGCCAGAGGCAACAGCTGTCGCAAAACTTTGTGGATTGCAATTAATTGTTGCTTTTGTTTGTACAAATAATTATGCAACTTGCTGCTGCAGTTCCCTAAAAGAGAAAATACAATACAAAAAAAAAAAAGAAAACGTGAATTCATTGATAAAAAGCTAAGAGAGAGAGAGAGAGAGGCGTCCGTCACGTAGTAGCCATGAATTCGCCGCAGCTGGTGGCGCAAGCACACGATACAGAGAGCGGCGGCAACAACAGCGGAGCGATGCCGATGCCAATGCCAACGCCAGCGGGAAATAAATATGCGCCTGGACGTAGGCTAGCCGCGAGACAAACTCTTCGATTGGCAATACCCAAACATCAGGGGGATCCACTGGCACTGCCACACCCACTGCACGCACAGTCCCATCCACATCCACATCCACAGACGGGGGGCATCTATCGGCATTCGCCGTCGCAGCTGCCACCGGCGCCCATACTTAAGAGAGCCGCAGGGAGCAGCAGCATCCCCAAGTCTGCCTCCCCTCTGGAGTCTCACAACCTGCCCAATGTGACGCCCCATAGTGGGAGTGGGCGGATCGGCTGCAATGTGGCAGGGGGCTGCTCTACGAGCGGTACGTCTTCGGGCTCGAATTTTCTGGGTGTACGAAAGCCCAGTCTCACGTTGAATTCCTCGGACATAAGGAACAACAACGATTTGTTTACATTTCCCAAGGATATGTCGCCTGCATTGGAATTGAATGGTGAGAGGAATTATATCTTTAGAGCAATATATAGCTATAATTCTGGTTTTCTACGTTGCAGATCACTCCCACTCACACTCCCCCCTGTTCACGGATATATCTTCAGCCAATAGCAATGGCTCACCCACACATCATCATCAATTGGGCAGGCTCTTCAGCCTGAGTCCTTCGAGCATACGAAGCTATGGAAATGTAAGTAAAAGCTTGAATAGATGTTAAGATAGTAAAGGGAACAGAATTATAATAAAATGCAGGGAACCTGGAGTAGATCCTCTGATTCAAATTAAATAAAATATCCATCTTCAATTTTGTCCCTGGGTCCCTGCAGGGTACTCTTCAGTTGCTTCTTCAAACTCAGACTGTGCCTCGATTCTCACTCAAAATTAATGGCTGTGTGGCTATTTTTAAATAACGCAAAAAACGCCAGCAAAGTTTATGACTCACTTGGAGCGAGGAGGGTCTTCCCTTGGTTTTCTTAGATTCTCACTCAAAGTTGTACCTCCCCCTCGAAGTTATACCTCTCATTCTCCATATGGAACTTTTTGATTATAGTTTTGCACCATACACCCATACACAGGGCCTTTGCTGTTGACCCAGAGCTAAGTCCAGACTGAGCTTTACGGTCAGAAATCCCCCCATTCTACATACACACAGACCATATTTAACCAAATACATAACTCACACCTCACACGCGACGACTCTCGGTTCTGGGCTCTGCTCTGGGGTATGGGGAGGCGGCACTCCCTTTCTTGGGGACTTTCATAAAACCGGCTTTTGCTCCCGCTCCCGCTCCCTCTCCCCCGTCTGCCTGTTGTGGCTGTTCTTTATGTAAATAGGTAGAAAATAGCGTCCGACTCGACTTAATTAATAAATAACATTTAGCACGTTTACAAAACGAGTCACAAAAGAGAGGCAGAGATAGAGAGAGAGAGTGAGAGAGAGAGAGAGAGAGAGAGAGAGGGAACCCAAAAGAGAGTGAGAGAATATATACATATATGTACATATATTCGAGAAGCTAAAACCACATTATTGGATGGGTTATGGGATGGTTATGAATAATCGGGCATTTGGCGTTGATTTTTTAGCATGGCTCGTGCGTCGTTAAGCAAATTTCTTATTTAGCGAAAATGCCCTACGTTGGGTAGATCGATCTCAACCAAAGTTTTGTCACACTTTTGTTATAAATAATATTACTTACTGATTAAAGATTGAAGGAAATGTCAAACAATAATTGTAGATGGTATCAGGGGGGTGGGGGGTGTGTCTAACAGAAGTATTTTGTGTTCAACAAACTTTCAATTAAAAAATGGAGAGAGATGACCCACATTTTATGGCATTTTTGGGGGGTCTATGATAAGATGATTGGGATGATTTATTATAAAGAAAATATATTTGAGGGTATGGGAGTACAAGAAAGAGATATGGCCATATTTTTAATGGAGTTTCAGATCATCATTTGGCAGAGCTTTTGCTCTATAAATATAAATATCTACATTCTGTGTAGATCTTAGAATATCTTCAAAGAATCCCTTTTTCCATTCTTTATATAAGGTTCCAAAAATGCTTTTTTTGCTTATTCCCCCGATCTCTATCCATTCGGGTTTCTTCTCTACCGATCTACAGGGTATTCTTTTGTCACCTCTTTCAACCTAATGATCAATTAATTTCTTTCTTCTTGGGCTATTCTTAACTATTTGACAAGCTCTTCAGTTCCAACACACACAAAAGAAGAACGTAAGAACGTGAGTTGTTGTCGAACTTCAAAGTTTATAATGAAGATTATATGAGAAGTTGGATGTACAACATATTAATTGGTTCTTCCGCGACAGAGAAAGAGATAGAGAGAGAACACAGAGAGAGAGAGAGAGCTATAAAAGAGAGTGTTCTATAGAGAGAGAGAGAGAGAGAGAAAATCGATTAGTTGGACGGAACCAGAAACCAGAAGCCCAGAAGGAATGAAGCCAGAGGGACGGACGCCTGAGGGACGCGCTACAACACACACACAAAAGCTAACGCGATGACGATGATGATGAGGTCGGGGATGGTGGGTGTTGAGGAGAGGTTTGCTGTGGGGCATAATATACCTAAAGCTCCCAAAAAAAACACACACAAACACAGATACAGTTACAGATACAAATACACAAAAATTCAGATATATGAAAGCTACAGACAGAATGTGTTTTTGGTGCGGCATTTTGTGGTTTTCGTAAAGAATTCCATTTTCAGTATTTGCTGAATTGAGATGCGCACCGGTTCGGTCGAAGGTCTCGTCTCGTCTCCCTCTGTCTCTCTACTAGTAGATATCTTTGTGGATTCTCCCTGAATTTATGTTAAATATTTTCTGATTAATTGCCTAGACATTATTCGAGTACTGCCCGAACGGCGAGTTGGAGAAACGAATCGTAGTTTGATTTTGTCAGTGTCGTGTTTCAGTGTCTAGTGTTCGGTGGGTGCTTCGGCAGTGGATGTGCAAAATTCGTATAGCATGGGCAATCGTTTGAGCGGTTTGTGGTGCAAGAAAACAACATTAAATATCAGCAACAAAAGTGGCGAGAAGGAAAATCCCATTGCCACAGATAAAGCCAAAAGAATTCGTAGAAAATCAAGTGGTTCCGGCAGTGGCAGTGGCAGTGTCAGTGATGGTTTCAGGGGCACATTTCGCTTTGGCAGCGTCCGTCGTTTATCTTTAACGAAGGATAACCACAAGAAAGGATCGGCCAGCCATAGCTCGGCCCCAGACACTGGGATATCCACCATAGAACAAACCTACAGAGAGCTAAGCCAAATCCCAATCCAAAGCACAGCAGATCCCAACAGCATGAAAGTTAATCCCAATCCCCCCCAACTTCTGCCGACCGCTGTCAAGGTAAGTGCGGAATTATCTATGGAATTCCACAATTATGTCATGATTTGAGTGGGAAAACAAATTGGAATCCGAATCTGAATCCGAATCCAAAATGAAACTATAAACAAAAGACAAACTTGAATTACTATTTTGATACGCTTCCGAGGTTCATGGCCAAAGCCACGAAATAATTTGTGTGAGTTTGTTTTGTTTTTTTGTGGATAAGGTCAGGGTGGGAGGGGGTGTCGCAGAGGGATTTGTGATTGCGTTTGCAATGCGATGCGATGATGATGGTGTCATTAGTACATATTTCTTGTGAGTAAAGGCGGATGCTCGTTTCGTCGCTAGGGATTATCACTTATAATTTATGACTCTTCTCTAATTGAAATTGTAAATAATAAAGTGAGATATTTAAATTGTTAGTATTAATCAGATATATGTATGGGAGATGTCATAGACAAAGGGTTTAAGGGTTCTTTTTTAGATGATTATTTGTTGATTACTTTTGCAAGAAAAGTGTTTTAAATGTTGGATAATTTGTCCTAAATCTACTAAAGATCAACCCCAATTCTGAGCACTTTTCTCTAAGAAAAAGCTGTAGTATCTTTCAGTAAAAAGAACCCATTAAAAACTCGGAAAACCACTATATAAAAACAACTAAGAAATACAAGTTTTTATTCCCACTTCACTGAAATTCTTCTTGAATTAAAAAACCCAGCAAGTGAGTATAAATTTCCCCCTCGAAAATGTAGCAGAAACGAGTTTTTCCATGCAATGCTCCCTTTTGGATATTCCAACGTTACGTATATAATGTTGTAGCAGGGAATTACGATTACGATTACGATTCCCGATTCTGTCTCAAGTGACCCAATTCTTCGACTCACAAATAAATTAAAAAGTACACAGAATTAAAAGGGAGACAATCGAACAACGAAAGAGAGGCAGAGAAAAGAACGTGTTAAGCACGCTTTGCATATAAATAAAATGTACGATCTCAAGTCGAAGTCGAATGGAACAAGGATGGGGGCAAAAGTGAAATGCATCGAAAATCAATTACGCATGAAAATTCCAACAAGAAAACCTAATAATGATGATGATGATGTCGCCACTGTGGGACTAATTCTAAGGGACAAAAAGGGCGTGACGCGTGTGGAGTTTATGGCCCAAAGCTAGGCCTTAGATGATACGTGAATGCGGATACTGCACAAGCTACGAGATACTGCCATCAGGCGGTGGTGGCTCTCACGAGGATGAGTCAGCGCTGAAAACTTTTGCCACACGATCGTTGTGTTTTTCTGCACATTTGGCGACTTGATACCCGGCTTTAAGGGGCGATGATTCATACTTGTTTTAGGCGAAAGCCTCGACCATTCATTGATTCATTCATGGATAGAAGATACCTCCCATACAGCAGCAGGAGGAGGGAGGGCGTTGGGGGCTGTAGCCGCAGCTGTAGATACTTTTCATTTTCAGTGTCAGATTATTGAACGTGACTCAGGAATGGCAGGACTTGACTAAGTTTGCGTCTTAAAATTGGACACAAAACATCTCTCACTCTACGCTCATGATCAAAGAAATGGGGAAAATATTTAGTGACTAATTTGCTGGTGACCTGAATCGCAAAAAGTATCTGAAAGATGCTATGCAATGCGAAAGAATGAGAGATTTGTGTGTCTTCTGAGCGGTGAATGATAAATGATGAATGGATCTCGTATGGATTGCATAATATTCACAAAAGTGTGACCTTCTGCCTAGGCAGTTCAAGAAACTCTTTCAATGTATCTGATGGATACACAACTGTAGATGAAGTGTAGGCGCCAAAAGAAAAAGGGATTATCTATTCGGTTCAAGGTGGATTTTGCATGCTTTTCAGTTGGATATTTTGCTTACTTTTGGCTCCACTTGGCCATTTCCTGGAAATGCTAAAAGGAAAATACACAACTTACGATAAACAAATGAGCCAAAAATCAATTAGATTGAAAGCAAAAACCCCAAAAACCAAACAAATGCCAAAACATATTCTCCATTTGAAAAGGCACCAAAAAAAACACGTGTCCATTTTCCAAATCAATTTAGAATGTTTTCTAATTTTGTTTAAGTAAAGTAAATGGAAAAAAAACAAAATATAACAGTCATTTCAGGTAAATAAATAAAAATTAAATAGACAAAAATACAGGTGCAAATCGATGCCAGTTTTCGTATGAAATCGAATCGATGAAGAGCATGCAGGAAGAACGTGTAAAAACTACTAAGTAAATACCAAGAAATCATATTTATTTGTGTGCTGTTTTTACGCCTTTTGGCACGCCCTCAACAAAACAAGAAAAATTGCATTCAGGCGAGAAATAAATGCGCCAAAAAGTCAAATAAAAACCACTTTGTTTAGGCCTCAAAAGCAGAGAGTGGAGAGAGCATACAGAGTCAGAGAGGAATAATGATCACCACTGTCCTCTCTCTCTCTCTCTCTCTTCTATCACTCTCTATGGCTATATATGTATATATATTTCTCTCTCTCTCATTGCCTGATTTTCGAGGCACCGACTCCGTCAGTCATTTTTTGTGCCTCCGTTCTGTGCGTGCCTCAGTCTTGTGTCGAACCCTCAACCGTCGAGTCCCATAGAGCGCTTTCGAAGACAACGACAAAAATAAAATAAATATTTCAAAAGAGCAGCATAATATATCTGAAAAAAAAACCAACAACAAATGAAAAATCTTTTAAAATAAAATTACAATAAAATCGTGAAAATTGTGAAATAGATTGATAAAATGCCTAAAAGTCGCCTCAAAACCAAGTGAAAAGTGCGTAAAATTCAGAGAGAAAATCTATATAGCACATCAATCTGATTGAATGCTAAAAATAAAATACATAAAAATATATTTTTAACATATTTTAAAACCACATTTTGTCGTCATGTCTGTGACGTTAGCGATATAGCCATGAAAATGTTTGCCAGATTTTACATGAAATTATAAAGAATTTTTGTGGAAAATTTACTACAAAATTAACGTAATAAATGGCTAAATAAATTTTAATTGATACTATAAAGAATTTATGTATTAACCTAACAAAGACAATTATGGAAATTAATCAGAGAATTTACGCGAAAGAAGTTCTTAGGCAATAACTTAAAAATTCAGTGCACATTAAAAAATCAAGAATATATTTTGAAATACAATATTTAGTGGGCTAATGAAACGAGTTATCAGCAGAGCAACACATAAACCAGTTCAGCAGTAAACAAAAAAAAACTAGAAACGAGAGAAAAACCTCAAACAGATCAAGCTTAAAAACTCACTGCGTAGGCTTTGCCGACAGAATCGACAGAATCCACAGACAAGAAATCAATCAGACAGAAGCCCACGCTTTAGGCCAAGTCTAGTCAGTCGCTTTGGTTGGTTGTTGGCCAAACAACACAAAAACAAAAGTGCAACAGGAAAAGGCAGTGTTGACGCCTTTTGTCGCTTTGACGTGGCCAAGCGGAAACTCATTAGCCAACACAAAACAACACAAAGGCAACGCAACACAACACAACAAACTCAAAATATGCAAGCGGAAATGGGGAAAAACCATCAGCACGTGGGCAGCACAACACACACACACACACGCACACACACAACCTCAGATTTTCCCCCATGTGTGGGCTTTGAACTTGCTTTTGAGGTGTGAAAAACCAGTCGAAAGTCGAATCCGAGTCAAGGTCTCTCTGGCTATACGAAGATAGAAATGTCATAAAATGTTAGCATTCCGTGGGAAGTTTACAGCTTCAAATGGATTCAAAACTAATGGAAAATTCTGGAATGTCTGCTCAAACGAGAGTGCGTCCATCTCATCCGATTCCATCAAGTTCCAAAAGGTCTTCCTTTTATGGAACAAAGTTATACCATTTCCAATAGAAACTTCTGGCATGAAACTGCATTTGTTAGTCATGGAAACTGTGTCCATAAAAAGTATCTTTAAAGCTGTTTCATAGGCCAAAGATGCCAGATTACCATTAATTTTACATATATCCATAAAACCGCTTTTAAAATACGATTCAAAGATTCACAGATCCAAAGATCAGTCGTTAAACAGAGCCACACTTTCAATAATAGTTCCATCATTCGCTTGTGAAATGCAGCCCCCAAGAGGCATATGTATGTATGCCCATTGTGTTTCTGACATACACGAAATTCTAGCCACATAATCAGCTACGTTTGTTGCGTATTTGTGTATCTTTCAGATACATTTGTCACAAGGCACCAACCGACACGGACCGAAACCAGTTCTTGTGGCATTTCTTCTTGTGCGTAAGCCGCTCTTTTTTTGTTGTATCTTTGTAGCTTTTTTTGTGTGCGGCTTTTGTTGTCTGGTTAACGGTTCCACAAAATGCGAAATAAACCAAAAAAAATAAATAAATGGGAATAAAAAATAATCATAATACCCGCACAGAAAACCAGATGCTTGATAATTGTTTTTGTTTATAATGGAAATGGAGGGGAAAATATGAACTTCTGCCCAAAATATTTATGGAAGTGGAATTTTCTAAATGCGATTATGGGAATATAAACTTCAGTTTTTCGCTCTCTCTCTGGTTTCTGTTTCTGCTGAATGCTGAATGGAATGCCACGCCAATTGTTTTACCTGTTCTCTTAATAATGAATGCAAATGAAATATGCTTTTGTTTTTCCTCTGTTTTGGTTTAAGAATTTCCAGGAAAAAATGCCAACGAACCGCTCAAAATTTCAATAAACAAAAGAGTGAATAAGTGAAAAAATCCCCCACCGAAAAGTATCGAAAGAAGCGAAAGATTCGGATAAAGTATTCGAGTAGAGTGGAAGGTAATCGAAAATACTTTGAATACTGTGAGTGGATAAAGTATTCAGAATTCTGGGGAGTGTAACAAGTGAATGAATCGATCGGTAAAGTGAAAGATCATCCATCTACGAATATGGTTGTCACCTCAACGCGAAGTCCACTGCTGGCGCAGTCGCAACCCGCGAGTGCCTCAAGTGGCAGCCACACAGCGGCAGCAGCACTGCGCTCCCGCTTGATATACCCTCGGCAGCATTATCAGGTAATTGATAATCCCCTCCAGTCCCTAAATGGAAACATAACAATGCGTTTTGGTGTGGCGGGGGAAGGGGTTAGACCATAGAGTGGCACAGGCGTACATTAACCCCAAGGCGCCTCGCGATGGCTGGAAACGACCGGTAGGGCGGAGACGGAGAGGGACAGACGACAGACAGACGGACCGGCGGACCAGCGGACGGACGTCTCTCCTAATGATCAAAAAAAGCAAGTGAAAGGCACAGCAACACACACTCATTCCATTCCACAGAGTATATGCATACAAGAGTATGTTTCACTGTATTTATGGCCGCCTTGCCTTTTATATATAGAAGTATTTATGATTTCATATTGTTGGTGTACATTCAGTGTGTTCCCATTGTTGTTTGGGTGCCAGACGGAAAACCCGAGAGAGACCCGAAAAGAACAGGGAACAAAAAGGGCCTAGAACAGAGAGAGCGCACGGCTCAGTGAATGTAAAACTGTAAATGGTGTCGCCTTCTATAGCACACCATTATTCGCCCTATCCACTAGTTCTACTTATACAGCACACCACACCACACCACATCCGTCCCTCTCTCTCTGCCCCATTCCATCTCCTCCGCTGATAAGAGAATTTTAGGAAAAAGAGAAGGGAATTATCTAGAAGTCTCTGCCAATTTTTGTTTTCGATATTCATTCTGTTTGGTTTACATTCAGCCAGAAATTAATATAAAATAAAAACTAGAAATTAAATAATAGTGATGGAGAGATGTGTGAAATTTTTTAGAATTTCCCACTAGAAATAATTATTAACTGATGCTGAAGCAAAAAGTTGAAGGTCATTCAATGCTTCAATGAACATGAAACTGACTCTAACAGACTACTGGAAGGCACAGTCATAACACTCTTCTTTAGAGGTATTAAAACTATTCGAAATTCCCGGAATTTCCACTAATTTTCACTGCTACACGGCTATGAAACGCACAACAACTAAACCTCCAGATAGCACCGTTTAAAATTAAAAATGTTCCAAAATTTGCATTTTAATCTCGTTTTAAGTGTTTTAATAATTAATTACTCATTACAGCCAGCCCATCCGCAATGGAATGTGACTCCAAAAAAAGCATTTAAAACCCCACTCAAACTATAATCTAATCCATGTAGTTCCTTTAAAACTGCTGCTGATTTTTTGTGACGCCTCTAAATGTAATTTTAAGCGTTTTACGACCCTGCCACACGACCCTAGGAACCTGAAACGCACTCAAAGCCGAAAGCAGAAACGCATTTAGAGGATAAATACCTTGAATTTAATATGCCACCCATCGAGAATAAACATTAGCATAAATAGTTTTTTCGAACACGTTTTTGTGATTTTGCGTTGGCAAAAATTTCAGTCGAAGAACAACATCCCCATCCCCGAGTGAACCGAACCACAAGAATGGGATGAGGGTTGAGAAAAACCACACAAAGTATTAAAAATGCCGGCACATAAATTGTCCCGAATTTGTTTATAATTAATTTCATGCGGCGTTTGTTTATGGCGATCGAATGGAAATGTGCGTCAACTGCAGTTTTCCATAGGGGACGGAACATTCAAATCATCCTGCTCCCCCAAAAAACATCTGTCAATTTGCACTTTCGACCTGCGACAAACAAACAACAGCAGCCGAGGATCAGGGCTCTCCCCACAAATTGGTGAATGATTTCAAAGAACATTTTCTGTTGCTGTTTCTGTTGGGGTTTTCTCTATTCTATATATATGCACCATATATATTGTGTGTGTGCGTGGTGGATCTGCCACGATCTGGATCTTTGTTGTGCGCATTTTCTTCTTGGTGCTTTTCTGTCTTTTTCTTTTGTTTCGACTCTAAAGTGGAACCGAATGTTTTATTTCTGTTCCGTTCTGTTCAGTGTGTGTTCCTTTTGCTGCGCTGCCGTCTCCCGTCACTCTCCTTTGTCTCTATAGAAAAACTACATAATTTGATTTCCAGTACGTGCCACAGGCCACAGACTGGTCTCTGGTCTCTGGTCTCTCTGTTTCTGGCCTGCCTCACTCACTGACGTCAATTGGTGGATGGACGACCCCTACCCCCATTATAAGTAGACTTTCAAATGGGGGAATTTTTCAGCCTCAGCTAAATTGAGATACATACATTTCTATATGTACTTATGTATCTTTAGGCGCCCCTTCTCGCTCGCTCTATCTATAGCATTGATGGATCGTATCGAGTGTAGTAACTAAATTTTAATTCTCTTTCTTTATCGTCCTATTGTTGTTTGATTCTTGGGAAATTTTGTGTTTTTACAGTATCAAAAGTGGGGAAATCTAGACCAAAAAATGAGTTATAAGTGTGGTATGCCTCAAGATATCTATTAGTTGAAAGTATTTACTAAAAGAAACATCAAGAATGGCTAATAATTTGGAATTTTAGATAGATGTAAACATGTTATCCTTCAGCTTACAGAGATTTTTCCTTGATATTAAAGCGGAAAAGTGTAAAAAAAAGTGTGAAATTCCGTTTATGATCGAATACCAAGCTAATCCAAAATATTTACACCGCTCCAATGGGTATCAAAATTGTAAAAATAGCATTTAATTTTGGTTATCTGAATTATAGAGCCATTTTGTAGATCTCTTTGAGATGGAAACTTGTTTTGGGGTCCAGTTCAAATGCTCGTAATTCATGAATGAATTCAATTAAAATGATCGTCAGTGGAGCGGGGGGGATGGGGAGGGTGGTGCAGCTCGACAAAGATATCACACGCTCCACAAACACTTAACCGCCACTCAATTACAACAGCAAAAAGCAACAACAAAAACAACAACCAAAAGCGTTAATTCAAATTTGCAACGGTTTGCGGCAGAGAAAACACATTGTGAGAGAGAGAGAGTGAACAAGTTGCTATAGGTGTGTGTGTGTGTGTGTGTGTGTGTGTGTGTGTGTGTGTGAGAGAGCGCATAAACAATAACAAGAAGAGCAACAAGTTTCCGAAAGCTCTCTCTCTCTCTGTTTTTCGCCGCTGGCAATGCTGTTGATTAGCACCCAATGCTCTCTCTCTCACTCTCTGAAACTCTCTCTCTCTTCTCTCTGTGCTTTAACGGCCGCTTTCGGTGCTTTTCATTCATTTTCATTTTTCCCGTTTCTCCGTTGTGTTCGTCGCGTCCGTCGCGCGTTCAAAAGCTGTGAGCAACAGCAACAAAATACGTAATAAAATCTCGCAATTTACTTCACATATAAATCGCAATAATAAATAATAGATACACCTATTGTGGATTTTGTGCACCGATTTGATTCGATTTGATTTGATTTCTGATAAAGTGCGCCGCTTCGTTTGGTGAGGGCAAAACAAGTGAAAGGGGGGAAAGGCACTCAAAATGTGCAATCTTTAAAAGTGAAAACTAAAGGTAAAAGTTTTCTAGAATTTCTAGCTAGTCTAGACTCTAGAATATAAGAAATACTTTTCCACCAAATGCAGAACAACAGGAAATTTGTTATAAACTGTGCGTGTGTTTCCCCCAAAAAGACATTAAAAATCGCCATTGTTATTGTTTATATTGGATGGGGAATATAGCGCACCTTTCCTGCTGTGGATCGATCTGCTAGATATACATATGTGGATAGTTTTGGCGTAGTTGTGCGGGCCTCTCTCTGTTTCATGGTCGATTGGCTCGATTATGCTTTTGATACACATAGAGAACAGAAACCCATTAAAACCATATATTGTACAATTTGGCACCTCTTTGGCCATCTACCTCTCTCCCATTGGCACTGAGCCCAGACTCAGGCCCAGGCCCCCAGAATGAATCTGTGAACCGGTTTCCACAGCTGTCTTACACATTCACGTAGATACCGGGGGCTGGCTGGCTTGAATGTCGAGTGAAATGCTGTTTCCCTCCTGTGTGTTTTATTTATGGCTTATCTTTCCAGCCACTACACCTACACTACCTCGTACTAGCACTCGCATTCGCACTCGTTCCCGTATTGTTATCGAATCACAGAACGCGAAAAACTTGTCAAAAAGACATTGGCCCGGCCCACGCAATCGGGCAATCAAAGGCGGGCGGCCCCACACAAAAAAACAAACAAACAAACATACCCGCGACACTCCACCCTCTTGGGGATATTCCAGGGATTGCAATTTGACCCAGCGAAACCCGAAAAAAAAACGAAGAAGCAGTTCCTGAACTGAAGCCAGTCCCGAAAACAATTCACAAAATGCGTCATTTGTTAAACAATAAAATAAGGGTTTACGGGAGAGAGATAATGGGCGAGGGAGGAGGGTGACAACCGCCCTTATTTTTGGTAACTTTATGGGGGAAATCTTTAATGGATTTGTTTACACACACAACCCACACCCTTTCGATGGCAGTTCTCTTTCTAGAGTAACATTTTCTTACTGATTATAGTCGTGCCTTCGATGGGTTAGCTTTTCTTCCAGTATCTCCCAATCGGCGCGAATCCAAGCTACTGTTTAGCGTCGCTCGGGCACTTGTTGGTGCAGTCTTTTCGAATCAATCATTTCATTTCAATTGAACAATAATCAAGCAACAAGAATCAGCAAACAAATCTTTTTAGCCTCAAGTGCTCCCATTGAAATACCTGGCTAACCTGACACACGTACACAAGTGCCTACATCCGATCTCGTGCGCTCTTGCGGTTCCTCTTGGTTTAACTTTTGGCACTGGTTGCACCTGCAGCTGCACCCACGCAGTGGCTGGGGCAACCTAAATGTAACGTCAAATTTCTCGAGCATTAGATTAATCTGTGGCTAATGAGACAGATTTCTAGTCGCGCAGTGCAGTCGCGGGGAACGAAGCTTCTAATTGGCAATGGCAGTGGTGCAGTTGCAATGGAAGTGGTGCAGTTTCAATGGCAGTGGTGCAGTGGCACACCCAGTCACAATCTCAGGCGGCAGCTGTTGCCACAGACAAAATGACAATGGCTGTGTGTGGCATTGACCTTGAACTTGTGTTCGATTTGTTGTTTTGCTTTGCTTTTCTTTGCTTTGCTTTGCGGTTTTTCGCCCTTCTACTTTTACTACGTTGGGGGTTAGTAGGGAGGGGGCAGGCAGGGCCCGTCAGCCTGAAGCAATTTGAATAGAAAATCGTCTGAGAGTTGAAAGTGGAGGTGGAACAGAGGCGGAAATACCTTTGACTGCCATGTCATTTCGCTAGCTACTCGTATACATACATACATATATTCTCAGTCTCTTCTAACTTTTGTGTCTCATTCCATTTTCCGCCGTTAAGTGCACAAATTGCGAAACTTGTCGCCTGCCACTAGGTAGCAGGTGCATCAAAAGTTGCGCTTCTCTCTCTCTCTCTCTTTCTCTGGGCTACAAATTATTGTCAAAGTGGGAAAAGGGTGAGGGGAAGTGGAAAATGGTGCTAAAATTAAATTATTGAATGTCTGTCTGTCATAAGTGCAGTAGGGAAGGCCTTGTCAAAGTATCTTCCATTGATTTATTGATGGGTACGCTGAGAAAATGAACTTTGGGTGACAAAACCGATGATTAAAAGTACGCTGAAAGTTCTATAATTTAAATATGTGCTGCGCCCTTCGGTCGTTTGGTTGGTTGGTCGGGTGATTTCCTATTCTGAAATTCCGAGATTTTTGGTTTGAAACTCTTAAGTATTCGATATTCGAACCCCTAAAACTAGTTAAGAGTAGATCATATTTACCTACTATTTTCTGATATATTTAGCCGCTGTTTTATTTGCCAGAGACGTACACCTACACCTACTTTTCGCTGGCACTGTCTTGCCATTGCACTTGCACTTGTACTGTGTTTGTTTCGTCACGCCCACAGAACGGCCTCAACCTACGACACTGTGGCTACAACAATTGAGACTGTTGTTCGGATTCGAATTGCTTCGAATTCTTTCGATCGTCACAGGCCACACAAACGATCCTCTTTCGACTCCACACTACCCCTACGGACGGATCGTCTTTCATTATTACATTATGTTTTTTTTTTTTTTTGCACTTTACCCTCTACTCTCGCATACCCATTATCCATTATGCCATTCTGCCATATTCCTGTTTCGTATTCGGATTCGCATTCGTCTATTTGTTTGTTCTATTTATTTGCTTTTGTGCATTTGAAATGTGCCGCCAAAGGGGGCAACAAAGGAAGTTGCTTCATAATGAAAATCGTTTCAAACGACAGGGAAAGAGAGAAAGAATCTACAGAGAAATAGAGAGAGCGAGAGAGAGAGAATGAGCGAGAGAGCAAACGCAGACAGAGAAAAGTTTGTCTCATTCAAAAATGAAATGTCATGGACAGGCACAGGGACAGGGACAGCATTAATTAAACAATTATAAAACGCAAATAAAATCAAAAAAGAAACAAAACATTTTATGTTTATAGTGTGGCACCACTCCACCCCTCTCCAGTGCTGCTCCTCTCATGGAACCACCCCACCCTACCTAAAACGCGTATCAGTAGAACGCCAAAAAATTTTATTGTCACGAATACATTAAAAATCACTCAACCGTTGTCTCGTGTGCCAATTTCTGTTGTTCTCCCCTCACACCACACACCCTTGCAAAAATAATACCCCACCAGCGTTCTCCTACCCTGCCATGGTGTTCATTTAAATCACATAAAAATCAAATAACAAACCAAAATAGCACTACTTAAAGCCTGTTTTATTCATTCGATTTTCAATGTAAATGTTCCCTTCCCTTGCTAGTTTCATCTCTATTTTCGTTCTTTTTATGTTAATTGATTAAAGTTTTATACGTTTTTAATAAAACGAAGCTGAACCTGGGTCTCCAGCGCACGTCATAGACTTGTAGAATACAAATTGGTAGGAGAAACCAGTTGGAGAAATGTTTACAAGAATTGAACATACCCCTTGGACCTCTATAAGAACCTTGAAATGGGCTTAGTGTTTTTTTGGAATGTGTCAAAAGCTACCTTAAAAGGCTTTTATAATATCAGGATAACATTGGTAATCTTTGACTTTAAAACGTGAAGATAAAACATACAGAAAAGGGGCTGGGAAATGACATAGGAACGTGGGTTCTTATCGAAGAGAAAATGCCCTTTTAAATTGCATAAAACGTGAAGAAAATTTCCCGAAACTAGGAAAAATATAAGTCTAAAAGGTTTCGAAAAATTTCCAAAAAGAATACCACTTAAACTCTCTTTAAATCAAAGCCCTAATCAAATTTCCACCATCAAATTCCACTGATTAATCATACCTCTGGCATTTCTTAATAATCTTTTTAAACAAAATAAAGCCATCCACTTAATTTATGCAAAATCCTCATCATAACTCAAAGCGACAGCGGAATTCGAACTTAAAGACAAATTAAACAAAACAAAAAAAAACGATTTTTTGTTCGATGATTTGACAAATGACAAATCTTAATAATGATAATACCAGTAGCCAGCCAGCCAGCCAGAAAGCCCCCCTACGATCGAAGGTGATTATTATTGTCTGAATAGCTTCAGCAACAGCTGTAAAGTGTCACTGGGGATATTCGCCCTGCGGCATCGAAGTTGATGGGACATTCAAAAGAAATTAAAAATGCATAATTTTTGAAGATAATTTCTGAAGTGTATTGTGAGCAGAGGCGTTTAATTGAGAGTTTTAAGAGGAAAACAAGCAATTGAGAAAGCTTTAAATACCAGGAAAAATCGAAGGAAGAAAACCAACATCACTTGTGTGGGGACGGCAGGCGAGAGTCAAGCGGAGAAAGGAGCCTCGTTGAGGTTCAAGAACCTCTTCATTAGTTGCGCGGCATGCAAAAGTTTATGGGCACAAGCGAAGGTCTCCGCACTGTCCCGTCCGGCGATAATTACAACCAAAGGACAGCGGGGGCGGACAATGGTCATGACATGTGTGTGGCAGGCGCCAGTCGACGGCGGCTATGGTGGAATCGCGTGTCCCCGTTGGCCGCTCCCAGCTGTGAAAAATGGGTCGCGCGTGACAAAGTTTCAGGGTGTTGAGGGGAGCAGGCAGGGGCAGAGGCAGAGGCAGGGGCCTGGACCGGACAAATCCGGCTAAAATCAATAGCAAACACGCAAATGCTTAAGCCCCCTGAATCAGCAGTGGTCGAATCAGGTCTCCATGATACCTCGTTTATTATTTCGCCAGAAATTTCTTTCGTTTGATTTTTTTATTTGACTACCAGGAACTTTGGCCAATCCAGAAAGCCGCTTGCGAATCCGAACCTAGTTTGGCGTTCGACTGCTTTTAGCGTGGGCAGGATTTTGCATGAAATGAATTTCAAAATGCTTGAAAAAATAAAGAAGCTGCCAGAGAAAAAATCGCACGTCCAGCCGTCGATCGAAATGCGAAAAGTCAACAAGAGTCGTGTAAACAGTGCGTGCTCATGTCAATCTGTGGCATGACAGACGTCCCCCCAGTGCCACTGTGGCATGTACATATGTATGTACTTTCGTGTTTGTCATGCACATGAGCATCCATCCTTCATTTCGATGGCCTTCTGCATGCAAAATCTCCTTTAATGTGTGTGTGTAAGTTGTGATACATTTGTGATTAAATGAATTTAACGGGAATCAAATTGTATATTTTTAATGATTAAAGGACCTTAAAATGGCTCCATCGGCGTAATGGATTTTCTCTACCCCTGCCATATGTGCGGAGAGCATTTATCATTTGTCACTTACCTTCAAATTCTGTTGTTCATCTATGAGTTTTGCTATCCAAATGATTTCAAATGCTTATAATGCATGGAGCATCCTACACATTGATGCCTCTTGCATGCAAATCAGCTTTACAACCATTTGAAATATGGAATCTTTTTGATAAAATCAATTAATCGGAACTTAATTGCATTTTTCAACTAATTCAAACCCCTTTAATGTGACATTATGAGCTATTTGATTAGCGTTTTATGAATTACTCTACCAGTGAGGCCCAACAGCTTTCTTTTAAAAGTAAAAGTGCTGCCAATTCAGCGCACACATCACCCCAAAACTCACATTAAAAATCCCAACCAAGTTTCATCTATCGATTTGTGTTCTGTTTAATTGGGGGAATACCATAATGCAGAATGCACTTTCAAGCAGCAGTTACATGTCGATTTTTCGTTACATTTTTTGATTGTGGAACAGCTACTATTTCTATATACACATAAAAAGGTAACACAATAGACACTAATATAATATAATAGTAGGTACATAAAAAAGCATTGTAAAAAAAGATACAAATACACATGTATTTATGTATGTATGTATGCATAAACAATAATATGTAGGTGTCGTATTTTGCGGTTGCACAGCACAGCAGCTTTGTGTTAAAAATAAACTATAAAAATAATAATACTTAACGTAGGCTTTAAAAATACCATAAAAAGGAACATATACACAGAGTCACGTCTCCTCGCTCGTCTCACATGTGATGGAAAGTACAAAAAGATCTCAAGTATATATAGAAATATAAATATATATATATATATCACACAACACACACACACTCACTATATATATAGTACAGATACTATATATAGTACAGATATCGACTAAAACACACACATATATGTATATATCTGATTGATTCCTCTCAAGATTTAGGCCTTGATTTTGCGACCCAATTTGGTAACGGCATATTTGCCGTGCCCCTCGCGTCCCGAGGAGCCGCCACTGCCGCCACCACTGCTGCCATGGCCATGGGAGGAGGACTTGTGGTTGTGCTTGCCCCCAATGCCATTGTGCGAGGGCTTTGTGCGTGTCTCAAAGAGGACATCCGAGTCCGTTTCAGACTCTGTGAGAGAGGTAGTGCGGGAATCTGCAAAGGGGTTGGTGGCATGAAAAGTGAGCTGCTGGAAGCGTAATAGGAACTCCACTCGACTTACAATTGGCCGCCTCTTCGTCCTGATTGCCTATTAGTGCATATTTCTGCACTTTCTGCCGCAAACGGGGCTTCTTCGACTGACGGCAGGCGCAGGCAATGCCCCAAAAGACGCCCGACAGCAGCAGGCAGCCCACAATCACGCCCACAAACACATACAATATGGACCAATCTATCAGAGAGAAAGGGAGAGAGATCAATAATAAACGATACCCAAGGGGAAACATAATCAATATAGATAGTTACCGCAATTGGCCTCCTGATTGCTGAAAAAGTAGCCCGCCGATGGCATCCAAAAAGCCTCACAGATGCAGGCGCGTGTCGCGGGATTGCAACTGCCATGTCCGGAGCAACTGTTCTGGCAGACGGTGGTGCGTATGTCCACAAAGAGGGCGCCCAGTATGGAGGCATCCCTCTGGAGTTTGGCACGCAGCAGCAGCTCCACATGCAGCGCATTCAGCGGCGTCGATTGCATGCCTGTAACATAAAACACGAGCACAGCCGCCTCCGTATGCAGATCGTATTTGAGCTCCCGTATCTGTATCTTGTTGTCATCGCCGAGCAGCAGCTGCAGCTTCTGCACAATGGAATCCAGTTCGGACTGAGAGATCACAGATATGCCCATGGGCAGAGTTATCTGGACGAGATACATCAACAGCGGATCGGGGTGCACATTCACGCTAACGGTGTCCGTGCTCGTCAGGCCCTGATCATCGCTCACCGTCAGCTTGAAGACATAGCGGCCGTGCACGAGGTTCGTTAGCTGCAAGCAGGGAGGGGAGGTGAGGTTACACGAATCCCAGATGAGTGCCAGACTGGCAAAAACTTACAATCATCACGGGCTGCTTGTCGGTGTCTGCCACAATAATGCCCGCTGCCAGACTGTTGTCCTCACGCGTCCACAGATACTTGACCACAGCCAAATCATCCCAAGATTGCGAGCCATTCAAATAGATGGCTGTGACGGGCATTGAGATGCTGTGATCCCCGCCAGCATTGGCCACGGGCGGCGCATTGCGTTCTAACAAAAGAGAAATGAAGGCTTAGCATAGTTTGTGCATAGTTTTATGGGCTCTGTCCCTACCCTGCACAATCTTCACCCAAGTGGAGTCTGTGGCTGTGTTGTTGTTCTCGTCCGAGACACTTAACTGGAACTCGTAGAGGCCCAACGTGAGGCTTGTGGCATTCGCCATCTGTGGAATAAACCAAGGATTAGCCTCGCAAGAAACGACAGCTTTTGAGTGTGGCTTTTACCGATGAATTGGACTTCAAAATCACTGCGTTATTGGGTCCACTTAGCTGCTTCCATTGATAGCTTTTGATGCCAATGTCATCTTTGGATTCCGAACCATTCAGCAGCACCCAATTGATGGGCAAACTTGTGGTCTACAAAACAGATTGAAGAAACAGAATTAAAAGATGAAATCCTGCTGCTGCTAATCCCCTCCTGCTTACCGCATTAGCACCCGCCTCTGCAATTGGCGGGGAATTCGTTGCTGGCTTTACGAACACATGCACCTTGGCCGTGCTCGACTGGCCACTGCCATCGGTTACCTTCAGCACAAAGGTGTACATGCCCTCCTCCAGATTCGACAGCTGTGCATAGGGTGTCCTTGTGTTTTGCATGTCCACTGCCTTGGCTTCGTCGCTGGCATCTTTTGTCCATTCCCAGGCCACGATTTCATGGTCATCGGAGCTGGCAGTGCCATTGAGTGTCACATTGTTGTTGGGCAGATACAGGATCACGGCATCGCCTGCATTTGCCACCGGCGCATAGTCCGTTTCCTTGAGAACTGCAATTGTGGCGGTCGTTGAGTTTGTGACATTATTGGAGTCCGTGACCGTCAGCTTGAAGGTGTAGTTGCCGGGCGATGTGAGATCCAGCTGGAGCGTGTTCACCTCTGGCAGCGTGGGCTGATAGCCAATGGGTCCCGAAATGACTTCCCAGTGCCAGTTGGTGATTTTGTCGTCGTCCGTGCTGGTGCTGCCATCGAGAATGGCATTGGTAGAGGGCTGTCGGATGATCTGCTTGCGCGGGGAGATGATCACCTGCGGCGGCTGATTGATGCGGTTCTCGGGTAGCACCGTCACATTGGCAGCCGCCTCGCCAAAGGTGCCATTGTCGCCCGTTACGGTGACCTTGAAGGTGTACAGTCCCTCGGAGAGATTCGACAGCTTCACCTTGGACTTGCTCTGGTCCGAAATGGTGCCATTCATCGGTCCCTTGGGCTGCGATATCAGCGTCCACAGGTACTTGTACTTGGTGTCGCTCGTCTGCTCATCGGGGACGGTGAAGGCGGCCAGCGTTACCTCCTGCTCGGGCAGACGCACCTCCTTGGACATCACCGAGACCACAATGTCCTTGCTGGCCTCCGAATTGGCTGCTGGCGCAGCGGACACCTCGGGCGAGTTCTCGCTGGCGGCGGCAGCCACTGTCTCCTCCTGCTGCTGCTGCTGCTGCTGCACAGCCTCGTCGTTGCTGGTCAGATAGGCGCTGTAGGGAATGGCTCGCATCACGCATTTCCTCTGCTTGTTCCAATCGAAGCCGCGCGGGCAGGTGCACAGCCCTGTGGCCGCATTGGGATGGAGCGGCACGCACTGCTCTTGCGGCGGGCAGGGCGTCTCCAGGTCACAGGTCATAAATTTCCCATTCTGCGGCAGCTCCACGCCGCCAAAGTAGTTGAGATCCTCACTGGCCAGCACATCGTTCTCGTCCAGTTGGTCGTGCAGCTGCTTCAGCCGTTTGTCCGCCAAGGGGAAATCCTCATCATCGTAGGTGGGCGATTCCTTTGGAGACGCGGGATTACTGGATGGTCTCTGGGTGTACTCTCTTTGGGGACTTACCTGATTGCGTGGCAAGTAGCTTAGGCGACGGGGCTGCTTCCAGAAGTTGAGGGCTGCCGCTCCCTGGGCCGCCAGCTCGTCGTAGGGCAGAATCTCGGCATTTGGCTTTGAGGCCTTCAGCAGCTGCGACCACGTGGCGGACTCTCCCACGGGATTGACCAGCACCATTTGGACCTTCTCGTTGTTGCGGATCCGTTGCTTGGGCAGGCAGCCTTCGTTGTTGCTGCAGCGGATGTGGTAGCACTTGCCGTGGAACACAAGCACCACGTTGCAGGCGCTCGACTGGTTGCGGGACTTGTCGCAGCACGCCTGCAGGCAGTTCCAGAGGTAGGCCTCCTCCTCCAGTGGCTCCTCGGAGGCGACCTCTGCGCTGGGCTTGTACTCCTCGAAGACCCCTGCCTGCTGCTCGTCGCGCGGCGTGGCATTCTCAAAGACGTGGCGCAACATGCGAGGGCAAACACCAGTACCAGTGCCAGTGCCAGTGCTGCCGCTGCCAGGTGAAGTCTCAGCGGCGGCGGCAGTGGCCGCGGAGCCCCCCGTCGCCAACAGAGCATTTTGCGTCGTTACACCAGCCATGACGTCGGCATATGCTGACGCCATCGCCAGCAGCAGCCAGCAGAGTTGCCACACGCGTTTCTCCATGACCAATACGTGGCGCACTGCTTTCCGTATAAGTTGCACAATTTTTCTTCCGTTTGTTGGCAATATTTTCCACAAATAATGAATTTTCTCTTGGAACGACAAAAAGTAACACGCAAACAGCTGATTGTTTTTCTGCGCAGAAGAGCAGTGTTGTAAGCCGTCGCCATGGAGCAGTGCTGTAGGTGGGAGCAAAAGAGCGTTATTGTTTTGAAATTACAGCCCAAGAAAAGCTTTCGTTGAAAGTTTGTTGCTTGGCAGCAGAGAGCAAGGAATGAATAATATAATATACATGGTTTCGTCGTGATTTCAGCAAAGTTTTTCGCTCATTTGCATAAATTGCAAAAATATTGATCTTCTGCTCTGCTGTGCTTTGTTCTGGTCTCTGGTCTGGCTTATAAGGTCTCGTGCTGCCCACACGAACACGTTAGCTGGTTGGTAGCGCCCCATAAATAGTCCATAAATAAATTCTGCCCACACGTCTCGAATCGAATTGCTGCAGAAATTAATTACATTTCAAGCAAATAAACATAAATCAATGCATTGTGTTTATGTTAATATTTGTGAAATGAAAAATGATATGCACAAAATCAAAGAAAACCCATTGAAATCAGCTTTGAACTAATTGGCGCTTGGGTCGGGGCGGAACTTTTGTTTGTTGTAGAAAAATCCCCCCAAAAATCCATGGTACTTATTTTTCCCGGCCTTGCTCTGACGTCTGATTTTATTATCTAAATCTTGCGGCATTAACTAACCAACAAAACACAGCAAGGGAAATGGAGAATAGCAACAGAAATTGATTTTATTAAAAGTTTGGGCAATACTTGTTTGTGGGTTCTAGTAGAATGTTTGTTGAGGAGAAAAGTTTAAGAGTCGGCTAGAGGCCGGCCGCATTTAATTTAAAAGATATTTATTTTAGGGGGAGTTCACATTTTTCTAATTTTATTACTGAGATTTCATCCGTGACAAATCTGAGAACAAACATCCGTCAGTTGCCACTGATTGCCATATAAGGGCAAAACATTTTCCTGCTGATAATAACCCTTTTCTCTCTCTCTCTCGTTTGCTCTCCCTTACAGATGACAGACTTCTCGGATAGCTCACCCAGTGGGGTGCTGAGTCCAGCCTCCACGCTGATAGAGAATTTCCACAAGAAGAACAGCTCCCCACAGCCCATAAGCAGCAGCAGCAACAACAGCATCAGCACCACTCCAACCACAATGAATGGCAATGGCAATGGCCATGGCAATGGAGGAGCAGGAGGAGGAGTGGTTGTGGGAGTGAGTGCAGGATCGGGCTCCAACAATGGCCGACAGATCAATACGAGTTCTAGTTCATGCAGTAGCCTTAAGGAAACCTCCCATCAATCCACATCCACATCGCAGCAGGTGAGACTCGAATCGAATTCAAGACAAGATTAGACAAGAATGGAGTCTGACGTAGCCAGCCGTAGACGTAGTAGCCTCTGGTCATCAGAGAGCTCTCTCAGATATCGTAATTGAAGGTGCGAGATATGGTGGTGGAGAGAGCTGACCAGAGCCCCTATATTTAGCCCATTACTTAAGGAGGCCGCATAATCAGGCAACCTTTTAGCAGTCAGCACCTACATATATCTGTATCTGTATCTGTGCGTGTGTTCCGTTTCTCGCCACCACCGATAAGCATAGAGGTTAACAGCCATTGATAGCCCTTCTCTTTTCTCACCTACTCTAAGTGCGATCCCCCCGATAAGATTATAGTGCTGCCTATATACTGCCTGATCGGGGCGACATCATGGCTGCTGTCTAAACAGAATCGTTAATAATACGCACTCGTATTAATCACTCGCTGGTGTGAACAGAAAAATAAACCCATCTAAATTATAACTGAATAATTCACGGAAATATATTAAAAATTCAAAAATACAAAAAAAAAAAAATAAGAAAACAAAGTGGAATGAGAAATGGGGAAAACGTGCCGCCTGTGCCAATTGCTGTTTAAACAATTTTAACGATCTGTTAACAATTTATTTATGATTTTCTCTGTGCTTTAATGATTCAAATAGATTAGATATGTGTGCCTGGGGTATTCACCAGAATTTGCATAGTACTCATACGAGTGTTGCCTTTTATCTAGAAAATTTCCCAAGTTCTTTTTGATAAGGAAGTTGCCAATCAGCAGAATGAAAAAATGTCCATCAAAAGATGACAGTTTTTGGCTGGGCCCCCCTCCCCCCAGCCAAAAATAGCCACTGACTTGGTCAAGTAGAATGTTGTATTAATTTATGACTTGACAGAGGTTAGTGTAGTGCTCTCGTAATCAAAGTAAATACGAAGTACTGCGAATACATTTATGACACACGTTAGAGGTCTCTCTGTGGGGTAGGGTGGGGGCTAAGCATCTCCCTTTGTACACACACACACACACAGAAAGCAAGCAGAGACGACTCTTTTCGTCTGTTCTCCCACACTCTGTCTAGACATCATCTCTCGCTCTCTCTGTCTGTATGTCTGTCTGTTTGTTTGTTGGTCGTGCTTTATATATGGAGAATGAGTCATTTGCCGGCACACTTCGACGTCAGCACGGGCCACAGATTCGCCTCTCCAAGCATCATCATCATCAGTTTGGCCGCGTGCTAAATTAGCTCTGGTTTATGGGGTTATCTTGCTTACATCCTGGTGGAGATCCAAGTTCAAACATTAACAATTTGATTTGCTCTAATTCTAATCTACAGCTCATCTTTTATAGACCTATATTCCACTGCCACTATATAGTATAGTGTAGTATAATATATTTCATTCATATTCAATTGAATAACACACAAATGTCCCTTGACTTTCGTCGAATTGATTGTCTCAATGACTCGGAACGGAATAGAACGGGTGACAATTTTTGTTTTCTTGGGAAAAATTTGTTATTTTAGTTGGCTTAAGAAACCGATTTGGCGATATGATTTGCCTGTTCGCAGAAATTGTTGAGGTAAGGCACAAGAAAATAGGAGAATTGTGGCAAGCAAAGAGAGGTGCCATAGAAGGTATTTTAAGAACAATTAATGATAAGCAGAAAATATAGAACTTAGAGGAATAATGTATGATTAATTGAAACTAAAATTGGCTTGAGAATTTAAGGAAATTAGTATAATAATTAGAATAAAATTTGAACAGACTGAAGAGAATAATAGATAAGAAGCGGCACCTATGGCAATGGAAATGTTAAGATAACTAAAATATCAATGACAGCCAGCACCTTTAATTATGCTAAAAGCCTTTCAAAATGCACTCAAATCCCCATTAAACGACCTAATAATTAAATTATTAAGAATTCCAAGCGAGTTCGTTATACAATTATGCATAAATTAACACCTAATTATTCAAATATTCCAAGACAAATTTTAAACGGAATTCGATCTTTCCGTCGCTCTACGTCAGCGTCTCTGTCCCACTCTTTACGGAATAAAAGGTACCGTGATAATCAGAAAAGTAAACAACGCAAATTGAAATGAGAAAAACGAGATACGATCTTCAACAAGCTGCCAATATCAGCAACAGCAAAAGCAACAAAAGCCACAAAAGCCACAAATCAAACCAATGAAACTTAGCAGAAATCAACTGAGCAGCGGGTGAACGCGAACGCGTTAATTAGAGAAGCAAAAGCTCTAAAACGTGTACCACAACAGAGCCTGGGTAGTATAGTTCATAGAATTATGGAAATGCAAATTAACGCCAATTAACGCCACACACAACACACACAACACACACCACACACACCACACACACCACACACGTACACGTACCAAACCCTAAGGAAAGAGTGGGACAAAGAATTCTATTTCCTAGAATTATACACATACAGAGGCACACAGAAACTTGGGAGCGAGCACACACAGACACGCTTCACTCTCTCAAACTTATCACCCTCCCTCCCCCTAGCACACGCTCGCTTTTTGCCCACCCACTGCTCTCTCTCTCTATGTCTCTATCTCTCTTCCGCTTGCCGATCGGCACTTTAAACTGACGACAAGACAACAGCTACCAACGCCGCTCAAAAAAAAAGCTTCGGCTCGCGCTGCTCTGTGTTGTGGCTCTCAAGCTAGAAATTTCTCGGCACGGCGCTCATTTTTATTTTAGTTAACGAAACGAACGAAACACAGCAGTGGCGACGCGCTAAGAAATTCAGGAAATACTCGAACAAAATTAAAAGAAGCAAAAAAAACCCCAAACCGAAAAGCGGAATTGTTGTTGGTTGTATTTTCCATTGCTAGCGTGTGTGCCCCGCGAATCAAAATATTATAATAATAATAATTACACAACGAAGAAACGAAATCAATGCCCAAGGAATTCCATCTTGTGCATTAACGAACCTTAAACACAAAAAACGAACTCTCTTTTGTTATCAATCAGTATTGCACAAACAACAAAAAAAAAAACCATAAAAAATCGAAACGAAAAAAAAAGTTGTACAATTTGTAAAGGCGGTAAATGCGTTAAAAGCGGGAAAACGTGAAAGAAATCAACCCACAAAAATATTTAAAATAAAATACATATAGTATAATAGATCTACATACATATACATACATATGTATTCTATTCCACAATTGTGTTGCTTGTGCTAGTGTGTATCTGATAAGCCCGCACTCATCCCAGGCTGATTATTCCGCTATATGCCATAGAAATATATGCACATACATATGTGTGTCCGTGCTTTATCAAAACGAAGGCGTATACGTAATATGAAATTCAATTGAATTTTGCAAACATTTCCAAGAAGTTTACCCCGCACACACACAACTCTTGACAATCACCAAAAGGTTAGTCCCAGAAAAAAGAAAAACATCATTCAGATAATTTAGTAAATGACGCAAAAATGTAAGAAAAACCAATTCCTACTATACGCGTATAGTGGAACGATGATATCTAATCTTTTTGATTTCATGTCCGAACCAAACTCCCCTGTAAGCGAAATATTTATTGATCAGTGTGTTATGGAGTGCTTCTTGCCTTACCTTACCTTGCCGATAAGTTTATGTCAGGAAAGAATGTGATTCGCGATATGTGAGGGCAATGTTTGCCTCGGGCTTTGGCTCTGGCCAACTTGTCGTATGCGTAATGCCATCCATTCAAATCGCTCTCGATTCCGAATGTATTTGCACATGTTTTATTGCCCCACCAGAAGACTGAATGCCATGCCCCACCGCCATAATAAAAGCGAATAAAACCCACACGAAGTGGAGACTCGACTCGACTCACGACAGATGAACTTGTTTGGTTTTTAGGCGGCATGGCATGGCACATCTTCTTTGGCCAAAATTAGATTTGATTCGTAATTCGGCTAAACGAACGTTTGTCAAAAAAAAATACACGTAAATGTCTTGAGATTTTCTGCAACAAAACCATAAATAGAAAAGTGTCTTTTTTGCCTCTTGGGTTTTTCCCAATAAGCTTATGAGTTAATTTATTTAAATTTGTTCAGAGAAAGAGATAGAGATAGAGGGTGGAATCAATAAGTTAGGGTCAATGATTTGACTTTAAGAACAAAGGAAAATCTGTCTTCAAGGGTAATCATCAAATCTCTCAAATCAAATTAAAGTTTTTTGCTGCCGTAAAGCATTTCCTTAATTATCAGAATATTTGAAAGGCCCATCCATCTATCTCTGGGGGGAGTGTTTAAGCCTAATTTGGGGCCAGACAAATAGAAAATATATTGTATGTCGATCCCAAAACAAATGGCTCATTTAATTTATAAAGACCACGTTAAGCGCCCCCCGGGCCATAAAGATAGCGCCAGACAGCGAAGAAAATAAAGCACACATATAGTATGTATCTATATAATATTTGCTTGAGGCGGAGGTCTACGCAATCCATACATTCCTTGCATATTTCTAGCCTTAGTATTTGTGCCAAAAATATTAAATTATTGTATTTATCTTTCATTGTCTTATTGTTTTGTGTTCGCAGGTTGTCAATAGCAGCAGCAGCACTACGACGCGGGTGGAGAAGAAATCCCAGCGTCTGCACCATCACATAACCTCCTCATCATCCAGCTCATCCTCGACCACACAGGCACTGTCCACATCCTCGGAGATGAAGGCGGCGGCGGTCAAGCGAGATCTCACAAATATACAAAAGTCCATGTCGGAAATAAACGATTTGGCCAACAGCGCAACAGCCACGCCCACGACAGCCATTATGCCCGGCTGCGGCAGCGCCGGCGGGCACACGACAACAGCCCGTCTCACTCCAGGCACACTCAAATCGGCCCATCCATCGATCGATGATCTCAGGGGTCTTAGCAGTCAGGCCAAGATCACACAGCTCCAGAATCAGTGGGTGCCATTTATCCATTCCCCTTTTCATTCCCAACTAAAACCGGGCCACACTCTTTTGCAGACTTCGCGCCTCCTGGGAGAACATCGTGGATGACGATGATGACAGCAATGTGATCGTGACCCTGCCCGATGACGACGACTGCCCACACAATCATTTTGGCAGCTGCCTGGACCTCACACATCCCACGGCAGCGCAGCTGAGTGCCAGCAGTGCGTTGAGTGGCTCCAGCAAGACGATCGACACGATCAAGTTCCAGGAGAAGCGCATGAAAACGGAGTCCAAGACGAAGGTCGTCACCGATGGCTACAGCTCCGAGCAGGCCACCAGCAATTCGGCGGAGATGAAGCGACTCCAGGCCGGGGATATAGACTACAAAGAGAATAAGGCTGCGTCGGCGATGAGGAATCGACTGGAGGTGGACGGCGTCAAAACGGAGGAGAATGCAGCTCTCATTAAGGTGAGTCAACCGAAGAAGTCCCCGAAGTGGCCGATTCCAGTACAAATCTGGAATCAATGCTAATGACCTGCTGCACAAATAGTCATCGAACCCGCCCCATGGAATCTGTGTGGCGGGGAGCTTTCGCGCAAAGCTTTCTAGTGGGTGTGGAGCGTACCAAAGGGGAGGTGCAGGAGCAGCAGGCAACCCTTGAGGGTAGCTTTAGCTAACTGTTAGACGGGCACTCCTTTCGGTTCTCAGTTGGAATTCCATCGCGTGCATGTTAAGGTCGCATAAGGGACACACGCCAAGGCGTTAATGGAGTCCCAGTCTCAGTACCAGTTCCCGTTCCCGTTCTGCCCAGTGAAAACTCTCCCAAAAAGAAAGTGAAACTTTGGCACAAAGAAAATCAATAGCCTGGCGCCAAAAAGTAGGCAACCGTTATGTGAAATGTTCCGAAACAAGTGCCTGCTCCTGCGGAGCAGCCCACAACTTATGCGAAACTATTGCAAAGCAAAGAAAGCACCCAAGGATAAAGAGCCCAAAAGCATGCTGAGAAGAGTTCAGGTACGCAAGAGGACTCCTGCCTGCCTCTGTTTTGGGTACACCTGTTACCCAGGGTTACGCGCAGAAACTAACTCGTATTTGTAGAAGGGAATTTATCTAATCAGCTGGTCGGCGCGGGGAGAGCTGTATTACATCATTGATGATTCGCCTGGGCATATTAGCATTAATGATTTTATGACGGGCTGATGAAATATTGGTGTCAAATGCGTCGCATAAATACGATCAAATGCCAAGGGTAAGGGTCAGAGAAAAACCAGAAAAACTGGTAGGACAGGTATTTTCACTTTGTATACCAGCTGATATAACAAGCGGTGAAGTAAAGCTTTAAAGATGTGTATAACAGTGGAAAAAGTGTTGATTCATTTTTAGATGCAGTTTCGATTATCAAAATCATCATATAAAAGAGCGTATAACAGTGTGTATAACAGTTTCGAAAACTGTTATACCCGAGCACTTTCAAAAACGCCCCCAAAATCCATCACAACACGAAACATCAGCACACTATGCATCACAACAGTACCCCAATATTAACCGTATAACAACAGAACACCCAACAAAAAAAAAACAAAACCCACTCACACACGAGAACATCAATCTCAATGGATGCTTGTGCTTGGCCATCAGCCAAATAATCGGGCAGACAATCAGCCAAGTGGACAGATAGAGGGCCACGCTCCATGTGGGATGATGAAGAAGGGGGAACCGAATCGATGCGAAAAAGTGCTCAAGATGTGAATATTAATAAAGAAAATCCAATGAAAATACTTTGATATCATTTCTCTGGTTCCACGAACAATCCATTGAGTCTTAGGACATTTGCGTCAATTGCTGAATCGAATCCGAGAAACGGCACGCACTGCCACCCGAAACTATTTCCCCAGCAGTAGCAGAGAAGCATGCCCATCATAGTCCCCGTGCTCTCCCATCTGCAATCCATTTTTGATTTATTTACCATGGTTTTACGCTCTGAAATTTGGAAAGAAATTGCTCTGGGGGTCTCTTTTTTTGTTATATTTTCGAAAATACTTTAGAATATATTGCCGCTGAGCGGAACGCGCGGGCCCCAGTAGCAGACAGACAAGCGTCGCGAGCGTTTCGAACAGCAAATGAAAATCTATGCAGATATAGAAATATACATACACTATACCTACATATAACAGAATAGAACAGAATATAAAATCGTATGCATATATATACGGCAAGTGCTCGTACGAATCCGATGTGTGTCTGTGGCTAGATCCAGACAACTGTTTAAATATATTCGAATAGTATGTAGAGTGCAAGTGACAAAGACCTTCTAATTGGGAAACAAAACAGTTCGAATCGGTTTTTGGATTTGTGGGGAGTGTGAAAGTTCTCATATGTGGGAATACCGCGTTGAAAGCTGACCTTGACGATGATCCAGCAGCTAGTTTCGAAATTGTATTAAAAGAAACTCAACGAAATCAATGATGAAATTCAACTTGACTCATTAACTGAGCAGAACCCAACGAAATATTATTGAGAGAGTCAAATAAAAACACTTGACTAAAGATGGCCTACCGCCTGCGACGCTATGTGAGCTTTAGTTAGGATCTACCCTCCCCGCAACCTCGTTTTGTTTTGTATGCAAATTGTGGATCAACAAGTGTTCGTTCGGACTGCATCATCGTCTCGTCATCCCCATTTTGTACTCAGAATTATCGTCAAGTGCTCCGTTAATTGTCACGAAACTGTAAAATATTACAAGCTCCATTTATCGGTCAGTGTCACACGCACATCCACAAGCCAACACACACACACACACACACTCTTTTAAACACGGACACAGCGACAGGGACACAAAGAGAAAGTGACGGCAACGGCAACGTCGTCGTCGGCGTAGCCAATTTGTGCGCTATTTTTATGTGAATAAAAATATACTCGTATGTATGCAGATATAAAGTGTATATACTTAAGCCTGAAAGATCGCAAGAGCAGAAAAGTACACACGGAAAACGAAAGAGAAACATTCAGTGTTCAGTGTTCGATTATATATAGTTGAGCAAACATCGGAAAAGAATCTGCAACTACCGATTCGACGAATTGACTTTGACATTGAAATACTCGGCGCACCACCTTCCTGGTTGTATTCTGGGGTCGGCGGCAGGCATGTCCAACAATCAGGCGCCTTGGCCCGTCCGCAAGGGCATCTTCCGTTCGAGCGGACAGTCGGACTTTACGCCCGGACGTTCGCCCAGTCCTATAGTGGAGATGCCACTATCGCCGCCACCTGTGGCCACGCCACCCAATCGCTTTGGCCTCACCTCTCCGCTCTCACCGCCCCCGCAGCCCATACAGGTGGTGGGTGTGACGACAGCGGCCGCTACCATGTCCACTGCGTCCGCTGCCAGAGCATCGTCTGCAGCCGCCTCGTCCTCTGCGGGTTCAGCATCCGCCTGTTCGGCCACCTCCTCGTCGTCGTCCTCTAGTTCGAGCTCTAGCTCTCACACCAGAGTACGTAAAAGTTCTAATCCGCCCTTACAGCCAATTGCCAATCGGCAACTGTCACCGACACCACCGCCACAACAATTGCCACCACCAACGCCCAACCACACCAACACCAACAATCCCGCAGCAGCCACAACAACAACAACAACAGCCACAAACCACAGCAACAACAACAACAACAACAGCAATCACACGAAAAATGTGCGCGAAATACCCATAGAGGTAGAGCAGAGCAAGGTATAACAGTATAACAGGGGTTATGTTGTGCTAGACGGGGAAAAACCGAAAGGGAAAATTTAGATTTGGTGTAAAAAAAATTTAGTTTTGTATAACAAAAGCAATTTTATTTTTTATTCGAGTCCCCTAACCATTTAAAGCATACATACATATATGAAAATGTATAACAGTTTGTATAACACTTTCAATACTGTTATACACACTCATTTGATCTGCAAAAGTGACCAAGTTCTTGCATATGTCTGTTTTGCTAAAAGACTGTCCTATAAAGTGTTATACGCGCCATAAACAATGGCCAACATTTCCCTTGTATGTTCAAAATCCTGGCATCCTGACTATTTGCAGCATGTTATATATGTACCTAATATTCTCAACCAAAACTCAACCCTTATCCTATTGTGTACTACTAACTGTTATACTCTAATTTTATATCCCATTTAGGAGGCTATCTCGCTGCGCACCGGCGACATCACACAACAGGCGAGCAACAATGTGGCCGCCGCCAGTATTAAGGTGCAGAGCGACACCTTCTCCGCGGACAAGAAGGCGATCTCGCAGTCACAGCAATCGCAGACGATGACCTCCAACGGGATCATTAGCCAGGAGAAGCACGTGTCCTCGGCCTCGCAGGCCAACTACTCGATGACTCACAAGGGCGTCTCCAGCACGGGCAGCAGCATGATCACCTCCTCCTCCCAGATGTCCGCAATGAATGGCCAAATGGTGAAGCTCACGGACCTCAAGCTGGACGACCTCAAGTCCCTGACGGCGGGCAGTGGCCAGCAGGAGATCGAACAGACCATCAACAAGTATTCGAATGTGCTCACCTCGTTCGTCAGCTCGCTGCAGGATGATGAGAGCGGAAGTGGAAGCGGGAGCGGGGGCAGCAGCAGCAGCAACGGCAACGGCCAGGCGATGAATGTTGGCAAGGAGAAGACCGAGTACTTGGAGAAGATCAACGAGGTGATACGCAGGGCCTGGGCTGTGCCCACCCATGGACACGAGCTGGGCTACTCCCTGTGCAACTCGCTGCGCCAGAGCGGCGGCCTCGATCTGCTCATGAAGAACTGCGTCCACAAAGACCTCACGCTGCAGTTCTCCTCAGCCCAGCTACTGGAGCAGTGCCTCACCACCGAGAACCGCAAGCATGTGGTGGACAACGGCCTGGACAAGGTCGTGAATGTGGCCTGCGTCTGCACCAAGAAATCCAACATGGAGCACTCGCGCGTCGGCACTGGCATCCTGGAGCATCTGTTCAAGCACTCGGAGGGCACCTGTTCGGACGTGATCCGGCTGGGTGGCCTCGATGCCGTGCTCTTCGAATGCCGCACCAGCGACGTGGAGACGCTGCGACACTGTGCCAGCGCCTTGGCCAATCTGTCGCTGTATGGCGGGGCCGAGAACCAGGAGGAGATGATCCTGCGCAAGGTGCCCATGTGGCTGTTCCCGCTGGCCTTCCACAACGATGACAACATCAAGTACTACGCGTGTCTGGCCATTGCCGTGCTGGTGGCCAACAAGGAGATCGAGGCGGAGGTGCTGAAGTCTGGTTGCCTCGATCTGGTGGAACCCTTTGTGACGACCCACGACCCTTCGGCCTTTGCCCGCTCGAACCTGGCGCATGCGCACGGCCAGAGCAAGCACTGGCTGAAGCGTCTGGTGCCCGTTCTCAGCTCGAACCGCGAGGAGGCCCGCAACCTGGCCGCCTTCCACTTCTGCATGGAGGCGGGCATCAAGCGGGAGCAGGGCAACACCGACATCTTTCGCGAGATCAATGCCATCGAAGCACTGAAGACGGTGGCCAGCTGTCCGAATGCCATCGCCTCGAAGTTTGCCGCCCAGGCGCTGCGCCTGATCGGGGAGACTGTGCCGCACAAGCTGTCGCAGCAGGTGCCCCTGTGGTCCGTCGAGGATGTGCAGGAGTGGGTGAAGCAGATCGGGTTCAATGGCTACATCGACCGGTTCGAGGAGTCCCAGGTGGACGGCGATCTGCTGCTGAAGCTCAACCAGGACAATCTGCGCGACGACATTGGCATCGGCAATGGCATCCTGCTGCGGCGCTTCGAGCGCGAACTGCAAAATCTCAAACGCATGGCCGACTACTCATCCAAGGACACGGCCAAAATGCATCAGTTTCTCTCGGAGATCGGCACCGACTACTGCACCTACACATACGCCATGCTGAATGCCGGCATCGACAAGTGCGCCCTGCCGCACGTCAACGAGGACATGCTGATGACAGAGTGTGGCATCCACAACTCCATCCATCGACTGCGCATCCTGAATGCCGTCAAGAATCTGGAGAACTCGCTGCCCAGCTCCTCTGAGGAGAACATGGCCAAGACGCTGGATGTGTTTGTCAGCTACAGACGTTCCAATGGCTCACAGTTGGCCAGCTTACTGAAGGTAAACTAATCGAAGGATCGACAGGCAATGGGAAGGAGCATTATGTAAACTTTTGTGTGTGTTTGCAGGTCCATCTTCAGCTGCGTGGCTTCTCAGTGTTCATCGATGTGGAACGTTTGGAGGCGGGCAAGTTCGACAATGGACTCCTGAACAGTATTCGGCAGGCAAAGAACTTTGTTTTAGTATTAACGCCCGATGCCCTGCATCGCTGCATTGCCGACGAGGACTGCAAGGATTGGGTGCATCGCGTAAGTGCCGCCTTAATCGCAATCAAAGGTTTAAGCAAAGTTTTACCCATGAATGGATGTCCCCTATCTGTCCCCTGCTGTTTTTTTATATAGGAAATTGTGGCTGCTTTGAACTCCAATTGCAACATTATACCCATTATGGATCAGCACTTTGATTGGCCGGAGGTGGAGAGGCTGCCAGAGGATATGCGCAGTGTGGCGCACTTCAATGGCGTCAGCTGGATACATGACTACCAGGACGCGTGCATCGACAAGCTCGAAAGGTATATTAAGCGACGCATTTAGAGACATAGGCGCATAGAATGCATTTTGGCATCTGGCTGGGAACTGGCTGGGGATCTGGGATCTTCCTCAAAAATCTATCAATTCTTTCTATCGAAACTCAAATAATTCCCATTCTTCTGATTCTGATGCGGCAGATTTTTGCGCGGCGAAAAGAATATCGATCGCATTGCGGCCATGGTGCCTGGGACGCCCGAAGCGGTGTCATACCGACGAATGCACAGCAACGATTCCGACTACCAGAGCGGAGGAGTGGGAGGAGGAGCATCATCCAGCGGTGGAGGAGGCGTCGGCGGCGGCGGTGGTGTTGGCGGCACAGCGGGCAGTGTGGTGGATGGCCTGATGGCGGCCAATGGCAGCGGACAAGGTGGGCCAACAACGAGTAGTAGTAGTAGTAGTAGTACTACTCCCAACAACTCCAACTCCAGTTCAAATGCAAGTTCAAATGCAAATGCAAATGCTAATTCAACTCCCAACCGGAGCCAGAGTCCGGCGTAGAGACCGACCCCATAAAAGTAAAAAAAGAAAAACAAACAAACTAAAAACAGAGCCTCTCGACCTCCCTCGAATATGTCTTAAGGTTAAGCGGAGATTCTCCTCAAGTTACGGTCAAAGTTCAAGCCTTTGAGCACACTACTCTCAATCTCCCCACCCTACCCACCCACAATCTCTCTCTCACCCACTGACACACACACACACACACACAAACACCCATACATTACACTCTCTCTCTTTTTTCTCTCTACCACCTAATAATGATAATAATACTTTAATTCTGATTGCAAAACAAAACCAACACCACTCTCGAAACTCGCTAAAAACTCGCTCGAAACTCGCAGCTAATCACCAGGCAAATAGATACCGGCAATCCCCCTCACCGGCCCGCCAACGGGGCAGCACCTCGCAGCTGAGCGGCTATGCCAGGCACGGAAAACGCTCCAACATTCTGCCACCGTATCGCACCCAGCAGGCGGCATTGCTCCACAAATCCGGAGCCGGTTCGGCCTCCATGCAGAACATGATGCCGCTGGCGTATTTGCCACCGCGACGCAGCTCGGCCGCTGGTCTGGGGCACAGTGCGGCTGGAATGGGCAGTGGCTATCGGTCGCACAGCGTGGATGGGCTGCTGGACCAGGCATCCGCCAGCCAGAGCAGTCTGGCCACGCCCGAGCAGAGGATCGCGGCAGCGGCGGCAATGGTGACGGCCGGTAGCACAGCGCTGACGAATGCCAGCTCCACGTGCACCCTGCAGCCGGAGGAGGACGAGGAGCCTACGGACACGGACACCTGCGACCATGTGACGAGGCGAGAGAAGCGCCTGGCACCGCCCCCGAATGTGCAGCAGCATCGCAAGTCGCGGAGCCTGGATCACATACTGTCGAAGCAGACCCTGGCCGAGCTGCTGCCGCCGAGCATCGAGCCCAACGACGAGACGCAGAGCATGCAGAATCTGGCCATGCCACTGACACCGCAGCCCCAGCGACGCGATCAGAGCTCTTCCTCGAAATCCCCCACGCCAGAGCGACCCACGCACTCGCATTACAGTCGCCAGAGTCCCGAGGGCGTCAGCTCGACGGAGAGCGAGCGTGAGGATGGGAAATCGCCAAAGTCGCAGCAACAGCCGCATGGGAACCAGCAGCGGGCGGCGGCGCATGTGCATCGCGGCGGGAGCCTGAACAGCAACAAGACATCGAACTCATCGCTGGGCTCCAATAACAGTGCCAGCAACAACAAGACCATCTTCAATCGCACGATGAAGAAGGTTCGCTCGCTGATCAAAAAGTAAGCCAAACCGTAAGCCAAGCAAAGCCAAAACGTTGAGCAAAGCGAAGCTGTCTTGACGCGTCACTCGCTACTTCCACTCATCTAGTTTAGTACTTCGCTCACTAAGTGCCTGTTACTCGCTACTCGTTGCATTTGTGCCATCTAAAACCGAATCTCATGCATTTTCCATACTCATACTCACATAATCATATCTAACCCACCACCCCTGGCCCCTCTCGCTGTACTTCTCTGTCTCTCCTCTCTCTCTCTCTGGTGATGGTACTCTCGCTAGCAAGTTATCGCTCGCCACTCGTTGTTTATACTCGTTAAGCTAAGCCATTCACTAAAACTCGCCTGCGTTGCCGAAAGCAAAACCGAACGCCCCTCCTCCACCCACCATCTGTTTCTCTCTCTATCTCTCTCTCTCTAGAAAGTCTATTTGCCATGTGATTAGTTGTTGATTTTTGATAAATTAACTAATTGTTTTTTTTTTTTGTGACAAATGAGTAAGCGAATTTAAGCTGCAATTGATAAACTAATTTATGAGAAAAGAAACCACAAAACACAAAATTAACGACTGCATAGCCACGAACCCTAATTTATAAACAAACAAAACAAGAAACAAAAATTCAACAGAAACACACACCCTATACATAATATGTATGTAATGTTCTATTTATAGTTGATATATATTTTTAAAATTTGTACATTTCTTTCGTATTTTGTATTTGATCTTGTAACCGTCCGCAAAAAAAAAAAAAATCAAAAAAAAAAGAAAATCAAATTAAGTGGCTTGAAACGAACCTATTTAAGTGATATTTAAACGATAAACGAAATTTATTTAATCCAAATTTTACAAAACAACAACAAATGCTGTACAATACTTAATTTTTAGCATATTTCAATTGATTTTGCAATATATACATACATACACATCCACATATATATATATACCTATATATTTAATATTTAAATAGCGCCTAAAAATTGGCTTACTAAGTGCCTCGAAACGATTTAATTTAAAACAAACAACAACAAAAAAGAAAGAAAACACAAGAAAAGAACAACAACTACAAAAAAGAATAAAAAATGTGAATTAATAAAATGAAATGTGTATTATTTCCACCTGCCCCCCTGTCCCTGTGCTTTATCAGCCCATACTCTTTCATCCGCATGTTTTACATTCCCCTTTTCGTTTTGCGTTTCGTTTTGTGTTTCGTTTTTTGTTTTTTGTTTTGTGCTGCTAACGGAATTTCGATTAGCTTTTATTTAATTCTTTCTCCATTTGTATATTTTCTCTCTATTTCTTTATTTTCTTCCACTCTCTTTCTCTCTATCTGGATTCTGTTTTGCAGACCATGAGAGAAACATTGGCCACTGCTGCAATTCGTTGTAACTGTTGTTATCCCTGTGACTGTACTCCCGCCCGCCCACACACACACACGCACACAAACACACTCACACACACCACCCACAACCTGCGAATCGACTTCGATCAGCACACGTCCATCTCCTGAGGTGATCGATGATGACCTCCCACAGCATCAGCTGTGGCAACCAACAACCAACATTCATATTGTTATTTATTATGAAAAAAATAAACAAAAGATCAAGAAACACCAATAACAGTAGCTATGTGTATGATAAGTCTATGTTAACTGTTAAACTAATGCGACTCTCCTTACCTTACTCCCCACCCCGCAATGCGTGAAACAGCAACGAACTGGAGGACGAGGAGCTGTCGGGAATTATTCTCGCCAAGGCCACTTCCCCAAATGCTGGCCGCATGATATTCTGGTAGCACACACTCAACGAATTTTAGCAAGACAAAACTGTATATAAATAAAACGAATCGATGAAAAATAAAACTAAAATTTCAAACGAAACAACATTTGAATCCTTCAGCAGGCGTGGCAACTCTACTGAGCTTGGCTTCAGTGCTGTAAACCGTACACAAGTAGGCTGTGCTTTTCTGTGGTTTTTCCTGCGTCGCCATTTCCATTTTAATCTCGTCATTTGGTCTCACAAACCTGTCTCGAGCACATCGTATTTTGAACAGAACAGAACAAATTCCGTAAATCGAACTGAAAAAAGTTACAAAATTGAAATGGCAAAGAATATTGAGGATATAATCAGCTACGAGCCAGCTGATGCTCTAATTTTCGAGGGGCCATTCGACAAGCCCATTAAGCGCAATCTGGTTCTTCGCAATCTCGTGGGTAAAGATATGGCGTACAAGATGAAGACAACCTCGCCGCGCCTGTTCTTCGTCCGTCCGAATATTGGGATACTTATGGCTAATTCGTCGATCAACATCGAAATTTTCATGCAGCCGGCATGCAGCCGACGGTCACCTTCTGATAAACGTCACAAGTTTCTAATTGTGGCTGCCGAAGCTACTGACGATATTGGAGACTTGCAGGATTTCTTCAAGATGCTGGACCCGGCCAACATGTGGGAGGGCAAGGTCCGCTGCGATTTGTTGCATCCTCAGACGGAGATTAACGACACCATTAACGAATTGGACGAGACCATCCGTCATGTTGCTGGTGGAGTAGTGGCTCAAGTGGCTGAGGTTGAAATGCTCTCTGAAGAGTCGGAGCGCTCATACGACGCCCTGGAGGGTCACGAACTGGAGGAACTGAAAATGATGAAGGAAAAGGTGGCTAATCTGGAGAAGGAGCGACTTAATTTGGACCAGGAAATGGAGGACATACGCAATGCTGCTAAGAACAAGCAAAAATTCAAGAAAATCGGTATTTACAATCGTTCCAATATACTGTTGATTGCCACAGTTCTCAGCATCGGTGCCGTCTTACTTGCTACCAAATATGGCAATTATGTACAGCAACTTATTAAACAAGTCTTCTAAATGACTGTTCTGTTAAAAGCATTTACAAATACATAATTGCTTTTTCCATTAGATGTTTCAGTTTTTTGTTGTAGAAAATTCAAGAAATCCCCATAATCAAAAAAAATAAAAATTTTGCAGAACCGTACGTCATGCAACAACAAATGGCGGCTTCCAGTGGCGGCCTAACAGCGAGATTCGTTTGAATCAGATTTCGATAGCTGGGTATCGAAACATCAGTGCACAGTTATGCCGATAGTTCCATTCAGTGATGTAAAACGGTCAAGTTAAGAACCTTAAAAACCAGGGGAACATACTTTGCATACATTGAGTACTTAAAACTAGCAAACTTTGTAGGAAATTAATTCATTTGGTGTGGAAAATTATATGATCGGTGTGGAGGGTTCCGTTTAGCTAGTAATCGTAAGCCGAATTTCAAAATCGAGCAAGGCAGCGCTGCCGCCGTCGCTGCTGTGTATCGCTACACACACGTATTTTATACGAGAAATAGTCAAATTGAATATACATAATTGTAAATATCGAGGTGCTCGTCAACAACAATGTCCGCGCGTATGCTGAAGAAGTTGCAGGGCGCTGACAAGCTGCCGCCGCCGCCCGATGACGAAGAGGGCGAGGAATTGAGTGACAATGACGAGCTGGAGGACAACAATACTGTCAGAGATCGCAAATCGCATTTAAATCCATTTGATCTGGTACGTAGCAATGACACACGAGTGCCACCTCAACGTTTCATGGGGGGTCGTGTCATTCCATGCCATTCCAGTTAAATCAGCCCGGACTGAGTCTCTCGGAGAGCGAGTTCAAGGAGGATGACAACGAAACGGAACATCCGTCGGCTGCATTGCCCAGTGCCGCTGCCAAAAAGAAGAAAAAGAAGCGCAAGAAGAAGGTCAAGTCCAGCGGCAATCACATCAGCAGCGAGGACAACGAGCGGCAGGATAAGTACTTTGAGAAGGATCCATTGCTGGGCAAAGTGTACGATGCAGTGCCCAGGCAATCGATGAAGCAGCAGGCAGCTGCTTCCGCTGGAGCTGCCGGCGGATCGAAGAAGCTGCTTAGCGTGGAGTTGCGACACCTAAACTCGCATAACGAGATGCGACGCACCTTTGGCAAGCGGGTGGTCAAAGTGGAGTAAGTGATGCCCACTAGGGACTATTGCTTCTTTCGGCATTATATATTTTGGTGGTTTTTTTTTCGGACAGAACCAAGCGGGGCCGCCAGAAGCCCACTCTGAAGTCCACCTACATGGTGTCGGCCAGGGAATCGTGGCCACCGCTGACCAAGAACACCATCACGATGCAACTGCTGCCGACAATCGAGTTGCCCGGCTCGTCAAAGTCCACGAAGAGCAGCAGCAACGATGGAGTGCAGTGGTTCGCGTTCGAGCATAGCCAGTACTACCAGGGAGTGCAGCACATGTTCCTCTCTGCCCTGGAGCGCATCGATTCCGAGTTCCTGATCACGCTAATCAAGCGCTGTCCGTATCACGTAGACTCGCTGGTCCAGCTGAGCGAGGTGTGCAAGATGACCGAGGACTTTGCCCTGGCCGCCGAGCTGCTGGAGCGCGCCCTTCTCCTGCTGGAGTCCTCGCTGCACATCAACTTCAGCCTGACGTCGGGCAACTGCCGCCTAGACTATCGTCGTCAGGAGAACCGCTCCTTCTACATTGTGCTCTTCAAGCATGCCCAATATCTGGAAGAGCGTGCCTGCAGTCGCACAGCGTTTGAGATCTCCAAGCTGCTGCTGAGCCTCCAGCCAGAAACAGATCCGCTGGCCATGATTCTGGTCATCGACTACTATGCCCTAAGGAGCAAACAGTTTGGTTGGCTGGTGGAGTTCTACGAGGAGTACAATGCCACGCGGAATCTGTCTCAGCTCCCCAACATGGCCTACTCCTACGCCCTGGCCCTGTACACGCTGCACGGCGCCTGTGAACGCTCCAACGAGGCTCTGCAGTACGCACTCCTCATGTTCCCGGCTGTGCTGAGGCCATTGCTCGACGAGATGTCTGTGCAGACGGACAAGCGCGTGTTGGCCTCGTCATATTTCTTCTCGGACGTGTCGGGAAAGTGAGTTCAAGAGGCTTTCGATTATCGCTATCTAATCACACTCTCCCATACATGCACTAGTCAATCGCCCGCCCTGCACCAGCTTGTGTGCTTGTATGTCTGCCGTGCCCGAGTCGTTTGGCGTTCGACCGAGGTGCTGCCCTGGCTGGAGTCCAATGTCAACGTCGTGCTCGATCGCATCGACAGCAAAGACCCCGTCGTTAATGAATACAAAGAAAAACGATCTGTGCGCTATGGCGGCACACCGCCACGACCCATTCTAAGGCATGTGATACTCTCCGACTACAAGGAGAAGGTTCCGCTGGCCGTCTTTGTGGCCAAGGAGAAGCAGGCGATTATGACCTACGATCCACTGCCACCACCAGACAGTGTCAATTGCTATCAACGGTACGACCGCCTGCTGATAGGTGCTGATCTTGGCTCCTCTAATTTGAATATTCTTTGCAGAAAGTCTTCATCCAGCAGCAGTCCCACAAACAACCCCAACAACTCTGTATCGATGTTTTTCCAATCCCTTTTGCCATCGTTCAATCTGAATAACATTGCGGCAGGTCAACAACAACAACAGCCCCAGGTGGCAGGAGCAGAAGCTGAAGCAGGAGCTGCCGCAGTGGAGCCCGGCAGGCCAGCCAACGGCGAAGCCGAAGGTTTGCTCAGCTAATCACTTAATTAAATATGTAGTTATAAAGTGTATAAACTGTGAAATGATTGCAGAAGTTGGCCTGCAGCAGTCGCTCACTTTGATGATGGATGCCATGCGTGACTTTTTGCAAAACTTTCGCGTAGCGGAGCATCTGCGCTCCCCGGAAACGGCAGCGGCCCAATCGAGCAGCAGCAACGACGAGGAGGAGGGCTCCAGCGACTATGTGGATTAGTCAATTATTTAAAGTTATGGCTTGGAAACAAACACCGAACCTTTTTGCTATATTCCCTCAGCTAAAGCGACACCGTCACAAAATTTATATACATATATATATATATATATATATATACATACATACATATATTAGAGCAATTTGAACGAAACACACACAGACACACGAACATATATGAACGAACAATGCATTGAATAAAAATTTTCCAGTAAAAGCTTCCGGATCAAAGGAGCGAGCCACCGTTTTGAGCTTAAAGAATGTTTTATTGATTTATTTAATGCCATTTCAATTACGCCTTATCAATATAACAAACAGATTTCTCCACAATAATTCGTATCTCTTTTTGTTTTTTTGCTTTTGTTTTGTTTTCTGATTCAGTTTTGTTTTTCTGTAAACCTTTTTTTCGCTTCGCAGTTATTGCAATTATAAAATAGTATTACTATGACAAGTACAGTGGTGTTTCCGTATATAAGAGTGAAGTGAATAGAGCAGGGGGCGGGGCTGGGGGTATGTGTGATAGAAGTAATGCAATACACCTTAAAGAGTAGCAAACGCGTAACTGGCAGACATCGGAGTTGTTGTTGTTTAAAGAGAGAGAGTTTTAAGCTTAAATTAGAGCGAAAACTTAGAAAATTTACACAATTGGTAGACACATTTAAATGCTAAACACATAAGGGGGGCTGTGGCTAATACTTTAGCGTGTGGAATACATAATCAGAGCAAACAAAATCAAATTTAAAATTGAAATTATTAATAATAACCGCTGCTGCATTGGACAGGCATTGGATACCGACTGAATCGGATCACATCAAATTATGTCATGGTGCCAAAGACGGGATTGTGACGGCAAATGCTTGGACCATACTCCTCGTAGGCGGCCTTTGTGTGACAGACCTGATAGAACTCGGGCTGTAAATATAAAACCACAATAAACATTATCATCAAGGACTGTAAAGGACTCCCACGTGATGTTCCCAGCTCACCGTTGAGGCCAACATGCTGCCGCCAAACCACACTGCATAGCGCTGCATGTGATGCGTAATCACTTGAACATCAATTGGTTTTGGCTGTGGAATTCAAAAGTCCGACTCAGATCATGACTCATTCGTGAAAAAGAGAGAGGGAAGGGAGGGACGATAACTAACCTTAATGCGTCCCTCGGACAAATTCTCGCTGATGCGTAGGCGCGTGTCCACCGATCGCTTAATGTCTCGCTGCAGACGCCTGCCAAAGTCCTTGAACATGGTGGAGCCACCGCTGAGGACAATGTTGTTGTACAGCGGACGCCTCACATCGATGGGACAATTCTGTATGACATTGTCGACAATCTCGGAGAGGGGTATGGTGAAGTCGGGATTCGAGAACTCGGGATGGAAGAAGATCTCCGGGCCCAGGAAACGTTCGTAGCCCACATCGACGTTGAAGGGGGACTTGGTGACCGTGTTGACGCCCGAATAGTTGCGTATCCATTTATTTGGCTCTGAGTCGTACTTGGCAAACTCTTTGGCAATGTCGGGGCAGATGTAGCAGTGCTTCTCTTTGATCGCTTTGGCAGTTTCGAGGCTCTGTTCGGGCGGTATGCCCACCTCCCGCTCGCGCAGCAAACTCTGGATAAACGATGTGATATTGCGTCCAGCAATTGGAATGTGCTTGATGCAAGAGCCAATCACGTAGCCCTCGGCCTAAGGGAAAGACATCCTTGATTAGTACCAGAAGCACTACGATGGGTGTGTAAATGTTTTTTTGGCTGTGCCAACAGAAATATTTGCTGATAAGATATGGAGGGGCGCTCTATTTACCACGGGTATCACGTGCGTCACTCCATCGCCACTGTCCACCACAATGCCGGTGAGGGTGCGCTCCTCGGCGGATCTGGAAGCCCAACTGGCTGCCAGGGCCAGAACGGCCTGCACGGCGATATACAGGCCAGGAACATTGAATGTTTCGAACATTATTTCCGCCGTATATTCCCGATTCTCGGGCGTATTTAGTGGCGGCTCAGTCAGCAGGAAATAGTGATCCTCGGGCTCTGCGCGCAAGTACTTGAATATGCACTGCTCCAGGAAGCGCTCCATTAAGTCCCAGTCCTCCACCAGACCATGACGCACCGGGTACTGCAGGGGGCGATAATCAAAATGAAAGAATTGCTGCCGATAATCTTATCAGTGCTGCGACATACCTTGATGGAGTAACCAGTGGCATCGAAAGCTTCATCGCCAATGAAAAAGTCCAGGTCCTCTATGCCTTTTGTGATACGCCGCGTATTGGTGTCGCCTACGCGAGCCGACTCCTTGATGGCTATGGCCGAGGGTATGATGAACTGCGGCTCCTTGTTGCCAGCAAATCCCATCTTCGAGTAGCTGCAAACGTAAACATCGGAATCAGACAGTCGACCTAATTTTTTTTCCCAATTGGAGACCCCCGCAGGCGGTGGCGGCGACGAAACTTACCCGGTGCCCACATCGATTACGCATGCCGGTAGCCTGCCTGTCATTGTCACTGATGATTGTGCTTGTGTTTCTATCAAACCGGCTCAATTCAACTAATATCTCACGTCTAACACCAACTTAAATCCGTTTCTCCGACTGATAAACACTAAATTTTAGATATTTTCAACCACACCTCCGCCAAACGATGTGTCACTTTTTGTCTTTGTCATACATGCATTCAGAGTTGCAGCCAGCCAATTATCGATAGGCAAAAAAACTGATCAAAATTGTTCTAAATTTTAAAATTCTAAAAATTATTTTTGTGTTAATTATTGCAATTTGGATATTTGATTTTTGAAAACAGCGCGTTCATTACATAAAACAACAGATTGTCTTGAGTTGTTGACTTCAATATGTATATTATACATTATATACATTCATTATATAGATTTTTAAAGAAAGCTTAATACATATGTATACAATATTACTGTGATTGTGATTTAATTTATGTTTGTTTTTCTTTTTCTCAAAATTGTCTTTTTCAAAATAGCCGCCCGCGCTTATCGCACAAAAATACCGATATTTTGGTGTAACCCATAAACCCATATAATCAAAAGTCTATATATCTTATCTAACAAGTATCTAATTTAAACAGAAAATTATAGTTAATATTAATAATTTAATTATTATAAATAATATCACCCACAAATATATTAGCAACAAAAAATATATATCGATATGTTGAACTGCTATACACGCTTCGTCTTGCAAATTTCGGCGGTGTGTGTGTGGCCGTCATAGCCTTTTCCACGTTTTTCCTTATAGCTATATAGGGTGCATATATATATATCTGCAATTAGGCCCTTGCAGTGGCGTTGTGTGGCAATTTGTTAAACAAATAGATCAACTCGCGGGTGCTTTGTGGGCCCATTGGTTCTGTGCAGAGGAGCAGCGACGACCGGCAAAACGTGCATTCAATAGGAAATAAGCAAGAGAGTGAGAGAGGCGACCCCAACGAACAGGCGAAAATGGAGGCACAAAAACTCACGGAACTGTTGCGCGCAACTATTGATCCAAATCCCGAGCAGCGCAAGGCCGCCGAGGATCAACTGGCCCAGGTATGTCCTCAGTCCTTACTCCTCCACCCCCCGCGCCCAAACGCGTGGCAAACAAATGCAAAAGACCTTTGAGATGGCGCCATCGTCAAAAACCATGTGCTTTTTTAATTGTTCGCTTTTAACCTCCCATCCCTCTCTTTCTCCCATTGCACTGCCCAGTGATTTGTGTGTGTGTGTGTGGGTGTGGGTGTGGGTGTCAGTGTCAGTGAGAGTGTGGGTGTAATGGGGCCTCTGTCCAACAGTAAACTGATATCGGTCGAAGGAGAAAGGGCAGCTTTATTGGTTTTACCAATCATCTATCAATAACCTTGTGGCAGGGCAGAGCAGGGAGCTATGTTCCTCCGCAACAAGTACTTTTTCCCCGATTTGATGTATGGGAATGGATCGGGTTCGTGGCTGGCACTGTGGGTGCGAAATATGTTTTTCCCATTAAATTTTAAAGTTTATTTTGCAGTCTTACGCAATCTACTTTCCAGATTAAACGGGTTTCCAGCTTCCAGTGTTTCGTCTCTCTCAGAACAGAATCTTAATTAGGGACGTTTCCATTTGACATTAATTACCCAATTGCTTTGGCTCCACTGTTCCATGGGCATGCTCATTACGACTGAGTCAGCATCTAACAATTTGCATGTTCGTCCCTCCCACACCCTACCCCCATACCCCCTACCCCATGCCTCCTAATTCTATTGGTTAATTAACTTTATCAGCATTTATGGAAAATTGTCGTCGGCCACCGGCGGCTGCTCACGGTTCGGTTCCATGGCTCTGCCTCTGCTGCCTGCTGCCTGCCATATTCATTGGGGAATTGTGAACAGAATTTAAAGTGGTGGGTCGGGTCGGCGGGTGCCATCGATACGGCATTGGGCATTGGTTAACCCATTGTGGCCCGGCCAGCATTGCTCATCCCGCCCACCCGACAGCAGCAGCTGTATAAACAAATCGGGAAAATGGGGAAAATAATCTACGACATCCAAATTTGATTTTCAATTTCATTTAATTTTTCTCCTTTTTCCCCCGCAGATACACAAAATCATTGGATTTGTGCCCACCATTCTGCAAATCGTTATGCAAACGACGCTGGAGCAGCCGGTGCGGCAGGCGGGCGCCGTCTACTTGAAGAATCTGATCAACAGCAGCTGGTCGGATCACGAGGCAAAGCCCGGCGAGCCCATACCCTTCTCCATACACGAACAGGATCGGGCCATGATCCGTGGCACCATTGTGGATGCCATTGTACATGCCCCCGAATTGATCAGGTAATTCAGGCAATTTCGTAGTTCTCACATTGCTCACATTTCGACTAACTTGGGGCTGTTCGTTCTGTTCAGGGTTCAGCTCTCCGTCTGCGTTAATCACATCATCAAGAACGATTTCCCCGGTCGCTGGCCCCAGGTGGTGGACAACATTAGCATCTATCTGCAGAACCAGGATCTGAATGGCTGGAACGGTGCGCTGCTCACCATGTATCAGCTGGTGAAGACGTACGAGTACAAGCGATCCGAGGAGCGGACACCGCTCAACGAGGCTATGAATCTGCTGCTGCCGATGATCTATCAGCTGATAATCAGGCTGCTCAACGAGCAGTCGGAGCAGTCGGTTCTCCTCCAGAAACAAATACTCAAGATCTACTACGCCCTCACGCAGTACAGCCTGCCGCTGGATCTCATCACCAAGGAGATCTTCGCGCAGTGGATGGAGATCTGTCGCCAGATAGCGGATCGTGAGGTGCCCGATTGCTCGCACCTGGACGAGGATGAGCGCACCGAATTCCCCTATTGGAAGACCAAGAAATGGGCCCTCCATATCATGGTTCGCATGTTTGAGCGGTACGTTGAATGGAATACCGGACCGAAAGCCCTAAAGGAGCTCCCCTAATGATCGTTTATCTCTCTCTCTCTCTCTTGTTGACTTGTAGCTATGGGAGTCCCAGCAATGTGGTTAGTGAAAAGTACCAAAAATTCGCTGAATGGTATTTGCCGACCTTCAGCCAGGGTGTTTTGGAGGTGCTCCTCAAGATCCTCGACCAGTACCGCAACAGAGTCTATGTCTCGCCACGTGTCCTCACCGATGTGCTAAACTATCTCAAGAATGCGTATGTATCCATTAATTGCAGCTCCTTTTCATTACATTCAATGTAATTTGCTGTGCTATTCCTATTTCAGCGTAAGCCATGCATACACCTGGAAGCTGATCAAGCCCCATATGGTGGCTGTCATACAGGATGTCATTTTTCCCATTATGTCCTTCACGGACTCCGATCAGGAGCTGTGGGAGAGCGATCCCTATGAATACATTCGCTTGAAGTTTGGTAAGTGAAACGATTGGCATTCAATCAATCGCCTCTGTTGCTAACGTCCTCGTGTTGCCTTCCTTTTGCAGACATATTCGAGGATTATGCCACACCTGTGCCGGCTGCCCAATCGCTGCTGCACTCCATCTGCAAGAAGCGCAAGGGTGTCCTGCCCAAGGCTATGGCCACAATAATGCAGATCATAACCTCCCAGCAGGCGGACAACAAGCAAAAGGACGGAGCCCTGCACATGATCGGCACCCTAGCCGATGTCCTGCTGAAGAAGGCGCTGTACAGGGACCAGGTGGAGTCCATGCTGACGACATATGTGTTCCCCGAATTCCAGAATCCCGCTGGCCATATGAGGGCGCGTGCCTGCTGGGTGCTGCACTATTTCTGCGACGTACAGATCAAGAATCCGCAGGTTCTGGCAGAGATAATGCGGCTGACCACCAATGCCCTGCTGACGGACAAGGAGTTGCCCGTGAAAGTGGAAGCCGCCATTGGGCTGCAGATGTTCCTATCGTCCCAGGACGACGCGCCGCCCTATGTGGAGGCGCAGATCAAGGAGATCACCAAGGAGCTGTTGACCATCATTCGGGAGACGGAGAATGAGGATCTGACGAATGTCATGCAGAAGATTGTCTGCACCTTCACCACACAGCTGCTGCCGGTAGCCACCGAGATCTGTCAGCATTTGGCCACCACTTTCAGTCAGGTACTCGAGTCGGAGGAGGGATCCGATGAGAAGGCCATCACCGCCATGAGTCTGCTCAACACAATCGAGACCCTGTTGAGTGTGATGGAGGAGCATCCCGAAGTGCTGCTCAATCTGCATCCCATTGTCATCAATGTGGTGGGTCACATATTCCAGCACAACATAACGGGTAAGAGAGAGTGAGAGTGCTTTGGCATACGAGCCAAGAGAGAGAGAGAGATTTCTAATTAATTTCGCTACGCAGACTTCTATGAGGAAACGTTCTCGCTGGTGTACGATCTGACGTGCAAGGCCATCTCCCCGGAAATGTGGCAAATGCTGGAGCTGATCTACCAGGTATTCAAGAAGGATGGCATCGATTACTTCATCGACATTATGCCGGCGCTGCATAACTATGTGACAGTGGATACGCCAGCCTTCCTCTCCAATCCCAATAGGCTGCTGGCCATACTCGACATGTGCAAAACGGTACAGAGATAGCTCCTCAATCCAAACCAGTTACCATTACCATTCTGCTCTCTCTGGACAGATGCTCACTGGCAATCCGGGCGAGGATCCAGAGTGCCACGCAGCCAAACTGATGGAGGTCATCATTCTGCAGTGCAAGGGCCAAATCGATTCGGTGATACACATGTTCGTGGAGCTGGCTCTGTCGCGACTCACACGCGAGGTTCAGTCTTCGGAGCTGCGCACCATGTGCCTGCAGGTGGTGATTGCGGCCCTCTACTACAATCCCCAGCTGCTTCTCACCATTCTGGACAAGATGTCGCAGCCGAATAACGAGCCAATTAGCTCGCATTTCATCAAGCAATGGCTTCACGACACCGACTGTTTCCTGGGGTAAGACTGGCCCATCCCCTCCCCTCTGTTTCTGGTTTAATCCTAACCCAATTCCGTTTTCAGGATTCACGATCGCAAACTGTGCGTCCTTGGCCTGTGCACACTCATCTCGCTGGGCGATGCCAAGCCGCAGGTGCTGAGTGAGGTGGCTGTCAAGATTGTGCCCTCGCTGATCCTGCTCTTCGATGGCTTGAAGAGAGCTTACGAGTCGCGGGCCCAGGAGGACGAAGAGGAGGAGGAGGAGGAGGATGGCGATGACTGTGAGGAGGCTCTGTCCAGCGATGAGGACGACATGGATGAAATGGCACCCAACTACTTGGACAAGCTGGCCGAGTTCACCAAAGCGAAAGCGGGCGAGGCTGGCTTTGAGGTCAAGGCGGAGGTCAAGGATGACGATGACGAGTCGAATGACGACGCAGAGGAGTCTGTGGAGGACCTCAACGAGACGGGCCTCGAAACATTCACCACGCCAATTGACGACGAGGAGAACGATAGCGCCATCGATGAATACTGGACGTTTAAGGAAGTTATCACAGGTTCGTTTTTGGAGAAGATTCTGCCCCTCCTCCTGATTTATCTGACTCTGTGCCTATCTTCTTCCTACCTTCAGCACTTTCTGCCCAAGATCAGGCCTGGTATGCGCTGCTGACGTCAAATCTTACACCTGAGCAAGCAAGGGCGCTGCAGGATGTGGTCGTGACCGCCGATCAACGAAAGGCAGCCAAGGAATCGAAGCTGATCGAGAAGCAAGGCGGCTTCACCTTCCCCCAGACAACGGTTCCCTCATCCTTCAAGTTCGGCTCCTAATTAACTGATTAACCAATGAAATTGACACCACACAACCAGAGACTTAGTTCGATTTCTGACTTGATCGTTTCTCATATTCTTTCCAAAACGAAAACGAAAAAAAAAAAAACAAAAACACAAAACACACACTGAATAGGCATGCTGATTATAGCTTTAAGGCATTCTCTTGGTTTCCGTAGTACATTCGATGTACTAAGCAGCACGCGCTGCCGCTGCGAAAGTTCCCCCGTCCCCGGGATAATCGCACATATTTATTGTAGATGTATATTTTACTGTCTATTTCTTGGCAACTCCATGCCAACTAAATTATGATAACTTAAGTCGAAAAGAGTCCACACTGTAAATCTTTGTATGTAAACGAAACGAAACAAAAAAAAACAAAACAAAAACACACCAAGAAGACGAGGTAGTCTCATCAAATGAGATTGTACGACCCTTTCCTCCCTCCCTAGAACTCCGAAAAATGGTCAGAGAATGAGAATTCAACACAGAGCATTTCACATACATTTTCTTTACACACACACACACATTACGCGTATATTATGTAAATGGATCGATATTTTTGAAAAATAAAATCATTTTTAACGTTTGAATTGGAATGCAATTTCATAAATTAAAATTCATTTGAATTTTGTAGACGTTGCCGCCATAAAAAGTAGTGCTGGGTTCGTATGTTTGACAACACTGGTAGAAGTGTTGCAGGTCGCCCGATGCTTGACACTTTTCTGATGCCGGGCATTAATATTGTTTACAAACAAAAATAACAATTAAATAAAGAAAAACATGAAGATAGCGATAGAAGGATGTGCGCACGGCGAACTGGAGCGCATCTACGACACCATAGCATGCATTGAGAAGGAGAGCAACACAAAGATCGATCTGCTGCTATGCTGCGGCGACTTTCAATCCACGCGCAACCTGGAGGATTTACAGACGATGGCTGTACCAAAAAAGTACCTGGACATATGTACCTTTTACAAGTGAGTAGCACCGGAAATTTTAGTATATATTATTCATTAAATATGGCCTGTTGTTCCCCAGATATTACAGCGGTGAGTGCGTGGCCCCCGTGCTGACCATATTCATAGGAGGGAACCACGAGGCGTCGAACTATCTGCAGGAGCTTCCCTACGGAGGCTGGGTGGCTCCGAATATATACTATCTGGGCTATGCTGGCGTGGTCAATGTGAACGGCGTTCGTATTGCAGGCATCAGCGGCATCTTCAAGGGGCACGACTTTCTGCGTGGCCATCACGAATTCCCGCCCTACACGGAATCCACATGTCGCAGTGTCTATCACGTGCGCCAGCTGGAGGTGTTCCGGCTGAAGCAGCTCTCGGGGAAGGTAGATATCTTCCTGTCGCACGATTGGCCCACCGGCATTTACGAGTACGGCAACAAGGCCCAGCTGCTTCGCAAGAAGCCCTACTTTGCGGCTGATATGGAGAGCGGACAGCTGGGCAGTCGGCCGCTGGAGGAGTTGCTGAAGGCGGTGCAGCCCACCTACTGGTTTGCCGCACATTTGCATTGCAAATTTGCCGCCCTCGTGCCACACAATGGCAGCAAAGCCCCAACCAAAGTGGGAGACTGCGCTTCAAGCAGCAGCAGCAGCAGTGAGAGCGAAGATGAGGAGGGCACTCGAGGCTCGAGGCTGCCACCCAAACCAGTGGCTGTCACAAAGTTTCTTGCTCTGGACAAATGCCTGCCCCGACGAGCATTTCTCCAAGTGCTGGACATACCCAGCGAAGCGATTGCGGGCAATCCCCCCACGTTCGAGTACGATGCCGAGTGGTTGGCCATTCTGCAGAGCACCAATCATCTCATCTCGGTGAAGGAAAACTACTACTACCTGCCGGGCAAGAAGGCTGGCGCCATCACGGAGCGCTTTAATTTCACACCCACCGAGGAGGAGCTGTCCTCGTTGACCGCCAAATTCCAGAGCCTCAAGATACCGGAGAACTTTCAGCGAACGGTGCCTGCGTTCGACCCGCAAGAGCACTCCAACTACAAGCATTCGGTCGTGGGTCAACCCAAGGCCCACCTGAACCCGCAGAGCAACACATTCTGTGCCGCCTTGGGTGTGGATGATCCACTCTGTCTGGCGCTGCTGGCCAATGGCAAGGATCTGCCAGCAGTTGCAATCGCAGACGTAGAGCAGAAGCCAGAGGAAACCATTCAGGTTCAGGTTGAAGAACCTATCGACGAGAGCGCCTCCTCCCCTCCTCCAACTGAGCCACTGGTGACACCTTCCAAACGAAAACTGAACCTGTCCCTGCCAGCGCCGACAGTTACAGCAGAAAAAGACGACAACGTGATAGATCTGCCCGAGGAAGATGAGGAAGTGGAGACAGCAGAGCCGACAATCGAAGCAGAGGCAGTCGAGGAAACACCGCCAGCGCCCAGTAGTCCACCCAGCGTCAAGAAGCTGAAGCGTCGGAACCAGAACATCTATCAAGCCGAAGACGATGACTGAATGACTGAATTCCAATAACATATTCCGTGATTGCGGAACGAACTTAAAAAAAAGAGGAAGGCAAATTTATTGAAATAACACAGAAAATGCTTGCTCGCTTGTGGGTCTAGCTGCAGTCTACAAATGATGGGGGGAACACGCTTCACTGCGTCTCGGGTACGTTCTCGGCATAGGCGTCGTCGGCGCATTTGAAGGCACATTTCACCACAGACTTGGGCGTGTCGACCACATCGCAATAGTAGGTGGGCGGCGAGGGGATACAGTGCAGCTGCAATTGGCCCGCATCCAACTTGGGCCGATAGAAGCGGCAGCTGCGTGGGCCATAGAGGGGCATGTCCACGTCGTATGGTGGACTGAGTATATCGAAGAAGGCGGCCACGCCGCCGCCCGCCTCTGTAATGTGGTGATAGTTTCGCTTGCGTGGCGTGAGCATGGCGCTAGGGCTGTGCGGCGAGACCAGGCAGGGCTCCTCGGCGTTCACCTTCACCACAATGGGATCCGTGTCGTATTGCAGTGGCTCGTCGGGCTCCAGCTGCTGTGTGTAGCTCTGAACGAGCAGCTGACCCCAGATGCAGCGCAGCAGGCCAAACATCATGGGATGGTCGTGCAGGGGAATGGAGCTGGCGCCGCGCACAATGAACAGGCTCATGGAGAAGCGCTCGTCCTCAAAGATGTGCATGTAGCTGCAGGGCGCTCGCCCCTGGCTGTGGGACGGCGCCCCAGCGTGGGGTCGAAAGAGCTCCTCCTTGATGTGAAGATCGCGATAGGTGAGCTCATCTGTGAGCTGCTTCAGGTGCTGCAGATTGGCATTGAAGCTGGCGTGGTTGGCCCGATCGAATGTCTTAAAGGCCTGTCGCAGAACATTCATGAAATGAGTCGTCATATTGCCGAATTTTTTGGGTTTTATCAGCAATGCACCCGTGTTAGTGCACTGACGTCAGACGTATTGGATTCTTGCTTGCACGTCGCTCCAGTAAGAGTTAGAAAAGCAACGGAATCGGCACCAAGCGACCAACTTTTGTGGGTCCACAAATGGAGATAAACAAAAAGAATTCCAGCTGACCCACCGATAGTGTTGGACAACGATTAATTTTCCTCATTGGTTGCAATTTTATGTTTTTATTTAAATTTGAAGGAAACGCTAGTTGTAAGGGTTACAGCAGGACTAGAAGCCCCGTTCCTTGGACTGGGTGGCATGTGTCAGTATCCACGACTTGTAGTCGCGTTTCTTCATCGACATTTGCTTGTGGCGCGGATGCGTGGGACAGATGACATAACCGCGTTCCTGGCGCACGACAATGTAGCAGTCCTTGCAGCGCTTCTTTAGGCGTCCCTTGACTTTGAAGCCGGCGACCTGCTGCAGCAGCGTAGAGACAGGTGTCAGCAGTCCTGTGGAAACACTTGTGTTTGCCACCAGTTGTGTTTGGTTGCCGTTGTTCGTCACTCCGATTGTGGTTGCGGTGGGGCGCACTAGGACGTGAAAACTACGTGTGGCACTGAGGCCATTCCACAGGCGGGAACTTTGTTGAAGTATTTTGCTTGCAAAGGACATCTAAAATTGGTCTTTTCATTGAAATTCCTTTAAAATCGTGGGCAAAACACTCACCTCTTGGCCAGATTAACCCAATACCGATAACAACAACAATCTTTGATTGTTAGCCAGCACTGGTCGCTATCGATGACATTTTATCAGCTTAAATTCAATTTAACAGTTTTCTTTTTAAAACTGGATTGTTCTCGTTAAAATAATACACATAAAAACTACTCTTTAAATTATTCGCAGTAAAGTGATATTCATCAAATGCCTTTCATACAGTGAAATTATCCATGGAACTTGTTAGAGAATGTTTAAACGGAAAGATTGTACATCGTTTAATCAATGTTGATGACTTCCATTGGCGGATCAGTGTTCAGGTCGGACTGCTCAATCTTGGAACGTTTGCATTTGGTTGGACCGGCTGCCTCCTCGTCGGACGAGTCCAAAATCTCTGTGATATCCTCCTCCTCTTCTTCCATTGCATCGCTGGGCTTGCGCTTGGTGGCCGTCTTGGGTGCACTCTCGACGGAAAGGTTATCTGTGGCCACGACCATGACATCCTCATCGTTTTCCTCTTCGATTACCAGACAGTCATCGTCATCGTCGTCTTCAATTTCGGTTGGACGACTACGTTTTGAGGTGGAGGGGCCATCATCTGCACCATTCGCCGAACGTTTTCGGTCCTCCTTTGCTTTGACGGTTTCATCTTCCGCCTTCTTTGGCTGCTCCTCTTTGGCCTGCAGCTGAGTGCCGTTGGCCACCACCTCGAAGAGAGCATCCTCTCGTTTTGCATCGAAATGCGATATGATTACGGTCAGCTTGTAGTTTTGATGAAAATCATCACATCTTAGGATTGCGCCGTCCACAATTTTCACATCGCACAGCAACTTGGGGTCGTTCTCTGTCGTTTCACCCTCCTCCGAAGAGATCAGAATAGTGCCTGCGCCCAACATTTCCACGTCGGGATGGAGCATGTTGAGTGTTTTAATCAGCACATCGTCGCGTAGCTCCTTAATGTGAACACGCTTGGTGTCGATGCGGAGGGTGATGGTCGGATCTAGGGAACAGATAGTGCAGTTTGGATTAGGGGCTGCTAACGAGGCGTCTGGGACGAGGAACTGGCCCCGTCCATTGGGCCGAAGGCGAGCATAGACGGCCTGGCACTGTTCCCATTTGGCCTGCAGGACATTAAAGGCTCGCATCACAGAGATGCCAGCAGTGATCGCATTGGTGGTGGCAATAGCGGGTATAATATTCCCCGCCATCGACTTTATCTCAAATCTGGACTTGCGCTCAATGTCGAAGATGTAGGAACGCACATTGGCGCAGGCGGCCACAAAGTCCATGGCCGGCTGATCATCCTTGTCCCAGGCAAGAGTTTCGCCATTTGCCTCAAGCTTGAGGAAGGATGCACTCAGCTCTTTCAGCGTATTGGCAAAGACATGGGCGCACTCCTCCACGGTCCACACCTTGTGATGCTGCCGTGCGAACTCTGGCTGGATATCAGTGGTGCCCTCGGGCACAAGAGTATCCCAGGAGACGGGCACTGGAGCTTTTCGCGAGGTCCAGAGGTTGGACATTTCCAGCAAGTAGTTGATGTCTTCGTTAAAAAACTTGTTAAAGAGCTTCCCAGCATCGTAGTCACAGTCTTTGGCCCACTGGCGGGTGTTGATGCGCACAATATTGCCATTGGTCGAGTCCTCCTTCGTTGGCTTCTTCTCTTCGCTGATCTTCGCCTCACCGTCTCCGCCTGCATCTGCGTCTGCCTCTTTTGGGTCACTCTGGGCATCCGGATCTGCAGCGTCTGGCGAAATGTCTTCATCGTCAATCGACTCTCCAAAAAGTTGACTATAATCGAAGGGTGTTAGTCTTGGAATTCATTCACTCTTGTATTGAACTCACTTGAAGAGATGCTTGGCCCATACAATGCAGTGGATGGGCTCCGAGGGAGTGTTGCGGATGGTGCAGCCGGGAAAATTGCGCTGCTTCTCCTTGGGCGTGCACTCGTAGCATTGAGTGATGCCCTGCTTGATCAGCTCCACCTGACCATTGTAGCCCGAGGTGCCGCTCTCGATCAAAGGAATATCGGCATTAAGACATATGCGATTCACATGAAAGCGGGCAAGACGATTGTCCAGAGCGCTGAGGACTACATCGAACTTCTGGAAGAAGCTGGCGCCGAATTGCGAGCTGGAAAAAACAACAGTAGCTAGAACTAGAATACGGACAAACTATGCGATTCATGGACACTTACGATATGATGCTATCATGGTACGCTGTAATCTTTGCATCCGGATTGAAGCTCAATGCACTTTCCCGTGCCACATTGGCCTTTGATTTGCCAACGTGTTCGCGATGAAAGAGAAATTGACGATTGAGATTGCTCAGGTCAATGGTGTCCAAATCGATCTAAATGCGATGAGAGACCTTTAGCAATGCGACGAAGCCTGCAATCCACAAAACTCACAATTTCAATGTCGTGGAAGCCGCTGAGCACAAGATTCTTGAGAACCTCGCAGCCGATACCGCCGGCGCCCACAACCAGCACCTTGGACTTTTTCACCAGCTCCTGCAATGTGCCTGGGAGAACACCATCGATAGCTGCAGCCATTTTCTATGCAATTAAGCTTCTTAGTTTGAACAATATCTTATTTCAATGTGAAAATTGGCGATTTCTGAAAATTGCAAATGACGCTTGCCGGCAAGAGTGTTGGAAAGTTTCTGAAGGCAGGTTTTCGATTATTGACAGAGACCGATTAGCCCATTGTCGACCATAGAAATAATTACAATATATAAAATAAAATATATTATTAATTGTTTGATTTATTTTAAATTGCACATTTATATATACATATCCCTATTATAGACAGACTGCAACTCTGTCAATAAACTTATATACTGTATGGTTAGTGTCGGATACTTTAGGTGGGTAAAATTATTTTTTTAAATTTAGGAAAAATGTAAAAATTTAAGACAAATTAAAATAAAATGTAAAATTTAGAAAAAAAATGTAAAATTGTAGAAAAAATGTAATAAAAATTAAAAAAAAACCAAAATTTGTTATTATTGCTCAATGACAATAGCTGACTGATATGAAACGAAAAATTATAATTGCTCGCTGACAAAAGCTGACTGATATGAAACGAAAATTCGAACTGCTCGCTGACAAAAGCTGACTGATATGAAACGAATATTCGAACTGCTCGCTGACAAAAGCTGACTGATATGAAACGAAATATTCTAATTGCTAGCTGACAAAAGCTGACTGATATGAAAAATTTTATTTGCTCGCTGACAAAAGCTGACTGATATGAAACGAATAATTATAATTGCTCGCTGACAAAAGCTGACTGATATGAAACGAAAATTCGAACTGCTCGCTGACAAAAGCTGACTGATATGAAACGAATATTCTAACTGCTCGCTGACAAAAGCTGACTGATATGAAACGAAATATTCTAATTGCTCGCTGACAAAAGCTGACTGATATGAAACGAATAATTATAATTGCTCGCTGACAAAAGCTGACTGATATGAAACAAAAATTCGAATTGCTCGCTGACAAAAGCTGACTGATATGAAACGAAAAATTATAATTGCTCGCTGACGAAAGCTGACTGATATGAAACGAATAATTCGAATCGCTCGCTGACAAAACCTGACTGAAATATACGTACGCTGAAAACTCAGCTGCACCACTTTCGTTGTATGAACTGGCACATCTATATACTACTGTATGGTTAGTGATTCAACTGTTTAAATAGAAGGGGCTTAAGTGGGCTAAGTTCGTTTTTTTCTCGGTATATTTACGATATATTTTGAAAATGAGAAGGTATATTTCGGTTCATTTCTGATGTTTCAGTCACACTGGACAGCACCGACAAAACAAATCAAGTCAAATATTTATTTTTCAATATATTAAGATACTTTTCCAAATGACCGCCCAACTCCATTTAGCTCACAAAAAATAATGACATTTTTCGCTCTCAAATCGTGGTGGTTTTTCAAAATTTGCTCTCTTTTCCTAGGTGAAGAGACCGCTTTCGTGGTGACTCTTTTTCGTGGAGTGAGCCACATATATCTTACGGGACGTATGGAACGTCGCAACAATGAATCTTCTTCATCGTTATTATTAATGATATGATTTAAAAAATTATCAATGGATATTTTTTGGTACTCAGCGGAATTGGGACTTCTGAAAACTAGCTAGCCTTGTAGAAAATTGATGTATCTACTGGATAAAATTATTTGTTTAGGGCTGAATGGGCCAACTAGCTAGTAATATTAAACCGAACATCAAAATTATAGAATACGATTTCAATCAATACAATAGAATGTTAACCCATTGTCGACCAGGGGGTTTCTAATACATATTTCCACGAAATTTATGTAGCTTTAACATATTTTACGCATTACAGGTGAAACATGTCGGTGGTCATTTTTGTTTTGTAAGTAAATGAGAGGATGTAGCTACAAGGAGCTTTTACAAACAGTATTATTTTCCGTGGTTTAATAAAGGGTGCTCATCTTTTTAAATAGAGGGGTGTTAAGTGGGTTAAGTCTCATTTGATCGTCGGATTGCCAAGAACATTGACAACACAGGCAAAACAAATCAAGTCAAATATTTATTTTTCGGACATAGTTTTTGTGGCTACGAAAAGACGCGGACCTACAGCCGACACCGCAAGTGCAATTGCATTGCTTGTGAGAAGTCGATATCAAAATCAATTGCGGCATACGGTTAATATAGAATAATGGCCGAAGTGCGACGCAGAAAGGAGGTGGTCCTCGATGAGGCTGCTGCTCAATCTGAGGCTGCGAAGCGCCACTCGTCTGCAGCTGATTCTTCAGACCATGTAAGTGTCGTGTCCAATTAGCTGGCTGCTCTCCCAGGCAATGACTCCTATGTGGAGCAGACCAATTCCTTGCCTCGAACCCCATTCCATTTGCATAATTCATTGGAGCGCAAAGAAAAAAAACATAAGAAACCAATGTGTGTATACCCATACCATTGAGCAAGTATGTACACCCATATGTTGGGTGCGTTGTGTGTGTGGTTTGTTATTCTCTGACGCAAAAGCAGGTGGGCGCAATTGGGGTGGAATTAATATGAGGTGATGCATTCCCGCTCTCTTAAGCTATCTATTGCTTTCCCCCCCCAAGCGAAGAAAATACGGTACTATCCCTTCAGAGAGCGCCCTCTGGCAGTGTCTCACTTGATATTACTACACCTTGGGCGCAGGCGATAGAGAGAGAGAGAGAGAGAGAGTGATTGAGAGCGCAGGCCAGCAGGCGAAAATCCAATAACCTAGACCCCCTGTCCCCATCCCGCGGGTTGCAGCAGTGTAACGCCATTATATTGTGCAAATCCAATTATAGTGGATTCCAGCCATTACGGAAGCGCACACCCCCTTAAGGGAGGGGAGAGGTCACCCGACTAATTTCTGCAATGGTTCCGGCTTTATTCCTCTCTCTGATAAGAGCACCTTCTTTCCCCTCACCCCTCATGGCTTCTTATCAATGATTTGGCAACAAACAAAACACGCCACCGAAAATCCGACAATTTGTTTCTCTCTCCCAGATAAGTGTGTGTGTGTTTGTGTCTTGGATAAATGGCGGCATATCGTTGGCTGATATTCTGATTATGGGTATATAGCCATAGTATATATTTTGGACTTTGAACGGCGGCCCCTCGTTAAAAATGTATAAGCTTCACCCCCTGCCCCGAGAGGCTATTTAGCCAGACAAATTGCATTTCTAATTGTTTTCCCGCTCCGCAGGTGGACTCTGAGGAGGAGAAAATTCCCGAGGAGAAGTTCGTCGAGGAGCTGGCCAAGAATCTGCCCCAGGGCACGGACAAGACACCAGAGCTATTGGATTCGGCACTCAAGGATTTACCCGATCGGTATGTGAAATGATTTCCAAAAATACATTTGCCCCACAGCTGGTTGCAGGCGGTGGCAAATATTTAATAATTGCAAATAATAATTAATTTTATCCATTTGGCAGCTGGAAGAACTGGGTCATCCGCGGCATATTCACATGGATTATGATTTGTGGCTTTGCATTGATCATCTACGGCGGTCCGCTGGCCTTAATGATCACGGTGGGTTCAAGGGCCTTTGCCTAGAAAGAGAGAATCTAATAAATTATTTGGTTTCTCTTTGATCAGACATTGCTGGTGCAGGTGAAGTGCTTTCAGGAGATCATCTCGATTGGCTACCAAGTCTATCGCATACATGGACTTCCGTGGTTCCGCAGTCTCTCCTGGTACTTTCTGCTCACATCCAATTACTTCTTCTATGGCGAGAATCTGGTTGACTACTTCGGCGTGGTCATCAATCGTGTGGTAAGAGGTGGCCTGCTATATATAGCCAGCAATACAGAAATTGCTAATCCAAATGGGGGAAATTCTGAATTCTTTTCAGGAATATCTCAAGTTTCTGGTAACCTACCATCGATTCCTCTCGTTCGCCCTGTACATCATTGGCTTTGTTTGGTTTGTGCTGTCGCTGGTGAAGAAATATTACATCAAACAGTTTAGCCTGTTTGCCTGGACACACGTCTCGCTGCTGATTGTCGTCACCCAGAGCTACCTCATAATCCAAAACATATTCGAGGGGCTCATTTGGTTCATTGTGCCCGTATCGATGATTGTCTGCAATGATGTCATGGCGTATGTGTTTGGTTTCTTCTTTGGCCGCACACCCCTCATCAAGCTGAGCCCCAAGAAGACCTGGGAGGGCTTCATTGGTGGTGGTTTTGCCACCGTTCTCTTTGGCATTCTATTCTCCTATTTTCTGTGCAACTACCAGTACTTCATATGTCCCATACAATACTCTGAGGAGCTGGGTCGCATGACAATGAGCTGTGTGCCCAGCTATCTGTTCACGCCGCAGGAATACAGCCTGAAGGTGGTACGTATTTAAAAACCTCATCCTGATTAATGCTCTAGGATTAATGTACTTCTCTTTGGTTTCCAGTTTGGCATTGGCAAGTCCTTGAACGTGTATCCCTATATCTGGCACTCGATTTCTCTCAGCTTGTTCAGCTCCATCATTGGACCATTCGGCGGTTTCTTTGCTTCCGGTTTTAAGAGAGCTTTCAAGATCAAGGTGAGTGTAGAACACGAAAGTTTGAGCGTTGCAAGACATGAACTGAGGGTAAATTATTTGTTGCAGGACTTTGGTGACATGATTCCCGGACATGGCGGCATCATGGACCGCTTCGACTGCCAGTTCCTGATGGCCACCTTTGTCAACGTTTATATATCGAGCTTTATCAGAACCCCATCGCCGGCGAAGCTCCTGACACAGATCTACAATCTAAAGCCAGATCAGCAATACCAAATCTTTCAATCGCTCAAGGATTCCCTGGGCGAACTAAACCTAACCTAAACAAACACACAAAAACTAAAACAAAAACCGGGCATTGCGGTTACCCATTACCCATTAGATTCAACAGACAACAAAAAAGTGTTTGCTTTAGTCGTACATTCTCTATGTGTAAATGAAATATTTATATACATATATATACGCTACTGGTATATATCTGTAAGCATATGGCAGCACTTTAAGCCGCCACATAAACTAGTTTTAATTAAGAGCATAATTATTGTTATGTTTTTAGTGCTTACGTTAGATTTTGTTGCTACATTTTAAATGATTTTTCCCATACCCCAACAACCCACCCTACCTAAGTTATATTCTGATTTGGAATTAAGTTCTGTGGTGCTGCTGCTACTGCTCCCCTTCTATTAAGCGATTCCATTAATTTTAAAGCTTATGCAGAACAGCAGATCGAATGCAAGACGAAGGATAGCAGAACTATGAATTTAACAATCGATTGTGCGTGTCGTGTGCATGTGTTGTTAGTGAATTTACTTACTATTACTACTACTACTATCTATGACTTAGAGATTTACAAGGATATGGAGGCGAGAGGCTGGAGAGGCACCACATACATAGCATTTTTGAGCCCTTACATAATACATCCACCTGTAACCGAAGAATTCTTAATGTAATGTGTAATAATGTGCAATTCTCTTATGCCTATCATTTATATAGTGCAATATACTCTACTCTGTCGTACGAGAACCCTAGGGCGTACAACAATTTTGGTAACTGAATTCCAGTCATTTTTATTTAACATTTCTTATTTTCCTTTAATTCATTCACTTTTTCACACAAAAAAACCATATATAATATATATACTATATAGAGAAAGTTTCATATATAAATCCTGTTATATACGAAGGTAATGCGGATAAGGCAGGTCGGAAAATGTTTTTAAGCAAATTATGTGTACAAAGAAATCGAAATTTTCAGTCCTCTATTAATGTTACAAAAGAACAAAAAAATGAGAATATGATTGTATGTAAATCCAACTAAATCTTGAGTGTTTATTAAATTCGATATATTTGGGGAAGACCCGTTTCATGGGCTTTGCCTCCAGGCACTGTAACGCATTGTTCCTACATCCTATGCCCCGTTCACTTGGGGCTTCACCAGCAGTTTGCTTATCAAGGACTCGCTCAGATTGGCAACATCCTCACGCTTCAAGTCAAAGTAAATCCCCCTCTTGCGGGCATCGTCCAGCAGGTCGCCCCACATGCCTACGTTCTGGAAGATGATAAGTTCTCCGTTAGATTTCGTTATTACAGAATTGTCATGTTTGGCAAGAAACTCACCTGAAGATCATTGAAATTGCCGCAGATGATTAGGCAGCGCCTGGGCCTGGTAACGGCCACATTGAGTCTCTGGTAGTTGGCCAGGAATCCGCTACCGCGTGTTCTGGCATTCGAAATGACGACCACGTCGCTCTCCATGCCCTGATAGGCATCCACAGTGAGCGGTGGTAAAAGCCTCATGTGGGTGGGCAGCATTTGGCTCAGCGCATAGCATTGGCTGCTGTACGGCGAGATCAGCCCATAGCCGTAGCGTTTGCTCGGCAAATGCTTGTCCATCTCCGTCAGCAGCTTGGTCACAAAGCGAGCCTCCTCCTCGTTGCTAATGCTCCGAGTTTTCGGATCACAGGAGTCCCTGGTGAAGCCAAGGTTTATGACAGCGTAGGGAAGTATGGGTGTTGCGAGTAACCTCTCGAGGCCCTCTTGATTGACCAGCTGATCCTCGTAGAAGTAGCGATTTGGCCACTTGCAGATCTCCGGATGCATGCGGTACTGCGTGGTCAGCTTGAACAATTTGGTGTGAACGGACAGATGGGCATGCGGCTGGTCCGCCTGCTGCTTCTCCAGGCTCCGCTGAATGCGATCGAACATTGACTTGGCCAAGCCGAAATCGACAGCCTTCTGGGAGAGCACGATGGCAGGCAACTGCTGCGTATCGCCCACCAATACCAGATGCGGAATGCCGAAACGCATCGGCAGCAGGGTCCACGGCTCGGTGCACTGTGTGGCCTCGTCAATTAAACAGATATCAAAGTAGTTAATATAGCTGGACAGCTTCACGCACGAGGAGAGTGTGGTGCACACTATGTTGGCTCCTTTTATATGCGATTCGGCAATATTGAACTCCTCGCGCTGTGTCAATCGAGGATTGAGCTGCTCCTCGTAGATCTGCAGCTGCTTCACCTTCTCCTGGTACTTGTCGAACAGCCAGGTGCCATTGAGATTTTTCTTCTTCATTTCGTTAACCTCCGCTTCCAATTCGTTGTGCCGCTGTTTGAGAATCACTCTATTGTCGTCACTCACGCGTTTTCGTTTCTGGTTCTTGGCGCGCTCGTAATTATGCTCCAGCGAGTAGCGCCGCGACAGAGGACTCATCTTGTCGTACAGCCCATAGCGCAGCATCTGAAAGCGATCCGTCTCACAGAAATTCTCTCGCACTTGATGAAGACGGCCCATAATTGAATCGACGGCCGTGTTGGAGTGGGCACAGATAAGGATCTTGCGGTCCATTTTTAAGGCCGCCTTTCCATACAGACACTGGAAGCTGATATTCGCAATGATCATGGATTTACCGGTGCCTGGTGGACCCTGAATCAGCGTAATGCTTGGCACGTTGTCTATGACACGTTGATACGTGCTGGAGCAGATGACCTCTTGGTGCGGGTTGAGCTTCGCGAAACCCTTGAAAACAAACGGTGTTCCATAGTTGGGTATGCGGGCATTCCTCAGCATTTCGGTGGGCTTGATAATCCTTCGATAGAGTGGCGAGCGTGACAGCTGATCGACAGCTCGCAGTGCGCCCAGATCCACCCTCAAGCTGTCCACCACCGGGCGGGCGGTCAAGAGTTTGATCCCCTTAAATGTTTCCAGAGAAATGCCATCCTTAAGGATTTCAAAAATCAGCTCATGGCCTGCACAGGGTAAGGAAAGTTAGTAAGCGATGGGGATCCCATTTGATTTGAGCTGGCGTACCATTTTTGGTTCTTTGCTCCCGCAGATTGGCAAACGTCTCCTTGAGCTTGTCGCCGCTCGATAGAGTGTAGAGCATATACTTTACTGGCGGCTTACTGAAGACTAAAGGCGACAGATGATTCGAAATTAGACCATGCAAAGAATTCAGATGCAGGCACTTACCTCGCGTAGACAGGCAGTAAAAGGATTTATTTTCGTCAACAGGATGTTGCAGGCAGACCTCATATGACTCCCTACCCAATTTGTAGTCCCTTTCGATTGTGCTCAACAGCTCCATTTTCATCAACGGCACAAAGATTCTGCAAGAGACAAGAGTGTGAGTAGAGACTTTACACACTTTAAATGGTGTTAAAGGGGACGCCAACTCACTCCTTGTAATGCTTGAAGTTCTCGAATTCGGGTGCAATGGGCTTCAGGACATCTAAATCGGCCACAGCATCCACACTGCGCAGCTTCAGCCATTGATTTGCCCACTTGAGTATGGTCTCGAAGTAGGACGTTTTATCGTTCATCTGAATGCTCGACCAGCGTTCACGTCTTTCGGCATACGTGCTGAAGAACAGCAGCTCCGTATCTTTTTTTCCCTGCACTGGGTGCATGCGGCGATGGCCGTCAGCCGCATGCCTACTCTCAATGTATTTGATCTGAACTTTGTCGTTGAATCGCACGCGTTTCGACATCTTCTGGAACCTCAACTTCTCCTCCATATCCTTCTCCATGCTGGCGAAGGTGACGCGATTGCATGTGCGCTGATTTCTGGCACACTCGGCCTCTTTGCGCTCTGGCGGACGTCCCGGCGCTCGCCTTGGCATTAAATCAGGCGCCTGAATCTGCTGCGAGAAGGTTTCAAAGTCAATTGTGGCACGTCGGTTCTTGAGTGGCTTGAGGGGGTCCATTTTGGGCATCTTTGAGGGCGGCAGTCCATTGATGCCCTCAGTAAGGAAGGCACCACGATTAGAATTGCCCACTTTTGGCACACTGGTGGTGGCCTTTCTCTTGCTGCTGGCCGGCTGCTCGTCCTCGGCCGGCTTCTTCTCCGACAGTTTTTTGAGTGCCTCGCGACGCTTGTCCTTTGCTTCGGCATCAACAGTTTTCTTCGCTTTGGGCTTTTCCTTCCATCTGGCATTCATTTCGGCCTGATAGTCAAGGAATCGCTGGCGGTCCAAAACCTTAGCTTTGGGTTCAGCCGAAACGCCACGCAGCTTGCCCCGATACTTGGGCAACGAAGGAGCCTCAATCACTTCTGGTCCCCTCATCTGCTTCATGTCCATGGCGTTGACAATGCTTGTCGGCAGGTCTGGTTCGGCTTTGGGTCTCTCGTAGTAGCACGAAGTGGCTCGGCTGCGAAGTCGTGCGCTGGGCTCTCTTTTCGAAGGAGATTCTTTCTTTGGCTTGGCTGGTGGCTCATTCTCTTTGGGTGCTTGCTCCACTTTGCATTTATCTGCTAAAGGAGTTTCTTTTTGTTCCTTCGCACAAGCGTCAGCAAACTGTTCGCGAGAGACGGCTACGGTGGATCGTCGTTGGGAGATTCGGGACTTCTTGTTTGCCACTTCAGGAGCATCCTTTCGTTTAGAAGGAGACTCTTTCTCTATAGAAGAACTCTTAGCTTTTGGTTGATCTTTGTTGGAAACTGCTGGTTCCACTTTGCCTTTATCTGCTAAAGGAGTTTCTTTTGGCTCCTTCGCACAAGCGTCAGCAAACTCTTCGCGAGAGACGGCTACGGTGGATCGTCGTTTGGTGATTCGCGACTTCTTGCTTGCCACTTCAGGCTCCACTTTAGGAGGGTCCTTTCGTTTAGAAGGAGAGTCTTTCTCCGTAGAAGAACCCTTCGCTTTCGCTTGATCTTTTTTGGAAACTGCAGGCTGCGCTTTATCTTTGGCCTTCTCTACGGAAGAAGGTTCTTTTGGCTTTTCGCCACAAGCGTCAGCAAACTCTTCGTGGGAGACTGCAATGGTTGATCGGCGAAGGGAGATTCTGCATTTGTTGGTATCCTTACTGGCTGCTTTAGTTTTCTCCACTTCCTTTGGTTTAGATGGCACATCTTTCTTCACAGAAGACTCCTTAGCCTTCGAGTGATTTTTGTTGGAAGCTGAAGGCTCCACTTTATCTTTGGCTTTGTCCACCAAAGGCACTTTCTTTGGTTTCTCCCCGGAAGTGGCAGCCAATTCTTCGCGGGATACTGATACGGTTGATCGTCGATGGGCGATTCTGGATTTCCTGTTGGAAACTGCAGGCTGCTCTGCTTTGGCTTTCTCCATCGAAGGAGCTTCCTTTGGTTTTGCGGGAGAATCTTTCTCTATAGAAGAAACCTTCGCCTTCGAGTGATTCTTGGAAACGGTAGGCTGCACTTTATCTTTGGTTTTCTCTACGGAAGGAGTTTCATTAGGCTTCTCCACAGAAGTGACAGCCAAGTCTTCGCAGGAGACTGCTATGGTTGATCGTCGACGGGAGATTCTGGACTGCTTGGTATCTTTGCTGGCCACCACAGGCTCCACATTGGCTTTCTTTGGTGAAGGAGTTTCATTTAGCTTATCCGCAGAAGCGTCAGCTTCCTCCGTTTGCTTTGCTGCCCCCATTGAAGGCGATTCGATTGGGTTAGCTAGCAGCTCAATCTCCGTGGAAATATCTAAATCTATTTGCTCTGGGCCCTCGACATTTTTTGACTTCTTGGATACGTCACGAACTGATTTATCGTTGGTTTTCTCCACTGAGTTATCGTTTTCTTCATTATGGGAGGACTCGTCCTTCAAGGCTTCAAAGATCACGCTATCGAAATCCCAATCGTCATCTTCGCTATCTTCTGGAGAGAACTGCGGTCCTTCAAAGATGTCCTGCGGATCCTTTCGCTGACGCCGCGTGAACAATTGACCGTCATCTACGGTGGAGCTCAACTCGCTGCCAACAGACTTTGAGCGACTGGGAGATGGCTTTGACGATGCCTTGTCCGCTGTGAACGAGAAAAAGTGATTAGAAGAAGTATCCAGGAAGGAGGATAGCGTATATTTACCCTTACGGATGTTGTGGGTGCAAGAGTCACTCTCATCCGAGCTGGAATCAATGCGCAGTGGCTTGGAGTATTTAGGGAAGAGGCGTGGGGCAGGCTGATCCGATTCCTCATCGCTGGAATCCAGTATGCGAAGCGCCTCCGGCCGGCTACGGAATATCATTTGAGATTGAAAATCTACCTCCGCATCAGAATCGGCCATGGGATAGGCCTGTGACAAGGCGTCGGGTGCTTTCTGGCTGAGCAGCTTGTTCGACCAGTCGGTCACCTTGCTGCAGAGGTCGTCATCGTCGCTGTCCGTGATCACAATAATGTCATCGTCATCATTCGATGGAGACAAGGATGAGCCGCGGTAGCTGCCCTCATTGTTTGACTCAAAAAAGTTCTCCTCGCCATCGCTGAATGCCATCTCGTCCTTCATCTCTTGAAGGACCGCCTGCGACATAGCCATAGTTTCATCGTAGTCCTCAACGGTTTCCCCCAACAACGGCGGTGGCGGACAGGGTGGCAGCATGCTGCCGGCCGCGTTGTCCGTTTGCGGACACGGCGGGTCCTCCGGCCTGATGTTATCCTCGTTCTCGTCCAGCTCAATAACTTGACCATCGTGCAGCTTTGAGATTGGCACCGCTTCCTTATCTTTCGATAAATGATTATAAAGGTATGGATTTATGTCCAGAACACTGCCTATAATGGCCTCATCCGCCTCCCCAAATATGTTTGTTATATCTTTGGCCGTCTGCACCCACTCTGGCTTAACTTGTGGCACCTTTGGCAGGTGGAGGATCGGATGTGAACTGGCTGTGGATGTAGCTGGACTCTCCTCATCGTTCTCTTTGCGGGAAGCATTATCGTTTGCGGTATTTGGAATCTGCTCGCTAATGTTCAGATCAGGTTCTACCTTGCATTGAACAGCAGCCTTTAGAGGCGCCAGAAGAAGTGAGTCGTCGTCCGAATCGCTGGATAGCACAATTTCTTCTGTTTGGACAGGAATTTTTTTCAAGCTGAAGACGGCCCATGTCTTAGAGCACTTCTCCTCCGGCAGTGGACAACCCAGGCTGATTACATCTCCTTCGCGTACAGGCACACAATCAAGTTCCTTCTTAATTTCCGCATTATTCACAAATACACCATTAGGGGCATTCTACGGGGGGAAAAAATGGTTTATACTATATATATTATGCTTTACTATTCAACCCAAACTTACCAAACACCTCACTAAGACTGCATTAGGGTTAACAGACATCTCCACATGCTCCCTCGACATGAATGCATATTTCAAAACAATCCTGCAGGCCGAGTGGCGGCCAATCGTGATCTTCCCATTCGGGAGGACCACCCGCTCCTGCGTACTTAGGTGCTCCAAGTACCAGCAGGACATTTTAGCAATTCCCTGTAATATTACAAGCGAATTTCCATTAAATTTGTTTCTTTAAGGCGCACTTCTGAATGAGGAGACAAACGCCGTTTGCAGAGATATCGAATTTCGATACTCGCCAAACGACGCACGCTCTCTGTTTTAGGTCGCTTGGAATCCCAGGCACGGTTCTTATCAGTATTTGCCCCGGAGCTCAAGCGGCAGATTTATTTAAGGGGCGACTAAATTATTTCAATCTTTTTTAAAATATATTAGCGTTTTCCCTCCAAAAATACAGCAGGTAATTTTACTTGGTATCGCGAGCCTTGCAGTAGTGTAGTCCTCAGTAGCCCTGGTCTGGTGTTGCTTTGATCACACCATGCAGCGCAAAGAATTAAATTTCATTTGAATCGGCGGAAAAAATGATGAAATTAAATTCTAGAATCTGGATTGTAGGACTCAGCACTTATGCTTCGACAGCCTTTTTGGCTAGACAGTGGAGATGAGTGTTTTTATAAACCAATGCAATTCGCGTCTCGGGCACAAACGCGCAACAACACGAATAAGTTAATAGTGCGATGGAATGGATTATTTGGTGAGTAATTTCCGGTACAAAAATAAGTTTAATCCAATAAACTGCGACTTACCTCCAACATATTTTCATAACGAATGGATACTCTTGGTGCTGCGCAGTGCTGGCAACTTTTCATCAGGAAAAAAAGCCGTTTCTAACTTGGACAGTAGACAAAAAAAGCTGACAAATTCCAGAAAACAACATTAAAAAAGCTTAATTTATGGGTTCACTAATTTAGTGTTTTTACAGTATTAGCTCCATTAACTGATTTCCTTAAATTGGAGTACAGATGAATATCAAGAAATCTCCGCTTGCCAGCAGACACAAAGTGTCAGATTTGACGGGAAAAAAGCGGAATCGGCAGCACTTGTGCTGCGAGATAGCTGTATTCAGCCATCATCTATCGAGGTATTATGACACATTGTTGCTACAGCCACACCATCGACCGCAAAAATAAAAATGCTGAATCGCCAAAAGTTGTGAAAATCAAACGAAAAGTGAATGAAATTGGGAAAATTATAGAAATGGAAAGCAGGCCAATGACCTGTAGGTGTCCGTTGATGAGCTTCGAGAAATGGCAATCGGTTGGCTTCAGAGTTCCACGCTTGACATTATATTCGCTGGAGACAGACTGTGGACAGCGGTAAGCGATCCAGAATATCCGACATCTTATTTAGTTTTATTATCTTTATTAAATATATTAAATAATCACCCAAACAATGGTTTTTATTGATTTATTAATTAATTTTTTTTGTTTTTTTTAAATTCATGAAATTTTCCCGCTCCGACTGGGACTATACCAGAAAAATACCAACTTAAACAAGAAAATACCAAAATAAAAAAAATTTTATGGAAAGGAAAATTGGTATTTTGTCACATTGATGCGGCGGTCACGCCATTGAGCGCGAAAAATGTCTGATCAGCAAAAAGAAACAAATGCCCATCAAATTGCAAAAAGACGACTGGATTTAACTGAAGACCGGGATGCGGGCGGTAGCAAACGCTTTTGCAGCGAAAGCCTCTTTTGGCCAGACAGCGACGAGGAGAGTTTCTTCTCCAATGCAAAGCTTGAAGATTTGGTCAGCGGCCGCAATGAGCTATTCGGAACCCAGGCGCAGACGAGCGACAAACCGTTGCAGCGCAGTGGATCGGACGATGGCCTTTTTGCTGACATCTCTTCTCCCAGCACCCAGAGAGCCGAGCAGGAGCAGGGACACGGCACGGACAATGCGTCGACTAAAGAAAATCAGATCGATCTGGCGGTTGAGGCGGATGCCGGCACTCTGTTCAAGCAGATCAATCTTCATGATCTGAGCATTGCTGAAATGGAGGATATATTCCACGGAGCCGAAGACTTTAGTGAGCCAATTGTGCAGAATACGCAACTTTTCCTCGACGCAGTCGCATTCAAAGTGCCCAATCCCAAGAGCCCAGAGAAAGCTGAGAAATCGTTGGCTGCGGTCAAGGACGAGTCCATGTGCGCCATTGAGGGACTGGTTCATGGCACGCAATACGCGACCTGTGAGGAGCTGAAGAACCAATCAATACTCGACCCAATCAATTGGGAGACTCAAGCCTTTGCCGACTTTGAGCAGAAGAGCCTGGCCCAAGACAACTTCCCCAGCAAGGGCGACTTCTACGGACTGCCGGATAAGGTCAAGAAGATGATACTCGAACACAAGGGCATCAAGAGCCTCTATGGTATGGCACTGTAAATTGATAATATCCAAAATCACATGTTTCGTTTGCTTTCAGAATGGCAGGACGAGTGCCTGAATTTACCGGCAATACGCCAGCGAAAGAATCTAATCTACGCCCTGCCCACCAGCGGCGGTAAAACCCTGGTGGCAGAGATTCTCATGCTGCGCGAACTGCTGTGTCGGGAGCGCAATGTGCTGTTCATATTGCCATACGTCTCGATTGTCCAGGAGAAGGTCAGCGCCATGTCGCCGTTTGCCATTGACCTGGACTTCATTGTCGATGAGTATACGGCCGGCAAGGGCAAATGTCCGCCAGAGCCTCGTCGCAAGAGGCGCAGCTTGTTTATTGCCTCAATCGAAAAGGGAGCCGTGCTGATGGACAGCCTGATTGATGTGCAACGTCCCCATGAGATTGGCCTTGTGGTGGTCGATGAGCTTCATTTGATTGGCGAACGGGGACGCGGCGCCACCCTCGAGGCCTTTCTCACCAAAGTCATGTTTCTGAATGGTAAGTGGATGGGCTTAAAAATGGGTTTATACGAGTTAAAGAATTTTCGTGTTCCCCCAGCAAATATTCAAATTGTGGGCATGAGTGCAACGATAGGAAACCTCAGCGAGATCTCTGCCTTTCTCAATGCCGATGTCTACACCCGCGGCTTTCGGCCCGTGGAGCTGAAAGAGTACATCAAATGTGGCTGCGATTTGTTGGAGATCAACTCGGCTGGCCATACCCTCGAGGAAATATTCGTTCCCAGTCGCACAGTCGACTTTAATGTGAGTACAATTTCGGTATCTGAAATCTCCAATACTCTTTCGCTCTGCACAGTACAGCGATGTTGTGAAGCGTTCGGATCCTGATCATTTGGCGGGATTGATCAGCGAATGTGCGCCAGAGCATTGCTGTTTGGTGTTCTGCCCCAGCCGCAAGAACTGCGAGAATGTGGCACTGCTGCTGAGCCGCATTGTGTCCAAGCAGAAGTTCTTGGAGCATCGCCGCAGCGAAAAGGCCGATCTCATGGATGCCCTGGACAAGATATGCGGCATTCTTAGCCCTGTGCTGGCCAAAACCCTGCCCTTCGGCATTGCCTATCACCACTCTGGCCTCACCACCGACGAGCGCAAGTATATAGAGACAGCCTATCGCTTTGGCGTCGTCACCGTCATCTGCTGCACCTCCACCCTGGCTGCGGGCGTGAATCTGCCGGCCAAGCGTGTCATCATTCGCGCTCCCTACGTGGGCCAGGAGTTCATGACGCTGTGCAAGTACAAGCAAATGGTAGGACGCGCCGGACGCGCTGGCCTGGGCGAGGCCGGCGAGAGTATTTTGATAGCCCAAAGCAGGGACAATCTGCAGGTAGGACAAATGCTCTTCTCGCCCATGGACAAGGCGCTGAGTTCGTTATATCAGCAGGAGGCCGTGGGATTGCAGGCAAGTATTCAACGAAATACCAAGGCGGGTTTTTTACGTGTTTTGTTCTTTGACGATGCTTACCTGAGATGAGCCTTTCCTTTGTATCTGTTGCATTGTGTCACTCCACGGTTATATATGGCTGAGAATTGGTCACTGACTGAAGGGAAAAATACTTTTGATTGCTTATATATTCGGCCAGGGCAAGCGGGTTGCTTCCATTGGAACGGATATTCGATCTATCGCCTCTTGTGGATTCTAGGCTGTGGATTGTAGCTGGCGGTGTAGCTGTGCAGCTTTGGCTGGCAGAATAATGTAAACATCTCGGCCCCCTGGCGCCGTTTTGGTTTCTGTGCTGATTTTGCTTAAAGGGCTGACGGATGTTTACAACAACTGGAGCCATAGAACCTCCCGCACATACATATGTATGCACTGATTAATCTTAACTCTTCCTTTCTAGTCACTCATTCTGAGCGTGATTGGGCTCAACCTTGCCGAATGCCGCCGCGATTTGAATCGCCTGGTGAACAGCACGCTCCTTGCGGTGCAGGCCAATATCCTGGAGGTGGCTGTGGACGAGCTGGTTCTCCGCATACTCCGCGAAATGTTCAAGAACAAAGTGCTGCAGCTGACAGAGCCGACGGCAGCCAAGCCAAAGATCAACTGCTCGGTTATAATTACCACCCAGGATGGGAACCAGAGCACTCGTCCCGCTGACGATCGTCGCCTGTTCATTGGCCAGTCCACGCGCTTCAAGCTGACCAACATTGGACGGGCTGCCTTCAAGGCGGGCATTGACTACAAGCGCGCCAGCGCCATTCACCGCGAACTGAAGCTGGCCCAGCAGCAGCTCATTCTCAACAGCTACTCGCATCTGCTGTATCTCGTGGTGTGCTTCAACTCGAATGAGCGGGGGGACGATTTGTTCCCCGCCGATGCCAGCATTCTGTTCAACGTCTACACGTCGCTGTCCATCGAATCGCAGGCGCTGTTCAAGCAGCTCGGCTTCACCGAGGCCCATGCGGCCAGGCTCTTGAAGACGCAGTCGGTGCAGGGTCCCATGGCCCTGCAACTGAATCGCCTCTACAAAGTGCTCATCCTGTCCGATATTCTGGACCTCTTGCCGCTGCCCACAGTCTCCGGCAAATACAATGTGGAGCGCGGCACTCTGCAGCACCTGATCAGCCAGTCGATTTCCGCCTCCAGTGCCATTGTGCGACTGTGCGATGAAATGGGGGAGTTCTGGTGCTACAAGCCATTGTTCGAGCGCGTTCTTCACAAAATGGATCGTTGTGGCACGCAAGAATTGGAGTCACTCATGGAGTTGCCTGGCGTTAAAATTGTACGAAATCCTCCCAAAAATATCTGCAAGCTCCCTATGCATTATGTTAAATCTTCGCTTGATCCTTCAGAATCGCGCCAAGCAGCTGTATGCAGCGGGCTTCAGGACCATTGAGGATTTAGCCAAAATACGACCCAGGAATTTGGTGCAAGCCGTAGAGCATATGCCATTGAGAGTGGCCACGGAAATTGTCTCAGCAGCAAAGGTTGCATAGTGCTTTGTACACGCCTCATCTTTTACTGATTGCTGATTGCTGACTTCTGCATTTGTTTTGTAGATTATATTGATGAAGAAACTAGATCATTTGGAGGAGGAAACGGAGAACCTGAAGGTCTGCCTGCGCTCCAGTGATTAGTGGGCCGCCAGCGGTAGCGTTAAGTGAGTGAGTGTTCCATTTGTGTTGTTTTATTTTATTATTATGTATTTAGTTTAGTTAAGCACACGGACTTAAGTCTTCTCTGGACAAAGCTTACAAATATTACAGAATTTAAATTAGGAATTTAAGTAAATTGCTTTTCTCTCTAAATGTACATTAAGGACATTGGCCGCTTGTATTGCTGGTCTGCCTGCGCTCCGCTTCCTACTTCCTTCCTGCTGGATGTTGGTTGCCTCTAGTAGGGGCTACGGGTGGTACTGGTGGTGGTGTTGATGGTGGACGATGTTGGGGACAAAGAGATTAAGGACAGACAAATGCGCAAACGTGTTTTGTCCCGGCTACTATCACGACAATTGAGTATTATACAATGTATCATAGGGTATTATACGTAAGGAGTTAAGTTCTTCTCTTAACCTTATGGGGGAATTACGAATTACGAGTAGACTAAAGTATGGGGGACACGAATCCTTCCACTCCTCCTCGCTTGCTCTCATGGGGGGTTTTGGTGGTTTGGGGTGGGGGGTTGGGGAAACTTATTTACAGCTGAAGAAACTGCAAGCCAAAAAGGAAAGATCATCTTAGCTGGGAATGGCACAGGGGCACAATGGCGCCAAGTATCTACTCACCTTATAACACACTTTGTATACCGCATTCAATAGGCAAATTCATCGTAGAAATGCTGGGCAATCCGTCCACCCATTTGATGGTTTTGACTCACTCCTGGACCGCCGACTGCTGCTGCTGCTGCTGCTGCTGCTGCTGCTGCTCCTGCTCCTCCAGCGGCTGGTCCTCTGGGAGCAGCGTATTCGTGTCGATGTGGACGCGCGGCTTGCGACGGGACAATCGCCCGCCTGCGTATATCTGTCGATGAGAAATAGGAATCACTATGGTAGCTCGCTGGCTGCGACTGCGATTGGGATCGCGATTGGGCTGATGCGGATGCTGATGCTGAAGCTGAAGCGGATGTTGATGTTGCGGATGATTGCTGCGGATGATTCGGATGCTGATACTGTTGCTGATAGGCGAATGGATTGTAGGCGGATGAGGCGGAGCTGCCACCAGTAGGAGCTGTATAGGCACTGGCGTATGGACGACCCTGCGGCTGTGCCTGCGGCTGATATGGAAGCGGATGCGAATGCTGAAGCTGTAGCTGATGCTGTGGCACTGGCGAGAGCGGCTTGAGCGTGGGATCGAGCGCATCGTTCAGCGTCACATCGTAGTCGTTCTCATAGAGCTCGTCGAGATTCAGTTTCGGCGGCGGCTGCTGCTGCTGCTGTTTGGGCGTGGCCGGCAGGGCGCTGCGAGGCGGCAGCGTGGTACGCGGCGGACTCGGAGACGGAGGCGCCTCCTCATCGTTCTGCTCCTCCTCCTCCTCCTCCTCCACCACCTCGTCCTCGCTGCTGTCGGGCCGTCCTCGCAGCAACGGGGCCCCGTGCTCCAGCAGACGCACCCCCGAGATGGTCGAACCCATATCGATGGGCGTGCTGTCTGTCGTCACTGGCGGCACTGGCTTCAGGGCCACGCCCACTGGCTGAAGGCCACGCGGCAGATAGGGGCTACCGCCCCGTGAGGGCAGGAAGGGTCGCTTGACCACACGTACCGATGAGGGGCGCTGTGCGCTTTTTCCTGGCGCCGTCCTTCCGCCCAGGGAATTCGCTCTCGAGCGGGGAGCAATCGGGGATGCGGGCGCCTCTTCCTCGCTGATGCTGGGCTCTGCCGTGTCCTCCTCTTCCACGATGGGCTGGCGGGGACGTGGCGCTATGGGCTTTCTAGTGGTCGTTGCCTTGGAGCGACCCCTCAGGATGCCACGTGCCGGAGCTGCTGTTGCTACTGGCGCTGGGGCAGGGCTCTCCTCGTAGTCCTCGTCCTCGAAGTCCACATCGGCCGCTGGGGCGCGAGATCTGGGGGCCAGAGGACGCTTCCGCTTGCGTGGTGGCTCCGGCTGCTCGGCCGGCTCATCATAATCCTCCTCCAGCGGCTTCTTGTCCGTCACGGGCTTCCGCAGCGTGGCCCGTGTGGGCTTTTGCTGCTCCGCCCTGGGCGCTGGGGGCGTGCGCCGTCGGGGGATGTTCCTGGCCGGCGGCGGCGGCGGTTGCTCGTAGTCATCTTCCTGGGCCTGCTCCTGGGAGTAGTCCTCCTCATCCTGCCCATTCCCAGACGGCGGCTGGGCGGTGGCCGTGTTCTTCTGCACCGGATAGGAGTACTTCTTCTTCTCGGTGATGGGCACGGGGCGGGCGATCTTTGGGGGAGCCCTGGGACGGGCGTAGACAGAGGCGGCGGCCGCCTTGGGCGTGATATATTCCGTCAGGGGTTTCGGTGTGGTCTTCACCTTCTGCGGCGTCTGCTCCTCGGCAGCCTCCTCCTGGTCCGTGCCGCCGTACGGCTTCTCGTACTCATCCAGATCGTCGATGGCGGACGAGGGCGTTGTGCGCTTCTCGTTGCTGCGGCGCCTGGCCAGCGGTCGATCGTCATTGAAGCTGCGTCGCTCCTCAGCTCGTCCGGGCTTTCGAGGCGGCGCCACCTTCCGGCCAGCGGCTCCCGGCGTGGGTTTTCCCCTACGGATTGCCGGCCGCTCCTCGTAGTCCTCGTCCAGCGACTCCTCCTCATCCCTGTACCGATTTCGGTTGCGTCTTGTCGGCTTTTCAGGCTCGACCCGCTTCTCCTCATACTCATCTTCGTAGTCCGCGTCCAGCTGGGGCTTGCGCTGACGCGGCCTGGTCTTGTGCCTGCGCGTCGGTCGCTCGTAATACTCGTCCTCATACTGATCCTCCTCATCGTAGTAGTAGTCATCGATGGGTCGCCGGTTGTACGGCCGCCTCAGCGGTCGCTGTGGTCTCTGCAGCCGACGACGCGGTGCAGCCGGTTGCGTGGGCGGCGGCGCAATGGTTGTGGTGGTCGTGGAGGTGGTAGTGGTGGCCATATAGAGTGCATCGTTCCTGCAAATATATAGGTAGGCTTAGCCTGGTTTTTCCTCAAAGTTCACTCGAAGATCTCTTACCTACTCCAGTACTTTTGGGATCCCTCGCAGTCCACATCGGAGGCAAAGTGACAGATGAATGTCTTCTGATCGAAGGCCGTGAAGTTGGCGCACAGAAAATCGTGCCGTATCCCATAGACGCAATGATGATATATCTGCAATGAGATGATGTTGTCCAAGTGGTGTCTGTTAGTTCATTCCATTATTTGGCCATAACTAATCCAAACGTTTAGCGCTGGCAAAACAAAGTTCCCCGTTTTGAGGTCAAGATCGAACGGCGTAAACCAGTTTTGGCGTCACGTAAACCCGTAAACCCGCCGTTGAGCGTTGAAAAAGAGAAATTACTGGACATGCACATAGGGTTTTGGCTGGCAGTGTTTGACCAATTGGACAAGGTCGTGCGTCGCCTTGTCGCCTCTTGCCTCTTTGCTCTCACCTGACATTTGTACTCAATGGAGGCATAGAAACCATCGTGGAGGCCCTCGCACTTGAAGTGGATCTCATCCATGGGTGGCACCGTCGACAGGAAGGGATAAGTCGACAGATTGAAGCTGTTGGGAAGCGAGAAACGATGCTGCATCAGATGCTTAGACAGACTCACACACACTCTTCGTTACTTACCCATGCAGTTCCCTTGGCAGATTGGGATCCCAAATATAATCGATTTGCGGTATGCCCGTCAGCTTGGAGTTCTTTGTCGACGTGCGAGTGTTATTGTCCGCCTGGCAGGGGAGAGTTTACACCATAAATAATCGAGTAAGCCACGGGAATAATCTTCCCCAACTTCCCATCGCTCACCTTGGCAACGTCGCTGTTGCTGCTGCTGCTGCTGCCCTCGCCACTGGGTGGCACTGGTGTGTTCTCCTCTTCGACGGGTGTGTCCTCTGTGGTTGTACTGGTGCTGGTGGTGCTGCTTGTAGAGGCGGGTGTCTTGGCAATGGAGACCTTTTTGAAGGGCAGGGCAGCCTCTGAGCAGGCCAACAGGCTCAGCAGCAGCACTGGAAACAAAAACGTAATCAAAAACTTGAAAGATTGCATAATCCGCAGGACAGGAACCCGTTCGAAACACACGATTATGTGGGTTTTCATTGTGTGCGTTTATCCTCTCACCTGTTGCTGTCATGAACAGCCAGCGCTTGGCGCTTTTCATCTTGAAGATTTCTCTTGATCTCCTTGGGGATATAACACCACTTGTCGCTTAACTGAAACGATAATGCCACACAAATATTACATAACACATTAAAATAACCATTAGCCAGAACCAGAGCCACACCCACGCCATCGCGGTAAATTATTTATGTTCTAGACCAAGTCGTTGAACGCTTCGAAAACAAAAAGAAACAAAAGAATTGTCTCTCGTTCCCTTTGGGGCCCCATGTTCTGGGTACTGGTTGATATTACAGACACGTTCTTCCCGGGGACTAACGCTACTTTCTGCGGCTGTCATTCAAGTTGGGGAGAGCTTCGGCTTGCGTGTATTTTAAAGGCGGAAAAGAAATGCATTCTGGCTAAAATTGGCTGTAGAAAGTGTTCTTTACTTGGTTTGGGGTTTGCTGTTGAATTTTCTTTTCCATTTGTCTGGCCAACGTTTTGGGTAGAAGTGAAAATACTTTGAGGAATACAGATAATGTATAAAGAAAACACACAGCGAAAAACAATCCAAAGATGGCCCTCTGGACTGAAAAGCCCCGCCCTGTATCGGTCGCATTGGAAAGGATCGTTATTTGATTAACTAACGAGCAAAAAACAGCCAAGGTAATTCCATGCGATTACTCATCTCATTCTTCGCTAAATGTTCCATTAACTAAATACAACATGCTCTCATTATGTGCTATATTTAAGCACAAATTCATTGTGTGGAAGTACACCTTCCAATCGGCTTCACTTTCCGATTTCCGTCTCAGGTGTCGTTTGCTTGTCGGTGGGTAATTGCATAATTAGCTTTGGTGTCAGCCTTCAATGTCACTTTTTGGCGGGGGGAACCTTACGTAAGGAGAGCGCCCTGTACCCGTACCCGTACCCCGTACCCCCCTACCCAAAGCCATTTGGTTTCGGGCGAAATTGAAAGGGTAGCAGCCACAGCAAAATAAATAAGTAAGTACTGCCGACCGACCAAGCGACCGACCACATAATAATACAAACACAATGCATAACTATAACAAATTGAAAAGCGAACGAACAACCCGACAATCAGCAATCACTTTCATTTCCAATGCGTTTTTTTTTTTTTTTTTCGAGCAAAGACGCTTTCGGGTCTTCGTTTCGTCCACACAAAATTGAATGCAAAACGACTGCCAGCGCCAGCCCCCTAAAAGATCATTGGAGCATTGTAATTTGGCAGTCGATAAACAGAGTTGAATGCAACTTTTGGCTGCCTTTGGAAATGTATTTATTATGCATTGTTTTATATTATTGGGGTTTCCTTGAGCACTCAAGAGGACGCTACGCTCCTCCTTCTCCTTCTCCTTCTTCATCTCCTCCTCCGACTGCTCCTCGACGGTTTATTCATGGCACAATTTTTGCTCAAATTTTATGCCCCATCGGAGGTTCAAAGATGTTGCCGTTCACACCCTGTTTCTGTGTCTGTTTTTGTTGCTGTTGCTGCAGTTGTTGTTGTTGTTTAAACAAAATGTGTGTCGTGCATTTTAAGTGGAGATTTGATTGGATTTGATTTGATGTCTGTCCGTCGGTCCGTCAGTCGTCTGTTTGTGGCTTTTAGCTGCTTTGCACTTTTTGACATTTCGTCTCCCTGCGTGGGCTGTGACTCTGTTTGTTCAGATATATGTATATATACATATGTATATATGTATGTCTGTCCTCGCTGACAAAATATGATAATGGTTGTGGCTCTGTGGTGATTTGCTCAGATAACAATTTCAATGGAAATTAATGTCTACATGGTATGGAAATGCCAAAGGGTTCTCTGGGGAGTGGAGAATGCACAAGTGCACATTGTGTAAGTTTTTCCGTAATCGTGTGTTTGCACCTGGGATTAGGAACCTTAACCCTAAGTTTAGCACGAGATTTGGTCTTTATATCGAGACGGAAACTTCTATTTTAATAATCTCTTTTCGAAACCCAATTAATGCTTCTATTAATTCATTTTGCGTTTATTCAAGCTTTGCCTGCCTGGTTTTACCCTTATCATTAATTATTTCCCATCATAATATAACAATTATTTGCGTCTGTTATTACCCCATCCCCATATTGCATTCTATACCTAGGGAATATTTATATTTTGTCTGTTTCTGCTACCTAAATATATCCCTTGGTAAGGGATCAATTTTATTCTTAAAGTTTCCTACCTACTTGCAACATTTATGGAGTAATTCTTCCCTAATGGGTTTTATGATTCACCTAACATAACATGAATAAACACGAATAAGTAGGAAGACATCTTTGGCATTTGTAGAATTTGTTCAAATGGGGAAATGTTTCCACATTTACGTGTAACCTGAGTGGTACTCATTGGTCGAGTTAACATCTAAATAAATGTTCCAATGATTCCCCACTTGTAATCTACAATAGAGGCGGAGGTTGCTCTAGTAGCACTAGCTTCGCTTAAGGCCTTCTCCCAGCCAGTTATGGGCCTCAAACCAATCTCTCTAAAAACCTACCATCAATCAACCTGGTGTCAGTTTTTACCCCTTCTATGTACATTTGCAGCCGCCTTGTCTGGGCTTTAAGTTGAGGCCAGCCTTAGCCATTAGCTGTCTTCGAATATTAGTGATAAATCGCCTGCCTTCTAAACAAAGTATTAAGCTTATGGCCTGGCGTGGCTTTTGTTTAAATTTAGTGCAGTGCATGGGCCCATAAATGAAATATTAATATATTAATTTTTGGCATCTAATCTTTTACAGCCCACGGATTCACAGACTCCGACCGAAAAAGAGCATAGCTCGAAGCGCACGACAATAAATTGTCTGGGTCTCGATGAGCAGGCAGGCCTCACCTTACCCGCATTGTCTTGGCCAAGTTCAAATTCAAGGCTAAGCACGATGACAAATGCCGGTAAGTTTTTATATTTTTTATTATTGGTATTGTTGCTGCTTTTGTTTTGGGAATTAATTGATGGATCATCTGCCAGTACAATGAACGGAAATGTACCCCAATAAAATGTAGATCTGGTTTAGGACTAGCATTTAATAGATCCACTTAAATTTTTGTATTTTGTTTGTATTGTTTTTCCTTGAAATGTTTGCAAAATTTCCCAACATAGATTCAAAGATTCTCTCTGCAACCATAAGCGGCGCCTAGAATTAGCAGCCTCGAAGGTTTTTCTCAGTTCCTCCCACACCACACCACACAACACCACACGCACACCACACACAATGCACAATTAAATTCATTTTTATATATTTATTTTCCACCATGCATTCATGGCCAAAGGCAGCATCACATCTCCTCTACAGTCTAGAGTCTAGACCCTCTGAAAAATAAACTCTCGTTTTCATTTGCATCTAATTTTCATATAAAATTTCTTCGACGTCAGCAACGGGTTTCGTGTGTCCGGCCGGGGGACAATCATTATCATGGCTCGAGTGGCTGCCCCAATCCGGTTGCACGATAGAAACAGAAGTCGTTGACAAGTTTTTTGTGTCTGCAATCATCTGTCTTCCCTCTGCTCCATTCCTCCATTCTCTCTTTTAGCCAGTTTTGCCAGCTGGCCAAGACGGGTCGCCATGTCGCTGGTTGTCACAGGAAATTAGCATCTTTATAAGCTGTTATGAGAGCTGATCTGCGCTGAGCTTCGCTTTTGGTACTTTCAAGGTCGCCTCTTCTGTTTGCACTGCAGATCTAATATCTCCTCTCCCTGGCACCTGATGGCACACTAGTTTTATTAGTTTTTATTAATTTCGGAATTCGAGCATACTTTTTATGCTTCAGTTGGCATTATCTCATATATATGTATATCTATGGCTTTGAGGAAGCTGATTCTTGCTTGAAGGCTTGAGCTCTTAATTGGGCAGAAAATTTGTTGATTCACCAGACCATAACGCGTCTTGATTAGATTTCATATTAATTTGTCTAATTTGATTGCTAAATCATTTAAATTAAAGCAATTTGCCTTGGCAAAAAATATTATATACCTACATATATATTGTAGTTCCAAGAACTTAAATTTATTCGAGGGACATTCGAGAGAATTAGGAATATCCACTCAAAGTTGTGCTCTTGAATAGATTTTATGTATAGATTCTTTCTAGAAGGGAAATCTTGCTTTGAGGTAATCAGACGAGTTTGTTATTGGTTAGTAGGCATTTGGACAATAATTCATTCCCTCATTTAATGGGTTTTCATTGGAACATATTGTTTTGAAAGGTTTGAAAAGTAGCTGCATTGGAACGAGCACGTTCCATGTGTCTTGGGATCTCTAATATGACCGATTACATTCTAATCCTTGTTCCCAACAGCTGCCATCGCTCCCACACATTGATGCACGACTCGAGACACACAAGCGATTGCTGAAAAAGAGAATGCCCGAAAAAACCCATTACATTTGAGTCTGCCATGATTCTTTAGATCGGTTTTCTCTGTTTTCTGGTTTTACCTTCCCTCGTCTGCCGGTGACAAAGTTTCCCTTGTGAAAAATCCTCCAATTAGGCCCCATCTATCACCTAAATCTTCGGGCTAACTCAACCATAGCCCGCCTGCCAGTCGATTTTCTTTATGCATTTTCCCTCCAGCTGTTTGCATCTCGAACAGCATCTTCGTGTCGCTGACACACCGACGATGCGATGCGATGCCATGCCATGTGCTGTGTGCCATGTGCGATGGCGGCAAGTGAAAACTAAGTTTCCTTTTTGCCGCCACATCCACATACAAATCCAAGTCCAAGTCCAAAAACCGAATCCAAAATCAATTTGTGCTTGTTTTTTTCTGTCTCAAAGTTGCTGAAGCTGTTCCACAAATAAGTTTTAATCGCCCATTCCGGTTGTCCCCGATCCAATCCGATGCTGGGATGGGGATGGGGATGTGGTTGTGGGGACTATCGGTCTGACCTGCTGCAGAGGGTTCACTTCAGTTGCGTTTCCCAAGAGAAAAGAAAACCAAGAAACAGTCTACGAGTACACTCCTACTGGGTGCAATTATCAAAATATTAGTGCTATATTTTTCGTAATTGTGAAAAAGTACAAAGAGCAAAGAAATGGAGAGTGAAAAGCGACGCACCAAATAAAATTCACAAAACGTCGTTTTTCAAGACGAGACGAGACGAGACGAGAGAGATGGATGAAAGTAAAATTTCAAAATTTCATTTGTTGCTGCCTGCCTGCTGTTGCTGCTATTGCTGCTGCTGCTGCTGCTGCTGCTGCTGCTGCTGCTGCTGCTGCTGCTGCTGTTTGTTGCCTGTTGGTCGCTTGATGGTCGCGATGATGAAAGTAAAATCTTGGCTCAGTTATGTTGGCCATATTCGTGGTGTTGCTGCTGTTGCTGCTGTTTTGGTGTTCGCTGAAGATGCGCAGACAACAACAGCCAACAAACTGTAGCACGGGGCTATCAAAGAGGAGGACCGCCTCGATGTTAGGGGGAGGGCGGTGTAACACTGGCTAACAATATACCTAGGTATTGTACAAGGCGCAAAGAAATAATTAGCAACGCCTGAGATCATTTTTGAGTTTGCAAAACGCTGTTTGTATATTTTGGCCATGGGAGATGGTCGGATATGGTCGATAGAGGAGGGGTTTTGCGGTGCAAAAGGTGTTGGCTCTGCACGGAGGTGTTTGACTTATATATCTATAAATATATACTCTTACCTTTTTCTGTGTCTCCAAAATGCTTGCTAAAATAATCCACAGGAATCTTCAAAGCTTTTGGTTTTGCAATTTTTCCCCCTTTGATTTTGATTGTATTTTTCTATAAATTTGATATAAAGAAAATTATTTCCTAAATGAACAATAAATATTGCCACTGACGCAAACACAGATACGAATCCATACACACACAAGCACACAGAAACATTTACTTGCAATTTTTCAATGCAATTTTCTTTGTTTTACATGTGTGTGTGTGAGTGTGTGTCTGCGTCTCTCCATTTGTGTTTGTGGAAATTTTTATAGCTGTTTTTGCTCATTTTATAACTGATTTTACATTAAAAATCATTTAATTTTTAATTATTTTATGATTGGCAGCACTTTTCCGCAGCAATTCATTCACTTTGCAGCACTTTTTCCGGCAACACTTTTTGATTTGAATCCGAAATGCACTTGATTTTGCTTTGGATCTCTGATTTATTATGATTTTTATATAAGTTTTGACATCGCACACTGCACACGCGCACAAACACACAGATAGATATATGTACATAGATATGCACTCGGATTTGCCACGCCCACTTACTTTGTGCGAGGTGGCTGTGTTGGCTGCCGTTCACCTGGCTGACCGCTTGCAGTCTGATGTCTAAAGTTGCAGATCGTATTGGCCAACGCGCGAGGTTGGCATAAAAATGGGAATTCGGTTTTGCTTTTTGCCTTTGCTTTTTCTACCCCCAAAAGCTCTCTTCGTTGCTAATTTTGGTTCGTCTGCGGCCACCGCGCATGCGCATGCTCCACTCCAAACAGGTTTATTGCCGCTTCGACGGCATTCGGCTTTGCGCTTTGCGCATGCTCTGCACGTTGTCACCGCAAAAGCAGCACCAGCACCAGCAGCAGCAGCAGAAGAGAGCCGAGCCGAGCAGAGCAGAGCAGAGCGCAAGTCTCTCCTATCCACTCAAAGTTAGAGGTTGAGCTTTTCTTAAGCTTTGAGTGTGTTGTGTCTTTGGTTTTGAGACTTTGCCTCTCTCTGTGACTTTGTTGGCTTATGCTTATGTGATTATTTGCTTTTGCACAGTGGCGTTTCTTCTGGAACTTTTGCAGAAGCAGAAGCAGAGACCTTCTATACCTTTGATATGTACTTTGGCTTCTGTGGCTTTGCTTCTTTGCTTCTCTGCTTTTGTGTGTTGTGCCTTTTCTTTTCTGTGACTTTGCTCTGCATTTTGAGCGTGTGGTGTGCTGTGCGCCACTGCTCGATAATCGTGCTTAACAGGTTTACTGATTAAGATTTTTTACCCCAGTCTCATTTTCTTGCAAAATATGGTAAAAATGTAACAGAAATTAATACTTGTCCTCAAGTGAGCAATTTGTGGTGTAATGGTTGATATTATTTTTTTGGGAATTTTGATGAAGTTTTTAATCCAGAAATAAAAATTGTTGAAATTGTTCAGCATTGTCTGAGGATTTTTCCTAAGTTTAAAATTGAGTTCCGTAAAGTGTGGACACATGAGCAACAAAATCTTTAATTTAAAAAGACATATACATATGTATGTACATATATTGTTCCCCTCTATATTACAACCCTCATCCATTGTAGCTTTTTGTTTAACCCATTTTTAAATTACTTAACAAATTGCTCATGATCTATTATCGATTACCAACTAATATGCATGATATATTTGTACAAGTTTTCAAATGAAATAAATGCCTTTTCTTCCTCCTTGCCCCTTACGTTGGTTGACCGCAATGACATAATGGGGGAAGCAAAACAATAACAAAAACCCAACCAAAATGACGGTTACAGTTCAATTAATGAACCGAGTCTTGGCCCAAAACCCCGACTCTAAGCCATCTGCCAGGGCATTAGTCACACAAACACAAACACAGCGAAGAAGATTGAAAATAAACCAAAAATAATTTAAACGGCTCATGAATTATTGCGCATACGCCGCATGTTCCGTGGTCTGTGGTCCGTGGTCCGCTCGAGTGGCTCGCTTCGTTTAGCAATTAAATGTTGGACGAGCATACGCAGCCGTAGGCCATTTCGAGTGCAGTTTGGATTTCGATTCGAATGCAAAATAATGCTAACTAAACATTAAACCAGACTCTGTTTGCTTGGGGAATCAATCAGTCGATGGGGGGGATTATGGCACTCGGCTCTGCCTCTCCATTGCGTCACAAAGTACTGCACTGCACTGCACTGCATCGGCATCGGCATCGGCATCGACATCTGCGTTTCGTTCCGTGTGTGAAAGTTGCATTGGAAAAACGAAACGAACTAAGCTCAATCCCAAAAGCAAACTCTACTCAAGCGGATTGAACTCAAGTCTGGCGATTGTTTTGGTATTCAAATTGGGAGCAGAGACCCAAAACCGCTTCTCGTATCTGTAGCATGCGGAATGGATTTGCTGCGAGTGCTGCACGGCGTGCGCCTCCGATCTAGTTACACGTTCATCCATTCCCACTTACACAGATACTCTACTCTACTCCACTCCTCCTCTATATTGTATCTGTACCTGCTCCCCTCCCCATATCTGTATGAGAATGGGAGCACTGTGTGTGTGGGTCGCCGCTTGTCGCCTGTTGCTGAACGGTTTGTTGAACCGGTATTCCACATTAGTGGCAGTGGCAGGTAGCCACACACACACATGCACAACCACTGCGACAACGTCAACGTGTTGTAACTTAACTTAACTGGTCGACAAAAACCACCAGCAAAAGCAAAACCACCAAAGCACCAATTTCAACAGCCTACTGCTACCTCCACACCATTACCTTACAGATCGATCGTTCCGCTAATGCTTCGCTGCTTTAGATAGTACCCTCCCCTCCCTCTCCGCTGATAAAAATGTAATATTTGGGTTTAGTTTTTATTGTAATACTGTCTTGAAGTGGTAGTAGGATTTTGTCTGTAGTTTGTTCGAGATTTGATGTGATGGGAAATGCAACTTTGGAGCTAAGATTTGGCTTTCCAAATTGGATATTTTTCAATGAATGTCTGAGGAATTTTCGGAATATTTTAGAGGGCATTGCATTCCATGCGTCTTGCCTTTTGGTTCACTTGAAATTCAACAAAGAATCGCAACGCTGAGCCCCTAAAAAGTACCTTAACAATTGCAGTTTATTTTGCATTTCAGTTCTCTTTATTTTATTCGAATTTCTTGCGGTGTTTTTTTGTGGTGACCGTTTTTTTGTTTGTTGCTTTTTCAATTAGCCCAAATTCGTTTCGTGCCAGCCTCACCCTAAAATCAGTTCTGAGTCATTGTACTGTACATTCTGTTGACCAAAAGAAATCCAAATGTAATGTAAATATTGTTGTAACTAAATGAAGGAACCCCAATCCCTCCGCCCCCTCCACAGTAAAAAGCAGTTCAACTTGTTTTTTTACAGTTCGCTCCTTATTGTTATTGTTTTATTGTTGTTGCTTAATGTGCAACTGGTTCGATTGTATCATAAGTTTTTGTACATTCTCTTAACGGGGCGGAGCCTTGAGATGTTGCCTGCTGCCTGCCTGCCTGGCCTGTCTGCTGAATCGAATTACAATTCCGCGAAAGACAGAAAATCGATTCAACTTCGTGATTGACCTTGGTCGCTCAGTGTATTGGTTGTTGGTGGCTACTGTGTTCGATCCATCACCTGTTTATAGGATGAAAAAGTTCACCACAAACCGAAACACCTTGCCGAGAGTGGTATTCGAGGCGGCCCGCTCGTCGGTGTCCTCTGGCCGCTCGGCGCCCTCCACCAGATGGGCATCCAGTTGGGCCTCCAGCTCAGCGCCATAGCGTATGATATACCATTCGGCCACCAGGTAGACGATCAGCGTGAGGAATGCAAACTTTAAGTAGATCTTAAAAACGTCCAGCACATGCAGGCACACCTGATGCAGTATTACCCAAAGATCCATAATGTTTGCTTGGATCTCTCTCTCTCTCTCTCTGAGTCTCTTAATCTTTGATCAACGATTGCGATTTTGGGTAAATGAGGTCGTCTCTCTCTCTCTCTCTCTCTCTATAGCGCTTCCTCTGGTGTCTGCTGCCCTCTCCTTCCTGCTGTCTTCACGGTTTTATTATGCAATTGTTGGCTTTAAAGTTTTGCTGCTGTGATGCTGCACATTTCGCTTTCGGCTGCTTGAGTGATGTCGCCTCCATGGATGGTCTTTGGGCTCATTTGCATTCGATAGTAGTGTTGATTGAGGTTCGTCTTTCATTGAGCATAGGCACCTTAATTATGTTAATTTGCATAGAGCATCGCATCGCATCGCATCGCCATTCGTTTCGTTCACTTTTTGTCACTCTTTCTCTTCTTTCTTTATTTTCGGGGGGTATTTTCGGCTCCCTGTAAAAGTTAAACAAAACTAATTTCGCTTTAATTTGACTGAAAATTAATTTGAATCGAACGAAAGATGATCCCCAGCAGAGTAAACAAATTGGATTGCGAAAAATGGCCCGAAAACTGGAGCAAAAGGTGTGACCAACAAAATGGTTGATACATACATATATGGAAATATTTGTGTGAGTGTGTGTGTGTGTGTGTGTGTGTGTGGAGGCTTGAGGCAGGTCAAATTGCTTGATTAGCATAGAAAATGGTTGTTTGATTAAGTTGAATATTTAAATCGAGAGAAATAAATGTTCAGGGGAGCAAGAAGATCCAATTTTTGGGACGGAGGAAACCTTGAATCATGTGGAGATTTGGTAATGCCAAGAAAGAGAGGCTCAGCGAAGGTCTTTATACTTTAAAGGTAATCTATGGATGGGAGGTCTATAGAGGTAATATATTTAAAAGGAAGATCCCATAGGCCCAAAAACATACCAGAGTGTATCTTCATATGATATGCTGTATACTTACACCCTGAAGTCATCAAATTTACATTTATTTCCAAACAATACTCGAGCAATCATTGAACCCTGAAAGTCCCAAAATAAAACCCAAATCTCTCAAGTAATATTCAAATTTTAAACTCATTTCATTGAACTCTGATCCAAAACGATTCAAATCATAAGTCAATCAATCAACTCTTGCTCCCAAAAGGCCCTGATAATGAACCATATTTTTATGGCACCTTCAACCTTCCGCTGGAGACTCCACTTGGTACACCCCCTTACAGCGCACGCCACTGCGCCTGCTGTCGGCAAACTGACGAATTGAAGAGACAAACCACTGTCAAAACTGGCCAAAGAGTTTGCATCTTTTTGGATTTGAATACACTTGACAATCGCTTAACAAAAAGCGACTTAACCTTACCCCAAACGAAACCAGACAGCCGGAGACCAGGGACCAGAGCCCGATGAGATGAGAGGCAGATGCAGAGGCAGAGTCGACTCCTCTTCAGCAATCCTCTTCGATAATCGCAGCAATTATACTAAGCACACAAATCAACTTCAACTTCACCGCTGGACGCTGCTGCTGGAGACCCGAGGAGTAGTCTCTTAGAGGGAAAAACAAACCATAACGAAATGTTTTACATTAATTTCAAAACGCATGCGACAACCCCAAGTTGCATTGCAAAAAATCAGAAAAATAAAAGATACAAAAACCAGTTGCAGAAATTACATATATACAAAGTGGATTGCCTTCGTCCGTTCACTGGAGGTGGAGTGCCAGTGGCAGTGCGTCGCGTAGCGTCTCTTCCTGGCCATTGGGGCGAATGCAAAACTTTTGTAAATGCTGAAGTTGAATTGTCGCATAAAAGCGGAAAACTCAGGGACCCACCCCGCTACTCGAGCCTCAAAGCGAAATGGAGATAATGGATGGACAAGATTCAGTGTGACAGGCTGGACAGGCAAATCTTTAAGAAGATTTCGCAGAAGCAGTCGCAGACACTTCACATACTCGTACCCGTACCCGTACCCGTACCCGTACGTACTCGTAGCATGATGATGACAAGATGAGTCTGGGGTCTCGTCTCTGGTTGGTGTCCGCTGACCGCTGGGTATTGTGTGTGCGTGGATCTACCGGTTTTTCGAGACCAGATACCTTGAAAGACCTTCTGACATTTTGCCGATATTGTTACTCTTCTTCTTTTTTTTTTCGGCTATGGGGGCAGTGCCTGATTTTTGGTTACTCTTCTCTGATCTTGAAGAACCTGTAGCACTTTGGCAATGATAGAACAGAGGCAACAGCTGCAGTTTTAAGCTATCTTGGAGGAAGTTCTCCTGCAGTTTGACTCCATTCAGAGACGATGAATGCAGATGCAGAGAGATGAAATAAATATATATAAATGGATTTCTTCTTTATTGCTACGTTAAATGCCTCTCTTGCTCATAAATTGAATTTTTGCAATTTATTAAAGACAATTTCAACATTTTCAAGTTAAGTTAATGAAATAATTTGTATTTTTTTCTTTCTCTCTCTTCGCTCTATCATTTTCCTGCTCCTCTCTGTGGATCATATTCCGTTTGGATATTTTGCATAAAATTCGCGTCACATTGTAAATTATTTAGTTGCATATTAATTAGTGGACAATTCCCACCCCACCGGCTGGGCTAGCCGTAACAAAGAGACGAAATATTGTTCAAGAGAAGGCTCTTACATAATGGAAATGGTGTTAACTCGACTCCAGTTACCAGTTCGTTGCAGCCATTATTATTGTGGTTGTCTTAGCCATTAAAAACCGTAGCGTAGGGAAACAAAACCGAATGTGGGTGACCACCAACACCACCACCACCACCACCACCACCACCACCGGTGAATGGTCAAGTCGGGAAAATATTATAACATTTGCTTGAGGCAGGAAAAAGAGGTTGTCTGAGTGTGGGGTGGGGAGGTGGGACATCTCGCGGAGGTGTCTTTGGGCCGCCACAAAGTGGTACACGAAATTGTGTCAAACTTTGTTCGGCTTTCGGTTAATGACTGAAATTGAAATTGACTTTTAATTAGGTTTTTTTTTTGTTGCTCCGTTTCTCCGTTCATTTGCCTAAAGCCGGGCCGGGCCGGGTCTTCGATGATATTTCCGCATCACAGTCGGAGGCTTATTTCTTATGCATGAACGACTGCCATTGCGTAGGTGTACGACTACCCGAATATACATATGTATGTAAATACATACATTTGTGGTATATAATTACCGATCTGCTTGTATTTGATGCGGAAATGGTATGTCTCAGGCGTGTTGGCATACAAAACTTGAACTACTTCTACCACTCTGCTGCGAGTATTTCTTCCTAATTTGAATTTTAGTTATGCAGCTGGATGTCATGGGGTTTCAGAGGGTGGCAGAGAGGGGATAGCGGAGTGTAACTGGTTTGTTTTCAGGTGTTATATTTGTAGAATTAAGTAACGCATATTGAAGTATTTGTAGGGATTGGATACAGTTCTTCTGGGGCCTATCAATCCTCTCACTTTGCAGAGTTCTGTCTAAAATATCTCTTCCTATGGACCGGAACCCTACACAACATTTTCCACTGCATTTCCATTATATCATTTGGTTGATTTTAAGCCAAAGTGGAAGCCCAAGTGAAGGGCGACCAGTGTCTGCCGCCTGCTCATTCCACTCGAGAGCTCTGGCAGACATTCACCTTCCATTTGGGCCACTTTTTCGTTCACTTTCCAGCCTCAAATTTCAGCTGACTTGGCATAATTTCCACTCCCATGCGTAATTCCAAAGAAAATAGACCTTTCCGATAAGGCGGCGGCTCCTCACTGTTTGCCATAATTACCGCATCATTTATCCACACTTCCGTAGGCCTAGTTCCATCGCAGTACAAATACACAACCGGGCCAAGAGTTTAAACAAAGAAAATCTAATATTTGAGATGGAATCTATCAGAATTAACAAAACAAAAACAAACAACAAAAAAGCTGGAAGCCAGTGTGACCGCAGATCTATCGGTAAAATATACCCACATCTGATCCTCAGAAATAAACCAGAGATGGTCGTTAAGCACTGCTTGCAACAGTTACTGCTTACCGATAAGTACTGCTTGTAACAGTTTATTCTTTAGTACTGCTCACTGACAAGAGCTGGCTGCTATGCATGTACTGCTTGTAACTGTTTTTTTTGTTACTCTTTAGTACTGCTCACTGACAAGAGCTGGCTGTTATGCGTCTACTGCTTGTAACCGTTAGCCAAAAAGAGGCGGTTACTAATTTTTCAAATTTTATTTCATGAGTGAATATTATTTCACATCACAAGCAAAAGGTTTTTTTTTATTTTACAAATTTAAATGAGCATGAAATGTTATTGGTATTTAACAATGATAAGGATGTTTTGTTTTTATATGTATATGTATGTACAAAAGATAATTTTGGGAAACATTTGAACAGAGTCCAAAGCAGAGGTCACAAAGTTGGCGCCAATTTTGGTTTCTGTTATTGTTTAATTGCGTTAAACAATGAGAACAACCAGCGTACAGCCAAGCCAAGCCAAGCCAAATTAATTCATTCAATGGCTTCGATTATTTCATATTCTTCATCCAAAGAATGATCATAGTCGATGTTGTATTTGTTCTTGATTTTGCTCTTGTAATCCTTGAGCTCTGCATCGTTTTCGAATTGATTTGTGTTGTAGCGTTGCATGCCCCGTGGACTGCTGCTGCTGCTGCTGTTGTTCTTCTTTTTCTGGTTGCTGTTGCTGCTGTTGTTCTTCCTTTTCTGATTGTTGCTGCTGCTGCTGCTGCTGTTGCTGCCGTTGCTGTTGCTGTTGTGATGTGTGCGATTCCTAGATCTAGTTTGGTTGCTCTCTACTCTACTATGGTTAGCTCTATTTTTCTGCTTACTGCTACTGCTAGGCTTTGATTTCCTTTCGCTATTACTTTTACTAGAATTATGTTGCTGCTGCTGCTGCTGCTTCTCCTTCTGCTGCTGTTGTTGCTGCTGCTGCTGTTGCTGCTGCTTCTGCTGCTGTTGCTTCTGCTGCTGTGATGATGAGTATGTTGATTGAGGATTGGTACTGTATCTCATGCTACCTCTAAAACTATTTTTGGTCATTTTATTGTAGTCGCTGCTATCTAGGATTCTATTATTGCTGCTGCTGCTGCTGCTACTGCTGTTGATAGTGTTGCTGTTGCTGTTGCTATTGTATTGTGCTTGCTGAAATTGCCGCTGTCTGCCGCCCCGCTCTCTGGTTCCATTTGCTGTCCCAATCTTATACTCATCATCGGCCTCATATCATACATCGTTCTGCTGCTGCTGCTGCTGCTGCTGCTGCTGGTTGCGCTCTGGGACGCGATAGAGCTCATCGTTGTTCTGGTAGAGCTGCTCGGAGCTGGCGCAGTTCACATTCGACCACCAATCGCACACACGAACGGCCTGATTGAAGACAGTGCCATTGGGGCAGAGGAAGGAGTACTGATGGCCGGAATGCAGGCACCAATGCCACACCTTCGAGAGTTACAAAAACGGAGTTTAGTTGACAATTTTTGTGGGGTTTCCTCCTGCCTTATAGCTCACCTGACAACGCGTCTCTGTGTCCGCATAGTAGCCTGGCTGGCGTCCCTGGCAGTTGAAGGCCAGACCCTTGGGCACCGCATCGTACGCTGGATAGTCCTCGCCAGCAATGTAGCCATCGATTTGCTGCAACGAAAAGAAAAGAAAACAAAACAACGAGCACATTATTCATAAGTATATTATGCTCGTAAGTTGCTGCTGATTCTGTTGTGGGAATTATCTCATCGCTGGCCCGACCTTCAGTGGGGTGGGAGTGGGTGTGGGTGTGGATTGGGGTTGTTGCACATTGCTCAAGCAGCCGCATCAGCAACACCAACAAAATGAACTCTAAACAATCACAAAATTACATTTTGAAACAATTGCCACACAACGAAGGAAAAATCTAAAATGCAAATGCTGCAACAGCCCCAAAAACTGAACTCAGCCAACAAAAGAATCGGTGAGGTGAGTGTTGAAAATCTGTGCACTTGCAACAGTTGCACGGGGAGTGGGGAAGGGTGGAGAGGGGGAGGGGGAGGGGGAGTATGTGACAACCAACTGTCAATCTCATGCGTACGAAACCATGAAAAGCACACCGAAAAAAAACAACAACGAAGAGGGAGAGAAACAATAAAGCGTGGCAGCCACCTCATCATCATGGATCACGACACACACCACACACACACACACACACACCACACGATGTGACCGATCCGACCCACCAGTGTGTGGCGTCCTTCTCTGTCTCTCGATTCTATTGTCTCATCATCCATGCATTGGTTCCAGCCTCATTTGGCGGCATGTACATGCTCGTATGTTGCATCTCCATCGACTATCTTGATCTTGCCTCGATTTCTAATCTCTAAATGCAGTTTCCCATTGTAGTTGCCATTCCTCCTGTTACGCTCAAATAAATCCACCTTTCATTTCTGCCTCCTTAACAGGAGGGTGTGGGGTGGGGCGGGGGGTTGCAACGATCTCTTTAAAAGGGTTAAAGTTTGCCTGTCGTTGTTTTTTGGGTTAATGCGGTGTTTATGCTAATCTAAAAATGTCGAAAAGGATGGAGTGGAGTGCGGGGGGATTGGTTATGGGCAAAGATTTGATGGGCTGGGAATTGGAATGGGATGGATGGGATGGATGGCACTGGGGCTGGCTGTCGAGTGTTTGCTAATGGATTTTGGTTGTGGGAAATTTTGTCGCTGTGGAGCATAGACATTTTTGAGAATTATTTCATTGACTTCTCCATATTCCCAAGAGATTTCCTTGGAGCTCTCTTCATGTTAAATCCATCCATTAATTTCTCTCAGTGCCCCGCTGGGGCTGATGGGATGCACCTTCTGTCTTCTGCCTCTCATTTGGATGTGCTTGTTACTGCAGCTATTTCCAGCTCCCCCCCCACTGCCCATTCGGGGGGCTTCAGCCTTTTCCCAATCGCTGGCCAATTTTCACGCTAATAACTTTCCAGAGGTTTTTCACATTTTCCGACTTCAACTGCAACAAAAACGATTCGAAGCAACAAACTATATAGACCAGAGGAGAGCAGAGCAGAGCAGACCGCCCATTGCCTCAGTAACCCAAAAAGGCAGACAGTCCCACACTTCACATCCGCCCTGTGCTCCCCAATTACTCTCCCCCCCCCTCCCTCCCTCCCACTCTGCACAAAGTCTCAACCTTTGGCCAGAGAGCGTTTTTCCTTTAAATACCAAGCCGAGCCGAGCCGAGCCGAGCCGAGCAAGCGATTCGCTTTAAGCAGACAGCGGAGATGTGCGCGAGTTGGGGCCTGGGGCCCCCTCTGGCATAAGAGTATGGACTAACAAATGCAAAATGGAAAATGTAAAATGGAAAACGGTTAATTTTCCCTTGCATTTTCGCTGCATTTTCTTTTGGTTTGTGTTTGTGTTTGCCAAGCGCGGTTAGGGGGGTAACCAAGGCTAATTGATAATGTAACACGAGCTGCCAGATGCCAAATCTGATGATCAGCTCAACGAATTTTGTGTGCTCTTATGGAATGGATGTTGTTGGACTTCGGCCACTTCACTTCTTTGAGCACTTCTTGGGACAGAATCTAGGCACATAATACTTCACTTGGGGGACTCTTTGATCATCCCACAACCTTCCGAAATATAGATCTAATTGAACCGACTTCAAGCGTAATTGTTTAGCATTCTATGATATATCTTTCTGATTTTCAGTTTCTGCCTGGGATCTGTTGTTTCTCTTCCTAAATGCTATCACAACTAAAGCATAATCATTGACTAATCATAGTCAGTCCTCGTAGTCAGAGTACTCCAGAGCTCAGGAGGATAGACCCAATGACGACACTTTCTTGTGGAGAGGGAGCCAGAGAAAAGAGTAGAGCAAGAGCAGGAGCAAGCGCAGGAGGCGTCTTGAGTCTTGAGGGAGCTTTTGGGTTACCTCTGGACGTGAGAAGATGTCTAACACTTTGGCAGACAGGTTGTCTGCTACTCCCCCCCTCGTCTTGCTCTGCAGCCTCTTCTCTCTTTTGCTTCAGCTTCTTTTTGTTGCACTTGCAACACAGAAAGAAGAAGATGGTAGATGGTAGATGGAGAGCGGAGCGTGGAGAGGCACAGGCTGAGGCACCTTTTTGGTCTATTTTTTTCGGTCTTTTTTTGTGGCAACAATTGTTACTTTGTTGCTGTTGCTGTTGTTGTTGCTGTGACTGCAACTTTGCGTGGGAGCCTGTTTGTTGTTGTTGCTGTTGTTGTTGTTGCAGGGTGGCTGTTGCACGGGTGGTTCGTGTTGTTGCTGGTGCTGTAGATCCATATCAAACAAGAGACAAATGGTGTGCGCAATCTTTATTGTTTTTTACTCGGAATGAATGTCTCGGAAACTATCTCAGATGACACTTTTTTGTTGTTTGTCTCGTTTGTTGTCTGTGCAACCCAATGAAGTTGTCAAATCAATGCACAGACATTACGATCAGATATTACACCACACCCGCACCCGCACCAGCACCAGCACCCGCACCAACAACAAATTATTCAATCAGCCACTTCCCAGGCTCATAAAAACCCTTTTTACAATCATAATTGTGAGCAATAAAAGCCCGAAAAGATGCGACGACCATTTCTGGGGAGGAAGACGCGACTCTTTACGATGACTTACCCCATTGACACAGTTCCCTGCCAGCAGCATCGAGAGTACTCCGAACACGACAATCAGTAGGCCGAGGCAGTGGTACGTGGAGATGCTGCTGCTGCTGCTGCTGCGCGAGAAGAGGCTCCACTGCCCCTGCTGCTGCTGCTGCTGCTGCTGCTGTCTGTGTTGCTGCTGCTGCTGCCTCTTCTGATGTTGTTGCTGCTGCTGCTGCTGCTGCTGCGGTGATTTGTTCGCTGTTGCTTCCATGATGTCTGTGATTTTTCGGGTTTTTATTTCGGGGTAATACGTAATTTAAATGTGATTTTTTTTCTGTTCGGTTACTATCTAAAGATACAAAACGAAAATCGAAAAGAAAACGAAACGAAACGAAACGAGTCGAGGATTTTAATTTTCTGTGTATTTGATTTTTGTTTTAGAAAGGAAATTATTTGCGGCAGCATCTTCTTCTCTTTGCTGTGGCATATAATTCGATTTTATATCTACATGTTTATTGTGACTCATCTGAGTAGGGGGGACTAGGAAGGGTGGTTGGAGGAGGCGGCCCCACCACCACCACCACAACTGCTAATGGAGATTCAGGCATTGCTGTTCAGGCGGCTGTTTCTTGGGCTGTTTCTTGGATGCTTGCAGCTGCCGTTTGCATTCACTTTTGCAGCGGGCGAATGGATGGCCTGGCCTGGCCCCAAATGAATCTTAATTGAGAATACCTCAAATTGTTAACATCGCATTTGATGGCTCATTCGGCTATGGTATTTGCTGTTTGTTATTGGTTTTTTGGCATTATGGGACGGGAGCTGCCATTGGGAAATGTTGTGTGTCTATGTCTGGGGGAATCCACTCATAACCGATATGGAAATTACATGGCCGGGCTTTGTAAGCTGCTCGCTTAAGTGTCTATCACTTTGTCTGATGCTGTTTCTCCTTATGAAATCTGCACAAAATGGATCCCAATAATATTTCTCGGCATACTGAGCATGGGATCCTCTGGGATTGCTGAATCAGCTTTTATTTAGCCAAATTATGACCGCTTTTATTACGATCATAGCTGGAACAAATAAAGACCGATCCTCCAGGTCTTATGCCTGCCAAGGAACTCAGCGTATCCTCGTAACTCCCCTTGACCCTTGACAAATTTCACATAAAGTAATTCGCTATTTACTACATGACTTTTCGGTTGAAAAATCAACGTCCTGTTGGATCATAATCAGGGATTGCATTGGCAGTACATTTCTGCATATTATATGAACAAATTTAGAGCTATTCACTCTTTTAGTTTATTTTTACAATTAATATTTGACCCCTAATGTCAAGAATCATCTGCAAAATTTTGTTCCATTATTTAAATATTTTGATTCAAAGTTTCCAAGGACTACAAGGTTTCCCTTTTATCAAGTATTTTTTTTTGGCTTATCCTTTTTTAGATTTTCTCATCATTTATTGCCACACTATGCGTATGCGTAATTTGTTGTTCAGCTGGGGTCGCTTTTGTTTTTGTACTCCTCGTGGGAACTAATTTGCGTAATTGGCGATTGGATCTCTCAGCACTCAGCACTCAGCACTCGAAGCACAATCTAAATGCCACGCACAAAACACACACAGCACAGCACAGCACACACATCACACTCTCACTGAATGGATGGACGTAGATCGGAATATATCGGAGTAGATTGCATTCCCGCCGTATCTGATTGAGACTCACTTCACAACTTCGAACTTCTTAACGAACGCTGGAGGTGCTTCGTTTCGGTTTGGAGCGTCTGGGGTGCACGTGTTGCCGCGTTTGAAGTTGATGCAAAAGTTAGAAAAAAATTCGCATCAATTTTAGTTTTATACTCGAGAGCGTGTTGGCGGCTTGTTGCTTGTTGCTTGTGGCTCGGGGTTGTCCGGGGTCTCCACGGACAGATAGATGAGCGCACGAGGCTGGCTCAGAAAAATGCACAGCGTCATCATCGCTGGAATTGCCAAAGAGCAACCTCATCGTCGTGGCCCAAGCTGAAAGCAAAACCAAAACCAAAACCAAAGCCGAATCCGAAGCTGGAAAACTAAATCATCGTGGCTATTGATGCCTCGTTTTTTTTTCTTTTCTTTCTTTTTACTTGTGTGCGTTGCTTCGGGTCTCTCTCTTAGCCATGGCTCTCATTCATGGCTAAGCAGAGGTCCCACTCTCTCTCTCTCTCTCTCTCTCTCTGTGTGTGTGGCTGTGGGCCCCTCTCTTCCGCCGGCTTTTGTTTTGGTTTTTGTTTGGATGTTTGTTTGGCAGTGTGTCGCAAAGCAAAAGCAAAAGCAAAGCAAAAATTAGTGCGAATTTCTGCTTATTGATGGGGGCAGCCACTTGGCCAACTTAACGGCGATTTCGATTCCATTTAATTGCCGCCTGCTGCCTGCCGCTGCCTGCCGCTTGCTGGTGCGAAATGTTCGCTCATTAGCGCCGGATAAACGAAAGACTTAGGCAACGAACTCGCTCACTCGATTGGCATACGCATTGATGACTCGGTGGGAAAAGAAAAGCAAAAGGGAAAAGCAACACAAATGACAGAAAAATGAAAATTCGACTTGGATGAGAGGCAAATCAAATAAAAGAAAATTTGATTATATTTAGCAGCTCTTAACTGAGGAAATTGTACGGCACAAAGTCTTGAGGGAAAGAAGAATTGATCTTGGTAAAGTACTTTCGAAGGCTAAGAATTGAGCCAAAGGTACACCAAAGCATTCAAATGTTTCTTAATGTTTTCTGAGGTTTTAAATGCTGGGAATATTTTTCCAATATCATTATAACTTTAATGAGGATCCATGGCTAAAGTCGCAATGGTAAAATGGTAGAATTTTGGCAGCTGAAACTAAAACTGATTGATGACTGAGTGAGCCCCCTGAGACTTTGATTTCCCTTCGATATTCCCCCAAACATCATTCCCTTTGTGCAAGGGGGGGAATGTCACTCCCAGCGGATGTTACTTATGCAATTCTGGTTGCTGTGTGACTGCATTTAATTTCGATTTGAAAAAAATTATCATAAATTAAACTAATTAAAATAAAATGCTGCAATAAATTTGTAGAGCTGCCTGCCTTTGGCAAGAGACATTCATTTGCTCTAGAATTGATGCAGTCTCCGTCTCGGAGTCGCAGCAGCCGCTCACTTTCAAAAGATGTGCAGTGGCAGTGGCAGCAGCAGCAATCCGGTTGGGGAGACGGCTCCGACGGCTCCGACGGCTCATTCAATGCGCTTCAATTGCTTGAGAGATCGACATAGACCATAGACCATAGACCATTGAGACCTAGGACTGCTGAATCTGAGACACTTTTGACTTGGACTACGGACTGCATTCTGGTTCACCTTCGAGAAAAGCAAAGCACAGCCACAGCCAGAGCCACAGCCGGAGCACAGCATTAGAGCACTGGCAATAGACATTGCCAAACGAAACGTCTTTCGGCTGTCGTGGCTCATGGTTTGGGTTTGAGAGCAAGTTTCGGTGGTAGTCGAATTGTGTGAGAAATTCCCTTAATCAGCGCAAGTTTCGAGTGCAGTTTCTTGGCTGTAAGCAACACAGACCAGCAGACCAGACCAGACCACAGCCTGAATATGGGCATCAACCCGGTCTGCTCTATGGATTTTACTTACTTATTATCATTAGGCGTTGGTCTCGGCCGCTGCAAGCAGGTTGCAGGTTTCCCAATTCTTGTGGAATTTCAAGCATTAGCTGATAGCTCTTTGGCGTACAATCTAATGGCACTCAGCTCCTCTGCCAGCCTCCGCCAGCCCCCCCATCAATTTCCGAAGATTTCACACGCTGTGACCGTAAATTATTATGCCCCCAGACGACCTTGACTTTTACCCATTTGAAGGTGGCATGGCCTCTGCATCATGAGCGAACGCTTCTTCATATTTGAAAATCGGTTTAATACGTGACGAAAACAATGATCAAGTAATTATGGGTAGGGGAGTGGGTGCGGGTGTGGGTATGGGTATGGGGGGGAGTACTATAAATGCTTGCTTCCCGTTGGCCTCCATCTGCCGCTGTGACACCCGAACATAAGCACAATTTTTCATGCGAGTTTTTCCCCGTTCCTTTGTCAGCGAATAATGCGACTAATGCTGTAATTTATTAAATTTATTTAGAAATGTTTTTATAATTAGACGCTGGCAAGCGGCTGGAAACGTAGCCGAAACGGAGCAGAAGTCATTTGTGTGAAGAATCTGTTGTGTGTTTTTTTAATGATCTCACATTCAGGGTCAGTCAAGGGCTGACCTTTAGAGGGGAATTATTTTGATCTTTTGCTGGGTAAAATGTATTCAAGAGCTGTGGGTGGCACAGCCCTTGTAATAATCTGGACATGCCCTGTGCAGAAATCATTTTTAGACATTCCTAAAATATACTTTGAAGTGCTATAGGGCATGCCCTTCCTTGCTCTAATGCTCTTCCCCTCTAGCCCTTAAACGCTCTCTAAAATAGAATGGATTAACAATAATATCAGATCGGATTTCCTGCTCCTAATTACAGTCGTAGTGTGCAGCAACTGCAACTGCAACTGCACATTTATCCAAGCCAAGTAGTCCAAGGTTTGCCCCAAACTGCAGGCATCCTCTCTCGTTCGGTTCATCCATCTTTCGAGTGCTGAAATCAGCATCATTTGTCAATTGCAGTTCTCGACGTAACGAAATATTCACCACCGCGATGCGACTCCCACAACAAAAACAAAACCAAAACCAAAACCAAAAAACACACACAAAACACTCGCAAACAGAGACCGCAAATACACACATTTGATGAACGCATTTCGTTCTCATTGTTCTGGTTGTGTGTTCTCCCCCAACCCCCCAAAAAAAACAACAACAACATAACAGAAAATTCTCTGCCATTGCACAAATACAATGCACTTTTGGGTGATTTTTTTTTGGGGCGCCCGGCCCGGGCCCTTGTTCTTTTTGTATCCGCGCGTTGATTATTGTGCAAATAAAAATTCTAATGATGATTTCGGCAACAACAATGCCATTATGCAAAGGCTGCCTCGTTGGGGTAGGAAGGTAATTAAAGGCAGAACACAGGAAAACACAGCCAGAAACAGTAGGAAAAAAATCAGCAGCAAACAAAAAAGAACTCCGGTCTCTTGGCGGAGGAATTATAATTATCGCGGCCCGGCAATCCAACAATGAATATGCTAAACAGCACAGAGGGTCCGAGACGAGACGAGAGACCGAACCGATGCCAAAGTCGAAGAAGAACATCCTATGCACAGCCACATGGCACATGCCACACACATGCCACATCCGTTGGAGGCTCCAAAAACCGAGGAATGATCCATCATCATCATCATCGCCACCCCACGGTCTGCTGTCCGCTGTCCGCAGTCTTTGTCTCAGCTTTGCGCTCTCCGCTTAGACTCCTCCTCCTCCTCCTCCTACTTTTGACTACACTCCATATCATGCCACCTTGCCTCTCTCCACCCCTCGTACGTTTCACTCTTCTTTGAGTCACGGCTAAAATATCATACATCATCGCCATGAAATGGTTTCGCTTTGGTCTCTTCTCTTCTCTCTTCTTCTTTTTGTGGCAAATTGTCGATGGGTTTTGCAATCAGAGTGAAGCTCTCTTTTCCATTGAATCTTCTGGCCCACAAATGGGTTAAGGGGGAACTCCAAATTTAATTGTATTTGTCACTGGGGAATTACTGAAGTAGCTTCTCTGTTTTGGGAGTTTTGCAAACATTTATTCATATTTTTTGCTACACTTTTTGTTACCAATCATTGGTTCAAATGACTTTGTTTTGTTAGGGATTTGGTAATTTTTAAGGCGCTTATAAAACACACACGTGATGAAGACTTTTGCCCGTAAATATATAGAGTAGGTCATGTCGAGGCATTCAAACAATTCCTCAGCGAAATATTTTCCAGCATATTTGTATACAATTTTGAAGCTCTTCCATCTGCCGCAACTTTCAACAGCAAAAATAATAATTTATATCACAAATTAGTCAAAGGTGCCACAAGCACCAAAAACTGAGCCAAGAAAATGCCAAAAAGAATTGATTGAATTGCCATTTGATGAATGTCTAGAGGTGCATGCTTGGAAAAGTGACAAACCAGACTCCAAGCAGCGAATCCAAGAACCAAAAAACCAAAAAACCAAAAAACCAAAAAACCGAATAACCAATTACAAATTCAATGGAAAATACTTCGGAGATGATTGAAATTAATGGCAGATCCCATTCAAACACACAAAAAACAAAAATAGAAACAGTGGAGAAGGCCAAAGGCAGCTCTGAACTCTGTCCAAAGTGCCGCTGCCTCTGCCTGCATCGATCGGATTTCAAAGCAGAAACAGCAAAAGACTTTGCAAGTCTCGGGAAGCTTCGTCTGAGCTGATGATGATAGACAAACGCTTTGGGGGAAATTTCATACAGAAAATGCCATGAATAAAGCGAGAAAAGATTACATTAACCAGATACTGGTGTACTTATGAAGTTGAAGTACTCGACTCGACTCCACTCCACTCCACTCGATTCGATTCGATTCGATTCGACTCGTACCAAATGCCAAAGCGATAGCATAACGAGGTGCGAACAGGGTCAGTGCTGCTGGCCTGGCTCCGTGGTGGCCATTGGACACCTTTTGGCTTGCAGTCGACGACGACAGCAAACTTCTGGGCCACCAGAATGTGGTCCGAATTAAGTTGGCAGTTGGTGCACCACTTGGCTGCAAATATTGTCATGTTGTGTTTTGGTTATATACTCGTATTTGTATTGGTACTTACATGCTTACAATGTGCATTAAAAATCAATGGAATGCCGAAGAGGCACACATACTTGCAGCATATGTATTGTACATATATATACATATGTATAGAGTGTCACAGAACTACAAAAATTGCAGCTGAAGCTGAACCAATCGACAGATGTTCTTAAAGCAAAAATCTATTTTTATAAAGGTAAAGTGACATAAATTATTAGGGAAGTGGCTATAGGGTTAGTGATAGTTTATTGCTCTCGATTGATGACTTCTTTTTTTCTGACTATCTACGGAACTCTCGCTCTCACGAGACGCCTGCATACCGAATATACTTCACTCTCTTCTTCTCGTTTTATTTTTGCGCAACGAGAACAGATCTCTGTTCAGCCCATAAATTCTCTTTATATTGTTTCTTAGATCATCCTTAATTTCACCCCTAACTAACTTGCAAACTTCCCTTTCAGATGCGCTTCGGATCTCATACTAAAGGACATAATGATGCCCAAAATAATGATATAAATAAAAAAATACTTTCTCTACACTTGCCTTAAGGTACATTTCCATATATGAAACCATATGCAACTGATCTGCGTAAGTTGGCATCTATATTTCATATTCCATTCCCCCCTACACACTTTTTGCTTTTCATTTCTGATACAAAAATATTGAGCATACGTCATGTGGTACGCTCTTTCGAGCTACCATTCAGGTTATTATTTTTTATTTTTTGTCTAGCAGTTGGCTAGCATTTAAATTGATTTTGGCTTTTGTGCCACGAAACTGGACTACTCTTAAAACGGAGGCAAGGTCACTTTAATCGTCCGCCACGCTTGGCCATCTGCACAAATTCGATGATCATGGCGATGACTCCAATGGCTGTGCTATGACTCCAATGACTGTGCGATGACTCCAATGCCTACGCGATGACGATGATGAGGTTCGATGATGTCTTACTACTCGCTTGTTTCGAGTCAGAACAAACAGCTTGTAATTAGGTCGACTGTTGTATGTCTGGCAGAGCAGAGCAGAGTAATCGAGCAATCATAAACATTCAGCAGCAGCACGAGAACGAGAACGAACCCCCAAAGACCTTAACAAATGGCCAAGCATGCTCGTAAAGAAGCTTTATCAAACGCTTCACTGATCCGACAACATTCAATGCTGTACCCGAGTAACTTTGTTGTTTTCTATTCAGCTTTGGTTTGTTTCGTTTTGTTTTGTTTTTTTTAGTTTTTCTCTGTTCAGGTTGTTTTTATTATTCGTGTGAACGGAGAGTAAGTTAAGGACGACCTTTGGCTAGACTTTGATCGGCAGATGACACCTTCGAACCTTCAAAAGTTATCCATTTCGTGCGCCTCTGCCTCTGCAGCATGACTCAGCCAAGTCCCAGGTCCCCTCTGCGTTGAGTTCAGCTTTGCATTGCATTGATTTGATTTTTGTTTTTCCAAACGAGTTTGGCATTTGTTTGTTTTCTTTTCTTAAATATACAATTTTATGTTCGGGCATAAACATAAATACGAGTCCGTAGTTATTTGTTTCATTGGCAGTGCCGAGCCGTGCCGTGCCGTGCCGTGCCGTGGGATTATTTGGTCTGGTGCGACTTTACTGCCCACAAATATTGATGGATTGTCTGCGGCGAATGGAACGAGAGCTTATAAATGTTAATCGATTGCCATTTGGCCTAAATGTTAACAGTTTTAAGTTTTTTATTGTTATTTAATTGGTTTTTGAATGATTGGCGCCCTGTTGCCCTCATCTCAGACACAGGAGTGCCGCAGATTTCGCCTGAAACCCTCAGAGCCAGAGAGCGCTGGCATGTTTACTTCAATTCTGCCATAAAAACCAAGTTTCAGGCGTCCTTTGGGGATGTTTTTAAAGGAATTTAGCAATGTACTTTGCCATGTAGTTGCCATGTACCATGTAGATGCCATAGTTCCACAGAAAGCCGCTAAGTTATCCAGAGCGCTAGTGTGAAATGTGAATTTAGAATCAATGTACGATTTTTTTTTTTATTTTATTTTTTTATTTTTTTTCTGTTTTTCAAGTAAAATTTTTGTTATTTTCATATGGTATTTTTTCAACATTTAATAGGGAAAAAACAACAAAAATTAAAAGCTCTTCTTAAATTTTTACCAGTTAAATATTTAATTAATGGCAGCTAAATTTAAACAAAAATCAAATCAATCACGTGACACGAGCCGACTCGTGTATTTAATTGTATTTAATATTTCTAGTTTTAAGAAAATGAATAAAACGGAAATGAAAGTTGTATAATTATGCAATTCGTTTGCATGTTCCAGTCAATTGGCAGGGGTGACTGCAGTTGACCGACTGACTGAGGCCAGACCCCATCCCCATCCCATCCCCCTTTCGCACACTCGCTCACAGTTTGCTGCAGACGGTTAGCAGCTAATCGAAGTGCAGGTCGTTCGAAGAGCTCGCCCCGGAGTGACAGATTTCCTGGTTATCTCCCTAGTCGCAGCGGAGGGCTCTTTGGAAGGGAACCAGTTTTGCCCCGTCTGCATTTCCGCGACTGTAAGCGACCCCAGGCGCCAATGCGTCTCATTATAAGATCGTTAATTGATTTTTGGTATTCGCTGGCCATATAAACGAGGTGATATGGATGACCATTTGCTTGGGACAACGATAGACAAATGTGACTTTATAGCAAAGACATAACTCATGCAGCTGTGGGCTTTGTTATGGACACCGTTGCGTATGACCTTCAGTGGGAAATTGCTTTTGATGCATTTGCTGCTGCCTTAAGTCAATTAATTCCTCAAGTTTTGCCCATTTTGTGGTGTACTCGAACAATTTCCTGTGACATAAATTGATTTCTAAAAGCAAAAACCAAAAAAAAAAAAATCACAGTTGGCCATTGGTTCATTGGAATTTTCTAAAGAAAGTAAGTTTTCAAAACAAAAGGTAAATGGCAACTGGCCCTCGCCTTTTCCCTATTTTTTTTATGATAAACAATTTGATGCTGTCTGGGAGGTCAAGAGGGTCACAAAGGGAATCCATTTCAATTGCAATTCCACTGCAGGAGCCATAAATATTCTCCAACTGCTCCCAGTGACACTTTTACATTCTATTTCTGAAGGTATTCATCACTCCAAATCGATCAATTCAAAGTGCAATCATATGCATAATACATGAAATCTTTTTTCTATATATTTGTTGGGTGTATTATCTGCCCGCTGAAAATAGAATGGCGGCGGCTGCAACAAGTCAAAAATTGAACATCTGCGAAAAGTCGAGCGAAACTTTTGCCAATATAATTGTAATGAGGCAAAGGAACTTTGGCCAGTCTTTCTTTTGCTCCTGCTGCGTCTGGTCTCTCCACTTGCCCTTCGTTATTCTGTCGTTAAAGTTAAATGGCCTGTGTGATTGCCCCAGAGAGGTGGGGGGGTTGGTAGTGCGCTAAGGAAGCTATACCAAGGTCGTAATGAAAGCAGACAAACCCAATCAGGCAGCATCGCTTACAGATTGCATTTCCTTTCGATGATTTCTTTCTTAATTTTTCCTCTCCCTCTCTCGCTCTCTCTCTTTCTCTCTCTCTCTGTGTCTCTCGCACTGTAGGTATTTCCCAGGAGCAGGAAAATGGCAAGGAAAGTGAAATTATAAGTAGCCTGAATAAGTGGGGAATATTGGCTGGGAATTTACATATCTAATAGGGGAGGGAGCTTAATGAATTTCGTTGGAAGCACATCTTGGGGGGATTATGCCAGGGGGGACTCTCACTATACGGCTGATTCCTTTACTGATTCTTCCGCCAATAGGATTCTCGAGCAACCCTGAGAGCATTCATTTGTCCTGGCACTTTTTTCAGCACTTGAAATTTCCAACTATTAATTATTAGGGATTGCACACACACACACACACACACACACACACACATGACACAGGACTATCATAAAATTTCAATGGTTTTATCAATAAACTATTAACCTTAGCCAACCCCTAAACACCCCCCCTCTAACAGTCTAAAAAAAAAGCGCAAAATATGTGCAAGTGTCAGCTTTCCAATCCGAATCAATAAACTTTGAATGGCACGCAGTGGCATGGTGGCATGTGGCACTGGCAGCACGAGGATACATTGTTCCGGCAGCAATGGCATGCACTCGATATGCTGCTGCCAGGCCAGGCCAGGCCTGGCCCATTCTACAGTATACAGTATACAGCATCCCACTCGCAGTGTCACATTTTCCATGATTTTGCTGACAGAAGTTTGTTTGTTGCCTGTTGACATATGGCGAGGGGGGATGTCTGCATGGCTCTGTGCTACGGGGTTTGGGCCAAGAGGTGATTGCCGTTTAAATTACGAAATCATCCATGAATGGGGGGACACAGTGGGGAAGAGCCAGAGGAAGTGGCAGTGGCTGGAGTCAGGAGGCAGCAAGCTTTTCGGTTTTGGGAAATTATAGTGCATTTGTGTTTTGTAATTAGACCCCAAATACCTATTGATACGCCGAGGATGAGAACCAATTGGGCTGTGTCCTGTCCCCGGTAGCCTGCGCCCCTTCATGTGGCATTCAACGGATGTATATCCCCATGTGTGTGTGTATGTGTGTCTGTGTGTGTTTGCAGTGGTTTTTCCTTGTATGTGTGCATGCGTTTTGTGAAAAGTGGCTTAATGAGGCAACACTTTTGCACCAATGCAAAGAGTGGACCACAAATCCGAGTCCTCTTTGCCACCCACAAAAAAGAAAACGGGGCATCATAAAATGACAGCCGCAATGTTGACACGCAAAATTGTGTAAAATGATCGGCCCAAGGACCTCCTGCTCGTCCCCGCCAAGTCTGTGTGTGTGTGTGTGTGTGTGCGTGTGGAATATAATCGGAGCCAGTGAATGGGAATGCATTCGATTGGTTTGATTTGATTTGATTTGGTTTGGTTTGTCGGTTGTCTTTGAAGTGCGATTCGATTTGTGTGTGGAGATTATTGAGTGTCTGATACAAAGGCAAGGTTATTCCAGGATCGATGTCTTAAGGTGTACCTGTCGTCGATGTGTCCTTTGGGCCACTCATCAGATGGTATTTGTTATCAGCATCTGCAGGTTAGGTAATCAAATTACAAATACAATTATCAATGGAATTATAGAGCAGATATCTTTGGCTAAACCTTTTTCCGATTTCCAGCCGATTGTTCCCCCTGGATTTCGTGCCCTTCCCTCAATCCGTTCTTTTCTTTTCCGGTCTGCCTTTTTTTTTTTTTTTGTCTTTTAATTTCTTTTAATCCCCTTTTGACCATCAGTTCTGTGCCACTCACTCGACAAGCGTTAAGCCAAAAAACACGCATCGAGTTGGTACATTTTATTACGCTTGCAGGCCCTTTAGATACCCTGTTCTGTTCTGTTCTGTTCTGTCCTGTCCTCTGCCTGAAGCCTGGCCAATGCAAATTGACATTCGAGCTGGCACATTGAGGAGCGGCTGCCGGCCCACACCCACACCCACACACCCTTGAAGTCCCCCCCACACGCCGCTCCATCGCCTCTCCACAATCAACTTCAATTGATTTGCGGAAGAGTTGAAACGCAGTCAAAGTCTCTCTTCCTCCCTCTCTCTCTGCTGTCCTTGCGGCGAACACTCGACACAAAAAGAGGATAATAAAACTTAGCCAGAAAGTGGCCAAAACACACACACTAACACACACCCACACATACATACATGCATATGTAGATATACATATAGTTATATAAACTCTCTTTCAGGCCAGCGATGATGATGCATCAATGCATGCAAATTTGTTAGCCACAAATAAGTTGGTGGTGGGGTTGGGGGGGTTGGACCCAAAGTGGTTTTCGGGTTTTCCACACACACACAAATATCTGTTGCCGGTGTGTGTGTGTGTCTGTGTGTGGTTGTTGCAAGTGTTGCTATTGTTGTGGCGGCGGCTGTCAATGGCACTGATTTACATAATATGGCCATTCGGCCCAACTCAATGCAACAATTTCCTCTCTCTATGTGTGTGTGTGTGTGTGTGTGTGTGTTTACTGTTAGTAGTACGAGTATGTCCTGTACGGGTCGCTATTGCTCCCACCCATTGTTTGGCCATTTGTTGGCTTGTTTGGTCTTTTGCCTTTTGCCTTTGCTGCACAAAAGTTATTAGTCAGCTCGATGAAAAATCAATCGCCAATCAAACAAACATTTCATTATTTTTGTCGTCCCCCAGTCAACAAAATAACAAAACAAACAATTGGGTCAGGCAAATGCCAGCTCAAAAGGAGGCCGTTTGGATGCCTAGCAAGCCCAGAAATCTAGGGTGAATAAATTATTGGGTGGCTAAAGAGCTATGCTCTAAAGATTTAATTATGCTGCGCTCTCTGCACTCGTCCAGGGTATAATGACGCCCCACAGAAGCATTCTCTCCTCTTAATTCCACAAATAAATTGGCCTAAAACACTCGGAAATAGGGGGATTTTTCCCCAGTGTGACTGTCTGTCGGTCTGCCTGTCTGTGTTTTGTGTGTATTTTTGGGGGGGGGGCTGCGGAAATTGATTTGGCTAAGCACACACCCAACCACAGCACACTACAAGCACAGCTCTTAATTTTTGATTGGCTTTGTGGCAAATCAAATGAAATGTCCTACGACCCAAAACCACTTGGCAGCTAAATTAACTTAAACAAGTCAATAAATTTAATTAAAAAATTAGTTTACCCATCTGCAGTGCAGCAGCCCATTGGGTGGAGTGTGAGCCCTCCCCTCCCCACCCCACCCATACCATGTAATCCCCGAAGTTTGTTGCATACGCATAGGCGTTGCTCAGAAATTTGATGACATTCATGTGTACGTGTACATATGTATGTGTACGTATGTGTGCGCCCTACTCCTCCTCCTCCTCCTCGTGATGTCTTGTCAGTGGGAAATTCTGGTCAATTTTATGCATGTCCCTTGTCGGACAACAGCAGGCGAGAACTATGAATAGTTCCCCCCGCATTCACGCAAGTGTTTTCGGGGTTGGCTTCAAGGATAGCTGATAGCTGTAGGATGTGGGCCTGGCCTGGCTAGAATGACAGCTGATTCGGTTCGGGGTTCAGGCACTTGTGACGGACGATGCATGGATAGTTCTCTTGTAATTTCCCTCTCATGAATTTGTTTACATATGTAAATGTGCGAGAGAGAGAAAGACAAAGAGAGGCAGTGCTTTCGAGGGTCTGTAAGTGGTGCAATATACAAATTTTCTTGAAGAATCATAGATCAGTGCATCCACATATACTCGTAACCCAATGACAGGCACAGTGGCTATTCCATCATTTATCGAATTAAAATGCCCTCAAATGGAATCACTTTTAATGGTTCACCCACTAGAATACCAGTAGCCCATCAATCTCTGATTGGTAAATCAGATTTGTGGCATGGAGAACTAACCAACTGGCTGCTGCAGATGCCCGATGCCCGATGCCCAAGCGAGTCAGTCAGTAAACCCCAATGCATTCCATACACTGGAGGCTCTATTAGGGCCTAATCACAGCTAATTTAGCTACCACCCAAACACACACACACAGAGAGCACAGAGGGCATAGCATATGTCGTTGGCAGTTGCCGGCATTTGGCAGCAGGAACAGATGCAATCATAGAATCTGTTCAGAGCAACAACCAAGTTATTTCAGCTGCCATTATGCCCCCCAGGAAGGTGCTCCAACAGGGGAATGAGAACTGCCTGCCGATGACAAGTGCAGTTGCAACAAGCAGAGGAGGAGCGGCCCGTCCACAAAATTTGTGGGAAGAAACTGTAGACCTAACAGCTAAATATTAAGGGATCAAACGAGGCAGAGGCAGATGCCATGAAAAGAAGGAGATAAACTAATTCTGATTCTAAGTGAAGATTAAAACAAAATCAGATCTGTAAAGGAACCGCTCAAAGGTCTGGAATCATAATGCCCAGCTACATTTTCCATCTGCTTCACTTGTTCTTACCGCAATGCAATGGGAGGAATGTAGAAGGAGCAGCGAAGGCGGAGCAGCACCTCCTCCCTTGGGGCTGGCACTGGCACTATACATACAATACATTTGAAATGAAGACCCCGGCCAACTCATACCATTATTACGCCCCAGTCATAAATGCACAGCTCTGCAGGGAAGAGCAGAAAGAGGAGCAGGAGGAGGAGTGTACTCCACTGCAGTGGTCGTCGCTCGTCGCTCCTGGACATGCGTAATTAGGTTTGTTGTTGCCACTAAATATGCGTGTCAAGTTTCCAAATGCCAGCCCCCCGCAGCCCCACAAAGGGGGGTTGTGCGAGTATCTCTACGTCCTGCTCTGTGTGTGTGTGTTTGTGTGTTTGTTTCAGGTCCATAACGGAACTGGCAGGCAGCCCCGGCAATTGTTAATGTCGCTTATATGTGCATGGGCATGCAGTCTCCTCTCCTCCACTGACTCACTGCTGCGGCAGCATTTGTTGCCTACGTAAATCAGAACGAAACCTCATTTCCGTTGCAGACATTTCACACCCATCACAAGCTAATTTCGGGTTTTGTTTTAATAATCATCAACTGTCATCGGAGGCCAGCCATGGACAGCACAGCTCAGGTCGGGCCTTGGGAATATTCGTACTGATTTTCAAGCGAAAGTTGTGAAGAGTTCTTCGAGATCTGCCCCTACGGAACTACTTGAGCATGTTCCAGTGTTGGACAACAGTATTGAGAGCTGTAAATAGATATAATGGCAGTAAATATTCTTCAGATTACTATAACAGAGCTTCATCCAGTCCTACCCTGCCAGTGTTGTGCAACCAAATCGCTAAGAAACAAACGTAAAAGTTTAATGTTACTTAATTACAGAAGTCGATTAGCTGTTTGCTTTAAAAGTGAAATTAACGTTGCACAAAACTTTCTTCCAGTTGGTTAATGTGGAAGTACTACGGCCCCTAAAGTTCCTCCAGAGCTGGTTAATCTGCGATTCTATATGTATGTACTCCCCCCCCCCCTCCCATAAAATGGATCTCACTTCTCTTGTGCACTTTTTGGTTTAAGTTTGCTTTTAAAGTTGACAATGGATGGGTGGGGGGGGTTTGGGTTTGGGTTTGGGTTTGACTGCTAAGCAGACTGCTGTTAACGACACGAACAAACACGCACTCAGTCCCCGCTGCCCGTTCCCGTTCCCCATCCCCTAACCCACTTTTAACACTTGAGCAGCACTTGGGGCGCAAATCACTTGCCGCAACTGTACTTGTTGCGTGTGAATTAAACGCCTCCGCCTGCAAGTAGGCAGCACAAATTTCGCAAATGGCACCGAATCGAGACGGCTGTGAAACTCAGGACCGAAGCGCAGCTGGGGCTGAGGCTGTGGCTCTGGCTCTGGCTCTGGCAAATAGCAAATGCATTTTCAATTAAACGTGCTGCCACTCCGCAGGATGATGGGATGGGGTGGGGCACACGCAGGCGTTGGGTCTGCAGTTTGTCATTTCATTTGTTGCTTTTTTAATTGAATCAACTTTGGGGCCAAGAGCGAAGCACAAAACTCTTTTCGAAACGAGGCTTAGCTTCCAGTAAGAGTGGACTGACTCGCTCTTGCTGCGTGCTTGCTTCGGTGTTTCATTTCCACTGCATTCCGCCGCTCTTAGGGACTGCAGTCGTTGCTCTCTCTCTCTCATCGTTCTTGTGCGCTCTCGTTTGCGTTTGTTCTCTTTGGTTCAATCTTGTTCGTTCAATTGTTCTCTTTTGTTCAATCTTCCTCGGATTGGCTGTCTCTTGCCTAAAACTTTCTCTTCAGGCTCAATCGCATTGCATTCCTTCGGCTTCACGCCATGCCCTGACCCTAGACAACATCAATTTTATTGAGAACGAACCAAAAGAACGTCCTTTCCTTTGTGTTTCTGTTTGTTCCTGCAATTGTCTTTATCCTTTATCCTGTGGAAGGAAGGCAGTAGGGGATGGGGATGGGGATGTTCAGGCAGAGTGCTGCAAAAACATGGCACATCGAATTAGTTAATTGCATAAAGTACTCCTCACTGGACTGATAGAGCAGACACTTTGGCTGACAAAGTTGTCTGGCCGTAAACAATGCTGTCAGTGGATACGAGCCAGCAGGTGGGGGGTGGGGCGGCAAGGAGTCCCTCTCCTAACTCTAGTCTAAACTAAATGGCCACTCATTTTGTTTGTTTGCTGCTCACTTTGGCAGTGCGCCCATTCCCGGATAAATGACTGGAAATTTATGTCCGCCCCAGTCCGAGTGCCCAAACGGGTGGGATCGGGGGGAGGGGTCTGGGGTTGGTTTCCGAAACTGCTGACAAACATGATGCAGCCGGCTAACAAGTAAACTTGTTATTGCCAAGGCTAATCACTTGAATGTGCGCATTGTTCGTATTTCATTATTATCGTCCCGGCAGCTCTGCGTGCCAGGATATGGCCAGGATACGTGGACAGACTTCAAGTGCCGCCAGTTGATGTTTTTGCACACTTAAACAGCAACAAAGTAGATTTCGAATAGTTTTTGTTCAGATTTTAGCCACAATCAGATATGAAAATGATTTCATTTGAGTTTCCAACGGCAGCCAAAAAGCTGGCAAGGGAAGGTGGAACCGCGAGACTGTACCTCTCGTGCATGTACGGAAATAACCCAACAATATTATTATTCTCATGTTTATCATATTTAATGATTTTCCAAGTTTTTTACGGCTCATAATTAACATCCGAACCATAATTAGTCGACTTTATTAGATCAATCTCATTTACCATCTCCACACGGCTTTATATCTAACAAAAATATTTATATTTTGCTACACAATTTTTTTCGTACGCTCTGCGTCTTTTTTTACACTATTTTATTTACACAAATTAATATCGTAAACATTCTCCGAGGAGAAACATACAGCAAAAAAAAAGCGAGGAAAATTGTTGTTGACGGCGAGAACTTTTCCACATTCGTACACGGAGGCAGCGGAGCATCAAAACAATTTGAAAGCCGCGCACAAACAAGCGCGTCGTGTGACAGGAAAAACGATGCAAATGGAAATGGGAATGGGAAATGAAATGCAGTGCAGAAAAAAGCGTGAAATTAACTGAAAATATAAGCAAACCATAAATTATATGTGGCATGACATGTGAAATTACTTAATCAAATTAATTTTGCACTTCATGCAGCGGCACGCACGCCGTGGATGGGTCAGAGTAGAGTCAGAGGGTCCTGTCAGCGTATATTCACAAAAATCCCTTAATTTATGCATTATCAAAGGGCGGCTGAGAGCAAAGCCAATTAGTGGGGGGGGGAGAATGGAAATGCAAAGGGAATTTTCTTTACTAAAAACAAACCAAAGGATTTCAAGAGCTCCGTTCTTACACTTTCTTATTCTCTCTCTCTCTATCTTGTTATAGCTGAAGCTCATCAAGCCCCCTCTCCCACACACATTTTGTACCGCTTGGTTAGCCAATAATTCTGTTTGCTTTCATGCCTGGCATTCTTCTGCTCGTTCTCGCTGCATTCTGCCTTCTGCCTTTCTGCCATTTATAATTTCTTTTTATTTACAATATTCCAAGCCGAAACAACAAAAGAAGGAAGAATCTTTTCATAAAATCACGCAAACGCCGCGTTGAATACCCTAAACAACGAAACAACAATGCAATTTTTACTGTTTGTCGCCTACTCCTCACATCATCCTGCCCCACTCTTTGGCCCCCCCCACTCTTCACTCAGAGTACTCCTCTCCCGCCCACTCCATAGAGTGCGGCACATGCATGTCACAATGCGGCAGACAAGAGCAGCAACAGCAACAGCAAAACATTTAAATCAAAATGATAAAGTTGCATACTTGAGTAGAGTTATGCGAGTGAAGAGAGAGAGGGCGAGAGGAGACAGTGCGGAGTGCGGGGAGCAGAGGATGAAGGGAGACAGGCAGAGGCAGTGCAGAGGCCCAGAGAGCGGCAAATAAATATGAAAACATTTTTTCTCATTGTGGTTTACCATTGTTGTTGCTGCTGCTGCTGCGATTGCACTGGCAACGAGCGTGCAAAATAATGTGCCAACAACAAAGCAAAGCAAAGCAGTGCAAGGCAAGCAGTGGCAGAGCCAGAGAGCAGAGAGCAGAAACGGAAAGGTAGCTTCGGGCTGTCGAGCACTTTGATACCCTTGCAGATCCATGATGCAGTGAGCCTGTAGATCGCGAATCTTGGGAGAATAATTATAGATTCCAAGCCGAGCGAATAATCAAAGAGATGCTTTCTTCGGTGCATTGCCAACATTTAGTCTGAATCATCATACCCGCCACACTGCAAGGGCATAACAAGAGAGTAGCAGTAACAGGGAGAACAAGAACAAGAACAAAGCAGCAGAAATAATAATGGAGGAACAACGAGAACAACAAGAACAACACAAACGCTGTCTCTGCTGCTGCTGCTGCTGCTATTGTTGGTGTGCGTGTGTGTGTTTTTAGCTGTGCTGTTGTTCTATCTGTGTTAAGGCAACATTCGCATGTAAAACGCACTATGACCCCGCCACAGTCCCCTTTCCATCGCTTGCCATGACAGCAGGCCACAATGACATGGCTCACCCACTCTCTCGCTTTAATTCTAAGGCAGAAAGCTTGCCTGCCTGCCTGCCTGGCTGCTCACTCTCACGCTCTCTACTCTCCCCAAAGTTCCCGCTTGCTCGACTCAGCTTCGACTATAGCAGCTCCTTGTGCACGCCCCCTCCCCTCCACCAAAAAGTATGCGAAAAAAGAAGCCAAAAACGGAAAAATAATTAGAGTAGTTGAATTTCGTATAACTTTGTTAATGATATAAACATAAGGCTAATGGCCGATGGAGGGGTTAGGTCTGTTCCTCGTCCATGTCCATGTCCTCGTCCTGTTGCTGGTGCCCCTCTTAAAATGCTGGACATTTGATACTTATGGAAGGAAGCATCCAAAAGCACAACGCAATTGTGCAGAAAATTGTTTGAAAATTAAGAAATATTCTGTGGAAAATGTCCAAAGGGAGAGAGCAGAGACTTAATTTTGATATGAATGTGCGCAAAGTTTTCAGCAGAGAATCATTAAATATGTTTGTGGAAATATGTGGAGGGTAGGAAGTCCGTAATTGAGCAAAAGCTTGCCACATTGAGAGAATTTCCACAAATTGTAACAAATTTCAGCTGAAAGTTTCGTTTTCAATCAACATCCTCCAGGTATGTTATCAAAGCAAGTTCTAATCCCCTCCACCGCCTTCACCCTTTTGTATTCTTCATTCATTTCATTCACATAATAGTAACCCCCCGCACTTTCACCTGGTCCCTTCCTTCCAACCAACAAACGAGAGACAATTTCTAATGTATTCCAATCATTTTTTGTTGTTGTTGTTGTTGCTTGTTTCGTTTTCCATCCTTTTTTTTTGTTGTGGGAAAAATATTTTTTCTCCTAGGTTTTCTGACTGCACAATTTTTGTTGTTGTTTCATTTTTGCCATTTTGGTTAACATTGTTTTGGTGACAGTTGCACCCGCATCTCATTCGCATTGCCCTTCCCAGCCCCTGCTGCACCATCTCCATTACTCTCGGCCCCACCATCTGACACACGGCAACATTTTGCCTTCTGTGTGTTGTTTCAGTAATTGTTGCTGTTGCAGGGGTTGGTTGTCATAGTTCTTTGCTTTTTTGTTGCTTCCATTGTTGTCATAACTGTTTTTGTTTACGCTGCATATTTTTTTCCGTGGCTGTGTGTTATTGTTGTTGCAACATAAATTTAAACGTGACATTTAGACACTCGACTCGACTACTGTGGAAGCACGGGCCCATTCAGTCTCCGGTTCGGGGTCTCTCAAGTGTTTGGCACGCATTGAAAGGGCTCCCCTTTGCTGCAAGGGAAAGAAGGCACTAGGCAGGGGGTGTACGTACTTCATTCTTAACCTCTTCAACTTGTGAACCGAGAGTCTGTCACGGGCCCCTACCCATCATACAGCGCATTTGTCCTCGAATGATATATGATGGGTCGCCGAGGAAAAGGTTGCAAGTGTTGCGGGAATTTTGTATTGTGAGTGATGATGATGGATGGATGGATGGATGGATGGATGGGTTGGAGGTGATCGCCTATGCCTAGAATATGAGTATTATCAGTAGAATTTCATTTGATTCCAAATATTACAGGCCCATTTCTCTTCTCTTTTCAGGCTGACAATTGCAGTTCCTTCGGGCGCACATCCTTGTTGCTAGGAAAACATATTTGCACCGTAAGTGTTCCGCCCAAGAGAGCTTTTCCTGTGCATGTCACCGCAAACTTGTCTGCTTCATTTCTGCGCAATCTTAAAGTTATTTCCCTGCCAACCTGCCCCATAACCATAAAATGCCCAAAAGTCTTATCTCCCTCTGTTTGGCCACACACAAAAGCTAGAAATTGTTGAAGCCCCCGAGAGCCGGGAAGAATCTTTAGAATGCTTTTTGACAGACTCGGGGAAACTTACTTAGACGACCTTCAAGTGGAGCCGAGCCGGGATGATGATGACTGGCAAACTCTTGCACTATTTCATGCCCCTGCCCTGCCCTGCCCTGCACTGCACTGCTCAGACAACACAAACATATTCTCCGTGCTCGCGCTCGGTCTCGGTCTCAGTCTCGGGCTCTGGCTCTGGCTCATGGTGCGTATGATAAAGCGCAAGCGAAACCCCAACATTGCTCATACGTCACGGTGCACAAAAGCATGCAAGGGGGTGGGGTGGGGCGCTGCTCGAGTAGAGGCAAGGGATGACTTCAGTTCGAGTGCAAGTTGCGTATCCTTATCGCTTGGCCTCCAAGTTTAAAGCGCTCTCAAGTGCACTTAACTACAAAAACAGCAACCAGCAACAGCAACAGCAACTGCAAAACAAGCAAGAAAGGATTGCCTTTGGGGGCCGCAGCTTCAGATACCCTCAGAGATCGATTTGTGTCCGGTTGTGTCTCTCGTTCTGTTCCGATTGATCGCTTCTGCAGAAGCTACAAATACTCTAACGTAAAGATCTGTTGTCTGCGATTCGTACTTGCTTTTAGTTTCACTTGGCATTCTGCCACTGCTACGCAACAATCAGCATACCCGTTCTGCCAGGGTATAACAACAAGTGGAAGAGCCGTAAACAAGCTTCATATGTGTGGCATTTTATTAAAGTTGATGCCCGCCCAAGCAGCGGCAACTTAAAATGCATTTAAGCCAGGAAGGATCCCGAGCTCAGGGGCGGCGCCACAGCTCTACAGCTCTACGACTCCACGGCTCAAAGAACGTGGCCAACTTTTGCAATTGTGGGACTATCAAACAAAACTTTTGCCAAAGCACAAAGCGCTAGGAAGCGGGACATTGGGTACAAGGGGGCCAGTAGATGGGAAGCTGCAAGCAACAACCAAAGTGTCATCATGACCAACATCCAACAGCAGCAGCAGCAGAAGCAGCAACAGCAACAGGAGCACATGAGTTATTGCATTGTCGCCGGCGTCGTCATGGTTGCTCTTGGTCTTCCTCGTCCTCCTATGGTCCATTCCTCACACGTTCCCTGCTAGCACTTCTAACTGCAGTCTGCCGCTTTGCTGCTTTGCTGCTTTAACACTCAGCAGTACTGCCTGTCATTTGCCTTGCTGCTCTAACATTCTGCCAACATTCTCTTCTAGCCTCTGCTGCTGCGGCTGCTGCTGCTCTTCTGCTTCGTCTCTCTCTCTCTCTCTCGTCCAACACTTGCTGTCCTGCTTGTGCTGCTTCTTCGCTTTGCTGCTGCTGTGGCTAGCGGTTCTTCTGGCTGCTGAGGCTGCTGTTGTTGTTGTTGCTTCTGCTGCTGTTGGGTTTTGTCGCGACAGACGGATTTAGTGAAGCTTAGCGCAAAGCAACAGCAAAAAATTATTCGGAGGAGAGCAGCAGCAGCAGCAGCAGCAACAACAAAAGAAGCAGAAGAGAAGGGACAGCAGCACTGCAAACAGGAAGAAAGGAAAAAGGGAACTGGACTAACTGATGACCTAGGGAGTACATTTACTGGGGCTGTTAGTTGCGTGAATAGAGAGTAAGAGGAGGAGTCTCTCCATGGATCGTTCATTTAGCAAGTAGGACACATTTTGCCGTGCTTGCCCTGCCCACTCACACTTCTTGCCTGCCGAGTCTTATATCCCCTTCCCAATGCACTTCCATTCGAGGGTATCAAAGCAAGAGCGACAGAAATGCAAATGTTAGAGTTCGTGTGCACTTGGCTTAGCCTTCAAAAAGTGCGGACACACATTGACTCTCGCCTAGAAGGATTCCCTTCTCTCACTCTCTCTTGCTCTTTACTCTTCACACTTCACACTTCCCCTGTGCTCCCCTCCCTTTCTTAACACCCCCAGCAACTACTTTTGTCTCTCGCGTTATTTGTTTGCACTTCAAAAGGATTTTAATCAAAGTTTTTCAAGTGACGTTCTCCATGGCTATCTCCTGCTCCCAGACTCGACAGTTGTCCAAAAGTTTGCCGTTTCCCAGGAGCACAGTGCGGCAGGGAGCGGAGGGCAGGGAAGTGCAGTCTTCCAGAGTGAGATTTATCTGCCATCATTCACAGTGATTTAATTATTATTTCTTTTGCCCCAAGTTCTTGTTGTGGCTAGCACATAAAATTTATGATTGCAATTGAGAAGAGATTTCTTATTTCATCGTTCAACGTTCAACGAAGGCGAGCAGCTCTCCTGTTGTTGCGGGGAAACCCCTCTGCTCCTCCACCTGTCCAATTCCAATTACCGATGGGATGGCAAAACTTTTTATTTGATTTAATCAGCGGAGAGCGAGCGCGCGGAGCGGCACCACAGCCGCTGAAAGTTTTCCGGCCTTGTTTGGGAACATTTGCCGCTGCACTTTACTCTGCGGTTGACACCCTGTCCTGGTCGGTGTCCATGTCCATGTCCGTGTCCGTGTTCGTGTCCTGGTCCTGGTCTAGTGCCTCCTGTCTGCAATGGTCTGCAAGTACTGCCCTCTCGCATCTCCCATGTCCTTTGCCCCACTTGTAGCCACTTAACAAATTTTGCACTGCGCCGTTTTTGAAGTTGTCTCGTCTCGCCCCTCCGTCCTGCACAGATAGAGCCGCCGCCCCTGATTGACTGCCAACTGGAAACAGCCCAATGGCCAGTGGTGCTGCTCCATGAGAGCTGCGAGAGCGTGTCCCTGACACGAGGTGAGTGCTTAGGCTGGTTGCTGGACATTAGTTGTGGCTCGCCGGGCGCTGCATCATCGCAGCTGCTCGACAAGTGTCTGGTCTGTCATTGAGGCCCTCATTGGGGCCACTGCCTTGAAGCTCTGACGGTTGATGGAGTTTGCTTTTAGCGCTGACAGAACCAGCCAAACCAAAACGGAACCTTCTACTCTTTAAGTGGAGAGAAAGACTAGCAGATTATCTGCTCAAGCGATAACTATGTTTGGCTCTCACTCCCCGCTCTTAATAACTTAACAACAAACAAAAAAACCCTTTTGAATAATTGGCTTTTAGCATTGTAAGCGTTTATTCAGCCATAAAGAATCCGCCAATGAACCATTCGGTACCCACTCAACTCTGGCCATGTCCAGGCCCCCCATTTGCTGCTGTGTGTGGGATGCGATACGGTGGCCTCCATTAAAAGGCAATTTATGTGAATGCCTGAAAGTATGGAGCATTTTTTGTGCGGCACATAGTCACAGATTTCGCAAATATCACAAAGATGGCTGGCTGGCTAATTGTTGCTTTTGTTTCTGTTGTTGTAAATTGTTGATTGTTGATTTGTTGATTAATATAAAGCCAGTTAAATATTGATAAATATTTGCCCAAATGCTTACATATAAAAAAGGACACGGCCATGCAGAGCAATAGAGATAGAGATAGGGAAATGATTTTGCTTTTGTTTGCTGATTGTTGGTTGATTTGTTTGGCAAATTGGTAGCCATCTCTGCACCACACAAACACACACACATGATGACTATCTCTCTCTCTCTCTCTCTACCTCTCTCTCTCTCTACCTCTCTCTCTCTCTCTTCTCTCTATCTGTGTAGCGTATCACTATCTCTATTGCACTGTGAAATGAGGTTCAAGCGTAAACGTAATTAAAATAGTTCTACTATACGAATCAGTAAACAAATTGATTATGCAAATTTACTGTTTATTTGCTTTCGACTTTCGCCATTGTAAATGTCTCTCTATATACATACAGATATATATGTGTATGTGTGTGTGTGTGTGTGTGTGTTATCTGTATGCATGTGCTCGACATTAATAGGTTTTGTTTTCTGGCTTTATTTTAGACCAAAATTTATATACATTTAATGCTCAATCGAAGCGGAAATAAAAAGTTAAAACAAAAAAAGTTGGCTGGCAAAAATCAACTGTAAAAGCGGAAACGGAAAGCGCATGTTTTCCATTACAGTTGATCGTGGGAAGGGGTGGAGGGGGAGTAGCGACTGGGAGTGGGAGTGGCAGTGGAAAGCGAGTGGTTCAATGAGGGTTTATACGAGGGTTTTGTGCGACGACCATCGACAGTTCTCGTAATTGAGTTATATTTGTTGTAATTTATATGCAGCCCCAGCCGCAGCGACTGTTATAATTAAGTCTGTCTCTCTATCTCTCTCTCTCTGTCTCTCTTTCTCTCTGCTCTATCGCTCTGTGTTCACTGAACAAATGAATTTTTAATTAAACACGAAACAACAAGCAAACAAAACCCAAATAACAATACGACAAAGTAAACAAATTAAAATCAAATTAGTGTTGTACGAAAAATGTCTGCTAAAAATTGGCCAGGCAAAGTGCACAAGGGGGGAGGGGTTGGGGGCAGGATCCCATGGGAAAGTTATCTGTCAAATATTTCACTAATATTGTTCTTCCTCCTGTGGTAAGGTAATCGCTTGAACAATTCATTGGGGGGGTAAAACAATGAACCGATTTCCAGTTCCTTGCTGCATTTGGAGGCATGCTTCCTGCCACAATCTCTGTTTGCCACAGCAGCATACATAAATACTTATCACATCAGGGTTGCCTTCATTATATTTCACCACTCAGTGCCACCACCCAATCCCCCCGCACCCTGCGCCACCTGCTCAAACGCCTCTGCCGCCATGTGTGGCAGTTGTCTGCTCCTCGTGTGACTTTGAAATCGCTTAAATTGCCTGAGGAAAGTCACGAGGACAGACGCTGACAGCCATTGAAAAGGTACGGTGTAGGAGCTCCCGGATCTCTGCTCACTTCTTCCCCGGTGGCTTCAATCTTCTTCATCACTCTGCTGTATCCTCCTCCTCCTCCCTTCTTCCCTTTGGTGGCAGCTTCCTCCACCGACTGACAGTGGCACAATGGCAAATTGTTGCATCCGCTTTTCTTTTAGCTTTTTAAATGCAATTTCCACACACAAACTCACACACACACACATATGCACACGTTGAGAGCTAGAAAGAGGCTTTGGCGTTGGAGAAGGAGAAGCAGAAAGGGCATGGCATCTAGCATTTACATGTTGCGATTGCTCCTCAGACTCAGACTCATCCTGTTTCCTGATGCTGCTGCTGCTGATGTTGCTGCTGCTGCATTGAGGCAGCTTCCTGTAACATTGCTGCAGCTCCCACAGTCTCCTCCTACAGTCTTCTCCTTCTCCTACAGGCCGCTTACGTTGTTTGCTTTCACTTGCCATTTTGTTGTTGCTCACTCAGGCTTCTCCCGAGCTTCTCTCTGCTCTTGCCCCTGGCTTTCCTACTACCAAACGCATGTTTCCCCAGGTTTTCCTCTTCCATCCTCTTCTGCGCCGCAAATTGCCTTTAATTCATTTTCCGCAATTACTCCGCACAGAAGGGGTAAGGAGTGGGCCTGGGCCTGGGAAACTCATTATCATGCAGATCTCCTCCCCACACCACCCCATCCCAGCCCAATCCACCGACCAGATCCACCTATACAGCGGATAGACTTTTGTCGTAGGCGCATTTTTCACATTCCATTTGCATGCCTTGAGGACCGGACCGGACCGGACCGGGCCGGACCGAGCATTCCCCGTGTTTCCATCTGCATAATGATGAGGCGGAGAATGCCACTGCCACTCCTCCCTGCTCCTTGTCACTCTCATTGTGTCTCGTTTTAAGCGCATTAAGCGACCAGCAATGGTAGGAGGAGCAGGAGGAGGAGTAGCAGCAGCAGCAGAGTCCCAGTGGATGGGCCGTATGATGGGTGGCACTTGTCAGGTGTAGTCTCCCTCCTGTCGTAGCCCCCACTCCTTACTCACGTTAAGGTCAGCGCTGATCAATGTCAATTGCCGCACTTTGGCAGGCGATTGAATGTCGTGTCGGGGCCAGGAGAAGGCGAAGGCGGATCCGGGAGTTCCAGTCGCATACAATTAAGCAGAACGAAGACTGGACTGTAACTGTAACTGGACGTGGTCCTGATGCTGTGTAGCCGAAACATTCGCAACAGCCATGGGACACGCAAAGTAAACAGCGATGCAAGATGGGAAAATGTTAGAGATGCGTTAGCTGGCAGCACGATACGACAGATCTTAAAAAAAGAGTAAGAGATTCCTATTCAAAGAGGCTGTACGATGATTGAGCAAACTAGAATTAATCTTTCTATTCTTCGATTATTCTGCAACTCCGCTCCGAAAGACAGACTTGAGCTACGATCATTTCCATCTGCTATTTCCGATCGCACTTTTGCATTTCATTCGATCAATCGATTTCCTGGCTATCGCACTCAAAGCTCTCCCATCTCTAGTCGCTCTCCGCTATCGGGCGGTGGACACGCATCGCTTCGCTTAGCATCGCAGCAGCGCAATGCATCGCATCGCTTGGCATGGCATGGCATGGCATGGCATCGCATCGCTCTTGGCCAAAGCAATGAGATGCGTCATGTAGCGGGAATTGGAAAACTGTTAACCGTCTGAAGGTTGCCTTGTTGATATTCCCACTCCAAAAGAGAATGTCCAACAGGGAGAACAGCACAGAACAGCACAGAACAGAGAGTGAGAGAGAGTGAGAGAGAGAGAGAGTCACGTTACCGTTACCGTCTCGTAAACTTTGCTGCTTGCTGTTGCTGTACATTTGGTCGCCATTTTCAATTTACTGACGCTGTCATGGCCGGAAGACAAATGTGGGTGAAGTGTAACTGTATACTGTATACTGTATACTGTATGTGTGTGTGTGTGTGTGTGTGGCAAGTGTATATGTAGTATGTATATGTGTCTGTGGGTGCAGTGGCATGTTGTGATTGCGGACTGTTGCTTCTCTTGAGTGGCGGCAAGTCACCGACCCAACTTTTCACTGCCTCTTCCTTCTGCGCCCCCACCCCCTGTTGCAACTTGTGCAACAGGGTGCTTCTATTTTTCTTGCCTTGTATTTTTTTGTCCTTCGCTGGTAGTTCGGTTGATTCTACTTCCTGCCTGGCCTGGCCTGGGCCCAATGCCTCTCTCTCTCTCTATCTCTCTCTCTCTCTCGCTGCCTGCCTCTCTGCCTGCCTGCCTGCCTGCCTGCCTGTTGTAATTGTTGCTAAAGCAGCAAAACGTCGACGCTGAAATTGCAGCAACTGTAATAACAAAATGGCCCCCGGAGTTGTTCCTGTTCCTGTTAGCTCTGCGTTGAAGCAGGAGTGGAAGGGGTGCCAGGCATGCGAATGCGAAATATTTCCAGCTTGACTTATTTTGACTTTGTGTGAGAGCCGTTTGGGTCTTCAGCTCTTGCTCCTTCGACTGCTCTTCCTCTTGCTCCTCCCTCTGCTGCTGCTGCTCCTTTGCCCTGCCAGCCAAAGTTTATTCAACGCAAAATGTGCAATGGGAAAACGTGCCGCATGTGCGGTAGGCGTCGTCCATCGGCAGTTAGTCGGCTATGGGCGTGGCTGCCACATTTACTCTGGCATTGCACACTGATTTCCTGTTGCATTTCCGGTCAGCAGCTGATGGCGGGCAGCGCCCCATTCCCACCCACAAATAAATTTAAATCGAATTTAGAACAGTGGCAAAAGGGAAAGGAAATGGGAAATTAACTGCACAAAATGGCAGCTATTTTGCACGGAAATTATGCTTAGAATGTGTCTGTGCCAGTCCGTGTTCTGCTGTGAGTTTTGCATTTTAAATCTATTAAGCCTTGAACCTCCCCCATTCCCCCTCCACCACATTGTGGCGGCTTTCTTTCAGCTTTAACCCCTGCCCACATAAACTGATTAGAAATTTATGTCATTTGCTTAACCTTTAAGTGGGTGGCTGGGTAGGGGCGGGGGGCCTTTTCTTTGTTGGACCTTTTCCCTTGGCTGGAAAGTGGGTCAAATTTGTCGACGTTCTTGGGTTAATTTTTGCCTGCTTGGAGAAATCAATTAGAGGTCCTGGGGATGGTTGCTTGGATGCCATTTAAATGTTTTATGAAATTTTCTTGGGCCTAAAGCATGCCGCACCGCTCTCCGCTCTGCCTGTGCCTGTGCCTTTAGTTTTTACCACTCCTGCCGCTGCATACATTTGCCCACCTCCTTGCTCTGTGGTTGTCTATTGTCTACTTTTTGTGAACAATGGCAGGTGTCATGCAGGTGGAAGCGGTGCGGTTCAAGGCGGGAGGACCCCCCACGCCCAGGGGTTGTCCCTTTGTGCATTTTACGCGGAATTACACAGCATAAGCAGCTGACACCCCCCTGAATGACCCGACCGCAGACGTCGTGCTGCTGCTCCTGGCTCCTGGCTACTGGCTGCTCCCTCCATCATGCTGCATGCCTCCTACTGCTGCACCTGCACCTGCTGTTGCTGTTGCTGTTGCTGCTGCTGCAAATGCGGCATTTGCCGTGAGCGACTTTCGTCTGCTTTGTTGTAAAAGAGTGCCAGCCCAGGCCCAGGCCCGGCCAGGCCAGCACCCACCACCCCTCAGCCATTGTGGCCCAAAGGCAAACACAAGCCCAAGCAATTGCCTCTCTCCTGGCGCCTGCCCCGCCCCGCTCCGCCCACCCCTCACCTCAGTTGATTTAAACTACACAAAAAAGCAAACAACGCATACGGGAGGGGCAGGGGCAGGGGCAGGGGTAAGAGCAACTAAGAAAATGCCTGCACAAAAGTAACTCATAATTAAGGCAAGTCAGCCAAGCAGAGCGGAGCGGAGCGGAGAAAGGAGCAGCAAAGGGGGCTGAGCGGAGAGGGGAGAGCGGAGAACAGAGCTGAGGCCAAGATGCAGAAGCGATTCCTCCTTTCTTGCAGTGCATATGGCAAATGCCAGAAATGTTGCCTACTTTTAGGCAGCAACTGGTTCCGACTCGGAGAGCAGTCTGAATGTTCTACTATAGATCAAAGACAATTAAAAACATTACTTTACAGTGGAAGGAAATATAAAAGAAATATCTGCGCGAAATAGTTCAATTTGGTACCCCCCTACGAATATCTCTGTTTTTATTGTTTAGCTCTGCTGCTCCTGTGGGTGCTCTGAACTAGTTCCTTGCCGCAGACATCTTCATGGCTCCTTTTGTTGGGCTAACCTCACTCCCGCACGCCGTGGCTGCTCCTGGCTTGAGGTTCCAGCCAGAGTCGCTGCAATGGCGTCTATATATATTTTTGATATGCTTCAGCAAACACCTGCAACGTCTCAACAACAATGGAAAATATTGTTAAGTAAATGGGGTGGGCGGCGAGGGCGAGGGCGGGGGCGGGGGCGGGGGTCTAAGAGTAGTGGATGCAGTTTTTGGTGCATTAGCGGAGTGCGTTACCCCTTGCCATCTCTCACCTCTTGGCCTGCTTTCCTCTCCTCTCTCTCTATCTCTCTCTCTCTGCGGCAGGGCACTCTTTATTGTTTATGTTTTTGGCTGCTAGGATTGTGGCAGGGATCAGGTGGGCGGTGGCGGATGTTATGGCTGGGATTTCGGGGTCTGGGTGTGAGGATTGTTGTTAATGCATGGGGCTGGGGCTGGGGCGTGTGCATCCTGTTGCCAGGATATGCAATCTGCAATCTGCATTCAGCTGCCTCCTGTCTGCAGCGCCAGTCAGAGTCGGAGCAGCAGTCGCTGGAATTGTAGGCAACTTTTGGCAAATCATGGCAATTGCTTCTGTTTATTGCGCTCTTGTTCTTGGACTGGCCCCGCCCTGACATATGTGGAAATTATGTGCACCGAAATGAATATTAATAATGCGCCAGGCATTATCGTCCGTGCCTGTAACCCAGGGCGCATGAGTAACTTTTCCATTAAGCGCGAATCGTTTGTCAATTTGCCAGGACATATAAATCAGCAGCTGCTGCAGGGAAGAGCCAGCAACTGCAACAGGGAGAGTGGGAGAGTGAGGGGGGCAGTATCATCTTGCCTCAAGCCCAATTAACCCATTAGGATAGCGGTTGCCATTTGATGCGGCAGTCAGAATGCAATTAAAAGAGAGCAGAAACCCAATGGGGGACGCAGCAAAACAGAACGAATAAGATGAAGCTGTGTGGTGTGGTGGAGTGGAGCTTGCAATTTCCTACAGCTTCTTCTCAGTAGAACGAGAACATTTAATTTTTATGTAAGCATCACACAGCCCAAGGACGTAGACCCAGACCAGAACCAGAGCCAGAACCAGAGCCAGAGCAGACCCCAGAACTGAGGAGAGCCGCGATGAAGACCAAGAAAAGTAATAACTGCGCATTGCCATTATTTATGTTTATGTCCGCACTACATCATCTTCAAATGTCCGCTGCCGCTGCCGCTGCCGCTGCCTTCCATCCTCTTGGCGCTATAAAAAACAAGTGCCTGCTGGCGGACAAGTTGCAGTCCTGCAGGAGTAGGAGGATGCAGCTGGACGGAACGGGATGGGATGGATTTGGCTGCTCTGCACTCTAGTCTTAGGCGACGTTTAACTGCCGCCGTTTTGAGTGCCGTTGAACTAATTTCCGTTGCCCCCAAGAGCCAAGAGCAGTGCAGGCCGAAGGAAGGAAGCAAGCAAGCAAGTTGCTCGGTCGCTCTCTCTCCCTCTCTGTTATTTTCTGGTCTGGCAAAAATTGCATTCTTTGCGGCCTTTTCTATGGCTCGCTGTCGCTGCTCGCTGGCGCTACAGCTCCGCGCATTTGTCATTGAGTCGTGCGCTAATTTGACATAAATTCTAAATGCCAGGATGGGCGCGGGGAAAAAGCCTCAAAACGGGAAAGACAGCGGAATGTGAAGAGCAGATGAAGAATGCGAAAAGTACCTACAGGCAAATGAAAAGGAGCAGCAAAACCAAGCGGGGAGTTCAAGGGAAACCCCAGGAAAACATCCTTCTCCTATGATCCCTTTGATGCCATTCTTTCGCATGATACTTCCCCTAAGAGAATGCTGGACTCGTATTTTCCATCCTTTTTGGATGATTTAAAGTTGAACCAATTGATTATATTGCCAATGCAGGCAAACTTAACTTTTACTGCCATCAATTCTAACCCACTTTCAATTACAATAAAACGAATAAAAGCACAAATTTACACAACTCTCTCTCGAGGTCCTTTTCCTGCGCTGTCATGCAACCAACCAACTCGAGCGGCGAGTTTGCTTTTCCAGCCAATTGATATAAATATTTCTCTTGGCCTGGTCTGCTCTGGTCTGGTCTGGTCTGGTCAAATACTTATGATAAACATGTTGTAAACTGTCCAAATCGATTAGTTGACCGCACAAACTATTTCCTCCCCCCTCCACTCCTGCCAAAAACTTCAGCTCTCTCGACCAAAAAGCAAACAAACCAATAAACTCCAAGGACTCACAAAAAAACTTTTGACACTCAATTCCGAAAAGGAATAGAATCGAATCGAATCGAAGGCATGGCAGAAGTTTGCTCTACTTTTGCACCCTCCACATAAAAGTATAAATTTAAGAAATAACTTTGGCGATAGATGTGTTTACAAATGCCAATACGAAATGCCATTTAAAATGCATCACAATTGGGCGCCAAGCACAAAGGATTGCCTGGCAGAGTGGACAAACGTTTTTAGCAGGGAAGCGCAGTCAAGCGATGGGTACAACCAGCACGAGTACGAGTTGTCTTGTGGGTGTACAGTGTACACTGCCCAGTGGAGGTATTCAAATTTGCTGTTTGCGGAACGATTTGCAATGCAGAAAGTCCCAAGTCCCAAGGTATCTAAAATAGAAGTGAGCGATCGGACAACACTTCCTTCGAGCTGCAGTTTACTAATGCAATGCATATGCCATTGCCAATTACCTATGCTCTACCTGTTTAGCAAGCAAGAGTATCAAATGCTTCGATCCCGAATGGTAACGTAACTGTGCTCTTCTGTTGGTCTTTGACTTTGACAGTTGCTCAAATTGGCAACAAAAACGAGGGAAAAATGAACGAAGCCAAAGCAGAAACAGACACAGAAAGCACTGCGAAAGAGATGCTGCTTGAGGGCCATTAAACGAAGTCATGAATGGCTGGACACACATTACGCAAAGGCGGGGACTTGGGTGGGGGCGGGGGCGGTGGCATGGCAAATGATATAACCATTAGCTTTGGGCATTCTGTTAACTTGAAAAGCCCAGAGATTGGGTCAGTTTTTATCACTCTTTTGTAAGGTGTTACACGTGCGTGCCGCGTGCCACTTGCCACTTCTACCCCAAATTTTTGTACGCACAAAAAATCAACTAAATAACCGCTAGTTAAGTTTGCTTTGTCATAGCTAACAGTTTGCATTACTGTCGGGGTTTTTAGATATATTTTTTTTTAGTTTTTTGTATTTTTGCAAGTCACGCACTGATTTGGCAATTTGCATGCAACGACCGCTAGATGGCGCCGCGCACGTGCTCCGGACAAGGCACCGAATCTATGGACTGGACCCCTCCACCCGCACTTGAACAATCAATAGTTGAATTGAAATTGAAAATTTCATAATTTTTGGTACAGTTTTTTAATTTAAAAGTTTTCGCTGCTGGCAGCCATTTCTTTTTATTGCAATTCGATTAATAGTTGAAGGAGTGGCAGCGGGTAGAGTATGGAAAACACTGCGTATGCGCAATATTAAGCGCCGAAGTGTGGAAATGGAGATAAGTTTTGGGTTGCAAGTGTGCGTGGGGGTGGCGATGTGCTGATGCTTAGTTCGATTGGCATTTTTGCAAAATTAAATATTTTTACGAAATGTATGTCAGTCTTATTTCCCCCTTGCCGAAGCACTCGCTCGTACTGCGAATGGGATTCTGTTCAAGTATTAATTTATTGGCAATCTAAGTGCGAGGATGAATGCACAGGAAGCTGATGCAGCAGCAGGAGCAGTGCATGGGAGGGGTAGCACTTTTCCTGCTTTTGGCATTTTCATTTGCATTGTAAGTCGCGAGCAGCTTTTTGGAGGAGATGTGCAAGACAGAGGCGTGTTTGGCAGAGGGGAAAATGGGTAAGCTAAACTAATTAGTAAATGGATATTAATCAAACCTCCTATCTCTCCTCTCTCCGTTTAATCCATTACAACTCTGAACCTCTTTTATTTATTCTTCCTTTGGCCCCTTGATCCTCTTATGCAGCCATGTCCCTGTCAATTGCTAGCATTGATATCGATAACAGTCGGTTGAGCCCGGACCAGGACACGCCCAACGCCTCAATGCATACATATATGCATTCATTCACCCCTACCCCCCTTATTCCTCACTCTCCAGTTACCTCTGAACGAACTTTTTCATGCTCCATTGTGTTATAAATATTCATAAAGCGCTTCGCCATTTTTCGTTGCGACCGCCGCAACTAAAGCCTTGATTTCTTGCATTTCCCCACCCCCCACCACACAGCGACGGGGACCTGCACAGACATGTTACCAATACCTAGCCAATATGGCTGGCTATACACCCTGCCTGAACCCCATATACACCCCCGCCCCCGTCTATCTTCTACCCATTTAACCGCAAGCCATGCTTCTAATGCCGCGTTGGCATAAATTTAAAGCAGCAGCTGCGGTTTTCCACTGCACTTTCCTCCCTTCCCTTCCCTTTCCTGCCCTTTTGCATTGCTTTCTCTCTCTCTCTCTTCTGGCCATTCTCTAGATATGGCTGGAGGAGATTTACCCTGTACTGTCTCTATGCCGTTCTCTGTTGCTCTGCTTTAACCGGCAACAGCCAAGTGATAGCCCCGTGGAAGAGCAACAAAGACTATTACAAAAACTAACCCAGGTACGGCTTTAAGCCATCCCCACAGTCCCCCCAAAAAGCATTTTATGCTGCTAATTGATTTTTCAAACAGCCCCCACTATCGCCCGCTCTCTTTCGCTGTCTCTCTCGGCTTTCGATGTTGTTGCTGGCAGTGCCACTGCGCTTTTGTTTGGCATTCAATTAACGGGAATTTGCATTTTATCTATGGCCACACTTTTGCTACTATACTATATCGGGTGGTACACCTCTATAAATATGTATATATATATATATGAACAAACATCGCTTGAGTGGACGGCTGGGATGTAAAAACAAAAGTCTCAAGTGCTAAATCAACAAAATATCAGAGAAATACTGTGATTAAAATGTATTTGAATTCCCACCCGCTGCTGCTGCCCCCCCTTTAATTACATATCACTTAGCATTGATCTCTGTTCAAAATCAGCGGAACGTGAGGTGCGATCTCGCTTGTGTGTCAACGATTCGTCATAAAAAAATGTTCTCATGTTCTAAAGTGTTGTTGTTCTACAGATGATAAGCACACAAACCTAGATTCTAGTTAGTCGAGGGTCATTTCTATGGTAAATTAACATAACTATGAGTTATGGTAGAACTTTTGAGGCAGCCCTCGCTCATAATTCGAAACGCTTATCGATAAACAATCGGCATAACCTCCAAAGTTATTAAGTTTCCACACATTCCACTGTTGCCAGTAGCCGAAAAGCAGAAAATAAAAATTACGTGAACCAAAATCAATATAAGAATATCAGAGCTATAGAGGAACTTTTCAGACAGCATTAACTTAGAATTCAAAGTAGAGAACTTATCAATAAAAGAAATCGTCATAAACGGCCTTAAATACTGACACTGTGAGCACTGAAAAAAACCATACAAATATTAAACGTCGTTTTCAAGATACATACATATGTATGTAAGCCCATAAACCTAGATTAGCTTTAGCTGAAGGTTAGTTTTACATTTAAAGATGCTCAGAATTTGCCATGGAGCAATCTGTCTCGGAATACAAAGACACAAACAAAGACCTCACAAGCACTCAAATTCAGCTGAGAACCAATGGATTCCAAACGAGCTTCTTTCAAGCGAAACAACAAAGACATCGCATTGAGAAAAATCTAGACTATTAATGATCTCCACTTGCCCCACCCTTCCACCACACCATTTGTACTTACATTATGTTTTTGGTTTAATAACAACTATTATCGACCAAGCAAGTTCATACTCGTAAAACTTGATGGGCACAACATAACTCGTACTTGTACAGCAGCCACAGCATCAGCAGACGACCGACCGACAATGGCAGGCGCAGCTGAAGTCTCAAGGTCAGGTTGCAGGCTAAATTTAACATTGAAACTGCATTGAGTCTGCGGCCAAGCGTTAATGGAGGAGTGTCCCGAGTCCGCCCCAACCGGTTACACTGCAAAATATCTTACAATCTGTTGCAGCTTCTCCACCTTCTTCTTTTGGTTTAATTTGGCGATTTCAAAAGAGAAACAAAAGCCACGTAAGGCCCGGTGTCCGGTGTGACATTGAATTGTAAATGCAGGCGATAAAAAAAACGTGGAACGCATAAAGTTTACAGAAAACGAAGCACAGCAAAGGAAAAGAAGTAAATAAAATGTAAGCCGACATCCGATGCGATGCATGTGAAACTTTATTTTTATGTTGCGCGAAAACCCACAGCAGCAGCAGGGCCCTTGAGATGAAAGCGTGAGCCTTTGGTTGGGTGATCTGTAATATTCATTGGTCTGATCTACCTGTATTCTAGCTATTGCTGTGTTGTTCTGCCTTTCTTCTAGCTGTCCGTACTTCTCATTGTCACGACATTAGTACGGATCCCATCGCCAATGCTCTCTCGTGCACAAACAACAACCTTTACGTTTATGCAGTGCCTGCCTGGCTCTGCTGTTGTTTGCGCTTTATCCAATTCACCTCCCCGTTCCCTTGCTCCTCATTTATCTACGGGTCAGCTGCTGCTCTGCTTCTTCGCTGTAAAAGACATTGACATTTTTTTGCGCTCTTACTCTTTGTTTTACAGTGAGAGGAGGAGTATTATGACTTTGACTAGAGTTTAGCACGCGGAGTAAGAAACCTATCGTAGAATATAAAATATATACATATATTGTTAATAAGCATTAACTGTAGAGGCGATTAATCATATCTACCTATCCCATAGCTGTCGTAGTAAAAGGCAATGCGCAAGGGTATCAAAGCTTCGGCACACCGAAACGAGCTTTACTTTCTTGTGCTCTCTCTCACTCTCCCTCTCAGTCCCTGTTTCTCTCTGCACTTTGTTGCTGTTGTTGTTGCCTTGCTGGTGCGGTGCGGTGCCATCGCATTACGTCACTTTCACTGTAGTTTGCGGCTTAAGGCAGCGTTTGTTGATTGTTGCTTTTGCGCTGCTTCTGCTTCTGCTTTGGTCCGTTGTTTGCACTTGTTTTTGGTACAAACAAGCAAATTGCAATAAAAATGCTTGAATTTATGTTCCACTGGCATACATAAATATGTATGAATGTACAATGTACATATATTTTCCGTTTGGGATGATTTATCTGAGACTTTTGTTCGGTTTGCTTTTCAACTTTTGGGTCACGCCGGGCAGCAGCAGCGGTGGCGGGGAAAACGGTACAATTTATGTCCGTTTACAGGGCAGGGCAAACTTTGCTGTTATTTTTTTTTGGTTCAAGTTCATCAGTTCCGCTGCCTGCACTGGCCCACTGGTTTCAGGCTTTGGAGTGGAGTCGTTACGATCCATGTTGGCACTAATTTACATGTTGTTAAACATCGAAAACTGTTAAATAGTGTGTGATCATATCCACGCATACGACAGCTCTGTGCGCCCTCATATAGTATGCCAATCATTGTTGGGTTCATGTTTGATAAGAATCCAACCGAAAAATAACCCATTAGTTAGCTCAACGTGGCCTGACTAAATAGACCCCCAAACGAGGCCAATTTCGCAATTCGCAAATGTCACCGAATTGCGGGGCGGTTAGTTCCGATTGATCCGCTGAACACCATTAACCAGCCATTAGCCATGGGACCTCTGCAAAGTCTGACCTTGGGCATCATTTGCATAGCAGCACAAGCCTCCTGCGTGAGTCTCCTCCCATCAAACCTAAGCCCTACCATCAGAGATATGTATACTATAGTGGTCCATCGATTCCCAGCTCTATCTGCAAATAGACAAGTTACATGTGAAGTCTTTTGTGCCCAATGAGATCCACGTGAACACCAGCATCGATCACCTGGAGGCCATCAACTTCAATCTGACCATAAAAGTGCCCATTCCCGGCAAACTGCTGATGCATATCTTTGTCAGAAAGCTCTCCGATACGCCGGGGGGCTCGGACTTCAAAGATTTGGTGCGCTTTAAGAACAGGGATCTGTGCAAGATGCTCGACTCACTGCGGAATATAACCACGGCCCATGGCCAAGGGGAGAGTCTGCTGCCGTCCACCTTCTTAATATCGTGTCCCTTGGTGCCAGGATTCTACTACGTGGCCAGCAGTGCCATTGATGTGAAGTTTTTTTCCTTTCGCGTGCCCGACGGCCGATATCTGGCAATGCTGGAACTGGTGCAGGTCTACGAGGAGGTCATCAAACTGGTAACCTGCAGAATCAAGTTTAGTATGAAGACGCCACCGGGCTATGTAGCGAAAACAGATCTGAATAGCAGGAAGGAAGTGGCCCAGCAGACGGAGCCTTCGAAAGAAGAGCCTCCCAGGGAAGAGCCTCAGCAGGAGCAGACAACAGATGTTTCAGATAGTGGCTCGAATGACTATGAATAAGTTTCACCTTTTTGTTTACACATTCGGCCAATTCATTTATTATTGGCTCCACCCTTTAGACCTGTCGCAACTTTTTACTATCTTTCTTTCATCATCTTTTCTGTGCGAAATCAAATTTATTGCCATCACCGAAACTGTTTAAACGAACTGACACATCTCACACACGTGCAGAGTCGGTCCAGAGTCAGGCCCATGCCAATTTAATTGAATTCCCCAGGGGCATGGGAAACAAAAAGCTTAGAAATAAACCGCTCGACGACAGCTACAGATGCAGATAGATGACAATGAGCCATTGTTGCACTGCTGATATTAGATATCACATATATGCATCTGATATTTATAAAAATTTTTGAAATGTGTGACAACTGCTGTATGTGTGGGGGGGCCTCTAGCCATCCATCTGTTGATTCTCAAAATCCATATCTATTAAATTGACATATCTAGACCAGCTGCTGCTGCTGCTGTTCAAATGCTGGTTTCCGGTTTTTCTTAATGCGCGGATAAGCTGCGATCTCATCGTCATGAATGACGATTCCACAATGACTGGGCACAAATGCGGAGGCCAGCCACAGCCCCAGCCCTAGCCCCAGCACCAGCCCAAAAGTCGAACGTTTACTTTGCATTTGATTTGGTTTGGTTTTATTGATTTAGTGATCTTCACGTTCGATGGCTATTAGAAGTGTCAAATATTTATGGATCCCATTCTCTCTGGCAATCATTTGATTTAATTGGCTTGACCATTGATCAATCAGATGGATAGAGGACAGACCACAGAGGCATGGAAAGGTATACAATATCCGCAATATCGTACTTGAACTGGCAGGTGTTAAAGTGTTTAAGATCTGATTAGAGGGGAGCTTATAATAGTGATAACTAGATGCGTGGAATCTTTTCAGATCTCTGTGATCTTCCTGCCTGACCAACTTCCGAAGTGGCCTTGAATTGTGCAGCTTTTTCCATTTACACACACTTTGGTATTACTCAGTATTTAATCAGCGAATCGATCAACTTCTTCAGTGGCTCACAAGACACCCAGCCATCGCCTTCCCCACCGCTCTCTGATAAACAGAAGAAGTCAACAAGGCGTCGCTTTGGTTTGGGGCTTTTAGTTGTTGGTTTAGTTTTGCTGTTTAAATACGAGTATATGTGGGTATATGCCTGATTTGCACAGAGACTCGACGACACCTGCCCAACAGGGCCTTGCCCCCCTTGTCCCTCTGTGTCTCCTCTTGGCCACCAGCCTGCAGTTTTTGGCCAGTTTTTTTTTGGTTTAATATTTTTTGTTTTGTTTTGTGGCTGTCTTTGTTTTGTTTATGTATCGCTCATTTGTCCACTTCCACACTGCAGTCTGCAGTTTACATACGACATTATCATCGATTGGGTCTCGGTCTCGTCTCCCTCGAGCCACTGTTTGGGGGGCTATAAAAGCCACAGGCCACAGAAGCTACCAGTTGCAGTCAATTTGTGGGATTAACCAGCGCAACATCTACCCAAGACAACAATCATGAAGTACCTCGCCTTGGTAAGACTGGGACTCAGACTTGGAGGAGTGCACCAAGATATTAATGGATAACATATTTCCCCCACTTTAGACCCTGTTTGTGTGCCTGGTGGCCCTTGCTCTGGTGTATGCAGTGCCCGTGGATGAGTCCCTGATCGGGGATAATATCTATCAGCCGGCCTTCGATGATGTCCAGCGTCCCCAGGATCCGCAGGCCATCTTCAAGCTGAAGAAGCTGCTCAAGCTGAAGAAACTGTTGGGTTAGGAAGGGCTAGGAATGTCTGTGCCATATATCACTCGGCAGAGATCAGCTCCGATTCTAGTCCATACAACAAACCTCCAACCACATTCAATCCACAACAACAAGCTGGGAGTGCCATATGCACTCAACAACGTTCAACCCGTTTTACCTAGATAATTCCATAATATCCCATACACCACACCACACCACACCACTCACATGCATACGAGTAGAGTTATACGTAATCGTAACTAAAATAAATGTACTTTTCATACAACAAAATGTCATCTTTGTGGTAATTTCTGTCCTAAAAATGGAGCTATGAAACACGTTTCTGGTGGGGCAACCCGAACAGGATCTTCTCTGGCTTATGGCTGGTTGTGATCTTTAAAGGGGTGCAGCAATTTTAAATGATTCATTGATCGCCCTTTAACAGGGGAAATTCCTTTGTTGTCTTTTTTGGGCTTTTTAGTTTTTGTTTTGTATAAAACCAGACAACAGGAAGCAGTTCTACTTTAAATGGTTTGGGATCTATAAATCAGGGCAGCGGTTGGTGCCCCTCTGTGTAGTTTCCTTTAAATGATTTAATGTTCAGCTTAATATGAAAATCATTATTGGGCAGTTTTCTTTTGCCGTTCAAGGATAAATAACGACTTAAACCAAAGCATTTTTGAACTGAACACATGGCTTGGGTCTCTTAGGAAGTCTCTCAAAGAAAGAGCAGAAGTTCTTCTTAAGATTCGTTGGATCTGTTCAGACTCCTCCGTAACTTTATATTTTCTCTGCTAGTCTTAATTTCTTGACAAACAAATGACTGAAGAAACAAACTTGATTCTTCTCTTGACTCTCGCACCATCAACGGCAAATAGAACACACAATGAGATTTCATTATAAAATAATTTCATTTGTTTTAATTTTTTGTAAATTTGTTCTTAAAAAACTTAGACACAAAGTTAAACTAAAAATCCATGGGCAGATGGGGCAGGAGGGATTCCTCCCTTAGCCCAAGAACAGGAGCTTCTTGAGCAGCTTCAGCTTGAGCAGGAATGACTGATCGTCGGAGGGGTTGAAGGTGTCGCTGCCAGGGCCCTCGAGACCTTCGGGGATGGACTCCTCGATGGGCACCGCACTGGTGGCCATGAAGCACACGACCAGGCAAAGGAACACGCTCTGTAAATAAAAGGTAGTCCGTGGTTAGTGGATGAACAGGGAGGGAATGAGTCAATGATTATCCAGTTTCGTGTGGGTTGGGAGACGCACCAGGATCAAGAACTTCATGTTTGTTGACTGCGGTTGCTTGGGGCTGGAGCTGGAGCTGGGATTGATCGATGTCGTTGACAGACAGGCCTGCTTGCACTGAACACCAGACCCCGCTGCCCATCTATTTATAGTCGGTCGGTCGCTCGCCGGCCCAGCCCGGTACAGCCCGGTCGTCTTTCATAGAAATTAAAACAACACGGCGGCGGCGGCGGTGGCGACCCGAAGATTTCATACTTAAATCGGAGTGGAGAGTGGATAGTGGAGAGGAGCGCGGGCAATCAATTTGTTTGGACTATTAAATGTGATTTAAGTGTACCACGCATCTGCGGCAATAACAAAAGCCCAGACCGAACGACATAATTCATTTTGTGGTTGGTTCCATTGTTGGGTTTCAACTTTAAAGTATCATTCGAGTGTTTGGACCATTTGTTTACTTGACTTGACGTCTCTATGCGGCTGTTTCCCCAATTTGTTGGCACTTCCTTGGTTCTGGATTGGTCTGTTTGTGTAGGCCATTAGCTGCGAACTCTTCGATACTCTGCTAAACTCTAATTAGCGGCTCAACCAAGTAGCACTAGATAGACAAATAATCTCTCAAATGATTTGAGTAAAATCTCAACATTTGACATAACAATTTTTGAATTTACGCGCCCTCAGGGATGTTTTAGTGCATTTTCGTATATTGTGAATGGGCATAAAATACCGAAAATAAAAAAGAAAGAAAAATACCGAAAATACAAACAAAAAAGAAGGAAAAAATACGTAAATTAGACAATATAATATATAACTTATAAATTCAAGTCAATCCAGCACATAAAAATAGCCCAAATTGTACAAAATAAAATTAAATCTATCCTCCGTACGTCTGTGTTAAAAGCCGAGCAAAGCAGCGAAATGACTGGGTCGTCGTTCAGTGTGAAGCTAAAATCGAAAAAAGGTCAATTCATTGTCAATGACTTGAACCAGAATACGACGCTTGGGGAGCTGAAGACGAGAATAGCCCAGGCGACGGCCATACAGGAGCCGCAGCTGCACGTACTGGTCGGCTATCCACCCAAACCATTGGACCTCTCTGAAAATCAGGAAAACCAGAACCTCAAGACTGTGGGCATCAACAGCGGTGAGACCTTGATTGTGGAGGAGAAGGCTGGTGCTGCTGCCCCTGCCCCTGCTACTGTCACTGCCACTGCCACTGCTACTACTAGTGGCAGTTCAACTCTGGAGGATGACGAGGCGCTGGCGCGTCGTCTGCAGGCCGAAGAGGATGCGGAGCATCTGCGTCAGGTGTCGAGCGGTAGCGTCGAGACAAACGCTTTAAATGTCGTCCAAGCACTGGAACCCGTGATTCCACCCGAGGAGTCTGGGCCGAACGGCAACTTTAATGGCATTCTACTGAAAAAGGTGGTGCCGGCGGATAATTCATGCCTCTTCACGAGCATTCGCTTCGTCCTGAACGGCAAGGTGGACAACGAGGGCAGCGAAATGATGCGGCACATCATAGCGCAGGAGGTGTCCGCCGACACCACGCAGTACAGCGACGCCGTGCTGGGCAAGTCAAATGCGGAATACTGCGCCTGGATACAGAAGGCCGACTCGTGGGGCGGTGCCATTGAAGTCTCCATACTCTCCAACTACTACGGCATCGAGATCGATGTGGTGGACATTCAGAATGCCATCATCAACCGCTTTGGGGAGGACAAAAACTTTGGACTCCGCGTCTTCCTGCTCTTCGACGGCATCCACTACGATCCCTTGTACATGGAGACGCTGCAGAACTCGGTTCCGGCCACCATTTTTCCAGTGGAGGAGATGGGCGTCTACCAGCAGGCCGAGCAAATAGCCAACGAGGCCAAGTCCTCGCGACAGTTCACCAACGTGGACAAGTTCACGTTGCGCTGCATGGACTGCGATGTGATGCTGGTGGGCCAGGTGCAGGCCCAGGAACACGCCAAGTCGACTGGACACACGAACTTTGGAGAGATTTAATACGTCCTGATTTTCGGCACCATTTATATTTTAGCCTTTATTCTTTTTGCCTACTACCTACTCACTACCTAATGATCCAAACCGTACCGATCCGACCTGATCCGTGCCCCAATGTGAGCCTAAGCCCTGGCGATGGTGCTCCCCACTGCTTTTAGCTAAATTTTACACCATGTTTTATTTCATTCTTAAATTATTTAAAGTGCAAAAATTATAGTATATTTCTTTGTCCCCTCTTGGATCGCAATAAAAATTCACATTTATTTAAACTAGAACAGAAAATGCATTGGTTTGGCTGGGCCTCTTACTGCTACGAGGCCCACGGGGGAGTCATGGCAGCAGGGTTTTGCAGATAGGACATGACCACTGCGCTGACGCTCAGCATGAAGGAGGAAAGCACTTGCTTGGCATCGTCGCTGGCCTTGGAGCTGGCAAAGCTTATGCAGGAGCAGTACAGGGCGAACCAGGCGCACCATTTCAGCTGTAAGAGAAGCGGTTGCATGTCACTGATACGTCCACCGGGTCACATATCGGGCTCACCTTCATCATCAGTCCGCACATTGAGAAAATCATTCCCAAAATGTTCATGTAGTCGGGCATCATGTCCTCGTTGGCGCCGCCGCCTTGGCCCTGGTTCTTGGGCGCCTTGTAGCGATTGATTTTCTCCTTGCGACGTGGATCCACAGTATTGCTCATGTTGAAATTATTAAATTTTCACTAAAATTAAACTAATTCAGGTCAGAAAAATGGGGAATGTGACGGGTGGGCAGTGCTGCTGATTCTGTTTTTTTCCCGTCAAATCTGGCTGTTTTTGAAGACCTTTTAGGAATTTCGGGAAACGGGAATTCTCGATTTTTTAGACATTTAGCAGTTTAGCAATTAAAGAAATCAGTTTATGGAGCTAATACTTTGAAAAAAACTAAATTAGTAAACTCATAAACTACGCTTATTATTAAAGATATTTCCCTGGAATTGTTCAGCTTTTTTTTGTCTCTTGTCCAAGCTAGAAACGGCTTTTTTTCCTTATGACAAGTTGGCAGCACTGTATATGAATGGCAGGTGAAATAAGGTGACAACTCTGCTATGTAGCAGCTGTTTCTGTATTTAGTCCTCCGCGGCACCGCACGTTTGAATAGTTTGATAAATTACATAAAAATCACTGAAAATTTGAACAGAAATTATGGCTCTGCGATTGCTTAGCCAAACACTGGCCGGGCATATGCGCCGCTTGCAATTGAACACCGCAAGAAGCTCTTTAAATAGCTATAACAGCCGGCTCCAGTCGATTCCACTGCGCTCATGGAGGTTGGATCAAAGCCGGCTGCTGCACGTGCGTATTACGGATCAGGAAGCCGGTCTGCAAGCTAAGCGTGAGGCCAATAGGCAAGACAATTCATTCCAAGATGAATCGTATGTGGAAGGTGATGCGGATGCTCCAAAGCAGGTCAAGAAATTCAAGACGGTGGAAAAAAGGAAGGAAAAGAAACCGAGAAATGTACTAGAGTACGGGGATCCGGATACCTTTGGCGATGCCAAGACTAGTGCTAGTCAATCCGAAGATCCCGGCGACGTGGAAGAGGAGGAATACATAAGCAAACCCACGCGACATTCGAAGAAACTGCAAACGAAGGAATACGCGCATCTTATCAAGGAGCATTTGAACGCAGGCCGGCTGAACGATGCCATTGCCGTGCTGGAGCAGCGTATGCTGCGAGAGGATCGCGTCAAGCCAGAGAAGTACATATACAATCTGCTGATCAGCGGCTGCGCCAAGGCCGGCTACACCCGCAAGGCGTTCTCCCTGTACACGAAGATGCGACAGCGCGGCCTGAACGTTTCGGGCGGAACCTATACCTCGCTCTTCAATGCGTGTGCCAATGCGCCATCCATCAGCGATGGACTGGCCAAGGCTCAGATCCTGCGGGAGAATATGCTGGAGAAGGGCTACGAGCCAAATGCGAAAAATTACAACGCCATGATCAAGGCCTATGGAAGGTGCGGAGATGTGGACACAGCCTACCTGCTGGCGGATGAGATGGTGGAGCGCAAGCTGGACATGAATGCAGAGACGTTCAACTTCCTGCTGCAGGCGTGTGCCAGCAATCCGGAGCACGGCTTTCGGCACGCTCTCCTCACGTGGCACAAAATGTTGCGGACAGGCATCAGCCCGGACTACTACAGCTTCAATGTTATGCTCCGCTGTGCACGGGACTGTGGCTTTGGCACTTTGGAGTCCATGCGGGAGGTTCTAGACCAGATCGCACCAAGAGCAACCAAACAGGAGGCAGCTCCCCAGCTGGTGGCGGGAGAACAGGAAGATTTAGCCATGGAATCATCGAGCGCCTCGTCGTTGGCTGACCACATCGAAGTGGCGACGACTGCTAGTGAGCTGGAACTGCCCAATCTGCTGCTGCCGCGCCCACACCTGGGCAGTCTGGTGGCCCTGGAGGAGGTGACGCGTCCCCATGAGCGTTTCCTCTTGCTGGGCGGCATCACGGGATTTCTGGAGCACATGAAACAGCACAAGATCACCCCCAATATACAGACCTTCACCACCATGCTGGAGGTGGTCCCGCCCACCAATTCGGCTGAGAAGCAGCTGCTCACATTCGTGCGCAAGATTGGACTCAAGGCAGACATTGACTTCTTCAATATACTGATCAAGAAGCGCTCGATGCGCTTTGACTACGACAGTGCCCGCGAGGTTCTCTCCATGATACGCACGGCAGGATTGCATCCGGATATCGTCACCTATGGCGTGCTGGCCCTTGGCTGCCGAACCCAGGATGAAGCCAGGGAACTGTTGCTGCAAATGCAGGAGGCAGGCATCAAGATGAACATGCCCATACTGGGGGCCATGTTGCGGCAGGGCTGCGCCCAAAAGTCCTTCGGCTACATCAATGAAATCATGCAACTGAGCCTGGAAGAAGGCGTCAAGCCGAACGAGCCGTTCCTCCGGCATCTGCACAACTTTCACAGAGGATGCGCCCGTGCTATCGACGCCAGGGTGAGTGTTCGAGGACATGGTAGTTCGAGCTCGCTGGGAAATTTACTAAACTGTTTGACATTTCCACCCACAGCACCCTTCGACCAAAACGCCCAACTTCAAGAAGGGACACTCGAAATTCTGTGATAAGTACCGCCTGTACTACGAAGAGCAGGGCCTGACTGGCCTTCAGCTGGAGGATGCCATTGCCAAGATAAAGGTGCGCCCCTATGCCAAGTACAAGGAGGCATCCGTGGATGGTCTGGAACCACTCAAGCACGAGCAGGTCAAACGCAAAACAAAGCTGAGGAAATATATTAAAAAAATCAAGATCGATGAGCTGCAGGATGATCCGCCCAGAGAGTCCCTCAGGAGGATAGAATAGGTTTACGATTTAAGTTTTATTAAAGATTATTTTTGTTAGCCAATCATCGTTCGCTTGCGTCCGCGGGCTCGCACCTCCTCGAACTTGTCTAGCACGACGTCGCCCTCCCTGCCGTACTGCATGCGGTAGCCGTCCAGGATGTGGTCGAAGAGGTAGGGCTGCTCGCTGTGTGTGCTCAGCAGCGCCCGCTCCAGCACATACAGATCCACGCCCTTGCGCTCGGCGCCCTTGTCGTAGTGGCTCAAACCGAAATCAATGAACACGATGTCGTACTTGTTCTCCTGGGGATCGATTAGTATGTTCGATGTGGTCAGATCGCCGTGTATGATGTGGTCAATATGCATTCTGCCAACGATTACGCCGATTCGCCAGCAGAGATCCAGCAGAATCTTCTTCGCCTCGCCCGCCTCCTTGGTGGCAACAGTTTCCTGGATGAACTCCTTGGCTGTCTTGGCATTGGCATAGTATTCTATGTACAAGGTGTGTGCGGGGTAGTCCAGGTGAAGTACTTTTGGCACCAGAACGCCAGCGGCCAGACAACGTGCCGCCGTCTTCATCTCTGCCTTCATGCGACGTCGCGTGATTTGTTTGTCCAGTTCTGGGTGGCGGTACTTCTTGACGAAGCGTTCCTTAATCAAGCAAGTTTCGCCCTCGTATTCGCCGAGGTAGAGGCGCGCCTCGGCACCTTGTTTTATAATTTCTTTATCCATTTTGTTTGACAAAAAGAATAAATCTGCAAGCGACAGTGCTGCGAAGTCCGCTTTTTCCCGTAAAATCTGGCTTTTTTCCTGAAGAAAAGTTGGCAGCACTGCACCCACTTGCCAGCTGATCTCATTTACTGCAATGTTTACTTCGATTCGATTCGCAAACTTCTGCGTGATTCATAGGAAAAAAGGAAGCGAAGCATTTGAACGTCGCAATCTGCAATTAGTCTAAATTCAAAAAATGTTCAACAACATATTCGGCAAGAAACCCACAGTCAAGGAGCAGCAGCGGGAGAATGACCGATCCTTGAAGAAAGCCACGCGCGATATTGAGCGCGAGCGACGCAAAATGGAGGAGGAGGAGAAAAAACTGGAGGCTGACATCAGGCGCAACGCAGCCGCTGGGAATAACGACGCCTGTCGCATTTTGGCCAAGCAGCTGGTGGAGATACGGAAGCAGAAGTCGCGCAGCTACGCGGCGGCTGGAAAGATCCAATCCATTGGCTTCCAGAACAAGAATATGGGTGCGAACATAGCGCTGGGCGAGGCAATGGGAACCACGGCCAAGACAATGGCGGATATGAACAAGGTGATGCGACCCGAGGCGATTGCGGGAACAGTGCGCGACTTCCAGGCGGCCAACATGAAAATGGAAATGACGGATGAGATGATCAACGACACACTGGACGACATGCTGGAGGAGTCGGGTGACGAGGAAGAGTCTAATGCCGTGGTGAACAAGGTTCTGGATGAGATCGGCATTGAAGTCTCTGGCAAGATGTCCAATATTCCAGCCACTGGCAGCGCAGATTTCGAGACGAGTGGCAAGCGCACCGAGAAGGACATTGCCGACCAGCTGGCCAAGCTGCGATCCTCATAGACACCGAACCACCAAACTGCATCACTATTTGTATTTTTGTGTATTATTGTGTGCACGCCTGTTATCCATAGCCTCTAAGAAAATATATTTATGTACATCGCTTAAAGACGGGCAGTCATACCACCTCCGGCCACGATGGCTTCGCCCGTAATGTAGCCTGCATCCTCGCTCACCAGGAACGAGACCACGCCAGCCATCTCCTCGCTGGTGCCCAGACGACCCATCGGAATCTTCATGAGGGCCGCCTCGTTCGCCGACTCATCTTCGTATAGGGATTTGGAGAACTTTGTCTTGATAATGCCCGGGGCCAGGCAATTTACGCGAATGCCCTCGGGCGCCAGATCTTTAGCGGCAGCCTTGGTGAGGCCGATGAGAGCCGTCTTGCTGACAGAGTAGGCACCGAGCAGCTGCAACGATAAGAAGGCCGAGATAAGCCACTGACCCCATGGACTGGTTCAGTCACACTAACCTCAAAGGCATCGTAACCCGCAATGGAGGAGACAAAGACAATGCTGGAGCCCTTCTCCTGCCGCAGATATGGCAGCGCCTCCTTGGCCAGCAGATACGAGCTCTTCACATTAACATCGAAGATCTTGTCCCAGACCTTCTCATCGCAGTCCAAGACTCCACCGACGGCGGGGTTTGTTGCAGCATTACTAATCAATATATTGAGCTTGCCGTACTTGCTGATGGTCTCATCGAAGAGCTGTTTGCGATCCTGGGGCTCGCCCACGTGACATTTCAGGCCGTGGACATTCAGATTCAATTTGCGCAGCTCCGCCAGGGCACTGTCCACGTTCTTTTGCTTGCGACTGCTGATCACCACGGCGGCACCATCCTCGGCTAGCCGTTTGGCAATAGCAAAGCCAATACTACAAAAGCATCGAATCATTCAATTAGATATCCAAAGTGGCAAGAGGGAGCTACAATCTACAGAATTCTTCGCTCACCCATCGGTGGAGGCGGTGACCACGGCAACTTTCCCTGCTAAACGCTTCATTTGGTGGACGCTTGAACTTTGACTGGTGCTGGACAAGCGCTTATGGGTAAGATTATGGCCAACAAGCTTTTGATCGGGTTTGTTGTTGCTCTGATTAAGATTTCTAGTGACACTTTGGACTCCAGCCCCAGTCACGGCGGTGCCGCCGGCACTCATTGGGAGCTTTGGCGCCCTGCCAATCAACTGCTTGCCGAGATGAAGCATATTGAGGAGACGAGATTCGATTTATAGCTTGAGATATGTTTTGCTTAACAATTGATTTTTCCTATATCAGTATCAACTGTAAACTGTAGTTGGATTCTCATTCTTATTCTTTTCGGATTTGCCATTCACACAGTGAAACCAAAAGCTCTTGCTGCAAATGGCGCCTCTTTTTGAAATACTGAAAGCTTGCACAGAGGAGAGGCTTAAATCTAATATTGGCTTATGACTAAATAGTGGGTGGATAAGCAGTATCCAGTATAATATTAAGCTGTAAATTGATTGGTCATCATCTGGTCAATCATGCGCCAAGAATAGCCCAATTCCCCTCCATTCCCCAGACAGTCATCTCAGTCAGCGGTAGATAAGAAATTTGGAAAAGAAAATCTCCCCCAGCGGAAGATAAACGTTCCGTTTCGTAATGCCCATATAAACAAAGATAAATAATGATGGCAAGCAAACACGAGTAGCAACCGCAAAATGAAAGCGAGTGAGAATCGCTTGACATAGTACTCCATTTCGGCTCGGCCCGAAGTTCCAATGCCATAGCATTCATTCCCAGCCAAAAGTGCGAATTAATAAGCCATCGGAGCAGCTTCAGCCACACGCTCCAACTCTAGATGTGTGCCCTAGCACTGGCATGCCGTGCCGATGCCGACAGTTGCCCAGAGTCGGTTCTCGTGTGCAAACGGTTTTCTTCACATAGTCCCGTCTGGTTCCGAACGTCTCCGGCACGCGGTAACGGCTTTCGTGTTCGCAAACGTCGGCGAGGCATGTGATAAAAGAAAAACCTTTTGGGCTAGCATAACATTTTAGTACATTTAACCAACGCGAGCTACTACTACTGAGAACGATATTTTATCTCGAAAAATGGGCGATCCGGCGAAGGAAATTGAGACAGCAGCAGCCACACCCATTCTGCAGGACTTCAAGGCTCCCGTGTTTGCGGACAACAAGCTCGTGCTCTACTTCCATCCCTACAACTTCTATTCACAAAAAGTTAGTGGCTGATGTTAATCATGTGATTTTCGACAAATTATTCGTCATCCAATGGCGCGAAATTACAAAACTAATCATCATCGGAGTCGCAGTTGTCGTCATCATTTGTACTGATCACTCACTGTTTGCTCTGCCCGATGCTATTTACACTGTAATGACCGCACACTGTGATCCCCCCGGGTCGCCAAGGTTCCCACCCACTATACCATGAGGGGAACTCTGTTCAGTGTCGAATGCAATGGAGCTTGACGGGGGCAGATTGGCTTGTTGGATTATTGGAGTCGTAGCAAAGTTTTCAGAAATCTGAATTATGACACCATGGAATTGATTTGATTTATACTTTGTTTACCTGTCCTCCCTGCAGGTGTTAATGAAGAGAAAATATAAATAGATTAACTGGAAAATAAACAAAAACTTCCGAACGACGGCCAGTGCAATACGATACGATAAATGTTCTCTTTCCACTTCCCGTTTCGTTTGCAGGTTCTTCTGGTTCTGTACGAGAAAAACATTGACTTCACTCCCTATGTGGTGGACTTGTGCAACGGCGAGCAGTATTCCAGTTGGTTCCTAAACCTCAATCCCAAGGGCGATGTGCCAGTGCTCCAGGATGGAGCCTTCATCATACCCAACTCGACGCACATCATCAACTATGTGGAGAGCAAGTTCCGAGGAGGTAACCAGAACTAAAGAGTATATGTGCGGAATAGATTTAAAATTTCCTTTCCAGCAAATCATCCGGGGCTGAAGCCCGAGCAGAGTTCCGCACAGTACGACCAGGTAATGCTCTATGAGAATGCCGTGGGACGTGTGCCAGTGGGAGCTCTGAGTCTTGGCTCCTTCATTCACGACGATCTGAAGCTAGTGCCCAAGGCGCCCTTCATTGGGCCAGTGCGCCAATCCTGCCTGAGTGAGTAGCCCACCAGGTTGTTTAGATTCTAGCCATGTCCAATAATTCTCCCCATCCGTTCGTCTTTTTTAGAGAATAATGACAAGGTCCTAGCCCTGCTCCGCCGCTCCGTGGATGAGCTGGAGTCCAACAAGTCGGCGCTGAAGCAAAAGCTGGACATTCAGATCCGTCGCAAGGATCTGGTCTCCTGCCGTGACGATTTTCAGCGTGTGCTCGATGCAGTGCGCCATGTGCTCCTCTATGTGGAGCAGGAGCTGTCCCAGAAGGCGCCACGCAACGAGTGGCTGACCGGGGACGAGGTAACTCTGGCAGACATCAGCTTCGGACTGCTCCTGCATCGCCTGTACCAGCTGGGATTCGAGAACTACTACTGGTCCTTCGGTAAGCTTCCCCTGGTGGAGGGATACTTTCTGCGCTTCAAGCAGCGCCAGTCCTACCACAAGCTGCAGCCCAGCAATTTCGAGATCCTCAAGGAGATGTGGGCGAAGACGCCGGGCAACTACAAGCTGGGCGCTGGAGCCGGCTTCCTGGGTATGGCCATGTTCGCAGCCTTTGCTCACAAGTGAAGGGTCTGTTAAGTCTGTTAAGTTTGTTAACAAATCCTTTTACTGTTAAAGTTGGTCACATATAAACGCACGAACATAAGAACGCTTAACGCTTAAAGCTACTACGTGGGCAACCAGATGGCTGTTGCTGATGCTGATGCAGATGCAGGGGTATGGGAGGATGAAGAAAAGAGAAGATGGATGAACCATGTGCCAGCCAGTGTCTAGCTGCTAAAATATCATAATTTACATCAATAATTAACTTTGAATATAAAAAACATTTGGTATTAATTCCAATCCGTCACCTAATTGTCAATTCCTGCTACGCTTGCTTACGCCCCCCGAGGACGAGTATCTGCCTTGGGGCTCAGCTCTCTGCACCCAGCTGCTGCTGCTGCTCTCGCTCTCGCTTCTGCTGTGCCGATTGCAGCAAGCTCGCTGCGGCGGTGGCCACCTTCGGGCTGGTGAACAGCGGCATGCCCATGAATGTTGGCACTTGCTGATCCTTGGGCACATTCGTCGCTCCCACTTTGCCATTGTGATTAGCTCTCGTGGGGCCAGAGGCGCCACTGGCGGCGGTCCCACTGGATAAATGCGAGGGACGCTTGAAAGGAAAGCCATAAGTCTCCCTCTGGTAGTAGAAGGTGCCGTTGCCGGGCTCCTCTGGCAAGAGACCGCGCGTGGGATACCAAAAGCGATATGTGAAGTACCAGGTCAGGATGGCGATGATGCCGCTGATGACCTTCTCGATCATGCGGTGGTAGTAGAGCATCGTTCCCACCAGCATTATGTCCCAGAGCAGCTGCAGAGCGGCCATGCCGATAAACAGGGTGCGGATGATGGGCGTTAGGCGTTTGTAGAGGAACTGCAGGCTTCGCATCTGCTCGTCGTTCAGTCCTCGAAGGGGATTGGTGCCCGCATTCTCGGAGACGCTGCGATTGTGCAGCTCGTTGCGGATGTGCTCCTTGATGGTCTCCCACTTGATGATGGGACGCGCCTCCTCGATGAGCACCAGACTAGAGTGGATCAGGATGAACGCATGGCCGGATATGTCGAAGCCATGCCACAGATGGCCGGCCTTCAGGCAGCTCGACTTGCTCTGGAAGCCTAATTTCCAAAGAAAGGTCTCGTTAACCGCCGATATCCTGATACCGATATTTGGATACTAACCTTTGACCGTGCAGCGACCGTACGAATTTTCCACAATGTTGAAGAGCTTCGTCCAGAAGAACCAAAAGAACGTGGCTATGACAATGCGAGGGAAGTGATGGCGCAGCATCCGCTTGTGATCGCCACAGGTGATCGTATAGGCAGACAACACTAGGAAGGGCACCACGAAGAGCAGAGTCCAGCCCCAGCCTATCTTCACGAAGTACGTGTTGAACAAATTGTCCGAGCGCGCGAAGTAGGTCTTTGGAAAGGGGACAAAGTCCCCAATGACCGATATCACGAACAGGCTGCCCAGGTAGAGGGCCACTTTCAGGTCCGTGTTGAAGAATATCGTTTTTTTACACAAATGTATTACTCCCATGACAAGAATCTCTCTGATACTGGTGGGGGCTGCTGTAGGTCTGGTGCCCCGAGCCTCGGATCGAGTTATATCCGGACCCCCAGGTCGAAAGTTCATGTTCGATCCAGAACCCGAAGCGGCGCCAATGTTTGGACGCAGCGGTCGCCGTTTGGTGGCCATAATTCGATTTCGTTGACGTTTGTTTCTCCTGCCTGGTTGCTGGGGTTTGCACTTGGCCAAGGTGGGAAATGCGTTGTTTCGCCGTTTTTGGTTATGCTACAACAGAGAGAAAGTGAAAGCGGAAGCATTGTGCGTGTCAAAGTTCACACGGTCCGGGGCAAGTTTACCTCTAATGCACCGATCGAAATCGGATTTCATTACTTTCAGTGATATTTATAGCCTCTGTCACATCAGGTATCCACTGTCGTTGCTCCTATTTGCTTTTCGCCCTCCGTTTCAGCCAAAAATCTACGTGCGTTCAGCTGTTGCGCCCCGTAAAAAATAGAACAAGTGCTGCCAGCTTTTCATCAGGAAAATAGCCGTTTCTAAGTTGGACAAGAGACAAAAAAAAGCTGGAAAATTCCAGAAAAAACAATTTTTAATTTAAAAAAACGCGTAATTTAGTGTTTTTAGAGTATTTAGAGTATCCATTATCTTAAACTTAAATTTTAAAACAAACCTGCCAACATATAAAAATAGCGGAAAAAGCCAAAGTCAGTTGGGTTACAAAAACAGCCAGATTTTACGGGAAAAAAGCGGAATCGGCAGCATTGAGGCCATGCGAACGGCAATCTATTTGTGCACGCTACAGACCGAATGGCCGTTGCGGATCAGCTGTTCGGGCAGAGATTTATGTGATTCCGTTTTAATTGCCGGTCGTATGTAATTAACTCGAATTCCAATACAATTTGGGCATGTACAACTCTGCCAAGCAGTTGCAGCGTGTGCTGACGGCGCGCGAGATTCGAAAAACATTCATAGACTTCTTCACCGTCAACCATGAGCACAAGTTCGTGCGCTCCAGCCCCGTGGTGCCCTTCTGTGATCCGACGGTGGCGTTTGTCAACGCTGGCATGAATCAGGTGAGCATGGCGGCCCAGCGACCTAATGGTCCATTGTTATCTGATTATTGCTTTCGGTTTTAAGTTCAAGTCTGTGTTCCTTGGCACGGCGGAGGCGCCCCACAAGCGGGTGGTGAATGCCCAGAAATGTGTGAGAGTTGGAGGAAAGCACAACGATCTGTCGGTGGTTGGTCAGGATGGCTACCACCACACGTTCTTTGAGATGCTGGGCAACTGGTCCTTTGGGAACTACTTCAAGGTATGTTGCTGTTCGCTTCAACTGCGAGATTTCCCCTAATTCTCTTGGAAAATTACCTATCCAGCGAGAGGCCTGTGCTATGGCTCTAGAGCTGCTCCGTGGGCCGTACAACATTGATCCTGGACGTCTGTATGTTACATACTTCGCTGGCGACGAGCGCCTTGGCATACCCGCGGACATGGAATGCTTTGAGATATGGCGCAGCCTTGGGTACGACCTGTTACATAATCCCAGGGTGTGACCACCTCTTTAACTGCGTATGTTCTTTCAGCTTTCCCGCCTCGCGTATTCTGCCCTTTGGGTGCAACGACAACTTCTGGGAAATGGGTGCCACGGGACCCTGCGGCCCCTGCACTGAGATACACATAGACCATCGTCCAGAGCTGGGCAGCGTGGAAGAGCGTGGCAAGCTCGTAAATGCCGGTCGCTCGGATCTCACAGAGCTGTGGAATCTCGTCTTCATACAGTACAATCGGTGAGGACAGAAGCAGAATCTCATTTTTAGTCTTTAATCGAGATGCTTTGTTTTTTGGTGTATAGCAATCCCGATGGCAGCATCTCCCAGCTGCCCGCTCACCATGTGGACACGGGCATGGGGTTTGAGCGTTTGGCTGCCACTCTGCAGAGCAAATCCTCAAACTACGATACGGATCTGTTCACCCCGCTCTTCGATGGCATCCAGCAGCTGTCCAAGGCCCCTGTCTATGGCGGCAGCTTTCCAGAAACCTCAAATGCAGCTCTTCTGGACACAAGCTACAGAATACTTGCCGATCATGCACGCATGGTCACCGCCTGTCTTGCCGACGGCATGCTGCCAGATCAGAAGTAAGTTCCCCCGCTCCACAACGCCTGATTCTGCCACTAATCCAAACCCATTCGCAGCCAGAAACTTCGTCGCGTCTTGCGGAAGGCCCTCAACATCTCGGAGCATGTTTTTGCCCATGAGAAGCTGCTCGCCCAATTGATTCCCATTGTGGTGGAGACGCTGGGTGAAGCCTACCCGGAGATGTCCGCCAAGCAGGGGGCAGTCATCGATCTGATCAATCACGAGCACGATGTGTACAGGAATCTGCGTGAGAGCTCCTCGAAAGCCTTTGCCGAGGTCCTGACCGAGTTCCCCAACTTGGACGACATTGACCTGATGGAATGCCCGGGATTTGTGCCCGCCTATCGGGAGTTCCAGGTGCAGCGGTGCAAGTTCCCCAACAACACGATACCCGGCGACTTCCTCTACAAGCTGACGGACACCTATGGCCTGACCGAAGAGAGCTTCCTCAAGCTGGCCGAGCTGGAGAACATGAACTGTGATTTGGACCGCTATCGGGCGGAGGTTTCGCTGGCCAAGATCAAGTCCAAGGAGAGTCAACGCGAGGACGGAGGCATCTGCGATGTGGCGCTGGAACAACGCATTACCGAGGCTCAGGCGACGCTCACAAAGCGGCTAGCGGCCACCGACAATAGTCACAAATATGTCTACTCCTTTGATAGCGAGAATGAATCCTACCGGATTCCCACCCTACGCAGTCGAGTGCTTGGCATACTCCTCAACGATGCGGAAGTATCGCGCACGCAAGGCAGCCGGCTTCAAGACACCTCCGATACCCTTTCCATTGTCACCGCCGCCAGCAATTTTTACTACGAATCTGGCGGACAACAGTCCGATGCTGGCCAGATTATTGTCAACAGCACGCACAAGCCAGAGCAACCTCCCCACCTGTTGAATGTGATCCGTGTGAAGAAACTCAATGATTGCGTGGTTCATGTCTGCCGCTTGGACGCCCCCACAGATGACTTTGAGGTGGCCATCGGAGATGAGGTTGAGCTGCAAGTCGATGCCAGGACAAGACAACTGAGCACTTGCCATCACACAGCCACTCATCTGCTGAATGCCGCCATCCGGTCGCTGTTCAACAAGGTCACCTACCAGGTCTCTAGCTCCGTCAGCAGCGAGCAGTGCAAACTGGAACTTGGACTGCTGGGCAAGCGGATACAAAAATCAGATGTCCAGCTCATCGAAGATCTGATCAAGTAAATGGACTCCAACTAGATTCGCTCTTGGCTGTATTTTCATCTTGAAATCCTTTCTTACAGTCGGATTATCTGCGCTGGCACGCCCGTCCAAGTTGAGCTGCTGAGTGCAGCCGATGTTCTCCAGCAGAATGATATTACGATGGTGCCTGGGGAGGTCTACCCGGAGCAGGGACTACGTCTGATCAATGTACAGTGCCCGGAGATGCAACTCAGCTCCAAGGAGCTGTGCTGTGGCACTCATGTGACCAACACCAGCGAGCTCTCCTGCTTCTGTATTGTCAATCTAAAGCAGACGAACAGGGCGCGCTTTGCCTTCACCGCTGTGGCTGGCCAGGCGGCGGAGAATGTAGGTGGCCTTCAGCTTATGCCGTGTACACCCTCCTCTAAGCATCCTTCTGTATCGTATCCACTTTAGGTGCTCAAGACAGCAGCGTTGCTGCGCCATCGCGTGGATCTCCTCGAACAGCAGCTCCAGCCTGATAAGCTCACAAATGCCACCGAAGTGGAGTTGCAAACCATCCGCCATAATATGTTGCACACGGACATCAAGTTGCCATACGCCTTCAAGATGGACACGCTGGAACGCATCCATGACATGCTGAAGAGGATCAAGGAGACATCCCGCACAACCCTCAAGTTAGCGCAAAAGCGTGACATTTTCCTGTAATCCAGATTATAGATTCAAACTCTTGCAGGGAATTTGTCGAGGTAGAGATGCGCAACCTGCTGCAGGAGAAGCCTGTGGACACCCACCCCTTTATTTTGCACTACATCTCCAGCTCCGCTCTGGTAGAAGAGATTCCGCTGCAGCGTGCCACCAAGCTCTGTTCGGATCGACCTATTCTGGTGGTCAGTATGTGTGATAGCGTTGTGAAAGCCCGCTGCTGTGTGCCGCAGAATAGAGTCAACCAAGAGTTCGATGCTTCCTCTTGGCTGAAATCCTTTGCCGCCGCATTTGGGGGCCAAGTGGCCGCGCCCAAGGGACAGAATCCGCAGATCGTGTGCAACATGAAGGGTCGCAGGGTAAGCAACCTCTTCGAAGAGCAGTTGGAGCAGGCCCTGGCGAAGGCCCATCAGTATGCTAAGCTTTATTTCAAGTCGTGATTACCCTCCCCTCTCAAAAATTAGAAGAAAGAAGCGCAGGCTCAAAGTTTGCTGTTGAGAGGTTTTCTTTTGTGAAGAGCGAATAAATCGCACACTGTAAACTTAATCACTGATTACCACCAGGTCTTCTTCCTCCTCCTGCTCATCCTCATCCTCTTCTTCTTGTTGCTGAGGCCCACCCAGGCTGGAGTTCATCAACTGCTCAAAGGCATCGGCATTATCACTGCTTAGATTGAAGAAGTAGCTCACATTTGCAGCCGGCTCGACAGTAGGTTGTGGAGCATGCTCACTCAGGCGATGCTGATGCTTGAAGCGATCCACAGGAGTCCTGATTGGCTGTATCAAGTGGGAGACCTTCTTCAGATCGCCCTTCACCAGCAGATCAAAGCTGTCGTCAAGTGAAAGCCGCTTGCTCTGCGGCAGGTGCTCGATTAGCGAGAGATCCCTTTTGTGTTCACCAGCGGGTGGCTCCTCCTTGCTTAGACTCAGTTGGGCAAGACGCATGCTCAGGTCATCGGACAAGGCCTCGTAGTGCAACTGTCGTCCCCCGTGCTTTGTCACAGCTGGCTGAGCATTCGGATTCGATATGATTCCATTGACTATATCCGACATGTCGAACTCTCCCGCATCGCAGTCGCTTTCGAGATCGGAGGGCAAGCATTTGGTGATGGGTGTGGAGCATTGCTGTGGCTCTTGTTGCGGAGGAGTCCCCCCTATTCTCTCTCGTCTGAGGAATTGATGCAGTGAAGGCTGGGCCTGCTCCGTGGGAGCCTTTTTCTTTTTGACCACTCGCTTCGGTTTCGATGTTTCTGGGATATTCTCGATGGCGCTTAGGGGATCGGTTTTCTTCTTTCGCGTGGCCTTCTTTGGAGGCTTTTCCTTGGACTTGACAAAGGATGCCACCAAATCGGGATACGCAGCTTCCATCATGTCTAGCGGCTCCACGGTATAGTAGAGCTCTTCGACGCCCTTGGGATGTTCCAGTTCGAATTCTGAGATCTGTTTGTCCGGAATGAGGCCTTTGAAGCTGCCACTGGGATCCTGCCAACGCAGCTCTAGACTGGCCACTCCCTTCACCGTACGCTTCTTGATGATCTCCAGCGGCTGAACGAGCACAACGCCTCCTCCCGCCTTGGTTGGGCTTGTCGCCTGCTGCACCTGCCAACGGGTGAGGATCGGAAAGAACTTCTGAAAGCAGTAGATTTCTGGCCACTGCAGCAGATGCCCAATCTGCTTGATGAATTTTACGAGATTTGGCTGCCGCCAGCCAAGATTTAAATTCGGGATCGTTGGTGGATCACTGAGGAACTCGGATATGATCTCCTCGTTGGGAAACTCTGGAGCCAGCAAAGCCTTCCTGCGCAGCGTCAGCTCAGCTTTAATGGAAAGTCGTTGTTCTCTGCCGTGGAAGTCAAATAAAATATTGCAGACAAGTATTTTGTGTGGATAGTTTCTTACTTCCACAAGGTCTCGTCACATCCCCGATGAGTGCGACAGACACTACAGCCGCTCTTCGTGTGGCTCTGCGTCCGTCCAATGTGTCCGCAGTTGCTGCAGATGGATTTGTCATCCACACGCATCTCCAGAGCATTGTATTTATCGGTCTCACCTCGCCAGTTTCTCAAACTATAAGGAGAATGCAATGTGAGTCTGGCTGACTGCACTTCTTGGGTAGTTTTACCGATCAAGGATCTCCGTTTCCTTGTACTTGTTGAACAGTTTTAGTACACCATCCTTGCCAATGCCTCCAATGCCGTCTGGACAGTAGTCACAGCCGCAGAGCAGAGCCATTACAATTATCTTGTGCTGGCCAAAATCCATTCGGCTCGTGATCTCCCGCATGTCATAGATATCCACAGCGCCACCGGCAGCGGCCTGGGCTCCCTGAGTGGACACTGAGAAGTTACGGTACACCCGAATGGCTCCGTAGGCAAAGCAATCAGAGTCCTGACTAATGACGCCATCGACCAGCTGGAAGAGTTAACAATACGAATCGAATAAGTCAAGTCAATGGAGATCTGGAGCAGAAATCTTACTCCGTGCTTGTTGAGGAAGGCGCCGTAGGCCTCCGCTTCGCCAGGGCCTTGGACACACTGGATTCCCATTGATAGCAACAGGGTCTCGCACTGTTTCAGCACATGGTTGAAGCGAGTTCGTCCTTTATCTGCTTTTGCTGCGGTTTGCGTGCCAGTGGCTGCTTCCTTTGGTCGGACTCCCCGAAACTGCAGCTCATTTCGTTTGGCTATTACTTGGCTCTTCAGTTTCGGGGCCACTCCCTCCAAAACAAACACCGGAGTGACTTGCTCCCATATAAGGTAGCAAGTGCGAAAGAAAAGGTTTCTGAAAAGTATAATATAAATAAGCCATTGCTGCAAGTGCTTTAGCGGAGGTTAACCAACTTCAAATGATGCCGCGGATGCACAAAATAGTCGACCACATTGAGACTTTCGCACACCCAGCCTGCCAAATCAATGGCCACTTTCTTGCCGCGCAGCTCATTTATTGGCTTGCGCTCCGCATGTGGAGTTAATACTGTCCAAAGTTCCTTTACACCCATAGAATAATATAGACACAAATAGTTGAAATTCAAATTCAAAATCGCAGAGAGCCAACGCTCTTCTTCTTCCTGGACCAGCAGTCACTAGTAGTGCTGCCGTTTACTCTTTTTTCTAGCAAATCTGGCTGTTTTTGAAGACCTTTGTGAATTGCGGAAGCGGGAATTCTGGATTTGGCTCTTTTTAACACTTTTATTATATCTGAAAGGTTTGTTTTAAGATTTATCGACATTTTGGAGTACCTAAAAATTAAAAATATTGCAGAAACGACCAAAAGCACCTATTAACTATCACGTTACTAGACAAATTAAGCCCATAAATTACGTTTTTTTTTTAATTCTCCAAGATAGAAACGGCTTTTTTACTGATAAAAAGTTGGCAGCACTGACGCAACGCGACGTGCACGCCTTTCAGTGGAATAGCCAGTGCTTCCTCTTCCACAGCGACGTGTCATACGAAGGCAAAGACCAAAAAGTAAAAGTTTCCTGAAATTTCGCATGTAATTGCTTCGCAAGGAGCACAACTACGTTTTAAAGCTGCCAATAGCACACCCCGACACACAGCCAACACGCCAAGATGGTTTTAGCAGATTTAGGAAGGAAAATAACAACGGCTCTGCACTCGCTGAGCAAAGCCACAGTTATCAATGAGGAGGCCCTGAATTCCATGCTGAAAGAGATTTGCGCAGCGCTGCTGGAGGCTGATGTAAACATACGACTGGTGAAGCAGCTGCGCGAAAATGTGCGAGCCGTCATTGACTTCGATGAGATGGCCGGGGGCTTGAACAAGCGCCGCATGATCCAGTCGGCCGTGTTCAAGGAGCTGATAAAACTGGTGGATCCGGGCGTCAAGCCGTATCAGCCAATCAAGGGAAAGGCGAACATTGTCATGTTTGTGGGTCTGCAGGGATCCGGCAAGACCACAACCTGCACCAAGCTAGCCTATCACTACCAGAAGCGCAACTGGAAGTCGTGCCTTGTGTGCGCGGATACGTTCCGTGCTGGTGCCTATGACCAGATCAAGCAGAATGCCACCAAGGCTCGCATTCCGTTCTACGGCAGCTATACAGAAATCGATCCCGTCGTCATTGCCCAGGAGGGTGTGGACATGTTCAAGCGCGAGGGATTTGAGATGATCATTGTGGATACTTCCGGACGACACAAGCAGGAGGAATCGCTGTTCGAGGAGATGTTGGCGGTTGCAAACGCCGTGAATCCCGACAACATCATCTTCGTGATGGACGCCACCATTGGACAGGCTTGCGAGGCTCAGGCGAAGGCTTTCAAGGACAAGGTTGACATTGGCTCAGTGATCATCACCAAGCTGGATGGCCATGCCAAGGGAGGTGGTGCCCTGTCTGCTGTAGCAGCCACACAGTCGCCCATCATCTTCATAGGCACAGGCGAGCACATTGACGACCTGGAACCCTTTAAGACGAAACCCTTCGTTAGCAAGCTCCTCGGGATGGGCGACATCGAGGGCCTGATAGATAAGGTAGATAGATAAAATGAGCTCATTCTAAATGGTTTAACATGTTCCTAACTATATGGCAATTCTTTCCAGGTCAACGAGCTGAAACTGGACGGAAACGAAGAGCTTCTCGAGAAGATCAAGCATGGCCATTTCACAATACGCGATATGTACGAGCAGTTCCAGAATATCATGAAAATGGGTCCCTTCTCGCAGATCATGAACATGATCCCTGGCTTCTCGCAGGACTTCATGACCAAGGGCGGCGAGGCGGAATCGATGGCTCGCATTAAGCGAATGATGACCATGATGGACAGTATGTCCGACAACGAACTGGACAACCGTGACGGAGCCAAGCTCTTCAGCAAGCAGCCCACGCGCTGCATACGTGTGGCCCAAGGAGCAGGAGTGCTGGAGCGCGAGGTCAAGGAGCTGATTGCCCACTACACAAAGTTTGCAGCAGTCGTGAAGAAAATGGGCGGCGTCAAGGGTCTGTTCAAGCAGGGTGACATGACCAAGAATGTAAATCCCAACCAGATGGCCAAGCTCAATCAGCAGATGGCCAAGATGATCGATCCCCGCATGCTTCAGCAGATGGGCGGCGTAGGCGGACTCCAGAACATGATGCGGCAGCTGCAGCAAGGAGCGGCGGGCGGCTTGGGTGGACTGGGGAACCTGATGGGAGGCTTTGGTGGCAAGTGAGGCCAGTCGCGAGTGTAAATTTATAGATTTTTGTATGATTTTGTTTCTACGTAGTTCAGTTTTTAGCAATATGTTTATTAACGGTTGGCCAGTGCCCGTGCCCGTTCCCGTGCACTGGGACAGTGCGTCAATTTCCCATTGTTCAAGACCAAAAAACAAAAAAAATTTAGATCGGTGTGAGAGCGAGAACAAGAGAGAAAAAAAAACGTATAAACAAACAGTTAACAATTTGGTTTTTTGTACGATTTGGCAGTCACAGTGTCAGCTTTTATAGTTTCAACTGTTTTCTGTACACGAATTAATGGAAATTGAATGCCTATTGAATACCGTACGGCAGTTGAAATAGATATGTATAACACAAATAAATAACATGAATTAATCTTTCTGAAAGATTGTTAATTGTAAGGTCAGAAAGGTGTCAACTGTCATCGTCCTCAAGAAAATCGGCAATGAAAAGGAAATTTTCATGTTTTCCTTGATCACAGCTGATCGGAATTTCTCAGCGCACCGAATTCAGAAAGGTAAAGTACGAGAAGGCTCCTTGAATGATCTGTAAATTTAGATTCGTTAATATTATAGCTGCAAATTTAACTGAATTAACCCCACCTTAAGGACTGCCGCCAGACTAACACGAAAGTACTTCAGACCAGTTAAGAAGAACGGCCTCGAGTTCAGTTGAATGGCCAAATTGACCAGCTTCATGAGCCTGAGATTCTCCTGCAGATTGTTCGATTGATGGACCACCTGCTCCCAGCCTGCGGTGTAGTACATCAGGCCCAAATCATCCGTCTGTCAGAGAGCAGATTGAAGCAGAAGATTAGCAGAAATTTATATGGGGATAGCAAAATAAGAGTACCGTTTGGTAGAGTATAGAGCCAAGCATGCCAAAGGATAGCAATTCCATGAACTTGGCCAGAAACCACACAATGTATGCCACATTACCGAGTGGACTCTGTGGAGAGATCAATAGAGTGGGAATAAGAATAATCTGTTAGAATGACTGCCTCACCGTATAGGCCTTGAAGCTGAGGGCACACAGGAGGCCGGCACTGAAGGCGAACATCACAAAGACTCGAAAGTTAAAGTCCTTCTCGATCTCTGCGCCAAAATCATGAAGGGCACCGTTCCGGCGCAGGATGTGGGTCAGTGACCTGCGATAGCTGGCAGCCATCTCCAGTTGGTTGGCCTCCCGCAACAAGCGCTGGGTCGTGCGTCGCAGATCCTGTCCCAGCTGAACGTAGCGGGCATTCAGGTGCATCATCATCTCGCCGAGCACATTGAGCTCTCCGAAGATCATGGTGGTGATGATGACTCCCACCCAGAAATTGAGCCCAAGCAGGGGTATAAAGTAATGCAGCGGCGTGTTGTCGAACGGATAGACCTGCTTGTAGAGCATATCGCGACGATGGTAGATGACATTCTGGACGGGCACCTGCAGAAAGTTGAACAGGGCCACCAGGTAGACAATCGAAACTAGTCTCGTCCTCCGCATCTGACGTTGAATGTTGGCAAAGAGCAGCGGCTCCGACTCCTCCTGCACGTAGATATCCTTGTAGAAGCGCTGCAGTAGGCTCCTGAAGCGGCTCTTGTGGCAGGCCAGCTGGAAGCAGCGTATCTGCATCTCCACCAGTATCAGATAGGTGGGCATGCCCGTCAGAAAGTTGTATATATCGTTCCGATTCACAATCAGATAATAAAATTCCGCTTCGTTGTTCACGCAAAAGATCAGAAAGCCAATGATCAAAATTAAACGCTCCAAGTTTGTCGTCCTGCCGGACACGCCCACCTCCAGGGGCCAGGAGATGTGATTGAGCTTCCGAAAGAGGGACACAGACAAGGGTAGTGGGGCGAGCTCCCCATCCGTCAATCGGGGACGATACCGAGTGCCGCCTAACATGTCCGGACAGATGTTTGACTGCAGTCACTCGGATTGGACGTTGGATGGATGGTAGCCCATTTATATTCTAACTCCGATTGCCGCTAGACTAGTAAAATATTAATATTTATATATTAAATATTAATTTTAAATTAAAATATTCCTCAATGCTAAATTATTCAGTTTCATTTGCGTTCGTCAAAACAAACCCTAGAGCTCCAACAACCCCAAAAACCAATAGCTCATTATTAATTCGAGTTTGTTTTCGGGGAACTCAAATCAAGTGCGGAAGCTTCAAGTTAATTGTGGATAATTATCAAAAGCTGTCGAAAGGTTAACTTCCTGGAATACATATTGATCTCTGCCTTTCGAAGTAGTTTACATACAAACATCCCTTTGTGAGCATTTCGGTCTTGCCAGTTATTTGTGTCATTCCTCACAAAAACATGAACAAAACAAAAACCCAAACTTAAAAAATATTCAAATTTTTTAGTGCAATTTTTTTCTTTATTTTCAGTTAATTGGTTGATTAATTGATTAAATCTAGAATATAAAATCTTAAAGAAACATATTGTTGATCTTGGCAGAATATAGTCGGCAGCGGCAGAATTGTTGGACTCGTCAGAATCGGTATAGTTGGGTCAGCAGGTGTAAAAACATTTTGTGCACATTGAATCGGGATTCTTTTGGTTTATTTTGGAAATAAGATTGTTGAACTCTTAGGGTGTTAACTCTTCCCCTCTTATGTTGAGGATCACTTTTTGTCGTTTGCGACACTTACGGTATACTATGATTACAATTATTGCGATCGTAAATAATGTTATGAGGCTACTGTTAGTTGTGGACTGAGCTTGAAGAGAGTTGAGATATTTTATATTATTGATGTGGAGTTCTTCAAGTGCTTTTAGTGATAGTATTTGTATGCGTTTCTCTTGCAATGGACTTAATTGTACCAATGGAGTTCCCGGTTGAACTATTGTTTTGTGAAGACTTGAAAATTTGTTTCCGTTTATATTTATTGTGTCATTCCAGTACTTTAATAAGTACGTGCCGTTTAATATTTTAAAACCGTCTAGCCATTTTACTGTTCCGTTGAAATTATTTAAGATGAGCAGGTCGGAGCTTATTTCTTCAACGGATTCGATGTGATGTGCGTTGCTGTAGTTACATGAGGAATCTTTCCCTACTATTAATTTTTTTATACATTTTTCGTGGTTTAGATTAATTACATCGATATTTTTACAAATTTCTACGTTTTTATAATTTTTACAGGGTTTAAGAATCCCATAGGTGTAAAATGCATTAGTGAATATTTCTTGGAAAGGGAGATTGACTATGAGATTATTAAGGACAACGGGTCGAAGGATGATATTTTTGTAGGTTTCTTTATCTAATTTAGGAACCTCAATTATATAAAGTAATGTATTATTATTATATAATATTGAAACATCTGCAAACTCGAGCATTTCTTCTATTGAAGTTAGTGGGGTTTCTTTAAAGTTATCTTGTATTAAGTTTATTTCGTTTTCATTAAGAAAGAATGTGTTTATATTATTTAATCTTGCCCATTGAGTTGCATATTTAATGTTGATTAATTCTTCCTTTATTATTCGGGTCTGCATTTGTGGCTATTTTATTGCTGAATGAATTGTCCTTTTTTGTTATGTTCAAAAGTATATTGTTATACCCGTACTCAAAAAAGAGTTAAGGGGTATATTAGATTTGTGGTAAAAGTGGATGTGTGTAACGCAGAGAAGGAAAATTTTCCGACCCCATAAAGTATATATATTCTTGATCAGCATCAATAGCCGAGTCGTTATAGCCATGTCTGTCTGTCCGTCCGTCCGTCCGTCCGTCCGTCCGTCCGTCTGTCCGTCTGTCCGTCTCGATGAGCGCCTGGATCTCAGAGACTATAAAAGCTAGCGAAACCAAATTTGGTTTCCAGACTTATGTGATATCACACTGCTACAAGTGTATTTCAAAATTTCGCCCCGCCCCCTTCCGCCCCCACAAAGGACAAAAATCTGTGGCAGGCACAATTTTAAAGATACGATAAAACTAAAAACGCAGTATCGTAGAGAATGCCCATATCTACCAGATTGCCGAATCTGAATCAGATCGGATCATAATTATAGCCAGAATGAAGAAATTAATTTTCAGTTGCTTCCCCTCCACCCTCCCCCTCCCGCCAACGACAACGCATCTCATTTTCCTTCTCGCTCGCACATTCTGCCGCGTTCAGTGCGCGAGCAACCCCTAGCGGAGGAGATGTAGAATCTAATTGGAACATGTACAATCTACATGTTAGATGTTGAATATACATTGTATTTGTAGATGTAGATATCATATGTAGCAAAAAAATGTAAAATGTAAAATTATTTTTTTTTCTAAAATTCTTAAAAATGATAAGCTCAAAAATGTATATACTGACTGAGTACGGGTATAAGTAGAGTCGCGTCCCCAGAAGCGACTCACACGTTCCTTCTCGTTAAGTTCTGTAAGATTGTTAATTCTTTTTTCAAATTGTGTATTCATAATTATTTGTTTATTTTGATTGGAGATTATGTCGCTAATATTGTTTACGATCATATTTAGATCTTTATGATCGGGGTTTCCAGCGATAAATTTCCAAGATGTGCCAATCCCATCTATAGATCTATAATGTCTTGTGGGCGTAATAGTTTTCAATATGGAGTAACTTTGATTTATATCTTGGGACAGTGTGTTGTAAAATTCATTTTTTAAAGTTATTTTTCGATGATAACCTTGTGTTAGTCTAAAGAGAAACAAGAAAAAAAGAGAATTTGAAAAAAGCAGCGACCTTCTTCTGATTTCTGTGCGCCTGGTATCTCCGATTTGAATTAATGGTTTTCTGGCCTGTGATCAGTGGAAAGTATAGGCAGAAAATGAGAAAAAATAGAGCAACGAAATACAAAGAGAAACAAGAAAAAAAGAGAATTAAAAAAAAGCAGCGACCTTCTGCTGATTTCTGTGCGCCTGGTATCTCAGATTTGAATTAACGGTTTTCTGCCCTGTGAGCGGTGGAAAGTGGAGGCAGAAAATGAGAAAAAGTAGATCGAAAAAAGAGAGCAGCGAAATACAAAGAGAAACCAGAAAAAAAGAGAATTAGAAAATAGTAGCGACCTTCTGCTGCTTTCTGTGCGCCTGGTATCTCAGATTTGAATTAACGGTTTGCTGCTCTGTGAGCGGTGGAAAGTGGTGGCACAAAATGAGAAAAAGTAGATCGAAAAAAGAGAGCAGCGAAATACAAAAAGAAACAAGAAAAAAGAGAATTAGAAAAAAGCAGCGACCTTCTGCTGATTTCTGTGCGCCTGGTATCTCAGATTTGAATTAACGGTTTTCTGCTCTGTGAGCGGTGGAAAGTGGAGGCAGAAAATGAGAAAAAGTAGATCGAAAAAAGAGAGCAACGAAATACAAAGGGAAACAAGAAAAAAAGACAATTAAAAAAAAGCAGCGACCTTCTGCTGATTTCTGTGCGCCTGGTATCTCAGATTTGAATTACGGGTTTTTTTGGCCTGTGAGCAGTGGAAAGTGGAGGCAGAAAATGAGAAAAAGTAGATCGAAAAAAGAGAGCAACGAAATACAAAGAGAAACAAGAAAAAAAGAGAATTTGAAAAAGCAGCGACCTTCTGCTGATTTCTGTGCGCCTGGTATCTCAGATTTGAATTAACGGTTTTCTGGCCTGTGAGCAGTGGAAAGTGGAGGCAGAAAATGAAAAAAGTAGATCGAAAAAAGAGAGCAACGAAATACAACAAGAAACAAGAAAAAAAGATAATTTGAAAAAAGCAGCGACCTTCTGCTGATTTCTGTGCGCCTGGTATCTCAGATTTGAATCTAACGGTTTTCCGCCATTAGAGCGGTGGAAGGTGGAGGCAGAAAATGAGAGAAATTAGATCGAAAAAGAGAGCATCGAAATACAAAGAGAAACCAGAAAAAAAGAGAATTTGAAAACAGCAGCGACCTTCTGCTGATTTCTGTGCGCCTGGTATCTCAGATTTGAATCTAACGGTTTTCTGCCCTGTGAGAGGTGGAAAGTGAAGGCAGAAAATGAGAGAAATTAAATCGAAAAAAGAGAGCAACGAAATACACAGAGAAACAAGAAAAAAAGATAATTTGAAAATAGCAGCGACCTTCTGCTGATTTCTGTGCGCCTGGTATCTCAGATTTGAATTAACGGTTTTCTGCCATTTGAGCTGTGGAAAGTGGAGGCAGAAAATGAGAAAAAGTAGATCGAAAAAAGAGAGCAGCGAAATACAACAAGAAACAAGAAAAAAAGAGAATTTGAAAAATGCAGCGACCTTCTGCTGATTTCTGTGCGCCTGGTATCTCAGATTTGAATTAACGGTTTTCTGGCCTGTGAGCAGTGGAAAGTGGAGGCAGAAAATGAGAAAAAGTAGATCGAAAAAAGAGAGCAGCGAAATACAAAGAGAAACAAGAAAAAAAGAGAATTAGAAAAAAGCAGCGACCTTCTGCTGATTTCTGTGCGCCTGGTATCTCAGATTTGAATTAACGGTTTTCTGCCATTTGAGCTGTGGAAAGTGGAGGCAGAAAATGAGAGAAATTAGATCGAAAAAAGAGAGCATCGAAATACAAAGAGAAACAAGAAAAAACGAGAAAATAAAAAAACCAGCAACCTTTTGCTGATTTCTGTTCGCCTGGTATCTGATATTTGAATTTAACGGTTTTCTGCCATTTGAGCGGTGGAAAGTGGAGTCAGAAAATGAGAGAAATTATATCGAAACGAGAAGGAACGTGTGAGTCGCTTCTAGCGACGCGACTCTACTTACATATACCCGTACTCAGTCAGCATATACATTTTTGAGCTTATGATTTTTTAGAATTTTAGAATTTAAAAAAAATTTTACATTTTACATGTTTTTGCTACATCTGTTATCTACATCTACATCTACAATGTATATTTTACATATATATTTTACATTATAGATGTACCATTCTATTCTACATCTCCTCCGCTAGGGGTTGCTCGCGGACTGAGCGCGGCAGAGTGTGCGAGCGAGAAGGAAAATGAGTTGCGTTGTCGTCGGCAGGAGGAAGCAGGGGGAAACAACTGAAAATTAATTTCTTCATTCTGGCTATAATTATGATCCGATCTGATTCAGATTCGAGAATCTGATAGATATGGTCATTCTCTACGATAATGCGTTTTTAGTTTTATCGTATCTTTAAAAATGTGCCTGCCACAGATTTTCGTCCTTTGTTGGGGCGGAAGGGGGCGGGGCGAAATTGTAGCAGTGTGATATCACATAAGTCGGGAAACCAAATTTTGTTTCTCTAGCTCTTATAGTCTCTGAGATCTAGGCGCTCATCAAGATGGACAGACGGACAGACGGACAGACAGACAGACGGACGGACGGACATGGCTATATCGACTCGGCTATTGATGCTGATCAAGAATATATATACTTTATATGGGGTCGGAAACGTTTCCTTCTCGGCGTTGCACACATCCACTTTTACCACAAATACAATATACCCCTTAACTCTGTTTTGAGTACGGGTATAACAATTCAAACGATAATTACGGGTTATAAAGAATTTTTTCGCTTCCGTTTTTTTCATCCATTATAGAGTAGAATGCCGGCTGCTGCTGGCACACCGAGAAGTGAATACCCTGAATGCTCCAAATCAGAATCCAAGACCACATAGCCAATACCACTAAACACCAAAGCGACAACTGACGAACGTACTATAAACTTTACCAATATGCAAATAGGGATATGCATATGTAAATGTGCAATTACAAATAAATCAAACAAATAATATATTGTATTTATTTCCCACCCAACCCACTTTGCCCATTCCTTATTTATGTTGCGGCAGGTCAGCTCAGGTCGCTAGATCAGCCCTCAAAACAAAACGAAAAACCAAATTCGGTTCAAGCGGATAAAAACTATAGAACTCACACAAGCACAAGTATGTGAGAATACATGGCACACACACATTTACGTAAACTGAAATCTCAAGCAAAATCTGTTTACAATCATATATTTTGGAGTATTACACCTACACACGTACATGCTTGCTGTCCGTCGACTCGTGGCACGTCATGAGTTGGAAAAATATCACTGATTTGAGGGACTCTTTATCACGGATCAAGTCCTTCCCATTCCTACACGACCCTCCAATGAAGGACATTCGAGATTAATACTACCTAAACGATTATTTTATTGATAACTCATATGGAATATATGTAATGAAAATATCTCATAGGATATCAAAAAGAAAAAGTGGTTTTTCGTTTTAATTCCTGAGCTTCCCGGCACTTGGAGCAGGATTGACGGCGGGTGCTCCTCCTACTCCGCCTGCTACTCCGGCTCCGCCATTGTTCAACAGTGCGGTAAGTGTCGCATGGGAAGAGCTCAGAGTGGAACCTGCCACCAGTTTGGCCTTGAGGGGTGTCGTCGTGCTCCCCACAATCTGACCTTGCAGACATGGAGTAGGCGAAGCAGCTGGCAGCTCCTTTAGTACCGACTCCTCAACGGGGAGCGTCCCAGTCGTCAGTTGCTGTTGTTGCAGCTGTGGCTGCTGCGGTTGCGGCTGTGGCAATGCTCCTTGAAGCAGGGCGTTCCTTAGATGACTGTTATTTGCCACCGTGGGCTGCTGTGGTTGTGGCTGCGGCTGATTGGTCATAATAAATGAGTTGGTTATTAGTCCGCGGCTTTTGATGTTCAGGTCCACAAAGAAGAGCCGCATCTTGTGTATCATCGGATCCGGTACGTTGAAAGTCATCATCAGGGTCAGATCAACGTTGGGTTTGTTCTTATACAGATCGTGGGCTTGGTGCAGTCGGCAGACCTCGTCGTGGAGGAGAAAGAGGAAACGTAAGTGGGTACTCTCGGCGGGAATAATGCCTCTAGCTGCTAGCCACTCTCGATCCTCGGCATCGGGGAGATAGCGTATGAGTTCCGGATGCTTGCTGGCCAATCTCTCCTTGCCATCAGTGCCAAAGCCAAACGCCAAATTAGCCTGCACATCCAGTACAAATTTTGTGCTGGTCGAGATTTGGGCAGTGTTCCAAAAGATTTGGCGACGCACGGGCGTGGGTAAAGCTCCCCCCAATATCGGAGTAACCATGCGATGCTGCTGCTGTTGCAGTGGCTGAACAGTCTGAAGTTGTGCCTGTTGTGGAAACATCTGCATTGCCTGCAGAGCCGGCATCTGATTTACTGTGGCAGCTGTGCAAGGCATGGGCTTGGTGGCGCCAAAGCCCAGATTGTTGGCAAACACTTTGTTGCCGATGGTATTCTCTTGCGGTTTAGCCACACGCTTCAGGGCCAGACGATGTTGCTCGGACACTCCGGCTCCCAGACGGTGCTGGCGCACAAAGTTCGTGTACTGTGCCTTGGCGTTCTCCAGCAAGGCACATGACGACATCTTTTGCAGCGTCTCCTCATTGACCGACTGCTGACCCAGGTTCTCCTTGATGTTTCCAAATGCGGGCTTAAAGTAGTTCTACAAAAAATAAAGAAAATAATAATCAGTCATCAGCTCGTATCTGCATTATGCATGCATTATCCTACATTCATGTAGCGTTTGATTATCTCATTGACTTCCGAATCAAAGGATTGCTGCACGCTGATGCGCAGTAGCTCCAGAGCTCTCATGGCTGACTCTGCACTCCCACCACCTTCGATGTTTTGCGAACCGCCGAGACGCTGGCGTATTCGCTGCAGCATAGTCTCTGCCATATCTGAGGTGGTCACATATTTCTAGAGAAAATACACAAAATGTTTGTATTATTACGATTTCCCATTCATTTGACTTTTTTATTTACCAGAGGCTCTGCTTCCGTAGATGGTAACTCGGCAAGCAGGGATAATGTGAGTGAGGTGGTGGCTTCTGGTGCCTTTTCTTTATCTGGTTGCTTTTTTGCCCCCTCTTCGGGGCTAGCAACGCGCGTATCCATCGAGTGCGTGGACTGGTTGGAGCAGTCGGAGTCATCCGAGGAATTGACTGCCTGCAGTTGCATTGCCGGGGAAGAACGTTGCTGGACATCGTTTGCGGTTGCCGTTGGGTTGGCTAAAGAGCCTCCCACATCAGTGGGAATTTTCCAGCTGCGCTGAATGACCATATTTTTAGTTTATTTCTTAATTTTTATGCTGACTGCCCAAGGAGCGGACCTAAATCTTTGCTTTTGACTGCATTTTTTCCCTGGGCGGGAGCTAAGCTGAGTCCCAGGGCCGCGTTGCTAGTGCGCAGTCGCAGGAAAGCCACCACCAAAACCCACACCACCGCCCGCTCAACAGTCAACAGCTGACGGCGTTTCTTCACAGTCCATGTCCAGCTCTCCCAGTTCCAGCCGGCGCTGATGGTCGAGCAGAGACTTGAGCCCGGCATATTCATCGCTCTCACCGTCCTCCTCCTCTTCCTTGTTTGTCTCCATAGAAGTCTGGGGTTCATCTCCTTTCTTCTTTTTTGATTTCTTCGCAATCTCTTTGGGCCGCTGCTTCCTCAGCTGCTTTAGCTTTTGATCGAACTCTTCCATATACTGAAGTACTAGTCTGGGCTGGTAGTCCTCGGGGGCTACATAGTTGCCATTCACTGGCAAATCCACCACATCCGGCAGCATGTAGGAAAAAAGCCAGCAAACCAGGGGCGTTGTTCCGCACACGTAGCTGGCCTCCTTGTGGTAGAACAGGAATCCATCCAGTTTGGGTTGATTCTCCTGCCATATAGGGTACTTTTGGAGGATTTCCTCTATCGCAGAAGCGTCCTCGAAGTCATAGTGATTCAACAACACAAAAGACTTATCGTTGCGATCCCCCTTTTGTGCATAATCGTTCTCCTCGAAACGGGCCCGCAGCCAATAGAACCGGAAGGATGCCTCGCAGTCCTGAAGTGACTGCTGGCCAAAGGAAAGGGCATCCAGCACGTGAAAGGTTTGTGTTTCTTCATCATACACACAGTCCAGCACCGTTCTGCACTTTTGCACATGACTATCACCGGGCAGCAACGTACGCAGCCTCATGAACTCCCTTCCTGCCTTGTTGTAAACCTTGGTCTTCCCATTGCTGGCTATGACCATACATCTCCTGCCGACCGGGCACGGGACCAGCAGCCACTCCCCTAGATTATCCGGCTTGTGTCGCAGCCACTCGGAGAACTGAAGTCTGAACGGCGTTCCCTTGTCGTTGGCAGGCTGCTTGCGATGTGGTTTTGGCGGGGTTTTTTCTGCCTTTTTTATGGGCCGGGCTTCGTCTTGGCCCTGTTGTCGCCTCAGCTTTTGTTGCTTCAACAGTTCTTGCTGTCGTTGCTTCTGTTGTTCGCCGCGATCCAGCCCCTTTTTATATAAATCCTGATAATTCGAGCACATTTTTGACTACTTTCCTTTGCTAGTGGTGGTATTCGTTAGCCGGTTTGTGATGGGCGATACTTGCATATCTCGTGTTTGTGGGAAGTATTAAAAATGTAATCTCCTGAACAGAGACGCAAAAGCAGGTTTTTTCGAATTTGATTTTAATTAGTTCGCTTATTGTATTTGTATATTTTATTCACAGCTAACTTTACTAATTTTCAACCACTGTCACGTTTTGATAGTTTTCGTGTATAGATATCGATGGCCTTGTTATCGGGGATGATAACAGCTGTTCAACATATAAATTTCGCATTTGTACCGGCATTTTAAAGAAAATACAATCCAATCAAGGTTTAATTACCTTGATAAAAACATAAAACATGAATAAAGCCTCGCGACTCTTCTGGCCAGCGCTGGTCACTCCCAAAAATGCCGTCGTCAAGCAAACAGAGCAACTGTCGCGAAGTCAAAAGGTATTTTTACTTTTAAATGTGTTACGAAAGAATTTCCAGCCAAGAGCTCTCTTGTTTTCAGCTTCTAACCGAATTGGGCCTGGTCAAGTCGGGCAGTAATGGCACCTACCAAATCATGCCCATAGCCCAGCGTTCGGTAGACAAGCTATTTGAGTTGGTTGACAGCAATATGCAGCGAGCTGGTGGGCAAAAGATCAGTCTTCCGATTTTAACGCCCACAGGGCTGTGGAAGAAGACAGGACGACTGGAAGGCGACATATCAGAGTTTTATATGGTGCGAGACCGCAGCGGCAAACAGTTTCTCATGAGTCCAGTGCGTGAGTGCAAGATGGGGTGGCTTACTTCTGTTTATACATTACTTAAATCTCACCCATAGACCCACGAGGAAGCGGTGACTGCCATGCTGGCCACGACAGCACCTATTTCCTATCGCCAATTGCCGCTACGCCTTTACCAAATCGGTCCCAAGTTCAGGGACGAGCTGAAGTCACGCTTTGGCCTGATGCGAGCCAAGGAATTCCTCATGAAGGACTTGTACACATTTGATGTCTCAGAGGAGACAGCCAGGCACACGTACTCCGTGGTTAGCGAAGCCTATGACCGGCTCTTCAAGCAGCTAGAGGTTCCCTTTGTAAAAGGTGCGTATAGGCTACCGCTATTACATGAGATACCATTTAGTAACACAATCGATCTTTCAGTGAGTGCCGCAACGGGAATGATGGGTGGCAGTTTGTCCCATGAGTATCACTATGTGTCACCAGTGGGTGAGGACACACTACTGCAATGCAGCTCCTGCGGCTTTGCTGGGAACGCAGAGGTCTTGGACTCAACCGTAGCAGCCTCCACAGACTGTCCAAGCTGCCGTAGTGCGCAGCTCAGTCAAGTACGTGGCGTCGAGGTGGCCCACACCTTTCTGCTCGGAGAGAAGTACTCAAAACCACTGGGCGCCACGTTCCTTAACACATCGGCCAAACCGCAGTCCCTGGTAATGGGCTGCTACGGCATTGGCATCACACGCGTACTCGCCTCCGCCCTGGAAGTGCTGTCCACCGAACAGGAGCTGCGCTGGCCCAAGCTCCTGGCTCCATACGATGTGTGCCTGATTGGGCCGAAGCAAGGCAGCAAAGAGCAACAGCCCGCGGAGGCTATAGAGAACGAGCTGCTGCAGCACATAGGACAGATCTGCGGTGCCCAGGAGTTGCTGCACGACGATCGCAAGGAACTGACCATTGGCAAACGTTTACTGGATGCCAAGCGCCTGGGCCACCCGCTAACGATAGTGGTAGGAGCTCGGGCTGTGCAGCAGGAGGCCCCCAAGCTGGAACTGCACGTGAGCGGCGGCGAGAAAATGGAGCTGGAGTTAAACGATGCCCTCAAACTGGTGGCGGAGCATAGTCGCCAAAAGAAGTGCCTGCTGCAAGGCAACGCAGTGACAGTGCAGGATGCAGAAGCGCCAAGGATAAGTCAATCGGTTGGCCATCAGCTTTAGCTTTATGTAATAAAGGTAACAATAACACAAAACATGTCTACAACACCATCTCGCATCCAGGCTGATTAACCCGCAATCAGCTTTGAGCTGCTCCCCCGCTACTGCTCCTGCTCCAGCTGCCTGCAAAATGGACTAGTGCTCCGCATAGTCGGGCTCGGGTATTTGCGGATAGATCTGGACCTGCAGCTGGGGCTTGCGTGGTGGCGGCGGTGGCTTTGTCACCATGCTCGTGTACGACCAGGGCATCTGATTACGCAGCTCCTCGCTCACTCGCGGATTGGCCGGCGGCGATGGATACATCTCGCTGTAGCGGTTGTTGAGGGCCGAATTAACCGCCAGCTGTTGGACTGCTGGCGAGGGGGCCCGCGGCAGTGGCGACTCCACAGGTGGATAGTTGAGGCGATCAGGATGAGCTTCGGTGGTGCGATAGGTGTTGATATCCGGCAGAGGGGACACCACCTCCCGTGGAGCTGTGGGCTCCTGCTGCTGCTGCTGTTGCTGTTGCGGTGGCAGGACCATCACTGGCGACTGCAAAGTGGTACGATCTCCGGCCCTGTACTGCTGCGAGTCCTGGCGCTGCATTTGCTCCGAGGGAATAAAGATCGGCAGCGGCTTGGGGCGGATCTGTTCCGGGTACTGGGTCTCCACTTGATACTGCTGGGGAGTCTCGGGCTGCAAAGTCTCGACTACGGTTGCCTCCACCACGGCTGCGGCCACGGGCAGAGGTGTGGGCTGGCGCGTTGGAGCCTGGCTCCTGGTCACAGCAGCCGCCTTGGAATTATTCCGCGCCATTATTCCAGAAATGGACAGACAGAAGCTGGCACCGATGATGTTCAGCAGCCAGATGAGCACCAGGCGGCAGCTGAGGCAGAGCAGCAGAATGGAAGGCGTCGAGAAGTAGACACCGAACGGCTCCAGCAGCGAATAGATAACCTCGACCACGGCCGATTCCGTGCTCTGATCGACTTGTGCTCCAATATAATCGAATGCACCGTTCAGCGACTATCAAGAGGAATAATTTCAGTGTTAAATCTTTGTTGTGTGTTATCCCAGCAGTATTGAGATCTTACCATCGTGTGGCTGAGGTCAATGCCGTGATACACGCTGGCCACCACGTCCAGGATGCTGCCAGCCATCACGGCCAGGAACCAGGGCCAGTAGGCGGCTCCAGCGATGAGCTTGGTAGTGCGACTGCACAGCGTGAAGATGATCAGTAAGGAGGTGGCTATCCAAAGGCCACTGACAACCGCATAGGTGATCATGAAGATGTACTCCCTATGCGTCACATCGTACGACTTTTCCCAGTCCATATCCAGCGTAGTATGCTGGCCGTTCATCATTATATCTGGGTCGCCACACTCCTGCTCTGTGGAAGGAGAAGAGACGTTCAATTACGATTCGGGAACTTGATATAACTTATATCTTGAGATCTTACCGGAAAAGTATATCAATTCCATTGCAAACTTGAAGGGATTCGAGCTAAAATCCTCCACCTCATGGCACTCTCGGAAAGTAATGCCCCAAATGGACAGGCCCAGATAGACGACTCCCTGAACCTACAAGAGCGTTACGTTAACAACAAGATAAGTGAACAGTGAACAGTGGCGGCCCAAGCAGCAGCAGTTACTTATCTGCGGGTGCGACTTACCAATATAACGATTGCCATGAAGAGTATGAAGCACTTGGCAAACCCATTGCCAATGCTTGCCATCTTGTTGGGCTTGAGGCTGAGTTTGTTTTGCTGTGTGTAATGCTCCTGGTGGAATCCGAATCGGTTTCCTGACTTCCTCTTGGTGTTGTGCAACCTCTGATCGATACTCCTCCACACACCTTGGGGCTATAAATTCAATTAGAAATTATGATACAGTGCGTCACGATCAATATCTAATCAAGTTGATTAGTTCTGAGGGATTTTGCATATGGGTATATGCGTATGGAAATGCTTTTCAATCATTCTTCAGAGTGTTCTTTTCCTTTCTGCACGTTCCATGTTATGGGAAACGCAACGCGGCAACTAATCACCTAATCGCGGGATGGTGGCTGAATCACCTGGTGGGGAATAACACTTGATACGCAGCAACAGCAACAATGTCCATAAACTATGGAGTAAGCCTACAGAAAAGAACCAGCCATACGTTTAGTGTTATCTTCCTCACCGATAGAGTTCTCGCGCTGCTCTTTCTATTGCTGTGGACTGGTTGGGGGCGATACGCGTTCGCCGGCTGCTTCCTTCGGACTGAACGACGCTCCGGGCCGCCTAAGCCTTCAATTGAATGGCCATCGACATCGACGGCACCCACCGTGTCGCTCTGGTTCGAGTTCTTTTTGGCTCCGCTCGGCTCTCTCTCTCTCTCTTCGACGATGATAAGATAAACCTAATGAAATTTTAAGGGTTACACCTGTTATCAAAATGGCAGGCAGTGCAAACCGCCAGGGACAGAGGTACTCTGTCTGACTCTCTCTTTTTCTGTCTCTGTGGACTCCTTGCCCAATTGCAGAGTGCAAATATTTAGCCCCGCGCCACGCACTGATTTTGTAATACAAATTGAATGCGTGCGAAGGCCTTATCAGTGAGGCAACCATATAAATTGTTTACTTTATCTTTTGTCATGTTATTACTTGTACTCGTAGCACATACAGATCTACATATAAAGCGGGGCAAATACAGGCACGCAATGGCATGACCCATGCTAAGTAAATAAATAAAAGAGGCACCAGCCAGAACCGGAGACTGAACCAGAGACGGCTGCCAAGGAGGCGGAAGTGTCTTCCGGTGACAAGAAGATCAGCCCATCAGGGAGCGACATTTCTTTATTTTATTTCTCTTGAATTGCAATTTTTAATGGTTTTATTTCCATTCCAGGCCATGGCTGCACAGGCAGCGGCGCAAAAGGCTGCTTTGGCCACCATTCAACAGCAGCAGGCCCAAGCCCCCTGCTAAATAAAAGTAAAGACGAATTGACAGGAACTCATAGCTGATCGAATACCTATCAGAGCTTATAAAAGGGGAAATACTACTTGTCGTTAGTCATTTGGTCATGCGGAATGGTTCTTGCTCTCAAAGAGCTACCCCTGGATAGCAGTTCGGGTTTTCTTTATCAATTTGAAGAGCCTCAGGCGTGTTTACTACCTGTTTTACCTATTTTGTATAGAGGTGTCTTTATCGCGGATGACTCATGGGGAAGAATCACCACGTAAATTTTATATAACACTCGAGCATTCGTGTGCTCGTGTTTTGATATACAAATGCCGTTTATGAATGTACCTATTTGATAATAGAATTCCCTTGCATTCTATGAGTGCGCAATTGCTGAATGAAGGGTGCATTTTATACTGCTGGTTCCACTTCAGATTTGAGTAATTTATAATTCAGTTAGCCATCCCCATTAACACCCACTGCGGGAGTACACGCCCCACAATTTCACAATGTTTAATCAACCCAATTAAGTTCCACGATCCACGGGCACATCCATCCGAGTATTTGCATTTTATTTGCACATCTACGCGAGGTTTTTCCCGAGCAGAGAGCTTTCTGAGATTCTGAGAACGTTCGCCTGCGCCCAACCCACCACGCCTTCATGCCTCAGTGCTTTCATTTGCTTCCATTGTGGAGTCGGAACGGAGTCCCATTCCATTCCCCAATGCTGCATCATTGTTTAAGCCAATAATTAGCGTCTCAAATTTGGCAGAATCCCCCGCCATCCCCATTCATCCCCACGTACCGTAAGCGTAGAGCGTGCGAGAGTTTTCTGTGTGAATTGGATATGCAAATAAAGAAGCGAATCTCTCGCCGATCGCCGATCTTCGGATCAAATCAAATCACATGACTTTAATTGAACTTCGAGTCGGGTGTCATAAATACATATGTATATGTGCGAGCTGTGAGTATGAGAGGGGGATGCTGGAGATGGACTACAACTAGATGGATCCACGGGATCAGGAATGTCCTAGACGCGAGACGATAGGATTACGGGATCGGCCTCCACCTCGGCCACCTTCTCCTTGAGCTTCTCCTCGTCCTTCTTCAGCTTTTGGATGGGCTCTTCTGTGGTGGCAGCAGAAGTGGTGGATGAAGACTCTGTGAGGGTGGTGCTGCTGCTGCTCTTCTCCTCCTCTGTGGTCTTTGGGGTGTCAGCTGCTGTGGTTCCCTCAGTGGTTGGAGTGGGAGCTGCGCTAGAGCTGGAACTGGAGCTGGCGACGGCCTCCTCCAGGCTCTCGAGGGGCGCTGTCGATGAGATCGTTGTCTTGGTGATGCTGATCTTAGTCTGTTTGCCATCGTTGCTATCGTTGTTCGAGTCCTCTTGGATGGTGGCCGAGATCAGCTTGGTGTGGTGCACCTGGAAGGTGGGAATCAGGGGCAGAACGCCGCCATTTTGTGGCTGCACGGAGACATGATCGATGATCAGGTGTGCGGGCACACCATTCTCAGTTGCGGGCACCTTGCGGGTATTCTGCAGCAGAATCTTGCGGGCCAGACCATCGGCGGTCGAGGCAGGGTCCGATGCCGGAGTGGACTCGTCCGAGCGCTTGGTCAGAGCATGTTCCAATTCGTCACCAGCCTCCTCCTGGCCGGGATTCACCTCCTCCACCTCGCTGTCGGGGGCACTGGCCGATTGCACGCTCAGGGCGGACTGGAACAGACTGTCCTCCAGATCCCCAATCAAACCATGGAACGAGATTTGCTTGAGTTCGGCATCAGGATTCGCTACCACATTCCGCTTGACGACCTCCTGCTTCTCCTGCGGCTGCGAGATGGCCACAAAGCCGGGAAAGATGTCGTTCAGCTGGAAAGGGGCAGCCAGACTCGTGGCTGCCAAGGTCGCCAGCAACTAGAGGCGAAAGTAGATTATCCAACCTGCAATCTCCATCTCCTGCAATCTGGGGGCTTTCTACTCACTGTGGACAAAAGAGTGCACTTCATGATCGGTGCTGATGGTCTGAGAGTTGCGTTGCGTTCGTCTCGGAGCCCAGATCGATAATAAGTTTACAGCCGCAGAGCGGGTGAGTTTTTAAAGTTTTTCGCCGTCGAAAGTTGCGGATCGTCTAAGCTTTATTATTCCGCTCAGTTAGCACTTGGAGCGTCTCCCGCGAATCGCTGAACGAACTCGTTTTGTGTGCCTGCCTGTGCGTGTCTGTTTCTCCAATCCAATTCTTCGCCAGTGCCCAATGCCTAGCCAGCCGGCTGCAAGTTCTCCTTAAACTTATTCTGTATTCCCTTGGATCTACATATATTCTCGTGTTTCAAGGGTAATGCTCGGCTTAATCTGCCAAATTAATGGTAAAATATTGAACCTTCAAGAGTGGCTAGAAGAATGGGTTCAATTAGTTGAAATATATACCAAGGATTCAAAGAATTGAAGCATGGGACAGAAATTTTTCGGAAATACATTCATTTGCATTTGTTGATTGTCTTAATTGCTGCAATTAACATATATTTACTAAAATAAATCGAAAACTCAATTCCAAGAAAGCAACCAAAAATAAAAACAGCGTTTGACACTCCTCAAATGACAAGATTTTTCAGCTAGAATGGAAAAATAACCAATATACTCGTACAATATGTGCATACGCGTATATCCAGACACGCGTTGGGGGCTCCCCAATGGATGCTAAACAGAGCAGCGAAAGCAGCAAGGAATTTAAAGATATATCTTAAATGTGGTGCCTCTGCCACTTTTTTGGGGCAAATTGCATTTACAATTTGGGGCTCTTTAACACTTCATAGTTAGTGCATTCGATAAAATCGTATTCCATATGATATCTAATCTGAGATCACCAGGGCACAGAGCTCATTTATGGATATCTGGATATCCAAAAAAATGTGCAAATTAATTTCGAAAATTTTCCGCTGAAACAAAAAAGGTTCACCCCCTTTCTCGGGTGAAAACTTGCTGAGGGAAACGCTGCCGCCCGCCGGTGGGAACCGCAAAACGTGTACTGCCAGACCGATCCAGCGAGAAATCAGAGATCGGAGACCAGAACCAGACCAGATCCATCTGGGATATCAGTCTTGAATGGAAGTCAAGATCGGGCTGGTTATGCCAGAGCTTTCGGCGGCTCTAAGCGGTTAACTATAGTGTGAAGTGAGTTGTATATTATTTCAGATTCAATTTGATCACAACTTTATGATGGTTTTTGTGCGACACATCTTTGTGGATTCTTCCAGCACAGAGTGAAGGCTTCACTCATGAAATTTCACATTAAGTGCACGCGTTTTATCGCATTTCCCAGTCTACGTCAGAGAACGACGTGTCGTATGCGTAATGTTAGCGACTTTGGCAGACAGTCGCGGCGCGTGTCCCCAGACCACATGCAATCCGATCTGGAGGTAGTGCGTCATTGGAGGTGCAATGTTTATGGACTTATTTTTGGTCAGTATCGAGAGCAGTAAACATGCTGATCGATATGGATGGACTCGCCTCCCAGTGGGCGACGATTTTGCACCAAGCTGAGATTTGCGTAGGCAGCCCCCTCCCTCCCTGAGATTCGTTACACGGGACAGTCCCTCTCGGACACGCTCCGAAACGAGCACAATTAATTAGAGTCTGGCCCCGGGATTGGCGATAAAAACAATAACAGCCTCTGTGCCCCTTCGGCCACCCTCTTTGCCTTCGGGCGAAACGGAAGCCAAGTCCGGTGGCTGATCTGCCTAGAAACTGTAGCCATAGCCCCGGAGTGGCAAACCTGTCGGGCAATTAACAGATGTCGATAATTACGCGGAGTCGCGCCTTGTCCGACGTCCGAAGCTTCTCCGCAGTCCGCTGGCAGTCGGACTGAACCGACTATAAAAGCGCTCGGATCTTCACTAATTAACTTTAAACGCGCGAAAGTCAGCCGAGGAACCAGAGCAAGAGCTAGAGCCAGAGTCAGAGCAAGAGCCAGACAGCAGAGTCGTCGCCCAGTCGTTTCCGTTTACCAGCTTGCCATCGCCTTTGCCCGATTTGCCTAAAAACGAACACCAAGATGCAGATCCATCAGGCTGTACTCGGAGCCGCTGTGCTCGGCATGCTGTTGGCCTTCAGCTGCTCGCTACCCGTTCTGGACATCAGCTCGGGCATCGACAACGACACCCTTGAACAAATCCAGGCCAGTGTGAATGATACGCCCAAGAATCTGTAAGTAGCTTCAGGAGATTTCCATTTGCTTCACCCGAAGGGCTGTTAACTACAACATTCTCCCCCTCTTAGGTACGTGGTCAAGGCAGTTGTCTATGAGATCGGCATCCTCACCGAGGTGGGTGAGAACGACACGAGTTTCGAGAGCCAGGAGCGTGTGGACCTCACCTTCTACGACACGCACAGCAACAAGAGCCACATTGACCTCGGCAACATTCCCCTGCCCATCCAGACGAACATCACTGGCCAAGTGCTCACCGGCATTGCCCCTGTGAACCTTGGCGCGTTCAGCAGTGCCCAGGAGCTGCTCGAGACGCTGCCACTCACCGGCAGCATTGTGAACATCACCCACAGCGATACAGCCTTCTATCAGCTGAGCAGATCGAACACCAGTGCCGCTGACAAACCCCAGATCCTGGACAAGGACGCCCTCGCCCAGCTGACGCATGCAGCGCAGCTCTTCCCGCCGAGCAGCAGCATAGGCCAGTCGCTGCCAGTGAACCCGGCAGAGGACAACGAGGTGGCGGTGGTCGATCAGGATCAGGCCACCAGTTAGACACACAAACATCAAATTGAAACTATAGTACGCGATGCAGTGCATTGCCCTTCCATATACCTTTAGGATTACATAGTTACATAGCCATACATATATCTTTCATCACACAAACACACTCAAGTATGGAAAAGACTGGACGAGGATATCACACACACCCACACACACAGTTGCCATGGTCACACATCCCATCACACGGTTGGAATTTCTATTTCACTTTTCTATTGTAAAGTAAAAATAAATTTCGCATTAGTGCTAGGTAAATGCGTTCTCTATCCGTATTCCGTCCGCTGATGACTGGTGCTATCCAGGGGGTGCAGGGGTATCTCGTCTCATGTCAGGTGACTACTAAAAGCACTCACTTCTCACACCTCAGCCACGGAAGCAAAGTTTGATGTTGCCGCTGAATACACTGACACTCGCAAACGGGATTCAGAATTGCCTCCCAGCATCCACAGGTGTCTCTTATCCATACTTGTTTCAGTTAGTTACAATTGAGGCATTGAGGCTCGATGGTATAGATGGTATAATCTTTTATATTAACTAGGTTTTTAATTTTCTCATTTTCAGTTGTTTTGTTGTGTTGTTTTTGCTTTATAACTGTAGTACATTGATCTTAAAAGTTAATAGATGATATATATATATATACTTTAATCTTAATATTATAATAAGTAATGTATAAATATAAGTTTAAACTTGTACACGAAAATTAAAAGGTTGAACGTTCATTTCTCAGATCAATTACAAGGAGTTCATGTCCAGTCCATCTCCTCCTCCTCACTTTCTCCTCTAAAGTAAAATATTGTGTGTTCGAGGAGCACGCAGTAGATGAAGTGGGGTCAAGGTGTTTTGGATTATGGATGTGGGGCGGGCGATCAGGGTCGGGGGTCCATTCAAAATGTATATACATTCTGCAAAACATACAATTTGGATACTCGAAGTTGTCGTATAAATAGTTTAGTTTTTAACTAATTTACATGGTCATCATGCAGACGATGCGCTCTGGCGGCTTTCTTTCACTTTCACTTGTAAAATATGCATAAATATATATACTATATAGTCTACAGCTAAATGTACTCGTATTTATTTATGTATGTGGTCTATCATCGTATATATATTATATATTAGTAGTAGCTACAACTTCAACTTATGTGCACACTCCATTCCAAAACGTACATATATAATCCGTAATCCGTAATTACAATAGTATCTGTATTTGTATATCTGATTTATCTTTTATCATTTATCGTGTAGTGTATCCTGTAGCTGGTTAGCTGGTGTGAAAGATTTAACTGTAGCATAATTTAATTTAGTTTATTCCGGTTTAAGGGAAGGGAAGGGAAGGTTACCAACGCTTGTTCCTTATACTTTTATACACTTTCGGCTTAACACACTAAATGGATGTGACCCGTACACTACATCGCAATGGAAACGCGGACGAGGTCACGGTTCACACATCAGATCTGCTTATAAAACTAAACCTAATGATAAAGCGCCTGCCAATGCTGAAAACTATGCGAGAATAGGTATTTGGTTGATCCAACACGCTCTGTTTAATCTGTGTGGCCATGAAAGGAGAGATTAGCATCGGACTCTATATGGGAATGAAGGATATTGACGCACCTATAACATGACTCTCCATATTTGTGATGCGTGGCTTCGATGCGGGTTGTGGTATGATGGTGATCTCATCGTTGATCTTCAGCGGCTTCAGCAACGAGTCGTTGGCAGCGCCCAGGGAACGCGATATAGACGCAGAGGAGGATCCGCTGGACTGCGCACTGTTCTTCTTGCTGTCCATCGCCTTTCTGGCCACAGTGCTGTGGGCGGTATACACATGTGTCTCGAACTGTTTGTACATCCCAAAGGTGGCCGTGCACACGGTGCACTTGTACGATAGATGTGCGGGCTTCAGGGTCATGTGATGATCGCGCGATACGTGATTCAGCAGCTTCCATTGGTACATCTGCGCAGATGGCAAAGGGGAATCACAAATGGTTATGACTAATCCCCAATGATAATAAAAAACAAATGATTAACACTTACCCTTCCACAAACGGGACAGCGACCGGCATCTTTGCCCTTGTTGGCCGCCTCCTGCATGGAGCTCGTGACCAAGCCATGGGAGCCCAGCAAATGCCTCTCCAATCCCTGATCCGTAAAGAAACGGAACTGACACTTTTGGCAATTCAGTGGCGGTCGGTTGTAGATCATCTTGGGATGTATCTGCGCACAACACACACATTCAATACAAAAAAATTCAAGTTAGAAGTGGAAACACACACAATATGGAAACTCAGCTTTACCTTCACTTTGTGCATCCACTGCATGTGATTACGCAGCTGTTCCAGATCCTTGATGTAGCCATCGCATATCTCGCAGATAACGAACTGAGCCTTGTTGTTGCCTGTGGGTGTCTGGCCGGGCTTCAGGCCAACTGCCGCTTGCGGCACCTTGCTGGACGAGGGGGACGCACCACCGACGAGCGCACTTTGGCGAGGTAATGGCGTTATGGAAATGCTGGGCTGCCCTGCCATTGGCTTCTTGGATGCCTGCTGCAGAAACAGAACGTTAATTCAGCAAACGATCTTCCCTGTGTGTTCGATTTGTTTTTATTCCTTTACCTGCACAAGCTGTCCTGCGGCCAGCTGATAGCTATTGGGCATTGCGGAGAGTCCTGTATTGGCCACAGCTCCGCGCACTGGCGTCTGAGGACTCCGCACCAAATTGGGCTTAGGCGGCGGCGGTGCACGTTGTCGCATCTTGGCCGCATTCTGGGCGGCGAGGGCTGCTGCCTGCAGATTCCTGGCCTGAGCCTGGGCCTGCTGCTGTTGAATGGTGGCCAAAGCAGCCTTTTGCGCCGCTGCCTGGGCAGCCATGGCCTGGAATGCAAATAAAACAATTTAAATCGCAATTCAAGAGAAATAAAATAAATAAATGTCGCTACCTGATATGCGGTGGCTGTGCCCACAAGCCCATGCCTGGGCTTGATGCGTGGTATCTTGGCGGGTGCCTCCCAGTCGTTGGGGGGCGCCAGATTCAGTTCCGGTCGGAACTTCTTGGCGCACACCGGCTGATGGCGCGCCAGCTTGGCCTTGCCATTGTCCTCGAAACCACAGTTGGGACACTGATGGTAGGGCAGTGGCTTGATCAGACGCGCCTTGATATTGTGCACGGCCTCCATGTGGTAGACAATTTCGGTGGCATTTCGGATCTCGAAGGTGCAGAAATTGCATTTGTACAGGACGCCGTTCATGTGCGGCGTCTCGTAGTGGTTGGCCATGGACAGAGCCGACTCCGACTTGAAGTTGCAGAACTCGCAGCGTTTCATCGTGAACTTGAAGGGGGCGTTTTTCGTCTTGGAGGCCTGCAGGTTGCCCGACAGCGCGGTGATTGCCATCTCAAAGTCCTTGGGATCGCGCGTCAAGGATTTGCGCATTTTGCGCTTCTGGAGGCGCAACAGATCCGCCTGGACATACTCCTGCACGAGACCCACGCCAATGTCCATGAAGAACTTTCCGAGCGGACTCTCAAAGTAGTTCTCCTGGCCGGGTTTGCCGCTGTTTGCCGGATTGTTGGCCGGCACCACTCCCCCGGTGGCCGCCAGTGCTGCGGCTGGCTTGATGGCTCCCTTGAGGGCAGTCAGATCATCGTTGGCCTCCTTGATTAGCACCTTGGTGCGCACCCCAGACTCCGAGTCGTCGTCGTCTTCGTCATCATCGTCATCCTCCGACTGCTCCGACCACGATTCATCATCTGCTCGCTTCTTTTTCTTCTTGCCCTCGGCGGATGGGTCCGCTGGCTTGACCTCCTTGTTCTGCTCGGTCATCATATCGAATTCGTCGCCCTTAACCGCCTCGGCGAGATCTTCCGGCGACAAGGCGTACGTCGTCTCAATGGACCTGATCACCTCGCGAATGTTCTCCTGGGGCGGCTTCTCGTAGATGTAGGGCACAATGAACGAAGGCGCCTCGAGGACGAACATGTCGTCTGTGAGTCCTGGCAGGAGATTGGCATTGTTGGTCATGCTGGGCAGGCCCGTGAGGGACAAGGTCGGGGGATTCAACTGGGCCGCGTTGTTCCCCGACATGGGCACCAGCTTGGGAGGCGTCACGCCGAGATTAGTGGCCGCCCCAGTCACCGCATTGGTTATGGTCACTGGATAGATTGAGTCCCTGGGTCCCACGGACCCCGTAGAAGCTTCGTGTGGCATCAGCGAGCGGGCATCCTTTATGGTCAGCTGGCCCAGGCCCAGAGGCGTGCTACTCCGTTGCCTCTTGTTGCTCGGCTGCTGGTGCATGTCGTCCAGGTGGTCGCTCTTGCGCTTGCCAGCCAGCCCGCTGATCGAAATACTTGGCGGCGTATCGTCCTCTATGACCACACAGTCGTCGTCGTCATCATCGTCATCCATCACGGGTGGCGGAGGCGGTGGCGCCGGCTTGGGTGCCACAGCTGCCACTGGACTCTTCTTGATGGGTGCCGGCGGTGCTGCGGCCTCGGAATCAGAGTCGGAGGGTATCAGCACAGCATCATCTGAAGACTCAGCACCACTAGAGGCAACGGGCGGCTGCACTGCGATCTCGGTGCAAGCTGGCTTAGCAGGCTGCTCCTTGAGATCTAACATATCTTCCATTTCCTCGTCGCTGTCCTCATCCAGATTAACAACACCCATATCGTGGTTGCTGGCGGCTGCCTTAGCCTCCGCTGTGCTGGCCTGCCCGTTTTCCTTTTGTGTGGTGGACTTCTCCGCGGGACTCTGTGGACTTGCCACAAAACCGTTGAGGGTCTCTTTCTTCTCCCCGCTGCTCTCCTCCTCTTCGTCATCGTCTGACTCGCTGGCTGACTTGATCGTCTCACTTGGCTGACTGCTCTCCTCCCCGTCTAAGTCCTCAGCCAGCTCTGTTTTCTTTTCGCTAGATGCCTCCTCCTCCTCTGTGTCGGGCTGTGTGGTGGCTGCTCCCAGTGGATCTTCGGCCTCGCAGCTGTTCTCTGCTGTGCTGCCGATCTTCTCCACATCATCTTCTTCAGCGTCCTCAGCCTCTGGCTCATGATCTCCGTTGGTGGTTGCCTCCTCCTCCGCTGTGTCCATCTCTTCCTCACCCTCCGGCAGCTTGGGCTCCTTGGAACTGCTGCTTGTGATCTGTGAGTCCTCGCCATCTTCTTCCTCTGTCACGGTCTCCGTTTCATCCACATCCATCAATTCCTCTGGAGCTGGCGCCTTGGGGGAGGCCTCCGCAACATCCTCTTTTGTGATCTCCTTGTCACCGGAAGACACCTCCGCCTCCTCGTCAGCCGGCTCTGGTTCAGCCTCCGGCTCTGGCTCTGGCTCCGACTCCGCCTTCTCCTCATCGTCGGCCAGTTCTACCGCCTCTGTGGAGCTCTCTTCACTGTCGGCCTTGGCTCTGGTCGGACTTGATGCGCTGGCAAGCTTTGTGGTGGGCTCGGCCACGCCCTCCGGCAAGACGACATCGACTTCAGTCATTGGTTGTCTGTTCTCTGGTGTGTGGAATGTGCCTTAGTCGGGGTGTATCTTGGCGCTGTATCTTGTGTTTCTGGAAGGAAGGAAAACAATTGAATTTAGTATTGGTAAACTCCGCCTATACTCGACACTTGCTGATCGAAAGAAATCGGAAGAAATATTTGCAATAACTTAATAGCTTCTTCTTGAGACGAACCGGAAAAATTGGCACATGAAAGAAAACTAAGGTATCGGAGGCAACGAAAGAGCAGCACAAAGCGGGCGGCAGAAAGAGTAAAAATAAAAAGAGCTAAGACTGCAGAAAGAGAGGAAGCGGTGGAAGAGGAGAGGAGGGGAGGGGAAAAGAGAGGAGAAGGCGAGAGAGATAGAGAGAATAACCATCACCGAAAAAATTGAAAATCTAGGTGAATTAAAACCCATTCCAAGTTAGGGAAAGAGATGGCTATGGTTGGGAGGGGGGTGGGGGATTGGGGAGACACGGAGTCGAGGATGGATGGTATGGTATGGTAGGCGAAGGGAAGGGGGAGTTCAAAGAATGGATTGATACAAAATGGCTGCCATATTGGATTAAAACTAAAATACAATTTAATATGTAATGAAAGCATGTAAATTACATAAAAAAAACGTTATATGCAGGGAGTATTTACATAAATGGTTGCACATATCTATGTATAGATATATTATTACTTATATACAAGTAAATATTTACATACATATATGTATGTATGGTATGTCTGAATGTACATACAAACATACAGACGAACAGTTACCGAGCAGAACCAACAAAACGATTGACATACATACATACATACAGACAGACAGACCGACAGACACAAACACACCGACAAGCGAGCGCACAAATATACAGACATACATATGTACAATCTATATATACAACTGTCTGTATGTATGGATGCATGTATGTATGTCGGTATATATGCACGTATGTATGTATGTTTCTGTGGAGATACATACGGACACGCAGACACTGGGATGATGACGGGACAGGAGGGAGGGAGGGCAGGGCTGGTGGAGGTGAATCAAGGCGAGGGGATGGACGGCCGGGCCGGGGTCCGGGTGAGACGATGATGACGACGTTTGTGGTGTTGTTGTTGTTGGTTGTTCGTTGGCTTGGCGGCGTGGTGGAGTACTTTGGTACAGGAGCGTGTTTTTGCGCTAGTGTGTGCGTACATACATATATATTTATATATATACGCGTGGTGTGTGTGTGTGCGGGTTTATATGTGGGTGTTTGTATGTTATATGTACATACATATCTACATTTTTAGTCAACTAAAACTACGTTGCAAAGAACCATTCGATATTTGGGCAAAGTTAATTTTTGCACTGCAGCAACAACATTTTGCAGCTGCTGCTTCTGCATCTTGTTGTGACGGTGCGGTGGCGTCGCCCACGCCAAGTGGCCAAGTAGCCGGACTTACATTTACATTGCATTTCACAGTTGGCAGGTTGCTGTTGTCCTTACGTTGTTCCTTAATATGCAACAACTCTCAAAAGGATCGCTCTAGCACGCTTAATTCCAAACAACACAAATTCTTTTCGTGGGGGTGAAGAAAAAAAATGGAAAGAACGCCGAGATAAAGCGCGACACAAAACGACAAACAAGGCAAACTGGAAATGTGTGAGGCGGAAAAAGCAAAAACAGAGTTGCATAGAACAGCCGGGCGCACAGGGTTGCAACCGGTGCTGGGACGAACAATCGGAAATCGATAACGCCTAAATGCGAAAAATTGAACAAGTGCCATATGGATTTCATTAATTAATTTGTATTTTAAGGCCGTTCCTCTGCCATTCGACCTGTCTCCCAGCTGCTGCTGACATAAACATCTTTGGCGGTTGCCGGCCGTGCCCGAGAGCACTGAATGGAGAGAGAGAGCACAAAACACAAGCAGAGTGCAGTGTGTTTGCGCTCTAAAATAGCGAATGGCAGTGTGAAGCGCATGGCAATTGGTGCGAGTGTGTTGGTGGGCCATGTGAATGGACGGTACAGGGAGGGAAAACAAATTTGACAATTGTACGCGCGCCACGAACGAAATGAACAAAACAAAACTGAAACGGCATTGCCTTGTCGCGTCGCCGGTGTAGTTGATAGATTTATACGTTTCGTGTCTCTCCTTTCTGCATGTGCAGATATTTGAAATTAGCCCGCGCGAAACGTACGATGATGGTGATGATGTGGATATCGGATATTATTGCTGATGGGAAAATAGTTACAGCTCCAAGACGGAAACTCTCCCGACCCCACACACACACACGCACGCACACATAGCGTCTTAAACTCAATCACGATACTTTTTGCTGGCGCTGCTGATGCTTCTTCTTCTCCTCCAACTTATTTCAGATTACGTTGCCTCTCTTTCGCTCCCATGCGTACATATGTATGTCTATATATATACATTTATATATATATATATATATGTATATATCTACGTATGTACATCGTACACAGCTACACACATTCATATGTATATACATACATACATGAGAGTATGTGTGCGATTTGGTCTATATGCAAGTAGAAAATTTGAAAGTAACCCGCTTCTCACCCCCGTGATCGGTGATGGCTTATATGTATGTATGTAGTACTGGGTTCATTAAAGACTCAAACTATCCGCTATAATGCCCTGGTAACAAGCGTTTTATGTTATACATACACGTGACCTTTTCTGATAAAATATATCTGAATTCTAATTTGTAACCATGGGATGTTCAACTGATGGGAAGTAATATTTTTAGCTGAACCGAAGGATCAAACTAGGTTTTATTATTTGTGTGCATTAATTATCTTTTGTGGGATAACAGTTTGAGGGGAAAATTGATGATTAAGAGAACGATGGGATGTGTCATATGGAAATGAGCCTTGCAGATTAAAAGATTAAAATTTAAATGTAACCTAAATATTTAAGTGGGAAAACCAAACTAATATTGCCGTTTTCTATAGTTCTAATCAACAGTTTCTAGAAACTCTAAACATACAAATTTTAGGGATCCGGGACATGGTTTATCCCTTGAATTTTCGCACACAGTTCTAGCCACTCACCTAATCATTCACTGGAAACAAACTCAACTCGCGGGACGGGGGCTGGAACTGCACAGTAACTGGAAGCTGGAACTGGATAACTGAAAGGACTCGCCTAATCCTCTCCGCCTTCGTTGTCCTCTTCGTCCTCGTTAAACGACAATTTGCTGCTGCTGATGGCGGCGGCCTTGGATTTGTTGCTTCCCTTATCGGATTTCTTGCTCTTCTTGGGCTTGGTTTTATCAGCCTCCTCCTCGACTTTGGGTTGCTTTACGCGCTGCTTGAAGACAATGGGTTGGGACAAGTCCGCACGCTTCTCAGCAAGCTCTGCAAGTGGGAGGGATGGGATGGTAAGGTAAAAGGTAGATTAGAAAATTGCACATAAATCGGTTTAAATCGCAATATGCCAATGATGGGGCAACAGAGCTCTGCCACATACAACCTACATATCCTGTGCCCGCCCCCTGCTCTGCAGAGCCACAAGATGTTTCTCTTGTGCGAGCCCTGTCACTCCTCCCCCCTGTGCTCTACCATCGGATTCGCAACCCGAACGACAAAACGGACAACTGCTAGCCCCCGCCACGCTCCCCGTTCAGCAACCAACTACCTCCTCCACGTCCACGTCGTTGTCGTCGTCGTCAAGCCACTTGCCGTACTCTTTGCTCGCTTGTTTCGTTCATCATTGCCTCTCCTCTTTGCCTGCTTCCTTCGTTCGTTCTTTCACACGTTTTCACCCGATTTTCTGCGCCACAGTGTCCAAGTGGAGAGACGGGACGGTATGGGACGCGTTGGAGACTGTTGAGCGACTGTGGCGGGCAACAAAGCGACAAACCAACCGACAAGCAGCAAGAAGCAGCGAGCGGCAGGCAGCGGCAGCTGTTGTTGGGCCGCTGTTATTTGTTAACTTCTTTGCCGGCTGCTTTATCGTGCGCTCCACTTTGACTATGATTTTCATCACATGCTTTGCTTTGGCGGAGCGCCCCAATGAAAATGTCAGTGTGTATGCCTTGGCCATTGTCTAAGTATTCCGTGTCCGTGTGGGCGTTTGTGTAACTGTGTGTGAGTGTGTGTCGGTGCGAGGGTGCTCCGCTGGCCACGAATCTCCGCCAGGAATGAGACGGGTACTGGGGAACGGGTGCTGCCACGGCAACCATGACGGCACGCCAGGCTAGTCCAGACCAGGTGGAAGGGCAACGCAACGCCAGCTCCTGACGGGCGGGCGGGCGTGTCAAATAGCAAACTCCCAGCCAGAAACATTTTCGAGGTTAGGATTGATGAAGTTATCATCAAAAAATCGAATTTTCCATTGCCAAATTCTTTCAGCACAATCGAATGCATCTGAAAACCGTTTTCTTTTTCTCTGTCAAATAACTCACGCACCAGAGCAAATTCAAAATGTGGAACGGGCGCCGATTCTGCGATTGTTTTTCGATTTTCACAGTTGCGATTTGGATATTTTCTTCTATTTTATTTAAATTTTCAATTTCAATTTCAGTTGCAAAAATGCAAAGACACACACACACAAACACGCGCGCACGTAGCATATACAAACGGCTGTATATATGTATGTAAGTATATATGGTATATATATACTATATAGTATAGGGAGAGAGAAGGGAATATGAGAAAGAAGCGTGGAACGACCGCCGCTCAACGGAACTGAAAAAACACTGCCACAAACAACTACATCCTACCTACGCAAACGCTGGCGCGTACATATATATGCCGGATGGCTGCGAGAGTGTGTGTGTGTATGCATACCTTTGGCGGCTAATCGTTTCTCCTCGAGTGCCTCAGCAGCTGAGAGATCACCGTCCTGCAGCACCACCACCTGGGGCTGTTCGTCCTCCCTTTCTGGCCGTTCCTCGCCAGAGTCCGTGTCCGCTGGGTCCTCGTCTTCGAGTCGTTGGCGCTATTCCAAAAGAAGCACACAGAGCAGGCACGTTTGGTTTGGGTCATGAGGGCGGCGCTTTGGAGTGGAGGGCACATTCTTACCTTTGTGTCGACGGAGGGCCCCTCTTTGTAGCCGATTTCCGCCTTCAGTTTGGCCAAAAAACTGGGTTCCTGCGGCTTGACGTAGGTTATATTGTTTCGCTTGGACATAGCAACGTCATGAGCATCTATTTCACACGAACTTCTCGCGGGTTTATATTTTTATTTTGATTGCTTCTAGCACGATTAAGGGGAGGGAGTCGGCTGTGGACCAGCTGACTGCAGATAGTAGTGTTGGAAAGCGCTCAACCATGGTAGCTGTCGAGTTTGCTGCGAGAGCTACCACGGTCTTCGCGTTAGTGCTAAATTTATTGTCGAGTGGGCTGTTACTTTTTGAATTTGAACGCGCAAGCATCCCGAATGTTTTGTACTTCTGAAATATATAGAGATATGCTCTGTCCGCGGAACTTCGCAATCTGATGGTACTTCCATCTCGATTCCCAGAGCTCTGCAATCAATTTGCAGATTACCACAGCCCCCACTCTCACTCCCTCTCCATCCGTGTTCTGCCGTGGTGCAACAGCAACAAATGGGCACAGCAAAGTGCCGCATAACTTGCAAATTTTCCACTTCACCTGCAATTCGATGCCCGGGAAACAAATTTGATCAAAACTGACAGCAGAACAATACACAGCGGCATTCATCAACGTCAGTGGCTTCCATTTGCCGTCGCTGTCGTATGCAGAACATTCATCTGCTCAGAGCCGCCCCGCCCCGCCCCTCCCCTTCCACATGCAACACCGAACATAATAAATCATCTGCAAATTGATTTCAAAACTTCGACAGCTAACAAAAAACTGCAGGCAAAAAAAAAAAAAACAAACAGTGCAAAATGAAATCTGCACCAAAACTGGTGAAATTTTATGAGCTGCAGCATGGCATCTGCTGTCTGCTGTCTGCCGTCTGCTGTCTGATGTCCAAAAAGCAACCCAAAAGCAACGCAATCGGCCCCCCCCCCCATCTGGTTTCCCCAAAGGGTTTTTGTCAGGTCCCTAAACTAATATCAAATTGATAGCTTTTAAATTTGATTTCGCGTCTTATCACCGAAACTCGCTTAAGCGAGCTAGTTGCAGCGTTTTGCTGGTGGCAAAACAAATGGAGCGTGTGTGCGAGCCCCACCCCATGCCAGCACCCTCTCATGCATTAAAAATGAGGCAGCAGCAGCAGCAGGCAAAGCATTTTATGCTGCATGTGCAACGTGGCGTATGCTTGTTGTGCTTTTGCTGGTTTCTACTCCAGTTCTGGCCTTCACGGTGCTTCTACCAGGTGCATTCCTTTGGCTCAGTGTAGGCTTCAGTCACATGGATTGGTGGCCCCAACTAATATCGAGCACTCTTCAGCGAGGCACGGCACGGTGCTCTGCCTCTGCCTCTCCGCCTCTCCGCCTCTCCTCCTCTCTGCTTCTGCTGTTCCGTTCGCCTCAGGAAAATTGTTATCACAGACTGCATCCGGAAGCGGCAGCAGCCGAAGCCGCTCGTGTGCTGTGCTGCATGCAACTCGGCTATTTGCCGTTCAGCATTTTCTGTTTTCAGTGCCGCCACGATTCAGATGCTCGTCGGCATTTGGCGCGTGCAGTTGACTCGGCACTCGGAACACTCTCCAAGAACGGGGACATCTGAATATCTGAAATTGAAATTCCGCAGATAGAAACGCGTAGCGCGATATGTGAGTGTCGCACTTGCGCAGTCCACAAGAACTACAAGTAGGCAAACGCTGCCAGATAAGAAAACCCAAAGAACTTCCGCTCTACGCTCGCTACGTTCGCGTTTTATCGCTAGAGGCTTGTGGCTTAATTCGGTGGTTCCTGTACGCCTCGACCATGGCCATGTGGTGGCTCCTGTGCCAGTTTTTCCTGCTGGCGGGCTGGTCCTCCCAGGCGGAGGCTGCCTACTGTCCGACGGGCTGCAACTGCTACGAGCGCACCGTGCGCTGCATTCGCGCGAAGCTGACGGCCACGCCGCAAGTGCCCTACGATACCCAAGTTCTGTGAGTATTCTTCCAATATTTCGTGGTTGGGTTTCTAAATAAATCATTCTGGCTGTTGACTTTGCAAATCCATAAATTAGTTTTTAATGTTTTGTCTGTGTACGCCCCACGACGAAGGCGGTGGCGTTTATTTGATGCCCCCATCTGTCCCATCCCAGCATCATCTTTATCATCTCCCTGCATCATCCTCACTTCTTCGCAGTCCCTATCCCGGCCCCGGTCCCGCCCTCGTGTTGACTCAATTAAACGGATGTCTAACCAGCGCCAGAGAGAGAGCTCTGGGATGCTGCGTTCTGCGTTCTGGGATTTGTATATTTATCGCACGGCATGCCACGCCATGCCATGCCATGCCATGCCACACACAAAGCAAAGCGATTGGAGGCGACACAAACACAACCAACGCGACAGCGCGACTCGCAATATTTGCATGCACGCGGAATACTTCTGACGTTGCATTTATTTTCTGAAATGTCAGCAGCTTTCGCATGAATTTCGGCAGCATCACAAACTCCTCCCCTCCCCTCCCCTCATCACACGGTACATCCCAGACCGAATGGGAATCCTCGGAGCGGCTCTGTGGGTGGGTGGATAACTTGGCAAATGTTTGTGGAGCATATGCATATTTATATAGGCCGCGGCATGCCTCCTCCTGCTCATCCATGCAGTGCAACGGTAGCAGCTGCCACAGCCGGCGGCAAGTTGTCAGACGACAGATAGACAGACAGCTCCACCTCCAGCTGCAGCTCTGGAGGCAGAGATGCATTTTCTCCTGGTATTTATGGGAGAATTCAATTTCCATTGGGTTAAGTTGTTGAGTGAACGATTGAGGCGGTGGGTGTAGACGGATAAACTGACAGATATTCGGACAATCTGTCGGGTAGATAATGGCTCTTCCCTATGCAGGTGCAGACAGTTGTTGTGGAGAGAAGTTACGGCATGAATGATCTATGGGAGATGCAGATATAAGAGATCTAAATGGAAAAACCAAGTAGATAAAAGAGTTTCAGTGGATTTAAAACTAGAAATGTTGGCACAAAGAATGTGGATGTAAAGGGAAGATATTCATTTCCTGGAACAAAGAAATATCTACCAATTTTTTCACTTCCGATACCACCCCACCCCACACTCCTCTCAACCACCAGACAGAAGTTTCATCAACAAAAATAATTCTCTTTTTATCCATCATCGGAAATCCCATACCCAAATCCACACTCCACACTCCATATTCAGTCCCGTGCCCCGCCTGATCCTCTACCATTTGCTGGCTCGCCGCACAACAATTTCTCAAAGAACTAAAACCAGCAAAAAAAAAAAAAGGAGTTGCCACAAAGAGTACTTTTGGCAGTACTTAAATTAATCTTCATTTTAAATAAGGTGATGGCTGCATAATTTATCATTGCTCCGAGAGAGAGAGCGCAGAATGCACACACAAAACAAACACACACACACACACACACACAGCAATAGGAGAAATGCCAAAAGTGGCGTGGGCGGGGGTGGGGGCGTGAACGAGTGGTGTGGAATGCATTCAGCAACTTTTCCATTCTGATTCGCATTTCATTTATTCCGTAGCCGACCCGTTGCACACTTTTAATTAATTTGTTTCATTTATAACAAGTACGAGTACGAGTACGAAAAGTACCTCGTACACACTCGTTCTCGTACTGTGCATGTGTCTAAAAAGTTTCCCTGGGTTTTCCTCCAGCTTGTTTTTCCTCTTTTTCCTTCTTTTGTTTTATTTTTGCCATGAGGCGGATGCCCACATGTTTATGTGTGGCATTTGTTGCATGTACGTCGAGTCAGATTTTATCCATTTACATGCCATATTTCTTCCAAATGTTCCCCCAAATGCCTGCTGGAATAAAAATAAAAATATGTACTAGTCTCTGTCGCCTCCAAGCAGAGACAGACGTGACATTGTATGTGCTCCCAGCTCTGTGATGTGCAAGAAAATGTTTTTGCCTTAATTTTGTTAATGGCCAAAATGTTGTTTACAATTTGCGTTGCTGAAAGATGATTTCGGGGGTCCGGGGCGGACTCTGTACGATAAATGTAGATAAATGTCCGACAAAAATAAAATGAGCAGCAAACTCAAATAGTTTCAATTCAAACCAATCGTAGCTGTGGAATTCCGACTGGGTTTTTGGGCGTAAACAAATCCTGAATAATGTTCACCCAAAGTGGGTTTTATTTTAGCGTGAGAAATCTCTTGGATGCCACTAATGCCACTAGTTCTGGGGGAATACCAAAGAATTTTAGGTTCAAAATGTTTTTGGGAAAATCCTGTTCAAATTGCTTGCACAAAAGATTGAGAACTATGAAATCTATCTAAGCTTTTGGGTTACATTTGCCGAGAAATATGCTCCCGAACTGTGCCTTATTTTCTTTTCTTATGGCAATTATTTGTATGCTTAATTTTCACAGATTCCTTTGACAGTTTCATGGCCCTGCAATGGTTAAATTTTCTTTCCTTAAATGTGATGAAAGTGTATACAACTTGCTACAGTGAAAATATCTACTTTATGCCTCTGCGCTTCATTGAAAAATCCCACCTCTTTGGCTCCAGCTACAGCTACAGCTTCAGCTCAGAGCCTAAGCCACATTTCACTTCCTTGAAACTGTCCATCCATCAAGCATAAAGTCCTCTGCTTTGCTCTGCCTTATTCAGCTTTTTTCGCCATTGAAAGTGGCGCTTTCAATGGCCTGGGTCGTAAAAAAAAAAAATACTCACTCCGGATTCTAACCCTCTCCCTCTTCATGCCCAACAAAAGGCCAAACATTTTGGCCCTCGTTCCGTGTGCATTTTGAACTTGCAACTAAATGGAAGTCCGAGCCGAGACTCTGTAACATATGCGAGTGGCGGCCAGCAAACTTGCATCATTCATCTTGGCCCGCCTCTTTTGACTCTCGACTCCCACACACCCAACTCCCCCACATATGGGAGTCTGCCTTTTTCTCGCTTCTCCTTGGAGCTAAATAAATGCACTTGATTTCATTTCATGATGATGCATTTTCCGCTGACCTCCCATAAACTACACATTTCTTGCCTCCTCGAAGGCCGTTGCTTTGTCATTATACGAGCGGCATGCCACACTCGAAACCATCCCCTCTCGTATCTTTGCATAGGAGAGCGAACCACATAAAATACAGATGGAGTCCGAGACCGTGCAGCAGATGAACCAAATCCATTATGCACTGAGCCAAATTGTGTGTGGGATTTAAGACAAGAAATTGCATATTTAAAAATACCATAAAATAAAATCCTTTTTGCTAGTCAAATAATAAATAAATATTTAATAATTAAATATATTTATTCAACATTTCGATTGTTCATTGTTTATTTCTGCGAGTGTGGCCTGTGGGGCTTCTGGCTCTTGGAGGAGGCCTGACGGCGGCGTGCAATCTAATAACTTCGGGCACACATGCACATATGAAATATATCTCATAATGTCTGCCCGCCCCACTCCCCATCACTCTCCGCTGCCATTGTGTGTGCCCCTCACGTTGCATGGCTGGCATATTAAAAAGTTTGATTAGTGTCCAGTTCGCTGGCTGCTCTTGCCACACCCACACACACACACACTATGCATATTTATATATGTATGTTTGTACATAATATTTGCCTGCATTTTTTAGTTTGGTGAAAACTATTTGCGAAAACTATTTTGTTGCCCAAAAATTGTTTCAATCTGCCATCCCCACCTATACCCCGTTGCTTGTGTTCTTTGCTTATTTTTCTCGCTATTTCTGTCTCTTTCCTTTTCTCTGTATTGCTCTCTTTCTCTCTCTCTCTCTCTCTCTCTCTGTTATTCTCTGTGAATTTCTCATTTCGTTTGGTGCATTTATGCGTGAGAAATGCCTTGTACGTATTTTGTGTAGCGCTGTACGGGTGGGTGGTCTACTGTCGCCCTCGTCTCCATATCCGGGCTGCTGGTTGCTGGTCCCTCTGCTGTTATTAAATATGCATAAATTTCCTTTTTGCACACAGCATTCGTTGTTGTTTTAGCTGTGTTGCTGTGTTGCTGTGCTGCTGTTGTTGGTTGTTGCATTTGTTGGAATTTTGCATTTACATTTGCTGTTTATTTGTCGGTGGAAATATTGAAATTGTTACCAATGGATGTGTCCCAGCAGCAGCAGCTCCTCCAGGGTTCTGGCTGCATTTCCTGTGGGATTCGAAGTGAAATTATATCCGGGAGTTTCCGTTCAGGTGTGGGTGGTGGGGCAGTTCTGGTTGGAATAATTACAGCAGCAGCAGCAGCTGTGCGGCTGTATCTCTGTGGAAGATGTTCAAACGTCTTTCTTGTTGCTGCAGGAAGCTGTTGGAAATAGTCTAAAGATTGCCTAATTTACTAGTAATATTTGATTTGAATTAATATGTTTCCACATTTCATACGCATCTAATTAGATTTTACTTTAATTGCTGCATCAAATGTTAATTATTATATGAGAAGCAGATCAGCCAATTACTCAAAGAAGGAAAGCCAAGGAATACTGATGATTTATTTAAAAATAAGTTAAACACTCGAAGAGGCTCCCCTCGGCCGCCTGCTCCTCTGGCAGCAAGAGTTTCCATCAATCACTCCGTTTGGTGTAGTCTGGCAATAAATCCCTTAAATGCATTTGCCAATTCAATTACCAATCAATCAAAGAGCATTCAAAGTTCGTCCTTTGCAGCAGCCAACCCACCCCTCTACCCCTCCACCCCACTGACACGCACTCCTTGTCTGTGTTTTTGTACCTCTCCTGCCACTGCTCCCCCGCTCTACGGGTTTTATGTGCAACACAATATCATTGTTGTAAGAGCTTTTTTCGGTTGCAGTTCTGTTCCAGTGTTTGGTTTGGTTTGGTTTGGTTTGGTTCGGTTCTGTGTGTGGGCTTCAGTCTGACTTTTCGATTGTTAAATATTTGCAAAAAGGCAGGCAAAAAGCAGCAGCAACAGCAGCAACAGCAGCACAGCACTAAAAACAAAATGAATCCGAGTTTGTTGTGCAGAATGTGCCACTCAATCGGTAATATGATTTGTAATTATGCAAATGAAGTGGTTGGCGCCCCCCTCTAGTATTCCCCCCATAATGATAGGAAATAGAAGAGCTGGCAAGAGAAACAGAGACAGGGAGAGAGAGAGAGTCGAATGGGAGCTACATTTTTGGATGATTAAAGCTGAATGAGAAAAGTTGTCTGCATCAAAGGGAAAGGTCTCCGCACTGGCATGGGGTATGGCAGGGGCAGAGCAGGGGCAGAGCAGGGCAGGGCAGGGGCAGGGCAAAGTTTTTGCCAATCAGAGCGTATGCATTTTTAATTCGCTGCCAAATGCAGATGGAACGAAAAGGAGATGGGTATCAAAGGGAGAAAAATGTAGGCAGTGAGAGAGGGAGAGAGAGGGAGAGAAGAGAGACTTAATCTCGAGAGTTGCATCGGGAGAGGATATCCAATGCAATTCTGTCAAGAGGCAACCTGCCCGCCTGTCCGCCTGTCCGCCTGTCCTTCCGCCTGCCAGGCTGTTCGCTTCACTTTGACATAGAAAAATCTTCTATTGATTTCGCCTTGCCACATGCAGCATGCAGCATGCGGCATGCAGCATGGCTGCCCCCAATCGTATCAGCAATCCCTCTTTTGGCTCCTCTTCCCTGCGCTCCCCTCTCCCCGTCACGCTGTGCAATTTGCATTTAAAGTTTCGGTTTTTTTTCTCTACCCCCCCCACCCAATCTCTATTCTTGCCAATTCCTTTGCTTAATGCTACAAAGTGGCACTTGCTTCATTGCCATTGGCCACGCCCACCAACCAACCGACCGACCGACCCCTTGCCTCTGGCCAATGCCCACACGCTTTGTCATTTCGCATGCTCGTTAGTGCAGAGCAAAGAATGCAAAGTAGCAAGTGGAATGCAAGATAGTAGCAGGAGCAGGAGGAGGCAGCAGCAGCAGGAGGCAGCAGCAGCAGGAGATAACAGCAACATGCAACACCAGCAGCAACATCATCACTACACACACACAAACACATGCCACAATTTATAAGCAAAGTTATTTTTCCACAGCAGAAAAAAACAACACAAGAGAGAGCTAAGGGCAGGAGCAGGGGTGGGTGCAGGGGCAGGGGCAGGTGCAGGGGCAGGTGCAGGGGCAGGGGCCCTGATAGCAACCGGCAACATGTCAAAGTGGAGCAATCGGTATGTGCAACGGACACGGACACGGACTCTGACTCGGACGGAGGCAACTGTCGGTCAAGCATAAGAAACAAGCAGCAGCAGCAGCAGCAGCAGCAGCAGTCCATAAGTATGCTATGGCAACAGAGAAAAAAGGAGAAAAAAGAGAGGCAGAGAGAAAGAAATATACTCTACCCCCTACTCCGCAAAGAGGTATCTGTAAAAGTGTAGAAAGAAGGCAGCGAAAAGATGTGAAAGCAGGAGGAGGAGTAACCAGATCGGAGAGAAGGAGAGGTTGAAAGAGGAAGAGCAGAGTCTCTTGTGGATCGGCTGCCTGTAACAAACAGCTTCTCAAGCACAATGTACCCCAAGTACGAGCACTGCCAACTTACTCTTTGCAAAGGGAGAAAGGTGGAAGCCCAAAAGCGAGCGAATAAAACCAGCAAATAAGAAGCATAAGAAAAGCAGAGCAAAGTGCTGGAATGCAACCTGCGCCAGGAGATGCTGATGCTGGCCGTCATGTGGCGTCGAGCAGGTAAAGTCAACAACAGAGAAAGACCAGTGGCAAAAGTAAAAAAATTTAAGAAAAAGATGCCACTGCCATTGCCGCTGCCATGGCCGCTCAATGCTCGACGAGGCGGCACAGTCCAAGAGGGGGCCCAAGTGGCAGGCAGACCAGACCACGTAGTCAGGCGGCGGACAGTTGCATAGCCGTCATAATGTTAATGTAAATGTTGCACGTGGCCAGAGGCACGGAGGCACAGAGTAGGGGGCTCGAGTGACCAACAGCTGGCCCGCGTTGCTGCCGAAGTTACTTCCGTATATTAATATGGCGTATACGTAATGTAATAGCAAATTAGAAGGTCTCTTTTTTAAAGGGAAATATATTTTAAATATATATTATGCAAAAGAATTGTATTTAAAAGCTGAAACATAATCTTAAGCACTCTTCAGTTATATTCAAAAGTTCCTACCCTATTCCCATTCCGATTCCCGTTCGCTAAACTCCTGCCCGAACACACTCAAAAAATACAATATATTGTAGCTGCAATGTGCACGGGACTGGAGCTGGCGCTGGGGCTGGGGCTGGGCATAATATTCGCCTTTTATCCGCATATTAAACCATTTCCACTTGAATGGAGAACTGATTTCATTGCTACCCATCCCATATATCGTACATATATCGTATATATATGGTATATATATATATACAAGCTGTGTGTTTCCCTTTTTGGCTCTTCAAATATAAAAAATTCTAGTGGCAACAAGAGAAGGGTGGGGAAGGGCAGGGCAACTCCTCGCTCTGGCTGACATATAAATCTGCTGTATAATTGAATTTCACACGTTGCCAAAATATACAAAAAATATATGTATAAAAAAATAAAGCCCAAAAATAATACGAAAAACGAACAGCAACAAAAGTTTAAATAAAATTTATTTCAACAAAAATACACACATGCGGTGAAGAGGGGGTGATAGGTAGGGGGGGAAGTGTGTGTGTGTGCTCTGCCTGAAAATGTGAGAATTATAACTGAAGTGGGGGCGCAGGGGCAGGGGCAGGGGCAGGGGCAGGAACATTCCCTTGGGCTCCCTTTCTCTGGTAGCCAATTTTAACCATGGAGGTGTTGGCCGAGCTGCAGCTGCAGCTTAAGCAGCATGCCACAGCAGTCACCAGGCAGCAATGCATCGCATCCCGAGGGGCAGCAGGAAGGGGTGGGGAGCGGCTGTGGGGGCCATGAAATCCTGAGGAGAATGCAGATGGGAACGAAAGTCCTGCAGATGGGAATTGAAGGCAACTGGGTGGCAGGGGACTGCGGATGTGTGTGTGTGTGTGTATGTTGCATGTGTGGCAAGTGCTCTTGTGAGACATTTACACCTGTAGAAATTTGTATGAGGAGGGTGTTGCCACAAGGCAAGAGGACGAAAATGGGGAAAACATTCGAGCTGAAGGAGCAGAAACCAGAGGCAGAGCAGGAGCTAAGAAATGGCAGCAAGAGGAGCGGATAAGTAATATGTAGTGGCAGGGGGAGATGCAATAAGAGCACGAATGGAAAGTGGAGACGGAGAATCATTAGCAGGATGAACAGCAGCAGCAGCAGCATCTGAAGGAGTACCAGCAAAGGCGTACCAGGAGGGACACCGACCAGCAGCTGCAGTTGCACCTTCCAAAGCGATGGCACAACACAACACATTAGCAGCCCAGGAAAACAGAAAAGTGACCCTCAAGCTGTGACAAGAGCAGTCCTCGTGTGTAAAGAACAGAACAGAACAGAACACTCTATTGAGGGAGAGCGAGGAATAAGGACACCCAAGCAGAGCTACACAGCACTGCAGACAAGACAACTAGGGAGTGCTCCACCAGTAAGCCAACGAAAGAGTCGGGGAATGCAGAAGAAAGTGGTGCGACAGGGGGCGGGGGGCTGGGGGCTGCCTCAGATGACCAGCAATTTGAAAGCCTTCGAAATTTGTTGCTTGGGAATTTTGCTTCTTTATCTCCAGCTGGTTTTCTGGTTTCGGGTTGTTCGTTCGACTTTTCTTTCTGGCTTTTCTTCAGGCTTTTCTTCTCTCCTCCTCTGCTGCCGCTGCGGCTGCGGCTGCTGTTCTTGCTCCTGCTCCGCTGCTGCTGCTGCTCTTTGGGAGTTCTTCTTTTTCGAGTTTTTTCAGTGGCAGCCCAAAAGTATGCAACGCAAGTTTAGAATGCCCCCCTTTGCTCCACCACCCCCGCCACAACCATTCGATGAAATTCTCTCTCGGAAGTGAATTTTCCGCACGTGGCCTAACTTTTGCTGCCTGTTCTTGTGGCCCCATGCCCCACCCCCCCGGCCCGGCCGCACCATTCTGGCGTGTCATGCAGTCAGCAATCTTTATCCAACCCCACGGCACCCTCCCCCACTGCATGCCCCTTAGAGTGGGCGCCTTTCGTTCTTTTCTTGCGGAGCATTTTCGCTCGAGGATTGCATTTAACGCAGAAACAGGAAGGAAGGAAATGCCATGTCGACGCTAAAACTGGGTTAGCTTACATAACGACAACATTAACGACAACGTTTTTCCTGCCTTCTGTATGGGGGAATGGGAAGGGTGGAGTGGGAGTGGCAGATCGAGGAGGACTGAAGCAGAATGAAGCCATGTAGCAGGGCGTTCGTCGCTTCACGCTTCGTCGCTTATTGGACATAATTACTGAATATAACATGGGGCACGGAGCACGGGGCACGGAGCACGGGGCACGGGGCATGCCTGCTATAGCCACTTGTGCGTAACCGCAGCGACAGATAACTGCAACAAAAGCAAAGTCCGTGCATGCAGCCACCCAGAGGATACGGATACGGATGGCTAGGGAGAGGCAGAGTGGCAGAGAGGCAGAGAGGGAGTGGCAAATGGAGTCCTGAGGCCATAGGACGAACCCACATATCAATTCCGTGTGAGCGGACATCGTGCAACTTCTTGTACTTCCCTCTTGCCCCTTCCCCCTTCCCCCTTTCCACTTCCTGGTCAGCGTTCGCTGCCTTTATCGTTTACACTTGGCCAAAGCTTCCCTTGTCTTTTATTTTGGCATTGATTCAGCAGAAGAAGCAGCCTTAAAGTTCAACAGTTTTAGTTGCACAGTTGCAGCGTTGCAGAGCTGCAGAGTTGCACAGTTGGTCTTGGGTTTGGGCTTGGGGTGTGGGCTGCCAGCCAGAGCCAGAGGATTGCGGCACACAGCGAAACTTTTGCCTTTTGTCACTTTTGGAACAATTTTAATTGCTTTAGAGTTTACTTTTGGACTTGCCCCAAGGCATGCATTAAATTCTGATCTGCTGCATGCCAAGCCCCCGTTTGGGGCGCAACTCAACTGGCAACTCGCTTTTGTTGTTCTGTTCGAATGGAAATGAAATGGGGAGCTAAACAAAGCGTTTTATGCATGCACACTCCAAGCCAATTACGCAAAGTGCTCCAAAGTATCTCAAACAGCAGCAACAGCCAGCAGGCAGCCAGCAGGCAGCAGCCCCAAAACTGGACACAATTACATTAACAGTTTAGCACACACACACACACACACACACACACACACACAGAGAGGGGGAGTGTGTGTGTGTGTGTGTTTGCAAGGATTGAGGGCAAAATAAACAGAATGAAATTAAATCAAAGGCTCGAAATAAGCTCTGGAAAAGGAGGGCTGCCTGCTGCTGCTGCTGCTGCTGCCTGCTGTAACCAACAGTAACTAACTGTGCTAAAAGCTGTCTTGGCCCTGTGTGCCCCTCTGCCTCTGCTGCACCGCTTCCACCGCCTCTGCCACTTTCAACAGCTGTCAGACTGACAAAGTGACTGCCTGACTGACAGCTGAACTGTTACGCACACACACACATACACACACACACAAATAAACAATGTCAAGAGTTAAAAGCGGGCAGCGATAAGTGGTGGGGGGTAGGGCGTGGGGGGGGTGGAGAACTGCACACAGCTTTTGTTTAATAATAATAAAATGTCACTATACAAACGAAAAACTATACAAAAAGAGAGGAAGCTGCAGGCGAGTGCTACTCGACCATGGGGATACCCTCTCTGGGCCACACATTCCAAAATGTAGCTTGGAGCTGCTGAAAGTGGATTTAGATTTTAGATTTATTATTCGGATAATTTGATGAGTGAACCAATGAACCAGTAGTCAATGTTGCATTTTTTGATTATGGAAAATTACTGTTAATCAAATGATTTCGCATCGTTCAAATATGCACTCCATAAAACCCTTTTCTCCATGTATGGCTGTTGCAGGCATTTCCTTGCATACAACATGCCCTTGTGCACCATGTGATGCCTGGTGGAACCACGACAAAGGGCAGCAGGAGCCCCTCAGTGCAGGGCGGAGCTGTGGTGTAGGCTGAAGGATTACATTACCAAGTGTTTCACACACACACAGCGACACAAACAGAGACAGCGACAAGCTATCGAGGGACAAAGAGAGAGAGAAACAAAGACAATTGTCATGAGTCCTTCGGACTATCGTCAGGGGGGGAGGGTGGTTGGGGGGGCAGTTGCAAAGGCGGTGGCTGGAGGAGGAAACAATCACCTGGGCAACCACATCCAACAGAAGGATGCATGGGGATCCATTCAGATGCAAGGATGCGCTCCGCCATGGCTGGGCTCTTTTATCCATTGTTGCTGTTGTTGTTGCGGCTGCCACTTTTTGTTGCAGCTTCCTTGCTGCGTGTTTGTAAGCCATGTTATTACAATAATGTCTGAACAACAGAGCAAGTGTGTAAGTGTGTAAGTGTGTGCGTGTGGCATCCTTCCATCCGTTTGTGTGGCATGTTTGTGTGTCTGGGGGTGGGGGCATGTGGAGGGGGTGGGGCATGTGGAGTGTGCGGCAGGCTAAAGTTAAATCATGTTTTTATTGTCACATTTGCCATAAAGGCAGCCCAGGGAACTGAATCAGAACCAGAGCCAGAACCAGACCAGGCAGCAGCCAACAGACCGTAAAAGGATTTGGATCGGGGGCAGGGGCAGGGGCAGCGGCACACAAGGCGTCATAAGATGCTGCCTAAGCTGCAGGCACACCTGAGAGTAGCACACAGACTGGGAGCTGGAGGGAGGAGGAAGGGGAAGCTACATACGTAAGCCAGACAAATCATAATCAGAGCCAACAACCAGGCCACGAATGGAAAAGGCAAAAGGCAAAAGGTACGAGCCAAGAGGCAATCCCAACAAAGCACAATTTCACCTTAACAAAGAGGCGAGACGAGGCATGGCAAACGTGGGAGTGTGGCTACCAGGGGGTGGACACTGTAGGGGGGGGGGGAGTGTATATATTCTTGTGATCACCCCTCACTGATAAGGCAGCAGTGGCTGTGGCGCCCCCCTCCTCCAACGCAGCCTCACGTTTATAGCCTTGTTTATGTTGCATACTTTATGGCGCTTCAAGGGGTCTTAAACGGGAACAGCAGCAAAAAGAAACAGGGATGTGGGTGCGGTGGTGCGGGGATACGGGGGAACGTGCAGCGCGTAGAGCGCGGAAAAAAATAAGGCAAACTCTAATGAAAATGCAATGAACTAGAAAATATACTGACTGAATGCATAAAAGCAAAAGCCAACTAGCGTTGAAAGCGGAGCAGGAGCGGGAGCGGGAGCAGGAACAGGCAGCAGCAAACCAATTTCAATGCAGGCAGGGAGGCAACAGGCAGGGAGGCAGCAGGCAGGGAGGCAGCATAAACACTCGCATCGTGCAGCAGAGGAAACTATAGTAACGAGCATGAAAATTAAACTGCCACATCAGTTACGGGTATGGCTGGATTTATATCTGATGGGTGGGGGGGATTTATCTATGGATATTAATGTTCACATCAGGCTCAGGCACAGGCACACAAATGGAGGGACCACGAAGATGTTCCTGAGTGTAGACACGCACTGAGAAGTGCATTTTGGAAGGGAACTTACACCAAACAGAATCAGAATAGGTACTAATGAAGGCAGATCTAATCTTATATTATTATTATTATTATTATTATTATTTATTATTATTAGCAAAAATCCAATAATTTAAATGTTTTTCCACTCAATCTTAATTCCTGTATGTAGAATTTCGTAGAAATTCTATGCCATAATGAAGCATTTTACTCTAGCATAAATCCAGCATTAAATCCATCGAAGACCACAGGAGCTCTGGCCAAAACAACAACAATTGTCCCAGTCGGACAATTGAAATCTCAAAGCGTATGCCACAAACATTTACTGTCAAATGTGCGCCACAAACAGTTACAGCCACACCGCACCCTCCCCCCCCGCTACTAATTTACTTGCTGTGGTTTTTCCTTCACTAATTGTGACAACTAATTGAAATCAAATTAGTGGAAGCCACTAAACAGCTTAACGCTCGCTGAGCATGCATTTGGTTTTCCCCCTCCCCTTCCCTTCCTAACTAACACATATGCACAATTGAGTTTTGATTCAATTTAGTGAATGGAAGAGAGCCTTCAAAATATATGGCTTCTGGCTTCAGTTTTGGCCAACCATAAATATTCCTCAATGGACATCAAAGCGTATGCGTAATATCCCACCCAGTGAGATCGATGTGGAGTGTGTGTGTGTGTGTGTGGGAGTGTGCGTGTGCAGGCATGCGTGAATAGACAAACATGCCAGAGAAAGAGAGAGAGGGAGAGGGAGGGAGGGAGCCTTTGTCAATAATATGCATTAATTAAGTGCAGACATGGACACGGGTCACAGTCCAGCAAGGAGTCGAGCAACAGAGCCGCCACAGCGTCACACGAAGCAGACACATAGCTACGGATACGGATACGGGTAGGGGTAGGGGCACGAACACACACAGGACACAGGAGAGACACAGGAGACAGAGGCAAAGACCCCGGACAGGTGCAGGACAGGAGACCGGGCATCGGGGGCCGTACCGCACCGGACCGGACACAGCTTGGCATTCGCTTTATGCATTTCAAATTTTAATTGAAAATATCGTATACTACTCGTACTCGTACTCGTCCTCGTATTATAATGCAAATTTCATTATCCATAATCCATTTTCAACCAACGAACACAACAGAACAGAACAGCCGCTGCTGCTGCTGCTGCTGCTGCCGCTGCTGCTGTAGCGGAAGTGTCAAAGCATTGAAAAGAAATTTCAAGATTCAATTTCCTTTTCCGCTTGCCACACACACACACACACATAGCACATGTGTATGCTCCCAGCAGGTGGGCTTAGGGCGTGGTCTGCATGGCAGAATGGAAAGTTATTTGTGTCTCCTTTTGGAGCATCTGGGCGGTTCGGTTGGAGTTCCTTTTTTATGTCCGCTGCTCGACAAATAGTTGCGCCACTGACATGACGCCAACTATGCAGCCTGCCACTGCCACTTGCCACTTGCAGCAGCTCTGCCGCAGACTGTGCCCTGCCTGCTGTCAGAACAGGAAGCGGCATAGGATTGGGAACATCTGCAGCTGCTAGGCTCAACTCACGACTCTCGACTCTCGACTTTGTGGACTCTGGACTCCACTCCGGACAGCCTGTAGGTGCGTCTGTGTGTGTGTGCAGCATTGAAGTGGACCATCGTGTGTCACACGCGTCATGGGTGGGCAGGGGGGTGGTTGGGTTGCGTTGGCTGTGGCTGTGGCACTTTGCCTGAACAAATAAAACAAAGCAGAGCTGATGGCCGGTGTCTTGCAGGGGATAAAAACGAGTGCTCAGAATGTTGATTCAAATTAGTCAGATAGTTATGGTGCCACACCCACACCCACACCCACTCTGAGTCCCAAACCCCCCCCCCTGCACCTTACACTCGCTTGACCCAATGTGGCACAGGACTGATGCTGCCTCTTGTGGTGCATCGTTGGTGGTTGGTTGGTTGGGTGGTTGGGCGGCTAATGGAGTTTACAAGAAGTGGGCAAAAATGTGGATCAAGCGGCCGCATTCGCACAAAGGATTGCTCTTCATCTTCTGCTGTTCCTCCTGCTTCTTCTGCTCCTTCTACTCCTTCTACTCCTCCTTCTACTCCTTGTGGCATATGAGAGAAATGCGAACCTTTGCAAATTGTTGCTGCATCCCGCATCCCCGTCGCCATCGCTCTGCACCACCGTCAGCCCTCAGCATCAGCCACTGCCTCTCCACACCCACCGCAACGTGCATGTGGTTGCCACACAAGAGAGCTGTGGATAGAGAGAGAGAGAGAGATAGAGAGAGAGAGAGCGAGAGTGTGTGTGAGAGAGGTTACCGCATGGATACCAGTGGGTCGACTAGCCTCAGGACTTGGGTCTTTCATCAGTCCAGAGCCAAAGCCAGAGCCAGAGCCAAGACCGAAACCAGATAGCAGCGAGCCGGGGAATGGCAGCGGCGACGGCGGCTTTGTTTATGTGGCTGCATTTGGGCGTATGCATCCTCGTCCTGCTCCTGCTCCCTGCTCCCTGCTCCCTGCTGCAGCTTCCCATGGTGGCTGCATGCCCCCTCAAGCTCTCTACGTGCGAGTGGTTTTTGTGTTGTTCTGGATTTTTAAGTTGTTTTCGTTGTCGTTGGTTGTTTGTGATGTTGTTTTTGCTTTTGGTTTTTGTGTTTTTTTATTTCTTTTTTTTTGTGTGTTCATCTTCGTTATTTGTGTGTGTGTGTGTGTGCCTTGTGTTGCATCCACGTCTTTAGTTGCAATTTGTGCATACCAACAAACACATGCACTTAACACACACTCGCACGGACACTCACACGGACACTCACACGTACGCAAACACTCTCACGGAGGAACGGATGAACGCTGACACCAATTAGTGCCTGCTGCAAGTTCCTGCTGTTGCAAGTTACTTGCTGCTGCTGTTGGCTGCTGCTGTTGGCTGCTGCTGCTGTTGGCTGTTGGCTGCTGCTGCTGCTAGTTAGTTAGTTGCTGGCTTGTTTGTGCGTTGCATGTTTACACTAGCCACAAAACATAATTTCTGTTTAGACAACTTTAGCTGCAGCTCCACTTTTCACTTTCCACTTTCCACTTTTCCGTTCCGTTTGTGGCAGCAGCAACAGCTCCCGTACGTGCAGCACCTCGTACTGCTCCTCCTTCTGCTGCTGCTGGCTGCTGGAATGGCTGTCGGATACCCTTTGACTTGCCATTCTCTCCTGTGGCAGCTACATAAATTATAGAAAATATTCTTTGATTTTCGTTGCATTGCCAATGAAAGAAAACATGCAACAAATTAGTTATTCAACCGATTGTTGGGTTATAGGTATATGAGAAATATATGATGCAGGGATCCAATCCAAATACCCCACTGATGGAGAGATCAGCTACGCGTATCGCCATGCTTGGAGTTTCTTCCTGCCTCGCTGCCTCGTGGCAAGCAGATCATCAAGCTCTAATTAGCCTGCCATCAGGGCGCATGTTATGAAAAAACTGGGGCCATAATTACTACGCAACTACAATGACAAGAGCCCCACATCAGCGGTGAACGAAGTTGGCCAAAAAGGCAGCAGCAGCGGCAGCCAGTAGAACATTTTGGTATAATTTTCACTTTTGCGAAGGAAACTTTTTCACTGCCGCATTGAATTTGCAACCAACCAAGCCCAGTTGCCGGTTGCCGTTGTTGCAGCTGCAAACTTCCCGAGTTGATTAGAAAGTTTTTTTTTTAGCCGCCGTTGCTGCCACATCCTCCCCACATCCTTGCTGCAGTTGCTAATGGCAGCAGGAAGGGGATGTGTGGCATGCAGCCCTAACCCAACTAACTCGCGAGCATATGGGGCGGAGAGAACTCAATCTGTGGTTGAGCGAACCTCGTCGCTTGGCTGCTTGGATTTGTGGCTTGGCTTGGGTATCGTTCAGATGGGGGATTTGGTTATGGTTGCTCGGTGGGGCAGGGGGGCTCCTGCACCCCCAAAGCTTATCGCTTCGGTGGTGCCTCTTTCGTCGGGCAGCAGGCAGCAGCAGCATAAACTATGCGAGCGAGCATCAACTTTTTGTAATTAATTTTTAATATGTGTGTGCGAAATGTGTTTACGTAAATGTTCTTGTAGTTTGTGCCTGCCTGCCCGGCTGCTGCCTGCCTGCCTATCAAGCGGATGTGGCTTGGGGTACGGAACGGAAAGGCAAGGTTGATAAAGCCGCGCTAAGAGGCGGATAAACAGCGCTTAAGTGGGTGCAGGCAGCGCTGATTTAAGATGGTGTGCCAGCAAGAAGAAAATAATAATTGGATTGCCTTAAATGTTCCAAAGATTACTGCAAAAAAAAGAGTGAGAGTTGCCTGACAAATGTCTTTCTCTTTTACGGCACACGCCTTTCCAGCTATCACTAATTGCATATGACAATTGCTATTGCCACCCACACAGATACACACCCACACAGATACACACCCATACAGATACACACATAAGAGAGAGATAGAAGAAGGAGCTGCAGCAGCAGCACATGACAGACTGAAGAGGACAGACTGACAGAGACATTGGCAACTTGCAGCAATTTGCTCTGGAACCAAAAATTGATTTACCCTCGACTGCTGAACGTGCCACCCCACTACACCACCCTTCACCCGCCTTCACCATTCGCCCCTCATGTCATCTGGCAGATAAACGTTTTGCTTCTACTGCCACTGCCACTGCCACAGCTATGGCGTCTCCATGGCGTCTCCTCTACCCAACTCTAAACGTCTCTCTCCTCTTTTGCTCTTACATTTTTGCAGAGATTTGCGTTTCAATCACTTTGAGGAGGTGCCGGCTAACGATTTTCGCGGCATGGGGCAACTGTCGACGCTGTTCCTGAACGAGAACGAGCTGGCCCATCTGCAGGAGGGCGCCTTCCAGGGGCTGCTCGCCCTCAGGTTCCTCTATCTGAACAATAATCGGCTAAGCCGCTTACCGGCGGCCATCTTCCAGGGATTGCCGCGCGTGGAGGCGATGTGAGTGCAGCGGCCACGGCCCTTAATTAAAGATATGCAAGCCAACGCCCACTTTTCCCACTTTTCCCACCTTTCCACCCTTTCCCTCGTTTCCCCCTTTTAGATATTTGGAGAACAATGACATTTTTCAGCTGCCTGCCGGAGTCTTTGACAATTTGCCACGTCTGAATCGCCTGTAAGTTGGATGGTTGGATGGTTGGATATATACGAACGGGCGACTAACCTTTCTGGGCGCATCTTTCAGTTTCCTGTACAACAACAAGCTCAGCCAACTGCCGGTGGAGGCATTCAACAAACTCAACAGCCTGAAGCGTCTGCGACTGGATGGCAATGCCATTGACTGCAACTGCGGTGTGTACTCCCTGTGGCGTCGCTGGCACCTAGATGCCCAGCGTCAGCTGATGACCATCTCCTTGACCTGTGACGCACCCCAGGCCCTGCAGCGCCAGAGCTTCGCCAGCCTCCAGGAGCAGCACTTCAAGTGTGGTGAGTACCTGAACGGAACTGAACTGAGCTGAGCAGAGAGCTTCCAACTTGCTGTACTTAAATCTTCTGTGGTGCTGCAGTCAAACCCAATATTCTGGTGGCCCCAAAGGATGTGCAGGCCTTCACCGGGGAGTCTGTGCAGCTGAACTGCGAGGTCACGGGTCTGCCCAAGCCCCAGCTCACATGGGTGTTTAGCCCGGACGGGTTAGGCGCGACGCATGACCAGGAGCACCGGGAATCGCTGCCAAGCGGCAGCCTGCTCATCCACAGCGTGGGACCCACAGACATGGGCATCTATCAGTGCCAGGCCAGCAACGAAATGGGGCAGGTGCGCTCCCAGCCCGTCCGTATCGTTGTCAGCAGCAACCGGAACCCACTGGACGACACCCCAATCGACCCTCGCAGCAATCAGGTGTGGGCGGATGCGGAGACAACAGGCGGAGGAGTAGGGACAGCAGCCACACCACCGAGTTTCACCCACCAGCCGCATGACCAAATTGTGGCCCTTCATGGCGCGGGACACGTGCTCCTCGATTGCGCCGCCTCCGGCTGGCCACAGCCGGACATACAATGGTTCGTCAATGGCCGCCAGATCGCCCAGTCCACCGCCAGCCTTCAGCTGCAGGCGAACGGCAGTCTGCTGCTGCTGCAGCCCACCCAGCTGACAGCCGGCACGTATCGGTGCGAGGCGAGCAATCGCCTGGGCACTGTCCAGGCCATCGCCCGCGTGGAGTTGAAGGGTGAGTGTGACACAACTTCCAGGCAATGGGCAGAGGGGCGGATGGGTTGCACTCGTTTCGGGATTGCATTTCAGTCACTGGCAGACACACAGTCCAGCAGTCGGCAGTCCACAGTCCGCAGTCTAGCAGTCCACAGTCACAACTGTCGCGTTTTACTCAATTTGCAGTCGATTTAATTTGTTTTCGCCTGGGATGAGGATGGAGCATGGAGCGTGGAGCATGGAACGTGGAGCATGGAGAATGTTATCTGGGAATGGACACTGAGATTGCACAGAGTCTGCTTTGGATCATCGGATTGTGGGGACTATGCTGAAGAGTTTGTCGAGGGCTGATTGGATTATGTCAGCTATGGCGCCAAATGGCGGCTGGACGAGTGTACTCCATCAAATCAGAATATCAAATCAGATGGGCAGGCCGATTCGCTTCCCCTTGCACATCTCTAAAGATATGCCAAAGGAAGAGCATTCAAACTTTGGGGTTAGCCAGGCAACATGCAACAGAAAAAAGGGAAGAACAAAATGTTTCGCTTGAGCATTTTTATGTTCATTCGTTATTGCTGCAATTCAAGCGTTTGTACGTGACTGTACTTTATTGCGCAATAGAAAATGAAATGGCAGGGGAGGCAGGGCTCTGATATATCCATGAGGGAAGGGGTTCCCAGACAGACGGACAGAATGCCAGAGGGAATGGCAGAGCAGAGCACAGCAGAGTGGCAGTGGCAGTGGCCAGCAGCAGCGCCTTGATGCAACAATGGCTCATTATAATTTGTGGTTGTCGGCACAAAATGAAGTGCAGAACAGAACAGAGCAGAGCAGCGCAGCGCACAATTTATGCATTATTTTGCAAAATAAGTGCAAAAATGATAAACTATTATGTAGAGAGGGAAAGAGGGAGGGCGGGAGCACGCACAAATTACGAAGCTGCGGTTATCCCGACCCGCGAAAGTGCATGGTGCAGAGGTGGGTGCAGGTGGGTAGGGTATGTGCATGTGGATGGACTGTTTAAGCAGTCAGGCGATGCACTTGGTCAGCATAATTAACCCGGCAAACACGTACCCGTAAACAGATGCACACAGAGAAATATTCCATTATTTTCAGAGTCAATTTTCAGCTGTGAAAAAGCAGAAAAAATAATAATTTTTGCTATAAAATATATTCGCCTTTTTTTCTCTGAGTGCACACACACACACACACGCACTCGCTGGCGCATATGAATAAGCAAATAAATATGTGTGGCGCCGCTCAAAAATATGCAGCACAAAAATTTTATATTCCATATTACGCATACGCCCCCGGGGGCAGCAGGCCAAATGCAAAGCAAAAGCGTGATCAAAGCGGGGAGCAGGGATGGAAGGGGGATACCCAGAATGGGAGACTGCGAAGAAAGAGCTGGCCAAAGTGGAATAGAAAAGCGAAAACAAACCGCAGCCCTGTGCTGTTTGTTGCTTTTATTGCTGCCATTTGGAGCACGAGAATTGCTCGAAAATCGCTCATCCGCGATTCCACCCACACCCACTCCCACACCCACCGTACGTTCATCCTTGCACCCGCTTACCGCTTCCCACTTTCCCCCTTCCCACTTTCCACTTGCAACTTGCAGATTTGCCCGAAATTATAATGGCACCCCAAAACCAAACAATCAAACTGGGCAGAGCCTTTGTGCTGGAATGCGATGCCGATGGCAATCCACTGCCCACCATTGACTGGCAGTTCAATGGCTCGCCCCTCACCAGCACCCCCACCGGAGACCTGCTGCTGGAGAACGAGAACACCGAGCTGGTGGTTAGTGCCGCTCGCCAGGAGCATGCCGGTAAGTTTTTCATTGGGAGTCAGGGGGGGGAAAGTGATTTCAAATGGTTTACATTTCATCCTGCCACTCCACGAACTCCTCGAACCATCGTCTGTGTTGCAGGTGTCTACCGCTGTACGGCGCGAAATGAGAATGGCGAGACGAGTGCCTCGGCAACGATTCAAGTGGAACGCTCCCAGTCCCCGCCTCGGGTGGCCATCGAACCGAGCAATTTGGTGGCCATTACGGGCACCACCATTGAGCTGCCCTGCCAGGCCGAGCAGCCGGAGCTGGGACTGCAGGTAAAGTTTTCCACAGAACCCAAAAAAAAAGAAAATCTTTTCTTTTTTATTTGCCTGCGCCCCCACTTGTTGACGCTTGACGCCCAATCCACGCCCCCTTCTCTCTCTGCCTACAGATTTCATGGCGTCGTGATGGTCGACTTATCGATCCCAATGTCCAGCTCACAGAAAAGTATCAAGTAAGCGGCACCGGCAGTCTGTTCGTCAAGAATGTGACCATCCTCGACGGCGGTCGCTACGAGTGCCAGCTGAAGAACGAATTTGGCAGGGCCTCTGCCTCTGCGCTGGTTACCATCAGGTGAGTGCCCATCATCCCCTGAGGAGAATCAAATCGGAATCAAATAGCTCAGGGGAACTTTGAGTTGCACGCCGCAACTTTAATTGCGCTCCAGAGCGAGGCTGCGGCTGAGGGTGGCGCTCTCCATAAAACTCCATTAAAATCCAAAAAGGGGAAAACTTTTGCTCAAAGGCAGCGAAGAGAGGACTTAAGAAGAAAAGGCAGACGACGACGCAGTTAAAATGCGTTTAAGTGCGCGGTTAACTTGTTTAATTAATTGAAAAATACACAGCACAAAAAATGTACAGCAGCAGCAGCAACAGTGGGAAATGTTGGGCCGGAAAACCCTGCAACTGTAAGCCAGAAATAATTAAATATTCAAGAAATTTAATCTGAATGCACTTGGCCCGAAATTGCTTTCAAATTTCAATGCAGGAAGCCTTACTCGCAGCATGACAAATGCCCAGCCTCAAATGATTTTGTAATCCTGCTGCTGGCTGCTGGCTCCACTGTGCTAAATTGCTTGGAAAGCACGCTCCCCCGCTGCCTGGGTCCACACAAAAAAAAAGGCTGCTATGAAAAGAACATAAAACCATAAAATAAAGCCAGCAGCTAAACTCCGGCACAGTGGCCTGAAAATCCATAAAAATCATGAAAATTAAAACAGCAATCAGTGTGGGTTTTTCGTCTGCCGTCTTGACTAGTTCTTGGACACTTTCCCGCAAATCAGTGCCCACTGTGCCTCTGGCTAAACTGCATATAAAATATGCAGCCAAAAAGAACATCAAAAGGCGGCGGCAGGCAACGAAAGCACAAAAGTTGTCGTTGCCGTTTGGCAAACCGAAAACGTGCTAAGCCCGGGACAAGCTACGTGCCACATACTACGCCGTACAAACAGACAGAGACAGAGAGAGAGAGAAAGAGAAAGATAGACAGAGGCAAAGATAGACAGAGAATGAATCCCGCACAGAGGCAACCGCAAAAGTTATCCAAATTGCCCAAATTGAAATTGAGTTGACAAGTTGCCGGCTGGAACACGAAAAGAGTACAAGAACTTGGAGTGCAAGTGGAAATGGAAATGGTACTGGTACTGCTACTGGCACTGGCACTGGAATCTTGTACAGCTTCCATTTACCATGTGCATGTGCATCTCCATCTCCAACTCCCACTCCCACTTCAAGTTAAACTTTTCTTTTGGGTTCACATACTCCTCGAGCATAGAACTTTTCCAAATTGTTTGTTCCGCAAATATGGCCAAAAAAAAAGACACAAGAGGAGATGGAAAAGTGAGGCAGGGAATTTATGGAGCACAGCCACAGCAGGCACCCACGTCTTGGGCCGTAAATCAATCTGAGGCAAGCAGAGGGCAGCAGTAGCCCAGCTGTATCTGGCCATTAACCGAGTGGCAAGCGTCGACCATTGATGCCCCACAAAGGGAGGAGAACCGCAGCGGCTTAGGCTTTTGCTTGCACAGTCAGCCTTTTCCGAATGCATAATGCAGCAAAGGGGAAAGGGGTAAACCAGAAGGAGCAGGAGGAGCAGGAGGATCGCAAGAAGGATTTCCATGTATGTGGTGCACCGTGCACGCACCATTTAGTGCGGCAGTGCGAGGGAAGCCGAATCGGCTTACAGGAACAGGAACAGGAACAGGAACAGGGTAGCCAGGGAGATGGGACAGGGTAGCCGCCGGCATTAGAAACTTTACTCATTACGGTGCCAGCCGCAGTCGCCAGACCGCAGCCAGCAAAGGAGCAGGAATTGAAAGCAGAAAGAAAGAAAGAAGGAAAAAAGAAAAGAGGAGCAGAGTCCGTAACCGGGGCGGAGTGTGAGAAAAGCAACGCTAAAAGTGAAAAACTATGTTGGAAGACGGCAGGGAAATGCAGCGCAGGGCAGGGACAGGCAGGGACAGGGATCCGGTGATGGCAGCAGGAGGTGGAGCGTGCGTCTCTCTAACAAAAAGTGAGCGAAAGCCGCTGAAAGACCCCTTCCCCCCACAGCAGCAGCACACTGAAATCCGCCTAAGTTGTGGGTAATGCTGGCGTAAAACAAAAGCTTATCCTGTTACTGCCACCGCTGTTGCTGCACCTCCTCATCCTCCACCTTCTCCTTCTGCTGCTGCTGCTGGCGAAAAAGGCTAACCACGGAAATACATTGCCATACGCCGCACAGCATGTGGCCGAGCCAAAGAGCGGGATGGGGCAGACCAAAACCAACAAAAACTTTTGAGCCGACACCAAGTCACCGAGTGGAGACTAAAGGTATACCCTGACTGACGTTCCCGAGTGAAATCTGCAAGAGAAGGAACATCAGCGAAGCGCTTAGAAATTCCATACGGAAGGGGGACACAAAATATAAAATAAATAACAGAATTTATGTATGAAGTGTTAGGAAATCTACAACTACATCTACAGATGCTTGGGGATCCAAATTAGCTTGTCCCCATGATTTTCCTGAGATCTTCATAGGATTATGCACATACCTCACATACCCTACCTTCCGCACACACACACACAAAAGAAAAAGAAAAGCAAAAAGAGCAACCACAACGGGAGCAGTGGGAAAATATGTACTCGGGTCCTGGCCTGGCCTGTCCTGGCAGTGGCCCAGCGCCAGTGGCTACCAACTACGAGAAGCACTACCAAAACTCACCCACGCAGCAGTGCCGTGCCACTGATAATGGCAGACTTTTGGCAAGGCAAGGCACTGCTTGTGGTGCAACAGGGTGTATTATGGTCGTTAAGTTATTACCTAGAACGTCGCCTCCGTCGTCGTCGTCGTCGCCATCGTCACCCCGCACAATGCCAAAGTTTACACAGGCGAAAGTTTCGCGAGGATTCAGGGCATTCCTTGAACAGGCCACGCTGCTGGCAGACAGAGAATGTGAGGCATGAATTGTTGTTAATGCTGCGCCACATCACCACTCCACTCCCCTAGCGCCCACCCTCCCTTTTGCAACCAGTCAGAGTTTGAGAGCGCGGCGCGGATTTTCCTTTGGCGTGCATAAAAAGTGCACTAAGATTTCTAGGTGGGGGGAAGGAGGACGAGGACTGCCCGAAGGACACACAGAATGACATCTAGGCGAAGAAAGGGAAATAAACTGGCTGCCATTTTTATTAGACAACGCGGCCATTTTTAACGACTCCTCGGAGGCGTCGCTGACGCCGGCATTATGGTAATTAAAATGTGGAAATTCCTTGAAAATATCTTGATTGTTTCTTCGCTTTGTGTCTCGAGGAATATCTGCACCAGGAATCTCAAAACTTTAGACCCAAGATTGTCGTTTCTTGTTCCAAATTAATTTGCTCTTTGTGGAGAATAATGATTAGAATTCTCTGTAAAATCCTTTCTGCTGGAATAATTATATTTACATATGTGTTTGTGTGCTTGTATTGTGTGTGTGTGTGTGTGCAAAGCAAGCAGTGGATCATTCTGTACGAATGGGTTAGAGCGGGACAACTATTGTATACAGTATACAGTAATCAGCTGGTTTCTCTCTCTCTCAGCGCAAGGAATATGATTAAAAGCTTCCCAACACTTTCTTTGCAGAAACAATGTGGATCTGGCGCCTGGAGATCGTTACGTGCGCATTGCCTTTGCGGAGGCGGCCAAGGAGATCGACCTGGCCATCAACAACACTTTGGACACACTCTTCTCGAACCGCTCGTCGAGGGCCACGGGGCCACCGAACTATGGAGAGCTGCTACGGGTGTTCCGCTTCCCCACGGGCGAGGCCAGGCAACTGGCGCGTGCCGCCGAGATCTACGAGCGCACGCTGGTCAACATCCGGAAGCACGTGCAGCGGGGGGACAACCTGAGCATGAGCAGCGAGGAGTACGAGTTCCGGGATCTGCTCTCCAGGGAGCATCTGCATCTGGTGGCGGAGCTGTCCGGGTGCATGGAGCACCGTGAGATGCCCAACTGCACGGACATGTGCTACCACTCGCGCTACCGCAGCATCGATGGCACGTGCAACAATCTGATGCATCCGACATGGGGCGCCTCCCTGACGGCCTTCCGCCGCCTGGCGCCACCCATCTACGAGAACGGATTCAGCATGCCCGTGGGCTGGACAAAGGGCCAGCTGTATGCCGGCCATCCGAAGCCCAGTGCCAGGCTGGTGTCCACCTCGATTGTGGCCACCAAGGAGATCACGCCCGACAGCAGGATCACCCACATGGTGATGCAGTGGGGCCAGTTCCTCGACCACGATCTGGATCACGCCATACCCTCGGTGAGCTCCGAGAGCTGGGACGGCATCGACTGCAAGAAGAGCTGCGAAATGGCACCGCCCTGCTACCCCATCGAGGTGCCGCCGAACGATCCGCGGGTGAAGAACCGCCGCTGCATCGATGTGGTGCGCTCCAGCGCCATCTGCGGCTCGGGCATGACCTCGCTCTTCTTCGACAGCGTCCAGCACCGCGAGCAGATCAACCAGCTGACCTCCTACATCGACGCCTCGCAAGTGTACGGCTACAGCACGCCCTTCGCCCAGGAGCTGCGCAATTTGACCGCCGACGAGGGCCTCCTCCGCGTGGGCGTGCACTTCCCCAAGCAGAAGAACATGCTGCCCTTTGCCGCCCCGCAGGACGGCATGGACTGCCGGCGCAATCTCGACGAGAACACCATGAGCTGCTTTGTCTCCGGCGACATACGGGTGAACGAGCAGGTGGGCCTCCTGGCCATGCACACCATCTGGATGCGGGAGCACAATCGGCTGGCCAGCAAGCTGCGCGAGATCAATCCCCACTGGGACGGCGACACGCTCTACCAGGAGGCACGCAAGATCGTCGGCGCCCAGATGCAGCACATCACCTTCAAGCAGTGGCTGCCCCTGATCATCGGTGAGAGTGGCATGCAGCTGCTCGGCGAGTACAAGGGCTACAATCCGCAGCTGAATCCGAGCATTGCCAATGAGTTTGCGACGGCTGCCCTGCGCTTCGGCCACACCATCATCAATCCGATTCTGCACCGCCTGAACGAGACCTTCCAGCCCATTCCGCAGGGCCATCTGCTGCTCCACAAGGCTTTCTTTGCGCCCTGGCGACTGGCCTACGAGGGCGGAGTGGATCCCCTGCTGAGAGGCATGCTGGCAGTGCCGGCAAAGCTGAAGACACCCGACCAGAACCTCAACACGGAGCTCACGGAGAAGCTGTTCCAGGCCACGCATGCGGTGGCCCTCGACCTGGCCGCCATCAACATTCAGCGGGGTCGTGATCACGGCATTCCCGGCTACAATGTCTACCGGAAGCTCTGCAATCTGAGCGTGGCCCAGGACTTTGAGGATATGTCGGACATTAGCGATGCGGCAATCCGGCAGAAGATGAAGGAGCTGTATGGCCATCCGGACAACGTGGACGTGTGGCTGGGCGGCATTCTGGAGGATCAGGTGGAGGGCGCCAAGGTGGGTCCGCTCTTCCAGTGTCTGCTCGTCGAGCAGTTCCGTCGCCTGCGCGACGGCGATCGTCTGTACTACGAGAATCCGGGCGTGTTCCTGCCCGAGCAGCTCGTCCAGATCAAGCAGGCCAACTTCGGACGCGTCCTCTGCGATGTGGGTGACAATTTCGACCAGGTCACCGAGAACGTGTTCATCCTGGCCAAGCACCAGGGCGGCTACAAGAAGTGCGAGGACATACCCGGCATCAACCTGTATCTGTGGCAGGATTGCGGCAACTGCAACAGCATGCCCGCCATCTTCGACTCCTTCATTCCCCAGACGTACACCAAGAGGAGCGGTCGCCAAAGGAGAGACCTTCGACAGCCCAAGGATAGGAAGGAGGAGGAGGAGGAGCAGGTCCCAGCTCCAGTCCCCGAGAGCTACGACAGTCCCTTGGAGGCCCTCTACGATGTGAACGAGGAGCGTGTCAGTGGCCTGGAGGAGCTGATTGGCAGCTTCCAGAAGGAGCTGAAGAAACTGCACAAGAAGCTGCGCAAACTCGAGGACTCTTGCAATGCCGTGGATGCCGAGCCAGTGGCTCAGGTGATGCAGCTCGTACCAGCCCCGGTCCCCGTTGCCTCGAAGCCCAGGCGCAGCCACTGCGTGGATGACAAGGGGACAACGCGGCTGAACAACGAGGTCTGGTCGCCGGATGTGTGCACCAAGTGCAACTGTTTCCACGGCCAGGTGAACTGCCTGCGTGAAAGGTGTGGCGAGGTGAGCTGCCCTCCAGGAGTCGATCCGCTGACACCGCCAGAGGCCTGTTGCCCGCACTGCCCGATGCCCGTCAAATGAGAGCTGCCGTAGAATATGCATATCGACGTATATCGACGTTTATCCGTAGTAGCCACAATAAAATCCACAATCCACAATCTACAATCTACACTCTAACCAAACATCGCGCACAGAAGAGCAAAGAGCAAATTTAATTGAAAATTAACTAACAAATGAAATGTAACTGTACTGCTACACATGTAATAAAATAAAGCACATTAATATCCCATTAATCCTTAGTCTTTACGTACTTCATGTGCGAGCCCTTGGCTATCAGCGTGTTATCCTTCTTGTGGCGCAGCGTGCAATCGATGAAGGCCAGGTACTTGCCAATCTTGCAGATATTCGCCTCGATTAGCACCTCGTCGCCCAGGCCAGCCCCGTTCAGATAATTCACATTAATGTCCACGGAGACGCCCGGATGGCAGGGCTTGGACATGAGGGCATATGTGGTTATCATGTCCACCAGGGTGACAATGTAACCGCCATGCAGACCGTCGAAGGGGTTCACGTGTTCGGAGTCCACTTTAAGTTCCGCTTGACAGGTGCCATCACCGCCTCCGATGATCTTCACCTAAACACAAAAATGCCTCGATTAATTATGAAACAATTTTGCTATGGCAATTCTAACCTTTTTCAAGTGACTCTCAAATCCCGTGGATTTGGCAATGATCTCGGAAATATGTTTGGCAAATTCCAGACCCTTCTTGCGGGTGCCCATGACTGTGTTGTACGGCTGTTCTTCAAATGACAATCGGAGAGCGTCCAAATGGATTCGAGCGCTGCCAAATGTTTTTGCGTTGATCGCCAATGAGAAAGTGAACAGATAGTAGGGTGTGTGGTATCGATGGGGTCCCAGATTGGGACTTTATCTTATTGTTTTGGAGGCACTTGATCCTCAAGTACAGCCCTAGACAATGATACCCACTGAGCTGCAGTCGTCACCCTACCTACCAATATCGCCCAGGTAATGTGAATTGACTTACTTTGATTCGATGTGATGTTACTGTTACTCGTCGAGTGCAGTTTTCCGTTTTGAGGTTGCAGCAAATAACAAGCGATAAGCCACTACACGGGAAATAAATGCCAACACGTCGCTATGTGACCCAAAGAACATTATATATTAAAAACAGCACGAACTGCAACGCAAATCAAATAAATAACTGCATGGAACAATGTCAGAAGGAATTTTGGCAAAACAGCTGCTGACCTATCGATAGGCCAAATCACTAACAACGGAGTTATCGGTACGTTGCCAAATGTTTTTATTCAAATTTCGTATACATTGGACTTTTGTTTGCGATCTAAAAATCAAATTTAAAATCAATGTACTTGACTTGCCGCCCGGTGGCGATAATGCTTTTATCCGTTTTGCGCATGAGGAATATATCCAAGTAAGCCATTTTGCGACCTGCACGCACAGTTCTGGCATCTATTTCAATAACCTCTCCTAGCTTTGCGGCCGACAGGTAGCTGACATTCAGATTGGCTGTAACGCCCGGATGTTTTCCTCTCGACATCATCGCGTAGGTGCTAATGTTGTCCACAATAGTGGCTGTCAGGCCGCCATGCAAGGTCCCCTCGTGGTTCAGGTGCTCCTTTTCCACAGTAAACTCCCCAAAAGCTCGTCCTTCACCACCGCCTGTGATTTTAATCTGCAAAATTGCATGTCCTCGGTTTTACATTTTCATGTGCGTCTTGGCATTTTCCATTGAATTTCTCACCATTTTAAGAACGCGATCAAAGCCTCCCTTGCTGGGTGCATACTCTGCTATGTTCAAGATGATATCCAGACCACGTTTGCCCGCCATTGTATCAGTGGAGCTAGCTGTTCCTCGCGCACCGAAAACCGAAACCGAAATGACAACAGTTACTGAATCGAGCGTCGCCGACAGCGGTCGTACTGATAAAAATGCAATTTAGGAGTAGGTGATGTGACTGGGCGTTTTATTCGTATTTGTTTTGCTCTACCTGTACGCCCCTGCGGTGTTTCACACCTGAGAATTTGTACAGGCACGCCGGATACCCTGCATAGGCTCAGTCGTACATCTCATCTTCATTTGCCACATATATTCAAAACCCAAATAAATAACTGCATTTAATGTCATTTACAAAGCAGCTGTGGGCCTATCGATAGGCCAATCGAATCATCGGTACGTTGCCAAATGGTTTTATTCAAACTGTGTATGCATCCTTTTCCTTGTCGAAATCAACGTACTTGACTTGACCCCCGCTGGCGAGAATTCTTCCATCTGATTTCCGCCTCAACACGCAGTCCAAGTAAGCCATTTTGCGGCCTGCACGCAATGTTCTAGCATCTATTTCGACGACCTCTCCTGGCTTTGCGGCCGACATGTAACTCACATTTAGAGTGGCCGTAACACCCGGATGTGATCCCGTGGACATCAGCGCGTAGGTGGTAACGTTGTCCACAATGGTCGCTGTCAGGCCGCCATGCAAGGTCCCCTGCCGGTTCAGGTGCTCCTTTTCCACAGTAAACTCCCCAATAGCTCGTCCTTCGCCGCCGCCAGTAATTTTAATCTGCAAAATTTCAAATGCGCGGTCAACTATCGATATGCTAGCAGAGTTATGTAATCGGCAGCTCCAGCTGTTTTGCCATTTTCTGTGCGTCGTTTTTAATAATTCGCTGGAATTATTGGACTTTTTTCTTGAATTTCTCACCATTTTAAGAACGCGATCGAAGCCTCCCTTGCTGGCAACGTACTCTGCCACATGCTTGACGAAATCCACACCACGTTTGCCCGACATTGTACCAGTGGAGGAGGAAGTGGAGCTTCCTATTCCGTTCGCACCAAAAACCGAAATGACAAAACTTACTGAATCGAGCGTTGCTGATGAAACTGGTGAGTGTGTATGGGTGGCCGTAGTGATACACATGCCATATTACGATTGCGTGATGTGTCTCGGCGGTTTATTCGCGTTTGTTTTGCTCGCTCTGTACGCCTGAAAATCTTTACAGGTACGTCGGATACCCTGCGATTCCGTCAACTGATTAAAGGAGACGTCAAGCAGGACTCTCTCCGGGAGTTCGTGTCCTACACAGCCGATGGGGACCACATCACCCTGGTGGGCGCCAAGTCGGATGTCATCACGCTGGAGATGACCAGCAAGGCCAGCTGTCATGTGCCTTTTCCCTTTGTCATCAGCTGCCTGGAATCGCCCGTAAATGAGCGTCCACTGGATATTTTGCTGTCAGGGATCAATCTTGTGGACATCTATGAAAACTGTCATGTGCTGGAGGCCCAAGAGTTCTCCCTAGAGCCGATTTATTTGACCGTTTGTTCTACTGAAGCGCCAGAGTCCCGACTGGTGGCCTCCCAATGGTCGCCACAGGTGCTGACCAATGGACAAATGCTATTGGCCGTCTTGAACACCTATGGAGCCATAACACTGCTGTGCAAGCCCGCGGAGCACTCTCGCTGGAGTCGACTGGACGGCCTGAATGTGGCCACAACATTGCGGGACACTCTGCTGCCTGAAACGAATGTTTCCAAGATACAGAGCTTCAAGCAGTTTAAGGCTTACATAGATCGCGCCTGGATCACGATGTTCACATGGCGTCCAGCTGCGGAGCCCAGTTCCGGACATTTCCTCGTCTTTGGCACAGCCAACGGCGCCTTGTGGACTTTTACTTTGAGTGCTGATGCCCGAACCTTGCTGCAACATCGCGTGCTGGCCACCTCTCTGAGCCGCATTTGCTATATGCTTGCTTTTGAGGATCTGCTGCTGGTGGGAGACGTGACTGGCGTTGTCCATCTCTACAGATTTAACAATGAGGAAGAATCCGGACTGTCGTTTATACGGCCAGTGTGGGAGAAAGCGGATCGTATGGGGCTTCAGAAGGCGATAATCACGCGATGCACGGAGCGAGAGTGTTACTATATATCCATCTGCAAGGCGGCAAATCTGCTAATTTGGTGCGTTCCCTGGCAAGAAGGCAGCGAGTGGCTGGAGACGCGCATCTATGTTGGAGGCATGAAGATCACCGGGCTCTGTATGTTGGACAGCAGCAGCTTCGCCGTGGCCACGGCCACAAGTAAGCTATACCGAATGCACGTTGCCCAAGAGGACAAGAAGCTCAATGCGTCCATGCAGTCGATAGCTATAGACGACTGTGAAGACTACCAGATGATCGGGCTGTTCAGCAGCAGACAGAGGAACCTTCTCACAGTGCTCTTCCAGCCCAACAAGGAGTATGCGGTCAACATCTACGCAATCTCACTACGCAACCAGCTCACGTTGCGCGTGGGCAAGATCCACAACGAGGATATACTGACCCAGCTGGCAGACACCTTCCAACACGACACGCCCATCAATCAGAGTACGGATTTGCTAGCCGAGCTGCGCCTGGAGATCTTTGCCAGCAGTAAGAACTTGCAGAAATACGCCGATTTCAATCGATTGGCAGCATTCAAGTTTGACAAGGACCCCACAGAATTGCAACAGCATCAGCTCCAACTGAAGTACCACATCCTGACGACTGTTCTCCACCTGCGATCGAATCTCCTGTGGCTCACGCTGCACAGGGAGGAATCGCAGAAGGAAATGCAGCTGCTTCTGGCAATGCTGGCCATGACACACATGAGACTGAGACTGAAGTACCTGTGCTCTCTGAGGGAACTGACTCCGTTTCAGACGGAGGCCGCGCAGTGCATGTTTGCGGAGGCGCAACGCTTGAGGAATCTGCTGAGGGAAGACTCGCACGAGGGCCAAAACTCCGCCCACTCGCAGGACTCACCCGAGATGCAAGACTCGCGCGACAGGCACTGCTTCCAAGAGGCGTTTGTTCAACAAATGACCATTAACTTTGATGCTTTGCAAGTTAAGCTGAGACTGGGAAAAGATGTGATGGCAACACCCGAAGAAGAGCAACCAAAGCATCGATGTTGGGTGTCCTATCTGGAGGTGGGTTTTGTAAACCGCAACCGGTCACTGGAATTGCCTTATTAATTCCCATTTGTTCTACAGCTTCCGTTCAGCCTGGACCGACGCTACTGCAGCCACTGCAATCGTACTATTTTGATGGATCAGGAGAAGCTACTGGAGCTGTATGAGCCAGGCTCCACCCTGCTGTGTCCCTGCTGTCACGGTAGCTATGCAGTGGATCTCGTAACTGCGTAAACATAAAATTTATTAAGTAATTCCATTAAGTGGCTGGGGCGCGCGTGTGTGTGTCCGTCTCTGGCAGCGAAGGCGGGCTCCGCTCTGGCTTTGCTCCACTGACAGATGCCGACACACACACCCACACGCCTGGGAATTTGTCGTGTCTGTGTGTGTATAAGCTTTGGTTAGGTTAATACAGTGAAACATAAATAATAGGACTGGTTTCGAGCAACAGAATGTCCTGCTCCACCTGCCGCAAATCAGTCTCTAGCTTGCCCTTGCGCTGAACCTTGGCCACGCTGTCGATGAGCAGCGACATGGACTGATACTGCTTGGTCATCTCGCTGAGACTCTGACGCAGTCCCTCGATGATTTCGTTGCGCTCTTTTTGATCCATTACCCGCATGCCAGGCACTTCCGGTGGAGCCCGAGCAGCGCCTTCGCTGGCGATGGTGGGGGCTTTCGTGAATCCCTTGACGCCGCGACAGAGCTCCATCAGGCGTGCCTGCTCTTTGGCACAGATTGCATTCATCTCGGTCAGCAGTCTCTTGGTCTTCTTCAGGTAAATGGGCACCTTGCCAAAGTCCTTGCGACAGATGAATTGTGGCAACAGGCCAGAGTTCAGCAGATTGTGTCGCGTGCCCACCGGCGTGTCAATGTACCGCGGCGGCGGTGGACATGGCACTGTCCGTTTGGCGCATTGGATATTCCGCCGTATGAAATTCGGCACCATTATCGGCTCCTGGCGCTTGCTACCGATGCCTGGCAACGGCGGCATTTTCTCACCCTTGGGACAGACATGAGTGTTCTCGCGCCGCCATTTGACGCCCTGGTTCTTGCGAAGATAGGCGCACGGCGGATCAATGGGTGTGTGGGCGCAGCCCATGGTGCGATGATGGGCCTTCTTGGCATCCGTAAGCAGTAGCATGCCATCGTTCTGCAAAATTACCGAATGCTTCTTATCCTCGACATCCAAGCGGTCGCGCAAGGACTTGGCAAACCGTGCTCCCTTTATGGCAGTAGCTGCATTGCATTTAAATAAATCAAAAATTAAGGCGAGGGGTGTTGGGTGCTTTATCTATATATATATATATATATATATATATCTTACCGGTATTGTAAACCCTGGAGGGCTTGCTGACCGCCTGGTTAATAAACTCTTGCTCACAATCAAAGATGTTCTCATCGTGGTGCGTGATATAGACGAGCGACATGGTTAACAAAATATATTATGCCTATAAAAATGTGAAACTTTAAAAGCCACTGACAGAGTTTTAGTATTGCTTGCTTTTCAATTCAATTCCGTTCCTGTTGCCAAGTGCTTTTTCCAGGTAGACTTTGTTTTCCAACCAAACACAATTGTTCGTTGCGTTGCTATAGTATTCCATTCTAGAATTCTACCAAAGATAGTACTTCCTGTATTTTGGTGATCCATTGCCCAGGGAAACAGTATTCGTAGAAATCTATATATATATTTTCGTTTAAAGCACAATATCAAGCTGCAGCTTGTGTCGCATGGGTTGTGTATAATTTGTTACCATATAAAATTCGTGTATTTATAAATATGTTTGCTGGTGTGTATAAAAAATGTTTTGCATTGCATTGTAAAAATTAGCACTAAAAATCGCTTGTCATATTTGCATTTTGATTCAGACGCCTATCGACCTATATCTACTATATGTATTGTGGAAGTGTTGGAAGCACGATTGAATTTGCGAAACGAACAACAGACTGCGACAATTACAGATTCAAGGAAGCACACAAAGAGAGAGAGACGAGACAGATAAAAAGCACTAGGTCTAGGCCTTATCTAGGTGATAAGCGTGGTTATCACTAGATACTCGCTGATCGTTTCGCATAGTTGAAGGGTGTATAATATGGGTGTAAATTTCGAGATGATATCAAATGCAAAGGCCACATGGTGTTTGCACTGTTGTGGACCAGCATTTTGAATGGGTGCGCGGGTGCTAGCTGGCCACTGGTTTAGGCACTACAGTAGTTAGGATCCGCAACGTGGTCCTTGGATATTGCACGCAGTCATGTGGGGCGACGGTGTCCCAATCATTTGCTCTCGTTGCTGTCCTTGTTGCGCTCCTCGCGTATCCGCTTGAAGGCCTCTGTCTTGACAAAGTCCACGGAATTGTAGACGACGCTGCTCGGCACAGGAGCCCGAGCTCCACCGGCATCCACCGCTGCCAGACGAATGCCACCGCCTGCATTGCCACCCTGGGAATAAAGATTGCCCACGCTCATGCTCGATCGATTGAGCAGGGGCGGTTTGTTGGTCACATCCAGATCAAAATACTGAAGCTTGTGCTCGACGTGGGCCGGCGGCTGTTGTTTCGGCCCTGCGCCTGAGGAGGTCATCATGGCAGCCACTGCCGAGGCTGTGCGCTGATGCTGCACTGAGAGGCTGCCAGGACTGTTGGGATGCGGGCGATGTTGCTGGCGTGGCAGAGTGCGCGTCTCGTGGAAGTATGCAGCCACCGCCGACGAGTGAACATCGGTTTCGTGCGGCAGCACCATCGAGAGTGGTGCTCCGGAAGAGCGACGCGACGACGGCGACATGGTGGCCGAAGTACCAAGCTGAAAATTGAGCAAAGAAATCTTAGAGCCGACATTTAGCGGGAGGTTCTTCTTCGAGCCTTACCTTGTACGCATTTGGTTTACACTTGCGATCCACGCTGGGCGGCCCAATCGGCTGCAGTTGGGCCGCGCCCAATTTGCTGGTTAAATGCTCGACGCCCACCGGCGGCTTGGCCGGGAACTCCTCCGGTGGCTTATCCTCCACGGCCGCTGGAGTGCCGGCCGCCTTTGGTTTCAGTTTGCGGTTCACTGGCGGACAGTCCATTTGCTCAATGAAGTCATACCGAAACACATTTCCCTCCATTTTGGTGGGCGCTGCATTCGTGTAGCAGTGTGGGCGTGGCAACGTACGCGCACTTGTGGGTGAGGAGGCTGCAATGGTAGCCGGAGTCTGGCAGGGATTGGCTCCCACTGCCACCGTCACTGCCACTGGCACCGCAACGGCACCCAGATCGGCTGCTGCCATCAAATTGGGCGTGGAGGCAGCAATGGGATTGCTGTTGTGCGGACTGGTGACCGGTCGCTCGCCCAGCAGCTGGCTGACATTGTAGTAGGGCAGCTGATGGGAGCGTGGAATGTCGTAGCTCTCCTCAATGAACCCGGAGTTTGCATTCCGACGGGCCACAATAGCTGGCGATGTGTTTTCCGTGTCCGAAAGCTGCGGCAGATCGCGAGTGATTCTGGAATTGAGTGAAATTTGGGTTGGGATTTCCCTTGGATGGTCATTCTTCTCTCGCGACTCACTTTTCATTCTCCTTAAAGTCTAGTATGAGATTATTCTTGTTCTTCAGCACCTTGGCCAGTTTCTCCAGTGTGCGATGGTCACCAGCATCTGCCAGCGATGATGGGGCCGTCAGTTTTGACTGCTTGTCGGGTGGCGGAGCTGCGGCTGCACCATCTTCGGGCATTTTGGAGAAGCGTTGCGAATAAGTCAGCACAAATGATTCGTTCTCTATGGAACTATCCGAGGGCCTGGTGCTGCGATCTATGAACATTCGTCGATATTAAGCAATTCAGTGTGAAGCTGAGATGATGACGACACTTACCCACATTCTCGCGGAGTGGCAGGGGATGAGCCCACTCATCGTCATCGGTGAAGACGCTCTCCGAGTCCGAGTCGGAACGTTGCTTGCTGGCAGAACTAGCCGCCAGCTGTTGCTACAAAGAGCAGAATGAATACAATGATGATTAGTCATAGTTGATCTGACCAGATCTATAATTATATCCACTTACCAGACTCAAGTTGGTTATCTTGGGGGAGTAGGACTGGTCATTGGTCAGGTTTAGGCCAATGTTGTTATGACTACGCGGTGTATCGTAGAACTTGGGATCCAAATTGTTCAACGGCGTTGTGGGATTGTTCGGTATGGCCCCATCTCGGCCCGGCCCGCCTGCACCAGAGTGCTGGTTGTCCAGCAGGAACTTGGGGCTGCCCGAGAAGCACTCGCTAATGGGTATATACGGACCAGAGGCGGTGCTCAATGCTGGCGATGCCTGCACGCTGCTATGCTGCTGCTGTTCGGCTGCTGCCTCGGCCAGGGTCTGTTGGGTGAGCACCAGATGGTCTGGCAGCTTCCGCACCACTCCATTCGCGTTGACCGCGAGACGGGCAGCCTGCTGTTGCTGTTGCTGCTGCTGCTCGGCAGCTGCAGCCGCTGCCTGAGCCTGGATCAGTGCACTGTGGTTCAAGTAGAGGGCCGTGGCCGGCGAGGGAGGCGGCTGCTGTTGTGCTGCCGAAAGTAAGTCTTGCTGATCGAAGTTTCCATCACAGAGCATTGTCTCGCGATTGCTGTACTCCGTGTTGACATAGACCGAGTCCGAGTTGTTGTTGCCGGGATTCTGCGGCAGTGGCTGCTGGTCAATGACCACCGGACGACGCATTTGGGCAGTTCCTCCCGTTGCCGTAGCCTGTGCGGCGGCAACAGTTCCCGCCGACGAATGCAACGATGTGGTGGTTGTATTTTGTGTAGAGTTGCTCAGGCCACCGCTGGAGCTCGTGTTCTGCGTGCGGTTCTCGTCTGTTGCGGCAGCCAAAAGGAACACAAAATTTTTAAGACTTCAATTATGTACCTGAATATAGTGCACTCACCTGCCCCCACAGAGCCCAGAGGCAGTTCATTCGACTGCTTGGTGTCATGCAGGTGACACACCTGGCAGATGCAGTTCACCCAATCGCGCATGTCCGACTCTGTTTCGGCAGCCAGGTAGTACGTGCGCTTCGGCGTCTTGATGTCGAACATGTACTGAAACTTCTGCTTGCGATTCTCCAGCCGCAGGCCACAGTCCACTTGCTCGCATTGATCCAAATCGATGACGCCCTTCAGCTTGCGGCAATTGTGATCGGTGTAGTATTCAAGGCAGAACTGTTCGGGTATCTCGCCCTGCTTCAGCGTGAACCAGCGTCGCCGCCAGCGCTACAAAAACACAAGAAATAGGAGAATAAAAATAAAACAAAGCGCTAAAGTTAGTAAACAAATGATGAATGGAATGGGTGGACGGACGACTACGCCTATCAGGGGTGCAGCCTTCTCTGGCGTCGACTGTCCACTACTCGTATCAAGGGTGAGTAAGCAGCGTCGCTGCTGCTTTTCCGCGAATCATATTTGCATTGACATTTTCTTGGGTAATCAGCCAGCGCACACACAAGATACCCACCCACCCCCCAGATGCACACTCGCCCACAGTGTGCCGTTAAAATGATTGCTAAACAGCTGTATGGTGGAGTGGGGGGTGGGGTTGGCTGTTGGGTTTGTGTCATCGCTAAACTCCAGCTCGGGCTTCAGATTTGTAGGTGTGTGTGTGTGTTATCTGAATCTGTGTGTGTTGGCTTGTGTTTATATTTGTAGTCTGTTCAATTTCCGAATTTCACGCTTAATTGAATTATAAACAATAAACATAATGCCACACACAAGCAGGCAGCGCCGAAAATTGGCACCCCAGAGAGATGGCTATACGCGAGCTAATACGAAAGGCATTAATATTTTCTTATAAGTACAGTGAAGCCATATGCATATTAAATAGAAGGTCAGGGCGATTCTCTGCCATATGGCCCAACCTTCTAAAAATTATTCCTTGGCCGCTGCTTTAGTGGGGCGCCAAGCGTGTTCCTGGAACTCTTGGTTCCGTTATAAGTGGTTTCAAATGTACCAACACGCACACATGCATGCATGGAACATACACGATACATAACGGGCAGCGGCAGGCAGCACCCTAGAAATGCCAGCAAACAGAAACAACAATAACAAGCTGGAAAGACAAGTGCGTCATTGTTTTTTGTGGCTCCGGCTCCCTCCCGTTGCTTTGATGCGGTGCGTGATGTGATGTGGCTTATCGTCAGTACATCCATATAAAATATACATACTCCATATATACACACATATGTACATACATATGTATGTCCATAGCCTTTGTGCATACTTTCTACTTGAATAAACTCAACAGAATATAATTTGATCAAACGCAACAGTTGCTGGTAATTTAATACACGAGCGAGCAAACGCCTCTGCGGCGCACATCGAGGCCCAAGCAAAGTAAACATTAAACGAAAGAATTAATTAAGCGTAAATTTAGACCAGCGCCAAAACATGTTCCCACGCCATAAGCAAACAAACAAACAAAACACACACTTGGATGTATGTATGCATGTACATACATACATACATACAGCCCATCGGAAGTCGGAGGCTATCGTAAATTTCATTCACATTTTGCAGTTACTGGAAACTTGCTCTCTCTGCGGTTTTAGCTTGTTTGCATTTCAATCAATTTCCGCTTCCCTTGGTCGCGGCGGCAGCGGCATCAGCCAGTCTGTCGCTTATTAATGAATTATATTATGACAAACAAATGCAGACACAAGCACAAACACACACACACACACACACACACACACGGATGGAGGCACACAGAGTAATTGTACAAAAATGCCACTGCGATTAGTTTGGTGCGTTTGCTTTTGTGACTCAGTATAGCAGGAGAGTTGGCAAAAACAATTTCCTCCAGTCGGAGATTGTGGGAACATATCTCTTTGCTGCAGTTTACCGTAAGCTTTGCGGTTTGCACTTTGATGCACATTTCACTGATCACTTGGTATTCGAGGAGTTGGGGGGAAAACTGCTCAAGTAGCTTAACTATCCTGAACGGAACGGAGTTGGCACAAGACGAGCCCACTCCAAAGGGAAACTTACTGCACGCCAAATTCGTTTTGTTGGTGGCGACTTAATTAGCCACCCTTCGTAGAAAGTGCGATCCATTTTCCAGCAGCGGACAGTGGAAAATAAATAAAATTAAATAAATTTTGTTTGTTACCCCTTCCGCGCACTTATTAGCGGTGTCAAACCATCGTGGGCACTATCGATAGTATCGATATTTTACTGCTAGCCTCTACTATCGACAGTTTTGCGACTATCATGATAGTATCGAGCTACAGTCGTTGCGCTTTTGATATGTTTGGATTGGCTGCTATAAAATACGAAGACACATTTGTAGACAAATCGAGAGGTGGCATCTAATTTTAACAATGGACAAGTTCCCAAAAGGTTTCAATGGTTTTTAATAATCATTTGAGCCCGATACTATTACGATAGTATCGATCGTTTTTTTCAAAACATTTAAAGTTGATATTCCTCGATTTTGATTTTCGGTTTAATATTACTAGCTAGCTGGGACTCTCAGCCCTAAAAAAATAATTTAATCCGTTAGATACATCAATTTTCTACAAGATCGTCAAGTTTTCAGAAGTCCATTTTAATGCATGTTTCACATATTAAGGTTCAAACAAAAACAACATAAAACGAATGTGACGTCGTTGCTGGCAGCGCCACCAGACTCGTGCAATTCGTAGTTTCTGCGGGCTGCCACACCATGATATTTTGAGACCCGTTTCATTACCGATTCGCTTTGAATCAATATCGGTACTTTTGTGCAATGAATTTGGCGGTTACATACCATTATTTAAAAAAACCAATATTGTAGCAACGATTTTATTGTTTGTTTAAAACATCATTTGCCGGTGTAAGTTTTACATCACATACATACACGTACATCACATGATTGATATCAGAATCTTATGATTTAAAATCCCGCCGTTTAAAATCAATTTTTCAATGAAAACAGGCGTTTGTTTTCGGCCCAGAACATAATTCTAAGTTTCTATAAAAAATCGTGTAATATTTTTTACAAATAAATTTTATTCCGTCGTGTCAAGTGTATGCTGACAACATACAGATTTTCCATATAGAATTGCATTATCTCAAACAGCGCAACACACCACAACAACACTGCCACGCCGATCTTAGACGGAACCTGCACCACGTCGGTCAACAGCTTATTTGTCCTTGCTGTCGCCCTTGCCACCACGAATCCTACCGGTACGACGGGCGGCAATGAGACCGACCTTACGACCAGCAGATGTGCCTCTCTTGACAGTCGAAGCCTTACCAATATGTTGATGGTTACCACCACCGTGGGGATGCTCCACGGGGTTCATGGCAACACCACGCACCTTAGGCCAGCTGTTGCGCTTCACCTTGTACTTGTGGTAGGCACGACCGGCCTTCAGGATGGGCTTGTCGATACGACCGCCGCCGGCGACGATGCCAACCATGGCGCGGTTGGCAGAGGGCACAACCTTCTTGGCGCCCGAGGGCAGCTTGACACGGGTCTTCTTGGTGTCGGGGTTGTGGGCAATCACGGTGGCGTAGTTGCCAGAGGTGCGGGCCAGACGGCCACGATCACCAGTTTTCTCCTCCAAGTTGCAGATGATGGTACCCTCGGGCATCTGGCTCAGGGGCATCACATTGCCGATCTGCAGGGTAGCCTTGCGACCGCAGTACACGAACTGGCCGGTGTGCATGCCCTCGGGGGCGATGAACAGCTCCTTGCGGATCTTGTAGCGGTAGGGGTCACGGAAGTGAACGACAGCCAAGGGGGCGCCACGACCGGGATCGTGCACGATGTCCTAGCAGCACAAAGCAAACATTTGTATTAGTATTAATCAATTACCAGTGCCTGACATCCGAAGCACTCACCTTGACAACACCGCGGATGTAGCCGGAGCGCTCGGCAAAGTCCAGAGAGCGGAGCTTGGCGGCTCCCTTGCGCTTCTTGACGTGCGCCTTGAAGACGGAACCAGCTCCCTTACGTTGTGCACGAATAACGCGACCCATTGCTGCAATTGACAAGACAATTAATTTACAGTCATCACAACACTACACTCGGTGCCGCCATGGACACCAAAACATCCGTCGCAATTTAACGCTCGCCCATCGCAACATTCTATGAAATATTGTATGCATAGGCCGGCGAAAGGCTTCCCGTTGCACTTTTGTTTATTATCATGGCAGGATGTTGCGATATTTGAGAAAAATTTAACGATTAACATTTCAGCAGTACGCTACGTACCGAATCTCGGGTAGAAAAGAAAAGAAAGAGAGGAAGACAAACGCAAATTGTCAAAGTGACAGCTAGCGCAGCCAACCTCACTCTGTTTTCCGCGCCTTAACAGCACGCTGTTAAAGGCACGGGCGGTGCTGTTAGTGCGCTGGCAATCTCTAGTTTGGCGCGCACAAAGTATTTAAATGGAGCCCACATTTTGCTTTTTTTTTTAGGTTTTTTAGTTTGAACAGATAGAAGTTTCGTACAGTTTTAAGGTGCGTAGGCATAGAATACGCCACCACGATTGATTGGAAGAAACCAATCACACATCTGGCAATGTCTTAGGATAATGTTAATTAATTTGGTTTGCAGCAACATTGTACACAATTTAATAATAATAGCCACATGGTATACAGTTTGTTTATACCTTATTTTGTTTAAATAGAGGGGCTAAGTTCGTTTTTCTTTGGTATATTTACGGCATATTTTGAAAATGACGTTTCTGAGGTTCCAGTCACACTCTACAAGACAAATCAAGTGAAATATTTATTTTTCCATATATTAATATACTTTTGAAAATGACCGCCAAACTCATTTAGCGCACAAAAAATACTGACATTTTTCGCTTTCAATTCGTGGTGGTTTTTCAAAATGGAATGGAATGAAGATTCATTGTTGCGTCATTCCATACGCAAGACATTTGATTTGTATGGGAAAAAATTCAGCAACATCTGGAAATGAATAGGCAGCATTGTTCTGCAACTTTGGAACGAAATGAGCAACAATCTGCATACCTTGGGAAAATGGATATTATAGAATAGAGATATTGTTGGTAATTTCATGCTCCAATTAATACAGAAACTACTCAGTCTCTGTTTTAAAGTATTAACGAAATTTTGCATCTCACGGGTACAAATAATAGGCATCAGAACCGGGATAAATGTATTTATAAAACACAAAACATATGCTTTAATGGGTAAAAAACATCTCAATCTAAGAAAACTGCACTATTAATGTTTCAATGGAGCTTGGAACAAAACATTTAACACCAATTAAAAGAAATAAGGTATACAAAAGTACATACGCATAGAAGATACTTGGTTGACCAGCAACACTGACGTAACATTTAGTCAACACTTACGTTTTAAGCTTTGGCCGTTTTTGTTTGAACCTTAATATGTAAACAATCCAATGAAAAAGAGTTCTAAAAACTAACCAATCCTGAACAAAATTTATGTATCTATCGGATAAAATTATTTGTTTAGGGCTGAAAGGGCCAACTAGCTAGTAATATTAAACGGAATATCAAAATTAAGGAGTATCAACGTTGAATGTATTGAAAAAAACAATCGATACTATCGTAATAGTATCGGGATGAAATAATTATTAAAAAACCATTAAAACCTTTTAGGAACTTGTCCATTGTAAAAATTAGATGCCACCTGTCGATTTTTTTACAAATGTGTTGGCAATCCAGACAATCCAAACATATCAAAAGCGCAACGACTGTAGCTCGATACTATCATGATAGTCGCAAAACCGTCGATAGTAGAGACTAGCAGTAAAATATCGATACTATCGATAGTGCCCTCGATGGTTTGACACCTCTAGCAATATGCAAAATACGGCTGAACTTCGCCGTGCGCGCGTCGTCGAATAAAACAAATCAAATTGAAAACTACAATACAGCTCGCTAGTGTACAATAAAAATCAATCCAATACTCAGTCCTGCTCATATCGATATCGCTTGAAATAGAAACCGCAGATGATGAAAACTTTGTAAAGAGAAGGAGAGACACACACGGACAGTGAAAGATAGTTTAATATAAAGATACATTCGGATTGGAAACAGAGTGCGGAGGTGTTGTCGCTGCGTCGGGTCGCGTAAAGAATTCGTTTTTCCCCGATTGCACAAAAACCGGAACATAAGTCTATTAAGCATTTGTGCAATGCACAGGCGTGAATAAAAACCAGCCAAACGCTGTGCGTGGAAAAGTATGTAAAAAAGAGTACCCCAAAAAAGAGAATAAAAAACAACCGAAAACGGGCATCCTATTCGAGCGAGTGGCAGATTTTTTCTGTCTACCTACACAAACACACACATGCACGTATAGGCCAGCGGCAGAGTGTGTGTGAGTGAGTGTGTCTGTATAGGTGTAGGCTGGTCCATCGGGAGGTCTGCCGCAGAAATAAAGCGGAAAAATTGTGAAAAAGTGTGTTGAAAGAGTGGAAAAGGAAATGTTTAACTAAGCTGAAATTTTATGCTGGAAATTGTGCCGGAAAAATCACGGCAAAGTGCGTGCCGCGCCCCGTTTGCCAAACGCCAACACACAGAGGCACGCTCACACATTAACACACACACACACATGTAGAGGGAGAACCACATACACTCACACTCAAAAACACCAATACAGAGCGTAGAAGAAGCAGTGGGCAAAAGCAAAAAGAGAAAAGTTGTAGCAAAGGCAGAGCAACAAATAGTTTTGTTAATTGCAGTATTAAATATTGTTGGGCTGGTATTTTTGCTTAAGAAAATACTAAAGAAATAACTGCAGTTCTCTCCCGGTTGGCCTTAGTGCCTTTGTTTGTGTGTGTGTGACTGTGTGTGCGTTGGTGTTTTATTTTTTACACTCTCCTTCCTCTTCCCTCCTTCCGCGTGAAGTAGCAGCAGCAAATCTCCGTGGCAGCAGCAGCAGCAGAAGAAGGGAGTAGAAGAGAACAACACAACAAAATAGCAAATCAAAATGGCGCACCAACAGCAGCAGCAACAACAACTGGCTCCATCCGTGAATTGTTCATTGGATGATATCGATTTGACGGCACTGAAGGTAAGAGAATAATTTATCCCCACACCGATCAAATCTGATCTCATACGGCCAGACCCCTCCCCTTTTCGGTAGCTATTTCTGGACCGGGGTTCCAGTGTGTTTAGTGTGCTCATTATCACCCCGTGGGACCCCCCGCCCCCTGTACTTAATTGCACCTCTCGACATTCGCTGCTCCCACTATTTGGGCTCCTCTTTATTCTCCCATTCGCACTGGTTCTATTATCGCTCTGTTCCCATTCGCATTCCTCCCTTCCCTTCCCTTTTGGCTAGGTGTGGCCATGTGTTTTTGTAACGGTAAACCCACTTCCGCCTGGAATTTTGCAGCTGATTATTGCCTTAAAGTTGAATCCAAGGTACATTTGACAAAAGGTTTGGTATTCCCGCTACAACAACACCCTGTGTTAGCATTACACAGCTTTTGTGGCAGTTAGTTATACAACGTCAGAAATTGCATTCAGCGCTCCATTATTGGAGTCATTTTCAGTCAAGGTCCCTCCCCCTTTATGTAAATTCTTGCTTGAAAATTACAACAAAAGAATATTTTTGCTTTGTGTTTCACGTTTCATGCTTTTTGCTATAGCAACAGGGGGGGAAGGTTCCACCCTCTCACGCTCACTCTTTCCCCCCGTTTGAGCGGGAGCCATTCACAATAATAATCGAGTTGATAAATGCATTTATTGGCATTACATTTTCGATTGCTCGATTATGAGAAAATCCCACCCACCAGCCACCACTCGCCACATTCATATTCATCCACCACCCACCAACCCACCACCAAATTATCAAAGGCCGGCCGGTGTCATCTTCTTTTGCTTTTGCCTAGCTATTCTTTTCTTTTCTTTTTTGTATTTTTCGTTTCTTTTTGCCATTCGCTTCGTTTCTCAATGAATTGGTTTGCTTCCCCACCCACCCCCACCACACGCACAGAGGTGGCCGCCACCACAATATGCCGCATGCGTTTTTGTTGCCGCCTTTCTCTTTCACCAAAAACACTCCACCACTCACCATCTCCTACCACGCCTAAGCTCTGCTGGAGAAACTCACCATGCTGGTTTGGGGTGGGCCCCACATTGGGCGCCTGCTCTTTTGCGCACCCACAGTACATGTGTGTGTGTGTGTGAGTGTCCGTTTGTTGACTCTGTCTTGTGTGCAAGGCAGAGTGAGAGAGGAGAGTATGGGTGGAGTAGGGTGGTGGTGCCTTGGGTCGTCGCCTCTGCTCTGGCATGTGCCTCTGTCTGCGTGTGAGAATCTCTTTCTCTGTGCGAGTCGAGTGTGTTTATGAAAAATTGTTCATAGTCGAAGCAGAAGCAAGAGATGAAGAAGGAGACGGAAAACGCGACAAGAATGAAAATTGTTTAGTTTACTTTATTAAAAGGCAGGCAGAGGAGGCAGACATGTCCATGCGTGTCTACTGCTGCCGCTGAGTCTCCCTCTGTGTGTGAGTGAGTGTGTTGCACCAGACGGCATGAAGATGATGATGATGGAGCACGAAGGCACAAACCAAAGCAAAATCAGCAAAAAATGGCAGCAGAATATGACGACTCTTGCCTGTGAGCGTGTGTGTGTTTGAAGTGTTGCTGCTGCTGCGGCTGCTTGTTGGCCTTCTCTTACTTTGGCAGAGGCGCGTGGGCGCCTCTGTCGCGTCTCTCGTCTCGTTTCGTCTCTGACCTGTCTGTGCGTGGCTTTTAAAGGTCATTCCAACAATGGTTGATGGAGGGGTGGAGAAGAGAGAATGTCCCGAAATAGAAACGGTAAAAAGGTCAGAGTCCTTAAAGCTTGAACAGTGCGATGGTGGAAAGTGAGCGAGAGAGATAGAGATAGAGGGGTGGTGGGGAGCAGGCCTTTTCAGGTTTCTTTCAGTTCGAAACTCCGATAAGCTTCTTCGATAAGATATATGTACACACGCTTGGAGGGGAAGGGAAAACTGCATTCGTTGGAACACAAATTTCAAATTTCCTTAATTGGTTTTTTATGATTTATTTTATTTGTGTGTGTGTGTGTGTGTGTGTGTTTCTCCCTCTCTGATCTGTTCTCTTTTACTGCAGTTTCTTTTATGTTCTGCATTTGCCTGATAACTCGAGTTCTGTTCTCCAACTCTCTTCCTCTCGCCTTTTGTTTCTTTTGTTCGGTTTTATTTTAATCAACATTTATTGCATTTTCGGCTTGGGCTGCGATAAAAACGTGTTCGCCCACATTTTAGTTTGCATTTGTGTGCATATGTACGTGTGTGTGTGCTCAGCAATTTGCTGGAGGACTGAGGGAAACCGATCCACAATCCATATCGTTCCACACATGTGTTGTGTGCTGCATTTTTGTGGGTTAAATCAACATCGCAGCCCAGGAAAAACACTTTATTAAAGGAAACTGTCCATTGTTAAATAACGGAATTTCCCCCAGAAAAAAGGAAAATTTCAGCAACAATAATCAGTTTTGCTTTGAGGGAAATTTACTCCATCCATATGTCGGAATGATCAAAAGGGAAATAATCAGTTTTCCGTAAATTTCTCTCTCAGCTAATAGCGCGGCCCATAAAAAAGTTCCATCCTTTACCTACATATGTACATATGTATCTCTCGCCTCTCTTCTGTGCAAATCAGAAACAAATTCACAAAATGCCTCACTAATATGAATACACTTTGATCTCCACACCCGTGCCCTCTCTTTCACGGTCTCTTTTTGAGCCGTAGCAGGTACTGCCTCTGCATCTGCATACCTACCTACTCCACTGTACTCCACTCTCCATTCCTAATATGCATTCAGTCCTGTTTTTGGCCAATCTCCTGCCTCTTCTTCAGCCCCTCCTCTGTGCCGCTTACTGGGCCAAGCCTTTGCCAAAGAGGTGGAGTGGTGAGTGAGGAGGGAGGAGGGTATTGCGCTTTTAGACAAACAAAACGAAACGAAAGAATTCCAGTTTTCCAGGCCAGGCAAAACTGTAATAATAAAAGCAGCTACTAGAAAAAAAGAGACAAAACTTCCAGCTACAGTGGATACCGGCTAGGGTGAATGAGAACATGAATTGGAAGTGGAGTTCCGCTGGAGAAGGAGGCTCCACTGTTGCCCCAGCCAGCCAGCGTCTGCGTTGGTCCGCCGCGTCTCTCGCTCTTTCGGTCCCTCCCGACGGATCGGGTTGTTTAGTTTTAGTTGTACCCGTTTGGACAAATACAAATACGAAAGACAAACAAAAGGCAAATGGGAAGAGGGAAGATAGAGAAGCAGTGATTGGGAGGGCGGGGGACGCATGTGGCAGCAGCTGGACAGCAGAACTAGCAGCAGCAGCAGCAGCAGCAGGAAAGAGTGAGCGAGCAAGCAAACAGCCTGTTTGCCTGCTGATAACTGTAACCAAACGAGCAGGCAGTGCTCGCTGACCAACAGAACAGTCAACAGACAGACAGACAGAAAGAGAGAGATTGGGCGAGAGAACTTTAGTTCTAACGGATCATTCTCTCTCGCTCGTTCTGCCTTAACATGTCACAATGCTAATGAGTCATGGAGTTGCAGACACTCCACACTCTCCGGCTCCCCTCTAGGCCCTCTCTACATCCCCCACTTCTCTCCTCAGTTAATTTTTCGTGCATTTTTAATTGATTTTTTTACAACGGTGAAGTAATCAGCCATAAATAGCAGTAATTGCCGCTGCTGCACTTCCCAGCATACATACACATATCGCTCTCCCACACACTCACAATTTGTGTTCACTCTCCCGTTTTCCCTTTCCCTCATATTGCGCACTGTGTGTGCTCTTTGCATGTGTTTGACACAGTTTTGTGGGTGTAGGAGGCGGGGGTGGGGGGGTTCGCTAGGCAGCCATAAATCTACTTAGAGCGGCTTTCCATAGTTCTTCTGCCTTTCCCTACTCCTCCCTACCCTTCACCCCCAACCCCTCTGCCGTCATTCCCCACTATTTGTTTATTTGCTCTGCACTTTTTTCGTTGTTTTGCTTTCTTTTAGTTTTATTTTTTTCGGCTCTTGAGGCTCTTTGTCTTTTGCTCACCGTCTGTCGCTCTTTCTCGCTTTAATTCCTTTTGGGTCTCTCTGCCGTAAGCTTGAGGAGCTCTCTCCTCTGGCCCGCCCCTTAACTTTGAGGGGTTTGGAGATTTATGTGAAAAAAGCTTTGTGGAAGAAGTTGTTGACAGGAGTGTTCCCTCCTCTTCCTCTCCGTCACAGTGCAGTTGAGGGCGAGAATTTGTCTGGGATTAAGGTCTAATAAAAAGTTGACAATTTGTTAGACTTCCATAAATCAATCGAAAATAAGAAACTTTGCTGTTGCCATGATTGGATTTCTTTGTCGTATCACTCCTCACCAGCCCCTAAATTAACGTCACCCCAAAGGTTATTGCTTCTCCTTCCTAAATTGTAACTCAAAATTATCTCATTTCGAAATTCACTTGGTTTCCGTTTAGATTTGTATAAATTATCTTCTTGTCAAATTTTATTCCCTTTCTTCCCTACCTTTTCCATTCTCCAAGTCCCGTCAATCTATCATTGGGATATCTGGATGGATGTGGAATTCCTTGGGACTTATCCCCACTAGAATCCCAACTTTTAGGTCTTCCATCGGTCGCGTTTCTTTTGGAATTTGGAGCAGTAACTGCACTTTTACTCTCTCCCTAAACCTCCTACTATTTCCTTTTCTGCTTCTCCATCAGCATTTAAATTATACTTCTTCATTCCCTCGAGGTTTTTCCCCTACCTTTCGCCTTTGGGGCTGTCAAAAAAAAGTCAGTTACCTGTTGAAATGCCGTTCGTGTTTTTGTTGTTGTTATTTTAATTGGCATTTGCCTTTACCTGTCGTTCTGTCGTTCTGTCGTTCTTGTCGGCTTTTGTAATCCCTTCCGCGCCATTGCCTCGCACTTTTTCCACGTCTCTCTTCTTCTCACTCTCTCCACCTGCGCTTCAATAAAAATAGAAAGCATTGTACTCCATGTTCCCCCCATCTTCAACTTCTTCTGGTATCCCTCCCTCTCCTGCTCCGCATATCTCGTGTCACGTCTATCGTATTGTACTTCTATCCCACTCTGCCTGTTTTCACCTTCGTATCGTGTCGCACTCTTCTTCTCGTGATTTTCGTGTCAATGAACCCCCGCCTGCAATTTGTATGGCTTGAAAAGGGTAGGAGTAGGGTGTGTGGGGTGGGGAGAGGTGCATGAATCCCAATTGGAATTTGGGGATTTCGTATTTTTAACATCATTCCGGTGCTGTATTTTTTCCTTATTTGTGCGAGTATTTATAATGCCTTAATAATTTGTTTACATACACAAAAACAAAAACAATACAAAATGTTGTCTGTTTTTTGGGATTTAAGATGTTTCGGGAGAGATATCTCTGCTATAGACAGGGAGTTGCTTCGCTCTTTTGTTTCGAACAGCAATGATAGAAAAAGGACGTTTTATTTTTGGGCGTTTCCCCTGGGCGTGTCTCAAAGTGTTTTTGCATTGATTTTTCTCTACTTCTCACACATGATTTATTCCCTCTTACTCATGTTTTCCCCCTTCTCTGTTTCCTTTCAGGATCCTGCTGGCATCTTTGAGCTGATCGAAGTTGTTGGCAATGGCACCTACGGCCAGGTCTATAAGGTAAGAAATGCATATATTTATTATATATTTTTATTAGCAATAAATATGGGCAAGTTTTAAGTGCTTTGGATTCCATGTTTCTTGAGACTTCAGCTTTCTTTTTGTATGGAAATTTTCACTTAAACTCAGAGAGAGAGAGAGAGCAACGATCTCTCAGAGTGTAGTCTCTTGTTGGGAGAGTCACTTCTGTGGTCTCTTTATAATTAGCAATCATTAGGGTTTCTGCTTCACTGCCTTTTTGCACACACACACACACACACACACAGAGTTGCGCAGTTGTAAATGTATCTGTATCTGTAGCAGCATCATCTCTTGGCCTCTGGGTTCTTGCTGGCGCTGCTTTAATTAGTTGTTTGGTCCGCTATTCCCCGTCTAATAACTTGTCTCAAAGAAAAAAGAACTGACAAAAAAAGCGACTACAAACCCAAACAAAAATTCAACGAAAATAACAAGAACAAGAACAGAACAGAACATATTCTCACACATTAACACATTTCTCTCTGGGTGCAAAACATGAAAGGAATGTGGGCTTTGAGTAACGAAGATTGTGATACCCTCCTAGGCAATGGTTTTTTCATGTATTTTTGCTTGATTTATGGACAACAAAAGCCCATAGAAATTTCAGCTTTTGGCTCGATTTATTTATGAAATTAATTTTCAAAGGTTTTATAGCTTAGAGATGCTTCAATGCGTTGCTAATAATCCGGATACCCTCTATCTACGGAGATACCCTAAAAGAGAAAGAAATACAACAAACGACAGGGAAACAAGAGACAAGAATCATCATCATAATCACAAAAGCAGCAGAACCAGCAGCAGCAGCAGCAGAGGAGGAGGAGATTTCTCTCTCTCTCTGTCTCTTGCTTAAAAACAATGCCTTGACTTTGTGTTTGTATTTAAATTATATGTTTAAAATGTATCTGAAAGATACAACTATGAAGGAGAAGGCAGGGGCCGCAGCAGCAGCAGCAGCAGCAGCAGCAGCAGCAGCAGCAGCAGAGGCAGCTGCAGAGGCAGCAGTACGTCAGTTGCAGGCATAAAAATAGACATTTGCTTTTGTAAAATTACCGTTAGCATTTGTTGCAAGCAGAAGAAAAAGTGTGGCATGCTGCCGCCGCCACAGCCGCCTGCGCTCGGGAGGCCAACGGCAAGTTGTTGCTGCTGTTACAGGAGTGGGGCTCCACTGTAGTGGGGGGTCGCCGAAGCCAATGGCAGGCAGCTTTTTGTGTGATTAATGTCGCTGCTGCTGGCCGTCTGTCTGTCTGTCCGAAATTCTTTATTGCCTCTCGTGGAGAGATATACAAAAGTAGCTTTTGATTAAATTGAGCTTAAACTGAGGCTTGTACTAAGTGTTAATCATCGCATTCGTTGAGTTACTTTGAGATATTTGTGGGGTGAGTAATTCAGGCAGCAATTGGAGACAATTCCAAAGGAGTTTTCCAGTTTTTACTTTGTTTTTTTGTGGGAAGGAATGTTTCATGGTTGTTTTATTTCAACTACTCCTTAGGGATGATTTCTGATTTTATCTGAGATGTTGTGGCATATAAGACCCTAAGAGATTTTGCGATTAAGTACTGCATCCAACAAATTTACAATTTCTAAAAGAAAAGAGATAATTTATTTCTTCTTACTCAGCTCTTAATGGCTTTTCTTGTAGAACAACTTATATTAAACCCTTTACTAGCACTTAATCATCGTTAGGTCTTGTGTTAATTGCGAAATGAATTGAAATATTCAATGAGTAATCGCAATCCGGAAATATATATCCACTTTGCATACAGCAAAACCTGTTCTTGGGAGAAAGAGTTGGCAGATTATTCTTTGGACTTTTACCTCATAATTCACCTTTCATATTCTTTGGAAATGGCACCCCTATATATGGATTACTGTGTGAAATACTTGGCTGTCAATCCGATTGAAACTTTCATAAAATCTATTAAATTTCATAGTTGTTTTTTTCTGCTGCTGCTGCCTGCCTGCCTATCAATTGGCTTTTGCAACCCACACCACACACAGGCCTACAGGTTCCAGGCACCAGGCACTAGGCACCAGTCTATGCCTCGATCTAGGGCTCTGCTCTGTTTGTGTTTGCTGCAAGTGGCACGTGGTAACCATGGAAGGAGTCCATGGGAATCCAAGGCAGGCAAACAGCCCACTGTGCGGTTGAAAACTTGTTAACGCAAATAAAAAGACACACAGTTGTGTTCTGGAGGGGCCTTAAAGTAGTTCATTATACTGTTGTCGCTGTATCTTTGTATCTCTGTCTGTCTGTGTGTGTGTGTGTGTGTGTGTGTGTGAAATTAGCATGAGTAATGCCCAGCAGCAGCAGAAGCAGATACTTTCTGTATATGTATCTGCATGTGTGACTCTGTCTCTGAAGAGTAGAACCGGGAACGGGAGACCCAAGCCACTTGCTTGAGTCTCATTTTATTGGCATTTTCTGTCTGCTGTGTCTGCGGCTGTGGTTTTGGCCAACATATTGACTGACTGAATGGTTAACCGGTTTACAGATACAGAAAAAGATACAGCAACAGTTGCGGCCCATCAAACGTCACAGTTTTTCTTTTTATTTTTTCTGGCTTAATCATTATTTTATTTTGAATTTTATTTTGGTTTCATTTTTGGAATTCCACTTAAATGGAATTTTTTTCCTTTTTTTTGGGCGAATTTTTTTCGCTTTATTTAGCTAATTTATGTTTTGTCTATCTCTTCCCTCTTTGCTCCTCTTTGTCTCTACTGCACCCTCTCCGTCTCTCACTTCCGTTGTATTGATAACTCTGCTTATTTTTGTTCGCTCTGCTGCGCTTTTTACGAGCAAATTGCCTTTTTATCAGAGCCCCAGCGACAGTTTCGTATCCGTCGCTCTCTCTCTCTCTCTCATGAGTCACTGCCTAAACGAGTTTGTGATCCAGGGGGGGGAACCTTTGCGAGGGGCTACCACATGTGGTTCCCTGTGGAACACGTACAAGTGCAACGTTTTAACGGCTGTGATTTTGTGGGTGTGTAAACAGTAAGAGAAAGAGAGAGGGAGTGTGCGCTGGAAATGCGACTTTACTCGTGGAAAATTGTGTAAAGAAGCTCGCACTTCAAGAAATAAGCTTTCAAATTAGCTATAAAATTCTATCTAATCTGCTTAATTTTAATCCAATTTAAAGTTCTTAAAGGAACAAAAATAGAATTTCTGAAATTCGAAGCTCATAATTTATAAATAAATAAATCGGCGCTCAAAGAAAAAACATTAAAAATATTTAATACAAATTATTTAATAATAAATATTTAACAAATGCCCTAAAAGATCTTCTTAATAAGAAAAATGCTTCTATGAGAGATAGGGAAAATCTCTCTATTTGTATCATTCCATCTTTAGTTGGAAATCTTCCGCCAAGTGACCATGTGGTTTCAGTTTTCACTTAATTTGTGTCTGTTATTCAAGCATAATGAACACTCAAACAATGAATGACTGACTCATTCAAAGAAATCCCCAAATAAACCATTTTAGGCATTTTTCTATGAATCAATGGCCAAAAATCAACATTTGAACGAATTACCAAACCCCAATCACAATTCCATGATCCCGCCACACGCATAAACGTGTTATGAATGTTCCGCAATGTTTATAAATAATTTTTTGGGGCTTGGCCTACCGTTAACTTTCGCCCACGACATTTCCATCCATAGAACGGATCCACAGAACGGCAGCAGTTGTCATGCAATTAACATTTTCATAGCTGGGCGAACTTTGACCCAATTGTGGAAAAGCAACGAAGAGATAGAGAGAGAGAGACATGGGAAAGAGGAGGAGTGGGAGTTGGAGACAGAGAGACAGAGAGGAACAAGTGCGGACAGAGACAATGCATATTTATGAGCGGAGGAGACATGATAATAAAGCACGCAAGCAAATAAATACAAAGAGAAAATAGAGGAAAATCAAGGCTTCAGTGGATCGAGGATCTACATACCCTACCAGCATGATCGTTTTTCATATCTGATTATAGGAATTATAGGAATACTGAGAAAGAATAAAAGGAAACTGGAAATATGTTAATCAACAATGCAAATTTGCATGGCTACAAGATCTCTTCTTTTGTGGGTTGCAAAAGATCTAAATCAACACTAGAATACCCCTCCGAAATGAAGGGTATATAAACAGAAACAATAATTGCTTCAGCTTTGTATTTGTGTGTGCGCAGGCGCAGCCATCCATAGACAGAAAGAGACAGCTACATTGATACATGGGAAGGGGCACTGGCACTGGCACTGCTGCAACACGACAAGCTGCTCAAAAAACATGCAAAATACATTAAAGCCAATAAGCAAATGAAGCAGGAAACACAAACCAAATGGCAAGGCACAGACAGACACTGAAGCAGCAGCAGCAACAACAACAGCAGATAGCAGATGAGGAACGAAATAACTATAGACTTCAGACCCATAAAAAAGGCCACACAATTAGCCAAACGGGCACACAAGTACCCAAAGTAGGGGCTGGCGCATAAAACGCATAAACTGCTTCCCCAATGTCACCACTAAACCACAGATAACCGGGACAAACTAAGTGCCGAAATAAAGCGAAATAGTCGAAGGTGGAGATACCCTGTCGACAGATATTCGACAAAAACTCACATGCCCAGAACTTTGGTTGCGTTTATCTGTTAAACCCAAAAATTGGTTGCTAACAGAATGTCTTATCTTGCGATTATATGTATTTGTATGATTTGGGTACAATCTACGATTATAATCTAATCAACCATTTGTGGAGTTTTTGGGGACTATTTTTGAGAACCAAAACGTTTATTGCTTAAAACATTTTTAGCACGATTTATCGAACTTTTATCGAACTACTATATGCAGAGCCAGAAAGGTCTTAAAAGTTTCTTATTATACCCTCTAGTAATAACATACTTTATAGGGTATACAAAAAAAAACTAATTATTACGCAAATTTAATTTGTTGTAGACTTAAATTTAAAAACATTAACAGTCGCGCGAGTCATTGACACGTTCGTGCAAGCATAGACGCAAGTGGCAAAGGGACAAAACATGAGAGTGGAGAGAGTGTGTGTGTGTGTGTTCGTGTATGAAGACTTTAGAATGGGAGAGTAGAGCAGAAGCCGAGCAGCAGAGATTAAAAAGATAACAACACAGCGCCAGACAGTGCGTCAGCCTCCTTTCTCTTTCACACTTTTAGAATTTTTGTGGTTGCAAATTTCGGATGATGACTTCTCTCGCGCCCATTGCTCTCTTGCTTTTCCTCCGCCTCTCCTGCTCTCTCCCGTGCACTTTCTGCGCTAGAATGGGCTTCATCCCATTGTAGTATTTTTAGAGAGGTTCACTAACTTTTGTTGCTCTCTCTTTCTCTCTCTCTCTTGCTTTGTTTTTGGGGCTTTTGGCTTTGTTTTCGCTTTAATTAAATCTCTAGCCCTGACACTTTATTCATTGACAAGGTAACCCCTACTCTCCCCTTGCCCCTTCGTTGGGTTTTGTGCAAAAAAAAAAAAGCCACCAAAATAACTGAAATTTTTTTGCTAGCTTCAGCGGAATCTATGGGAATGGGAAAAGTCATTGAAAAAGGTATACGAAAAACGGGAAGGGGGAAATAAAGAAATGATAAGGAAGGGGAAGTGGAAGAGAGGAAAGGGTGTACCATGTGTGTGGGGGGCACAAACGACCTTGGGAAAACGATGAGTTGGTTGCTGCTCGAAGAAGCTCTGCTAACTTATGCATTTTATAAGCAATGCGCTCTCTGTCCATCTGTTTAGCTGTCCGTCCACCAAAGTGTGGAGTGTTTCTGTGTGGGTTGCTGTTTTGTTTTTTGGTGTTGTTTCTGGCATAAATTACGATTATACGCGGCGAGTGTGCCGAGCTGCCGCTGCCTCTGCTGCTGGAACTTGAAAATTTATCACTTTTTCAGAGTCAAAGGCGGCGTGTGAAATTTCTGCGGTCTGTTTAGAGATCTCCCAATTCCATTCCATTCCATGCCCCGCACTCGGCGATCCGCTCGAGTGAAACCACAAAAAGCAATAACAATAACGGCGGACGAGCAAAGGTCAGGTTTTTTTTTTTTGTGAAACAAATGTGAATATTATTCTGTTTATTTCCTTTGATTTCCTAATTGGTTAATTTCGGAATACCAGGAAATTTTGAGCAAAAGGAAAGAGCTCTGCTGGACAAACCCTGAAATTTCCAGGAACGACGAGAGTGCCTAAAATCTCCTGAAGGAAATCCCATTTCCATTTAGGTTTCTCTCCAATAGTTTTATGACTCATAAACAAAATAGTTGGATACTTTTTTGCCAGTGCCTTTCCTTCGATGGATATTTGACCCACTTTTTGCCACACAGAAACTCCCCCGTCTATAAAACGATTTCAATCCCATTTGATCAAATTGCCGCCCACAAATCATCCACACAAATGCGATAACTCTCTCGCTCTCGCTCTTGCTCTTCTATCTCTCTATATATCGCTCCATCTCTTTTTGTCTCTTGCAATTGCGATAAGCAGCATGTCTGTGCTTGTTTATTGTCCATTTGGTTACAAGGTTAACACTTTGGCAATACCGTACCCCACCGTATGTAAATATTTCAATATTTTGTGGCCTGCCATCCATCCAGCAATCCATTGATTAAATATGCAAACGAAGTGTTTCGTCCCATCTGTCTCTCTTTCCCTTTTACTCTATCTCTCCTCTGTTGCCCCCCTCTCTCCCTTTTTCTCTGTCTCTCTCCTTTGGCTGATTACTTAGACATTTGTTTAATGGAATTTCATGATTCCTACTGATTTTTATGGCCACTTACGGGGGGCATGAATTTCATGGTACAGTCTAACTTCTGCCACTGCTAACGGCATATGCCAGTGGCATACGAAATGCATGGAAAAAGCTAAGAAAATTTGTTACTTGGTGCAATTTGGATTTTGGATATTTAGATAGATATTTTATTGATGTTTTAGATATTTCAGATGGAATTTCTGTTTGCATTTATGGAAAATTAGCTGGGTCTAAAATTTCTATTTTTTTTTTTAGCTTTAGTTCGTCTTTAGTGCTTCTTTTTTTAAACTCCCTGTTCCGTCTTAGAACTCGCTATTTTGTGGATAACAAAATTCCCCGTAGTTGCCCAGATTTTACCTTTTCAAAGTATTATCGAAATATTCTAGTTATTGGAAATAAATTGCAACATTTTAGTCTTAGTTGGGGAAGTTTCCCAATTAATGAAGTTTGACTGTAGTTGTGGGATTTTGCATGCTTTCAATATTTATGTCTATATTTTTCCACTGCTGCTGCTTAGGCTTTTGTTGTAGTTGTTGTTGTTGAACAATTAATTTATGAGTGAAAGTTGTGTTAGTTATTTTGCATGCATAATTTGCTGCAACAGAGAAAAGTCTTTGTCTTGCCACCAGAGGAGTGGAGGGGAGGGGAGACTCCACTCCATAAAGGGAATTGAACTTCTATCTAACTTCCATTATGAATGAATGGAATGAATGCCATGCCCCATGCCACCGCATGTTTATGGCTGGTTGATGCTGGTTGATGCTGGTTGCAGTCATCGTCGTCGTCTCTTATCTGCATATTGTACATGGTAGAGGAGGAAGCGGGGGGACACTGGCTACCATGTGACATGTGACATCGGAATATATATATTTTATTGTTCCATGTAATTGTATGAACAATCAAAAGAGTAACAGAGAAATAGAGAGACAGACCGAGACCGAGACAGAGAAAGGGACCCACCCGTTGACCCGCAGTCATCGTGTGAGTTGCGGTTGTTCCCGCCTATTCGATAGGGGGGGTTTTATCGTCTCTCTTTTTTTCATCTGGGAATCCATCTCTCCCACTCCCACTCTCTCCATCTCCATCCATCTTTCCGGCTTAATTCATTTAATTTCCAATTATCAAAATGTGAACTCCATTTGACAGCAAAAGAGATGGAAGGAGGAGGAAGGAGAGGGGTCTCTCTCTCTCAATTAATTAGAATAAAACCCAGCATACACACACACACACACACACATACACCCCTATAAAAGAAAAGGGAGCCCCGAAAGGAAACAGGAAATTGTTGACACGCAAAAAGTGACGTCATTATCAGCACACACATTCTTCGTTTTTGTACATTTTTTGTGCTCCCCCTGCCGCCTCCCCTAAAAATACATACGAGAGTATGTACACCAAATAAATTATTATCTTTTGACACAATTTCCCATCCCGTGTGTGGTGTGGCTTATCTTTTTCGCACAAATAAACGGTACTTTTGCCGTCAACAATGGAAATAGATTCAATGACTCAATGCGCGGAACTTTCAAGGTATATATTTTTGTAGGGGAATATAAATATCCCCCATTGGAGAGCCTACTGATAAGCAAGGCCCCTGATGACAGACATGCAAAATTGTTAAATAAATCAAATGAATAAACCATAATTGTGAACGGTAATTGGGGAATTAGTTTGGGTGTCGAATGGGGAGAATTATTGGTGGCCGAATAGGGGCAAATATTAGAGCTAGAATACGCAGAAATACAGATTATACAGTTTCAGAATGGAAATGGGTTTCATTCGAAATCTAGGACTAGGACTCCGACCCGTTCCTTGGGTGGGGAAAGCGGTTGTTGCCTTTGCAACTTGCATTAGCTATTGTCTGTGGCTGTGACACCACACCTGTGCTACCTGCCGCATGCCGCACCACTCTATTGAGTAACCCGAAGAGCTATCAAAAGGAAGCAAATACCATATTTTCTACCGCTCCGTACCCCGACCGAACGACCGACTTGTGCGCACTCTCGTTGGGCTTTTGTGTTGTGTGTGGGGCATGTTAATTGTGGCAGCAATCTTAGAGCTGCTGCTCCCACACACGTGTGCACCGCAATTCAATTACAACACTGGCAAAATATACAAAAGATACACGAGATATGAGATACAAAAACACAGAAAGAAACCACAGAGGCAGCAGCAGCCGCCGCAGCCGCAGCAGCCGCAACACCACGCCCGTGCGATGCGTCAAATGGTAGGCAGTAGACACAAACCAAAAGCAAGACCAAACCCCAACATGTGGCAGGGGCAACAGCCTCCAGTTATTGCCTGCCTGTCTGCCCCACTGGCCCACTGGCAGTGCCACCACCGAGTGGCACAAACTGTGGCAGCAACAGCTGCGTTTTTGGCCAACTTACGCAACACATTTTATGCCCAGTTTTTAGTTGTTGTTTTTGTTATTGCTGCTGTCTTCTTTGTCGATCAGTTTGCAAATTTGTAGACTCCACATTTGAAAGGTGATTAGGAGGGGGGTAGAGCAGTGACCGGGGGTATATGGTACATGTGGTACGTGTGGGGCAGACAGAAGGTTGAATGCTCATCAATTACCAATTTGTTGATCGTTAGATTCATTCGTTAATTAACTTGGCAATCAGAATGGGTTTGGGTTTTATTTTTTCTTTCTTTGGAATGCCTAACCCTCCTTTGGGCAGTATCTGTATGCTGTTTCTGTTCTGAAACTGTACGCTGTTTCTTTTTGGCTCCCATATCCGACTGTATCTGTGTGCGCGCTTAATGCTTGCAGCTGCCTCATAGAACCGTAAATTGAATGCTGAAATAGTGCTTGAAATTTGTTTAAATTTATCGCCGCATTTGGTCAGAGTATTTTAGGGTATTTTTTTTTAAACTGTTTTTTTTTTTCTTCTGCTGCTGCTGCTGCTGCATGTCTGTGGGTCAAAGGTTAGCTGCTAGTCTAGTGCTACCTTTAACTCTCTCATTCTCATTCTCCAGCTGTAGCTGTAGCACTCTTCCTGTCTCCCTTGCCTTCATTTCATTGAATCACTTAACAGGCTTTTTAGCACTTGGCAGCATTTTCATTAAATTGAATTTTCCACCCATCCAGCAGCAGGCAAAGGGTGGATCTGATGGCAAGGAGGGGGCATGCGGCAGAGTGTGCATAGTGTAGAGTGGTGTCTGGAGTGGAGTTTTGGGGGCCATAGTGGGGTTCGGTTCGGCTCGGGGGCGTTCTGGTTCGGGATTCAAGTGGAAACACACAGTTCGAAGAGTTGGCAGGGGTCGGTGTTTTAGTTGCTGCCTCTGAAATGATGGTTGTACGTAGCCTACGCCTCCACCTCCACCTGATGATGGGTAACCCAGTTAGCAAACAGCAAACACACTTTTTGTTTGATGTTCCACTTTTTTTTTTGTTCTTGGTTTATTTGAGCCACATTGCCCAGTGGGTTGGGAAGTGGGTGGGGGCTTCGGGACAGGTAAATGTATTTGGCTTAAATATTAACAGGCCAAAACGACAGTAGTCTAGACACCGCAGTAATTACTAGCAAATTACTTGGGCTTTAAATTTGATTTTTAGTTTGAATTCTTGTACGCTTTTTAACAGTAAACTATAGCTAATTTAGACTTAAGCAAGGCTGGAATATTAGTCACAGTTTACCCCACAGAAAGTGCAAAGGTATTCCCTCTATCTTTTTCTAATCTTTCATTCATCATTTCACAATTTCTTGCAAATTCGCATTTTCACTTACAGTGTAACTAGTTTATAGATAAGATTTATGGCACATCCATATATGTATTGATTTATTAGTGCAGGGAAATGGTTGCATTCCAGTCCACTTGATGTAGCAATGAAATGCAATAGTTTCAGGGTTTATTTCCAAACAATTACAACTCCTTTATTACTCCCTGTTCCGGTCTTGCATTCCCTCTTTTTCTAGATAGCAAAAGTCTTACAATCCCGCACTCAATTATTGTATATTTTATAGCTCCGATTGCTATGTAATTTCTGTATGTTTCTTTTGTTTCCCTTTACGGAATTGCCATATTGCTAGCCCATAAATTCTATGCACATTTTATGGAATGCATTTCCCATTTGAAAGACCATTTTTAGTTGGATTATGTTCCCTGCTTTTTGCTATATGAACATTTTGTCGCATCTCTGGAGATTATTCTGCTTTGTTTTTTCCCTCGTTGACTAGTACTATCTTCTCTTATAATTTCCATTTCCTCATTTCCATTTGATTCTGTTTTAATGCCAACTAATACCCCCCACCCCACACATGTTTTCTTCTCCGCTTATTCTGGATTATTTTCTGGTGTTATCTCTATCATATTTATTTCGGTTTCTCTCTCTCACTGCTTCCCTATCCTCTCCACATACACGCTTTTATTTCTTTCCTTTTTCCTCCTATCTCTCTCTCTTAGTTTCTAGCGTTTTGCATGCCCCAAAGTGCGGGCACAACTTGAAAAACATGTCCAAAAGTTTATCTTTTTTTTTGGGAATTTTTAACATGTGAAAAAACGCAAGGGGGTGGATAGCACTAGGCAGACACTTGACTGCATTTTTCTTCTCTTATATAATGCCAAATTTCCGTCTCTTGAGTTTTATATGTATATACTCTTCCCTGCTCCCTGTGCTGCCTTCCTGTCTCCCTTCCACCTTCTCTCCTGCTCTTTCCCACTCTCTATCTGTCCATTCTCTTATCACGCGGCACGCAGTGAAAAAAATGCATTTTTTCTGTCAACGTCAGCTGCGAATTCACTGTTTTTTTTTGCCTCTGTGTTATTTCTTTCTTGCAATAGTTTTCTGGGGCGTAAAAGGGAGGAAGTGATGGGGAAAAGGGTGCCTAGAGAGGGGCTTTGTGAGGGGCACAATGCGTTTTGGCATCTTACGTACACGAATCACGATCCAAATACTTTTTCTGAGGGAATATGAATACGATTATGAATATGAATGCGATTATGATTATGTGTGTGAATATGAGAATAATTTGCTGTCTGATTATGCAGTTTTATTTTATGTCATTTCTATTTGCATTATATACATATATATCTTCCTTTGTATTTGTGGTTTTGGATAGAGCTCTCTGGGGATATCATTTCATCGAGTTGATTTTATTTTATTGTTTTATTTATTTTTATTGTTTGCCTTTTGGTTTTTCTTTTTCACGCTTTGATTTTGTATTTGTATTTGTGTATCTGACAGATACAGATACATGAGCATTAAGCGAGTACGAGTGTTGGAAATCGTAAACCCCTCTTTTGCGCTGCCTCTCAGAGGTAGGCAAATCCAAAACCCAAGCCGGAGGGACAGCTGCACTCCACAGAAGAGAGCAGAGCCAGAGCCAAGCCCCACCACTGTCGTTCGGTGTCACTCCATGGAACACTGCCACACGATGCCCATTCCATTCCATTCTCCGATACGATACGATCCGCACTCCTCTCTGGTTTCCCCCCCACCCCCTCTATTGTTGACTTTACCTTTGAAAAGATTTTCACATTTTTATACCCGTACTCAAAAAGAGTTAAGGGGTATATTAGATTTGTGGTAAAAGTGGATGTGTGTAACGCAGAGAAGGAAAATTTTCCGACCCCATAAAGTATACATATTCTTGATCAGCATCAATAGCCGAGTCGATAGAGCCATGTCTGTCTGTCCGTCTGTCCGTCTGACCGTCTGTCCGTCTGTCCGTCTGTCTGTCTTGTTGAGCGCCTAGATCTCAGAGACTATAAGAGCTAGGGCAACCAAATTTTGTTTCCAGACTCATGTGATATCCCACTGCTACAAGTGTATTTCAAAATTTCGACCCGCCCCCTTCCGCCCCCATAAAGAACGAAAATCTGTGCCAGGCACATTTTTAAAGATACGATAAAACTAAAAACGCATTATCGTAGAGAATGATCATATATACCAGACTGCCGAATCTGAATCAGATCGGATCATAATTATAGTCAGAATGAAGAAATTAATTTTCAGACGCTTCCCCTGCCCACTCCAGACGACGACAACACAACTCATTTTCCATCTCGCTCGCACACTGTGCCGCGTTCAGTGCGCGAGCAACCCCTAGCGGAGGAGATGTAGAATCTGAATGGTACATGTATAATCTACATGTTAGATGTAGAATATACATAATATATGTAGATGTAGATAACAGATGTAGCAAAAAAATGTAAAATGTAAAATTTTTTTTTTTAATGCTAAAACTCTAAAATATCATATGTTCAAAAATGTAAATACTGACTGAGTACGGGTATAAGTAGAGTCGCGTCTTTAGAAGCGACTCACACGTTCCTTCTCGTTTGTTTTTGTTGTTTGTTGATTATTTTTACAAATTCAGCGATTCCTTCGAGGAGAGTTTTGCTTTTACATAAATATATGGCATAAGCCTTTTTGGGTTTGCTTCGACTTTTGTTTATTTGTTTCTTCCCCTCTCTCTCTCTCTTTGTGTGTGTACATTTTTGTTTGGCTCTATTTGCTTTAAAGCTTTTAAGAAGAAAAAAAACAAATGCAAAGAGTGGAGGAGAAAGAGAGGGTAAAGAGTGGGGAGTGGGGAGGGCACTCCTCTCCGAAATGATTCACAAATATTTTCCATAGTATTTTTATTGCCGCAATCATCCATCGGTCTTTAAGTCTTTCATTTGGCCCCGCAGGCGACATCAAAATGCTGACAAACAAACACTTCCTGCTAACCGAAACAAACACCACACCACACCACACCACCTGCAATGCAACTCACGCCACTGCCCTCCCCCTCCCCCTCTGTGCTGTTGCCGCCCCCTTTTAATGGCCTGCCTAATCGATTTCTCCTCTCTCATTCTGGTCAATTTTCTGTGTCGTTTTTCAGGCTCCATTAGTGCATGTCATTAATTTGCATAGAGAATCTGCTTTTGCTGCTGCTGTTGCTGCATGCCACAACAGTTAGAATCAGCGATGCAACGATGTGGTTGTTGCTGCCACAAGATGCAAGATGCAAGAATATGATGATGATGCTTTCAGGCATTTTACTCGTTTGGCTGAGTTTTTAATAACATTTTGATCGAATCTTCACCAGCCATGGAGTAACGCCTCGTTTCGGTAATCAATAAATAAAAATTGAATTGGGCAGAACGAATATGGGGAATACCCTACGAAATTATGCGATGTTTTTTTTGTATATAATAGAAGAAGTTGAGGGAATACAGAGAGAAATCGGAAAGTTGTCTGGTGAAGAGTCATTCTTGTTCTATATCCTGTAGAACATTCCCTAAGAAAACATAGAAAAATGTATTCTTTTATATACAGAAATTGGTAGTAGAAACATAACGCGATTTATTTAATTGTAGAATATCGTATTATCCAATCGAAATATAATTTTAAAGTAACAGATATTTTCCTTAATCGAAATTTAAACATGAATCTGACCTTCTTAATAGACCAACGTCTAAGCAAAGTACCCTACGAGTATTCCCTGTTGCCAAGTGAAAGAGTAGAGTACACGATGGCTAAGAGCCAACGGGCAAAACATGTCTCGTGGACATCTTATAGATACACAGATAGTTAGATAGATGGTCGTAGCACATCAGCAGGAATGACCGTCACATCGGCACATCGGCGGTGCCTATCGTCACTTAAATTGCTATCATCTCTCGTTAAGCATTCTGATTTATGGCTGAGAATGGAGCACCGACTGGAGGTGCCCCCATATGATGGGGAGACATTCTCTGTGGCGCTCTGTCTTTGGTTCCTGCTCTGTGGGATGGGGTGACTGCTGCTTGCTGCTCACTCACTCAATTAAAACTGTATTAAATGTAAAATGACTTGAAAAGCGGCTAAAAAGACGACATGACAGCGACAGCCACCGCCCCAGCCCCAGAGCCAAAGCCAAAGACATCCACTAGAGGATGCATCATCTAACCGGAGCGTGAGAAGGTAGAGGGGAAACCGGTAACCGGTTGGTCAGGACAACTCAATCTCTTGGCTGAAAGCGGGCCTCAAACAGGGGTTTGTGATAGAGAGAGGATAGGAGGTGGAGGAGGAGATTGTGTGGCACAAAAAACAATTTGCAAGCTTTTTGATTAAAGTGGCAACTAATTGAAACTACGAGTACGGGTAATCGTTGGGGGTTGGTTGGGTGGGTACCCAAAGCATCGACTACGTGACTGGAAAATGCTAGGGAATATCATTGAAACAAGTTAATAAACACTCTTGAGAGTTTGCTGCACAACAAATCATTATAATCAAATGAAAAATGGATATATAATTTTTTGAAACTAAAGATGGATTGGAGAATCTTAGTTCCTTAAGGGGAAAGTTAGGATACCCGCCACAGAATTGAGCGACTAGATTTAGAGGCACTCATTTAGAGATATACAATTAGATTTTTAGATTTAATGTAAAGAGTATCTGTCGGGGCTCCCCTTTAAGATATCATTCATAGAACATTCCTTGCCTTTGGATAAGTCATGCTTAAACTGTTCCAGCTAGAGTGGAGCACTCCTCCTGATTTTATAAGAGTTCTTTTTAATGTTCTTTAAGGCATCTCCTTTATGGAGTCTCTTTTTTGCAGTCCTTCTTCTCCTTGGATTCCACCTCTTAGTCACCTTTTAAAAGAGGTTCCAAACTGCGAGCAAAACAAGTATAGATAGATCTACTCTCTATAGAATCTCCCTGCAGTTGCCGCTCCCTCCCCGTGCCCCCCTTCGATTAGACACTGTATCTGGCGTTGCCGGCCATGTTCTTGAATGAGTGAGAGATACTTGTACTCGCTGCTATTTGTGGCATGATGTTTACCTTAAATACTTGACACTCTGATTGAGGAGCAGACACATTACCACACTTGAGGTTGATGCCACCACCTCCACCTCCTTCCCCTTCCAGCTGCACTCCAGACAGAGTCGCCTGCTGCTGCTGCTCCTCCTCCTTCTCGTTCCTCCTCCCCCCCCATCTTGTGAGTGCCTTCTATTGTTTGATTTCATTGAAAGTCTACTATATATTGTTGTGGCTGTTGGCTATGGCTTTTGTTTAAATAATCACTTTTCATGCGTCGCAGTTTGTTGACGCTGCCGCCGTCGGCACCGCCTGTCTGTGGGGTGCACGGCCAGTGTCAGTGGCAGAGAGAGAGAGAGACAGATAGAGAGAGAAATGCACTAACCGACAACGCCTTCATGGCCATCAGTAACGTCATCGACATCGGCAATCGTTGGGGTCTCTGTGGGTCTCTCTCAACGCTAGAGCTTCTCTGCTCTGGAAGTGCATTAAACAGCCTTCAATGGCGCAATAATAAAACGTTTTTAAAGCAATGAAAAACAACACCCCACCGCACCATGCCATCCGATCCCATGCCATGCCATGCCCCACATTTGACCTCGATCTTTGCCACCACCACAGATTAACCGAAAGATTAAACAAAGACTTAACTTCTCTTTCTCTCTGTATGTTGCATCTGTTGCAGGGCCGTCACACAAAGACTGGACAATTGGCTGCCATAAAGGTGATGGATGTCACCGAGGACGAGGAGGAGGAGATCAAGCTGGAGATCAATGTGTTGAAGAAATACTCAAATCATCGCAACATTGCCACCTACTATGGGGCGTTCATCAAGAAATCTCCACCGGGAAAGGACGATCAGCTGTGGCTGGTGATGGAGTACTGTGGCGCTGGCTCCGTGACGGATCTGGTTAAATCCACCAAGGGACAGAGCCTCAAGGAGGAGTGGATCGCCTACATATGCCGCGAGATCCTGCGCGGCCTCAGCTACTTGCATTCGAACAAAGTCATCCATCGGGACATCAAGGGCCAGAATGTGCTCCTCACAGACAATGCGGAGGTGAAGCTGGTGGATTTTGGTGTCTCGGCGCAACTGGATCGCACGATAGGCAGAAGGAATACATTCATTGGTGAGTCAGAGCTCCAACTGGTGTCCACCCTGTGGATTATTAACTGCTAAACATCTCTCTCTCTCTCTCTTTCTGTTCTGTCGCTATGCAGGTACACCCTATTGGATGGCGCCGGAGGTCATTGCCTGCGACGAGAATCCCGATGCCACATACGACAATCGATCGGATCTGTGGTCGCTCGGCATCACTGCCTTGGAGATGGCTGAGTCACAGCCGCCGCTGTGCGATCTGCATCCGATGCGTGCCCTCTTCTTGATTCCGCGCAACTCGCCGCCGCGCCTCAAATCGAAGAAATGGTCCAAGAAATTCCATGGATTCATTGACACGGTGTTGGGTGAGTCATCCGTCCATCTGCCTGCAAGGGAATCCCTGGCCTGGCTAATCGAGTGCCGCTTTCTTCTACATTTACAGTGAAGGACTACCATCAGCGGCCTTATACCGAGAATCTGCTGAAGCATGGCTTCATCAAGGATCAGCCGACGGACCGGCAAGTGCGCATCCAGCTGAAGGACCACATCGATCGCTGCAAGAAGCGCAAGCAGGAGAAGGAGCGCGAGGACTATCGCTACTCGGGCAGCGACAACGACGACGATGAGCCGCAGCTGGCGGGCGAGCATAGCTCCATTGTCCAGGCCCCGGGCGGCGACACCTTGCGCCGCAACTTCCAGCAGATCCAGGAGGGCCGTCTCGCGGCCGAACAGCAGCAGCAGCATCACCAGCTGATGGCCCATGCCCATGCGCAGGCAGCGGCCGACCATGCAGCCGCCCAGGCCCAGTTGCACCAGCAACAGCAGCGACAGGCAGCCGCGGCGGCGGCGGCGGCAGCAGCAGAGGCACATGCAGCAGCGGCATTTGCAGCGCAACAGGCACAGGCGCAGGCAGCGGCAGCCGCGCAACAGCAGCAGCAGCAGCAACAACAGCAGCAGGCACAGGCGCAACAGCCGCAGGCGAATCGACAGCAGAAACCGCCATCGGTAGGAGAAGTGGGATCCCTCTATCCCTGTCCCTTTAGTAGCCTCGATTTAATCCGATTTGAATTCTCCTTTGGCTCTGTAGCGCCAGCAGATCGAGGAGCCAGGTCCGCCGGCACGTCCACAAATACCACAGCGTCTGATTGTGGTGCCAGATCCACCGCATGCCAATCGGCCATTGCCACCGACCCCGAAGTGCGGCGGAGGAGGAGGCGATCAGCCAGCGGGTCAGACGCCACAGCAGCAGCAGCGCAACTCGCAGAATAACTTCAAGCCATCGGTGCGTATCGGTAGCAGGAGATTAACGCGGAGAGGCTGCTGATAACAGCTGCTCCTCTCTGGGGGGGGGAGGAAGGTCTTTCTAGAGCAATGACACTTGCAAAAGAAGAGCTCCAGAGAGGGGGGAGCTCCTCCCTAGAGGAAACATACAGAGATCCCTCCTTTGGATAGAATATTCATACATATATCTGCATATCCCCCCCGTAATGTTGCGTCCCCCCATTCAGAAGTAGTTTCGATTTTTATGTTTCGCTCATAAGTAATCCCCCAATTTCTTATTCTTCTTTTATTTTCATGTATTTTGTGCGCCTACATATATATATATATATATAATATCTATATAAATCTCTCGATTTATGATTTCAACTCATCAATTTCCCCCCGTTGCCGTCGTTCGTATCGTAAATCCAACGTATGATTTTCATTCAAACAAAACACACAACAACAAAATACACAAAACATTATAAAAACACACACACAAATAAAACAACAACAACAACCACAACAGTTACCACCAAGGAGACCTGAGGTATGTCTGTCCAACGACTTTCCGCTGAGGAAGCCGCCGCCTGTTGCATTTGTTCTTCTGTTTTCCTTTTTTGCGTTTAACTGCTTGAATTTTCCTATATACATATATATAGTGTACATTTCCATTGATGTGTGCAGTGCGTTAGAGAACTGCAGTTGGGGCTAGATTCAAGCGATCTGCACATAAATAAATGATTGTAAAATTATACAAAAAATTCAATTCAAATTCAATAATTCAGATATTCTGATTTAATGGATCGCTTTGAATATCCCACACTCAAAAGTTCTACAATGCACTTCATATAATGATTGTTTTCCATCCATCTGTAAAACCCTAAAACCACAAATCCCCTCCTATCCCAACCAACGTTTTGAAATCAAATTCGAAATTCATGTACAACTTTATATGGAGGTACAAAAAATATAAAATAAAATAAAACACTTTTGCACGTGCCACTAATACCACTTTTTAAACCCCAACCCAAATGATATCAAATTGATCCACAAACTAACCAAAAAAGTAGCAGAGACTGGTGTTGATTTTAAACTAACTTTAAATTGAGTTTTCTGTGTGATTCTAAGACCGCAGTTTTGGAATCAACTAAAGATCTAACGAGAACAATGTTTGCCGTCCACTAACGAAGCTTTCTAATCGAATCTACTGTTCCATTCCATGCAACGATCAAAGATTATAGAACACATTTGAAGAAACAAATGTAACGAAGAGAATGAGTTTTATAATCACTGCACTGATTTTTCTGCATCTGAAGCTAAATTTCTAATCGAATCTTTTTGCTCCCGTAATGAAATAATTATCTTCCTGATTGCCTAAACATTTCTAACCGAATCGAATCTCTGTAGCCCACAAATCTGTTCTTTATGCGGACGAAAGTTTTGCTAGCTTTCTGTATCTATAAGAAAGAACTCTTATGTTGAAGGAAAACCAATCTAATTCTCAATTATATTTCGTTCCCCCATGCCCCAAAAACAAAACAAAACAAAAACTGTGGTATTATGTGCAATCTACACACACAAACACACGACACACACACACACACGACACACTACATCACACACACGAACATAAACACACGAAAATCCTCCAAAAAAAAATGTTGTCCAAACAAATCGAAAACAAAAAAAACCGAAAACAACCGAAAACCGAAACAAAACAAATGTACTATATAAAACTGTAGGATCATTTGGATGTGTTAGCAGCACAATTAAATGAATTGGGCGTGGTCTCCTCCCAACAGCCGCAGCCACAGACAGCAGCAACAGCAGCCGGAGGTGCAGCCGGTGCAGGGGTACAGCAGCAGGCGGCCCAACCAGAGGCGCCACCACGCAACAATCGGGGGTCCAGTTCCGCTTCGGGTGGTGGAGGAGTAGGATCATCCGCATCGAAGCCAGCCGCCGTACTGCCGCAGCAGTCCAACAATCATCTGGGACAGCCCGTGAATCCGTTGGATCCATTGGACAGCAGCGATTCGGACAGCGAGCCGGATGAGCCGAACGATCGGGCCCGGAATGATGGCACTCTGTTGGCCAGCGATCCGCCCAAGCCGCTGTAAGTACCACACACACAAAGAAGGGGGCGTGAAAAACAAAACAAAATAAAGAAAGAAAAGCATTTGCAAGTAGATCACGTATCAATCATCTCTCTATCTCTCTCTCTCTGGATACTAACCCAAACTTCACTACATTCTTGTCTCTCACTTGTTTAAACAATCCATTTTACACCCTACACCTTGAAACGATCCCAATTGAAACTCACTTCCATTACAAAAACCACCAAAAAACCACACCAAAAAACCACACCAAAAACCACACCGAAAACCCACCTAAAATAACCTGCCATCAAAATTCACACTATACCCACACCAAAACCAACAAAATCCCATCAAAAATCCACCTCAAACACATTAAAATCCTATATCAATCCACCAAAAACACTCACATGAAACCCACCTGAAATCCCTTTCCCAATCCCATTCATTTTCATTCATCAACAAAACGATTTGCCGCCCCTTTTTTGTTTGTTTTTCGTTTGGTTTTCCGTTTTGTTCAGACCCGAATTTTCATATAGGCCTGGCCTGGGACCCGTCTCCGAGGATGGCAATACGACAACGCCGCTTGGCAGCCATGGAAGCGGAGGACCGCCCAACCGGCCACTGCCCCCAACGCCCGACGACGATGATCAGGCAGGAGATCGTACGCTGATCATGAAGCGCGTAAGTACTGCTAAAATAAGTGGAAAACAATCCGAGAAAACCGATCTATACTTTCTTTATTTCAACATATATACGTACGATACGGTATATGAGTATGATTCTATCGTTTTAGTTTAGTTTTTAGTTTCGTATTGATTTAAATGAAGAAAATGAGATCTAAAATGAATATCGGGGGTGAAATCAGTGGAAGATATAGGACAGGCCCCCCCCGCCCCCGAGTCGTTAATGCGATTGTACAAATTGTAAACTATAGCTTTTGTAGGGTTAAAGGAGCCAATCAATCTAATCAATCCAACAATCAAAACAATCAATGAAGCGTAATATAAATCTAAGTTTTTTCTACTTTTGACTTTTGGTTGCGGTTTTCCTTTTTAGATACAACTTTTTTCAAAACAGTTTTTTAATTTTTTTCATTTAAGGTTTAGCTTAAAATATATATTTCTCTTTTACTTACTAAATTTTTATCAGAAATAATTTTATTAATTTTATAATTAATTTCTCTATATATATTTTTGAGTAATTTTTATTATGGCGTAAAAAACAGTGTGAAATCTTTTTCGTGAATTATTCTTTTGAAACAAATTTTGATTTTATTGTGTGTAAAAATATTTATCGTATCCTGATTGAGCAAAAAATGTGTGATGTTTGCATCTATGAAATAATATACATATGTATTTCTGTATTTATCCGTATCTACATAAATATATCTATCTATCCATCTATCTATATATATGCACTGGTGCGCATAGAATGTTTTACACCGATCGAAGCAAATCGAATGTTGTATATATACATATATAGAAAAAGTATTGCACCCCAAAAACCAAGACAAAAAAAATACAAAAAAATCGATATCTCACACAGATACAATACACTCACACACACACTCGCATAAACATACATATAGTATATACCTACATCCATGTCTATAGAATGGAGAGAAGATGATCTTTTCGAGAAGGAGAATTCATGAAAAATGTTACATGCTGTTGTGGTGGGGTGGGGCATAGAATCCTCCCTTTAGATCCAATATTTAATCGCCTCTAAGTATGCAACAGACAACAACAAACAAAAACCAAAATACTAAACACACAAATTCTTCTCTTGCGCTGCTACTTACAACAACAACCAACCAACAAAAACAACAACAACAACTACTACTCCTACCCGAAACAACCCCCCTTCGATAAACCCCCCGATCCATGCAACAAACACACACACACAACAGAAACTCGAACAGAATATAAATCGCCTGCAAAAGTCGGCATCCGCTGCCGCTGTGCCACGAAAGGAGGAGGCAAAGCTGCTCAGGGACTGGGACTTTGATCGATTCTTTTCGAAGAGCGGAGCGGGCAGCACCAGCAATGGAGCGGCAGCACCAGTAGCAGCACCACGTGGCAGTGGCAGAGCCAGCGGTGGCAGTGGAAGTGGAAGCAGTGGCAGCCCCACAACGACGGCCAGCCTCACTCGTAGCTCGCAACAGAGCACGCTCAAGGTGGAGACGAAGCTGCAGAGGGCCAGTGTGGCGGAGGCCATCACCAGGCCAGTGCCCAGGGGCTATCAGCCGCTGAAGGGTGCAGGTGCAGGTGCAGGCGCTGGCGCTGGCGCAGGCACAGGTGCCACAAGTATTGCCAAAGAACGGGGAACTGCCGCTGGAGCCGCAAGCAGCAGCACTTCAAAGTCGCAGCACAAACGCCAGGAGTCGGACTCCAAGCTGCCGATGAATTTTGTGCGCAGCTTTAGGCGTGAGAACTCTGACTTCTTTCCGCTAACCAAACGCCACTCTGCAGTGCTGAGTGGCACCACCAGCAGCAACAACAGCAGCAGCAGCAACAGCGGCGGCACAGCCTCCACACAGCAGCTGCAGTCGCCACAAATGGTTCAAGCCAACCAGCGAGCCAGTGCCATGTACCAAAGGAACAGCATTTACAACAGCAGCAGCAGTGCCACAGCCAGTGGCAGCAGCAAGAGCAAGACCACCTCTCCAGCAGCAGCAGGAGCAGGAGCAGTGGCTGCCAAGTCGGGAGCAGGAACTCCTGCCACTCCTGCCACCAAATCCAGTTGGGCGAATCTTGATTTCTTGCGTCCGCGTCGCGAAAAGACTGAATCCGTCATTGTGTTGCAGAATGCTGCATCACGAGCGCATCAGCAGCAACAGCAGCAACAGCAGCAGCAGGCGCAACAGCAACAGCAGCAGGTGCAACAGCAGCAGCAGCAGCAGGTAAACGTTCTCAGCTCGCACAAACAAACAAACAAACAACAACTCCAACAATCAACCTTCAGAAAAGGCAAACAAACATTTATTTGAAAAGCTGCTACACCACAAAAAAAAAAACAAGAAAAAAAAACCAAAAGCATATATCGTTCTTCCATTCCAATTGTGTTTTGTCTTGGCGCCAGAAATGTAAACGTAAACCAAACCCAAACTACTTAAAAAAAAAAACAAAAACAACAAAAATGTTTTAAATTTACCATCGCTCGCTTTCTTCCATACTCACCCAACACAACACCACACACTCGACACACCACACCACCAGGCTCGAACACGCACCTGCGATACCGCTGGCACTCGTATTGTTAACAACATTTGCACTAACTGCCTCGTAAATAACACTCAAACACACACACACAAACACGCATCTGTTCCTAATCAAAAACGATGGAAAATTCTGTGGGGAAACAATCGTTCAAGAACCAGAAAATGCTACACCCTTGCATATTCATTTTTCATATTTACTGCTGCTTGTTGAGACTTTCGCTTATAATTTAGTTATTATCAGAGAAAAGTTAAATTTCCCCTCAAACGATAATTCCAGTCATGGTGATCTAGTACATTAGAAAATTGACATTTCCTGTCATCTATGGGTATTACGCAGCAGCAGAAATGCTGTGTAAAGTTACAGAAATACAACTTGAAAACTGAGGGACTTTCGTGCATTAAAACAGACAGAAATACGGACGAACATTGACTAAGATTACTCTCTCAGTTTTGTTGATAACGAGGGGCATTGCTGCATTACGCGCGGAACTATTCGACTTTCTTAACACCCTCTGCAAGGGGTATAATAAGGCAAAACTCATTTCGTATTATGTGTTCACATATTGTTGCATATATTAACTCGTATCTTTTCATTGCTTGAGCATGTTTTGGTTTTTATTTGATTTATTTTGGAATATTTAATGCATTTTTCATTTGTATGATCATTGTAAGATTTAAGCTACATCCCCCAGAACCCTAATTAAGTCTCTAATCTCTAATACTAAGCGTATTTGGGCTAATGTGCACTTAATCGATTGCTTTCCAACTGGTGAACAGTCTCTAGTCTGTGGTTAAAGTCAATAAACAAATGTACTTAACTTTAATCGCAAACACACAAATAAGAAGCAAAATTATCGAATGCTAATGAGATGTGATCCATTCAATAGAATAGAGTAGTGCAGGTTGAAGTTTTTTCTATACTTTTATCTGCTTGAAATCTTTGATTCCTAAATATATTCATTTGAGGGTGGGTTTTAGTGGGTTCTAGTGAGAATAGTGAGAGTTTAATTTAATTTGGATTTGGTGTGGATGATTTTTGTAAGAGTATTAATTGTTTGTTTCTAACTTTGAGATTTTCTACGGTGGTTAAAAATTTGATAGTTTGTATTAGAGATAACCAAAGATTATAGAACACATAAACCACACATCATACGAGTATTATGTGTGCATGGCTGACTAACAGACACGAAGAGGAAAAGCTTACGCTATCAATCCCTTCGTTTGACTTCTTACCTCACGTTTTGCCACCGCAGATCATCTATGCCATTTCTATGTTCTATAATCTTTGATTAGTACAGATAACCTATACAGTGGAATCTCTATCACTGCCAGTTTTAACTACATATGTAAATTATCCTGCTGTTGTGCTCTGCTCTCTGTAATATCATCTTCAACCAAAAATTCTACTGCTTAATGCTACAAAATTGTTTTAAAGCTTTTCTGTGCAAAGACGAAACTTGAAAATCAATTTAAAAAAAAAATCAATTAAAAGTTTGCTGGTTTGGTAAATGAATGAAAAGTGAATTAAGAAAAGAAAATATACGCCTATACGCCCTCCCAAACCCGCCCCCAAAACCACCTCGAATTGTTCTTGCAACTTGAGCAACGTTTGCCTGCTGAGTGCCGCGCGGAATGTGTTGCTGCCCCCCCTCGATTTGATCCACATAGTTTAAGTGCTTTACATGTCTAGCTTTAAAACAATTTTGAAACCATACCAAAAGAAAGAGAGAGAGAGAGAGAGTACTACGTACATATATGTATTAGATTGTAAGCTCTATGAAATAGTAAATGGATATTACACGCACAAGCCACCCACCCAACCGCACACACACTCTCTCCGTTCGACTATATCTTTATATATATCTGTATATCCATGCGAGGCTTTCGTAGAAGAAGGGGACCTATCCACCATATCCATTTGGCGACCTTCAGTGTCTCTCATTGGCATTCATTTATTTTGTGCTGCTACGTTCTTCGTTTTTTGATTCATTTGTTGTTTCTTATATCTGTTCGTTACTCCTCCTACTCAATCTATCTGTTTATCTATCTATCTATCCTCCCATAGACATTCTCTATAACCCCCCCCACCCCCATCCCCACTACCTAATTTCATTTTCAACCTCTATTCGAACCCCCTCAAAGTGTGTTTTACTTTGCTCTATACTAAACTGATTTTTGTTCCATCTTTCCGTCCCATCAGAATCGTGGAGTTGGCGGAGTAGGAGGCAGCGGCGGCGGCGGCGGCGGTTGCAGCAGCGGAGTTGCAGCCGATGGCAGCGTTTTGGGGACACCCGGAACCCGGACCAGCAGCGTACTGCCCGATCTGCTTAGCCAGGCATCGCCGGCCACACCGCCACGCCATGACAAATCATCCAGTGAGGAGGTGAGTAATACCAACAATAATCATACATACATATCATATATGGGCAATAAATATCATACTTTTGTGTGTTCTACTACCTCGTTGTACTTTTTGTTTTTAATTGATTATTTCATTGTGTTCGTAACCTTTGTGAGTCCTTACCTTATTTATGACTTGTCTTAATATCGCTGTCTGTTCCGAATCGTCGCGATCCACATTGCCATATCGAGTCATGCGCATTGTCTTTGTCTTTGTCATCAGAATCTTGTCCACAGATGGGAAGCGTTTTAAAGTACAAAGTACCTCCGATTAGATAAGAAATGATCAGTGCCAGTTCTTAAATTAATGCGAAAGTTGAGGAACTACATGAGGGAATCGTAGACTAAAACGTGAATGTAGAAAGGAGATTAGGAATCGCCATAGAGTTCCAAGTATTTGCACTTTTAAAGATTTCCCCTTATCCATACTGCACAGTGGTTCGATTACCTACTAACATGTAAACTCAAAAACGATATGTACTTTTTTTTTAGTATTCCCTTCCCATATTTTGTTTACATTTTGTGATCCTCAAACCCCACTAAAAAATACCCATAACCCCGTAACTAATTCCCAAAATCAATGGACGAGAATAGCATAAAAATAAACATACATACATACATACATACTTATTTGAAAATATATATTTCTTTGACGTGGGAGCAAAGTTTCATTATGAAGAGAGTGTAAAACAATGAATTGGTCGACAATTTTTAGAAAAGTATTTAAAAGTAAATTTGCATGAAGCATGATATTAAACAAAATATAGTAAAAATCTAAATTAAAACCAAAAAAAAAAATCAAAGAATGTTTAACCCCCCAAAAATTTAAAAATAGAAAAAAAAAAACACAGCGTTTAAACAAATTTCTTCTTCTTAATTGTGCTTTGTCTTTCCGCAACGTTTGAGCTGATGGCCACTACGATATATTCTAACCAATTACAAATCAATTACCAATCAAATACCAAACAAACAAAACATTACAATAGTAAGTATATGAAATAAACAAAACAAAACGAAACAAAACAAAACCAAAACCCCTAAAAACAAAAACAAAACCAACAAAAAAGCATAGCTATAGCTCCCAAAAAAATACTCTTCTTTTGTATAATTTTACTCTCTTTACTCCCAACATTTTGCTACCAAACAAATACAAAGAAAATACATTTGTGTATACATTACATAGCTTATAGACTTTATATATTTCTCAATCGTCAATTCATTTTCACAATGTGCCTGCCACATTCCCTCTGTTTGTGTATCTTATAAGTTCTTTCAAATGGCAAAAGGGAATTCCCCCCCCATACAATTATCTGCACTATAGGAATGCCTTTCAGTTTCAGTTCCAGTTACTTCTCCTTCTCTCCTCTGTACATACAATGCCATCTCTTTTTGATATCAATTTCACATATTATTATTTACCATTGGAGTGCTGTATGTGGCCCACTGTACGGGCTGTCATTGTCACTAACATTTCGTCAACAGCAGATCTGCCTACACACATACCCAAATCTACTGGGGAAAATATATCCCAAAAGATTTTTATTTCTTTTACACACACAACATAATTACGCTCAATATTTGTATACCATTGGCCTCAGGGGAAAGACTAAACACATATCCATTTTATATATTATTTAACATTTTCACGTTTCCACAAACTGTTAACAAGAATGAGATTCCTTTTTTTTTTGGCTATAGTTTCAATTGTAATTATTCGTTAGTTTAAGCATTCCTTAACCCACACAAACCACACGAACCCACACAAACCACACGAACCCACACACTCGCATCCACACCTTTGTAATGCACACCACACACGCACAAAGAAACATCCCAACACCCCAAAAGCATGTTGTAATTTATTTAATAAACTTTATTCTTTTTTTACATCTCCAGACTAATTTCAATTTTTTCTTTGCACTTTTTCTATTTTTCTTTTTCTCTATATAATTACCAAATAAAAACAAACAAAAAATCAATCAATATAAACAAATCAAACAAATAATCGTTAATCGAATCAAATCGAATCGAAAATCGTATATCGATATCACGCAGTATCAAGCGGCCATCAGTTCATCCGTGCATTCCACGCCATCGAAATCGTTTATCGCTAGCAGCGGCAACGGAGCCGTCGGTGGCCATGGCCTTGGGGGTGGTAGCGTCGTCGGTGGTGTGATTATTAGCAGCAGCAATAATTCGCCACAGTCGACGATATCGCTTGCCTCGTCCTCGTCGAATTCGCGACAGAACTCGCCAAAGAATTCGATCAGTAAGACGCGTTCCTCCAGCAGTATTACTAATTTATTGCACAAATCTGCTTCTTCCTCCTCTGCGAACATACACCATCTGACGCCATGCTCGTCGACCTCATCGAATGCCCCGCTATCGGCCTCGTCGATCGCCCACTTGCCACCGCACGCGTACGCGCTGCAACAGAAACAACGCAGTTTCCTTACCTTCGGTTTCGGGGCCGGCGGCTCCGGCCCGTCGCGTCGTGAGTCGCACGTGAATGTCAATGTGACGCCCACCTCTCACGAGGCGGCCAACGATACGCCCGAGATCCGTAAGTATAAGAAGCGCTTCAATTCGGAGATACTCTGTGCGGCGCTATGGGGTGTCAATTTGCTGATTGGCACAGAGAATGGCCTGATGCTGCTCGATCGTTCCGGCCAGGGGAAGGTAAGAACATCATTATAGTACATAGGACTCGAACTACATGGAAACTATACGCTAATACACTAATGCATTGATTTGCAGGTCTATCAACTCATCTCAAGACGCCGCTTCCAGCAAATGGAAGTGCTAGAGGGTCAAAACATATTGGTTACCATATCCGGCAAGAAGAATCGCGTGCGTGTCTACTACTTGTCCTGGCTTAAGTCGAAAATCTTGCGCACCGATGGACTCTCCGATGTGAGTCCGAGCCGAATATCCCCAACGGAATGTGTATTTGTAATTTGTATGTTTAATCCGATAGCAAGTGGAGCGTCGCAATGGCTGGATTAATGTGGGTGATCTACAAGGTGCTGTACATTTTAAGATTGTCAAATACGAAAGGATTAAGTTCCTAGTGATTGCATTAAAAGACTCTATTGAAATATATGCATGGGCTCCCAAACCATATCACAAATTTATGGCATTTAAGGTACGTCTCTCACTCTCTTTAAGTTTATTTTGTAATAACAATTTACATATGTTGATTTATCGTAGAATTTTGGTGAATTGGAACATCGCCCGCTTTTGGTCGATCTCACAATTGAAGATCAGTCGAGACTGAAGGTGATTTATGGCTCGGCCGAGGGTTTCCATGCGGTTGATTTGGATTCAGCTGAAGTATACGACATATATCTTCCCAAACATGTAAGCTTTAACCGACTGGGAGACGACATTCTTTGCCCGTGAATTAACCAATTACTTTCAGACTCAGGGTGCAATCATTCCGCATTGTATTGTGGCGCTTCCGAACTCCAATGGGATGCAACTGCTGCTGTGCTACGACAATGAAGGTGTCTATGTGAACACTGTGGGTCGTGTTTCCAAGAATATTGTCCTCCAGGCAAGTAGTACTACTCACATAGCGATAATCCGTTAACCATTGATTATGACTAACACTTGGTTTCTTTTGTTTTCATTTTGCAGTGGGGAGAGATGCCCACCTCAGTGGCATACATTGGCACTGGGCAAATAATGGGCTGGGGCAACAAAGCAATAGAGGTGAGTGTGCATTGAATAGAAATCCACTTTTAAATGGTTTTTAATGGCATACCGTTTGTTGTTGCAGATACGTTCCGTTGAGAGCGGCCATTTGGATGGTGTGTTTATGCACAAGAAGGCGCAGCGCTTGAAATTCCTTTGCGAGCGCAACGACAAAGTATTCTTCAGCAGTGCCAAAGGTGCTTCATCGTGTCAAATCTACTTTATGACGCTCAACAAGCCAGGCATGGCCAATTGGTAAAGCACTCTGCTCTGCTCTAATGATCTTGGCAGCCATCGATCGACCCAACCCAACCCAACCCAACCCAAAAGGCGATCGATTTGCTCAACCAGCAATGCATAAAACATTTTCTTCTTATTTTACAACAAAGCAACAAAATATCTAAAGAGAACATACACACCCACACAACACCCACACATAACGAAGATAATTAGTGAAGTTAAAAGTTAAGTGAGATGAGATGAGATAATGAAGATGAAAATGATATCCTATAGAGAAGAGAAACAATTCAAAACACCAACATTCATCACCACACCACAAACCACACAAACAATCATGAACTTGTGCTTATGAAAATTCACCACGACAACGTTTCAATTAGTAAATGTGCTAAGAAAACTCGATCCACTCGGAGGCGATGTGCGAAGCGAGCCTATATATATATATTAAAATAATCTATTTAATATTTAGAAACGAAAATGTCAAGCTCACTCGCAGAGGTTTTTTCGTCAGAACAGATCGGAAAGGAACGGAACGGAAACAGAAATCAACGATCTATATCCTTTCGATGATGTATGTATATTGACGTTACATAGCTGAACCCTGAGTCCCATAGATGGTGTGCTGCTATCCACTATCCAGATGGATCCACACACAATCGCAAACACACACAACCACACACACGATTCAAATCCATTTCAAATGTCGTTTCGAGTATGATTTCGCTTTCAAGTTAAACTTAAGTTGAAAAAAAAAAACAGGCAACGCAGCAACCGAAAATACACATATGTATATCGAATTTTTGCAATGGAAAACCACGTATATATATATAGTATATATTAATGAATAAATATATGCAATTAGTTTTTGTTCTTGGTATTATCAAATAGAATTTATTTGTGCGTTTCTGATTAATGAAAGTGTGGAAAGCAGAGGGAAATTTATTGTCTGTATGCTCATTTTTATGGAGAACAAAGCAAAGCAAAGCAAAATAAAAAAACGCCATTGTAAAAACTAAGTGATAAAAACAAAGTAAAAAAAATTAAATAATATTAGAGCAGAACGAATGTTATAAGCCGCAGCCGGAGCAATTATAACTGATTTAATGTAAAATAAAGCCGAAAGCAACACAAACAAAACAATGCTTACAACAATTGATGGATAATTAATGTAATTGAAAGAAATGACGGATGCACCATGACGTTTATAAGGAGAGCGCTACCTTATAATAAAACCAATTGGAAGGGAATTACAAACGAGAAATTAGTTAAGATGCATTTTTTACTGAACTTTTATACAGAGCAATGAAAATGAGAAAAACTAAAAACAAGGAAGAAACGAAGCTAATCGAATTGAATCGGGTAGAAGAAGAGAAGCATAAATTAAACCAAAATTCTATAAATCGTAGCATGTTAACAATGATAAAAACCAATTAACAAACAATCTCCTTCGCTTGTTGTACTGTGGGTGCATTTCCTTTGTGTTTTTAACAAGCTTCAATATTAAAAGTGGTCACGTTGCAATATATCTGAATATCTCTAATTTCCCCACACAATGAATGGATTATTTTCAAATATTTTAAATTAGATGGAGTCTAGTTTTTGTGTTGTTTTCTTAAATATCTCTCAACCTACATCCCTCCCTCCCTCGATTCCTCCAACACACAGCAAAAGGAATCGGAACGTAGTACACACCGTCTCATTATGAAATATTATATTTAAAATATTGTTTGTTTTTGTGTTATGAAAATGATTGTATTGTATGTCCCATTACCCCGTATCTAATAATGTTCATCAAAACGAAATGGAAAACAAAGCTGCACTAAAATGCAAATCTAAAAAACAGCAGAAAAGCAAATGAATAAAAGAATTAGTAATAAATGCTTACTTTATTTCTAAAATAAAACAAGTAAAATGATACAGAAATGAATGTAAATCTAATTATTATATATATATAATCTCAAAATTAAAAAGAAAAAACTATATGGAGCGTGGTTTAATTTATTAGTTTCAAGTATTTGGTGTCTGATCCCAGTCGGGCAGCGAGTCTCAATATCACCTGGCAATACCTAAACTACAAATCTACACACCTTGCTATGAATCGCCTTTTGGCTGCCCTGATTTATTAAAAAGAAACTCCAAGCTTGAAAAATCAAAGTTAGTTATATTTTTTAATTTAAATTTAAAAATGCGTTAAGCTGAACTATTTTGTGGAACCGGAACCATTCGGCAAAGTGCCGCCAAATATAAACTTCATCATCGGTTCATGTACAAAATTCCGATAAATTTTCCACTTTCTTGACTCATTTCCTTATGAATATGTATATATTTACTGGTATGTATTAATACTGTAGTGTACTATAAAAAATTATATTACCATCGATCTAACTGGTGCCTTGGTATATTTCTTTGGTATTTTTGCAACTCATACTTGAAGCGCAAAAATGAGTTTGCGAGCGAAAGCTTGGAACCGCACGGGTTATGGGAGGAAAGGTATGGACAAGAAGAATAAGCAATTCATAAGCAGTATTATTTTCCGCACCTAAGTTTGGTTTATTATAAAAATGAGATGATATGTTTCTGAGGGTCGGGCGGTATATTTTGTTATTTTTTTTTTTTTATTTACTGGTTACTGGTTCTCGGTTTCTGAGGTTTCTGAGGTCACTCGAAAAAACAAATCAAGTGAAATATTTATTTTTCCAAATATTAAGACACATTTCAAATTGACCGCCAAACTCAATTTAGCGCACCAAAAATACTGACATTTTTCGTTCTCAATTCGTGGAGAGTTTGCAAAATTTGCTCTCAATTCGTGGAGAGTGCTTTCTTTTCAGTGGAGAATAGAGTGTTTTTGTGGAGACTTTCCCCTCATTTTCGTGGTGTGGCAGCATGTTGCTGAAATTTTTCCCATACAAAATCAAATGTATCTTACGGGAACGCGTGTGGAATAAAGATTCATTGTTGCGTCATTCCATGCGCGTTCACGTATGATACATTTGATTTGCATGGGAAAAATTTCAGCAACATGGGGGAAATGAATAAGCAACATTGTTGTGCAACTTTGGCACGAAATGAGCAACATATCTGAATACCTTGGGAAAATGGATATAATGGACTTGAGATATTGCTTGTAATATCAGGCTCCAATTAATGCAGAAACTACTCAGGCTTTGTTTTCAAGATATTAACTAAATTTGGCAGCTCACGGGTTCCAATAATAGGTATCAGAACCGGGATAAATGTATTTATAACACACAAACATGTGCATTAATATAAAAATATAAAATCATAAATAATGTTTCACTTTAGCTTGGAACAAAACAATTAACACCAATTAAAAGAAATAAGGTATACAAAAGTACATACGCATAGAAGATACTTGGTTGACCAGCAACACTGACGTCACATTTAGTCAACATTTACGTTTTATGCTTTGGCCGCTTTTGTTTGAACCTTAATATGTAAACAATCCAATGAAAAAGAGTTCTAAAAACTAACCAATGCTGAACAAAATTTATGTATCTATCGGATAAAATTATTTGTTAAGTGTTGAGAGGGCCAACTAGCTAGTAATATTAAACGGAATATCAAAATCGAGGAATATCAACGTCGAATGTTTTGAAAAAACAATGGATACTATCGTGATAGTATCGGGCTCAAATTGTTATTAAAAAACCATTGAAACTTTTTAGGAACTTGTCCATTGTAAAAATTAGATGCCACCTGTCGATTTTTTTTACAAATTTGTCTTCGTATTTTATAGCAGCCAATCCAAACATATCAAAAGCGCAACGACTGTAGCTCGATACTATCATGATAGTCGGAAAACCGTCGATAGTAGAGACTAGCAGTAAAATATCGATACTATCGATAGTGCCCTCGATGGATTGACACCTCTACCGGCTGGCCCCGCCAAGAAGTGTATAAAGTGTATATATAAAAGTGTAGCGCGTGCGTTGAAAGCCCCAATAACAAATTTTGGCTCTCGCAGGGCATATTGGTATTGCAATAATACCAGTTCAAAAGTAAATATCGGTTAAAAAGTGCTAGTTTTAGTTATAAATCCAATCCAAATCCCGTGTCTCGTTGATGTTTTTTGTGGTGGTTTTGCTTCTTCTTTTCCCTCCCCCACCCTGTTGAGGCTGCTCGATGCTGTGGCAAGGCAAAAAGAGAGCGAAAGAGAGCTGATAATTCGCCAGGCTGGCTTTTGCTGATTTAACATGTATTTTTATCCGTACATAATCCATGTTTGTGTGTTCAAATCGATTACATCGTCTGCGTAGCATCCAATTTTGAGAGAGAGAGAGTGCCACCAAGAGCAGAAGATGAATGTAAAACAGAAACACGCGTTTTTTGCAACATAGATAAGTGTGTGAGAAAGAGAGAGAGACAGAGGGAAGAGAGCGCTGCGGCATAAATAATGGTGTGATGTTTTTTCAAAGCATAAAATAAAACAATCCAAAAAACCGCTAGGGCCACGAAAAGTTTCACTAGAAATTTATGAAAGCGCTGCGAAAAAAACCGGATATGTTAAGCTTTGCCGTTAAAAGCGAAGCTTACAGCAAAATGAAATGACTACGTTGGTGTGCGAGTGAGATAGAGTATGTGTGTGAAGTCGCGTGTCTGGCATGCAATTAGGAATTCAAATATTTCCCACTCCCTTATGCCGGCCCGCTGCCACCACCGGCACCGCTTCTGCTTATGCTTTTCGAACGAGAGGATGGCCACCAGACTGTCGCTCTCCCACTACCACCACCACCCACCCACCCACCCACACACTCAATCGGCTCTAGTGATAGTTGTTTGTGTATCTATGAACGCACAGAAAACAGAGATGAAGGTGTGAAAAGGAAGATGACCATAAAGCGTGCGCCATTCATGAATGGGATGCACTTGTGCGGGCGACTGCAGGCGGCAGAGCGAGATGGAGAGAGTGCTAATGGCTGATGCTGGTGAAACAACGGTTTTATTTTTGCAAAATCAATGGAATCCAGGGGAAGGAGGTGTCAGGTGGACCAAAGGGGAAAGGAAGGTCGCCAAGGCAATCTGAGGTCTGAGGAAATTTATGCGCGACAATGCGCGCTTTAAGCTTGAGAGTTTGTGTTTACATGTTCGTGTGAGCGGGAGATTAAAGTGAATTGAAGTTAAAGCTTACAAAAACGGGTTGGGCTGGGTTCGAAAAATTCCCCATTCCGAGAGTGGAATTAAAATGCAAGGCATAGTGGCATAGGCATAGTCTCCAGTGAAACAATATACACTATCCATTCCATTTCAATCTAATCGAGAATCTAAAATCGACTTTCCCCACAGCTACACCTGAACCAGCGCCAGAGCCAGAACCAGAACCTGATCCCAACATAATAACCACCAGCAACGCACCAGACCACCCACCACACCCACCAAAATGATCAACATGGACATTAGCGTGACGCCCAACTACTCGTATATTTTCGATTTCGAGAACGATTTCATACACCAGCGGACACGCAAATGGATGCTGGAGAACTGGACATGGGTGTTCTACTACTGCGGCATCTACATGCTTGTGATATTCGGTGGTCAGCACTTTATGCAAAATCGTCCAAGGTGAGTCTTAAAAATACCTTATATACATATTTATGTATGTATGTATATGCACCTAATAGCTTAAAAACACAACAGAGACATGTGTTTCCCAGCCCATTCCAGCTTCGGTGCAGAGTCTGCATTATTCTCATGTCTCAAGAACTTTTGCATTGCTTGAACCTTGACCTGGAGCTCTCCGCCTGTCTCTCCCCCTCTGTCTATATTATCTCTTTTGTGGGATTGTTCTCCTCCGCTAATTGCAATCACACATCTCCAACGCCCACATGGAAATTTGACTTTGACCAGCAGCTGCTGGCAACCGTAGTTGTTCTCTAACGCATATCTATCTCCCTCTACAGTACATTAACCGGCTATAGGAGTAGGTCTGTCTCGCTCCGACAGCCCGCTGACTTCATTCAATTTTCCGTGAGCCATAACTATTTATGCAGGGTACTCCCAGCGAACATGGGTATATTGTACGCTCCATTTTGCGAGGCTGGGTTTGGTGCAATTTAGAGTAAACTATTTTTACAAGCATATAATAGCCCGCTATGAATGTCATTTAGATGGGGTTTGTTTTTGCTATATAGACATAGATCTCTGATTATATATTAGAATCATAATTATATATAGACAGGTGTTAATCAACAAAAAGCATCCCCAATTGCAATCTATCAATATTTATCATCTGCGAGTACATCTGCTTCAATTGATGGGTATCCGATTGGCGTAATGCCGAATCATTTCCCTTCTGATTTGCTTTTTTGTTGCTTTCATTTAATTTCTCGTATGATTTGAGAGCACAAGTGTGCGATTTTTGTAGTCGCGGGCAGCTGTTGAGTTTCACCATGTAATTATATAAGATTACAGCTAATCAATATCTTAATATTAAGCCGTCAAGGCATGCCGCCCCTCGAGAGTCCACTCCAAGCCTGACAGTCACCCGACAATCGAACGTCGAATCACATTTCCACTTGCGAACAAAATCACCGGAAAAAGATTTACCAAGCAGGGCGCACATGCAAAGGGAAAGATAAAACCAAAACGAAGCTAGTTCCAAAAGTTTTCACATCGTATTTTGCAATTTTCAGAAATGTAAGCAAGCATAAGCAAACCGTGATTGTCGCTGTGATTGTCTGTGCTGCGTGTTTGACGATTGTTTCGTTTCGTTCCGTTTTGGTTCTGGCTCTGGCTCATTCTGCCTTTTGTTTTGCTGCTGTATCTTTCCCTATTTCTAATTGTCGTCATCAAGTTTTGTGACCAAATTAAGTTACGCTCGCGACATGCCATCTATGGGGGCTTACTCCAGTCTTTTCGTTTTTGGTTAGATCATAATTTGCACGGACTGTCAACTGTTTTGGGATGGTTTTCTGCCCGTTTAAAAGGATATATTCTAGAATTTTCGTACAGCTTGTAAAGCTCTGTAATTACTAGGAAGGTTCTATGGTAGAACACATTTTTGAGACCCACTTTATGTGGGTCTGTGAAGCGTTTTTACAGCCTTGACAGCTTGATTCACTCATTCAAATCTCAATAGATAAACCTTAAGCTTGAACTCATCACTTGCCAACCCGAAAATACTTGTATATAATATTTAGTTTCACATTCCATGCACACACGCCCCTTGAGTTTGAAAGAGGCTTGGCCCTTGGCTCAGACATTAGATGGATTGGCTGGATCTGTCGGCAATTTTTTGTTAACTTTACTTTACACTTTAATATTTTGTGGAGATGCCGTTTAAATATTTACGCTCATGCCGCGGATAGACGAAAGCCAACAAAATGTACAGAAAGGTGTGAATTGAACGCAACAATCCGGGAAGTAGGGGTGTGGGAGCTTGTGGGGCACTCGATAGAGGGTCGGTGAAAAGTGCTTGGAGTGGATTGTGGATCTTTGCCCAGAAACCTGCGTCACCTTTTTGGGGGGTAACTGCTGCAACGCCTCACCCACGTGCGCTTCAGCGTACTCTTAATTTTGGGTTTAGAGCTTTGAGGTCTGTGATTTCGTGTTTGTCCACTGATTCGGTGTAGATATCAAATCGCAACTACTATATCGCTATGCGCATACCTATAGACAGCGGACTGTTGCGTTATCAGTGGGACTGTCTCCGTGCTCCACGAGGCTTCAGCGCGGGAAAGGCCATCCGTCGCCCTCGGGGCACTGTGTATGGGGAACACATTGTTGTTATCAACCAGACCCAGGTACCGGCCCCAGCACCGTCGCCGAACACGAAACAGTGCGCCAGGCCTGGCAGTGCGCTCCCCAAACATATATTCCCCCACACACACATTTTTAGTGCTGTTCGGCCGGTCGTAATTGCTTATGATATCATTTGTGCCATGATTCAGAAGAAAAAATGTGCGAGGGATTGATTGTACAACGCATACAGTGGTCATTCCACAAGCGGATCGGCTTGTCTGCAAAGAAAATGTCTGGTGTATTCCTGTATTCCAATTTGTAACGCTGGAAAATTAAATACTTTTCGCTTATGAGAGCTTTCACTGTGCCTATATGTGTCCAATATGTGGGCTGCATTTGTACATCCATTCCATGCATATTCAAAGAGCAAACTACACGTAGAATTGGGTTACCATCGCACTGGCCTGCAGCCCCAAACCAACACCAGAATGGTGTTTTTTTTTTTCACCCACTTCAAGCAGCCATTAAAGTCATTAAACTGATTAGAATTGTGGTGCATACCAATACGATACCATGCCATGCCATGTCATATTGGTACCCCGTTTTACATACTCGCGTACTTCATACCACCGTTTCGTTTGAGGTACAAAGTACACACAGAACAGAAACTTCTCCTTCTCTCACTCTGGGGAGGGGAGCGCTTACGAGACATGCAAGAAGTGGGTGTGTCACCCCCATGCTAGGGTTAGACAATGCTACATTTGAAACAACTATTGGACAGGGGACAGAACAGGACAGGACCGGACATGATGACTGTACTACCAGGCAGGCAGGACATTCTATTTTGTAGATGTTCGTGTGAAAAAACTACACTGAACGAAACGAAAAATTGCAAATAAAAAGACACAGATAGAGAGAGAGAGAGTGTGTGAAAATATCTATTAAAGGGTTTGCGAATAATTTGTGGCTCCATGTGTGACATTTATCACTTGCTAGCCAAACGGTAAACTCTCTTGACCTGTGGCGAACCTTAGACTTTGAGTGTGTCTACTTTTTGGGAGTGCAAATTAATGGGCGTGCATACAAAAGTATCTGTAAATATATATGCATGTACACCAGTCTATGGAATGTGTATGCATGTGTGTGGATTGTATAATCATGTTATATTTTGATGAATTGAGTCATTCCTTGGCGTTCTTCCTGTGAAATTTCTCTGTTTTATTTTGTATCAGCAAATGAAATAATCGGAGCTCAGACAGTGGGCATGGGTGTAAGTGCACACAAGGGGCGGCAGAATTTGCCAAGAAACTATAAAAATAATATTGCATTTTTCACATTCATAAAATATATGTACACATATATATATTTTTTTTCATTTTTGCATATGAATGAAAGGGGTTACGCCCTTTCTAATGAAATGTCCACATTAATTTTATTATCTACATTTGCTTTGTAGTTTTAAGTACATACATATTTTAAATTTCAGACCGAACAACGTTAAAAAGTTCGACTTTTGGCTCCCACTTGCTGAAATGAGCCCCAGTACACGGCTTGTTATTTTATTTAATACTTAAATTCCTTAAAATATCACATATCCATATCAATGCATCTCAGCGGGGGCTAGGAATTGATTTAAAACACATAGTTTCTTGGTGAAAGATTCTTAGAATTCTTCGTAGATGCCGATTCTGGTAGACGCTTACCACTTGTTTTTTTTTTACCCGACCTAGTGTACACAGTACAGTGTACACCCTCCCACCCATTTAACCCCTTTGCTCTCTCTCGATATAATAATGTCCCTTAAAATGGGTTCCAGCACGCAATCCTCGTAGCGCACAGTGTGTCCAGAAAATGACTTGGGGAAAATGCGAATATGCGGAAGTTTTGCAATTGATTTGCAGCAATTGTATAACAATTTGCGAATTAATAGATAATTGCAGCGCAGCACAGCGCAGGCGATGACTTGACTTGACTTTGGGTTCAGCGTTTTGAGTGTGGGAAGGGAAGGGTGAAGAGTAGTGTCTGGTGTGTTGTGGGGTTGTCGTGTCGAGTTCAACAAATGCAATTACACTCGCAATTAGCAATTACAAGGCAGCATTTAGTAGACAATTACAGACCAAACAAAAAAATAAGGGAAAGAAATCATCGCCAGAAAGTGAAACTTTATTTGAATTTACTTTGTTGTTACTTTTTTATTCGGTGGAGACTACTTTATAGGAATGTGCATGCATACATATGCATATACTATAGATATGTGTGTATGTATGTATGTTTATGTATTAAAGAAGAAATTAACAACAACCGTTAAAGCAAACACAAGCAAGGGGAGTGGTGGAAGGTGAGTGACGAGCAAATCTGGTTAAAGTATGTCAACACAAAAAAAAAAGACCGAATTTCTTTATAGGCTTTCCACCTCTGGTTTGTCTCTTTGGATCTTCCGCCACGAGATCTCTCGCCGAAAGAGAGCGCTGTCTGTGTCTGTCTGCCCTTTGCTCTCGTTTCCTCTACAGCATCTTTTTCTCTCTCTCTCTCTGGAATCGTGGAATCATGCCACATTTACACTTTTACTTTCCACCTGCTTTCGTTCCGTTCCCCATCCATCGATAGCCCCTCATTAAATCCCAACTGGTTTTTGTAGCTACTAAATTTGGTATTTCTGTTGACAAAATTCTGTCATTTGTTGTGCTGCACTTGGAACCTGGCATATGTGTCACCCCTTACAGTAAACAAATAGTCATATACTCCCTGAAGCCCCTGGCCAGAACTTCCATGAAAACCTTAGTCAAGATATAAATTTAAAAAAAAAATAAAGCTTTTACGAATCAAGTAGAGCAATTTTGCATTGGGTTTGAGTTGAAACGAAGTTGAATCTAAATGTCGCGGAATGCCTTAGTATCTGCTTTTAGACTGTGATGTTTATACATAGTTCGTCAGAATTCTTCAGAACTCTACTTCTCTGCGATTGTGTGGGACCCTTGAACCCACTTATCTATTTGTCTTTCGTAAGCCTTTCACAACTTGGATAACAGTTTCAAAAATAAACTTGGTCACTGCCTGTGCGAACAACACCAATCTGTGTGTCTGTGAACCGCAAAGCATAATGAATAATAATTATAATGAATATAAATACAAAAAAATAAAACCAAAAAAAAAAACTTAATTAATGGCACAACATAATCGCCAGTCCCAGTTGAAATTTTGCAAGCCACAAACAAAAAGGTTGGCAAAAAACAAAACAAAAGAAAACTAAATGTGAGACAATGTCTAGCTATATATGTATGTAAACATATAACGATATACATATGTATATATGTATCATTCATACATACATATATACATAATTAAATATTTATAACTATATGCAAAAATCAACCTGTAAAGCCAATGCCAAAAACTAAACCAAACAATCGCGACAACCCTGTTAAACCCTGCAATAATAAACCGCACCGCCCCCCTGGCAACCACAGACAATAATCCCAGACTGCTTTGCCTTGCATAATGCTCTCTCTTTCTCGCTGTCTGTCTCTCATTTGACTCCCCTTTTTTATGCCTTCTTTTGTTTATATGTTTTGCCAAATACCGGTTTTCACTCTCTCTCTCTCTCTCTGTCTGTGAGACTGCAAAATTTCCGCTCCGCTCCTCTCTCTCGTTGCTTATGCAATTTTTCGCTGAAAGAAAAGAAAGTTCCACTCCACACACACACAGAAAAAAAGAGATGCCGATGCCCTGCCAGTCATAATTACTCAGCAAATATTAAAATATATATTTTATCGGGCAGATCGCAAACACCCAACCGGCGGTGGTCATCATCCAGCAGCGCTCCCCAACACAAAAGTAGGCGCCGGTTCCTGCCGCCAAATGGTGTCCGTGCCGGTAGAGTTGGGGGCGACCTGTGCCCGTGCAAAAATTTAGGCTTCAAGGAACGGCTTTTGAGGGCCGTCCCTTTGCCTAGAAGCCAATTACTACCGAGCGATTAGCAAGGCGGATTGGTTTTCCTTACTCATTAATTTCAGGCACGAATTGCTACAGGCCTAGCAGCCGGTACCTCATGCATGTGCAGCCAGAACCAGTTGGGAATTGTTCGAGCTGGAATAACAAAGCTTTTTGAAGCCCTTTTTGGTGGAGGATGTGATGGCATAGCAATAAATGGAAGCCTCTAGAATCGAGGAACTATAATATAGTATCATATATAGAAACCAAAGTGAACCTTTCCTTCGAGTGTGTGTGTTTTCTCTCACGGAATTGAGCTTAATTGTGATTAATGGAAATGATTTCTTAAAATCTTAAACTAGAATTCAGAGCACAAGGAACTCAATTCTTTAGTTGAACACTTCCGCTGCCAGAATGAAAACCCTCCTCACCATACCGCACATATGTGTGTACGAGTACGAGACAAACGCAGCTTAATTGTCTATTACAGTGGGACTTATCTATGCAAATCCGTTGACTGGCATTTTGAGTGAGGTTTTTGTATGCCGCTCGCCTTCGTCTACACTGCACAACGCTACACAACAAATATTTATGGCTCCTGGGCTTTCGTTTCGTGAGTTCTCGCTATCGATTGCTATTTTTGTTTGTTGATTAACTCATCGTTGACTCATTTGGAGCTGTTTAAATGTGAGAGAGAACAAACACTGCATTTTCTCCTGCATTCTGTGGAATTATGCGTCAGAGTTGCTTTAGTCTGAAACGCACAATGGCCCCATCCAGGTGTAAAAACAATGCATATTTGTAGGTAGGAAAACCGCGCACAATCACGCACAATCACACTGCTCTCTGATAACACTCGTTTTTTTCCGCTTAACTTGTTTTTTTGGGCAGGTGTTTGTGTGCGGATTTTTATGACTAATATTGCGGGCTAAGAGGTTTCTGGCTGGGATCGATAAGGTTTGCTGATTAGTCTGCCGTTAGGCTGCTAAATCTGACAGATTGCGCATTATTTAATAACTAGTTTCCGATTCTGATATGCCTCCAGACAGATTCTGTGATTAGCCCCGTTCCCCGTTCTCCGTTTTCCGTTCTCGTTCCCAAAACCCAAAAGCTCTTTGAAAGAGCCTCCATCAAAATAAACTTTTAAGCGGTCGATCATTAAAAACATTAAGATTGAATCCAGTCCTTGGGCTCTTTTAATATATTCCTCTATAGTAGAAATGGGGATTCTGGCTACTTTCAAGGCACGTGGCCGGGCTGATTGTTTCTGCAATTGTTTCGAGGGGAGGTTATCGCTTGTTGTGGTCCTAAGCTTTAGATTTCATTGACCCAACAATTCAAGAAATTAATAAATAATGCCGGAAGCTGGAAGTCATAAAAAGTCATTATCAATCTCTATGGCTGTATGGGTCTATGACTAGTTCTGTCCTTCCTGAAGGGTAAACAATCTGCGGCACGATCTCGTGACAAAACAGTGTCTAAAAATGCATCGAACAATCGTGATAGCTACATCATAAAGTGGCCTGACAAGCAACAACCACACGCTCCAGTCAGTGCTCAGATTTATAGAATGATTTTCTGTCTGGATTATGGATTATAGCCTAGCTTCACTCCCCCATTTTCAGGGATCATTTCGGCGATCAATTACTTGAGCAAACTTCTCTCGGAGTTTCGCATTGCGGGTGACCTTTCGCTAGGGTTGGGGTTGGGCTGTTGTTAATGCTGTCATTGCACTGCACAAATATTGCTCTTATATGTATGTAACTATATAGTACATAATGCACTTGATCTTTGACTGTCACGCTAGTTTGCTGCTAACAAAATAATTGAAAAAATTGTCAAAGGTTTTTACTTGTTGACTTTTTTCCGTTTTATTGTATTTTCATGTGCAATTTCTCACTTGTTATTGGCTTTAGGTAAATATTGTGTGTAGGGTGGTCTGGGGTGTCTCTCACCCTTGGAGAAACTTTTAGAATTTTTAAACAGGAGTTAACCTATATGATCTTTAACATTATATTTTCCTTCTTGTTTTCAGATTTCAACTGCGTGGTCCCCTCATCATATGGAACACAATGCTGGCGATGTTCAGCATTATGGGTGCTGCCCGCACGGCGCCGGAACTGTTGCATGTGCTCCGTCACTACGGACTCTTCCACTCTGTCTGTGTGCCCAGGTTAGTACAAATTCCATATCAATATCCCTTCCAATTCCCAATCCGCAATCAGATTCAAGGTTGCTTTTGCATACAATGAACGCCCGAGCACTTGAAACTGGATTGGTGGATGGGCGATTGAGACCCGTTCGATTTGCGATCACTGACCGATATTCCCTCTCGTTTTCTCTTCCCGCAAACTGCAGCTACATCGAACAAGATCGCGTGTGCGGCTTCTGGACCTGGCTGTTTGTGCTGAGCAAGCTGCCGGAGCTGGGGGACACGATATTCATTGTGCTGCGCAAGCAGCCGCTGATCTTCCTGCACTGGTACCACCACATCACCGTGCTAATCTACTCGTGGTTCAGCTACACGGAGTACACCAGCTCGGCGCGCTGGTTCATCGTGATGAACTACTGCGTGCACTCGGTGATGTACAGCTACTATGCCCTGAGGGCGGCACGCTTCAATCCGCCGCGATTCATCGCCATGATCATCACGTCGCTGCAGCTAACGCAGATGATAATCGGGTGTGCGATCAATGTGTGGGCCAATGGCTTCCTGAAGACACACGGCACACAGTCGTGCAACATCTCGCAGCGCAACATAAACCTCTCTATCGCCATGTACTTTAGCTACTTTGTCCTATTCGCGCGATTCTTCTACAAGGTGTACCTGTCGCCGGGCGGCAACAAGAGCCGTCGCATGGCTGCCACTCTCGCCGGCCAGAATGCGGTCAAGCAGTCGGTGGACCACATCTCCTCCTCGGGCGGCACTCAGTCGGAGGACCAGGCCGCCTATCTGCGCAAGGCAAAGGCGCAGTAAGCAACAGCAGAAGAAGGAGATGAGAAAGGAGCAGTGGCAGGAGGATCTGTTAACGGCTAAGGACCCATTTATTTTGTGTCGTTGTACACGTTGTTTTTTAATTTTAACCCCAGGGCCAGCCAGCAGCACACACACACAGAAATTCTAGAAATTGTAAGCAAAAAGTTGAAGCAGGTGGACAGGCAGGCAGGCAGGCATATACATATATGTATATATCCCTATACTGTACTATATATCTGATCATTTATGTATATAAGAAACAGGCAATCCCGAGAACTGTATGGCATGGGCGGGTGGGAGTAGGAGGAGAGACTGTGGAGCATGAAGCGTCGTACATTTAGCTGCTATATAGACTCTGTAAGGAATGTTGGAATGAGGCATCCTTCTATATGTATAAGGAAGATGGACATGATTGTATCCCCGTCCATTGCGGGGATCTAGAGTTATATAGAGATAGCCACACCAAAAACTCTCCAAAAAGTAGTTCGCTTCACAGGCTCAAAGATTCCTTCCTCTCCTCCGCATACAGATTCTGTACAGTTCTAGTGTGCTGTTGAGCCCCAAAAGAAAAAAAAGAGTCGTATATTTATATATACCAGTATATATAATTTAATTTGCAGATTTATTGACAGCCTCCCGATGTTGATGTCGATTCCATTACGATATTTGCGTTGTCTTCTCAGGTGGGATTTGTGTTGCCTCCTAAGTTAGTTAGAAATTCTCAAGCTCTCACGCTATCCCCCCACTACATGTATGTGTACTATATCCAATTGATAAACTGTCTTCGCATTCAGTCAGAATAGGAGCGAAGAAGAGAGTATAGCAGCGAGCAGCGTAGTTGGGGATCGGGTCAGAGACGTATGTACTCTAAGTCTATATACATTAACAATATATATTTATATAAACTATCTAAACGGATTATTAACGAAGCAAAGAAACAGAAACGGAACCAGAAACAGAAACAGAAAACACTATAAGTTAGCATATTGTTCCACGAGCCACAGATCGTACAGCAAATCGTTATTTTAAAGTAATAAAGTGTTTTTTAAAATGTGCATCCATTTAACACCACCATTTAACCGCAAAGATTAAGGCATTACACTATATTCAGAGTTATGGTAGGGGAAGGCATTTATTTAGTTAACCTTTGCATGCATTTTTGAATACTTTTTCATTTGGAAAACAGAAAAAAAAAACGTACAGTTTCTACACACACAAAGAGAAGTCCTTGAACGTAACAAAGCTTAAATTATATATTTATATTTGTAAGCAAAAGAGAATGTGGTTAAGGTTGAGATGCGAGAAGGCGAGACGCAACAGAGAGAGAGAAAGAGAGATAAACCAAGGAAATGAAAAGCAAAGTCCTACTTGAAAAGTTAATTTAGTGTAAACGAGGAAACTGTAACTGAAACTGAAACCGAAAGATGATCGAGTGAATCGGGAGGGAGGATAGGATGGGTATGGATCGTTCCTCCCGATGATAGATGATACGCCGTAGTGGTAAAAATTAAAACGAACAAATTGAAATTTTTTGTCGGGTATACTAAACAAAAGCGAAAAACAATAAAAAAAAGCTAATAATGTTTGAAAATGCAAAAAAAAAAAAAACAAACGGATAAATAAAACGTAACAAAAGGAAAAGGATGGAAAAACAAAAATCGAATGTGTTTCTCTTAGCTGCGGGGGAAGAGGTTTGTTTTAACGTAATACAGAGCAAAGCTAATTTTTAGTTTGAAATTCCGTTTTAAGTCGACATGACTATCGGCGAGCGCCATGCACGGAAATAAGTGGAAATATCGAACTACACTTAAAAGCTGCCTGCTACAGAACAACAATTAATATTAAAAACAAATTGCTGGTAAAATGAAACCGAATATCGAAATAGAGGCATTTCATATCGTGTCAGTCAGTATATTTACGGTATACTTCTGGGGTATTTTTGGGCTCATATTTAAACGCAGAAATGAGTCGGGAGTGCGTTTTGAGTGCTGTTTCGACTGGGTCATGGCAAGGTATGGCAGGTTTAAAACGGCAAAGCTTTTTTTAAGTGCCTCGTACATTGCTCACCTGGCCTGAAGGATGAAATATACCATGAATTTTGTGTATTATGTGGGTGAGGTGGGTTTTATCCTAAAACCTCTGGATTTTGTGACGTCATACATCACACCTTATACCCTTATCCTTGCGACGCAATCAAAAGTTCAACTTCAAGCTCAAAGCTTGAAACGTGTAATTACCGCGAAAATACAAATAAATAACACATGATAATACGAGTAAACAGTTTTATCAGATGATATGTTATGTTTTTACAATAATTTATGGTTGAATTTATGAAATTGATAAAATGAAACCGAAAATAAAATTATCAACGCATCTTGTCGTGTCCGTCAGTATATTTACGGTCTTTTATAAACAAGATAAGGTATACTTGGGTATAAGTATATTTAATCAAGTTCCAATTTATTTTTCAATATATTAAGATATTTTTTAAAATGACCGCCAACTAACTTCCCCGTTTAGCGCACAAAAAATACTGACATATTTCGCTCTCAAATCGTTGTGGTTTTTCAAAATCTCTTTTTCGTGGTGTGAGCCGCATGTTCCTACGGGAACCCGTAGGAACGTAGATTTCAAGCTCCTATTAATGCAGAATATTATTATGTTTCAAAGCAGCCTGGAACAACAAATTTAACATCAATTAAAGGAAATAGGGTATACAAATGTCCATACACATGCAGAAACCTGATTGACCTGCAACAATGACGGAATGTGACCGGAGTTCACACTTACGTTTTATGCTTTGGCCGTTTTTGTTTGAACCTTATTATGTAAACAATCCAATGAAAAAGAGTTTTGAAAACTAGCCAATCATGAACAAAATTTATTGAGCAATTGGATAAAATTATTTGTTTAGGGTAGAGAGGGCTCACTAGCTAGTAATATTAAACTGAATATCAAATTAAGGAAAATCAACGCATCCGTCAGTATATTTACGGTATATTTTTGATAATAACAAGGTATATTTCAGTATATTTCTGAGGGTCGGCGGTATATTTTGTCGACATGTCCGCGGTCACACTAGTGCACACTGGTGCTGCGGGCTGCTGTTAAAAAAAATGCTTTAAACAGTGAAAAGTTCGTTTCGTTGTTGTTGTTCCAGCTAAAATAATGGTAAATTCGATCGGCGGGATATAAACAAGCCGTGTGAAAAGTGGGAGAGCAAGCGACAGGCGGAGAGGCACCGAAGACAAAAGTGCAGTTTTAGGGCGTGTTTGTGCCCCCCCCCGTACTCGCTCCCAGTACCTTCCCATCCACCCGCAGCAGTCTGCTGCTCAGCGGAGATGCAAAAAGCTAAAGCTCCAGCAAACATGCAACAAATTATGCATCTGCTGCTGCACCTTGCCTAACAAATCGAAAGTGGGAGTGAGAGAGAAAAGGTTGGCGTAACATTTCGCAAACTTCCTTCTTTTCGTGTGTCTCCAATTTTTTTGTCTACTCCAAATTGCCAAGTGAAGTAGAAAACGCAGAAAGAGCAGAGAAGAGAGTGGAGAAAGAAAATGCGCGAGTGTGTGTGTGTGTGGAAGCAGCAGAGAGCGAAAAATGAAATGAAATAAAATAAATTCAAGAAAATTCAAAGCAAAGGCAAACGCAAATAATTGATCGCAAGTGTTGGTTGAAGGCAAGTGGAGAGAAAAAAAATCACCGTATCGTATCCCAAGGCGGAGCGGTGCAAAAAGAGTGTACAAATTGTTTATTGCTGCGCAAGAGCGATAGCAACGACCCACAACCCACCACCCAGCCACAGCCACAGCAGCTCCCAGCTCCACCTCCACTTCTGAAATGGGTGCTCAGCAGGGAAAGGAGCGCGGCTCGCATTCGAGCGGTGGGGGCGGTGGTGGCGTCCCCGTCAGTTGCATTGGCCTCTCCAGCAGCAGCAGTCCCGTGGCCTCCGTCTCCCCCCATTGCATCAGTGCTGGCAACAGCAGCAGCGGCGGCGGAGGTCCACTAGGGGCGGGCTCCACACTGCGTGGCTCACGCATCAAATCCTCGACGGGTCATGGTCATGGCAGTGGCGGTGGGAGCAGCGGAGTCGGTGGCAGCAGCAGCGGCGGCGGCTCTGGAGGATTATCACAGCGCAGTAATGCCCACAAGGATGCGAGGTGTAATCCCTCCGTGGGACTCAACATATTCACCGAGCATAACGGTAAGTGTCGAAGGGTGTAATCGGGTTATGCATCGGATGCATGTCTGCATGCCTGCGGTAGAAAGAGACAGTGTACATAGGAAGATGAATTAAAAGAAGAGCCCCCTGGCACCCAACATTGAAATGCACTTAACCAGTGTATACACACCCCTTAACAAACAGATTAATGCATGTCGAATATACAGTGTGCTCAGGTGTAAATATGTATGCATCATGTAAATTCTGGGATCCACATTGGATTAAAGTTTGTAAATAATATGCATACAAAATAAGCGAAACCCAAAATCTTCTAGTGATGTATTATTGTTCATTGTTCATTCTTTGCTGTGATGCACAGTGTAGTATTTCCTTGTACACATCAAATGCAGCTACACACCCACACACAAGAACACGCACGCACTTACACTCTCTCGCTCTCACTCTCTTCCTTGCGCTGCTCTGCTCTCCCTGCTGCTTTCCAATTGAGCCAATTTCTTCATTTCATTGCTTCCGATTATCATAGAAGGCGGAATGTTCGTCCGTCTCTCATTATTTGTTGTTGCCGGCTAGTTGTAGTTGTTGCTCTGCTTTCGGTTTGCTTTGGGATTTGCTTTTGTTTACAGCAAAGAGAGAAGGGAAGCCGCCGTCGCCGACATGTTCCGCACGCTTCTAGTGGGCGTCCGCTCCCCGCCCTTTGCTCGAGTTGATGGAAATGTTGAGTCGCCCGGCGTCTGTTACAGGGCGGTTTTAGCGCACCCCCATGCCCCTGCCCCTGCTTCTCCTTCATCTTTTCCATCATCCTGCTGCAGCACTCTCCACTCTGCACCCTTATCCCTGCCACCCGCACAGTGGTTGAAATTGTGACCTACGCATCCCAATCCCACCCCCGCTGACAGTGGCATTTCCTATATTTACTTCCCCTCCCCTCTATGGTTCTTCCTCCCATTTCACGCACTCACGCACATTTTTATTTGCCTTATTTTCGTTTGCTTTTCCTTTTCCCCTTGTCTTATATTTTCCTATTATTTGCTTTGGCAAGTTGCAACATTTCCCTTTCTTCATGTCGCCTGTTTCCGCCCTCTCATCTGTTCCCCCCCACTTCCTATCCGTTTCTAATAGCTTTTTTAAGTCCCTGTCGTCGCCATCGGCGCTGTTGTCCTACCGCAATGGGGGCTTCCATTGAGTCTTTTGGGGTTTTCGGATTGGGATACAGGAAAAGCGTTTGTCCGTTTTGATAGTTTGATAATTTAGTGCATTGGGAGGCGGAGAAACATTAATACATAATGTGGAATATTCCATCACCATTCCACCTTCTCTCTTTGGAACTCTCTTTATGTGCTCTTTCTGCTTCTTATCTCACTCTTGAAGAGCCTTTCCTTTGTCGCTCTCGCTGTGATCCAGCTCCTCAAGCAATTTGTAATCAATTAATGTTATATTTATTATTATTAGTCGCTGTATGAACTCCAGTCTCTACTGATAAGCCAATTTCCATATAAATATGTTTATAGCAAGCCCGGATTGAGTCATGCATCTCCATGTAATGCCAGTTCCGCAGAAAATATCGTTAAAATGCACACACAATAGGAACAACAACATGATGACATTTGCGAGCTTTGTGCGAGAAAATTCCCACAAAAATATCCCAAATTATCAAAATGTACCTAATCCATGTTCGTGTGAGTGCGGATAGAGAAGCAGTGCAGTAGAGGTGCATGTGGGAGCAGGAGGAGAGCAGATGCAATTGGATTTTTATTTCGCTCTTTTTCATTGTTTGTTCGTGTGTCTGGTCCGCCTGCAAAATGCAATTACGGAATTACAATGTAAAAACTGTGTCTGGGGCTGCCGATTACGGGTTCAAGCCGCCAGCAAACAGAAAACAACTACCAAAAACCGAAAGCACAGACTCACCGCAATAGTTGGCAGCGCCAGGTCGATCTCAGGAGAGAGAGAGAGAGTGGGACAGGCAGACAGACAGTTGCGGAACTTCGCTCCAACTCAATCACACTAACACACACACACACATACACTCGATAGAAACAGCTAACATGACAATTGACGACACAGAGAGAGGCACAGTGGACAGAGAGCGGTCAAATGAGAGCTGAACTCTAAGCCTGGCTTAATCACAGTTATTTTTCCCACTCATCACCCCAAGGTGCACACACGTTGTGGGGCGGCGGCAGTTGTAGTTTCTGTTACACGAGACAAATGTAATTAGATACCTTTGTGGGGGCGGAGAAGGGAGACGAAAGGATTGTGGGAAAGAACTGGCCGAAGCTGGATGCCTCAATGGAGTTTGCCAATCGTTATTCCATGCACTCTCCCACCACACGCTAACACACTGGCAAATACAAACGCAAGTTGACGACAAGAGCGACGTCTCAAAAATAGACTCAAGTGGGAGAGGCAACAACTCCTTTGCAAAGCGCGAGAGCGAGAGACAAAGCGAATATGAAGTGCTGTTTGCTGTCTCGGCCTCACTCCCTCTCATATACAGTCGCATGGTAATCTGAGTAGCCTTGTTATACCCTTGCAAAGAGTATTATGAATGTGAGCAGATGTTCGTTGGGCACATAAGGACATAATGCCCCTTGTTTAAAAGCTAGCTGGCTGGAACTTTGCACGGAATAATCTTTTTACTGCACGTAGTATACAAAAACCTACACGCTCGGAAACTATCGAATGGAGCTACCATAGCAGCGATCTGCAAGGGTATTTAAAGCTTCGTCATCCTCTCTTTCTCTCAGTTGTTGGTGTGCGTGTTGGTGTTTGACACCGGGATTGCTTGACATGCAAGCGGGAAATTATGAGTCGAGGCAAATGAACTTTTCACAAGGCTAATGGGCGGAGCGGAGCGGTGGGCAGGAGGACACAAGGCAAACAGGTGACGCAGCAAGGAATGGAAATTGTTTACTCTTTAGCTTTCCCCCCCCACCCCCAACAAACCCACATACACCAACTCCCATAATGAATAAGTCGCATAAATATTTCTTCAATCATTTTATATGCTCAAACATAATTGTTGCCATAAAGCCACTCAGGCAAAGGGTGTGCGCTGCGAATGGAGTGGGATGCAAGCAATGGGGGGGAGACGACACATGACGAAGGCGTTGTCTCCATTACCACTTTGTAAGTGTGTTTCCTTTTCTCTTTCGCCGGCTGCATTTCTATTATTAGCCTTCCCCCAAAAGGAAATGTGTATCTCTTTATATAAATTTCCCTTACGCTGCCAGATATGGAAAGTTGGAGCAGTGGGAGCGTAAAGAGAGGAGCGTAGTTGGAATGTGCTGCTCATGGGGGACAGAGATGTCTCCTATAAGAGGAGAAAGCCCCCATTGGCATGACCTTTGGCTACGCTTCTGATTTCCACTGCAACACTCAAAGTGCACTCTCATCATCGTGATACTTTGCATGTTTTCACTCACTCCATTCCATCTCTCATTCTCCGTTCCGCGGGCCAAAGGTACATGTGTATTCGTGTCGTTGTTGTTGTTTTCGATCAAGCTCGTAAATCCTTTCGTGCTTCATTTTGTTTCGTTTTCTTTTTCGGTCCCTTTCTTGTTGTTGTTTGCTGTTTCTCTGCATTGCAATGCGCTTTGATGTTTTATTTTTAGAGCAACTCCAAGGCGCTGCCATTTCCAGTTGTTCTCGCTCCCGCACCCCACTCTCTCGCACTCTCACTTCAGGCCCTTCCACTTGCATGGACTGTCAATCCGATTGGAATAACAGGGCTACTCCAACAGCTGTTCGACGGTTGCTTACATTTGATTTAGAATTGGACAGCTATCAGGGAATTTTGAGTGAATTTCTATTCCAATTTCCATTCCGGATTAATATTGGAATTCTCGTATTTCCATTAAGAACTTGAGCATTCTCATGAAATTCCCTTTACGATCTGTTTATATGGTTAAAGATCATCATAAATCTTACATCACTATTATTTTGATGTCATTTCCGTATTAAAAATATATTTCACTATTGCCATCCCCAAGTTCCAGGCACTAAATCTGTTGATTGCCCAACTTTTGTCGCCGCCTCTCGAATTTTATGTAATTTTCGTTTTTCCAATTTCGCATTCCCAGTGGACCGTATAGTGGTGTCTCCTCCTACGAAAAACCTATTTGCCCGCATTTTTATTTTTGGAGAATCGCTCCCGCCCCCAGAGCTGTCGCCCCACGATGAGGTCTTTCGCCTCATTGAAAATTGTTTGCATAAATTAGCTGACGAAAAAAATAGGAGGAAACCGAAAGAAATTGGAGAGAATGGGGAGCGTGGGGTAGAGGAAAACAAACATAATTTGTAAACAGCTGAAAAAGAGACAAGAAAAAAAAAATATTTATTTCTGGGAGCGGAGTGTGAAAGGAAAGCAGGGGCAGACATGTCTGAAGTGTAACGGCAACTAATTAGAAGCCAAAAATGCTTCATTCTACCATTTCTCTTTACTTTCTTTTGGTTCATTTACCCTTTGGGGAATTTTAGTTTTGGTGTGATGTTTGTACGGCTTTGAAGAAGACTCGTCCAAATAACCTGAACTGAAAAAAAAGGAAACTGATTAAGGGTATACAAACTTCGTTGTAGCATAGTTTTCCATTTCGCTTCTTTGTTTCGTTGTGATTATTTGAGGTCATAAATATTGACGCCACTTGATTGATGGATACTTGGGGCATATACAAACACACATGCATATGCGCACACACACAGACACCATCTTTATCTTTACCGTTCGATTATGAACATGTCCCTAAGGGCAATCAGAGGGGACGAAGCATTCAACTTAATATATTTATTTATAAATTTTGGGGTTTAATAAGTAGCAATCCCCAAAAGCAAACATTTGTCCCCTTTGCCGGTGTACTCACTCCCAATCTTTCGTTAGTTTATTAAATTGAGTGTATTTCCCCCGCTCTCTCTCTCTCTCTTACTCTCTCTTTCGCTGTTTGTGTGCTAAACAAGTCCACAAGGTCAAATAAATCAGCAAACAAAAACATATCACTTCTTTTTATATATTATTTATTGTTGTTTATATTTATTACACAAATGCAGAGAAAAAACTGTAAATGTAAAAAAAAAAGTTAAAAAAAAAACTTAAGACGAAATCCAATTTGAAACCCGTTTCTGCTCTTGTCTGTTCGTTCTTGTCGTTCAGCGGAGTGTTGCAGCGGAGGGGTGATGGAGGGGGGAACTGGAATGGTATCCATCAATGAGACAAATATTGCCTACTCACTTGCACTCACTCAAATGCAGGCGCTCAAATCACGTTCGCAATTGCAACTGTTTATGCGGCGAGGTTGAGCGAGTGAGAGAGCGCGTGGGGAGGGAGTGGGTTTGCCAGCATGGCACGTTCATGGCACCTTCGCCTCTCAGATAGACCCACACACACACACACAGATGAAGGCAAACATACATAGTCAGATATACACTACAGTGTGTGAGGAGAGGGAGACAATATCTTTGCCAGCAGCAGCTGCTGCATGCAGCAGCAGGTTGCTCTCTGATTTAAATTGGAGTGGGAAAACAGTTACCAAAGAAGCAGAATAAGAAGAAGAAGCACAAGAAGCAGGAAGTTGACTCCCAAGGTGTCTTGATACAAGGTGAGACATGACCTCTCTCTCTCTCTTCCTACCCCTGCCTTCTTTACGTCAAACACAGAATTCCTCCTGCCTCCCCATTCTACCTAGCTCACAACTCACGAGTTACACCACTCACACCACGGGTCACACCTCACTGCAACAACAATCACACAGGTGCAGACATTTCTGCTCGTTTTACATTTCAATTTCCATTCGATTTCGTTTTCTCCCCTTTTTTTGGCATTGATACTCAACTAATTACGTTTTCCCCCGTCCATTTATAAGCGCGAAATTTCACTCATTCTTATCAGTTTTCTCCACTGGCTAATGGACAGCTCTGAATTTTTGTTTGTTTGCTTTTCTTTTTCTTCATTTGCACAAAACAAATTAAAAAAATTGCCCCCCATTTATCGTATAGCAAAAAACAAACGAAAAGAAAAAGCATGACAAATGCTGGGAGAGAAGAGAGAGTGCAGAGGAGAGCAGAGCAGAAACCTGTTTGCCTGTTTTTGCCGGTGCGATCCCCAACAAAGAAAGAAATGTTTGTGTGTGCTCTCTTCTGCCTGCTCTTTTTCTCTGCTCTCAGCTGACCGGCGGCGGCGCCCGTTTGGTGGTCAGTGAACCGCTTTTCAGAGGGGAGAATGGGGGAAGCATAATTTGAAAAATGTCTCCAAAAAAAGAGTAACCAAAAAATTTGAGCACACAAATGATCTTTGTATTTCTTTTACACAATTAATGTGAAATTTAATTCATTTAATTGCCTGCCATGCCGGCATTTTGGCTGCCTCTGTCTTTGCCTGTGCCCTCTCTCTATATTTATTTGTTCTCTCTACACTTTCGTTTCTTCGTTGTACCCAGGAGAAGAAGAGTAAAAGAAGAAGGGTATATTGGCTTAATATAGATGTATAAAACAGTCAAATAACTGCTAATGTTTTTGTAAGAACATCTCCATCCCAATAACATTTCTCATTCTTTTTCCCTCTAATTTTGAAAGTGGGGTTTGAGTATTTCCAATGGAATCAACTTCTCCTCAAGTGCTGGGTAACCTCTAGTCCTATCCAGCACTGCTCGCTCCGCCTCGATGGGCACGGACCCGGCCCCGGTCCCGGTATTTTGTTTGGCCTTTGTCTGAGACGTCTGTCAAATTTTATGCCGTCTGGTAATATTTAAACGACATCCACATCCGTGGCTGGCTGTCACCCGTCGCACGTCGTTCCCCGTTTCATTTCATTTATAGCAATTGCACTTGCTTCCAGGAATCCGGACAGAAAGGAAAAGAAAAAGGAAGCGGGCAAAAATGGAAAAGAAAGAGTAACAAATGGAAAGAAGGAGGCAGGGCACTGAATCATCAAGAAGATTCCTTCCTTCTATCGCACACTCATCATACACTACGTATACGTACTGTACTTCTGTGATGAAGATGGAATCTGGTTCTGGGTTCTGTTGGGGGCCCTGGGCTTTAAATAGTTTTTTTCTTCTTTTGCGTTTACATTTTTCAATTTTCCAGACTTTGCACCTTTTCTTGGTTGATTTCGCATTCTATTCGCTGGCTACATACAACATCTTGATAAGTGAACCTCTTTTCTAGAGAAAAACTTGATGGTAGTGAAAGAGTGTGATGGAGAATGGATGAACAAGGTGCGTCTGGAGATGGGTATCTGTCGAGGAAAAAAGTTAATCATGGGAAAAATAAATTGCGATTAAAACTCCACTTAATAATGAAAAAGAAGTAGATAGGAAAAGGTAGCCAAAATCATCTGCACCTGCAGAATAGAATGAAATGTTGGGATCATAATTCCATTTCTAGAAAGCTTCACACTCTCGAGTGCGATATACCCATTCCATTTCGGTTCGTTCAACTTACTGCAAAAACCAAACAGGTGGGGGAAAAATCAACAGCAACAACAGTTTGTGCTAAACTTTCACTTTTCCTTTGATTTTCTCGTTTCGTTTTCATTCATTAATCAAAAATAAACAAATCAAAATGTTCAACAACTCTATAAAACGCTGACCAATCACTCACTTCATCCAGCCATCCAGCCATCAATCAACCAATCAACATTTATGAGTGTTTCAACCATTTTACAACTGAAACCAAACATTTCTTTGCTTTTCCACACTCCGCTTCACGCTCGACTTGAGCCCGAATACAAAATCAAACCAAACTAAATAAAAGCGAAAAATAGTTGAAAAGCTGGCCTCTAAAAATAGAAAATCATTTGCTATGAAGATGGTAATTATATTATCGCTCTATGCTTTAGTTAGACGGTGGGGGGATTAGGTGGGGTACAAAAAGTGAAAACTTTTGGGTTGTTGAATTTTGTTTTGTGCGTAATTTGTCGGAACAAAAATTGGTTAATTCACAATGCGGTAAGATGGGAGGATTATGTAAGACTGCTCTGGTGAGCTTTGAGGCAGAAGAGAGAGAAATAACGATAGAGCTACTACGCCATTCTAGCCAAAAATTTACTTGTGTGTCTTATTGAGTGAAATTTGTTATGTGGAACCCTCTCGTTAGAGAGGAAGTTCTCTCGGTTTTTTTGGGTTTTTTAACTCATTATATTATTCAACAATTAGCTGAAAAAATGGGCGGATATGAGTGAGACCCGAAAACAGGCATTGGACAGTGGCGTAGGTTAAAACTGTTTAAAAAAGGGGATTTGAAAACTTTTTCTCACATTTTAATCCGAAATTCGTAGACATTCATTCATTGGAGACGTGGCTTGCACCTTCCCCCTCTGATGCTACGCTACTGCCCTTTAAGGTTATGTAAAATTAAGGGAAATGCGACAAATCACAATGACAGACAGAAATGTGAGTGGGGGAGGGAAAACGTACAAGGGAAATTGTGCGCATTAAAAAGCTTTTAGCCATAAAGATAATCAAATTTTTGTGTTGGCCAGGTGCCGAGATTACATTGATTCGGTTGGGTGTTGGGGGGAGTAGGTGGAACAGTTATCCATACAACTATATATTATATGTATATGTACATGAACTCAAACGAAGGTTTAGATATTCATGTGCGAGTGTAATTACACGCTTGAGCAAATGGAACTTTGATCTCTGGATTTTATGATTATTTTTTGATGTTCGTCAATTTTTCGGCAGCATTTAATTGAGAAATTACGAAAATTTCAGTGACAAAGGTTAATTTGAGGCAGGCTTTCAATTCGCAGCAAAGTTTCTCAGGGTTTTCTCTCTCCTCTGTTTGAACAGAGACATTCCCAACAAATCTGAGCTGTCTTCCGCCTACACACTCTCTCTCTCTCTCTTTTATTCTTGTATTTTCCCACACTTTAAGCACTAAAGAACTCTGAAATTCCAGAGCATTGTATCTATTACTTCCTCTTCTGCTCTTCTGCCGCTCTCTCCTCAGAGAGCTTTTCATGTTTTTCTTATCTAGAGAAAAACAAAACGTTTTTATGGTCAAATGCTCTTTATCGTCGGCTCAAATTTATTATCTGAAAAAAATATATGGCCACGCAAAATGTTTGAGAATGTTTCAGCCGCAGATAAACATGCAAATGAATAAGCGAAAATCCATAGGAAAAAAGCGTATGACATGCAGGCCTGGCCTGGCTATCAAAACAATAAACAATAAGCCATAAAACATAAACAAAAGAACACAAACCGAGAGATCCAAAAAAGAAGGAAGAAGAACCCAAAGCCAAAGCCACAGCACAAAAAAAAACGAGAAGGAACGTGCGAGTCGCTTCTGGGGACGCGACTCTACTTATACCCGTACTCAGTCAGTATATACATTTTTGATCTTATGATTTTTTAGAATTTTAGAAAAAAAAAAAATTTTACATCTTACATTTTTTTGCTACATCTGATATCTACATCTACATCTACAATGTATATTCTACATCTAACATGTAGATTGTACAATGTACATGCTCCATTTAGATTCTACATCTCCTCCGCTAGGGGTTGCTCGCGCACTGAACGCGGCAGAGTGTGCGAGCGAGAAGGAAAATGAGTTTCGTTGTCGTCGTCGGGGAGGGGGACAGGGGAAGCAACTGAAAATTAATTTCTTCATTCTGGCTATAATTATGATCCGATCTGATTCAGATTCGGCAGTCTGGTAGGTATGGGCATTCTCTACGATACTGCGTTTTTAGTTTTATCGTATCTTTAAAAATGTGCCTGCCACAGATTTTCGTCCTTTGTGGGGGCGGAAGGGGGCGGGGCAAAATTTTGAAATACACTTGTAGCAGTGTGATATCACATGAGTGTGGAAACCAAATTTGGTTGCCCTAGCTCTTATAGTCTCTGAGATCTAGGCGCTCAACAAGACGGACAGACAGACAGACGGACAGACGGACAGACAGACATGGCTCTATCGACTCGGCTATTGATGCTGATCAAGAATATATATACTTTATGGGGTCGGAAACGTTTCCTTCTCTGCGTTACACACATCCACTTTTACCACAAATCTAATATACCCCTTAACTCTTTTTTGAGTACGGGTATAAAAACATGAATGGAAAGGCGTGTGGGAATTTGGAATAGAACAACTGTACAGTGGGGCAAGAGATACAAGAATTTATAACAATATACTCCACATAGAAGAATGGAGAAATAAATGGGTGAAAAAGCTTTGGTATCTGTGGCATTTCTTGCTAAACAAAGGTTAGTGCCCACTGTGCTCCCTACTGTGCTTATGTTGAGTGTGAGTCATTCACTTGACACTCGTCGCAATCACATTCACATTCGCTCCCAGAATCAAATCGGGGGGGAAACGAGTATCAGACTCTGACTCTGACCAACGCGTCGTATGCTTATTTCTGTCTCGTTTGTGCTTTGTTCTCTCTCTCTCTCTCTGTCTATAGACCTTCTACCTCCTCTTGCGCCTCCTATCCCCATGCTCCTCTTTGTGTGGTTTTTCTGTCATTTGCATAGTCACACAAATTGTGCATGCCAATGGTTTTTTGGTTTATATTGTTTTCTTTTCTGGTCATCGTCTCGACAATTAAAAGTCAATTTCATTCACCATAAACAAAACGACTGTGAAGACTGTCCCTTAGTCACGTGATGATTTATGCAGGAGTTAGCCAAGGGGCGGGAATCTCCTTCCTAAAAGGGAGAGAGAGAGAAGGATAGGTATTTCAATGAAAAGGAAATATTCACTGATATTAAGGTATAGATTACAGATATTCCCCCCTTTACCGCTTGAAATAAAGTTTTTGTTGATATATTTATGATGGATATCTATTTTAGTAGAACTCTAGGGCGCACATCTAGTCTATTGTAGTGTGTCCATTATTATATAAAGTGAACTTTCCCGTCCTCTTTTATGCAAGCGCTGAAATGTTGTAAGCCTCCGGAGGCAAGGACATTGTGGTTGCACATTCAAGTGCTAGGGGGCGACCGGATCGATAAAACATTTGCTGAAAAATGTTGCATTTGCCCTTCACCTTTGACGACAATTTTGTCTCTGTGCCCGCCCCTCTCTCTCTCTGCTCCTCTGCTGGGTGACTGCATCTGTGGGCAGGCTGCCTCTTTCGGATGGATGGCTGGATGCTGGCATTCAATTAATTTTCCATTTCCCCGCATTCATGCGATTTTATGGGATGACGATGACACTCGTTTCGTTGGTTGTCCTTTGGTTGGGGTTTTTGCGACTGAAGAGGTTTTCATTATTGATTTTTGTTTTACTTTTTTGCATCCTTTGTTTAAGTCCACTCTCTACCTCTGTGTCTCTTTGTTCCTGCTTTTCTCTCTCTCTCTCTCTCTCTCTGGTAAAATATATGTAAGTACATTTATTTCACTCGCTACTTGATTTCCCTTAACTTCTTTCGTGCCATATGCTGTCTTCAAAGGGAGGAGTGGAGGGTGGAGATTGGAGATCGTCTGCTGCGTCATATGTCACGACGCGACGTCACAGTGGCTTGCATGTATCCAAGGTATATCGGACAGAAGGTAAAGCAAAGCCGACACGTTTTTGCTCTCGATCTCTTTGGGTTTGCTGGCAAAGTCTTTTTACCTTACCTTTTATTTGTTATACCTTGCATATACCCTTAGCCATCCTCTCCTACCCCCCAACTTTGCCTCGTGTTCCTGCGGCCCAAGACTAGCCTTGAAGTGTGGTGCGGGGGGAATCCTTAGAAAAGTGGTAAAATTGCCAGCGGCTCTTTGTCCGACGACTCGACCGACCAAGGGTGGATTTTTCTCATTTTCGCCAGAACGAACCCTCACCCCCCTCTCTATATGCACACACACACACACCTCTACCCCGTGCTTGTCCTTTGCCTTTACAAAACTTTTCTTTTGTTTTCACATCTTTTCCTCTCCCTCTCTTTTACACTGCTTCGGTCTTTCTCTCTCTCTCTATTTTTCGCTGTGTAGTTTTTTCGCACAACATTTTTTCGCACTTTTGTGCGCGCCGCCAAGGGAAGGAACTTGATCTCCGAACCGAACCTTGGGGTGTTGGTGCCCTCCCTCTCGCTCTCCTCCCTGCCTTCTGTTTGTGCACCTTTTGTCGTCTATGCAAATTCCCAACCCACAAAAACATAAATTCTTTAACATTTCCTCCATCGTTTCAACTACGACTTTATGGTTTTTTTTTGGCCTGTCAGTTACACCAGTTGCTTGGCCTGTCATGTTCTGTTCTCTATAGGGGACTCTACAGATTGGTTGGGGGAGATAATATACGTATTACAAGGGAAACTAAAATTCCTAGATAACCATATGCTGTCTCTTAAGATGTGCAAGTGGGTGGAAAGATAAACTCAAAGGACACGGCGGCTAGTTAAGTCCTTAAAGGGGATAAACTTTTACGAAGAAGTAAAGTATTCCCTGGTCTGCAACTTAAAGCTACATAAGCCAAGCCAAGCCCAGCCTTTCTTTTCTGTTTTGTTTGTAGGTTAATTTCTTAATAATTTTTGAACTAGTTTTCCCTGCTGATGGATGGATTTTGGTGCTCCATTCTCTTTGGGGTCATATATTTGTGGCCCTAATCGGGTTCTTGTCGGCCTAATGATCTCAAGATCCGTTCAAAGTTCCGCTTCACAAGTTATTGGATCGTTAAAGTTGAACTAAAATGCAGTCGTATATACACGGGAGTGTTACTGCATGTATAGGAGGTGCTATGTACATATGTGTGTCTGTGTGTGTGTAAGAGTAGGAGAATATAATTAAATTGAAAAGTTCTCGTTGAAATCAAATCCCCCACCAAGAGAATCTCTTGTCGTCTCGTCCCCTACATCGGGGTGGGGTGTGCGGTGCAACGGAAGCCAGAGAAATGACTAATTAAATTTACACCGTAAAAGTTTATTACTGTTGACTGGCCACGCCCCCTGCGCCCTGCCCTGCCCTGTCTGCCAGCCAACGTCTGGGCAAAAGGCCAAAGGCAAAATGTGAATGAAATCCGACAAGTAAAAGGGGAGCAAAAAGGGTACAAGAACAGTAGAGACGAAGAAGAAGCGGCCGTAGACGACTGTAGACCAAGGTGTATTCAAGATAAGGTAAAGCAGTGCATCAATGGGCGAATGCAAATTTGTGAGAGTGCCTAACCTTATATTTGATATGGCCTGCCAAAGACGAGAGCGAGGACAACTGCAAATCCCGTTTCAGGGCATGACACAAAAGCCCTTGAAGTGGAAGAAGAAGAAGAAGAGCAGAGCGAGAACTAAAAAGAGAAACGTGCTCAAATGCAAAAAGATACAAATGGAAAAAAAATCAAAAACAAAAACTACAACACAAAAATCAAACCCACAGAAAACAAATGCATGAATGAACTTCGAGTGGAATGAATGACTGAATGAATGGCAAGCGAAGCGCTTGAAATGAGCGAATGAATAAAAGTTCTTCTCGAAATGCAATGCCAATAAATCACACACACACACACATTGATGGAGATGGTGATGGCTTGTAGTGTAGTCGGGAAATTGAAGAGCCAGAGTAGCTATTAAATGGCATGCACATAAAGTTGGACAAGGACAAACCCCAAACCATCAAAAACAAAGGACAGATAGAGCACCAGCAGCCCCGCATAGAGCATATGATAGTGTGTGAGGAGGAGTGAGGGAGATCAATAATAGTAGTTGAGTGGTACAATTGGCAAATGATTTACTGTTCGGAGCCAAGGTTACAATTGTGTGCGATGGGGAGGGGGAGAGTGGAATAGATGTATCCAAGTACCGGCTAAAGGGGACAGAAGGGCTTTTATATCCATGTCTTCAGATATTATACAGAATTGCCACTGCTCGAGCTGCTGCTTAAATCGATACTTATCTTTTATGCCAGAGCGGCAGAGGTAGAGGGAGAGAAAGATGAGAGTCTGCTGCGTAGCCAGATTTTAATCTATGCTTGCTCAACACACTTACCGTTAAGTCTGATGCCTTGAGTGGGTGTATGGTGTGTGTGTGTGTGTGTGTGTGTGTGTGTGTGCGTGTGTGTGTGACGTGCTTCCATTCTCTTCTTCCCCCCTTCGTCCACTCTTAATCTTCTCTCAGGCGCATTGCTTGCTCCAAATTCCAGCTAATAACCTGCATAAGTAGCCGCTAGATGGCGGATGTGCATGGCTTGAGACGGATTCCGATTTACCCCTTTCTTCTCCATCTCTCGCTCTCTCTCTCTCTCTCTCTCTCTGTCGCTTTGTGGAATTTTTGTGACTTTAAAGTTCATTGGACTCATTCTAGCGGAAAGCTTACATCTAAGCTCTTTAGAGTGGGGAAATACATATTTCTCTGCTTCAACTTTTTCCTCGTTTTTGTCAAATGTCTACGGGGGCGTGGCATCCCATCCCATAGAGATTTACAGCTCCCCGCCCATACACATATTTGTAAGGTTTTTCCATCTCTCTCTCTCTATCTCTGAGAAATTACAGCATTAAAAGTTGTTTTTCTTACGGGTAATGGGAGTATTACTCTTCCTCTTGTTCGGGCCAAGACACTAATTGGCCTTTCTGCGGTTTCGACGGCTTTCCAGCTCCCATGTTTGCTCGTCATCATTCAACTGTAAATAGATCTCTCTACCTATGTATCTGTATTGTATAAAGTACCCCACCACCCCTTCGTACCTAGAGTTATTCCCCTGTATATAAATGTAACTTGATTGAATTTTTTGTTGTTTTGAATTTTTCCTATTTATTTATTTATTTTCGGACCATCATCGTAGTCGCTTGAGAAATCATCGTGCAATAACATCATCAACAGAATTGCCTGATCTATGCATCCACACCACAGATCACGATCCACATTCCGATCTCTCACACACTCTCTCTGTTTTCTGTTTCTTCTGTTTCTGCAGGTGGTACGAAGCACAGCTCTTTTCGCGGCCATCCAGGCAAATATCACATGAATTTAGGTAACAACAAAAATACATACTACCAACAATACACATAAACAATGCTCCTAAACGCTCCCCAGACACATACATACATATACACAGTACGAGTAGTGTCGTTCTTAATAAATAAAGAGGAGTCGCTGGGTTCTTGAATCATGATTGGGTGGATTTTCATTCAAGTTCTGTAAAGAGAGGGTAATTCATAATGGTTTTCGGTGGATTGATAGGGGAAAAAGTAGTCACTCTGCCTCACTTGAGAATTTATATTAAATCGAAAGAGAATCCACACTTATGATAATAATAATAAAAGTCGGCGCATTTAATAGTCCTATGAGCAATTGTTCTACCTCATCCAATACTCACACACTCCCCAGATAACTATAGATAAATGCTGTTACATGATCTTGTTATTATAACAATCTAGGCATACAATTATGCAATGAAAAATCTCTGACTCAAATTTATAATTGCCTATTGATTGCCACTGAGTCAATGCAAAAGTATAAACATATTTTCCACGAATACCAGCCCCCTCTTTTCCACAATTCTACGAGTGAGTCATTCCCCAAAACACAGAACACGCGCACACACATACAAACATGGATCTTTAAACTTTCATATCAAATGGATGGGACAATGGGTTTTATAGTCTAATCCCCCATTCATATCCAGAGAGAGAGAGAGAGAGAGTGGGAGTCCCGACCACAGACCACCATTGGAGAACCGAACATTTCCGCTGTGATCTCCCCTTCCCCGCCCCCGTGCACGTGCACCCTACCTACTTATACTCGGTATTATTTGCCATTAATATTTCCTGTCTCGCGCGCATAAATTAACGAATGTGTGATGTTGAGTGTGGTTTTTGGGGAACCCTTCTCAAAAAATACGAGAGTACATTTCATTATGATTTGGCAGCTCTGCATCCACCATCCCAAAGATACACACACATTCACGGGCTCTCCGCTCTCGGAAGAGTGGCTTCCACCTCCATTCCACTTCAGTGTCGAAATACTCGTCATATAAATTTCAAATAAAAATGTGGAGAAATTTACCCAACGGAATGGAATCAACGGAAGTGTTTGCTTTGGTCAAACGCTGAACAAAAGCGGGGAAAAAATGTAAATTTTGTTCAATTATTTCAATGGTGCAGACATCCAACGGGAAATTCGAAAGTGTGTTGCAGCCACAGGGATACCCTGTACAGAGTTTATTCAATTAAATAAGTGAAACTTTAGCTAGAAATTCATTTGAGTTTTTATATACAAGAACTATCATTGATTTAGGCATGTGCTTTAAAACAAATAATTGTATTTTTTATTCTTGGCCATTCTCTTTTGAAGCATCCTCTTGTGCGTCTCGAGTCGAACATCAAAGTACTGCGTCAGCGTTATAAGCAGGCATGTCCTTATTGACTATTTTCTTATTGTATATGCCCTTCCACTATCTCTCTCTCTCAAAGAACTCTTTCAGCTGAAAGAATGATTGAGAAATGCATTCCAAAAAGATACGTAAACAGATACGGATAGACATATACAGCTACACAGATACATAGGGAATGGGGGATAGGGATACCCAAGTGAAAACAAAGAGTGTGTGGGAGTTGGCAGAACCTTCCCACAATCAAAGTGCCACTGGGGGGGACGGACGCCACGATTTGTGTAATTTTATGCATAATTTATTTTCTCAATGGAACAAAGAGAGTGGAGTGCAGTGCAGTGCAGTGCAGTGGAGTGGAGTGGAGTGTGGATGGGGCACCCGCATTCCTAGAGATAGAAACGGGTTTAATCTCCTCCGATCGATCGGTGGTTCACTCAACTCAACTCTGATTTCGCCTCTTTCTCTATTTCTCTTTATGTTATGTAGAAGCGCTGCTGCAGTCGCGTCCATTACCTCACATTCCGGCTGGGAGCACGGCAGCCTCCCTGCTGGCCGATGCAGAACTGCAATGCAGCGACTCCGGATTGCAGTGCTCCTCCCTCGGGGGCCACAGTTCGGCGACATCGGTGTTCGAGTCGACGCATCGCTGGACCTCCAAGGAGAATCTGCTGGAGCCGGGACCGGAGGAGGACGATCCGCAGCTGTTTGTGGCACTGTATGACTTCCAGGCAGGCGGCGAGAACCAGCTGAGCCTGAAGAAGGGCGAACAAGTGCGGATCCTCAGCTACAATAAGTCCGGGGAGTGGTGCGAGGCGCACTCAGACTCCGGGAACGTCGGCTGGGTGCCCTCCAACTATGTGACGCCATTGAATTCGCTGGAGAAGCACTCGTGGTACCACGGACCCATCTCACGCAATGCCGCAGAGTATCTGCTGAGCTCGGGCATCAATGGGAGCTTTCTGGTGCGCGAGAGCGAGAGTTCTCCGGGCCAAAGGAGCATCAGTCTGAGGTACGTACGATTTATAGCCACCATTCATTTCGATTCCATTCCATTCGATCACTAATTGCTCTCCTCTATCCAATCGCAGGTACGAGGGTCGCGTCTATCACTACCGCATCTCGGAGGATCCCGATGGCAAGGTGTTCGTCACCCAGGAGGCGAAATTCAACACACTGGCGGAGCTGGTGCATCATCACAGTGTGCCCCATGAGGGGCATGGCCTGATCACGCCCCTGCTCTATCCGGCGCCCAAGCAGAACAAGCCCACGGTCTTCCCCCTGAGTCCGGAGCCAGACGAGTGGGAGATCTGTCGCACGGACATTATGATGAAGCACAAGCTCGGCGGCGGCCAGTACGGTGAAGTGTACGAGGCCGTGTGGAAGCGCTACGGCAACACGGTGGCCGTCAAGACCCTCAAGGAGGATACAATGGCCCTCAAGGATTTCCTCGAGGAGGCGGCCATCATGAAGGAGATGAAGCATCCGAATCTAGTGCAGCTCATCGGTGAGTGCCACAGTCATTCGAATGCCCATTGAGTGGCTCCTCAATCTCCTTTCTCCACCTTTCTCCATCTCTCCAGGTGTGTGCACGCGTGAGCCTCCGTTTTACATCATCACCGAATTCATGTCGCATGGCAATCTGCTGGACTTTCTGCGCTCCGCGGGTCGCGAGACCCTCGACGCCGTGGCCCTGCTCTACATGGCCACGCAAATAGCTTCGGGGATGAGCTACCTGGAGGCGCGCAACTACATCCATCGCGATTTGGCGGCCAGAAACTGCCTCGTGGGCGACAATAAGCTGGTGAAGGTGGCGGACTTTGGGCTGGCGCGGCTGATGCGCGACGATACGTATACGGCGCATGCCGGCGCCAAGTTCCCCATTAAGTGGACGGCCCCCGAGGGACTGGCGTACAACAAGTTCAGCACCAAGTCGGATGTGTGGGCCTTTGGGGTGCTGCTGTGGGAGATAGCCACGTACGGGATGTCCCCATATCCGGGCATCGATCTGACCGATGTATATCACAAGCTAGAGAAGGGCTATCGCATGGAGCGGCCGCCCGGCTGTCCGCCCGAGGTGTACGATCTGATGCGCCAGTGCTGGCAGTGGGATGCCGCCGACAGGCCCACATTCAAGAGCATACACCATGCGCTGGAGCATATGTTTCAGGTGGGTGACGTCGAGGTCTGGGACGATGATTATGCAGATGATGATGATTATGAAGATGATGAAGATGAGGACGACGATGACGATGATGATGATGATGAGAATGAGAGCAACTACGATGGCGACGATGACGATCATCATTCGCGGCGACACAGGAGCCACCGCCGCCGCTGCCACAACAGCGTGGTAACGACGACGACGGGGCATCATAGACACCCTGGGGGCCATCATCATCTAGCGGATGGCAATGTGGACGTTGAGCTTTGATCGCAATGCGTGGCCATTCTCCGCACTCCGCATCGTCAGCAGGCAACAATCAAAAGTAGTGATAGCAATAATGACCCACACGGTGCACATCTCTCCTTCTCCGCTCCTCCGCAGGAATCGTCCATCACCGAAGCGGTCGAGAAACAGCTAAACGCCAGCAGCAGCAGCAGCTCCCACAACAACCCCCCCAGCAGCGGCGGTGGCAACACCACATCGGGCATAGTAGTCGGCGGTGCCAGTGGCACTCAGTCAGCGGCCAGCGGAGCCTCCTCATCGGCCTCGCTCAGCCTCACCCCACAAATGGGGAAGAAGGCCCTGCCAGCGACCCCCTCCCAGTGCCAGTCGTCGTCTTCCCTCACGCCAAATGCCCATCAACAGCAGCATCAGCAGCAGCAGCAGCACGATCAGCAGCAGGCTAGCACGCCCATGTCAGGTGAGTGGAAAGTGGAGATCAGTGAAGAGTGCTGTGCCATCATCTAATCTTGTAATATTTTTGGTATCCAGATACCGGCTCCACCTCCACAAAGCTGAGCACCTTCTCCAGCCAGGGCAAGGGCAATGTACAGATGCGACGCACCACCAATAAGCAGGGAAAACAGGCGCCAGCACCACCCAAGCGAACCAGGTAGAGGAGAACTCTAACTTTCCTACAGAATGAATCAGCGTTCACTTATCATTTATCATTTGCAGTCTGCTTTCGAGCAGTCGGGACTCTACATATCGCGAGGAGGATCCAATCAGCGCCAGTGGTGGCGGCAGCGGCACCAATCAGCGGTGCAACTTCATCGATGACCTCAATACGAATGGTATAAACACAAGCACAAAATTGCATAGAAATTTCAGCTATTTCAGCCAGACCCTTAGTAGAAATTTCAAGACCCAAATTCCAACCCACCAACAACAACAACAACAACAATACACACCACAAGAACAACATCAACAACAAATACGTACAGCACACGTACAGCTGCCAGTGCCACTGAAACAACCACTGCCACTGCCACAACAACAACAACAACAAAAACAACAACAGTATTCCATTAAGAAATCGTCCTCCTGCAGTAGTTTCCTTTACGACATCCTATTTCGAGGTATTATTTTGTCAAAACGGAAAGCAATCCAATTGATTTTTATTTTCAAAACTCTATGTTCGTTTTTATTGGTTATTGTTATTGCTTTTAATGGATCATCGTTTGTATTGGCTTGAGTTTTATATCGTATTTATTTTGGTTCCTTTCTAAATGTATTTTATGTGCAAGTCATTTTGTTATGACTTCCACATGCGATACTCTTTATTTTCTAAATTTAATTAATTTAATTTGGATTTCCATATTTGATATCTTTTTTATTCTTTTGAGTTGAGTTGTTTTACATATATGTACATATTTTCTTAATATGTATTCCACGTGCAAACTATTTTGAAATGAGTTCAACTGACAACACATTTTTTTAAAATTTTTTTCCCCTGAATTTTAAGTTTGTTTTAAATTTGTTTTATTTGTATATTTAATTCGAGAACTTCTTTCTTAAGTTTAAAGAAGGTTGTTTATGTTTTGGTGCTTGTTAAATGTTATTTTGTTAATTATTATTCAGTTTCAAAACTATAGCTTCTTGATCCAGAACAGGTGATGGATTAGAGGTTTGTTTTTAAACAGAATCTAGAGAGAGACCTCCAAGGATTTCGTTGTATTTCATTTTGTCGTTTCGTTTATTTCATTATGTTTTTGGTGTTTTTATGTAGTTTTTACCCCGCTTGAGACAACACACACACACAACAAACACACACAACATCACACCTGAAAGAAACAGCTGACTTTGGTCCAGATTAACCCATACCATCCGTAATATCCATACGAACCATACTACTACCCCGCATCCAGCACCCGGCACGACCCACAAACACCATACAGACACCCCCCGCCCGGGAACTAATCTCCATTTTGTGATCTCTCTCGCGCAGGTCTGGCGCGAGACATCAACAGCCTCACGCAGCGCTACGACTCGGAAACGGATCCGGCAGCAGATCCCGACACGGATGCCACCGGCGACAGTCTGGAGCCGTCGCAAGCCGTCACGCCGAACAAGATGCAGCACTCGCTGCATGGCGGAATCGGACCCAGGTCCTCGCAGCAGCACAGCTCCTTCAAGCGGCCAACGCCGGTGATGGGCAACCGGGGACTGGAGACGCGTCAGAGCAAGCGTTCCCAGCACCATCCATCGGTGCCCCCGCCAGCACCCAGGGATCAAATGCAGCCAGTGCCCAACGGCAGCCCTGCACTGGCCGCGCATCCCATCACCGTGGGCGCCCTGGAGGTGATGAATGTGAAGCGCGTGGTGAATCGATACGGCACCCTGCCGAAGGTGGCCCGCATCGGCGCCTTCCTCGACAGTCTTGAGGACAGTGGGGGCGAGGCCAGTCCCTCACCAACGCCTACGCCAGCTGCCAACGGTCATGCCACACCGCCGGCCAGGATCAATCCCAGCCCCAAGGCTCCATCGACGGCTAGCCTGGCCACGCCGCCGCCCCAGCAGATGATCCGGAGCAACTCCTCCGGTGGCGTGACCATGCAGAACAATGCGGCGGCCAGTCTGAACAAGCTGCAGCGTCACCGCACCACCACCGAGGGCACCATGATGACGTTCTCCTCGTTCCGGGCCGCTGGCTCCAGCAGCTCGCCCAAGAGGAGTGGCGTGGGCCTGGGGTCTGGCGGTGTTCCAGCCCAGCCTGTACCCCAACCGGCTCTGGCCAACCTGGAGTTTCCGCCACCGCCGCTGGACCTGCCGCCTCCACCCGAGGAGTTCGAGGCGGGTCCACCGCCGCCGCCACCAGCGCCCGAGAGTGCCGTCCAGGCCATCCAGCAGCATCTGCACGCCCAGCACTCGAACAACAACGTCTGCAACACCAGCAGCAACAGCATCGGCAACACCAACAACAACAACGACAGCAGCACCCACGACGTGAGCAACACGGCCCCGAGCGTCGAGGAGGCCAGCTCCCGGTTCGGAGTGTCCCTGCGCAAGCGTGAACCCTCGACGGACTCGTGCAGCTCCCTGGGCACCCCGCCAGACGCTGCACCCGAGAAGAGCCTCAATCTGAAAGAGAAACTGATCACGGAGATCAAGGCGGCGGGTGGCAAGGAGTCGCCAGTGAGCCCACACCTGGCCAACGGATCAGCAGTGGCAGCAGTCTCAGCAGTGCCAGTGGATCCCGTCTCCCAGCTGGTCACCGAGTTGGCAGAGAGCATGAATCTGCCCAAGCTGAAAATGACGAATGGCAATGGCACTGCCACAGCAGCCACAGCAGTAGCTCCTCCAGCTGGTTTCAAGGCTCAGCTGAAGAAGGTGGAACCCAAGAAGATGACGGCGCCCATAGCCAAGACAGAGCCCACGTCCAACATCATCATTGACTTCAAGGCCCATCTGCGGCGAGTGGACAAGGCGGAGCAGCAGCTGCAGGAGAAGCCTCCTGTTCCCGCCTGTGCCCAACAGCAGGCGGTGGCAAATAATGCCAATGGCACCGGCACCGGCACTGGCACCCTGAACCGCAAGGACGACAATAGGAAGTTCTCCCACTCGCAGGCCGTGCAAAAGACTGAAATCAAAATAGATGTGACCAACTCCAACGTGGAGGTGGAGACGGGCACGGGAACGGGAGACAGCAGCAGTAGCAGCGGCGGGGACCTCGGCAAGCGACGAAGCACAGGTAGTATTAATAGCTTAAAGAAACTGTGGGAGCAACAGCCCCAGGGGCAGGCACAGGCTCAGGCCCAACCCCCCGACTATGCCAGTAGCGCGATCATCCAGCAGCCGTCACTTAATGGCGGCTCCTCCACATCAACCACATCCCAGCTATCGCCCAAGTACGGGCTCAAAGCAATTCCCACGGCCAAGCCAGGCAATAGGCCGCCGCCAGCTGCCCCACCACCACCGCCCCCAACCAACAGCACGATCACCACCACAGTCACAGCCACTGCCACTGCCATGAGGGTGCAGCCACAGCCACTAGCATCCAGCAGCTCAATAAAAACCTCTCATTCCACGCAACTCTTCACAGATGACGTCAGCGAGGAGCAGCAAGAGGGACTGGGACTAGGGCCAGGAGGCGGCCACACGGCAGCGGAGAATATGACACAGTCGCTCTACGTCCAGAACGAGCTCCAAGGCAGCAAGCAGGCGCAGCCGCAACAGAAGCCCGCTGTGCCGCACAAGCCCACCAAGCTGACCATCTACGCCACGCCCATAGCCAAGCTGGCGACGGACAATGGCTCCAGCACGGGCAACTCCACGCAGATATCGAGGGAGAGCATCCTGGAGCTGGTGGGCCTGCTGGATGGCTCTCTCAAGCATCCCGTCAACGCCATTTCCGCCTCGCAATGGCTCCAGCTGAGCGACAAGCTCAACATCCTGCAAAACTCGTGCGTCATTTTTGCGGAGAACGAGTCAATGCCGCCGCACTCCAAGTTCCACTTCCGGGAGCTGGTGACTCGAGTGGAGACACAGTCGCAGCACCTGCGCTCCGCCGGCAGCAAGAACATTCAGGACAACGAGCGCCTGCTCCTGGAGGTGGGACAGTCGCTCAAGCAGATCTCCAATGCGCTGAATAGGTAAATGATAAGAACGGGGATGGATGCGCACGCACACGAGCACCAGCCGGGCGTCTGGTTGGATGCCGAGGGCAACTTTATCAAGCGAAAGTGACACGGGACACGACACTCGAGAGAACCAAACAAACAAGCAAACCGAACGAACGAACCATCCATCCATCCATCCCCATCCCGGGAGCCAACACCACCAACATTTGGCTCACAACAACGAAGCGGAAGCAGGAAACGAAACTTCAAGCCCAGCGAAGAAGAGGATCAGAGGAAGTTGATAGATGACAAAGGACAACTACAGCATTAGCAGTAGCAGTAGCAGCAGCAGCAGCAGAAGCATCAACTATAACTAAAAACGAAAGCAGAGTGAGGAGAGGAGAGGAGAGGAAAGAAACCTATGTATCGTACTTGGTAGAGAGTAGTAGTAGTAGCCTCTATAACATATATATATATATATATAAACACACATATATATCTAGTCAGATCTGTGCAGAATGCTTCGAAGAAAACAAAAAACGAAATGAGTTGCAAAGCAAATTTCTGTAATGGGGATCTCTGGCCCTCCCCCTTCAACGGGGATCCCCGCTTTTAATTGTAAAGTATATTTCATCTCCCCTCCACCACTCCACACAGAAAACAGAATAGAACAACCCCTCCTTGGAAACCCTTGCCCAATCAACCCAAAACAACCTCCTCTGCCCGCCCCCTGAAACACCGAACGTATAGACGTATTCTCGCTTCGTTTGTTTTAATCGTATTTCGTATATATAGAAAGACACAAGACATGGCTTAAAAGAATGGAAAGAAGGGAAAATATTCATAGAATATCTCAATAAATTTAGTAATTATACACGAAACGCAATGCATATACATATACACATATACACTAAATATACATTATATATACTAGTCGTAAAATGTTTTATTATATATACCATATTATATTATACATACTTCTACAAGATAAAGATATTATATTATATATATATATATATTTAGTGACTTCCCCCCCCAAGAGAAGAAAATCTAAACTCCTCTCGGAATGTGTAAGGTGCGGCGACCTTTCGTCGTCGTCGCCGTGTGTCTTGTCCCATTTACATACATACATATATATCTATGATCATGATCTATGTGTGTACGTGTTCTCGTACTTGCACACGCAGTAGCCAAGCCCAAAGATATTATTATTAGCTGATAAAATACGATACGACAACTACTCGTACTACTACTCACATTGATATGTTTAGTGGCAAAGACTAAATTGATTTATGTTTAATCTATGTTCGAGTGCAAAACATTGCTTTTATCATACATTACATACTACAATACACACAACCAATTGTAATTATTTATCTGATATTTTCAAGGATTTTAAACAACAATTTTATACGTAAATAGAAAAAAAACACAAAAAAATCACACAAAAAACACAAATAAAATTCATTTAAAAATACACACAACGGAAAAGGATCGAAAAGATAGGGGCGGCGGTCTAGCCTATCTACATATACAAAGTTGATATAATTATATATACATACATATATGGATGTGCATATAATACTTTGCCTTTCTTTAATCCCCCAAATATCTATCTAGCGACAACCAGTAAGCTGATAAAGCCCCCAACATATGCGTACACACAAATACATCAATATATTTCTGTAACTTCTATGATACACCCCAAGCGCCTGAAATGCGCAACAGATTAATATCTAAAAAGAAAACGGATCAAAAACAAAGTACTTCAATGAGAAATAAAAATGATATTTAAAAAAATGTATTGAAAACTTTCATATTAACGGGTTTTTCAGTGCTGTGAAACGTGTCGGCACCATATATAAATTTAATTTAAGTTCCTTCCCTACGCCCCTTAGAGATGCAAGTTTTATATCGTTGCTAGCACACCTTGTAAAATTCACATAGAAATCCCATTTAAAGTCACTTCCGACCACATTAATGAATACCATTTGATGATCTGCATCAATTACCTGCCAGCTTAAGACAAAAGACTCCACCTTTTATTAAATGATTCATATGACTTATATCGATAGATCGATACACACATTCAATAAATTCTACTCGGAGAAAAGACCAGTGTGACCGCTTAGGGGTATAACTTTTGTGGATATTTTGTCATCGAAATTGAGTCGACGGTATATTTACGACATATCGGTATATAGTGGTATATTTAATCAGTTTAAACAATCTACTAAATTCCATTTTTAAGGTATATAGGAGTATCGCAGGGTTTTTTTTTTAATTTTGAGCTTTGAAATCGTGGTTGGTTTCACTATTCCGAAGTCAATAGCTTGTGTAAAGCAAAAAGCGGGGTTTAATACAAATACGGTATATTTTGAAAATGAGATGGTATCTTTCGGTATATTTTTGAGGGTCGGCGATATGTTTCATCGATAAATCCACTGAAAAAGACGAAATTAATATATAATAATAGAATATTATACCGTGATAATATTGCCAAGCGATCTAATTTGTGTCTTCAGCATCAGAAATTGGGCAACGAAAGCCACGACCTCAAAGGTACAACTGCAAACGAAAGCAAGCGCAAACCAGCCAGCCAGCAGCAGCAACAACAACAACAGCAGCAGAAAGTCAGTCAGCAGCCACAGCAGATACGAGACGAGACCGAGCCAGCCCGAAACAGAGCCCGAGACAGCAGCAGCAAGCATAATGCCACTCTTTGGGAAGTCACAGAAGTCGCCAGTGGAGCTGGTCAAATCGCTGAAGGAGGCAATCAATGCCTTGGAGTCGGGCGACCGAAAAGTGGAGAAGGCGCAGGAGGACTGCAGCAAGAACCTGGTGTCCATCAAGAACATGCTATACGGCAGCAGCGACACAGAGCCACCAGCGGACTATGTGGTCGCCCAGCTGTCTCAGGAGCTGTATAACAGCAATCTGTTGCTGCTGCTCATACAGAACCTGCACAGGATCGACTTCGAGGGCAAGAAGCATGTGGCACTGATATTCAACAATGTGCTGCGGAGACAGATTGGCACCCGGTCGCCCACAGTGGAGTACATCTGCACGAAACCGGAGATCCTGTTTACACTGATGGGCGGCTACGAGGATGCGCATCCAGAGATAGCCTTAAATTCCGGCACCATGCTGCGGGAGTGCGCCCGCTACGAGGCCCTGGCCAAGATAATGCTCCACTCGGACGAGTTCTTCAAGTTCTTCCGGTACGTGGAGGTGTCCACTTTCGATATCGCCTCCGATGCCTTTTCAACCTTCAAGGAGCTCCTCACGCGCCACAAGCTGCTTTGCGCGGAGTTCCTGGACGCCAACTACGACAAGTTCTTCTCGCAGCACTATCAGCGGCTGCTCAACTCGGAGAACTATGTGACACGGCGCCAGAGTCTGAAGCTGCTGGGCGAGCTGCTGCTGGACCGGCATAACTTCACTGTGATGACGCGATACATTTCCGAGCCGGAGAACCTGAAGCTGATGATGAACATGCTGAAGGAGAAGTCGCGCAACATCCAGTTTGAGGCGTTTCACGTCTTCAAGGTGTTCGTGGCGAATCCGAACAAGCCGAAACCGATCCTGGACATCCTGCTGCGCAACCAAACGAAACTGGTCGACTTCCTAACCAATTTCCATACGGACCGATCCGAGGACGAGCAGTTCAACGACGAGAAGGCCTATCTGATCAAGCAGATAAAGGAGCTGAAACCGCTGCCCGAGGCCTAGTTGTCCATCGACGGAGGATGGTCAATGTCGGAGCCTGGGGCAAAAGAACCATAACGAGACCGAGAACGGGATGAGGAACAGGAACAGGAACATCTGGGCCCCCGATGGTGGGTTAGCAGGAAGGACGAGAAAGGTTTTGTGTGTGGGTTAAAGCAAATATATATTATATATACTATATTTTGTGACGATGAGACGATGACAACACTTGTGAGTAACTAAACAATAATTTAGACACCAACCACAATGATAATGATAAAAAACATAACGATAAAGCTAAATAGAAACAACAACAAAAACAATTAGTAAGAGTACGAGTAAATAGCGTAAAGAGAAATAATAATGTTGCGAATTTAACATATAAATACATTAAACACGACCCCGAACCGAAACGAACAACCCCAGACCCGGCCAGCCACGGCCACACCTCTCGCCTCACCTTAATCCAGCTTTTATGTTTTTCATTTCTTTCTTTCTTTCTTTTCTGTCTTTTGTCCACGTTCCACACGAAATGATTCGATTCGAGAGTGTGTGCGGTTCGTTGTTGTTGTTCCAGTTAAGAGTTGTCGGATTCCCTCGTTTGCTTTTCCCCTCTAGACCTATTTTCCTATTCCCCTATTCAAAATAGTTGTTGTATTTGAAATTTAAGCGTTTTTGAAACGAACCAACACGCCCCCCACCCTATCTCCGGCCCCCGGCTTCCAGCCCCCACCAGCCACCTGCCTGTCTGAAGATGAAGTCAATGAAGATTCGAAATGAGTTTTGACCTAAAAATGTAATTCCACGCAAAGTTCATGAGAAAAAGAAACTAAATACTAAATACCGCATAATAATAATAATTCATAGTGATAATTGTTTGTGCATCCTTTGGTGGCATAGACTGCATAGAGAAGAGAGTGGGAGCATTCAACACACACACCACACACACTGCACACACACACATGTACACACATTACTACAAAGGGAAGTAAAACAACAACATTGCGAGCAACATAATAAATATACGATTATTATAATTTATATTATTCCCAAAATTAAAGAGCCAAAACTAAAAGAGAAATACAATTAGTCATTTGTGGTGGGTGGTGGGGGGGCTTGATGGGAAAAGGGGGCGTAGTGCTTTCCCCCGCCCCGCCCTGAGTCATGTGCAGAGTTGCCAGGGCGGCAGACGCCACCGCGATCATCTGCCTTGATCAAGGGCTGGGCGCTACACATTTCACAGAAATTACTTTTATTATAGTGTATACTTAGAATATATTTAGTTAGGCTAACTAAGTCTATGCTATTCCTGACCTAGCGCCGCTTTTTCTTCTCCAGCTTGCGGATCTTGTGCAGGCGTGCCCGCACCGGCTCACTCTCCCTCTCCGCTTCGTTGGTGTCCACCGTCTCGTCGCCGGCCATCAGCACAGCGGCCGAGATGCATACGAACTGGAATATGGCTCCCACATAGAGTCCATACCGTATAAGTATACTGAACAAGTCCTCCTCCCCATATTTGTCTAGGGCCGCGGCAGCTGCTGCACCCGTGACAATACTTTCCACAGATGCCGACATTTCGAGTTTCACAGAAATTTCAAAAAACAATAGATTTTTGTGGTTTTTTTTCAAGATTTGTTTAATTGTTTGTATTGAGTAGGGATGGGTAAACTGTGTATATCGATATATATCGCATCGCTAATCCATTCTAGTCTTGGTAGGCGATTTACTTATCGCAAATTTTTGCATAATATATAATAATTATATTAGTAATAACCAAAACAAAGGGTAATTATGTCATGTTTTCGGCTGGCGACTGCCACAGTCCTAGCGGCTACACGTCCGTTGCCAGTGAGCTGCAGGACTTCGCGATTTCTGTGCAATAAAGCGCATCAGGAGTTTGCATTGGCACGCCGCACCTTCAGCAAACCAGCAGCAGCACCAGGCAATGGAGTGAAGAAGCCCCCCAATGGAACATTCAAGCTGGCGCTGTTCGGAGCCGGCCTGGGCGCAGTCACAGGGTCAGTCTACACAGCGTACTCGCGGTGGACAGATGGCGACTCCCATAAGGAGCACGAGCACACGCCGCCCAAACGTGTAGACAACATGCCGGCGGGCGTGCGTATAACCAAGCGTTATGTGAACCCCAAGGACACCTCCGGGCTGGACATTGTGTTGTTCCAGTTCCAGACATGTCCGTTCTGCTGTAAGGTCCGCGCCTACTTGGACTACATGGGTGTTTCCTACTCCGTTGTCGAGGTGGATGCCGTGCTGCGGCAGGATATTCGGTGGTCGGTACTGAAGAAAGTGCCTATGGTGCTCCTACGCCAACGGGATGGGGATAGTCAATACGTCCAAATGGTTGATTCTAGTGCCATTATATCGCTAATAGCCACCTATCTTCACGATAAGCGCACCGATATTGGCGAGCTGGCTGAATTCTACCCGCACATCTCGTTCTTTGACGACGAAAGCAAGAAAAAGACGGATATATTGAACAAGTACTTCCTCATGTATCAGGATCGTGCACCCAAGAGCGTAACCAAGGAAACAGAGGAGTAAGCCCAAGTGTAAAGTTCACATTCCCAGATAGTCCTTATCAAATGACCTCTTTGCAGAACCGATCGCAAATGGAGGAGCTGGGCTGACGACCACTTGGTGCACCTCATATCACCAAACTGTTATCAGAGCATGGAAGAGTCTCTGGAGACATTTGAGTGGTTCTCAAAGGCGGGCGAGTGGGATGTGCATTTTCCAAATTGGGAGAGAAATTTGATGGTCTATTGCGGAGCCGTAGCCATGTGGGGGATCGCCAAGGTTCTGAAGCGTCGCCATGCTCTCACCGATGACGTCCGATCTCATATGTATGATGCTCTGGACAAATGGACCACCGAGCTGAAGAAGCGGAACACAAAGTTCATGGGCGGAAAGCAGCCTAGTCTTGCGGATCTCTCTGTTTTCGGTGTGCTTAGCAGTATGGAGGGATGCAAGACATTCAAGGACTGCCTGCAGAACACAAGCATTGGTAGATTATTCATTTGAATTCAATGAAAAGCGAAAACTACATTCTTTTATGCATTTGCAGGCAAATGGTTTTACGACGTCAAGGAGATTGTGGAAAAGAACCGAGGGCAACTGCACAGAGAACGCATTGAAGGTGTCCTTTCAGCTGTTTAGAAGAAAAACTTTTATACATTTACCCAAAGATTGTTATAAACGAAATGGTTCAATAAAACAAATTTATTCTTTTTTTTTGAAACTATGAAATCGATGACTAAAAAATACTGAAAACACTTCGTGACACGTCCACACTAATATCGCCAAGCAATCGATACCATTTATTTGACAGCTGAATATCGAATGTCATTTTGTGGTACGCCGCTCGAAACTTGCAAATCATTCGTTTCGTACGTCTTTTACTTCGGAAAATAAGAAAATAACATCTAAAGTTATGAGCAGCCTAGGCTTCGAGCAGTTCCCCGACTACCAGGTCCCTGGAGTCTCGCACGCGGACTTTTCACCATACGAGTCTAATGGCGGGTGAGTTTCACAAAAAACGCAGACTATTGGTGTCCGGCTAACATTCGCCTTGCAGCTCCATTGTGGCCATTGCTGGCGATGACTTTGTGGTCATTGCCGCCGACACACGTCTGAGCAGTGGCTACAACATTCACACCCGCAACCAGAGCAAGTTGTTCCCTCTGTCGGAGAAGACCGTGCTGGCCTCCACGGGCTGCTGGTGCGACACCCTCTCGCTGACTGGCCTGATGAAGGTGCGCATGCAGAGCTACGAGCACACACACTTGAAGACCATGACCACCGATGCCGTGGCCCAGATGCTCTCAATTACAATGTACAACCGTCGCTTCTTCCCCTACTATGTGTCAAACATTTTGGCTGGCCTCGACAAGGACGGCAAGGGAGTCGTCTTCTCCTACGATCCCATTGGACATTGTGAGCGTGCCACTTACCGTGCTGGCGGCACAGCAGGCAGCTTGCTACAACCCGTGCTGGACAATCAGATTGGCTACAAGAACATGAATATGGATGGCAAGGAACCCCCAGAGCTAACCAAGGAGCGTGCTGTCTCCGTTGCATCGGACACCTTCATCTCGGCCGCAGAGCGCGACATCTACACCGGTGACTCTGTGCTGATCAACATAATTACCAAAAAAGGTATTGAAACCAGGGAATTGCAGCTGCGCTTGGATTAGATTAGTAAACAGTAAAAACATGTCTAAACGGTCAGGGGCATTTCAACAGAAATTTTTGTGTGTGGCTTGAAATTTTTGTAACATCCAGATATAAAATAATAAAATGGATCTTTAAGATTTTGTCTGGGACTAACGAGCACATTGATGACAAAATCCTATGGTATGTACTCCCAAGGCGTGACAATAGTTTAAACAAAAAAGGGCAAAAAGCACACAATTGAATTAATTTTGCTACATGGCAACTACACAGGGATGCAATTCTCACGGAGACACCTGGAAGTGCATAGTGCCGGCGTACACACAAACATACATAATTTTAGTGCAGTTTTGAGGTTTGATTGTAGTTCAATGACAAATTTGAAATTCGTGGTGCTGTTGCTTCTCCCTATCCTGTCCTCTGTTCTCGTCTCATCCAAGTCCCCTCCCGTTCAGATGCTGGCCACTCTGGTGAAGCCGGGAATCTTCCGGCATGTGAAATGCCTGAACAGCATGTATCCTCGCAGTGGCGTCCTCCGTTTCCCAGTGGCCGAGGAGCAGGTCCTTTGGTCGGAGCCATATGCCGAGTACTGCCCGCCCGCGTACACAGCTCCCCATATTGGCGGACAGGTGTGGGCCGATGCGCCGTTGCCAAGTGAAACATTTCAGCCGAAATGGAACCAGAACGACGGTCAGGTGAACCGGGAGTCCTTTCACGGTGCCTACGAGGTAAAGGACGGCCTGCCACGCAATCCAATCGGACGCACCGGTCTGAGCGGGCGAGGCTCCCTGGGCAGGTGGGGTCCCAATCATGCAGCCGATCCCATTGTTACCCGCTGGAAGCGCGACGCGAATGGAGAGATCGTTGGCAATGCAGCCACCGGCAAGTGAGTGAACTTTCCACTTGGGCTTCGATGGATTTTACAAGATTTTATTCGACTTTTGGCAACTAGGAACATCCTTCAGATGGTGGCCATTCAGCGTTCAGACAACAAACTGTGGGCCATTCCGGGGGGCATGGTGGACCCCGGCGAGAACGTGAGCGTCACACTCAAGCGTGAGTTCACCGAGGAGGCTCTCAACTTCACCGACAAGGCCAATATGGTGGAGAAGTTCTTCAAGGAAGGTGTCCATATCTACAGCGGCTACGTGGACGACTTTCGGAACACCGACAATGCCTGGATGGAGACAACGGCTCTGAACTTTCACGACGAGGACGGCAGCCAGGTGGGGCAGCTGGAGCTAGTGGCCGGCGACGATGCTTCGAACGTGCGATGGACTGATGTCGACGGCAGTCTCAAGCTGCATGCAAACCATGCAGACATTGTCCGGGAAGTGGCCATCAAGCGCGGTGCACACTGGTAGAAACAGAAGAATGCTCGAATCTGATATGCAGACGAAAGTGTCTGTGAATATAAGTAAATAAAATATTGCTAATTTTAATTCAAGTATTCATTGATTCGTTTATTTTATTTCAGACTATTCATATCGCTTTGCAATTATAAATTAGAAAACATTTCATTAGCTCGTATCGTGTATCCATGTATCTCTCTGAGAGATAAATTTCTTCGAGAGGTTATATGTGTATTTATGTTCCCCATATTCTGGGACTGACTGCCATATAATGGCGTGTACTGCGCGTGTGTGTGTTTGTGTTGTTGACTAAACATTTTGAACAATTTTGAATAAACTTCGACGCCATCATATAGATATGGGATGTTCCCGACTAAAAAGTTTTGAGATTTGGCCTAAAACTCCTTGAATGTGTATGAGCTAGTAATAGTTGCGAGGTCTGACAGTGTATCTGCTGCTTAGAGGGTCTGTACGAATGCAAACACCTCCGGACTGGAGTTGGCCACATTGTTAAAGTGCTCTGGATAGTCGTTGCGGATTTCCTTCACAAAGTTAACCGCGTTCGACGTCATGTCGTTGTCGCTGAATTCCCGCTTGAACAGCACATGCAGGATGACGCTCACCATCTGCTCAATGTGATTGACAATACTGGGACGCGAATTCATGTAGAGCACGCGGAAGGCCTTGAGCACCACATCATTCTCTTCGGTGTCCTCGCGGAGGGGCAGACTGGAGATGAAAACGGGCAGCACATGATTCAGTGGCACCATATTGTGATTGGTTATGATCAGGCGCGACACAGCCCCGCAGATATTATCCAGAGCAGGGGCATTCTGCTCCTTGGCGATCGCATCGGAGAGGGCCTGCAAAATCACTCCAAACGATCTGAAAGGTGGACAAATTCAATACTTTTATCTTATGTTTGGTTTTGGGTTTCCTTTCACTCACTCAAAGGACTTCTCTTCGGCGTGATAGACTAGCTCTCCCAGGCCGAAGTAGCTGTTCTGGCGCGCCTTGGCGTACGAGTCGGTGGTGCCCCCCAGGAGCACGGGACAGAGCGAATCGAAGTATGTTACCACACAGAGGCCCAACGATTGGAAGCATTCGGCCAGGACGCCATAGATGAAGGAACGCTGGTCCTGATCGTCGTTCTTCTTGGCCTTTTCCTACAGAAATTGAAAGAAATGAAATGGTTATTCAGATCTGCGGATCACCTCTACTCTAGGTCTGTTCATACCAGTTTGGTCAGAAAGAAATTGTAGAGTCGTCCAAAGTACATCGAGTATATCTCTGGTTCGAGGGCGTGGCCAATCATGGCCACCAGATTGGCACCACTCTCGATGAGTGCCTCATCGTACTCGCTTTCATCGGCCTCCTCCTCGTCGCCGCCGCCACTCGGCTCATTAAATTGGCAAGCCGTGTTGTTGAGCAGCACGTCTTTGATGCATCCAATGACCCCCTCGGCAAGATCAGACGTGGGCAATGCCGCCTTCTTGACGGCCTTGAAAAGGTCGCCAAGCTCGTCGAGAATTTGGCAGACCACTCCTTGCTCTTCGTCATTTTTAACTAGCGAAACAAACTTTGGAATTAGGATAGAGCTTGCACGCTTCACTCCGTTTGCGTCGTTCATTTTGTGGAGGCAAATCACGAACGCGCTGAGGGCCTCGATGGCTGCTTTGCGGATGACCTCCTGGTTGTGATCTATGGTTTTGTACACCTCCTCGAAAACCATTGTGAGGTAGGGGGCAAAGGCGATGCTTGCATTTGCAGCGAACTCCTTGAGCGTCAATATGGCCTCCTCCTTCTCAAAGACGTAGTCATTCTCCACCTGATAATCACCAATATCGTCGTCATCATCGTCCTCGTTGTCGGTGTCACCCAGATCGATTTCGGTCAGGAGGTTGCCCGTAGGCGAGTCTTCGCGTACCTTTAACAGCGCATCCTCTGTCGATACCACCGTCTGAATCAGGCGCTCGATCACCTTGGGGAAGACCGTATTCATATCCTCTGTGACAATAACCGACAGCCCTCCAATCAGAGAGTAGATGGCGCGTCGCAGGTCGGGATCGTCTGGACCCTGATCCAGCATATTCGTGCAATAGTTCATCGTGTCTTGGGCGAGATGCATAAAGTTCTCCTTTCCCACCGTTCGGGTGATCGCAGCCAGTGTATCGATGGACTGAATGCGCAGCTCATTCAGCGCAATGTCACAATCATTCACCAGATAATTCTTCAGTATATCCACAATGGGATTGAAGTACGGCACCAAATTCGTCTTCGATGCGGTGGCAACCGACGAGATGCAGGACAGGGCCAGCTGTCGAATGTGAATTGAGTTCTGTTGATCCATGCACTCGAAGAGCCTGACGAATGGATGAATTAGTATTACTAGATGCACACAAATGGGCCAAGAAAATTGTAAATTACCGATCCATCAGCACTGGCAGATGTGGCACAATCTCCTCCTCGAGATTCTCGCAGAAAACCTCCAAAGCATAGAACATGCGATCCATGTGGGTGGGCTCCGGCTGGCCCATCTGTAAATGTTCACCAATACTCTGATTAAGCTGTGTTCTTTAGACTCGGGCGAAGAGTTTTGGGTGCTGCGTGAATGTTATATGAAAGAGTTTTGGATTCCCACAAGCTACACGGACCGACCCCGGAGAAACCCCTTTTGGCATGGAGATGGAGTGCAGAAATTAATCAAAGAAAGAAAAAAAAAAAAGAGCACAGCACCCTATACTTGGCGAGCACCGATATGCGCTTGATCTGTAACTGACTCGTGTACATTATAGTGTCTTTGGCCGGGGCTGCTGCTGGAGCATGGCCCATCCCATGGCTAGCCTTTAGGAGCAGCACAAACAAGAATGTATAATACGTATATATGAAGATAAACATACAAAAAACTGACTTGTGACTGATCATTTGCCATGGAAAAGACCTACCTTTAGCTCCACAATCAGTTGGTGCAGAAACTCAAAGAGCACGGGCAGAATCTGTGGGGCGAATTTGGATATCTCGGGTTGCATAAACTCCGAGAATTGGCCCAGCGCAAAGAAGGCCGAATTGCGCACTGATGGATTCTGATCGATGATGCCGCTCTTGATGATGTTCAGCATAATTTCAAGGTACTTCCGTTTGATGGCCTCCGAACACCCCTCAGCGATGACGGCCATGCACATGAAGGCGGCACGCCGGCGCAGTGGGTCCGGATTCTGGAGAGCTGGCTCGAGGATCAGCAAAAGTGGGGGAATCAGCTTCTCCGGCGACATCTGGAGAGCCATGACATCGAGGGTTTGGGTGGCCGCGGTCACGGGAGTGTTGCTGGTACCCGAGAAATAGTCCTCCTCTAAAAAAGGCTTCGGATTAGCAGAGCAAACTGGCTGGCAGAAGTTAGAAGTTACGAACCATCATCGTTGTCGAATTCACAGCACATCATCTCAAAGACGACGACCAGGATGGGGTCCAGGAGCTTCTGCTTGAAAATTGCCTTCTTCTTGATGCGGACGAGGCGACCCACGAAGGTCACCACCAGAACACGAATTGGATCATCGAGCTGCTTGTTGCCCAGCGTTGCCAGGCAGAAATCAACCAACATCTTGATGTAATTATTCAGCAGTTTCGGCACATACTCGGCAAGGGAATCCATGAGCTCAAAGGCGGTGGTGAATTCTGTGACGACTCCCTTTTGGACAAAGGCCTCGAGAGCAGAGACCATCAGAGGCACGGCTTTGGCCACCGTCTGCTCAGCCCTTGTGTGGCCGACAATGAATGGAATCAGGGAATACATTCCCTGCATCATATTGGCTACAGTGGGGGTAGCCGTGTCTCCATTGGCCTGGGCGGCCATCATCACACTCGAAAAGAGTTGACAAATCTCCGACATTTGGTTGATCAACTGATCTGGAGCGGCGTCGGTAAGCGTGGCGAATATGGATGTTCCCAGCTCACTCTCTTTGGGATCGGCCATGCTGCATCGTTGGAAAATGAAGGTCAGCAAGTCAGCCAACCACGAGTCCTTTTTGTCCGCCTCATGACGCACTAGAGTCCCAATAAGCTGGGCTATGGCATTCTTTACGCCCTTCTCCTTCTCCCTTATCAACGCCTGGAGCATGCAAGACTTGATGCTGCGGGGGGCACAAACAGAATATCAGAGATCCCGTCCGTAGATTATAGACCTTCTATTGACTTACGCTTCCTGATGTTCGGGTGGCACCATCTGCCAGTGTCGCAGCTTGTGGAGACGCTTATTCACCAGGACAGCTGCAAACTGGCGGACTTGTGCCTCGCGGGTCGACACCACCATTTGGCAGAGCACTGGCAGGGCCTCGGGATTCTCAAACGCCTTGCTCAAAGCGGCGGTGCACTAGACAAGCGGAAACGTACATATATTTTAAGCATAAATAATTGTTCAATTGTCTGTGTGTGTGTGCGGGTGTGTGGATGTGTACACAACGTGCTCTCTAACGCGAATGTTTTTTGTAGAAATATATACGTGTAGAACTATAAGAAATCACGTGCCAATAGAGGCTAAGCATGGGCATGTTCATATTATAGCCTTTATGCATATTAATGGGGAATAAAACGAAAAAATAGCGTCGGCTCGCCAAAGGGACAACATCCCGTTGAACATACCTCGTGTATCCTCTTGGTGTCTGAGCACAGCAGACCGGCAATTAGTTCATCCAATGCCGCCTCCATTGTGTATGTTTTATTTTTTTTTGTTCCGTTCACTTAAAATATGAAATATAAAGAGACTAAATTCCAGAACGCCTGCTTCTGCCGAATAATGCCGCCGTCGAAAGAGATGTAACCAAATCGATGTTTTTTGACGTATTTCTCACAGTCGACTTGCTGTGGAGTGCAACTCTGTTCGGAATTGTCCCGCTCCGCTCTGATCAACACTGATATTGGCGCCCATTTTGGAAACAAGCGTCGCCTTTTTCGCAGGCTAAATTGTTGTTATTGTTGCCATTGTAAGAAAATATTAAAACGCAATGGATAAAGGCAATAGGAGCCCTAGAAATACCAGTCCAATGGACCAAAACTCGCTGGGCATATTGAGCTTGGAGAATCTCAAAGGTGAGGAGCAGAGCAACACATGGACCGAATGTATGTTTGTGCGAAATTATATTCTGAAAATATTTGCAGTGTTTGGTGACTTGTCCAGCTTCAGCAGGAGCGGGAACGGAAGCGGCACGGGTCGCAGGGAAACCTCCAACGTGCACGAGCGACTGCGGGCAGAGCGCCTGCGAGCCATGGAGACACTGGAAAAGCCGCGCGCGCGCTCCAGTCAGGCAAAGCCAGCAATGAGGGGGCGGCAGAGTGTCCTGACCAACAACAGCAGCAACATCTCGGAGCTGGTCAGCGATGAAACCATCGATCTGAACAGCAGTGGCTCGTTTGCCGCGCCCACGCCAGTCCAGAAGGGCAGAAACATTTCCTTCGAGCCAGCTGAGATTACCGGCCGGTCGACGCTCTGCCGCAGCGACAAGGGCAGGAAAGTGGTATCGGTGGCCGACATAATAAAAACTTCGTTCGTGGAAAAGGCGCGTCTGCTGGAGAAGAAGCTGCACAATGCCAGCCAGGCGGATCCGGGCTGCAATTGCTCGCAAAACAACTCTAAATCGAATGTGAGCAGCCTGACGGAGTCTTCCTTCAACTGCTCGCACAGCCTGCCGCGCACCGCTGACCTGAGCAACCTAAGTCTGAACGGCGGCGGAGGCTTCTCCTTCGGCTCGGCATCTGCGGCCGCTGGCCAAGACATGGACGAGAGCTTCGCACCGGCCGAGCTGATGCAATCGAAATTGATTCTGGGCGAGATATCCTGGGCCCAAGAGTTCACGGCCATGCCCACGGCAACGCTGAGTAACCAGGCAATGCAGAAGATTGCAGCCCCCCCACCTGCGTCCGACATAGAGACGTCCGTGTCGAAGTGAGTTGATGCGTGTTTCCCCTGATTGGTCCTCACTCTGTCTTTTTTTTCAGCTCTGTTCTGGCCGGAGATCCGGACTTCTCCTTGGGCTACTACTTCCAGACACGCTCGGAGAATATCTGGAACATTGTGGCCAACGACAGTCCCGACCACAGGCGTTGCGGTCAGGCCTTGGTCGAGGACAACCCCACCCCCACCCCCACTCTCACCCCGCAGCCCGACAACAAGACCTACACCAGGGCAGAGGCCAACTTGGGATCGAAATTGGGGCAGAATCTGATGAAGAAAATGCAAAATGCAAAGAAGGTATTTCAAAGTGCCCTACAGTCCAAAAACGGAGACGAGCCTGCACGGCCGCCCTCAAGCTCTGAGATATTAAGTCTCTCAGCCATAGACAAGGCCCTGAGAGATCTGGACTTTAACTCGGACACCTCCACCGTAGAGGTGGTCGAGCGGTTGCGCAAGCATGGCCGTGGTCAGGGCCAGCTGCACGCAGATGAGGACAAGGAAAACGATAGCTTCAATGCGGAGCGAACCCTGTGTGACTCGCACAAGCATACGGAGACCATGAGCTTCACAGACTCCATCCTGAACTCCACGGACTTTAAGCATCTGCAGCAGAGCGTGTCGCGAAAACCACTAAGTCCGCTGGCGGACAAACCTCAGATCTTGGTTACGCGTGCGGACAAGGACGCCTCCATGGAGGCTGACATAGATGAGTGGCCATCGACGCCAGTGAAGTCGCCCACCAGACGTGTGTGCCGCGTCAAGTCATCCCCTTCCCCCCGAGCTGTGAGTCCAGCGAGCAGCGACGGCGTGCGGCCGCTGCCCACCACAGACGAAGATGGGGATGAGGCGGATGAGGACAAGACTCCAGTGAACAAGAAGACGCACTCTGTCAGGGGGTCAATCCGTCCCCCCAATACCAATGGGAGCCGCACCACGCTGAGCTCCACTCGCCTGGACGGCTGCGATGCTCTCCCCTCGTCCACAGAGAGCGAGTTTGTCATTTCGCCAAGTCTGGCCAAGAGTCCCTCTCTTTCGGCATCGGCCACGGCCCGTAATCTTTCGCCGATGTGCTCGCCGAGAAGCTGTCTGTCCTCGCCACTTCTGGACAGCACCACCAGCTCCGAGCGGCGACAACTGATGCCGGGGGCAGCACTCCGTAAAGCCAACTCCTCGCCGGCGGGAAGCGAGGCCAGTTCCACGAGTGGATCCACGACCGCCAGACGAGGCGCCGGCACCAGTGGCAGTGCTCGCAGCATCTCGCGCTGCTCCAATTCCAGCGAGTTCAGTCATCGCGATGGAAAGCTGCTGCCACTGAAAGTGACCCACACGAGCCTCTGCTGGGGCAGCACCAAGCTGCGAACGGACATGAGAAAGTCCATGCAGGTGAAGAATACGGCGGATAAGCGGCTCGTCGTACGCTTGGGCATCCAGGGGCCCGGCTTCCAGCTGGTCGGCAACGACAGCAGCACCATTACCCTCCAGGCCATGGAGTGCCGGAGCATTGTGATTAATTTCTGCCCCACCGTTTGTGGAGCGGCCATTGGAGCCGTGTCCTTCTATGCTCCGCTGGGCGCAAACAGCAGCCAGCCCGGAATGGAAATCCCCTTGTATGGCTACGGCGGGAATGCAGCTATTTCCATTCAGGGCCTGCTGAAGGGACCGGTGGGTGCCAGCTTCCTCACCATCGGAGACGTAGGCGAACTCTACTCCGGTCCGCTCACGGCCAGCTTCAAGTTCCTGAATAAGGGGCCGCTGACTGCCTTCGTGGGCATCTCTGTGGACTCGACAGTGCTGATGAAACTGCGTCTGAGCGAAGCGTTCGAGGTGCGCCCCAGCAAGATGATTCTGCCGCCCCACACCGAGAGCACGGTGCAAGTTATATTCCGGCCGAATCGCGAGGATATGAAGAACATATTGAAGAAGAGCTCGCAGGTTCTGACCCTGGCCAACATGCGTATCTTCTGCGGTGACGAGCCCAACAGGCAGAGAATGCGGCATCTGGTGCATCGCATGAGCAGTAGGCAGCGGGAGAAGCTGACCTCCGCCATGCTGGACAGCCTGTGGAGTCCCTTTCCAGATGAGCAGCCTGTAAGGAATATCAGCCAACTGAATGAGCCGCCCGAGTTCATCCTGGATCTGGTCACTGTTGTGAAGATCATCGACGTGGCCTTGACCCTGAATAGAGATTTTGACGAGTCCGCCGAGACGTCGCTGTTGTTCCTACCGGAGGCCGAGGAGACCGTTCTGTTCCGCACCATCTGTGCCGCCAACTCACCCACTCCCACACAGAGCAACATGCTTGAGCCTGTCGATGAGCTGCATGAGGCGGATACTACCACAATGCTGCCCGTAGAGAGAAACTGGTCCGTTCAGCCGGCTTCTATTGAGCTCGGTGCTGGAACCATTGCCAAACTGTCCGTAAAGAACTGCTTCCGCTCTGGGCAACTCATTGAAGTCCACTGCAATGTATCGGACTTTGTGCAGATTAGTCCCAGGGAATGTTATATTGCCCCAGATGGTGGAGAAGTGGAGATTAAAGTTCGTCTATTGAGTTCGCCCAGTCGCGAGGGGCTCAAGAGGGAGCCGCTTATTATAGTTTCCATGGAGAACGAGCGTATAAACGTGCCAGTTAGTGTTAAGTTTTAAATTCATTTGTGTACCTTCTTAATTGCGTTTGCCCCTTATGTTCTATTTAATGTTAATTTGTTCGAAAAGAAACTGCTTTGTGTTATGCCTATATTATGAATAAAAGCTGTTCAGCTATGTCTAATAAAATATCCCTTAAGCTTTAACAACATCGGTCGCTTATCAAACAGTTAGCGAGAGTAACTTTTAAATATTGCGCCAATTAAATATTTTGTTAGTTGGTTTTACATGCCATCCCTCTCTAGGTCACACACCTCGCATCGTTAACCGATAACCGATAACTGCCAACACACCTTGCAAAAAGCATATAGAAATTCCATTCACAGTCGTTTCCGACCGCTATAGTATATGGATTGATGGTCTACATTAAAATCCGTAGCGTTTGAATAAAAAATTCATCAACATCTTATCAAATGAGATAAAAAGTAAATATTTAATTAGGTAAATATCGATAGGTCGATAAAAATTCCACAGTTCGGCAAGAAGAAAAATACGAAACTAATAGTAAAATATTTACCGTGATCCGTGATTAGAATTGCCAAGCATTCAAATTAGTGCCTTCAACATCAATAAGGAAAACCCAGCATCTCAAAGGCACCAACCGACAGCAATAAAAGCTGGCCAGCGAGCAGCAGCAGCAGAACGAAGAAGAAAGTGCATAAAAAAGTGCATCTGCATTATAATGGACGCCGACAGCAGTGGAGCGTCCCACCGAGGTCCGTATATAGAAGTGCAATCGTAATCCGACCAAGTGCAAAGCAATTTTTTTCTTTTTGTTGTTTTTGTTATAGTGCCATATAAAGTGAAAAGTGCAATGGAAGATAATGTACGCTGGAAAGGACGAACACACCATCCAATAATCTGGGACAATTGAATACACCCAAGCGAATCAATGGACTTCAGATCTGCTCCCAAGCCTCTACACAACGCTCCGTAATGATTTAAGTATACTTTTTCCATGTAGATTCCCATGGATCGAGGACCCGAAGAGACCGACATCATGTACGAGATCGCGACCGCGTGCGCGAGCAGGAGGCGGTGCCCTACTTTGCTGATCCCTTGCGTGAACGGGATCGCGTGAAGAATCTACGTCAAAAATCCCCGCGTCCGACTGTCAAACGAAAGCGACGAACCAGGTCGAGATCGAACTCCTCTGAGCGAAGACGCCACCATCGTCGTCGCTCCCGTAGTCGAAGTGGCGAGCGTCGACACCGAACCCGGAGTCCGCGTCGACGCACGCCACCGCCGCGGATAATAACAGTTCCTGTGCCAGTGCCAGCACATGAGTTTGCATATGGATATGTAAGTGTCATTCCGGATTCCCACCAATAGTCGTTAAAATTCTCTTCTACTCGTATGTTTTTCAGGGCTGGCCGGCACCACATCCAGCGCATCAGTTTAATGGAATTTATGGTCCAATGGCATATCCACCGCGTCCACGATTTGGATACCAACCAATGCGACCTTCGTTCCAGGCACCCCCCTATTCCAGGCCTTATGGACACCATCCATATCGTTATCGTCATCCATTTAATACACAATCTCGTTTTAGTTATAGAAACTCTTGGCAGCATCCAAATTAAAGACGCATTTCATTTCGACATAATTAAAAGTTTATTTACAATCGTGTGTGTGTTTGTACATTAAAATAATAAATATATTTGTGTATACATTGAAACTAAAAAAAAGGAGAACATGATAATATTGCAAATATATAGAGGGTTGATTAAATCAGAGGCGACATTAGCAACAAATGGGGGGACACACGATAAAGGATAAAGTTAAAGGAGTAGTTACGCCTAGGAGGATGTTGGAGAGGGGGATAACTATTAGACTACGACTTTATACATGCACATTTACACATACGCATACATAGATGTGGGGGAGGGGCCGGGGGCTGACTAACACTAGGGTTGGGGGACTCTCCTAATTACGATATTTACGCTTTGTCAATAAATTATAAAAATAGATCATTTGTTGTAGCATTATACTAAAAACAGCAGCCCTCGCAGTTGTTAGAGATCAACTCGGGGACGAAACTGCAGCCGAAGCGGAGGATCTCTGAAACGCCATCGTGTGACATAGACAAACTTGAGCGTATGATCTTTGCCCAGCAGCTCCTCGTTGCACAAAATGTCAATCTGTAAGATGGAAGGTTAAGCAGTTGTAGAGTTCATTATGCGTTTAGCATTGATGATGAGGTGCACTTACCTCGCGATACTTTTCGATCCCATTGAGGATTTTCTTGGCCACCAGCTTTTTGAGATGCGTTATCGTCGCCTGGGAGCTGCAGCGTATGAAGCGCCTTTGCAGATTCTTAAAGTTATTGCTTATACACTCTAGGCACACGTTGACCTGCTCGTCCAGACGATGGAAGTCGGATTCGGCATGAGCATCCATGACCTTTTCATTGTCATCTTCATGATTTTGCGTGACATCCTTCGGGCATGGCATGTTTCTACTTTTGTAAAAGTCTCGCTCCCTGCGCGATTCATCTGGAAATGGAGAAGAGCAAATCCGATGATTAGACAATTAAAAATTGGCTGCTGTTGGACATTAATCAAAAGCAAAATCAAAATCAAACCTTCTTGCAGTTTCGGCACCAGTTTGTACACAATGTCCTGCATGGTGCGATCGAAACTGATGTATTGCAGGGGATGAGATTGGTGTATGATGTTATCGCAGGTGGGGCAGGTTTTCTTTTCCTCGAGGTGCTTCACCAGGCAGCTCTTGCAAACTGAAAAAGTGCAAACAATTGAAATCAAATTCATTGCCTCTCTGGCTGTGTGGAGGCTTGAACCGGCGTGGCGGGGCGGGGCAGGTGTTGCCACCGGGCAGGCCTCGGCACGGCACAGCACAGCTCCATCGTCAGTGAAACTCACATGTGTGCAGACACTCCGTCACAGTTGTGGCATCAATGAAATATCCGCCACAGATTTTACACGTGATGTGCGGATTAATTGTCTTAAGCTTCACGCGCCGCTCCATGTTGGGTAATTGAGTATGTGGTTTGACTTTTATTTAATTTATTGTAGAGTTGATTCTTTGGAGTGCTCTCTGCTCTCCCACTCTCTTCCACACTACACTCGCGATTACTACCAGGTGCAGAGAACAATGGCCCGCGCTGGCCTCCGTTTAGGGTAAAGGTTCGCAAACATTAACACAAGCACTCAACATGTTGGCCAACTTTTTAAGAACCTTTTTTGTTTTAGTTTTTAGCAATAATTTTAAACAAATAAAAGAAATCACGACTGAATTGTGTGTACGTGTGAGCTAGGGATGGGCGATAGTTGGGTACCTGTTACTTTAAAGTATTTTCAAATCACCAGTCACAGCTGTGACACAGCTATCACATTCGCCAAACCTGTGCATTTATGATAGTGCAATTAAACAATATAAACAAGGAAGTTTTATCAAAAATGATTTTATTATTATTATCAAATTAACTTATAGAATTATTTCATAAACACAAAAATAATTGAATTTATTGTCACTGTGTTAATCACAGTTATGTGTCTTTAAAAGTCACAGATATCGTCAAGTCTCTAGGACCGCCTTTCAAAGTGTGAGTGCAGATGCTACCTGAAATGTCAAGAACATTGGATGACTTTCAAACACTGGCGACTGGCAGCACTACTCTACTGCACAGCTGTTGCCAATGTTTTCATTGTTTGGCTTCGGCGTAGTTTTTAATTTGCTGATAAAAGAGGCGTCGACAAAATGGCTCTGGTAGATCATGACTCATGGGACATCGAGTACGAGGGCTGCGAGAGACTGCGCCACCAGCTGCTGGTGCAACTGCATCAGCGCCAGCAACTGGGGCAGCAGCCCAAGGAGAAGGAGTACATCCGACTAACAGACAGCATCAAAGCAGGGCTGGACCAGTTGGGCAAAGATGTGAAGCATCTGAAGGTAGTACTAGAAAATGCCGTCACCTGGGAAACCAGCCCAGAGGAGGAGCTGCAGCAGCGGCGCATCGATTGGGATAAGCTAACCTCGCAGCTGCGCGAGATTAATCAGAAGTTTACGAACAGCTCGCGCTCCAATGTGCTGGCCGCTTCTTCAGGCTCTGCCTGGCAGGAGCAGGGCAGCCCGCCCACTCCTCGAGAAACACCCATCGATGTGGAGACGTTGAAACTAAGGCAGGCGGAAATGCTGGAAAATCAGAATCGAGGCCTCGATGCGCTCTCGGCCACTATTTCCCGACAGCGCAACCTAGCGACCCAGCTGGGCAACGAAGTCGAAGATCAGAACAGTGAGTACCAGTTGGAGTCCTCTTATCAATGCTAACCTGTGACCATTTCCAGATATTCTCGATAACCTGGCCAATGCAATGGATCGCGTCGAGACGGGTGTGCAACAGGAGACGCACAGCATTGGACAAGTTAATCGACGGGACAGCACTTGGGGCTACTGGCTCGTCATCATAGCCCTGTTTGTTGCCATTCTGGTGGTGGTGTTTGTGTAGTAGCCCAATTCCCCCCTATTGTTAAACGTATTCTATGTTATATTATATCGAGTTTTTTGCATGTTTCGAGAGATGCACTCCAAAAATCCCTTCGGTGTGCAAAGGATTCCAGTAGGAGTATTTATACAAACATTAAAGATAGTAAGAGAAAGATTCAACTTGTCGCGGATCGGAAGTTCCAACAGGTTTATTTTGTCGTTACATTTACGGATAACAAAGGAGTTTTGTTCTACTTAAGCCAAATCAGAAGCGTAGGGCACGTTCGCCAGATTGCCAATGGCACCGACCGAAAGCTTCGAGCCGGCCACCTTCTTGGCAGCCTCCTGGACCTGCTGCTGGGAAATGCCATCGATGGCAGCAATCAAAGTGTCGGCCTCCAAGACATTTCTGCTGAGCGCCGCCTGGCGACCGATCGCCTTGATCAGACCACCATCGGAGGAATACTTCGAGATGATGCGGGCCTTCAGCAGGGCCTTGCCACGGGCCACATCCTTTTCCGAGACCGAACCAGACTTCAAGCCGCGAACCAGGAACTCGACGGTCTTGCCAATGTCCTTGGCGTCGCCGGACACAACGAAGCCAAAGAGTCCGGCATCCGAATAGCTGGCATTCAGAGCCCTGACAGAGCTGGGGCTCGAGCCGCCAGCACAGTTGGCAGCCTCGCCAAACAGTCCCGAAGAGTTTCCGCGCTTGGTGGCCGCACCAGCGCCCACAGCCTGCTCCAGCACGGCAAAGGCAAGAGCCTCCTTGTGGTTGGCAATGGAACCTCCCAGACCAGCAACGGCGACAGTGGCGCGTTGTCCTGTCGTGTCCTTGCGGGCATCGCCTCCAAAGTAGTTGGCCGATGCAGCCTTTCCACCGCCGCTCGGGAACTCCAGGGTCTGGGCGAAGCCCGACAGAGTGTTGTTGTCAATACCCACGCCAACAACGGCAGCGCGACTGGCCGAAAAGGTGTTGGCTACGTAGTGCAGCAGGCTTTCGGTGGAAAGGTTGCTCAGCTGGAACCTGGGGATGTAGATGGAGTTGCCCAGGCCGGAACGGAAGGCGGCCTTGTGGACCAGCTCAATGGCGCGTTGCTGCACAACAAGAAGGATTTTAGTAATACAGAATGGAAGGGAGCACGATTTGACAATTGCTTACCTCTCGGGTGACAGCATCCAGCTGGTTGTGCAGAGTCTTGGCATTGTCCTTCAGCTCCCAGGGCTTGAAGGCTGGCTGCAACAGATCCTGAAGGTAGCGCAGACCGACCTCCACATTGTCGGCTGTGGTCTCCACGGTGTAGCCGACAACCTCGCGATCGCCCCAGGTGGTCAAGGTACCGCCAACCTGCTGAATGTTACGGGCAATAGCGAAGGCAGACGAGTTCTGGGTGCTCAATCCTCCAGCCAAGCGGAGCAGATGGGAGGCGCCCTGAGTATCGTAGGCCTCGTTGCGGGAACCAGCTCTGCAAGAAACCAGATTAGTGCTGATGGTGGGCAGACTGCGTCGCCACTTACCCCAACACGACGGACACACGCGAGACGGGAACGGTGGCATCAGCTGTGGCCACAACCAATTTGTTCTCGAGAACATTCACACTGACGGCGGAGGTGTCGCCCACGGGGCGTGGGCAGGTGGCATAGCCCCGTTTCTGACGAAAGACAGGGTAACATTGTCATTAGTCCTCTCATAATTAAAAACAGTTTAAACAGCAACTATATCATTTACGTAACACGACTCTCCACAGGGGAAATAATTTTGCAGTCATTTTGTTGGTTAAGTTGAAACTTACAGCGATAGCGCGCAAGAGGTGCGTCTTACTTGCGTTGCAGGCCATTGCGTTAAATAATTTAATAACTTTTTCGTAAGTTTTTAAGCAATTTTTTTTATAAATAATCGCACAGCGAAAATTTTTACTCCGCTGTTCGTTCGTGCCGCCTGACCCTCAGAAATATACCTTGTCATTATCAAAATATACCGTAAATATACCATCTCATTTTGATAATATACCGTAAATATATCGAGGAAACTCGTATTTCTCATTTTTGTTATTCCATTTAATATTACAAGCTAGCTGGGACTCTCATCACAGAACGTATAATTTTAATCGTTTTATCAATCAATTTTCTACAAGTTTATCAATTTAGACATTTTTCTATAAACAATGCTGGACAGCAAAAAAATGTAAATGTATTTCAAACATTAAAATGTATAATTTTTTCAATTAAAATGTGTCTATTGCTCAAAAATAAAAAGCCCAATCGTTAGAGATATTAAGGATGGAAAAGACTCGCACAAATCGATGCATCACGGCCTGAACGGGTTAAATGTTATTTTGTTTATTAATTATGCATTTTTAAAAAATATTACAAACTGTTAAGGTCACTTAAACTATCATCTCCAGATCCCGGGCATAGCTGAGCACCTGCTCGGCCAGCTCCTCGGAGGGCAGGGCCTCTTTTGGCTTTATGCTACGGTCGGTGAAGCTATAGTTGCCATTGCCCTCCAGCTTCCACTGGCGTTTTTCGCCAAACACCTTGATCTCATCCGGAACGCGCAGATTCAGACGCTTGGCCGCGTCCTTGGCGGAGATCTTCTCGTACGACTTTTCAATGCAGGCACCAATCTCGTCGCGCACTGTCTCCACCAGCAGGTCCATGAAGTAGTTGTAGACCTCGGCGGGCATTGAGGATTTGGCCTGGAAAATCTTGTTGTATCTTCCCTCCATGATGTACTGCTCGAGGGCCAGGATGGGACGAATGTACTGATTGTGCTGGATGATGTCCACCGAGAGCAGCTCGAGCTCAGTGTGGAAATCGGAGACTCGGTTGCCGGAGAGCAGGTACAGCAAGTTGAGCCCCAGCAGTTTGTACTTGTTGTCCGATTCGCCGATGATCTTGGCATAGTCGTAGTAGTAGCACTTCAGCTGCGACATGTAGCGCTCAAAGGCCTGCAGATCCTTGCTCAACACGCTGTGCTCCACTGCGATTTCCAGCACGCAGCGAGCCAGAAGCAGTTGCTTTTTCGAGTTCTGGGCATCGTTGCCGTCTGTCGGTAGGAAGGCCATTTTGACCAGGGCTACTTTCAGTTGGTCCAGCAGCTGGCCGCATTTCTTGGTGTTTGGCGGACGCTTCGACCACTCGGCGGTCAGTTCCTTGTATAGTGTCTCCACCGAAGCCATTTTAAATTATTTCTTTATTTTGTTTGCAAAAACTACGGAGAATGAGTTTCGTTTTTGGTGCACTCTAGTGATGGACTTCCCTAAGTAGTGAAGCGATTGTAGGCACCAATCGGTATGGTATCGATGATTGGGCAGTGCTGACTAACGCTGGCGCATTGATTTCCCTTTTTGTTATTTATTTGTATCCAAAAAACAAACAATGAACAAGATGTGTGACGACGCCAATGACGCTGCCTGGGACGACTCTCTGTTGATTAAAGTCTACGATGAGTCGGTTAATTTGGCACGCGAGGCCTTGGCTCGCCGCTTGGCCGACTCGACCAATACCCGCGAGGACGAGAACAAGAAGGAGGAATTCAACGCTGAATCGGCAACTGACGCCACCAGCCCCGAGCCTGTTTTCTTCAAGGTGGGCGACTATGCCCGGGCCACATTCACTGACGGCGTGGACTATGAGGGTACCGTGGTGTCCATCAACGAGGAGGCAGCTACTTGTGTGATCCGCTATCTGGGCTATGAGAACGAGCAGGAGATCTTGGTCGCCGATCTGCTGCAATCTTGGGGCAAGGACGCCCGTCGCCAACAGTCCCTGATGGCCTATCAGTTCGAGGCCGAGGAAGCGCAACAGGAAAAAGGTCGCGGCAAGTCTGCCAGTGCCTCCAAGAAGTCGTCCGTCAAGACCAAGTCTGCTGGTCCCTCTGCTATACCGTGCATGCCAACTATGCCATTGATTCCTCCCATTATCCCGCCATATGGCAACGCGGGCGAGGAGCAGGACCTTATGTCCATGCTGACTGCATGGTACATGTCTGGTTACTATACGGGGTATTTTCAGGGCAAGAAGGCGATTCCACTACAAGTGGAGAAGAAAAAGACTCCCAAGAAGTAATTTGAAACTTGTAAATCGTAAGACTTGTTACTCTTAAGAAGCCAACAGAAAATAAAAATTCTAAAAGTGAATTATTTGTCTCAAGTTTCATTTTACCCTCTCCCCTGCTTGAATTTGAAAACTCAGCACATTTCCAAATTCCGAGAACGGCCAGTGCTGAGTAACCGGTCGAAATCGAAATTGTGAGCATTTTTTCTTCTGCATTTGTCAAAAGCGTCGCTTGACCTCACTGCCTCAGCCGAAGCGCTAAAACGATGCACTCCCGGAGTAAGATATTTGAACCATTTAAATACAAAAATCGTAATTAATTCATAGCCATAGTCGCCAGACATGTCATAAACTTTTCGGATGGATCCGTGCCCATCCAGGTTGATTATCCCGATCCCAGGGTGTTTAGGAACTGCTCAAACTATGCTGATCGTGTTCCGGGCCTGAGCTGGAATAAGTTTTCCATACATCATCTGGGACAACTCGAGTATTTGGAGAATCCACAGCAAGTGATTGTTGAAGCCATCTTTGATGCGGTCGACGGCGAGGAGTTCTATCCGGTTGCCTATGAGGTTGGCTCTCACACGAAAATCCTTTGTCTCTCCTTCAGCTGACAACTGTTCTTTTTTTAGCGTGGTCCTCACGCCGACAACTTTCTGGCGCGTGCCTGCAAGCCGGCGATAGACAAGCTATTTGCCCAGAAGCTCTGCTTAAGCATATCTACCGGTGCCAGTCTACAGATAAGCGTGCAGTTCGGTGTGGCCGCCAACAGAAGCAATCAGATCTCGCCTCCGCTGCTCGTATCTCAGGAGGTCTCGCGCCTAATGGAGCGTCTGGAGGTGCACAACGGCGTGCGTGGCGTGTTGAATCTGAGCAACTTTGGGGCGAATCCCTGTTTCAAGAACATTGTGGTTAGTCTGGCAAATGTATCCACCCTGAGGCAAGTCTGCCAAAACATCTATCACGATGACCGGTTTAGCGCGGTGAATGGATTCATTTTCGCGGACAATCAAATGAAGAGCGTGGACCCGCTCAAGCTGTTTGGCGATGTCGAATATGGACTCCTGGATCTCAGTGGAAATAAGGTAGGTATGTGTGAGGTGCAAAGTAAAGCATAAAATCAGACAAGAGTTTAATTTTCAGATTGGTTCTTCGGTTCGTCTGTGCCGCGAATTGAATCGTGTTCGTGCAAAGGAACTGAAGCTGGCTGACAATCCCATCACGAAGAGTTCCAAATATCCAAATAGCATCAAAGCGCTGCAGGGAAACTTCAGTATGGTGGATGGCATACCCTACGACAAGCTCCACAGCACCTATACGCCCCTGAACCATGATATCGATATGGAGTCGGATGGCATACGCATTGACTGGACCAACAAATGGAAGCTGGCAGACTTTGAGCATAGTGAAGATTGGCATGCCTTTCTGGTTTGTAAACCCTTGGAAATCCAAGTCCTTCGTCTACACTTTTAACTCTCTTCTGTGATCTCTAGGTACCTGATCCCATGCACCTGTTAACTGAACAACAGCTCTTTAGTTTATTCTTTATTACGGCGAACCAAATGCTGACCGAGATCTATCCCTGCTATTACAAGGTGAGCTCTCACCTACGGTTCAACGAATTTGTAATTTGTGATGTCAATCCCTTTATAGTTTGACGGAAAGGAGCACATTTTTATGGTGCGCAACTGCTTCGAACAGATTGCGTATTTGGTGCACAGCTGTAATCTGGAGATAAAACTACCCGAAATGCAGCCAAAGTTAGATGACCCAGATGTAAGCATGGATCCTCGCACTATTCCGTTCTATCTGCGCATGAATGTCATCCGCTTCCAACTGCATCATGTGGATCCCCAGGAGAGGATTACCAAATGCATTCAGAAGTGCTATGTAGTCCAGAATCGGCTGCTCAAGTTGTCGGACTTTCAGGCAACCGAAGGCCTCAAGGGCCTTTGGGTCCACATGGGCTCCACGAGGATTCTGAACAATATGCTGACGATTATCTCACGCTTGTTCATGTCCAACTGCTCGGAGATCCGTCTGTGCAACAATAATATTCTCCGGATTGACGACGCACGCGTCCTGTCGCGAATGGGCAACCTGAGGGCGCTAGACCTGGGCCACAATTGGATACATGATTTGGAGCACATCAAGGCGCTGGGTGAGCTGCCGCTCAAGTCGCTGCGACTCCATGGCAATCCGTTGTGCCAAAAGTACAGCCTCCCCAATGACTATATCCAGGCAGTGCTGGAAATCTTCCCTCAACTGACGACGCTGGATGGGGTGGATCTGAGCAGCAAGCCGGGCCAGGCGCCGCAGAAGAACTTCCTCTGTGACATTGGGGCCTACGAGCTGGTGGGCGACGTATTTCTCCATAACTATCTGCGCGAGTTCGAGCAGGCGGACGAACGGGCCAATCTCCTGATGAAATATTACACTGACGACTCGATATTCACCATGACCTGCAGCTATGTGATTGAGCGCGCACCATCATTTAACACGCATATCAACAAGCGCATCTCAAAGTACAACAGGCACTCGCGAAACATCAAGAAGTGGTCGGACTACAGCAAAGCCACAAACGAATTCCATGTGGGTGTGACGGAAATCATTGACGTGCTCATGGAGCTGCCGAGTGTCGTCCATGACTTTATCTCCCTACAGACGGACGTGATGCACTTCAATGGCCAGTCGGCGGTTATTCATGTGACTGGTCTGATGCGCGACGACTCTCCGAGCACCCATAACCAGAAGGAGTTGTATTTGGCCTTTAGCAGGAACTTCGTACTCAAGGTTGATGATCAGGGATTGGTAAGGACACGTTTGGAGATACTTTTAATTGACTCATCCACCATCTGTCATTTCCAGGGCTTTGGCAAGAAGTCTTGCCGCTTGAAGATCGTCAATGACCACTTGAGCATCATGAATCCCTCGAGGAACCAGTTGAAAAGTGCGTTCAAGGTCTGCCCACTGCCAAAGGATCGCGTGATGGCGCCAGCATCCGAGGATTCACTCGAAGGCAAGAGCGACAAGCTCATATTTTTCCTCGAGCTAACCGGCCTAACGTCTCCTTGGTGCACAAGAATCGTGGAGTCGGCCGAATGGGACTTCGAGCTGGCCACCAAAATGTTTCTTAAAATGGTGAAAAACAGTGAGATTCCCGAGTCGGCGTTCCTCTAGAGTCTAGACAGACACTACCTAATGTTTTGTGGAAACCGAATTTAATTGAGGAACCAAAGAAGAAATCAAAGACTAGCAACTAATAACATGTGCCTTCAACCTACCTTACCGAATACATATTAATATTTAAGCTACTCTCCAAAGAAATCAAAGCTTAAAAACTGCCATGGAAAACCATTTGGATTATTACTTAGATGGCCAAAAAAACATTTATTATTATATTAAAGAGTTATTCACTGGCAATACACGAATCATCTCCACGAATTACTACTACACAGAGACATTCATAGCAAATACACATGTATATAAGTATAATTGTTTATATATCCATCTCCAACTCCGCTTTGTTTTGAATTGGATTTATTGGGGTTAGCATAAATTTTATGCAAAATAGTTGGAAAGCTGTCGCCTGGAGTGGAGGAGGAGCAGTGTTCGTTCGAGTAAGAGAACATCGAGAAAATGCCATCGCTTACAATATTTAAATATGTTGTAGACTAGAAAATGTTACCCTAAATACATTAAGAATATGTTTTTTGTATATACTTAGCATGTATGTATAATGCATACACACGAGAGACGAGACCGAGCCTTCCTTCTTATACGATAAGTTACGTTACACAAAAAGTAGGTGAAGTGAAAGTCCGACTAAGCTCTAATAATTTGCATATATCATTTAGTTGTACATACAATATGTATATGTATCAAGCTGGTGTTTAAGATCATGCAAATGTTCAGATTTGGCGATTCGATTGAATTGAAAGAATTTCCGTGTTTTCATGTTTTGCTTTTTAATTCCACAACTTAAATTTTTGTATAACCGAAAAGAAAGGCAACTTTGCTGCCTGCCAATTGCCATTGCGAATGTGTGTATGAATGAAAAATATTTTTCCCCTCAAACTATGAGCGCTGACCCTTATCAAATAATATCAAATTAGTCTGTTGCGTTTCGCTTTAGTGTCTCTCTCTCTGTCTCTGTGGCCTCTGCGAGGGAAGAGCGAGGCTGTGCTTGTGATTTGTATTTTAAAATTACAATATTCAATTTATCAGAAAACAAATAAAAAGGGGGGAAGGGGGATGCAAATGGTAGTTATAATAATAGGTAAAGCCATCGTGTTTATGTGTGTGAAACGCGGCGATTAGTTTCGTTTTTGGCATCAAACAAACATTCAAGAACTATGGCGCGCTCATAGGTAAAAGGAGAATTGGGTGTGGATTTGTGTGTGTCTTGGGCTGCGTGGTTTAGTTAATCCGATTTGATTTGGTTAAGAGCCTCCCGATAAGGCTTCATTTGCGTCTTCTGCTCACGGTGCTCCAGCCAGGCTCCTGGTGTTGCTGGTGCTGCTGCTGTTGTTGTTGCTGCTGCTGTCTGGCATTGTTGCGTGTTGAGGTGTTCGATGGTGGAGCGCCACAAGCAGTGGACGCGGCAGCGTCGTCTCACTTTTTACCGGGAGGCGCTATTGGTTGGCCACGCTCCTTGCCGCGCAGCTTGATGCCAAGCACCCGTTCCATTTTTCCGAGTATCAAGTTGTTAGGAATGCCGCGTCCGGCCTCGTAATCAGTTATAACCTGCTGTTTCTCACAAATTTTCTGCCAACCAAAAGGAGATAAAATAAATTTTAAATGAGTTTTAGGCACAAGAGAGCAAGAGATTGAGAACATACAGTGGCCAAGTCCTTCTGGCTGAGACCCTTGTTCTGACGTCCCTGTTGGATGATCTTGCCCACGTCAAGCGGTATCTTGTCGTGGCGCAATTCCTCAGTCTCGCGGTCCAGCTTGGCAGTGTTTTTGGTGGTCACATGCTGCTTGTTGGTGCCAGCACCATCTGTAGATTGGATGGGATGGGTGAAAAGAAACAAAAATCAATAGCAGATATAGATCGGATCCGTGAAAGTGGGGAAACTAGGCCAGGCAGAAAATACCCCCTTAATGCAGATTACTGCGCCTTGTGAAATGCCACGCAATACATCATCGCCACAATTGCAGCAGGAGGTTTTGTTGTTGTGCTTAGGTTAGGCCGACTGTTTAGTACGTATGTGTGTGTGTGTGCAAAGTGGTTTTGGGGCCAACCGGCCAGGTGAGGTGATCCCCGGGTATCCCCTCTGCCCAACTCACATTTTTGTTGGGTGTCCACGGCAACGCCTTGGCGGCGAGCCTGATTGACCGCCGATTCGGTTTTTAGAGTAGACGACTTCGGAGCCTTTTTCCGGAGAACTGTAACAGAATCCCAGTCTGACATCTTTGATTTCGTATGATTTTTTTGATTGCCAGGCAGGAGACGGGTAGAGAGAGAACGGTAAACAGATTATGAATGAATGTCGTTCGACTGGAGGTGTACGCTTTGACAGGACTCACATTGACTGCTTCACTTATGCTTAGCTTTCTTTTATTATTAATTAAAACTATAAATTCCAGAACTATCTCTGAATTTGTAGGTTGTGTGTGCTAGAGCTGGGATAAAATCGATTCAAACATCGATATAATCGATTCTTTGGTTTTGGTGGAAACATCGATTCTTCTTTTGTCAAACCATCGAGGGCACCATCGATAATATCGATATTTTACTGCTAGTCTCTACTATCGACGGTTTTGCGACTATCATGATAGTATCGATTGTTTTTTCCAAAACATTCAAAGCTATCGATGGCTCAACTATCAATCGTTTGACAGCTCTAATTAAAACTATAAATTCCAGAAACTATCTCTGAATTTGTAGGTTGTGTGTGCAATATGACCAGTGTGACCACGGATTAATGTTCAGTGTGACTGACTTGCAGAAATATACCGTAATATACCGAACAAATGAGAAAATATACCGACATTTAGAAAATATACTATACTATATACCGATGTCATGAGTCAGTGAGCGACCTTAACCCACTAAACCCCCATCTATTTAAACAGATGAAACTTGATTTAAATTGCGGAAAATTAATATGTTTGTAACTTCTCCTTTAGATCCATCTGCAGCAATTTGAGCCTGAGATTACAGACAATATCTCAATTAAATTTTCCCAAGCAAGGTATGGAGAATGTTGCCCATTTGTGTGTGCAATTGCATAACATCTAATATATAAAATAATAATGAAACATAGGAAGTACGTTTCCGGGAAATTTGTGACCGATTTCGCTAATGACGCCTTGTGACGCCTCGGAGGACGTCATAAGGAGATTGAGAGCGTGATTTATAATAGATCGACACCACTTGAGTCGCCGTGAATTCAAAGAATTCAAAAAACTGAAGTGCTTCCACGGGCCCGGGACTACACTGTGGTCAGTTTTTCTCCTATCCCGGCAACTTGTCAAACAATCCCAAAACAAGATTACCCACGCTATCTAGGATGCAGCTTTTGCGTAAGTACCTATCTATATACTTGAGATCTATACTAGTTTGAGTGAGACATGATAAGTTGCAATCAGTTACCGATTAAACTTGAACGCCTGTCATGGCTCGTTCTATTGTTCGTCTTATCAGAGTGTTCTAGTTACACACGCAAATAAATATTTAAGCTATATTAACTGTACATCTACTCCACATGCGTTCCTACAAAACACCAAGATTATCACTTGCAGCATCTCCCTCTCCCTCCCCCGCCCATCTTCTCACCTGTCAATTTACCTGACTTCCCACGCTTACCTACACTGCGATTTTACTCTCAGAAGTTAGCAGGGTATATAAAATAGCAGGTACTCTCGCTCCTATTTATTTGTGGCCTCACATAAGATGCGATGCACTTTTGAGTGCCAAAATAAACATCCAAACCTTCCATTGAATATACCTTGGGCAGCACACTATTAGCGATAGACGGCCCGTTACGATAACCGAATGGCGCGGTAGACAACATACGGCTGTCGATTTGGTCGCGGGTTTTATTTCCATTTTGAACGGTTTCGCGTGCAGTTCAGCGTTTGGAGTTAATTTGTGGGAAGAAATACTGCAAAGCAAACGAATCGGTTAACTAAACTAATTCTACAGTCAAAACTGTGCACTTTAAATAGGTGTGTGCTAAATCTTTACAATTACTATACAATGTGCGCCTGCGTGTGTGTGTTTGTGTCGATGAACAAATTGAGTTAAAATTTGGCATAAAATTTAAATCATCAATATAATTTATGAAGCATTAACTGTCTGCCATTTGAATAAAATTCCCATAAACATCCGCAACAATCAACCCATAAATTTCGCGCTCAAATTGTTGGGATAGTTTCTGGCAATTGCCAAAATACTCGTCTTGTATATATCATTTAATTGAACCATTAGAGAACTATTAGAAACGAAGCAGCTAGCTAGCGCTCTCTTTTTTCATGGGACAGATGTTCTCTTACCTGTCAGCTGCACCTGCAGCATAGAGAGCAAGCCAATTTTGTGTTTATTTTCGAACGATCCGATCCGAGCGTATTGTATCCGTATATTTTGTTGTTAGCGTAGCGTTAGAAAATGACTTGAGTGGGAAACCTGTTCGGTCCGGCAATCATCTATAATTCTTATATAAGCGGAGAGAAGACATGCTACGCCTCCCTCCCTCCATCAGATTTTTCGTGTTTTTGTGATGAGCTCAACAAAATGCTTACCTTAATATCATCGCAATATCATTCTTCTGCAAGCCCTTCAGGGCAGGGCTCCTCTCGCAGGTGTTCTGTCTTCATTTTGCATATGAATGAAAAACGCTGGAAACTTGAGTGGTTCTGTTGTGGTGTGGTGGCAACATTAATCAGTTTTTGGTAACAAATTTGTTTTCTTGTCTTGTGTTTTTTCCCTTTTAGTTCTTTATGTTTCTTTATGTTGTTTTCGGGTTTCCATTTCCACGCAGCGTGGGATTTAAATTTTTTTGTTTAATGCCCGAAAGAAAGTTAGGAACAGAACCGCAAGCCAGCGAAGGGGGAGGTTCAATGATCTAATCAGATCTCTGTTTTCAGTTAGAAATGTCTGTTTATTCGCGTTTGTCGCGTTGTTGAGTTAGCAATCAAATTAGCAGCTGGCAGTGGAATGGCTTGAATGGCTCCCAGACCCACTCTATACGGACTCTGACTCAAAACGAGGCTAGTGCTGCGTTTTGCACGCGCTTAAAAAACGCACGCCGCATGCAAAGCAAAGACAATCAAAATAATTAGCTGGACAGCGGACACAATTAATCTAAGCTCATGGAATTAAATGAAAAGCAGCAAAAAAGATAAGCAAATTACATATACAAATAGTTGACACAAGTGTCCCCGTACTCCTACATCTTGGAGGAGCTTCTCCCTTGTGGCTGGTCCGCCCTTTGGAGGATTCCCAGATTTACGATTGGGCAACGCGACGACGCCCCTGCCTTTGCCACTGGGGCAAGCCTCGAGCATCGGCACGCTAGCCACATTAAATATTTAATTTATTTGTATGCCCTTGCAGAGGAGGGTCTTACGATTGTGACTAGAATGTTGGGACACGCAGGGAATGTCTCCATAGCTCCATTAAGATCAAAATCAACGACTTAAGTTCTGGCCTTTTAAGCATGCAATATGCATATGTACAAGTCGTAACCTCTTGGATCTGATCAATATACCATATAGCTTTCACGGGAATTATCGATGGAATAAAAAGACTTTCGAAGAAATCTCCTCTTTAAAGATAGTCCTTCCTCAACAAGCGAAAATATATACAATCCACGCGGTAAAGGGTATCAAATGCTTAGCAGTCTTTTTCTTTCGTTTAAATGTGTGCACAAATTTTGTGTTACAACAAATTCTGGAATTCTCCTGCGGTTCGTTGACGGCTTTTCGCTATTTGCCTCGGCAGCTACCTGATATGGGCAGGGGGTGGGGTTCGTCTAGGCCCAGCCCAAAGTGGGCCAACTACCTCCGAAAAGCAAATGTTTGTGAACAACAAAGAGAGAGAGAGAGAGAGACAGAGATCGAAACCGGTTATAGACATAAAAACGTATATTCTAACGTTGTTTTCCACTCTCTGATCTGTGCTCTCCCATTCTCTATCTCTCTGTGACGCGATCTTTGGCTCTCTTGCTCGTTTCCCACCTCCCACCCTTTTGCACTCACTTCAAATAAATTGCAGAATTTGTCAAAAGTTTTTCCTCTTGAATTCGTGCCAAAAGCATTTTGGCATTCATTTCCCCCGACTGCTCTTCTTCTGCTCACTTAACCTTAACCGTGGAAAAGCGGAAAATACGTAAAGAGACTTTCCTTTTATTTCAAACCGAAATAGTGGCGTTTTTCAGCCGCCTTTCAGCGGCCGCCCCAAGCACTTTCCTTGCTTTTTAATGGGAATTAGTTAATATATCATTATAAACGAAGAGCGGTTCTATTTTTGGGTGTACGAACAGATATTCCGCCTGCCAAAATCCCACAAATATTTGGAAAACTCTTACAAAATTCCAAGATGGGGAAATGTGCGTCTGCCACCATCGCTGCCCCTGCCACTGTCCATGCCACTGCCACAGCCACACTTGCTTCGTCTCTGAGGTCAAGCAAGGCGGCATAATTTAGAATATTTTCCAACAAACAGAAAGACAGACGAGACAGCCGCCCCCCGTCCGTCCAGATCTGAGATCTGATGTAATGGAGAGAAGGTCGCCTCGGGCGGGGGCCCCCAAGTGATAAATTAAACACTTTATGTTCTGTTTTCCAGCCTTTTTTTTCGAATTAAACATTCTCTGGGGAAAACCCTAGAGGAGTCGCATAGTTCCCAGGCACTGGGAAAAACAACATGAACGCTCTTTGAATATTAACCAAAATCTTGTCCTTGTCCCTAGAATTTTTTATGCTCGCAATGAATGCATGTTCCGGTCTGGTCTACCCGGTCTCCGGACCCGACCCCCATTTCCAGGCACGGCTTAATGGCCATTCATATAAGGAATATATGCATGATATATGTGCCGTTTTCCGTAGACGTGTTGGGGATTTTTAAGTGAATTGCGCTTGGAGCATCATTACGATAATTGGTCGACTCGACGGCTGTTTCTCTGTCATGGCATTCGTATAGCACCAGCACAGATACATCATGTATCATCAAATATGTATGCATGTATGTGCATAGGTATAAATATATGCTAATTAATATGCACACAGCACACGGCAGTTTTTGCTTTTTGGGTTTTGGAAATTGCGCGACAATTTTCACAGCAGCTCGCGAAACAACAAAACAAAACAAAAAACGTTTTGCGTGTTTAATGAATTAACTTTTGGCCACAAATTGAATCGAAAGTGCTGCTCCACTGGCACATAACAAATACTGGAGCATCGTTTCCGTAATTCTTTCGTACTCGTCTCAAAATTATGTCATACTCTCCTGGGGAAAGTTCAACGATCTTTTGATCAATCAATCTGCAGAGATCTATGTGGGTCTGGAAGTGGGTCTGTGGCCGAGTGAATCAATTGGTAAAATGATGAATTTGATTTCATTTGGACACTCGGCTAATGGCAATGACTTTTCGTGGGCCGGTTGTGTCGTCGGAAAAAATAGCAGGGGGAATTCTGGTTTTGATTTATGTTATGCTCTAAAAACCCAGGAAAAAACAGACCCGCTGAAACTGAAATCAGAGCGAGGGCACATAGAGGGAAATACACGAGGAATGGTTGATATATATATGTATATGTAGCTGCAAAAATTGGCCAAATATCACGCACGCTCCTACACAAATACGAGAGTTTTATCATGAATATTATTGAAAGATTAAATTAGTTTCAAATGTTGGCGATCTCTGGGGATCTCTGGCATATCCAGTTCTCATAAAGTGATCAAAGAATACACGAGACGGGACGACGTCCGTCCGTGGCAGTCGAATTGGAATTTTAATTTCACATTGAGAAAACACACTACAGCACAGCACAGCCACAGCACAGAAAACTAACAGAAATTGTGGGGCAAAAAACAAAGGCAGGGCATTCAATTGATTAGGGGAGTGGGGTCCAGCTACGGGCAGGGGGGGTTGGAGAACTACGATCGGATCGTATCGAAGCTGAAAAGTGTATCCAATGGATGCGCGCGAGTCATGCAATTATTTGCACTTGAAATTGAAAATGCAAAAGATGCAAAGATCCAAAGATGGAAATGGATGAACAAATTAGATGCGTGTGTGCTCTGCCGCTCCTCAATGACAGCACATCGGTTGGATCGGCTGTGGGGTGGGGTGGGTGTGAGGAGGCGATATATGTAATTATAAATTCCCAGGCTAATTGCAGCTGTCAATGCAATGCCCATGACGTCACTTTGTGGCAGGGCACCGAAGGCACCGAAGCCACAGGCACAGCAGCTTCTTCTCGTGGCATGAGGCAACAGGTTGCAGCATCGCAACGAGAGTAGTTGTGCGTAATTTTTGGAGGCAATGGCCATCGATCGATGATGCAAACACGATCCAAACTAAACACAAAACAGAGAGCAAAGCAGAGCAGACCAGAGCAGAAACAGAAATTAATTTCGTTCTATTTTTGGTTCTTATTTCGGCTACAATTTATTTGTTTTACTTTGTGTTTTTGTGGCTGCTCTGCTCTGTTTTGACTGGCAGGCGGATTTATTTGTTTTGGAAGCAGGCTTTCCACCAAATGCATTTTCAAATTAAAAGCCATGCCACACAGCAGCAGCAGTAGCAGCAGTAGCAGCAGCAGTGGCACAAGACATTCATGCAATGTAATTTAATTTTATTTGAAAAGTTGAAAAAATATTTAAGTTAAATTCTGATTTGGTTTTAGGCACGAATTTCAGCTGAAATGCAACCTTTTAGTGCTCACTGTTTTTTCCTTTTTTTTATGGGATTACATTTCGTATATATAGTTAGATTCCCTGCATGTTGCATGGGGGGAACTTTATATTATACAGTGACATTAATTTCCCATCCGTGTACAGAGCCTATAGGCCCGGCAAGTCCGATATCTAACAGCCGATGGACTACTACTATATGAATATTATCTCAATATAGAAGATAAATCAGAGAGATCTAAGATAATCCATGAGAATTAGAGCCTAAGGTAGGAAACAGGCAGTTGACAGGCCCCCAAATGACAAATGGACATTCTCCAAATAGCGAGATTAAAGAATTATATAGCTTATATACACATATAAATATATGAAGAATATTAAATTACTACAATCTTTTTGTTGTCTTCTTTTGAGTTCTCTTTACCGATGCAATATTTTTGATATAATATTTATTGTAGATCTATTTTAATAGAATTTCTATTGACAGGCCTGCCTGAGCGATCGATCGATCAATCGATGGGGGCTAGGGGCAGGGCTAACAACAGACGAAGTTCAAGTTAAAATCAGCTCAAGTTACATTCAAATTGTGTGTCGTGTCGGTTAATGGGCAACCTATTGTCACTTCACACCCCATGCAGCCCTAGAAGGAGACCCTGCGGATGGAGCAGACCCTTCTGTTGATTAATCAATGCTGGGGATGTGCGGATGCGGGCATCATACCATGATACATATGTAGATACTAAATTGAAACATTACAAACTTTTTATGAGCCATACCCTCTCCCTCTCCCTCTCCCCCTCCCAATCCACTGACCTAATTGAGGTGATTGGCGGACAGGAGGTGGGCGCTATGACGTTTGGCTGTAAGGTGCTATGGCGGCCACGTGGAGGAACTGCAGCAATTTGTCAGAAAGATAATCATTAGCCTAATTTTTAGGGCCACAGTTGAGGTTCATTCGCGCCAGTTATGTGTGTGTGTGTGTGTGTGTGTGTGTGTGTGGGTGGATGGGTGCGTGTGTGCTGGCATTTCCTTTGACTGAATTTCCATTCTGTGCTTCGATTCTGTGGGCCAGGCCCCTCCTTTATAGTCGTCTTGCCAGACGCCAGCGAAGCAATTTAAATGCCACACCTTTCCTGCCTTTCCTGCTTTTCCTGCGGCGCTTCTGTGGCTCTGTGGGGGCTGGGGTGGTGGTGATGGCATTCCTCCACATATGACACTCGTCCTGTCCCCTGTCCATTAGGGCTGGCGACAGTTCAAGGATATGTCCATGTCCATGTCCCGACCGAATACAACCCTTTTCTCCGCTCAACTCAACTCAACTCAACTCTCTGTCTGTCTTTCTTTCTGTCTGTCTCCAGAGACAACATGCGTTTGCTGCTGCTGCTGCTGGTGCCACTGGTGGCACCATACCTGGTGGATGGGCAGGAGGATTACTGCTTTGGCAAGGATTCGGATCGCCCGCAAACAGCGCAATTTGCCTCGAAGACGGCCTACCAGATTGCCAAGAGCAGCAACATCGACAAGCAGTACCTGGTGCCCGGCTGCGAGCCCAAGAAAATGTGGGTCTTCCACAGGCACGGCACCAGGCTACCCAAATCGGGTACCATCAAGAAGGCCTCCCGGCTGATAGAGGTAGAGTCCCGGCACCACCGATCGTTCACTCTCTACAGCCTAATATTGCTCCCTTCTTTCGCTTTGTTTAGCTGCGCGATCAAATCGTTAATAACTATCGGGTGGCAAAGACCAAGCCCGACGACAATGCGCTGTGCACTGAGGATCTGATTGCCATTCAGCTGTGGAAGGGCAACAGCAGCATTACCCCCGATATGGATGAGTTTCTGACCAGCCAGGGCTACGATGATCTGCGGGGCACTGCCAAGCTCTATCAGCGCTACTATCCCACTGTCCTGCCCAAGGACTACAATGATACGTATTATCAGGTGAGCATTTGCAATTCGAACTAGCCTTTGCGAATCTTCAATAATACTTTGGATTTGCTTTGCAGTTCCGCCACACGGACACCCAGCGGACCACAGAGAGCTTCAAGGCGTTTGCCGAGGGTTTGTTTGGCACCGGGAATGCCGCCCATCCCGTGGACATGCCCAAAGATGATCTCCTGCTGCGCCCCTACGACTACTGCCAGTCGTACAACGAGCTCAACTACAAGGGCGAGGGATCCGAGTACCACAAGTACACACACTCCGCCCTGTGGAACAGCACCCTGGCAGATATCTCCACGAGATTGGGGTGAGATTGAGCTCCAGACTCGCACTGGCAGTAATTGTAATTAATTCTCTATTTGGATCTGCCTGTAGCTATCTGTACACTCTGGACCAGGCTGACATCACGCTGATGTATGACACGTGCCGCTACGAGCAGGCGTGGCAGGTGGATCGCACGAGCGTCTGGTGCGGCGCCTTCCTGCCGGAGCAGGTGACTGTCTTTGAGTATGCCGAGGATCTCAAGTACTACTACGGATCGGGCTATGGCTACGAGGAGGATACGGCACGTCTCAACTGCCGTCTCGTGCAGGACATGCTCACGCACCTGAGCAATCCCTTGTCGCCGCATGTGATCGCCCATTTCGGGCACACCACTGGGCTGCAGACCCTCATCACGGCCCTGGGCATCCGCAAGGATGACATCAAGCTGCGGGCCGACAACTACAACAGCCTGACGAACCGGCGCTGGAAGACGAGCATCCTGGGCCCCTTCGCCGCCAACTTTGTGGCCGTGAAGTACGACTGCCCCGCCGCGCTCGACAAGGAGAAGGTCGTCTTCTTCCTCAATCAGGATGCCGTGCAGCTGGACTGGTGCAGCGTCGGTCTCTGCAACTGGTCGGAGGTGCTGCATCGCTACAAGACCCTCGCCGATGCCAACTGTGATGAGTACTATTGCCGCTCTGGCGCCTCCTCTCTAGCTGGCGGCGCACTCTCCACCCTCCTGGCCACCTCCCTCCTTGCTGCAGTAGTCTACTTAATGCACTAATCTGAATCTGAATCTGCATCTGCATCTGAATCGGATTGGTGTTAGTTTTTAATGTTTGTAAAATGTACAAAGTTCGTACCAAATGATGAGGAAGAGGAGGAGGACGAGGAATGTCTTTCAAGTATTTTTTCGATTTAAACTCTCTAATTTTAATCCAGTCTCAGCACCACCTTCTGCCCCACGCCCCACCCCCAACACACTGCGGCCACCACCCCACACATACACAACCACACACACACACACAGTCACAACAATTTGTAACTTTTACGATTTTTCTAAACGCTTAACGTACGTTGAAAGTGCTACAGTCAACAAAATAGCTTTATATTAATTAAATAAAATGAATAATTATTAAAAACTCAGCTAGAATTTGAAACATTTACCGCCAAACATCAAGCAGTGCAGATTATCGGTTCAACTGCTTGCATGTACTCGAAATCAGTGTTTGGCGCTGTTAGGCGCGAAAACAGTCGCACTTAACAGTGCAATAACATAGTTTGGTTCAGCGTTTCCAGAGTTGCCACTTTACAGCATCGCTCGTTTGCGCGCCCGGCTGGAAATTCAAACGATATCTCGTCTATTCGTATATTATTTGTTCCACTGCCATGTGACAACGAATGCTAAACAACACGTTAAATCGTGTCCCCTAATTCCACGGTACCTGGCAGTCGTTTATTTTTAGCTTAGACTGTGGAATAATTCGAAATTAATTACAATTCCGTCACCTCGCTGGAACCACTGTGTCTAGGCCCTGGGTGACGGCTGCCTCCTCCAGCCATCAGCAGCCGACACCCGCTCTGGAGGCAGTGGGCCTTTGAAAGCCAAAGCTTTGTCAAATCCTTTGGGGTGTGAAAATGGGAATTTTTAAAGTGTTTTCTTCTTCTGTGTCTCTGCGAAGCCACGAGGAGCACGGTGAGCAGTTCGGGGTAGGGTGGCTTCCATGCAGTGTCACGTGTTTCCTGTTAAATGCTCTAATGATGGGTATTAGGCCAGGCTAAGTGCCACTCATAAGTGCCGCACACGCACCTGACTCTGCTTCTGGCTGTAGCTGTGGCTGTGTCCCTACTCCGAATGCGAATCCGACTTTTGCGACCTGCGATACCTTCGCCTTTGCCATCGAAATTTACGCAATATGCGTTTTTTATTTCACTGTGGCCTCCCCTCTTTTGGGGCTGCTGTGGCGTTGTGACGGTAGTCCCTTTCCTGATGGGCACCTGCTGTTGTTGCTGCTGCTCTGGTGCTTCAGGGGTTGAAATAGTCCTGGCCGGGGTTTCTCATAGTTGAGCCAGCAGCGTACGTGTTTATATGCCCTGTCCTCTGCCACCCCCCGAAAAGCAGTTTGATGTCTGTTCAAGGACACGCACAGGCGCGTCTTTCCCCCCCTAGATAGTTGATGCTTCTCTCTAATTTTCATTAGTTTAATAGACTCCCAGGACTCCCAGGACTCCAACTGAAAAAGTCTTCGAGGGCATAAAACATTTCATCCATAAATAATGTGAGATTTCTGCGAATAACTTCAACATTTTTGTGGCCCGAATTAATCTTTGCTGTCTATAAATGTCCACTGCAATGTCCAACCCCATTTATTTATCCATGTCGGGGGAAGACATCATCCTTAATGCATGTCGATTCATTCTTTAAAATGAAGCAGCACAAAACACAGCTCCAACTCCAAGTTCAAGTCTATTGCTCACTTGTATTTTTCACTAATATTTGGGCACATTTGATCCGGGTTAATCTTTGCTGTCTGCTGCAGAGAGACAAGTTCCATCAAGGAGCCTCGTTAAGGGTCGCTCATTTGTGTGTTGAGCTATGAATAAGCAATGAATACTCCACACACCCTCCACACACCCAGCTAGACCCACCAGACCCATGGAAGATGAAAGTTTTGTGGCCTCTGGTCGAAAACGCCAGCAAAACCAGCAACAGGCGAGCACTTTGGGACTACAAAAATGGAAGCTGGCAGTGCGTAACCCAAGACCCAAGACCCGACTCGATGCGATGCGATGTTCGGGGTAGCAGCAGCAGCAGCAACAGCTTTGAAGTGCGGCCAGGTAATTGGTTAATTATTAGGACTTGTTTGCCAGACAGGATACAATTTAATGGCCAGCAGCAGCAGCAGCAGCAGCGCGCCGCCTCGGATTACCCTCCGAGTTGGAGTTGGTCAAACGGACAGCAGTTATGGACACAACATTTTCGCATCACTAATTAGAGAGTTGTTCGGTTGCCTCTACTTTGTTCACTTAAAACCAAACGAATATTCAAACCAACCCAGGAGCAGAGCACACATCTAGGTATTCCATCATCAGCATTGGCAGCAGCATCACCAGCCTGATGCTTGTGTAACGTGATTCTGTGATGCGTACGCAACGGGGGGACAAAGGGACAGAGCCCCAGAGCCCACAGAGCCCACAGAGCCCACAGAGCCAGCAGCAGCACAAACTGGAACCCAAACTACGCAGCTGGAAATCATTTTTCATTGCAACCTTTCATTTTCCACAAACTATGTAGCCAGCACACACACACAACTCTCTGCCATGCCCCATGTTCTCGTTTTCAATTCAGTCAACTGAATTTCAGACTTGCTAAATTCTTGGGCAAGATACACAAATTCCATTTCAATATTCTATTCTCGATGTTCCCAACTTCAGTTCTCTCTTGGGCTGTGCCTTGTCCTGCCACAAAGAGACTTTTCGTTCCATAAAATCTGAAGAGTGTTTCCAATTTTGCACGAAAGTGTAACCGGGAATATGCTGCACAATATATTCGTATACGTATTAACATCTTTCCCTGGTCTCGGCCTCTGTCTTTGTTTCAATATTAATAGCCTGACCACAAAAATTTGTGTAATTTTAGTTGGGGTTAGAAAGGGGGAGGCGGGGGTTTTTTTTTTAGGATTTTCTTCTGCCAAGGAAAGCCAATCTTGTGTCCGAGTTATCAAAACAATGAATATTCTTCATTGTTTGCCCGGGGTTTCCCCATCCCCATCCCCATCTCTCACCCATATGCAGTGCAGTGCTGTGCATAGTCTTTGTTTGCCATTGCCATTTTAATTAAGTCAAAGTGTTTGCATTACATAAAATGCCATGGCAAGGGGGGAGGGTGGCAAAAAATACGAGTAGCTGCGAGTAAATGGTTTTTGTTGGCTTATGGCCCGGCCCACCCACTCAGACGGCAGGGCAAGCCAGGGGCAGGCAACTGCAATCCAGATTGTTGCTGACATTTAATCCCTGTCGGAGCTGATTTAATATTATTCAATAATCACGAGCGAATGAGTGCATGTTTAATGAGTGTGAACAACGAATAACGAATCAGCTGACAGGCGACATTTTCGCACTGCAATTATTTAATGGGTTCTGTTCCATCCTGACCTGAGCGGCTGCCATAAACTTGAGGGCCTACCAAAAATTGACAAAATTAGACACTGCTCTGTATACTGTTGCATCTTTATTTCAGGCACTCAATTACACAGAGCCAAATATGGCACCTGTAAAGCCGATATACGACATCAACCATTAAATGCGCCACTTGACGGCTCGACCCAGGCGACGCATCTGTGTGAAAGTATCTCGTCGTGTGAGTGAGTCTCTGGTATCTCGTGTCCTTTGCTTTTATAGCCGCCGCTTAAGAGACAAAGCGTGAATGAAATGTGCACCAGAGACACAGACACACAGGCAGACAGAGAGAGAGAGAAACGGAGGCAGAGGGAGAGATGTTAAAAAACCATAAGAATATTGAGCACATGGAATGGAATTCCTGCCATTTACGATGCTGCTGCTGCTGCTGCCCTGCAGTGATTTCTGCTCTGCTCTCTCTTGTTCTCTCTGTGAAATTAAATTTATAAATATGCGCAATAATTTTTAATATCATTTCACAGGGCGAGAGCCTGTCACTTGCAGAGAGAGCACAAGGACATGGCCACATCCTTTCTCGCACTGGGTGCTCCGTGCCACAAGTGAAATTGATTACCTGCGGGCGAAATTTCAGTGTCTCTTTTTCAGCGTGTATCTGATATCGTTTTGTGTCCCATCCTTAGGGGTCTTGTAAGTCCTTTTCCGGGTTGGACCCGCACAAATGTCCTGCCTCGAATCTAAACGAATCGAAACGAAGCGATTGTGGCCGCTTGTTGCTCTTGTGATTTGTGATATATCTCGAAACGAGACAGTTTTGTGACAATATGCAATAAGCGGGCTGTCAGAGGCAGAGCGGACATCCCAAAAATAAACAAGCGGCAAACGATGATGATTATGATGCTGGGGAAAGTTTATCATATTTGTGCAGATGTTGAAATGAAAACTGAGAATGCTCCAAGCATCGATACGATGCGAATCCAATGGGAATCCTCCCCCCTGCTGTGCAGTGAAAAGTGCAAGGACGTTAATTGAATTTCGCACAATTGATTTCATAATTAAAAAGAGACCAAAAAAAACCAAGAAGCGAACGAAGGAAGAAAGTTTATTCAAGCGGAAATCGTTGCACGCTGTGAGAGTGTGTAAAAATGTCGAGCTGGTCATTATCTGCTTCTCTTCCGGGATTGGATGGATGGTTCTGCTGCTGCAGGTCCTCCTGCTGCTGCTGCTGCTGCTGTTGCTCCTTCATTCATCAGTCAAAGTAATTTAACTTGAGTGAGCACTTAATGCTGTTCTTCTGGCTGCCGACACTGCCGCCTCCTGCCACTGCCACTGCCTCCTGCCATTGAGTTGAATTAACGCGCAAGTGCATTAATTAAGCCGCCCACCCACCAAAGGCGGTCATGGCAACCCAACCCAAGAGGCGGAGCAGCAGGAGAAGCTATAAAAAGAGCTGCAATGATTCTACATATTGAAAGGCTTAAAGGGAGCGGGTGAGGAGAGAGATTGCCACACATAAATCCAGCTAATTGGTGATGTACTGCCTTTGATTGCCACTAAACCAGGATGAGCAGGATGACACATAACATGAGGAGAACATGAGGTGCAGGCGATGTAGTCCTGTTCCTGGAATCTCTGTGATGTGAAGTTTGTTTGGGGCAGACAAACTGCTCCTGCCATAGATATAAGCCAGTTGCTGCTCCTGATGATAATTCCGCATCAGAGTCTGGCCATCAAAGTGCCTGTTGGATATTTGCTGTCTCCCAATTGGATCCCCACTGCATTAGCTTAATATTTGCCGGGAAAATAAGGGAAGGCAAATGCCGAAATGCAAGCAAAACTTTCGCTTTCGGCTTAAGAAAATATTTTCTTGCTTTTAGCTTTTAAAAACTTCAAAACTTTATTTAAAAATCAACAAACAATTTGTAAGGTAAAAGAAGAGGAAAAGTTAATGCAAGTCGAGGGGAAATTGAGAAATTTAAAATCTGTAACGCCTGACGGCACGGTACTGGTAGCCGTCGTTGGTCAGGACAGCACTCTGGCCATCGGCAGGACCCTCCACGACTACAGCCTCATCCCCGAGAGGCGGCAGATACTCGCGGACCGCCTCGCGCAGCTCTGCGGGCATCTCCGCCGGCTGCTGGTAGTGATAGCCATCCTGGAGCAGCTGCCCGGCGCCGCCATTGGCGGGCACATCCACCACACGGACATCGGCCTCGGGCTCCTCCGGCAGCGGTGTGGTGGTCTCCTCCAGGGGGGCCGCTTCAGTGCTCACCTCCACGGGCGGCAGATACTCCCGAGCGAGCGCCAGCTTTGGCTCGACGGCAGAGACCACCTCTTCGGTGTCATCGATGGGTGCAGCAGGTGCGGCAGGAGCAGCAGGAGCTGGTGGCAGATAGGCCTGACTGGGGGGCAGATACTGACGGGCAGGAGCCTGCACCTGCAAGTGAGAGACATCGCGACGGTTGCGATGACGCAGCTTGAGGCGGCGCACAGTGCGGTACTCGTAGCCCTCGCCGCCCAGGACGGTGCCCTCGGGATCAGCTTCAGCTTCAGCATCAGCATCAGCATCCACAGGCAGTGGTTCCTCCAGCAGAGCGGCCTCAGTGATGCCTGGAGGCAGATACTCCACGGGTGCTGCTGCCGCTGCAGCTGCAGGATCCACCAGCTCGGAGACATCACGACGCAGACGAGACTCCAGTTGGGGCGCAGCCAGAGCGGCACTAGCCACAGCCGAGAGGGCGAGGACACTACCGAGAGAGAAGATTTTCTGTTCGAAAGAGAAGAGAGCGGAGATTCAGATACAGGATGCACAGGAGGTAGTCCCAATCCTCCAGCCAGTGCTCACCATTTTTCAAGATTAGATTTTTCGGGGATTTCGCTGATTGCTGCAATTGCTGCTGTTGCTGTTGCCTGAGCGGATTGATGCCTTTCTGCCTGCCAGCTGCTCAATTTATAGCCAAAAAAAGTATTTGGACTCCAGCGGCCAGCGGCCAGCAGCCAGAGTCGCATAATTAGAGAAACAACAAAAAACCAAGCAAAGACAAGCGAAGCCTCTTCTGTGGAGTGGCCTCTCGAGTGGCCGAGCAGAGGCAGAGGCAGAGCCAGCGACGACGCAGCTCTGGGTCTTTGCTTCAGTTTCGCTTTTGGACAATGTCAAGTGGCATGGCTCTCGGCTCTCGGCTCTCGGCTCTCAATTGTTGGCCCTCGCTGCGAGGCTTGACCTTTCCTTCTTTCATTTCTGTTTCTATTTCTATTTCTGTTCGATTTTTATTTGATTTACATTTGAGGTGTTAATTTGCGGAAGAGTTTCTGGTAGGGCTCTCTGGCAGAGCTCTGCTTTGCTTTGTTATTTCTATAAATATAAAGCTAATTTATCAGGGCAGCCTCATCTGATATTTATGAATAATTACAAAATACTTATTTAACCAGCAGAACACAGACATGCACACACACACACACACACGCACACACGTGTCACAGTGTCAGAGCCAATGAAAATGCCATCAGAACTTGTTGCGGAAATTACTTATCGATTGCGCTTTTCGCTTTTTGCACGTTTTGTTTTCCCTTTGGTTGCACAAACGAAACGTTGATTTGCCCCATTAAATAGTCATAATTTTAATTGTGCATATTTAATTTTACATGCAAAAATTCGAGGCTGCGGCTTAGCTGTAAGCCGAAAAATGCCATGGCGACCTGGCAAATACTCTGTGAAAATACATGCCATATATGACTACCCCAGTAGAAGGGTTTTCCCATGGGAAAGACTCTAAAAACAGTCCTTCTGTTTTTATTTATTTCTTTATGCTGCCAGTTTCTTTGCTGCTTTATCAAGCTTCTTTATCGAATTGTGAGACCCCCCGTTTAACATCCTCACTTTTGAGGATAAATTTCCGCGATTAGGTGGATTTTAATTTTTTGTGGTGGCTTTTAATGAATTGTTAATGAAGGGGGAGTTCTGGTGTTATGATTATGGTTATCCCTGCCTCCCTGCCTCACTGCCACCCCGCTTTTATGGGCATAAACTCTGCGCAGATAAATCATTCTCTGGTCTGGTCTGGTCTGGCTGTCTGCCTAAAAGGCTGGCAACAATTTCCGTTTGCTCTTAAAGTTTTCCAGCCACGCAATATTTCTTTTTCTTATGACCCTAACTTGTTGCTCTCTCTTGGCCCATGCTCTAACAAATTCCGAGGGGTGTGGGTGTGAGGGGGTGTCGCCACAGCTTCTTTGCATAAAAGCCACTCATGTACAATATTTTATGTGTGCGAGGCGAGGCGAGGAGAGGAGTCCTTCCGCTTCGTCCTGCCTCGCCTTCAGCTTCTCTGTGTTGGGAATAATTTATAGCGAAAAGTACAGCCATATGCCATCTAGGATATGTTGAGCCATAAACTGTGGCAGCCTCATTGATTTTTTTGGTCCCCCGTCCGCCCTGGTGCTTGACTCCTGATTTCCGATTCTGTTTTTATACGAATGTAAAAGTTTTCTATGTCTGTTTTTTCGGTGGTGTCTGTGGATACAGATAATCCCGAAACCAGTAGCAAGGCAGAACTTGTACATTTGTTTCGTTTCACAGTCAATTTGCATGTTGGGTCAATGAAACTAGACCCACAAAACGGAGAAGAGAACAGAAAGGGAGGGCCTGGGCGTATGTCAGGGCAACAGCTTAAAGCGTTCTCAGTCGCAGCTCAGCGGCCATTAGCCGTTAAAGCTGCTGTAAGGAAAAACTTGGAAAACCGGGCAGGGAAAACTCTTTCCTTTCCTTGCCTTTCCTTTCATTTCGACAGAGAGCAGAGCAAAGGTGGAAAGCGGAAAGCATAAAAAGCCCGCGGCTCTCTTGACAGCCAACTTGAGAATATTTGCTAAGGCTCACAAAAAGGACAGCCACACAGTCAGTGCCCGAGCCCCAGCCCCAGCCCCAGCCAAACTGTTGAGAGTGGAGTGTAGTGGAAGTTTCCCCTTTAGTTTATGCAAATTTTGGGGGCACTTGGCTCCTTTCAGGAGCTGCAGAAGCCTCCTAGAGCAGACGTAAACAGCCGCTGGCGCCGCATTTATTAACTTAAAATATTTATAAATTTTCAAATGGGTGCCAAAAAAAAGAGAGAAAAAAAGGGTTCAGGCTACCGCCGCTGTCAACCATATCGATTTACAAATTTAAATTACTTTCTTTCTGCTCCTGGCAGCTGCTACTCGTATTCATCCTCTTGCAAATCTCGACACGGAAATCCTTTTTTGTTAACAAATTTGCCTGCACGCTGCCACTCACTCAGCCATCAGGATAATCTGTGGTACGACAGGACCAGCATCGCATTGGTAATCATTTAATTCTGTATTTGCGGTGACGTGACTTCCAATTAATTGGACTATAAATTGCAGTCAGTCGGTCGTTTGGTTTTGGCTTTTGACAACATAATTGAAACGAGGCTCTGGAGGGCCTAAGCCCAAAGCTGCTTATCGAAGAGGTTAGCCCCAGCCCGCCTCATTCCAATCCCCAAAAGTTGTTGTTAATGGCAACAGCTTGCGGCTGGTAATTAAGACACCGCTACATGTGTCTGTTCTTGTTGCTGCTGCTGCTGCTGCTGTTCTGCTGACAAGATACCGACAGTGGGATAGATGATGTGAGCAAAAGTCGCTTTGGGCTGTCACGAGTTCTTGAAAAATTGATGAGCTTCCGCTGGTAATTGGGCGGGGAGTGGGCGCTAGATGAGCCGGATGATGAGCTTATCACGGAGCAGATTGATAGATTTCAAATTTGAATTCAAATTCGAATTTTCGATCGTAGTAATCGATAATCGAGCTAGTTCGATATACTGAACCAGCCTCAGTAGTTCACAGTTCACGATCACAAGAGCGACAGAGACAACAACAAAAACAAAGAGTCGCAGAAAAAAGTGCCGCAGTTAAATTTTGCTCTAAAATTTTATTAAAATGCGTGTAAATGTATTGCAAAATAAGTTAAAATGTGAAACAATTGCGTGTTAGTGTTTGGGGTTATATTATTTAACGTTATTTAACATTTTTATGACGAAAAATTTTGGATTTTGTTTATTTTCCTTGCAGTCGTGGCAGAGACAGCAGCAGCAGCAGGGAAGCGGCTTATGGCCCCAAGAGATTCTGAAAATAAGAAGTGGAGTGAGGAGTGCATATGTACGTGACGTCACAACTAACAAATGGGGATAATCCAGGATTACATTGGACCCACTTGGCAAAGCATCAGGTGAGTGTCTGTTTCCATAAATTGATATTTGTTCATTGCTCTGTCAACATTGTCACAGCTGCCAAAATACATACATAAATATGATCCCATCCCGTCCCGCTGCTCATCCATCATTCATCCTGCATCCATTATGCATTTTCCCTCGCATTAACTTATAGTTTTCCCCTTTCCGACCCGCCACCACGAAAGAGCCTTTCCCATCGCGACCATCCATTTATCTGTGGAGCCAGACGGAAATCATGAGTAAAGCAAGCCCCCGAAAATGCTACGCATAAATATTTATAAACTCGAGACGAAAATGTATGGCAAGACGAGCCAAAAATCGATGGCACAGCAAACGTATTTATTAGGCAGACACGGACAGAGGCGGTCCTTCTGGGATACCCTTGGCATATGCATATGGAGGGGTATGATTGTTTTGATTTGTTTTTTGTGTCAGCCGTAGGAAGGAATTACTCGAGAGAGCATCTGATGCTTCGGCACACGCAAGCGGAGTGCTTTCTTGCTCGTTTAAGGTGTCCTTTGGCGCCGCTTGTTAATATTTAAAATTCAATTTAAATTTATGTAGCCAGAAATGGCGTGTTGGGAAAATTCCAGACACGAACCGGGCAGACACTGCGCAGCAGGAGACGTTGACAAAATCTAAATCGAAGCTTTAGCAATTATAAAGCAGCGCAGCGAGGATAAGAAATGCGACACTAAAGCAATTTTCTTATGGCAAAGAATACGAGTATACACCCCCTCTGGGAATTTAACTAAATGTAAATAAAAATTCCAAAAATAAAACAGCCACGCCCCTTGCCTCGTGGCTTGTGGCTCCCTTTTCTGGAAGGTTAAACTCCAATTAGCGGTGCAGTGGCTCGCGATAATTAACTGAGAGCTGGGAAAAAAGGGTGGGTGGGTTTGGGTAGATTAGGGTAGGGTAGGAAACGAGAATTTATTGTTTCTCTGCTCAGTGTTGCGTATGCTTGATGCTCAACCTTTGAGAATTTCCTGACGTTTGTGCTGACATTTGACGTTTAATGCTGCTGTTCAAGTGTTTTGCCCCCTCCATTCATATTTCATTAAAAAAGCAAAGGGAGGGTGCTGGAGCAGGAGCGGGGGCAGGAGCAGTGCACCTATACACCTGCGGCTTTGTTAATTTCCCCAGACACCTAACGGCGCGACCAAAAGCAGCATTTCTTCGCTTCGCTTTTGCCAAGAAATGAAAATGAAAACAAATAAGAATAAAGTCGAAACGAAGGGAGGTTGGGATCTGAAGAGGGGGCAACTCGTAGGTCAACAAACAGCAACAATTTGATTCTGTTTGCCTTGCCCTCCCGCAGCTCTGTTTGTCGATCTGTTTGTTTGCCCGAATCCGAATCAGAAGCTCCACGAAAAACTCTGCCAGGGGATGGATGGCAGCGTGACACGCAGAAGAGATTTGCACCTGTATCATCAACTAATCTGCTCGCTTTCACGCCCATCACATGGCTGGCCCCATCGCTTTCTGCGTTCTGTGGGAGTTTTCCCATTTCTTTCTGAAAATTAACAAATAAGCCTGGAATTGCAGGTGCAGCATTCTACGGAGCGTGCCGCGGGTTCAATGTAACATTCAACATTCAGTGGCAGTGGAGACTGTGTGCCAGCCAGGATAATGATTCGGTTTCAATTAGACGTCGGAGACAGAGGTGAACATCACATCGGATGGAGTCAGTCCCACAGACCCATAAGCTGTCTGGATTTATATACTTTTAATTTGGTTCTCATTCGGATCGAGAGTAGGGCAGTGGAGGGGAAGGGAGAGTATCGTGTCAGTGTCCTCCCTTCGACGCTTTTCAATTTCAATTAACTTTTAATTATTCGCCCATTTGTTTTCCTTTTCATTTTGCAACCTTACTTTCTCTGTACTTTTTAATATGAAATAATTGTTGGAGGAGCGAGAGAGAGAGAGAGAGCAACGCAACAATTGGCGTGTCGCTTAAATGACTTTTGTATGAGGGTGTCTGTACTGGGCTGTGTGTCTGGTTTGTGTGTGCCACACAGCGTTTCAATTTGAGTGGCAAACAGACACTGACACTGGACACTGACACGGCGTGGAGGTCCCACCCACTCCTGTGCCTTGTTGTTCTGTGCTGTTCTTTTGTTTGTTGAAATTGTTAAGCGGCAGATTCCTTTCAATTAAATTTTTGTAGCCATCAGGTTGTCGATTTAATTAGTTGTCGGCCTGCCCCCTCTCCGTGTATCCTGCCTCTTGACTTCTGGTGTATGTGTGTGTGTGGCAACAGCTTACGGACAATTTCACCTGATGGACACGGCAAACGGAAAACAGGCGGAGAGCTGATATCGCATTCAAAGTAAAAGTTTTGCTTTGATTTAGAGGGTGAGACAGGAAAATGGGCATTGGGCATTCATTAGGGGGGGGCACGTTTTAAAGTTTTAAAAGCACTTCACATACTTTAGCTTTATTTTAGCTTTGAGCATTCTCCTTTAGATTTATTTTATGCAAAAATTCTGTTCTTTTCCATAAATTTTTCACTTATTTTTCAAATTTAATTCATATTTACCATTTTATTTCAGCAATTTAAAATTCTTCGTTCATAATTATTTTAGTAAATTTTCACTTTTTATTGAAGGTGTATTTTTACATCTTTAATATATATATTTCAGATAAATTCCATATATATTTGTGCAGTATTTGGTTTATATTCTACACGTGCATTTCTTTATTTTTTGCTGACTCTTTTTTTTCTACCAGTCTCATTCTCTAATGTCAAATTTTAGTCGCATTTTTATTTCATTCGAGTCTTTTTCTATCATTTCACTCGAGTGTTTTTCCAACGCCCTTTCGTTTCCCTCCTTCAATTCTCATTTCCTTCGAGTTCTTCGAGGGGTTCCCTCTCCTAGGAGTCCCACCCACCTTTTATCTAGTTAACTTTTCTATTTTTATCGCTCTCTCAAGATCTCTTTAAAAAGAGTAACATTTGATGTGTTTCCTGCTCTGGGCATCTTCACGGTGTCCTTTTCTGCTCTATATATGTACCATTTGTGAAGAGTGTTCAGGGGGTCGGTTGAGGGTGGGTAGGGGGAAAGTAGAGAATGTTACTTTGATTAACTTGTAGCCAGCAATTTGCCGCATTCCGTTCCGCTTTGTCTAGCGGCGGCGGCGACCAAGAACGCTGTAAATTGAGCCTAATTGGAAATTACACACCAGTTGCCATTACCATTAAGTATTCCACTGCAACAAAACAAAATATAGCAACAACGAAGGAAGGGGAAGGACAGATCGAGAGGGTGGAAAGGGTGGGTAGATTTGGAGACCACTTTAATATGCATTACATAAACAGATTCTGTTGAGGCATCATCCTCAATGCATGGCCACTCTTCTCGGACAGACAGAGAGAGAGAGAGAGAGAGTGTGCGAGTGTGCGAGTGTGCGAGAGAGAGAGAGTTAAATATAATTAGTTTCGGTGTAAAATTGTAAACGTCTACCGCGAAATGGGTTAACATCCACGCACACACAGACACACACACGTATACGCAGAGAATCCCACAGCACACACGGATAGCCAGGACAAGGACATTATTGCGGTCTCCTCACAAAGGATGGAAATTCCTGCGGCCAAGGGACACACACATGACACCTACTCTGCTTCCCCCTCCGCCTCCGCCACCGCCTCTCTTTCTCTCCACTGACATCTCAAAACTGACAATCCCGAGGTATTAAAGTTTTCCACTTGCCACTCATTATGCCACAACACAACACACACACACACACACACACACAAACACAGGCGAACAGAACACACAGCAGCAACTCCTTTTGGGGTCCCTGGGAAATGAAAATTAAATTTTCCGTGCGTCAATAGACAGGGGCCAGTGGTAGCCCAAAGCCAAAGCCGCAGGATATTTCCGTTCAATATTTGTGCAATTTCCCCTATTTGCGCAATAGAAATTCTATTTGGTTGGCGACATGTCAGGTCGTCACTCTTTCGATATCCCTTTTTCGCAGAGGGTTGTTTAGGTTTTCCAAGGATTTGGACACAAGAAAATCAACTTTTACAGAATTACTCTAATAAAATGTTGTTAATTCAATAGACAGCAATTCGGACTAAAATCGGTGGAAATTTGATTAAGAGTTCGCTTGAAGGTCTCTCATTCTTAATGTTGTTTTATTTTCCCAAAGATAAACAGATAGAAGATTCCTTATTTGAGCTCAAAGTTAATTTTGTTGGCTTACAGCTGAAAATACGATGGAAATTCTTTGATTAGAGGTTGTCGCATGGGGCGTGGAAATTCCCCAACGAAATGGCTGCTCAGCTAAGTGTGAAATTATGGAACGTTTTTGACTGCACTGCAGGTGTGTGTAGCAGGTGGAAGAGGGGTGTGTAGAGGGGCGGGATCGGGGTCGGGGAAGGTCGTGTGTTGTTTTTTAATTACCTGTTAAGCAAATTACGTATACGCCGCATTACACGCCAGTAACTGTGTGTCTAATGCGATGCCCTGTTTGTGTAGGACATGGGACACAGGAGGTGTCATCTATTTAGATAAGCTGTTGCTGCCCCAAAATGGGATACACCTATACATACATTTAATAAGTATTACAATTAAAATTTGTACATATGTATATTCTGTACTACAAATACCAGCTACCAGCTACCAGCTTCCTACTCTCTCTTGGGCTGGAAGCTGTCTCTGTCCCTCCCTAAACGCTTAACCATAGTTTTGGCTTAATGAAATTTCATAATTTTCTACTTCAACTCAAAATGATTCTAATGAAAGTTTATTTACCAAAGAATTCACAGGGATTTCAGTAGCCAAGAAAAGTCTCTTCGCTCTGTACAGGGTGTCGTGCTCTATCGTGCTCCTTGGCCGTATGGCCTGTGGGCTTTTCCTTAGCGCGAGGACTTCGCTAATGAAGGCACAAAAGTGCATTCAACTGTGGCATGAAGCAGGCAGCCAGGGAACCAGGGAACGTGGATCCAGGGGCAACACAATGCCAGCAGAAGATAGATGGAGAATAAGATTCCTTTCCTTCAGGGCAAAACGGGTTGAAGGAAACTTTTTGAAGTTGCCACAAAATGGCGTTAACTTTTTAGTAAGTCACTTGGTTACTGGCGCTCGTCTCGTCTATTCTTCTCCACTGAAAGGAGGTGAAAATTGCTTCAATGAAGTTCGCTTGTCGTCGCCTTTCCTCTGCTTTCACTCTCTCTCTTTTTGGCGTAGAGAAAGGGTTCTACAAGCCGCTTGACCTCATCTTGATTTGGGTCTGAAGTTGGAAGCTCTGCTGAAGTTGGGCGATATTTAGCGCATAATTGAGACAATTAAATTCGCTTTGACAGTGCCATCTTAAAAAAAGATGCCAAAAAGTGGAGGAAAAACCCCAGGGGAAAGCCATAGAGAACAGAGGGAAATCAACAGCAAAACCCCGAATAGAAACGTAATAAATAAAGCAAAAGTAAAAGAAAAAGCAAAACCAAAAAAACGGAAAAAGAAGAAAGCAAAACCCTTGAGGAATTCCAAATTAATTGAGTTCCACAAAGAAATACATTTATCTCAAATTTCCCTGTGCTTTAATCTGTTACAGTTGCCACTTTCTCTCAGTGTAGACCCAAAATGGTGTGAGAGAGAGAGAGACAGAGAGAAGGGTTTGACAGCAGCCGCCACCTTTAAATTGTAATTAAATTTTGCATCTTTCTTTTTTTTTTTTTTGTGTGGTTTCACACCTTTTGGAATTTTCTTTTCCGTTCTGCTCTTTAATCCTGAAGTTGCCTGGCTTCCTGCCTGCTTAATATGCATTGCATTTTCCTTCAGAGAGGCGAGGCTGAGGCTTTCAGTCGCTTTTTGCGATCCTGCCAAAGTGCCTTGCATAAGGCGACAGGCAACGAAAAGCCGATGACTCAATGATTTTATTATGCGGAAAGTGATATTCAAAGCACACACACACACACACGCACATACACACAGGACTCCTGCCTGGGAGTGGGACCTCCTCTCGTAATTGGAGCGTAATGTGTTAAGAGTTGACAGGCGCCACGTGGCATTGCTTTTAATTTGTTTGCCATCTCAGTCTCCATCTGTTGCATATTTCATGGCATGGCACAGCTCTCTGTCTCTCTGGGATGTGTAGTTCACAAGTTTTGCATGCAAATTCGACACCATTCGACACCAAGGGGAGCAAACATCAATCAAAGTTTCATGGAGGACGCCTCCCAGCTGCAGTGATAAGGATTTGTGTCTTCAATTAGTGGAAAATACAGATTTATTTGGCTTATAAACTGCATCCGAAGGGTAAACCATTCTTGCAAAGAAATTCAAGCTAAAATCAATGCAAATATTCGAATGGCATTTTCATAAATCTCCGTTCGAGTAGGCCCCTTGACAACACTACTCCCTTCTCTTCAGCATAACTGAAGGCTTTCCACTCTCTCTCTTCACCGGCATTTTCCACTCATGTGAGCTCATGTTCTCGATGCCCTTCGATTGGTGGTCCATTAGCTGAATTTGAATAGTTTTTCACTCTTGGGTTTTCCCACACAATACATTTGCTTTATTTTTTCGGTGTGTATTTTCTTTGGTTTTCGGTGCTGCTGTTGCGGTGCTCGGCTCTTGTTGCTGCTGCAAAATGCCCCAAGTGGCAGCCGATTGAACAAAAATTCGTTTACGCTGGTTACACCATCTATGGCTATACCCAATAGGAATTCGTCCATGTTATTCCGCCTGCAATTCCCCCCTGAAACTGCAGCCTGCACTAATCCCTACCATGAGCCTAAATTTCAGGGATATTTTCCGTTGCCCAACAATTTGTACTTCCTTCAACAAGGTATTTGGATTTTAATAAGATATTTGATGGAGCTTCGAGCAAAGAAACTTATTTTTGTTGCTTTCAATGGAGTTGTAATTCGGAATAAATAAGACTAGATTCCAATTTCTTTTATGTATCATGGGAGCCATTCATTGGGAAGAGTATTAAAGAGTTTCGCCCCAAACTCGAATCCATTTGTGCTTTCAAACAGACCGCGATAGGTATTGAACCATGTTGAAGCCGTTTTAGTTAAAACTCCTAACTAAATATTTAGTTTTTCTATTAGGCAAACGGATAGCGGAGGCACAGGAAACGCGGTTCTGGACAGCAGTGGAAAATCCATCACAGGTATCCTATCCACTGATGGCACTCTGCCACCAATTGGCCCGCAGAGGGGCTTCCATTGTGGGGAAGTTTTTCAATTTCTACTAATCCGCGGCATGCGTATACCTCGGGAAAAAGGAAGAAAAATTACACGGAATCGAAATGAGAGGGAGGGGGTATTGGGAGGTGACACCACCACACCGTTCGTAATAGAGAATAGAATATAAAAAAAGTGGATCAATTTTTTTCTCTGGTTTTGGTTTCTCTTTTTGTTTGGCATTCGGGCGAAAACATAAAAAAACGTTGAACTTTTTTTTTGTCGGCTTGCAATCGGACAACCGCAACGAAAAACAGGTGGAGGGAAGACCTACCCCATAAAATAAGTGTAGATATTCTCTATGTATATGTATATCTCTATATATGTATGTATATATTTCACGGATTTATCGTGTGTCACGAATCTCAATCGTTTTTTGTCTGTGGAATATTTCTTCTATTTCCAGGATATTCCCAGCTTCGTTTCCTTCAAGAAAGATCTCTTTTTATTTTATTTTGCATCTGTGGACTAATATTTTTATTGGCAAAATGGATTTGTGGCATTTGATTGAATACATTCTTCCTTCCATTTTGCTTTCGTTCAGTATTTTCCCTGTTTCCTACTCTCTTTCGTTATCGCTCTCTTTCGCTCTTTCTTTTGTGCAGTTTCATTTTCATTTCAATTTCGATTTGTGGAGTTTCTCGTTTTCAATTTAATTTTTAAGCCGCTTAAAGAGCGCTGCTTGGGCTCTTGTGCCCCTAAAATGTGTGATAAGAGCTCTTTAATTGCTGTATGATGATGCAGCAACAATTACGAGTTCGTGGATCGATCCACCGTGACCCTATCCGTGGCACAGTTCTGATCGCTTGTGCCCCGTCATCTTGCATTGCGGTGTAACACTTGACATTGACTCCGCTTCTCCGTCTGTCTCTTACATAGCTGACATTGAAACCGCAGCGCCACAATGCGGATGGCCCCCAAAAAATGTTTCAGAAAATAAAACTAAAATAAATACCCAACAAACAGCGAGAAAAAAAGTTTAAATCTGAGAGTATTTGTAGAATGGCGGAAGGAGGAATGTTTATGGGTAATCTTTAAAGAAAATATTGACAGATTCTGCGCGCAATCAAATAGTGCGGAGCAAATGGGCAAACAATCCGATTGGATCGCATCGGATGCCATCCCATCCCATAGCAACGATCTTTAACGATCAATGACCATTGCCATGGCCTAAGCCATCCAGCATCGAGCGAACCATCGAACCAACCAACCATCAAACCCTCGAACATTCGAACCCTCGAACAAGTCTGAAGAAGTTTAAGCCCAAAAATAATGAGTGTTAATGTGGGTTCGCTTCGAACTCGATTTGTTGCTAATTTTTTGTATAAATAGTTAAGCGATTTCAACAGCAGACAGCAATTCGAGCAGAGCAACAGGCAACCGCAAAACCCAACGCCCAAATAAATTGAGCAGGTCAGAACCAGATAAAAATACAATCAAAATGGTAAGTAGATACCCTCAAAGGGGGACGCAGTCTCATCTTCTTTGGATTGCTTGCAGCAAGGAGTACGATTCGGTGTTGTTTGTGTGCTGCTGTTGGCTGTGGGCGTCTCCTGTCGCTCGGTGGTGCGTCGCGACGTCTCCCATCTGCCGCTGGAGTATCTGCCGCCCGTGGTGCTGCCGCCAGTGCCCAGTCGGGATTACCTGCCGCCTGTTGAGGAACATGCTGCGACCCTGAACCATGTGCTGCAGCCACCGCGTGACTACCTGCCGCCCGTGAACAACGAATATCTTCCCCCTGTGGTGGAGGAGCAAGAGGAGCTGCAAGAGGAACCCATAGCCACAACAGAGGAGGAGATCGCTGTGGAGACCACCGCTGCACCCACCACAGAGGCCGTGACTGAAGCCCAAACCGAAGCGGAGCCCGAACCGGAGGCAGAGATCGTCACGGAACCCGTGGAGGTGAAGAGCCTGGAACATATCGAAGAGCTGCTGCCCAAGGAGCAGGTGGAGTCGGCCGTGCTCCTGGACGATGGCTACCACTATCGCAAGCCCCAAGTGGTGCCTAATCTCCTGCCCGTGCAGGAGTACCTGCCCCCCCTCGATGATAATGCAGTGGTCGAGGAGATTCCCGAGCACGAGGAGGACTCCTCCGCCCTGCTGGACGATGGCTATCACTATCGTACGGTTAAGCGTCTGCGCTTCTAGTCTGTTCTTTCCTTCTATTCGTTTCGCGTATGTTTGCCCCTCCCCCGCCCATTTTCCACCACGAATTTCTGTTTCTGTTGTTTAATTTTATAAAATATATATACATACAAATTCCTGTCCAACCAACTGCTGCTTGCACCTCTTTTGAAAGCGGACTAATCGATGCGGTTCGGTTGCCTTGAAGAACATTTCATTTGTATTGATGACAGGAAATTAGAAAAATGTTTTCATAGAGAACCGGAGACAGTGAGGCAGGGAGACATTGTCGCTGTCCGCCTGGCTACCTGGTCTCCACCTCTACCTCTACCTCCACCCCCATCCTCCATCTCCATTTAACGTCTCAGCAATTGATTTGTTGCCGCTTGTGGATGGGGGCTTTTCTTGTTGCCTCTTGGCATACATTTTCATTAACCAATCTCGGAGAAAGTTTTCCTTTTCCTTCCTCCCAATCTGTGAGCCAGAGTTCAATTCAATAATTCAACCATTTCCAATTGGCCGTATAAATATTTGAAAAGTTTTAAATGTTATTTCCACTCGGTGTTTCAGTGTTTCTGCGGTGCTGCGGTGTTTGTTTTGAGCCTAAATATAAATGGGATTTTTATGTTTCTCCTTGTTTTCTTGGTCGTGCTGTTGTTGTTGTTGTTGAATTGCTTATGAATAATTCAACAATCACCACAAGGGAGAGTGAGCGAAACGCCTTGCCTGCTTTTCCGCGCGGCAGAAAAATCCCCAAAGCAACAAGTGGTTCATGTCTGCATTCATTCGCCGACGACTCCGACGAATGATTTCCCTCAGGGGAGGCCAACAACACACCCAAGAAATCAAATAAAAATGTGAACCCAAGAACCCGTGTGGTGCATTGCACTCTCCAGACGATTTTCGTGTATTCATTTTTCGTTGGCGGTCCATAAATTCTAACCAAAATTGTTTCCAAAACAAACACCTGTAAACAATTGAAAGCCAGAGCAAAACATTGGCGGCGCGGCTCTTCGTTAAAAATGGAATGGACTGGTGAGAAAAGCTCATGGAAAAGCCTGCCAGAGCTTTTCCCATTCGACATTTGACGATGAAAATCGTATATAAGCCGAGTGCCGAGGAAAACTCTTGTTAGTTGCGGGTCGAACATTGCCGAAAGCGAAACAGAAACCGAAAGAACTTCAGCGGAAAATGTTACAATACGAGTAGGCGGCGGGTGTGATAGGGAACTTCCTCGGCTGAGGAGCAACAGTGGATAATCGGTAGGAGAAGGGTCGCAGCCAATGCTCCGGAGAGTACTCATCTCCATCTATGGATATGTTAAAGTTGTGAAAACCCAGTGAAAAAACCAAGTGCAAGTGTTGCCAAGGTGAGAGCATCAGAAACGGATAGTGTGATCGCCAAAATCGCTAAAGAAACAAAAAGTTTGAAAAACGTTTAAAGCTTTTAATTTAAGAACGCAAAAGTGAAATGAATTAAACCAGATCTTCAGAAAATTTATGAAAAAGGTCCCTAAACAGGAACAAACTTTCTCAAAAATTATAAAACTATTCATAATAATAATATTGCTTAAAACAATAATATGATATTTCAATGTTGTAAATTAATTACAGATTTTTAATTTGTGCATTAAAAATATTTTTTATTTTACACAACATTTAAACGAAAGTGGACTGAAAAAACAAATATAGAGACTTTTTTGTGAAAACGAACTTTAATATTCTCCCCGCTTACGCCAAAAATTAGACAACCATAAATCCCAAGAAAATATAAATCAAAATTACCATAAAACATGTCGTTCCCGCACCGCTAAAAACCACTCCAAAGATAAAGTCTTATGTAAGCAGTAGAGGGGGCAACAACTCGAATGAATCAAAATTAAATATCAATTAAAAGCGCATTAAAATTGGCCAAGAAAATTTAATAAGCGCCCAGCAACTGTAAACCAATGAACGACTTATGAATGAGGGGTAAAAGAAAGCATTAACAGACAAATTTTACACACTTGATTTAGGTACACAAACAGCCTGCTCTTGAGCATCTCCTTCTCTTATTCCTCGCTTAAATTCAAACAATTAAAATGCAATTAATTTGCCAACATATTTGCTGAACAACGAATTCAATCTGTGTCTTTCCTTCGAGTACGTCATTTTGCAACTGTCATTCGGAAGACAACAAAATGTTGGCTTAGCAGATTCCATGGTATTTCCATCACTTTATTACAACGCAAACACACACACACAACGTTGTATGCAAAATCAACTGCATTTTTAGTTGTCTCCTTTATTTTCCCTCAAAAGGGAAAACTCTCTCTAGGCTGCTGTTTGCCATTTGTTGCTCTGTTGCTCTGTTGCTCTGTCGTTTTGTCGCTTTGTCGTCGGTGGACCCCACAACAGAACACAACACAAAAGTTTATTAATAAAACGTTTTCACTAACAAAGCACAAAAATGATAAAATAAACGCGTTGCGGAGTGAACTCTGGCGGTGGCAGGAGGCGCAGTGCCAGTGGCAGTAGCATGTGGCAGGAGGGGGCTGTAAAGTCAGCGGTTTGGTGGTTGGCTGATTCCAGGGTTCCATCGGGGGACGTTTAATAAATGGGGGTTACGGTAAAGGTATATCAGGTGTGATTAATGGGCGTTTAGAAAGGAAACCATCGGATAGAATCCTAAGTGATTGTTTTTCATATTCGGATTATTTAGAGCATTTCAAAGAACTGAAGATCTACGTCGCGTATTGATTTTTACGATTTTCCCTTATTTAAATTGATTTAAGGAATCCGAATCTCTCAAATCATCCTATTTATAACAGTTCCTACTCGATTTTCCCCCCTGGTAGTACTGCCTCTTTTCTGTTACTCTCTTCTGCTCTTTGCAGTCCACTCTCTAACGATGTATTAATGAGTACCTGCCGGGTCGATAGCTTTATGCTCCTCTATATAATAGCAATGTATCTATATATCCGTGTATGTATGTGTGGGTGTGTGTTTGTGTGTTCGTGTGTTTGGCACGCTTTTTGTGTTTATTAATAACAAAGTAATCAGACATTGTAATCTCCTCTCGCAAAAGCGTATTACAGCAGTAATAACAATGGCAAAATGGAAGAACCCCCTTCGCTCCTTCCTCCCCTCTCACTCTCTCTCTCTCTCTCTCTCCCTCTCGCTCTCTGATATTCTCTCATTCATTTGGCGATTTCAATGCGGGTTTATCTTTGCCGCTTGGCTGTCTTCACGGGGCTGCATCCTTGAATCCCTGATTCATTGTTGTTCCTGCGCCTCATCGCCGAACACGCTTCCGGCTCAAGTGGCAGCAACAGCAGTGGCAGTGGCAGGCAGCAGCATTGGCAACAGTGGCAGTGGCAGCAAAGGCTTTATATCCCTCGAGTATAGTACATATATATCTATACCTATATCTTTATTCGTAAGAGTATGTAGCTGTTTTTTTTAGTATTATTCTTATTATTTCAATGTTTTTTTTTATAGATTTAGATTTGCTGTTGTATCTCTTTTTTTTGTTGTTGCTCTCTTCCGTTTTTATTATTTTCTAATTTTGCGCTTCATTTCCCGTGAATTTTTTTTTACTGCTAGATAACCGGTAATTGAAAGGGTATTTAATGGGGTACATACATATGTCTGTATATACTCACGAAAATTCACCAATATGGCATCTGTAATTGTAAAGAAATGACGATCCAGTTTGGTATATCGACCAAAAAATCATCACAAAACAATAAATATTATAGCCAGAAGATGCAAAGATCCTTTATCCCATATATATCCTCTAATTGCGAAAGATCCTTCCAATAAGAGAGAGAGTATACTCTTGTCGGAGAGCCCATCCATTGCATTTGATTTTGGTATTTTTTTTTGTTTTCGCTTTTATTATTCTTCTGTTTTTCTAATTTGACTTTCGCTGGGCGCTGATTTGTGCTTCAAAGCCGTTGACTGATTGGGATTTCACTTGATGGAAGGGAGGCAGATGCGGAGGCGGATAGGACAGGCGAGAATTGGGCGCATGGATTTCATGAAGGATACACCAGGGCAGGAGGCAGGAGGCAGGAAGCAGGGACCTGCTGCCTGCGCTATTGATGACTCGATGGCGTGTGCTTATGGCTCTCAATCATTTTGTTTGCTTCTTGTTTTTTTATGTGATACAATTCCTATTCCACTCCACCTCCACCTATGCAATAGAATGGCAGAGCAGAGCAATTTCTGTTTTGCCAATTTGCCGCCCATTTTGTATGCAAATTGGCAAGCATTTGGTGTCAGTCTTGACACGCTCTGTCCTTAGTATCCTGCCGTACGTATATCCTTCCGTTTCCCCATCCCCCTCTGTTTGCAGTAGGTCAAATAATAAAGCAAACAAATTAATTTGATTTGCTTGCAGCTGATTTGGCGCCCAATTGCCTTTCGCAAATTACTGCAACCAATTTTCCAATTTCCACATTGCGTATACGCCACGTGTAAGTGGTATTTCTTCTATCATCTATTTGGGAATGTGTATGCTTGAATATTTAATAAAAACATCCCGAAATTATTGGGTTGAATTCCTCGTTTAATTGATGCCCATAAAAAATATGAAAAAACATTGCAGAACCTCCAATAAAAGCAAGAATAATTGAATGAACGAATCAGAGGAGATCTTTTGTTTATGCATTTATTAATCATTCCAAAACTAGCACACACACACAAATCGAAACAATTATACAAATCGAATGTTTTAAACAACATTTTGTGGCCAAGTCCAGTATTTGAAATTTTTCATTGAAGAAATTTGCATTTATTTTCAAATATTTATGGGAATAGTAAGCGGAAGAAGGTCTATATAGCATTTTTAGCACTCATTTTGAATAATTGCAACGATATTTTATGGCAAGTTTTTTCCAATTTCCAATTATCTTCCGCGTTGAAACACTTCAGTCACATTTCCATTTTCCATTCGCCCCCACAAAACTTTCACCATCTTTTCTCTTTTTTATTGTTTTTGTTTTTGTGGCTTTTACGTTTTAAAGACCCTTTTTTTTGGCCACAGAAAATGCATAAAAAAAGGGAACTGTCAACCATGAAAATCGCACTCGGAGCAACGGGACGGGGCATCAAGAAATCTCAGTTTAATTTGAATTTTCCTTTTGCCACTGCTCGTGTGTGTGCGTGTATGTGGGTGTCTGAAAAAGGAAAGTTTTTACACAGTTTGTTTGCCAGAACCTTTTTCTTTATAAAGAAATAAAGTCCCAGTGAAAAGGACTCAAAAAAGGAGAAGACGCAAAGGCAAAGGCAGCGGGCCAGTGACTGGCGATGTACAAAATAAAATTTACAATAATTATTTAAAATATTTCTCCCTTAAACGGGGATTCCATTTGGCATGCAACGTTTAAAGAAAATAAAGAAGGGAAAAGCAAACGTTTTAAGTTCAAAAGTTCACAGAAGAAAACAAAGAAAAGGAAATGTAACACAAAAAACACGTAAAAACATTCCTCAGATGTTGTTCTTTAATGCATACGAAATTATCAAATAAATTATCATCAGCAGGAGCAACATCGCAACGTCATTGAAATCAGAGAAAGAAAGGAGAATTCGTAGAGAAAAGAGAAAAGTGAGAGACAAAAAGCCTGTGAAAACAAGGAGCTACAATTTTCTTAAGAAAACACAACTGAGTTTTTGTTTTCCCTAAAGTATTTCACTCCCACGCGCAGGTATGTAAAAATTAACAGAAATAAATGCTGATATTCCATACATTGCAGAGGGTATAATGAATTTTGTAAGAGAAAACATTTTCCAAGCCATAAAAAAGTATAATTCCAGTGTATAGGATGTTGGTGGTATAGCGAAGACAAAGCTGTGGCAGGACTTAAACTCTGAATAAACAGTTAGGGTATCCACATGAGCTTCCTCACTTATTTCTATTGTTATTAGCAAAAAATCAAGTTAGTAGCTCTTTTAGCTTTACTTGCTCCTTTCTGTGCAGAAAATTTATTTTGTTTCCATTCATCCAAATCTAAACGAATAACTTAATTATTTAATTATATTTGACATCAAAAAAACTCACATCCCCTGTCCAAAGTGGCGGGAGGGAGGGTATGGGGTTTCCCCACCACTAAAAAAAAACCACTGAAGCTTTTTCTGCATACCATTTGGCTTCTGTTTCTACGTTAATTTCAGTTTATTCTTCTCTAGTTTTTTTCTCCCCTGGTTTCATCCTCCCCACACCACGCCCCCACGCGTCTGCGGTTCTGCTGTCAGAGTGCGAGAGAGGGTAGGGCAGAGTGCACTGCAATGTTGGCTTTTGGTTAATTTACATTTCCGCAACGCTACGCTACGTGGCGTATGCGTAATATGAGAATTTTTGTGAATTATTAAGTATACGTAATGAGATAGTAAATTTGTTTGGCAGCAACACAGCACCCCCACCCATCCCAGTGCTCATTCCACTGCTCATTCGTGTGGTTAGTGTCAGGGCATGAAAATTGCATGTGTTTCCATTGGTGTGGGAGGGGGATACAGGAGGAGTCCTGTGGAGCGCGGAGAGTGCTGCGGTGTGTGGTGCGAGCCCAGCAATTAGTTAAACACAAAAGTTTATGAGGCATTCGTGAGAGGGAGAGAGAGAGAGGCTATCTCCTGGAGTCTGTGCCTCTTCCTGTTGTGCTTCTCCCTAGTTTGTGCCTCTTCCTGTTGTAGGATGTACTTCCTCTTCCGCATGACTTTTGTGGCTCATAGGCTCTACCTGCTCCCGACACTGGTTTCCTGGTCCCTGTTCTTAAAGGAGGACTTATGCTGGCTCATCAGGCTTATGGACCTCATGGTCTGGTCTCAACTTTACGAGGAATTCAGGTTCCATAAGTTTTACTACTCAGCAAAACTTTGAGGCAACTAAATGCCAAAAGATGGTCGCAAAAAGTTCACCCAGATCGGAATAAAACTTTCTGGATTACAGGTAGTTTATAATTGTACTTTTGGTCTGAGGATGAATGCATATTTTTAGAAAATTTACTGGCTCAAAGGCAAATTAAAATATGATTTAGTTTGGGCTTACAAAAAAAAGTTGTGAAAGTTTTGGGTAAATTTATACAAAGTTCTTGTTGTTGATGGAAAAAAGTTGTGGGCTGGAGGGAGAGTTTACATGTCTAAATTTCAGAAATATTCATGCCACATTCAATTCCATTTTAATTGCTCTTTAAATATGCATTTTCCGCGTTGTATCTTTGTATCCACAATACGCTGTACACCTTTGACATTCCCAATCGACTGACTTCCATCTAATCTATGCCTAATTTGTGTGAACACGTTACTAATTAGCCAGAATGTCATTAAGGCAATGCTTTGAGCACATTTACTCGGACCCCAATTCATTAGATTTCCGTGTCCAGCATTGAGGATACCCTTTCCAAGGGGTGTGCCAAGTGCTAAGGGCATTTTGTCAGCCATGTTTTGCTATCTATAAGTGGGGTATTCAAAGGGTTCTGCGGCAGCAATTCCTTTATCCTCTCAGAGCTTTCGAAAGGGTATTCCAATCTCTGCCTGTTATTAAATCTTATTGCCAGACATTTATCCAAATATTTATTTATCCAGCCAATGTAACCACACAGATGCTGTTTATGTATCTGTATCTAGGGGGGCATCTTTAATTAGTAATTGAATATGCGACTGGGCACTGGGAATACATATATTGTATTTTTATCCTTTAAAAGCCAAACCCAATCAGCTGTTGAGCGTGTTAATTTATTCATGGAATTGATTTCCTTGGCTCCACCGCTGCCTTGGCTGCCCAGTGGCTGTCTCTGATGTCTCTGCTCTGCGCCCAACTGTCTTTCAGGAGTCCTGATTAGTGGAATCCTCTTTTGTTTGCAGTCCACGCACGCATTCAATGGAAACTTCTACGAATAGGACCCCATACTCCCCTCTCCTTCTTCTGTGTAAGCACTTGGTTCAATATGTTTGCTGCTGCTGCCTTTCATTTTTCTAATCCGTGAGCGTTCTGGTTCTGGTTCTGGTGCTGGCTTAATTCCCCGAGCCATCCCTTTGACACATGAGATGGAACCACCTAGATACTGGGCCCCTCAGGCAGGAGAGGAGTGGAGTCCTTGAACCCTGTGCCATGCCATGCCACACTTTGTTGCCTCGCTCGAATACGGAAAGAATTCAAGTTCAACTCAATTACTTTAATTTTGTCTCAAACAACAGTATTGTACCCTTCTTTATGGGCCACTGCATGTCGGGGGGGGGGCAATAGAATGGGAAAAAATCGAAGGGATTTTCCCCGCCACTTTTCCCTTACATCTGATGTTGCAATTATTTCGCTGCGGCTTTTCCGGTTGCCAATTTAAACAGAAAAGAGCACAGCATTCCCCGAACAATGAACTGAAAATGATTTTCTGTTTACTCGGCGATTGTCCATGAAAATATATTGCACAAATACACAATGAAAAAATCAGTATCAACAAATATGTGCGCAAGTATCTGATAGATATATACATATGTATATCTACATGTCTATATGTATGCATAAACAATCATAAACTTCGTGCTTTATGTGCTGTCTGACATCGAGCATCGAAAAATGCACTCGATACGGAATTTGCATCGAAATATTCGACTCTGCTTCAAATGCAGTTCTTTTCGAGTCTGTGTGTGTGTGTGTGTGCTTGTGCGTGATTCGTAATTTCGTAAATTGAGAAAATATAAAAGAAAGAGAATATTTTAAATCATTGAGTGCCTCCAAAACAATGTAAGCCAAAGATATCAAGTGGCAAAGTACTTGAAAAGCTGTTGAAAATTAAGTGAAAAATGGGAATTCTTGAGGGTTTCTTAAAGTGAGGGAATCCATCATTCCTTAAACGATAGCAGACCATGAAGCAGATCCAATGAAGAGCAAAAGTTCAGAGGAAGTTCTCCTAAAAGTGGGGAACATTTTTCCAGTAGTACACTGGAACTGTTCGAAAAGAAACCTTTCAAGCAGTTCTTACTCCATTGAAACCCTTAAATCTGCAGCCCACTTTTTTCCTGGAAATCTACTCCTTTTAAGGTCCTGCAATTTCACATATTTCTACCATTCTGTGGCCTACAAGTGACAGCTGGCATGTGTAGTCTTATGAGCCACAAAGCTCATCAAATTCAATGTGTGGAGGGCAACCTTCCCACATGTGACGTGGGGCCAGGCCAGGCCAGGCCAGGACATTGAAGGCGAAGGCCTCGTCCTAGCGTGCCCTGGCCGTCTGCCAAAGCAGCACTTGACATTGCCCAGCGTCTCGGTGAGCAGCCCCTCTCTCGGAGAGCATCAGATGGGCACTGGGATGCCCCCAAAGAGAGCAGTGACTGAGGGGGGCAAGAGACTCTAATGAAATTGCAAGCAACACAAAAACAATGCAAGGGGCTAAGCAGGTTGAGGGGAAGGGATGACTGTGAGGAAACCACATAGTAAATATGCAAAAGGGCATGGAAATATCTGAGGGATCAGAGTAGGCTAACGTCACCAAGTCGAATTGACCTGGAAGCCAGGAGCCGCAGGAGCTAGTAGCTAGGAGCCACACAAGAGGTACTGGAGGCACATGGACACACTGGCAACGCAACGAAACGCATAAGGGAGAAGGGATAAGGGATAACGTATAATGGACTTAAAATAAACAAAAAGCCAACGGCAAACGGAACAACAGCTAGTAAAGAAGGCAAGCGAACAAAACCGAGCAGCGGAGCAGAAGGGAGTAAAAAAGAGAAAGCACTAAAGGATGTACCCAGTAATCCAAGAGAAATGGAGGCGAAGGTGCTTTGACCTGTCTGAATCTTAAATCATCTCAATCTTAGTACAATCCTAACTTGGAATATAAATAGAGCAAACCCACTTGGAATCCTGGGGCGTGACTACATTCCACAAGAGTGAACCTGGAATCTTTTGGCGAAGAAAAGCATCGGAAAGACTACTGAGTACTCATGAGTTGATCACTTTCCCTCCTGGCATGGCTGTTGGTTCACAGCGATACAAAGCACATGAACAACAATGAAGGCTATGACCACCAGAGCCATAAACAGTGGAAAGGGGGTGGCGAAAGGGAAAGGGAAGACAGAGATAGCATCTGGTTAAGGTAGGGCGGCGGATGTTGGCATTTCTCCGCTTGGTTTGGTTAACTTGGATCATGTCACAAATTAGTAAGTCATTTTGTCATTTTGTTTACCCATTTAGCTGCCTTAAAGTCCGTCGGCCGTTCTGTGCCCCAATAAACAGCTTCTTCTGTCGTAGAATGATGCTGATGATGCTACCAGAATTGAACTCTGCCCCCTGGGCCCTCCTCCGTGTTCTGTTTTATTAGGATGCTCTTCACTTTCGGCCCCAATATATCTGCTATGCCATATTCTGGTCTTACATTTCATCCGACAAGTGCCCGTGCGAGTATGTGTGTGAGTGTTTGCTCTGTCTGGCACTTTGGGCTTTTGGGCTTTTGGGCTTTTGAGCGTTTCGATTTTTGGCTCTTTGTTGGATTTTTGTCTTAGGAAATTTATGAGCTAAACAATTTTCGGCTCCTTGTGCCTTGGGGGTTCTTTACAACTCGTATTAATTATGAATGTTATTTAGTATCTCTCTCTATATTTGTTCTTTCTGGTTGTTTTGGGTACATATGTAGATTGGCATTTGGCCCATTTGCATACCGTATGTACCGCATGTATGTACTTTGAAAGCTCTACTGCACTTCTTGGGTAAGTGGCGAATGACTATTTAAAGGAATAATGTATGTACATTGTAGGTATACTTGTACCTGTCAGTGTATCCTCTAGTCGACTAATCCCCCTTGTTGTCGAACGAGTTGAATGAACAGTTTTACTGCTTATCTTTCCCTTTCTCTCCTCTCCCTTCGACTAACGAAAAGCTCTGCTAGCTCACGTTTGTGCGTGTTTGTTCATGTTCACTGTCAGGGTCCGATATTTTGGCAGACGCATTCCTCCATCTCTATCACACCCACACCCACAAACACACTCACACCCTCATTTATCATCCCCCATCCCCCCACTCGCTTCTATTTGCTAATGAATTCGTTTCCAATGCAAATTTCCTTTCGAAAAACACCTCAACGCGTCAAATGAAATGCAAACAGTATACAAAATACCAAAAGATGATGATGCGTAAACAAAAAACAGCAGAGACCAAAAAGCCAATAACAAGGTACATTAAATGGAAGGTGAGATAGTACAAGAGAGCAGCCTCATGGATGAGCGGCACACGTGAGCATGGAAAGCGAGGAAGGCAATACCTTATTCTAATACACCTTGGCACTAAAGAGCCGAAGAGCGGCGGCAAAACACATGGCAGCATAAACATTTCTCTGCTTCTAAAAATATACAAATGCATAAGGAGGGGGAAGGTGTGTGCGGGGGCGAAGAAGCTTACGCGTGGGTGTGAGAGTGAGAGCCAAACTATATTTATAGAGAAGTAACCGTAAAGACCTGGCCTGCGAATGGGAGTGAGAGATGAGAGGAATGTTAGCAGCTGTGTGGCTGTGTGGTTGCCCGCTTAATGAATGAATATGCATGAGAATCCTCTCTCACTCTCTAGTCTTTCCAATCAAGGTACCAACGTACATACATACATACATTGAACAAAGGGCACTGCGGCTACCACTGCACTGTTCCACCGCTTAGCAAAGTAAAGTTCTAAACAGTCTCACCTTCTATTCAATATACCTTCCCCATTCCATCATAAAGTATTCCTATCTGCACCATTTACACATGTCGCCGCCTAATGTGGTGGAGGAGGGTCTCGCATTGGCAGTTCTCCCCCTCATTAATTTGCTTCGCTTATCAATTTTTTGTTTTTGTTGTGTTTTTCGATTACCTTCTTCTGCTGTTTTGTTTGTGCTGGCAAAAAGTTTATCCTGCTGTTGCTGTTGTTCTTTTTGCTGGCACAATATTTGCCAGACCATTAGCGCCATTAACATAATGAATTGCCATTGAACTGGTGGGGATATTGAATATTGGATATAACCACGAACCAGAAGCGATCCACAAATGAACCAGAAACGAACCAAAACCAAAACCAGAACCAAACCGAATCGAATCTCACGTTGTTTGCTTGCCTTTTACATACCTGGAGAGGTGTGCAAATACTAAGAGGCTGTGGGTGGGTGGTTCACTTAGAAAGGCTTTTGTTATTTGGCAGTTATTTACGAGAATTACTCTAAACAGTTACGCCATTTTTCTAGTCGGAACGATACCCAAGTTTATGTAAATACCTTGCATTCCATTGTCTAACAATGATAAATTTGTTTCTCCAGGCAAGAGTTGTAATCTTGGAACAATAAGAATTTCCCATTCTGCCACATTTTGTGATTAATCATTTGATTTAGCCCAGAAATGGCGAATTTTTGATTGATTAGCACTTCAGCTGTTGCCTGGATGCCCCAGGGGGATGCTCCGTTCAACAGTTCAAGCCAATTAAAGCCGTTAATCTCCTGCGACGAGTATCTGTCAGCAGTTTAATGTCTTTCTGTCAGGGATCTATGAATAACCTAGGACTCTGAGGTCTGAGCTCTTTGAGTGGGTGATATGCTAAAAAGCTCGACTCATTGAATCGCTGATGATGATGATGATTCCTGGCGGCATAAGATGACATTTATTGGAGAGTTTTCAATTGGCGAGGCAACAGCATCTGGGATTTTACTTACTTCCACTTACCGCAGTTTTTCTTTGCATATTTTGCATATGAGTGGAGAAACTTTTTCTTTTCTCAATTTTGTTCTATGTGGAGAAAACTTTGCCGACTTTTGGCAGCTTCTGCCTCACAGCTTTGCTTCCTCTCCTCTCCTGTAGTTCTGCTGAAAAGTTTGCCTAATTGATGCTGGATTTGTCCTGCTTTTTCCTCCTGCATATTTCATGGGACACAACTGAAATTGGTATTCCAGTTTCCCCTTTTGCCGATGACTCAATTTATGTACGACTGAGAAGATTCCAATGCGTGAGGTAAATGGGTAAAATGGAGGGAACATTGGAGGCCCATTCGGACTTAATGAAGTGTTAAATTGAACAAACTCTGACCTTCATCAATGGACTGAAACGATTCTTGATATTCCAACCGAATGTACACAAAAATATCTACTTCTCATTTGGTGAATTGGGAATTTGGGAAATTACGAAATGGGGAAATATGACTTATAGTTTATATTATGAGCACTCATCGTCTCGCTTTGCTGTCTGCTGTCTGATGTCTCTGCGGGTGGCCAAAAAAACCCAAGACGCACAAGAAAATGCTCAGCTAAATGGAAAACAAAGAACTTTTTTAATGGCAAATTGGGCAAAGTGATTCAGGAATTATTCACCAGAAATGTTTCAAGTGATTTTAGTCGGTTTCGCAGAGGGTATTACGATTTTGTACAGAGATTTGCAGGCAGTGAAATAATTACATATTCGATTACATAAAACAGATATATCCCCTGATATGTGATTACTTTATCCTACACATATCCATCAGAGAACAATGCTTAAGAGTACATATAATATAATACATACATATGTACATATATAACGTACATAAGACTTCTTTCCCCACCACCTACACCTACCCTTTCTTCTTCTTGAATCGATAGGATGTTCTCGCGGCTCTGTCTTTTCAATATCCCATTTTCACATTCAGTTTTTCAATTTTTGTTTAACAATTTTCCAATTTTTCTTGCCTCGTATTTTTTTCTGCCTTTTTTTGGCTACAACAAAACAATTTGTTTATAGCACGCGGCGCGTTGTGTTTTTGACATATTTATGCCGGTGGCCAGGCACTTGTGTGTGCCCCTGCCCCTTCTACAGCCGCTCCTTCTGTGGCATACCCCATTTTCCGCTTGCCACGCCTTCGCAAGATGTACTGGCAAAAGTTTTTGCCCGCCGCCTCTGGCTAAAAACAAAAGCCGACAAAAGGCCAAAGACGACGATGATGATGGCGAAAAGCGAAGAGCCAAGGATCCCTTGCAGCAAAGGAGCCACGGAGCAAAGGAGCGACCTGTGCCTGGCTTTAAGACTCTGCTCCAGTCCCAGAATGTTTTGGCTGTTGTTTTACTGTTGTCTGTGGCACAGTTTTTCTTGGAATGCTAATCAAATGGGGCATATGGACTATGGGGAGAGGTTAGCCATTAGTGATGATGAAAAGAAAACCGATCTCCCTGTCTACGCTTCTGCACCATTCCCCTCCCCACTTCCCCTTTTATTTTGTGTTCATTTAATGTCGCTGCATCTCTTCTCCGCACTTCTGTTAATTTATGAACCATATTTTCTCCCTCCTATAAATAGCAGATAATCTCTATCTCTCTCTTTATGCATTTTTCCTCGTTTGCCCCACAAGTTAATTTTTATGGAAGAAAAGAGCATTAAAATTTCGCTTGATCGGAGATAATTTCTTTACAATTTCTTTCGCCGGCGTTTTGTTTCATTACAAAAATTTCAACAAACAATCTGAAGTCGCTCCCTTACACTCTTTTACTCTCCTACTCTTCCCTGCACTCTCTCTCCTGTCTTCGGTGCTGCTTTGGATTGGAGCGTCGCGTGTCTGGCGAGCATTTCGTGCTTAAGTGGGCCGGCACCCAAAAAGAAAATCCAAAAGTAAAGACAGAAAGACAGCGGCAGTGGGAGTGGGAGTGGGAGCAGGAACCCACAAAAAGTAGATACCGTATATTTATTGGCAGCGTCGGTGTTCGTGAGTGGGGGGCGGGGAGGTGAGTGGCAGAGGCTTCTTGTAACTGTATTTTGTCGGCGGTGCTGTGGGAGATTTTGTGCTTTCACAAAATCGAATTTATTGTTTTAATGCCATTTTCTGTCGCTGTCGCTGTTGCTGCTGCTGTCGAGCGCAAAAATAGGCAATTTGTTTAGAAATTAGCGCACTCTCTGACAGTCATCCAGTTCAGCCTCCCTCCCGGGATATTGATACCCTTCAAGAGCGTGGTAATTATGCATTTGAATACATGCTTGATATTCTGCAGAGACTCACTTTGTTTTGATGTAGTTGGAACTGAGAAATGGCTTGGTCGGATCGATGAAAAATCCACTAAATTCTATTGCAATGCAAATATGATCCCTCAAAGAATATCGAATATCTTCGGCACCCGAAGCTACTCTTCCTTCCTTTTTTTAGATTTAAAATGAAAATCAATTTCCTCTTCATTTTCTCCATTTTTTTTTTTGTCGTTTCAGCCACACCGCCATGAGCTCCACCGAAGGAGGAAGAGGAGTGGGAGCAGGAGCAGGAGCAGGTGCGGGCGGTGCTACGGGTGGGGGCCACATCTTCCGCTCTCTGTCATCGGAGAGCCAGAAACGGGAATGGTCCAAGCGCCTATCACTCAGGGGAATGCGTCATGGGGGAGCAGGAGGAACAGCAGGAGCTACAGGCCTGTCCACCGGAAAGGAGGTGAGCTAATTGCCCCACCAACACCCTGCCACACGCACAGCCATTACTTACAGCAAGGTATATTGGACAGAAGGTAAACCCAAGACTGGAACAGCTGGCAACCATAAAGAGAGCGAGAGCAAGGAGCTGGACTGCCGCCTTACCTTCTCTTTGATATACCTTGATTGACCCGCAAAAACCCTCGCTCACACACGCACAATCATTACTTTAAGTACTCAATCCTCTGCTTCGCTTCGCTTCTCTCTCCCTCTTTGCAGGAAAGCAAACACAGAAAGTTCTTTAGCCGCTCGGCCTCTCTGAAGCAGGCGGGGAGCGGTGGCAGCCAGCAGGCCTCCATGGAGTTGCATGTACCCGGGCAGGGTGGGGCATCTTCTCCGCAGACCCAGACCCAACCCTCCACGCCCAAGAAGTCCAATTGGGAGGTGATCGAACATTTCAATACGAGTGCCAAGGGAGGCAAGGCCATGGTTAGCAGCAGTTTGATTGCGGTAAGTCGGTGGGGAGCATGCCCCATGCCCCACGCCCCTGATGGGGGCATCAATTAATTTACCATCCTAATGGACAGGACGTCGATTGCAGGCCAATCTTTACCTGCTGCTGTGGTTGTCCTTCATCGCCCTCTTCCTCTCTCTCCCTCCTCTTGTTGCTGATGCTGTTGCTGTTGTTGCCTCTCCTGGGATTTAAATATTTAATTCGATTTGGAACTGAATTTGAATACACTTTTATTGATGAGGAAAGCTGCCAACGATGGGAGAGGGGCGCTTGCCTCCTGCCTTGAAAATGTATATTTAAAGCCAAGCAAACAATGGAGCTTTCGGGGACGATTTTTACTTAATTAAGTTGATTATTTAAGCCGCAATCGATTCCGTAACTGTGCTCCAGGGAGTGCTTTAGGTCTTGGCCTCCGCTCCAGCACGGGGCAAAGTTTTGCCCCAAACTTGTTGAACGCTGCTCTGTTGTCCTTGTTGAGTGCAATGCTAATATTTTAAAGTGAAACTTGAGAGATTTATTAGCTTTTTAGAATACCAAAGTTATGTTTATTCTCACTCAAAGATAAATCATTTTGTTCGTGAAAGATTTTACATGTGTGCAGATCTTGCAAGACCAAAACCCAGCACATCTTGATGGGGTGTACATATTTGGACCTCATTTAGGGATAATATGAAGTGCTATTAAAGAAAGCTTTTATTTTAGGGCTATTGAAGGTATTAGGGCTGCCCAACGCTCTCCACATATTTTCAAGAGTACTTCCCAGCCTTTGAGGGGTCTGCTTTTTCTGTCTCCTTTTTTTTTCATCCTTCTTCCATTTCTTTTGCAGTTATTTTTCTCTGTATATAAAATGTTACCTGTTTGTAATGCAAACTAACGAGCGATGTCCTGCAGAACATCCTGCTAAACGCACACGGCTAAGCTGCTGACATGCACACAAGGGGCCACTTAGCAACTGCACACAAGAGTCTGTGTCTGTGTCTGTGCCTGTGTGCGTATAACTGTGGGAGTGGGTAGTGTACGGGTGTACTATCTGTGTGTGTGAGCAGTTCTATTTGCGCTCGTTGTCAAGAGTCAATTGACAAAGTTTAACAAATTGAAAAGGCAGCAGCAGCAGCAACAAAAAAAACAGCAAACGAGCGAAAGGAGAGCTGGAAAAAATCATTTCTGGCATTCAAATCGGCGGCAATTTGCTCAAAAACGCCGCGAGGGTATCTAAATATGTATGCACGTATGTGTATATGTGTGTGTGTGAATTTGATTGGGTGACAGGTGGGTGGTAAAACGTTTAGACTCGATAGCGAAAATCCTAGCCTACTTATGCCCCATAGGCAACATCATTTTTTATTGAAACGAAAACATTTTTATGAGCAATTTAAATCAATTGTGATTGGGATGTGTTGTTAGGAGAACATAAATATGTGATTTAGTTTGTTAAAATGATAAATGATGAATTAATCTGTACATTTTGGCAGGGAATGGATTTAATTAAATGTGCAATTTTATTAAAAATGCAAACAATTTCTATTCCATTTATTTTTTTCATAAATAATCAAATTTATTGACATGATAAATATTAAACAAATTATTTCGTAATTATGCCAAAAATGGGTTTACATTTAACTGTATTTTACCTCGCATATTAATGACTCAATTAATTGCGTTTTTCTACCCTCAGGCGGGCATCACGCGGTGCAACATCGACGAGTCCATTGATTCCACCAACTCGAGCTCCACCTGCCACAGTCCCATGATCTATCAACGTGATGAGACGCAGCTGCTGCAGCAAGGTAAGTTGTGATATAAGGCAAAAGAATTTCCCTTCCTAATAAGAAAGCGTTTACCCAGAAAAGGGAAGGATAGGGGGAGGCTACTGAGGGTCAATGAAAATGCCAACATGCTCTCACATGTCTCCTCATCCGCATCGCTCAAACTGTCACAAGTTGATTGTCATTGTCATATTGAATTTGATGAGGCTATTTCGCAGTCTTCCTCCACGTCCCACGTCCCACATCCCTACATCCTCACGTCTCACGTTGCTCTGGCTTCTCGTTTCTCGTTTTTCTCCTCGTCATTGGCATTTCGCACACATATCGCCGCCTCCTTGGAACTAGAGGGTTGCCTTGGTTGTGCCTCAACCTCAACGTACTTCTGATTTATTTTAGTTCTGTTTTCTGGAAAGGAACTGAGAGGCAGAGCCTGCGCTTGTGCCTTCCTTTGGTTTCCCTTTTCGATATACTACGGATGCGTAGATTTCTATAGAAATTTACATAATCACGTTTGGCATTTATTTATTGATGCATATAAAAACATATTCTCAGGATGCGTGTTCTTCAAGCTCTCCCTCTCTGATGCTCCCCTGCCACCTACTCCCACTCACTCTCTCTTTCTCTCTCTCTCTCCCTCTCTCTCTCTTTCTCTTGTTATGTTGTGTGTTTGTGGTTTGCTTTCTTTTTTTTGCTTTGTGGTCAGAACATGGGACAGTTGAATGATTTTAATATGACGATTTGGCTGACATTCTCCATTTTACAATAAAATATTTTATGGCTTTGTGTGTTGCATTTGAAATCAAGGTTTCCATTCTCGTGTTACTCGTACTCTACAGAAAATGAAAGCAGAGGGAAATGTCAGAAGCAGTCAGTGGCGAACATTGATGATGTGCCACACACGAACAATGGATGGGCAAATCGAAAATGTGTGTACAACACGTTAAGCGAACGAATTGTCCTCAATGTCACAATGGTGTTAGGAGTAGGGATATATCGGAGAAGTAAACAGAAGAAAAACTGCAAGCAATACGTTTAAGTTTGCTCAACTCAATCGTAGTTTGCCCACCGGTTGCTGCTGGCTCATCAATGTTGGTGGTAAATAAAAAGGATATTCTGATCAGTGTGTTATGTGATTATATATATATGTATTAGGAGAATGGTTTTCATATCCAATGTATAAAGCAAACTTTTCAACGCTTCTAACTCTCCGCTTTGTTTCACTGATTTTACTGGGCTTACCAGCACTGACAACCAATGGACTCGTACTGCCTTTAAACGGCAGTTTATTTCATATCTAATTTACATCTCTCTTTTGCAATCAAATGCAGATTCGTTTAGTCATTTAGGAGCCACATTCCCCACATGTCTATGACCAATGCAACCCACAATCAGACACAATCAGAGCTATGCAAAAACTCTCAAATTCCATGCTGATTCAGGTTTATGTGCCTGCTTTCGATGGCAATGTTGTAATCGATGTTCCCCAGCAATTTCCATAATTTTAATCTACTTGTGCAGTCAGCCAACTGTGAATCTATGAGATGAGAAGCCCTCGAACCTGCTGCAGCACTGCAGACCGGAGCTTAGTAATTATTTGTGCGCTGACTACTACATTTGCAATTGCCGTTTCCACATTCCAGATCCCAAATGCCCAATTCCAATCTGTAATCATGTGTAGCAGCTAATTGCAGCTGCGATTGAATCAGACGGGTTCAAATCAAAGTCTGTCTGCCGCATAATTAATTTGGCTTTTGTCTGAATTAATGCATATTTATAAGTCTAAGCTGTACTCCCTCTCCCTATCCTTCTTCTGTCTGGAATTTGTATTTGAAATGTGCCCATGATTATGCTTTCAGGTGATGCCAGCAATGTGGAGGCCAACAATCCCAATCAGAGTGGTGTCGGTGCTGGTGGCGGCGGCGGCGGCACTGGTGGTCCTCTGAGTCCTAGCATTTCGTTCTGGTTCCGGCTGAACCGCATCATTCTGCGCCTCTGCTCGACGCATCAGTTCAAGAACCTTCAGGTAAGCTACTTACGCTCCAAGATTAGCATGAAATCTCTTGCTGAGCTGCTCCCTCAACTTTTCCCTACCTTCCCCCTGCCTTTTGGCTAAACTTTGCATACCGCAGAGAGCCTCAGGGGTGAATTCTTTTCGTTCTGGTGGATGTGACACCAGATCCGTCCATTTCTTTGTATTTCGAAAACATGCCTAGAAAAACCTTTCGTCAATTGGGCAAAACTCAGTTTTTTTCAATAGGAAAATCATAGCCCCCTATGGTTGCGTTTCAGTTGCGATTGTACGATTTTCCAGATATATTTCAAGCCACAAAAAAAAAAAAACAAAGTAAGCTGGTCAGCCCCATGCTCTAGCCATGTTCATATTCATTTCGTTTGTTTAGAGCTCAGTTTCAGTCATAAGTTTTTGTTAGCTGCAACACAACTAAAATTCTAAAAAAGTGAAAAAAATTTAAAAATACAAAAAAAAGTGAAAAAAATTTAAAAATACAAAAAAAAGTGAAAAAATGTAAGAGTACAAAAAAAAGTGAAAAAAAATATTAAAAATACAAAAAAAAAAATAAAAAAAAATGCGTGCGTAGCAAATGTTTTGGCCATCTTTTGCTTACAAACCGGACAGTCGTGCTGATTCGTGAAATGCACGACTTGCACAGGATGTGGAGCCACATGCTGGAGCCATTGCGCAGCGGTCGGTAAACTCTTTCTTGCACACGGAACAGCGTGCCAATCTCATTCTCATTCATTAAATTTGTCGCTTTTCAGACGATGGTCCAGCGAGCTCATTATTAGCAATCTCGGTTTGAGTTTCTTGATCAATTAAGTGATTGGAAACTTCTTTTTTATCAACGTTTGGCACGGCAGCAACGAACTTCTCAAGTTGCGACATGATGGTGTTAGATGTCGATGTCGTGGCGCGAGGGGTCGACGTTAAGAACAAAGTGACCTTCACGGTTGTAAAGTTTGTGGAACTCTTTCGGATTGTCGACAAGATACAGGATTGAATCGACGAGTATATTATGCTCTGCATACTCTGTCTTGTATCTCTCATCACCCCTTGTGATGCCCGTTTGCTTTCTTCGTTTCCCAAATTGTTAGAAACAAAAAGTTTAAAACTGTTTGTCAACAACAATGCCAGTATGGAACTATTCAATATATATTTTGATATGTAAATAATAAATATATTTTGATATGTAAATAATAAATATATTTTGATATGTAAATTATAAACCTCCCGTGTATCACTTAGGGTATCCCATAGTAGTAAGATTGCTTCTGGCATTCGCATTTCTCTTCTTTGCCAAGTTTCTCGCTTAACTTTTTATTTCCCATTTTCGCATGCTTAGGTGGAAATGCTGTATCAGCGTTACTTTTTGAGAATGAACCAAAGTAACACCACTCACATTCTGGCCCTGCTGCTGGTCCTCATCCTGGCCCTGTCCGGCACGCACATCGTGTTCACCACACTGCAGCTTTGCCGTGGCGGGGGGAGTGCAATGAAACTGGAAAGTCTCAGCCTGGACCCAAATGCCAGTGCCAGTGCCAGTGCCACTGATGGAGGCGGCAACTTAACGACAACCACAATGGAGCCACCACCACCACCGACGGCAATCGGCCAACAAATTGCCAATGGCAGGCGCTTTCCTGCGGCTCTCAATTTGAATTTGAATCTGAATTCGAGCGGCAGCCTGGCACGTGGATACCAGGAACTGGAAGGGGGTGTGGCAGGAAGAGCAGGCCCCGATTCTGACCGCGACCTTGTTGATTTTGATGTGGCCGAGGCTCGTGATGATGATGGGCGCCGGACGGCGCAGTGGAGCCAGCAGCGTAGGCAGAAGCGCAAACATTACCGACGACTCCACAAGCATCGGTACAAGCAGCATCAACAGCATCAACAGCATCGCACCAGGTAAGAGGGGGAGAGTCTGGGAATCCCAGGTGATGGCAGGACTAAAGGACTAAAGGACTGAAAGGCGACTAATATTTCCCTCGTTCGCATTTGAGGTTTTTCCGAAAATCCAATCAAACAACTTTTCCCACTTTTGCTGCTTTTGCTGTTCTGCTGTTCGGCTTTTCTGTTCTGCTGATCCCGAGCCCATAAAAGTATCCCAGAAGTAGGCTCAAATTGAATTTAAAGGCAGCTTTGAGTAAAACTCCAGGCCAAGACTTCAATTGTTGCCAGGCGAACAGGACTTTAATCAGAATATGCTTAAATTTTCATTTTGACGCGAACCAGAAATAAACGTATAAAAGTATACTCGACGCCTTCTAGATTCAGCATAAATAATGACTCCCAGACAGACGTTCAATTTGTGGATGGTAATCCATTACACGGCCCTAATCAATGTATTTTTATCTGTCCCTAACTGAAAATAAATTGAGACAAGATTCGCTCCCATAAAATATGCAAAAATAAAGAGACTTAAAGGCAAAGTAATTTTAATTTAATCAAGTCGTTTAATGGATGAAAATGTCGTCCTGATAAGCGAAAGGAAATCTAAACTGAAAGCCAACAAACAACTGAATAAATCAACTAAAAATTGTTAAAAACTATTACGTTATTACTATTATTATTATTATTATATGCAGCTATGTAAATGCCGTCGAACAGAATTCCCATAACAATGAAATACTTTTGTTCATTGCCAAAACATGACTTTATACCAGAATGCATATGAATCCCATTCGAATTCCATTTACATTTTCATTTTCATGTATTTCCACATAAATATTTATGCCTGCCCTGCCCTTGCCCTTACCCTGCCACAACAACAACAACAAGATGGATGAATAGTCGGGGGCTGTACGCACATTTCAATCAATCGATTGAATCTTTTGTCTCTCCATTGCAGATACAGAATACGAAGCAGGAGGAGTCTGCAGGAAGTGGAGGAGGGGCCTGTGGAGGCGCAGGTGCTTCGACTGTCCAGGAGGAACCCGGCTCAACTGATTGTTGAGCCCGATCAAGTCCTGTCCGATGGCCTGTCCGATGTCCTGACTGATGCCCTGACTGGTGGCGTTGTCGCTGATGATAATGTGGCTGATGGGGCAGAGGCAGAGACTGGCAGTAAACGCATTACGTATACGCCGCGTGTACGCGACAACAATGAAATTTCACATGCGGAACGTGATGAAGTGTTAAACACATCGTCAAAGGCAGAATCAACAGAAGCAGCAGCAGTACCTTCGGAGGATAATTTGGGGCACATCCTCTCCGCACTTGTCATGAGAATTGACGAGTCCGTGCTGGTGTTCCTCATCGTAATGCTAATCTGTGGCATTGTCTATGGCTGTGAGTCCCAAACGTTAACTTAACCATCGACTGAGCCCACTGAATCTGCCATTGTAACCTTTTGTCACAGTTCTGCTCTGCATCCTCGCCAAGCCGGCAATGAACGAGATATTTCTGGTGCTGGTGTCCTATGTGATATTGGGCACATTCCTGGCCATCGAAGTGGCCGTCAGCTATGCCATGCAGCCGAGGTTGGTCCTGCAGCTGTTCAACATCCCTGGAAAATTAATCATTCACACTTCGCTAATTGCTCGCACATCCATCCATCCATCCACCAGCCCACATTGGGCCATAATCAACAATCATCCCAAGCAAACACAACATCTGGTCTCCTTTGACCTTCCATTGTTCTAATTATGAGTATGGTTTGCCTTCTCTTTGGCAGCAAATCCTTCAATGGCAGCGCCTGCAGCATCGTCCTAATCTACATGACCTACACGATGCTGCCCCTGCGCCTGCGGGAGGCCCTGATCGGAGGCTTTCTCCTGAGTGTCGTCCATCTGTACACCTGCCTGAGGCTCACTACGGCCGCAGAGGCGGAAACTCTCAAATGGGAGGAGGTGAGTACCTTACCACTACCACTACGACTATAGGGCATTATTCAGTCGACTCCTCGTACACGTCTCCTGCTCTTCCGCTGTGTCTGCTGCCCAATGAGGCATGCAGCCAGCCATCTATCAACAGGTTCGGCATTTTCCACTGAGCCGCAAATGCAAATTCATTTAGCAAACAATAAAAGTGAAACGTTAAAGAAGAAAACAGCAGAGGAAGAGCGGGAGGAGGCAGGCCCACAGAGACAGAGAGCGAGAGAGAGAGAGCTTTAATTGCCTCAGTGGGAGGAGGCAGCAGGCAGCAGGCTGTGTGTGGCATAGAGTCCATTCTCTCCCAGGGGGTAGGCCATAAATGAAATTAAATTAAATGGCCGTAAAATTGAATGAAATCGAGAATGCTTCGACGCTGTTATGGGACCCTGCCTCTCCTGCTTCTCGTGATTGTCGTGCCTCTTGTTCAGCATCCTTAACCAATGTTTTCATTGTCTTTATGGGTCGTAATGTCATTAATGCTCCTCCAATGTCCAATCTCTTATTGCAGCTGCTCGCCACAGGGGTGGCCCTGCTGCTGGCCAACCTCACCGGCGTCTACACCCACTGGCCCAAGGAGAAGGCACAGCGGAAGGCCTTCATCGAGACGCGTCAGTGCATTGAGGCGAGGCTGCGGACACAGCGCGAGAATCAACAGCAGGTGAGCGGACACCCCTCTGAGTGGCAGACAAAGCAATATTCACAGGTGTCATACGTGAGTGTGAGTGTGAGTGTGCTGTCTGCAAATACTCGCAAATAACACGAAAAGGGCAAAGGCGACGAGCAAACACAAACGAACAGAGATTTCCACGAATTGTTTGCATCAAACGGAATCCTGATAAAGCGCGTGGGCCACCTGCAGCTTCTGTTCTGCCACACACTCAACTGACTCTCCACATTCCCGTGATTCGTTTGTTGGCCTTTTGATGGTTGATGGTAGCCAAACAAAGGACAAAAGAGCATCAGCCCACGCCCTATAATTTGGCATCACCTTTTGATGATGCCTCCCCCTCCGCCCCCCCCTGTAGCACCAGTTTCAGCTTCAGCTTGAAGTTCTCCCCCCGAGAACCTTCCTCTTAGAACCAAACGAAATGGAACAACAAGTAGTTATGCTGCAGGAGATGTCTTCCGACTAACCGATACCCTCTACGTGTAATTGAAAGTCTGAGGGCTAATCTCTCTTATGATTTTTGGTATTTGGGTATATATTTTCATTATATATTGATTCTACCAATACTCAGATCTGTATGTTGCCCACTTCTTCTGCCTAGTGGGTTTTCTTGCACCTTTCCTTCTGTTTAGCCACTCCGAGTCTGCAATCTTGTGTCGCCTATGTATACCGGGTGTACCCTCCAATAAAGCATTCCACTATCTCTCTCGCTCCCTGTTTCATTTGTTGCAGGAACGTTTGCTGCTCTCGGTGCTGCCACGACATGTGGCCATGGAGATGAAGGACGATATTGCGGGCCAGCCACGTGACACACAGTTCCATAAGATATACATACAGCGTCATGAGAATGTCAGGTAAGTGTTCTCTTCTCCATCTCCATCAGTGTTAGTGTGTGTGTGTTTGTCTCTCTTTCTCTCTCGTTCCCTCCCTGCGTGCGAGTGAATTTATTTGCATGTAAAGTCAATAAATTGCTCGACTGAGAGTCTCAAGCTCTGAATGTGTCTCTGAAGCGTCTATTCTGTGGGGTACTGTGGCGCAGGCAAATGAATTGGTATGCAAAAGCCAAAAAAAATGAATCAACACTCACACTAATACGTATGCACACAGCCACACACACAGCCACACACACACCCACACAGCACTCAGCGAAGCACACTTTGAGGCGCGCACCTGTTTGAGTCTGTCTCTAGCAGGATGCTCGTTTTATTTTCTTTTTGGGGAACTGAGTACTTGAGAATTCTGTTGAAAGTTGCAAAGAAAACAAAGCGGGGAATCGCCTACATATATGACACGCTGAAAGTGCGACGAAACTTAAGAGACCTTTCCAGCGGAAATGTTTTTCGTTTCACTGATATTCCTATTATTTAGAGACGGAACCTTCGAGCCTTAGCCCCATTTAAAGGGTATTCCCAGTTCTCTATTTTCTTATTTTGATTTTCTGTTTGTTTTTCCCCTGCCCCGAAAAGCTGTAGCTCAAACATTTTGTATTAAATTACGCGCTGAGCCGCCTAAGCCTAAGCCCTTCTCCGTTACGAGTCGTAAAATCAGCGGAAAGTAGCAGCGAAAACGTGGAACGGGGGGAAGTGAGGGGCAACGGAGTGCTAACGGAGCTCTGTCAACACATGGCCTACAGCTACGTACACCTCGTACAAGTAAAGGATTTGCCATCATTAGATTTACGAGAATAAATAACCAACACAATAATTCAGGCCTCAAGACAACGGGGAAATAATTCTCAGCCAAGGGGAGTGTAGTGTGGAGTGGGAGCTAATGTAGTGAGTGTTACAGCAGGGAGGGGGGGAAAGCGTATCAGTTGAATTTTATTAAAAAATTCTATTCAAGCAGCTTGAATAGATTACAGTAGAAAATCCCCCAAAATGTATTACTTATGAGAGTGGAAAGCCTTTGGCGGAATGTTTTGCCTATAATGGATGGATTCTCGGCAGTTGTCCGTCCATTTGCAGAGCTTTTACTGTATACACACGCACGCAGAAATAGACAGAAAGACACACACACACACACAGATGGAATAAGATGATTGTGCTGTGCCCCCTTCTCCCCCAAGACTTGTATCAACATCGAGTCGAGGGAACCGCAAGTTTTGTAATATAAACGCAACGGCGTTTTCTTTTGTTGTTGCATGGTTTTTCCTGCCTGCCCGTCTGTCTGTCTGTCTCTCTCACTTTCCTCTTCCCTGTTTTGCCTTGCAGCATTCTCTTTGCGGACATTTGCGGTTTCACCAGCCTCTCGGATCAGTGCACCGCCGAGGAACTGGTGCGTCTGTTGAACGAGCTCTTCGCCCGGTGAGTATTTCCCTTCGCAGCAACGAGTGCGAGTATCCTGTCCATCTGCCACGACTAGCTAGGAGGCTTGTGGCTATAATTAATGGGGAAAAACTCCCACTGAGTGTGTGCCCGTCTCGGCTGGAAGTTCCTGCCAGACAGAGCCTGCGGCTGTATTAATTGCTTCGAGGGAATGCAGAGTACGCGTACAGCCCCGACCTCGGGTCCGAGGCAGCCTCATCAAAGTGAGCGAGTAACAAGTGGCTCGGTTAAGGCCGGATGGATGGATTCCACTTGCTTAAACGCTGTCCTTAAAGGGCCAATTTAAATTACTTATGGCCGTTCGATTCGATTTCCTTTTTGACTTTTCACATGTTTCATTTTCATTTCCCTCTTGCTTCCTCCGTGTGTGTGTGTGTGTGTGTGTGTTGCAGCTTTGATCGATTGGCTGCGGAGCATCATTGTCTCCGCATTAAGCTGCTGGGCGATTGCTATTATTGTGTCTCTGGTTTGCCGGAGCCAAGGCCGGATCACGCCCATTGTGCTGTGGAAATGGGACTCGATATGATTGACGCCATTGCGTGAGTATCCTTATCCTATCCATGCGGACAGGACAGGACACAAAAGGATGCGATATGCGATGCTGATGTTTGCGGCTTTGTTGCGGCTGTCTTCCCTTTGTATCTTGTTTCCCTTTTTAGGCTGGTCCGCGAGGTGATGGCCGTCAATGTGAACATGCGAGTGGGCATCCATACGGGGCGCGTGCACTGCGGCGTCCTGGGCCTGGTCAAGTGGCAGTTCGATGTGTGGTCCAACGACGTGACCCTGGCCAATCACATGGAGAGCGGCGGCATTCCCGGGTAAGTCCCCACCTACCATCACACATTTATCCAATTAATTAGGGGTTCCCATTGTCTTTAAGAGAGAGAGAGAGATCCAGAGACATCTTGGGGCAAGGGATGGCCAGGGAAGGCCAGGGAAGGGGAAATCCCATTCAATTTCATTTAATTTTGCTGCCATTCCCTGCGAATGCCATTGCAAATCCCTTTGAATCCATTGAAAATCTCAATTCTTGGTCGGTTGGGTCAGTTTGTGTGCCACTTCTGGCGACAGCTGTGAATAATGGCCATGAAGGGCAGTCGCAGTCGTCGTCCCTTCGTTCTCTACTAGACAGTTGCAGAGCTGCGGTAGCGGCAGGGGGGGGGGGGGTGTGTGTGCTTTCCTCCTCTGACAAGTTTCTGCCACTTCCGTTTGTGTATTGCGCGCAATTAAAGCCACGTTGGGCTCGTCGTTCCTGGCCAAAAGTTTCTCTCGAGCACCTTCCACGATGGCACTTGAAAGTCCAAAAGTGTCGCTGCCGCCTCCTCTTCTGCGGTCCTCCTCCTTCCGCTCAAGGGTGTGGCTATTCGCTGTAATCGTTGTAATTGCCGCCGCCGCTGCCGCACACACATTTTGCATGCGTCTTTGTCGTGGCAGCAACCAAACAGCCAGCCAGAAGCGGGTGTCAAGTTATTGGTAACTTACGAGTGGCTTTGGCACACAGCCCCCAAACCCCAGCCCCTTTAAGGATCGCCACCCAATCGATTATAGCCCACGCACACACAGAACTCTTGTGCGGCTTGCGGCACGCCCCCAAGCACCCAAACACCCACACAACCATGCGACCAAGCGACCAAGCGGTGCCACTGATAAGTGCCCCCGCAACAATATTTTGTTGCTGTTGCTGTTGATTCAGCTGCACTTGCGCTCACTTCAACACTTGAGCAATTTGTTTCTGTTCCTGGCATACCCTGCCAGAGCAAATGGAGCTTTGAGAGGGTATGCTGGTACCGGCCAGAGGCAGAGGCAGAGGCATGAGCAACTACATATGTGAGACTAGCATGGAGCGAGCTCATTTCATTTCCATAGTTGGTACCAGGATGGATCGAATTGTGGATGTAGGAGCACGTGGAATGTAAGTTTAAGGGGTATCCAAAGTGTCAATACTCTCGAGCCGCCGCGCTCTTCCTTGTGTTCTGAGTTTTTGAATATTCACGCTGCGACTTTGGACTTTGGGTGGAAGTTTAAGTAACTGTTGAGTTTATTTGGGTCACCCACAGCGATGGCTACAGCGATGGCTACAACGATGGCTACAGCTACGGCAGCTCGTTTGTTAGCCCCTGTCTGGGGGGTGAAATTAAAAGCAAATAGCTGCAATAGTTGGGTGCAGTGGTGGGTGGCTCAGTGGTTGCCTGATAAGCTGCAATTTGGCCTGGTGGCCAGCCACTGAGTCGAGAGTGGAGCGCATGTAAAAACTTCGTTAGCTGCAGGACAGAATGCAGTCAGGGTGCAGGGTCCAATGGTGGCACTGGTGGCAATCCATAACAAAGCGTCATGTAATTATCAATAGAATCAACAACATGAAGTTGCTTTACGTGCCACGTGCCACGTTCCGGGAGTGGAAAATGGCAGCCGTTGTGGAGCAGCATTAAAAACTATTTACCCAGAGTGCAGATAGAGAGAGAGAGAGAGAGGGAGAGTGGCAGCTTGTGTGGCATGTAATGCGAGTTGCTGCTGCTGCGGCTACTGCTGCAGCTGCGGTTAACTGCAGTTGTCATCCGCATCCGCGTGGGTGTTGGTGTTGGCGTGGGATGTGGCACGACACGAGAGGGAGAACTTAAGCAGGTCCGCTTTTTCTCCTTTGCAGACGCGTTCACATCACCAAGGAGACGCTGAAATGTCTCGATGGCGACTACGAGGTGGAGGTTGGCAAGGGCGCCGAACGCAATTCCTATCTCAAGGATCATCAAATAGAAACGTATCTCATTGTGCCAGGGGATATCTACAGACCAGTAAGTTAACTCAATTATCTGTGGCTGCCTCTGTATCTGGTATCTGTATCTGGTATCTATATCCTCTTTATTCCTCTTTAAGCACAAAAAGTCTCGAAATCGCTTGCAAGTGAATGGCAACATATCCAAGGAGCTGCGCATGATGGGCCATGGCACTGCCCAGAAGCATTCATCCAAGTAAGATGCCACAGATTCCACCTAAGCCTCTAATTGGTATTACTCCCTTTTAGGTTCGGTTTTGGTGACAGTTCGGAGAGCACCAAGGATCCCGAGGATGAGGTGAATGAGTATCTGATGCGTGCCATCGATGCGCGCAGCATTGATCATCTCAGAGCCGAGCATTGCCAGTCCCTGCTGCTGTGCTTCAAGAAGACTGTGCTGGAGAGGAAGGTACATTAAATCTACAATACATACATATACCTAAGATAAATTTCGATGGGCTTGTGCCATCCCTATGCTGCGCCAAAGTTATCCTTTAAAATTACAACTTTCGCTCTTCTTGTTGTCCTTTCTGTTTTGCAGTACGCCAGCGAACCGGATCGCATGTTGTGTGTGTACTTCTACTGCAGTCTGCTGGTCCTTCTCGGCACCAGCTTAATGCGACTGGTGGTGTTCCAGAGGTGAGTGGAAGGGCCAAGAGCTGGAGGAGAGAGAGAAGGAGTCTCCTTTCTGTTCATATTTGCTTCTGCATAAAAGAGAGGGCGTCCAAGCGAAGCGTTGCCCTTTGGGCTCTTTGGCTCTTTTCAGTCTTTTCCAAATATGTTGCCAAAATGTTGTTTTATTTATATTGCCAACTATCCATGCTCCCCTGCTCCCCTGCTCCCCTGCTCGCCCTGTTCGAACCCCTTTACCATGCCACTTTCCCCACCTTTCTCCACACCCGCATATTCTTTTGCAGCTCCCTGCTGACTTTGGCCTTGTCCCTGGTGGCGCTGTTGCTGTTGATATTTCTGGTATTTCTGGTGGCATGTCATAAAATCAACTTTCAGGTAAGCACACAAGCAGCGTGGGGACGGGGGCTGGATTTTGCATTTTTCATTCGACGAATTCCGCAACTTTTTAGCTGCCATCGGACATCAAACGCTTCTCATTGCGCATTCACAGCAATCGCAGGATATCGCAGTTTTTCGCCTTCGCCAGCGTCGCCCTGATAGTCCTCACCACCCTCCTGGCCATGGTGAGTATTCAGTGATACGGGGATACAGCGGGGAGGGCGTTTTAAACTCTATTAACTTTATGGCATAAATATTTTAAGCGTACAAAAACAAAAAAATGGCCCAAAGAAAATGTATTTACAACATTTAAATTTAATTGGCGAAATCCTTCAAAGGGAATTCAATGGAATTATACAAATATCGAAAGTTTTGCGTACAATATATTGCAGATCAAGATGAAATATGGTTGCTGTTCTGTCATATTTCTGTCTAAAGATTCGGACAAATGCTGACATATTTGTCAAACAATTTTTGCTCCTTTTGTGTTATAAAAGTTTGTTTTGTTTCCCCCCAAAGTTGTTTTCTGCATATGCGCCAAATAGGAATTATAGGAGGGTGAGGGTATCATTAGAGCGTACCCACGCTAGGATGAGGCTTAGGGAAATTTGTAGATAATCTCCACAAGTTGAAGTCACTCCAGATTACCTAGCAGCCCAAGGGACTGCCAGCCTTTCCTTTCCTCTCCATTTGGCTGTGCATTTTTCAGGAATCTCTCCTGGGCAAAAGTTTCCCACTCGCAAAATGTAGGGGGCAACGGTAGGCAGGGTATTTAGGCGACCCTCTTAGAAACGAATAAAAATAAAATTTGCGTTTTTGTAGTCGAAATAAAATTTGGGGCGCGCTTGTTGCGTTTACTCTGCATCTTGTTTTTTTTTTTTCTGTTTTTGCTGCTGTTTGGGGGCGCGCCAAAACAAAAGTTTTTCCATTAAAGTTGGCCATTGGGAAAAACAAGAATTTTCCCGATGCTCCGCCGTCCCTCTCCCTCACCGCGTTGCTCTGATTAGGTGAGAGGTGGCTTTATGGGCAACTTGTTACCTGCCCCCTGGCCTTTTGTCTGTGCAAAGTCTCGGCCTCAGAGTTCTTTGACATTTCGTTGTCACTTTGTGGGGTTTCGACAGAGTCGAGGCGAGGGTTCCTCGAACTGTGTGCTTGACGACACTTTAAGAGGCATTCGTATTCATTTCGGGAGGCCGCATTTAATGGACAGCCACTGCCATTCGGGCGAATCTCTCGCCCACAGATCGTTAAACTTTTCTAATGTGTTCTTTATGGCCCAGCAGCTAATTAGGGAATGTTTCGCTATGTTTCGGCCTCTAGTTGCAGGAATCCTCGCGGCAGCTGGAGCTGCTGGAAAGCCACCGCTTCTGGATGGAGGTGAATGTCACCGAATACAGTCTGGAGGAGATGCTGGCCCCAGAGTCTGCGGAGGCACCCGACTGCGACTTCTATCTGGCGTACAATGTGAGTGAGTGGCATAGCTGCTGGAGTTATAATTTCCTGATTCAGAACAGACATTCCTGCTGCTCACCCTGCTCTCGATGATGAGCTGTGCCACCTACCAAGTACTGCGGATCCTGCTCAAGCTGATGCTCCTGCTGCTGGCCTCCGGCAGCTACATGGCCTGCTCCTTCTATTTATATGCGCGCAGCAAGGAAATCAGTCATGAGTTGGCGTAAGTATCTGCCCCATCTCTGTGCTCTGCCCTGCCCTCGGGTTGCTGCCGGCGAATGAAAACGAATTATGCCGTAATGCAATTTCAGTTGGGTCTCGAAGTTCAGCTGGGTTTTCAGTGGGTCGGTGGGGTATGGAAATGCATTTACTGCAGCCGCAAACCGCATTAAAATTTTATTTAGCACTTGGGGCCCCAACTGGAACTCGAGCATCCGCCTCTGCCAGATGCTGCAGCTGCTGCTCTTCTTTCTTTCCTGATTTTGTCTACTTTTCCTTCACTTTCTTGCCATTGCATTGCGCTTTAATGGACTGGAATAACTTTGTGATTATCGCCATTTTTTGGGGCTGCCTGCAACCTTCGCTACTGCCACTGGAATTGCAACGTTAACTGCTGCTAATGGAATAGGAATGAGGAGGCTCTGCTGCGCTACATAATTGATTGCATCTTCCTCTTTGCATTCATGCTGGCCCTCATCTTCCACAGCCACCAGACGGAGGCCACCTATCGCTTGGATTTCATTTGGAAACTGCAGGCAACGGGTGAGTGCAGATAAAACGATAATTAAATGAGCCAAATGAGTGTGAAAGCAATGGAACATGAAACAATCCCTTAATTTAAATATGCTTCAACATTTTCGAGTGCAGAATCCATCCAAACTTTCCCTGTCTAATGAAACGAAAACCCTCAAATCATTTTAGCTGATTAAAATTTAACAACAAAAGCGGCGGCTCATAACCATCATGATGATGATGTTCTGTTCTCTATTCCGTTTGACACAGTGTCGCTCATTTGCAATGATTCCCCCCTCAGCTGTTAGTTAGGTTTGTGAGTGGGAGAGAGGGGGGTAAAGTGAAAGAGAGACACAGTGCAGAAAGTGCAAAAGTTTCAGTGCCGCTCAACATGTGAGCCACTTCATTAGTATTAGTGCACAATTGCATACCTACCTGCTCTCATTCCCATTCCCACTCTACCTCTCTCTCTCACTGATAAACCCACGACTCTACGGCTCTCTCTCTCTGCACCTATCCCCCTCTCGCAATGTGATTTTGCTACTCCCACGGTACGGTACGGTAAACAGATAAACTGATATTTCAATTTGTTCTTCTGCTCTCTCTCTCTCTCTCCTTTCTGCTTCTGGTTTTGCAGAGGAAAAGGAGGATATGGAACATTTGCAGGCTTATAACCGTAAACTGCTTGAAAACATTCTGCCCGTTCACGTGGCCGAGCATTTCCTGAGCCGCGAAAAGCACCTCGATGTGAGTATACTCGTACTACATATTTATTCATATAATCATGCATATATGTATATGTACCTACACTCATTTTATAGCCATAAGCTATATACATAGTACATGCGTACATATGTACATATATAGTTTTAGTATTCGTACATATGTATGTATGTATGTTCATGATGCATGTATCAACATATTAAAAAACTTTCCGGCTGTGAAATCTGCGCCAAAATGCACAAGCGACAGAAAGAGGGAGAATAAGCACGGACAGGGGCACGGGCAACGGTAATAACGAAGGATGGAATCTGCGTGGACCAATGCGGGGCACTGCTTGGAAGCAGTCGAGCAGTAGAGGTGGTTGCCGATGCGACCGCATGTGAGTGCGGTGCCTGAAAATCATCCACAGCACCTGCCAACGGGTGGTGTGTGTGGTGTGTTGGAGAGGTGAGGTGAGGCACATGTTCCCGCATTAAATGCAAATCCAGCAAGCTAAGCAGCGATATTTGATAGCTGAAATGGCAACAGAGTGGTGCGACACGACACTCTGACAATGAGCTGCCATTTAAGCTGCCAAAAAGCATAGCTCACTTAGCGAAATGAAATGATCACTATAAGCTAACCGGCAGAAAGAGAGCTTAGAACAGAGCGGCAAGAGCGTCTGTTGAATAGAAGGAGAAGTAGAAGAACGGAGGAAGGAACGGTGTTTGAAAACAAATTTTCTAGCAAAGTAAAATCTTCGTAATCCCACAGCAAAATGTTTGCCAGCAGTGTGCAAGTGTTATTCCATATTTACATACATATATCCCAAAATTGTTCATCCCAGTGCACACTGCAGTGCAGAAAGACAGCTGCGGAAAATCTGCTTTGCCAGCAGATAAATATATAATTTAATTTTGTGCCGACTTTTGCAGGATTTGTATCACGAGCAATGCGATTCCGTGTGCATCCTGTTTGCCAGCATTCCGAATTTCTCCGAATTTTATGTGGAGCTGGAGGGCAATAACGAGGGCGTCGAGTGCTTGCGTCTGCTCAACGAGATTATAGCAGATTTCGATGAACTGCTGAGCGAAGAGCGTTTCCGGTGAGTCCACCTTCCACCTTCCACTTTTCAGTTTCCACTTTGCTGCCATCCGCTTCCCGAACCCGCTTAGAGGTTTGTTCATTTTCCACTTCCGCTTTATCACCCCGCCCATTTCCCCGCAGTTGCATTGAGAAAATCAAGAGCACGGGCGCCACTTACATGGCGGCATCCGGACTGACGGTGAGCACCTGCGACCAGGTCAACTTCAATCACGTCACTGCCATGGCCGACTATGCCCTGCAGCTGTTCGACAAGATTGAGGAGGTCAACATGCACTCCTTCAACAACTTTCGGCTGCGCATAGGTGAGGCTCTCAATCGGAATTTTTTTCTCCACTCATTTGGATTTCCGTTCTTTTGCAGGCATCAATATTGGTCCTGTGGTGGCGGGCGTCATCGGGGCCTGCAAGCCGCAGTACGACATCTGGGGGAATGCCGTGAATGTGGCCTCTCGCATGGACTCCACGGGCCTTGTGGATCACATCCAGGTGAGTGCTCAACCCGAACCCGATCTTGATTTAATTACCAGCTAAACGCGGGCACTCGAGCTCAAGCAGCGCGATTTCCCAGCCGCACTTTTATTATCAAAAGTTTTCGAGATGGCTCTTAAAACTGTGCAAAATCTCTGGACCAAAGTTTCACCTGAAACTTTTTTGGGGAGTGGCGTAACCACTCCCGTCTAATCAATGGCAGCGAGTGGAAATGGTTGACCATTTTCAGCGGAAAGTTTTTTAGTGTCAGCAAAAACTTTTCCCAAAAGTGACAGGCGAACTCAACAGGCAAAACGCACAGATACAGATACAGAAAAAAATGCCAGTGACGGTAGACAGGTACACAGATACACAGATACATGTGTATATATGTATTTTTGTGTGGGTGCAGATACAGATACATTTACAGTTACAGATACAAATGCGCATTTGATTTTATTTGCCTGGCGCCAATAAAAACGACGCAAAGGCAACAGAAAAGAATTTGCAAAGGAAATAAATTATTAAGCGTGCGACAAGTGGGTGGGTCGGATGGGTTGCCCCTCCCTGGGGGAGGTAGGGGTAGAGTGTCAACAGCGTTATCATGAAATATGGAGCCACCCCACCCCACCCCACCCCGTTTGCGTGTGCGAATAAATGAGGTCCTGCCGCAGCAGCAGCAGCAGCCATTGAACTTGTCAACCGGAATTTATGTTATCGCTTGTTTTCCCACTTTTCCCGCTCTTTCGTGTCTTTCACAGGTAACTCAGGAGACGCAGCAGATCCTAGAGGGACGCGGCTTCGAGCTCACGTGCCGCGGCAGCGTCAATGTCAAGGGCAAGGGCTCCATGATCACCTACTTCCTCAAGGGCAAGAAGCCCATCGAACCACCCGCTGCCATCAGAGAGGAGGCGCCAACCAAGGCAGAGATAGAGCCGCCCAAAACACTGACACTCGTGAAGGAGGGCGAAGGAGGAGCAGGAAGCAGCCCACCGCAGAAGGAGATGGCCGAACAGGAGCAGCTGCCCAAAGATCAGCTGGATGAGCATGAGGATGAGGACGATCTCCTGCCCTCACCAGACATCGATCTCAACTCGAACATGCAGAACTTGACGGCGCAGCGCAGGAAGTCCCTCTGCCGACAGCACAACATCTCGTCCTCCTTCGGCACGACGGTGAGCAGCTCCACGGGCATCACGCCCAGCATCTCGAACAGCTCCAGCGTGACGACCATCGGAGCCCTGCCCACCCTCCTGCGCAACGCCAATCCGAATCTCACGGACAACTGTTCCGAGTGTGGGGCGACCAGCAAGTCGGCGGCCACGCCCACAGCGCCACCACGGACCCTGGTGGCGGAGCTGAGGGATGAGATAGCGAGGGACGAGAAGAGCGGCCTGAAGGACTCCATTGAGAACCTGGAGATCCTGCTGAAGAACAACATCAGTCTGTCGGACCTGAGCAACAAGCAGCAGCAGAATCTGAGGGGGGAAATGCCACCACTGGCGGCAGGCAGCGTCACTGCCTCCGCCACCACCACTCTGAGGAAGAGGGACACCATCGTGTGCTTCAATGTCACTGAGACGCTGACCACCACAGCCACATCCTCCCAGTCGCAGTCTCTGTCGCAGCAGACGCAGCCGTCGCAGCAGCAGAGAAAACGCAGATCGGTGACCACCATTTCGGCCATCTGCAGCAGCACCACCACCACGCGGCTGCTCTCTAACGAGAGCCAGAGCTCTACCCAGACGGCGCCGGGAACCCTGGAGAGCAGTGCGGCAACCCAATCCTCGACAGAGGCCTCGCAGGACTGGCACCCCAAGACCGCCACGCTCGAGCCGAATCGCAGTCCCATCAGGACATCCCAGTCGATGAGTCCGATTGGACAGCTCACAACGGAGGTGTTTGTGCTGCCCAACAGCCGCAGCATGATACTCATCAGCAGCACGGTCGGAGCGGGAACGGGAACGGGAGCGGGAACAGGCGCCAGCAGCCCCCGGGCGGGGTTCCTTCAGGATGTGAGCACGTAGGGGATGCGATGCCCGTGCCCGGCCAACCATGTAAATATGTACAAAGCCGCAGGCCCAAAGCTGACAGCTAGACAGCCCGTAGATACTCGTAGAGAATATTATGGTTTATTGTAGGATGATTGGGATGCCACATCAGTATTGGCCCCCAGCCAACCCCTTTAGCCGCCCCGCCCCCGCGCCCCGCCCCCCGTCTATACGTATGATCTCGCATTTAATGTAGCTTTACGTGTTGTTCCTCAGTTAGCGTTTCATTCAGGCATGCCATTCAATGAAAGAGTTAAAGAGTTTAGAGTTTAGCCCGCAACGTTTCCATATCACACACACACACAGGAAAAACTAAAGTACGAAAGCAGAGAACTGCACTGCAACGGGGCACCAAAGCGGATCGTTAGTCTATCATATCCGAATAGGTTGTAAGCAGAGTAGCAATGGAGTCGCGGAGTAGGTGTGTAAGGTTCCTAAGTTGGTTCTAAGTTGGGCCTTCAGAGCGCAGCTACTTAATCTCGCATCCCCCAGACCCATGGGCATCCATCGGGTAAGTGTGCAGAACAAATCGAATTTAATGTTTATTATAACGAAACGAGAGAATAACTAATGAATAAGGTGGGAAATGCAAATGGTAAATGATTTCCAGATCCCGAAATATCCAAACTCAAAATAGATAACCAGCTTGAACCTATGACCATTAACCGTACCGTAGTAAACCTTGGCCCATCAGTCTTAGAATGAAACCAGACTCTGCACAAAATGGATACCAAATTCATTTTCATTCCCCACGCAAAAACAGATGAAGTTTATGGACAGTCCCGGCAGCCCATCCATGAAACGAATGGAACTATTTTCCAGCGATAACCATATCGAGAGCTATATATTCTATATTTAATAGAGATATCTTAACTTTTGGGACTGTCTATGGACTGCACTCTCTCTCTCGCTCTCTCTGACATCATTTAAGCGCGAACAGAACTCGTGTCAATTGAAATCCGAACAGCAAAACTATTTTTAATTGTTGCGCAAATGATAATTATGCAATTATCCTGCGATAAATGTAAATCCAAAGAGTATCAAATACGAATAATAACTAGAGCGTTAATTGCCGTAAATCCAAATCGTTTTATATGTGCGTTAAATGTGTTTCGATGTCTCTGTACTATTGTATGTCTCAACTCAATGTTGCTGAAAGCATCCACACACACACACACACCACACACACTTTAAAGTTTATGAGCATCATAATTGATGCACAAAATAAATTATAATATTTATGAGTAAAGCAAACCAAACAAAAAAAAATTCTCGCTGTGATTTCTATGAAACAAAAACCAAAAAGAACGTTAGGATGCATAAATTATTTGATAACTTGATAAACTTTTTTTTGTTACTTAGTTTTAACTCGAAAACTCGTAAAAAACGAACGCCCGCTGGGCCCACTTTTGACTCTAGCTCTAGCTCCAGCTACGAACTAAATATAATTTAACTAAGTGCAAAGTATCCTCTACTATGTAGTTTATACAGATTCAGATACAGATATACAGATACAGATACCGTTTATGTGTGCGTGCGTTGATTAGCTTTGATGTTAAATTTAATGTTGATATACTACTTACCGTGGGTTAAGTCAATGTCAAATGTCAATGTAAATGTGTTAATAAACTATACGCATATGTATATGGAAACTATTTATTGGGTCATTCATTCTATTTACAGCAAGCGATTCACACGATTCACAGCTTCCTTGCGCGCCGCCAGAGGCAGTAGTAGCCCAAGAGGTGGAAGCCAAAGAAGAGACCCACCAACGCCAGCAGATTGCGAGCGACATTGTCCTCGTTGAAGCTGTACTTGTCGAGCACATCCTGGCCGGTGTGGAAGCAGGGCAGATCATCGCTCTCCTCAAAGCAGGCTGTGAAAGGAGCACGAAGAATAAATTATTTAGAGTGCTGACACCCAACTTATGATGTCACTCACTGATGTTCTGCACTCCCGACCACTGGGCAATAGTCATCGTCTCGTTGGCGTACAGCATCCAGGAGAGAAACTGCGTCCACCAGAAGGCCACAGGCAGTGAGCTATAAAGGAGATAAGAAGACGCCATGAAAGTCAGGCTCCCCAAAAGAACTGGCAATACGTGCCTAATTTGTATAAAGATGCCTGAGGTGATCATGAATATGTAATCGAGGGGCACCAGATAGGCCATGGCCAGCGGCACCGAGTTGAAGGCAGTGGAGAAGAAACAGCCGCAGGCGGTGGCCACATTCATCACGAGAACCACACAGATGGCAGTGATCCCGAAGGCATAGAAGGTGGACCTCAGACCCGTCAGCCAGTAGCAGATGATGACAAAGAGCAGCGGTTCGATGATCATGCCAGGCAGCTGTTGATCGGAACAAATGAAATTGAAATAAGCCATGGCAATCGAGGACCAAGGACTCACCAATGCCAGAATATTGGCTATATAATATTGCGCCGTGGAGTACAAGCCCGAGCGGGTTTCCCGCATGAACAGTGGGAATCCCTGGGGGAAGATATTCAGCACGGAGTACATCGGATGGTAGGTGTTCTCGGATATCATGATGAAGACAGCTCCCTGGACAGCCTGCACGCCCAACTGATTCGGCACCGTGGTGCCGGCAAAGCAGGCGCCAATGATGAAGGCCATGGCAATCTTCTGGATGAATCGCATCCACTGAATGGTGGGATCCCGGAAGAGCGTCAGCGTGGCCCTCAGCCAGACCACGTGGAAGCGCTTGTACCAGGGCACGCCGCGGAAGGATTCCACCTCCGTGTCGTACGGAAAGTTGCCCGACTGCGCCATGTGGATCTCCAGATTGACGAGCATGTCGCGCTGTTTGGCCGCCGAGCTGACGGCAAACTGATCGCACAGATGCTGGGCCGATCGCTGGGAGGCCTGCTCGTAGCCGGGATCCGTGGCCAGGACACCGATGAGAAAGTCGGCCGGATTGTAGGCCTCCGGGCAGTAGTAGCCGTGATTGGCGAAGAAGCTGAGCGCGTGCTGGGGCGAGCCCGTGAAGGCCACACGGCCGTCGGCCAGGAGCATCACGTTATTGAAGTTGTCGAAGAGCTGGGAGCTCGGCTGGTGGATGGTGCACAGGATGGTGGTGCCCTTCTGGGCCAGCTCGTACAGCGTCGCCACCAGCTGCTGGGCACTGTAGGAGTCCAGGCCGGTGGTGGGCTCATCGCAGAACAGGATCACGGGATTGTTGAGCAGCTCAACGGCAAACGCCAGACGCTTGCGCTCCCCTCCGGAGAGCACCTTCTTGTCATCGCCGCTGCCTATGCGGGTCTGTGCAGCCGAGAGGAGTCCCGTGCGTTCCAGCAGCTCATTGATGATGAGGCAACGCTCCTCCCTGGACACGCGACGATCCAGGCGAAGATGGGCCTTTCCGAGAAGGAGAAGAGCTCTAGTTAAATAGTTGCACGTAATCGGTGGATGAGATTAAAGCTAACCATAAAGTTGAGATGCTCGAGCACCGTGAGCGAACCGATGAAGAGATCATCCTGGTAGACATAGCCACTGATGCGGTGCATGAATGGTCCGATGCGTCGCCCGTTTATCAGTATGTCGCCTTGAACCACAGTCCCGGCTGCAGGGCAGATTCCAACGAGATTCCAGACCAGATCCAAAGCAAAGACAGATCTTATCTTATCTTATCAAAACTACTAAGAATAACTACTTACCGGGCTGTCGAAAGGCAAGTGTTGACATGAGTGTTGTCTTCCCCGAGCCACTGGGAATGGGAATGGGAAAGTTGTGTGTGAATTGTGATGAACGATAGTGAAAGAAACCAGTTTCGAGATCCAGCAGAGATTTTGTTGCTTATCACGAGTACAAACATCATCATGACATACTTAAGACATATTTTCGGGCCTCATCGGGCAGCTAGTTTCCGCTCGAGTGCATTGGCACTGGAGCTGGAGCGAAGAGCCCTATCGATTACTACTGGCTCAACAACTGGCTATTTGGTTCGAACTCACCTTGAGCCCATGAGGGCCATGAGGGTGCCCGGTTGGATAGCCCCCGTGGAGTTGTTGATAATCCGCTTCATGCCACGTCCTGAGCCACCCACGTTGGTGTAGACACACAGATCCCGCCACACCAGAGTGGCGCCCTGCTCGGTGGGTGACCACTTGCTGTAGCTCCTGAGGGGCAAGCTGCGCTCCGAGCTGTTGCGCTTCGAGAGCTTTGGTGTGCTGTCCAGGCTGGGGATCTCGCTGTTGCTGTTGGCCACTGGCACCACGAGCTGCAGCTCGTGCTGCTCCTGCGGCGGTCCGCTCTCCACATCGATGAGCTTGCTATCTGAGTCAGACATAACTATTTTCTGGCGTTAGATAAACCTTAATCCTGAGCGGGGGAGTATGCGTTTTACTCGAACCGAAGCGTGCCACAGCTGGGCATCAACTAAACTACAACTACAGCCGGCCGAGAAGTCGTCCCCATCACCAGCAACAGCAACACTCGGCAATGCAAATACAGCTCCACAATCTTTAGGGTGGCCCTGACAGCAGGCAGCATTTGATCGTCTTGCTGTCTACCGCTCGCTGTCGAAGCAGCGGACTTAGGCAGCGTCTCCGATTACCATTGCCAGCAGCAGAAGCAGCAGCGCAAGTCCCGGCCAAGCCAATCCATTGGGAAGCCCCGCAAGCCATAGGCAGCAGTGCAGCCAAGCAGCAATCGGGAACCGCTGGAACCGCGGTAGGAATGCCACGATGCCTCATCGGTGGGGAGTGGATTCTCGTCTCTGTTGTGCTCGGCACTTTCGCACTCATCTGCCAAAAGAGAGCTGAGAAGTTGATTCAGTAATAAATGCAAAGCTCACTAGCAGCTATGCCAACACCATCGCGTCGGATTCCATTATGAGTGCCCAATAAAGATACCCAGTATTATCACGCACACCATCTGCCCATCCGATTCTATTTACCTGCTATTTAGTTGGGTTTCTCGTTCATAGACTAATTAATATATTATTTTTATATATATTTATCGTAATTTAATCGATGAAGGCGATCCCGAGAAGGCGTAGCATGCCATTAACAGCGTAGAAAACATCACATAAAGCAGTTATTTTATCGGCCCAGAAATAGCGTAGAACAGTACATTTTTATGGCTGGGGACAAAACTGAAAACAAAACTGCCTTGTTGTTGTCGATTGTTGTACAACAACAACAAAATTATTCTATAACAAAAATTTTTGTCGATGTTCCGTTGTTTCGTGATATGTCTCCTCTTGACTGGAAGAATATGTCGCCAACTTTTGAAACCATCACTTCACCTCTTTTTAACGCTTTTTTTTTAATAGTGAAATTTCGGCCGGAAAGTATGCCATACTTTTTAAGACTAAAACCAACCCCAAACGATAATTTGCGAAATTCCGAACCTCCTGAAAGTATGTCATGGATCTAGGAGTACCTACACCGATTGTGACGCAGCTGAGTTTTCTGTACCAGCACCCCAGGGCCTTCGGCTCTGTGTGTGTGTGTGCCAAGTATTCTCACATACTGTGCTTGTGTGGGTTCTTCAATTTGTAAAATGGAAATTTAGGAAAAATGTAAAAATGCAGAAAAAATGTAATAAAAATTTAAAAAAAACCAAAACAATGTTTTTATTGCTCATTGACAAAACCTGACTTATATGAAACGAAAAAATTATAATTGCTCGGTGACAAAAGCTGACTGATATGAAAGGAAATAAATTGTAAATGCTCGCTGACAAAAGCTGACTGATATGAAACGATAAAATATTATTGCTCGCTGACAAAAGCTGACTGATATGAATCGAAAAATTACAATTGCTCGCTGACAAAAGCTGACTGATATGAAACGAAAAATTCTAATTGCTCGCTGACAAAAGCTGACTGATATGAAACGAAAAATTAAAATTGCTGGCTGACAAAAGCTGACTGATATGAAACGAAAATTTCTAATTGCTCGCTGACAAAAGCTGACTGATATGGAAAAAAAAAAATGTAAGTGCTCGCTGACAAAAGCTGACTGATATAAAACGATAAATTATAATTGCTCGCTGACAAAATCTGACTGATATGAAACGAAAATTTCTAATTGCTCGCTGACAAAAGCTGACTGATATGGAAAGAAAAAATGTAAGTGCTCGCTGACAAAAGCTGACTGATATGAAACGATAAATTATAATTGCTCGCTGACAAAATCTGACTGATATGAAAGGAAATAAATTATAATTGCTCGCTGACAAAAGCTGACTGATATGAAACGAAAAATTAAAATTGCTCGCTGACAAAATCTGACTGATATGAAACGAAAAATTCTAATTGCTCGCTGACAAAAGCTGACTGATATGGAAAGAAAAAATGTAAGTGCTCGCTGACAAAAGCTGACTGATATAAAACGAAAAATTATAATTGCTCGCTGACGAAAGCTGACTGATATGAAACGAAAAATTCTAATTGCTCGCTGACAAAAGCGGACTGATATAAAACGAAAAATTATAATTGCTCGCTGACAAAAGCTGACTGATATGAAAGGAATAAATTATAATTGCTCGCTGACAAAAGCTGACTGATATGAAACGAAAAATTACAATTGCTCGCTGACAAAAGCGGACTGATATAAAACGAAAAATTATAATTGCTCGCTGACAAAAGCTGACTTATATGAAAGGAATAAATTATAATTGCTCGCTGACAAAAGCTGACTGATATAAAACGAAAAATTATAATCGCTCGCTGACAAAAGCTGACTGATATGAAACGAAAAATTACAATTGCCCGCTGACAAAAGCCAACTGATATGAAACGAAAAAGGCCCAGGGGTTCTCAGACAGAAAACTCAGTTGCAACACAATCGGTGTATACTGTATGGTTAGTAACCCGACGTAGCCCCGATTTAAATGGAAATCCTAGTCGACTAGAATTCTTGCCAACCTCTTATAAAAGCAGCTACAAAAAGTTACAGTAGATATAATCGTAGCCTTTTATTTGTTTTATTTGCTGGATCAAAAAACAAATTAAACTAAAAAAAAACATGAGACTTTTCTGTTTTGTACCAGTAAATCTTTATTAAAAAAGTTATAAAAATAAATCACTTTATTTTAAACAAGCTGCGTTTTTTTTTTTAACAATTTAGTTTTGTACAAATGACTGACTGCATATGATAAATATTCCGGCAATCCATTGTCATCGCAAGTAGCTTTGTAGAAACCTAAAATGAACAGAACAGAATGTGAAAAATCAAACAGGCTATCTATTGCCTTAATTTAGAAATAAACAGAAAATCGAATGCCCCATCCATGGCGCTAATCGACACTCTGGCAGTATCAGCGTTTTCCTGATAAGCGTGCTGACCGAGGTATTGAATGAACCGAGCTGAACTTGGCTCCCGAGTTGATGGCGGGCGATCGTGCGGATAAGTTGGAATACGAATACGAGTGGGGAAATATTTTGTCCAGCCAGACTGTGTGTAATACAAATATCAGCTAAACAAAAGTTTCCTCTGCTAGGCTATACAACAGAGTGAAATTTGATACAGAGAGACCACAACAAGGGCTATTGTAAACAGTAAATCAGTGTAGTTAGTCAGTGCTAGAGCTGGCCGTATCCTTATAGTCGTGTTTGAGTGGCCCCAGACAACAGTTATCGCTCTTAATGAACGGTAATTGCGAAAAATCTTAAATCAATTTGACTATAATTACATTTTATAGCCGCCGTTATCGTGGGCACTGCCTTTGGCTATCTTCCCTTTGCGAAATATTGATCTTGAACGGATAGTGAACAAAACATACGCGCGGCTTTTACGGCAGATAAGCCCCTGGAAACTCCAAACAATAAAGTGAGGTGAAACGCTAATTAAATGAGCAAAAAGCAGTGAGGCCAGTGCTAATAATACCCTTCCACGTGTGATAAAGTGGAGAAAACCAACGTCTAGCCATAACTGTTGTGCCTTTCCTTCTCGGCTAGTGTAAATATTGATTGGCAGACCAATTCGAGCGGCTCATGCAAACAAAACAAAACAAAAAATTTTAGCGATAAGCTAAATAAGCGGTTACTTTTCAAATTCAAATCGAAAGCTGCTGCAAAGAGAGGCGAGAAGAGAGCGCGAGCATAAAAGCTTTCGCTTTAGGTCTAAACCTCCACCATAATAAGAGCCTTGCTGCGACATCTTTCACAGACCGCGGAGAGCGAGAGTGCGTCGTCGGCGTGTGCGCAGAGTCGAAATGAGCGCGACAGAGGTGAGTGCCAAATGTGATTCCAACGGCAAAACAATTTGTTGTTGTTTGTGCCGGCTAAATTTAACAAGCACGAGGATCAAGCAGTCGGAGTGAGTGCCTGCTAACTAACAGTGACAAACAAATGCTTAATTCAATTAATTATTATATTCCGCGGCAAAAAACAGACGCGAATTGGCGCATCGCAATGCTCTCGATGATTACGTATGTGCGATGTTCTGCTCGAAAAGCAGATAGAGGAAAAACCACTCGAAACAACAGCATCAACATGTTGTGGCTGACCTTGAAAACTACAGAGTGCCAAGAACAAAAGTTTTTTGATAAAAATGTGTGATAGATGATTCCAATATTGATTCACAGTGCTACGCGGCGACATTCCAATGGTGATATTCCCATGACAGCACACGGTTTACTCTGAATAATGTAATTCAAGAGGCAAACCCTTGCTTAACACGTTGTTTACCCAGCAATACGAGTGCCTATCGTGCTTGGCAACTTGTGTATACCCTCTCCCCTAAGTAAACGCTTCAAATGTGTGAAAACGCCGCGTAGAGATTGCGACTCGGCTTGTTAGAGTGTGTGTCCCAGTGAGAGCCTCGTCTCAGGTTCTTGGCTTGGCGTTGCCAGCAGAGAGAAATTTCGTTAGCTTGAAGCTTCTCAAACGAAAAGCTTCTCAATTGCATACTTTCAGGCAAGCGCTCGAAATGAAACCCAGCGACGTCGTAGCATTGGCAGCGGTAGCCAAGCGAGCGCCAACAGCAGTGTGGGCGGAGAAGTGGCGGTGGTGCGGGAACAACCGGAGGGGGGCGGCCGTCGCACCGCCTGCCAGTGGCTGTGGCACGTCATCACCTCTACGTCCGTGGAGCCGACCATGTTCCTGTACATGTTCGCCTTCATGATCACCTCCGTGGTGGAGCAGAACTTCTTCCTGTACAAGGCCTGTCGCGTGAACAACAACTTCAGCGAGGCGATCTGCACCAACATCCACAAGGCCGAGAACGAGGCGTACAAGAAGAAGTCACTGGACACCACCGCCTGGTTCCTGCAGTGGGAGAACATCTCCGCCCACATCTTCCCCATCATCCTGGCTCTGTTCCTCGGCTCCTTCTCGGATCGTCGCGGCCGAAAGCTGCCGCTGCTAATGGGCCTGGTGGGTAAGTTCATCTACTCCACGATGATCGTGGTGAATGCCAAGATGCCGCACTGGCCGGTGCAGAACATCATCTACACGGCCACCCTGCCCTCGGCTCTGACGGGTGCCGATGTGGCCATTTTTGCGTCATGCTTTGCGTACATTTCGGACGTATCCACGGTGGAGCAGCGCACGATCCGCGTGACCATTTTGGACGTGGTGTATCTGAGTGCCATGCCCACAGGCGTGGCCCTGGGCTCGCATCTCTTCTACAACACCTTCCATCAGTCCTATGCGGACATGTTTGCGGTCAACGCCTCCCTGCTGGCACTGGCCATCCTATACACTCTGTTCGCCCTGAAGGTGAGTTCGGTCTGACATTCCAGCCAGAACTTGTTTCATTCGAACCCTTCTTAGTGGCAAACCACGTCCCGACAACGCTCGCTGAGGGAGTTGGGCTGCTGCGGCATTTGGGGTGACTTTTTCGACAAGCAGCACGTTAAGGACTCGTTCAGCGTGCTGCTGAAGCCCCGCCGGGGCCATCGACGCAGCTTCCTCATCATCCTGCTCGTCAGCATGGCGCTGTACACATTCCAGCGGGACGAGGGCAGCTACCTGTATCTGTACACGCTGGACAAGTTCAAGTGGGAGGTGAGCTCCTTCAGCAGCTTCAAGACCTTCAAGTCGTCGGCCTATGTGATTGCCATGCTCCTGGCGGTGCCGCTGATGAATAAGGTTCTGGGGTGGCGTGATACGGTAAGACCACAACACAACACAAATAGAAATCCAAGCTTAATCTCCGTGATACAGATCATCATCTTCATTGGTGCCTGGGCCCACTCGATTGCCCGCCTGTTCTACTTCTTTGCTGCCACTCCGAAGCTGCTCTATGCCGGGGCCGTGGTCTGCAGTCTGGGTCCGATTGTGGGTCCCATGATTCGGGCCATGACCTCAAAGATAGTCCCCACTTCCGAGCGTGGCAAGGTCTTTGCCCTGCTCTCTGTGTGCGACAATGCGGTGCCGTTCATCAGTGGGGTCTGCTACTCGCAGATCTATCGCGCCAGCCTGGACGCCAACCACGGAGGGAGCGTCTTCATGCTGACCATCGCCACCCAGCTCACGGTCTTTCTTCTGATACTGTAAGTGTGGTCCCAGCTGTAATTTCCTTTCGGGTACGAATCCAACTCTCTTGCAGATGCATTCACATCGTTCTGGGTAAGCATTCACTGGCCGTGCCCGAAGTGCCGGAGAAGGAGAGCGGCCTGATCAACCCCAATAACGAAACGGCCTTGGCGACGCCACAAGAGGAGGAAAAATACTAGCTGGAAGCTGTCTCTCACTTGCCCTCTAATTTTTTTTTGAAGCAATAAAATTACATAGGTGATAGATAGAATGAGTTCTTACCTTGAATCACTTGTTCTTGGAGAGGGTGCGCTGCTTCTCGGCATGCTCCACCACCTGCTCGTCCACGAAGAGGCCCTTGCGACGCCGCACACTGTCCATGTAGACCTTGGCCCGGTTGGCGGAGTCCGCCTTCTCGCCGAAGTGCATCAGTTCCTCCTCGGTTGTGGGCAGCCAGAAGGGATCGATATCAATCACCTGTAAGCAGACAGACGGTAAACGGTGTGAGTAAAGTTCCAGGAAATAATTTACGCACTTGAGACGAAACAAAAGGCGTCGCTCGGTCTATGCGCCTGCGCCTGCGACTGAGCCTGAAGACCGGACCTAGGACTAAGGTCCGTGATTGGATTTGGGTTGGGTTTACGTTTACGTGATGCCCCTTTGCCTGGCGTTTGTCTTTTGTATCCCGGCCGTGGCCTCATCAGGGAAAGCGTGCATTTTCACATCTTCATTGTCAGGGCTCAAGAGGGTGCCACAAAGGACACAAAGGACAGAGCACGCAGACATTCAAATGGGTCTAGAAGGGCCGGAGAAGGTTTAATGACTTTCAAAGGACTCGCCATTGCGTGATAAGGCACACCAGGATACGCAGAAATATTTTGCTGAATGGCGTGAAGCAGTTCCCTCTTCCCCAGTACCTCGTCCCTTGATTGATGATTGCCTCCTCCTGCGAGCACTTGAGATGCGAGCAGAGACAGAGACAGAGACACTCGCCTGTTCTCTGGGGTTGGGTGGTGTGATGTGCTGTTGTTGTTATTGTTGTATTCCGTTTGGGTTCTGTTTTGTTTGGCTCACGGGCTCACGGGCAAAGGAAAGGACTTGCATTCACAGCACACACACACACACACACACACACACACACACTTGAGTTGACACAGCGGGCGGGTGTCAGGCGTGCTGTTCATTGGAAAACCTCTTCATCCGCTCCCTCAATACCATTCCAGTTCAGCTCAGTCCATTCCATTCCATCATCCTCATCAATGGCAAGCCAAGGCAAGGCAAGCTTACCCACACACTGATTGAGACGCGCTGGCGTTGGGTTGGCCTTTTGCCTCGATCAGGATCTGCCCAGAGTGTTCTTCTTCTTTCGAGCCATCTGTTCGCACTACGCTAAACTGCGGGCCCTCGACCTGGCCTGCCCTGGCCTGCTTATACCCCACTCCGTACCACCTCCGGTACAATTCCCCCCCATGTAGATCATTATCGGGCACAACGTTTCGCTTGTTTAACAACAACTAACAACGCTAACTGAAAGAGTGGAGAGTGGCGATTGGGGAGAGGGGAGCCATGCAGTAGTCCTCGACAAGGTAAGGCAATCCCCAATCTCAGTCGCAGTCGCAGTTCCAATCCCTGTCACAACACACACACACACACACACACACACACACACACTGAAGACAAGACGGACAGACATCCTTTGCCAATGGCTGCGCATGCGCAAGAACTTCCCATCCTCATCTCCATTCTGATCCTCATCCTCATCTCTGGGCTGCCCTACGCACAACCCAACACAACAGACCCAGGCTCGTCAAGAGCACACAATGAGCGAAGCAGCAGAAGGAGATGGTGCAAGGAGGCCAGACCCTGGACCCTGTGGCAGCTGAAGTGCTCCAGAAGTGCGCAGAGCTTGCGTCTGAGCCGGGCCAGACAAATGAGCAGCAACCAGCGTGGATGACACTGAGAGAAAACTATTGGTTACGGATATTCCCAAATATATGAATTAAAGAGAAAAATGGTGTAGCGTAGAGAATATTTTTGGGTCAACTAAACGTCAGAGAATATTTTCAAGAATTGAAGAATAGTAAAGCGGAAAACAGTCCTTCAGGACATAGTCCATTCGGGGGACAGTTTCTGGCAGTGTGCTAGAAGCACTCTCCAAGGGTTTTGGTTATCCACACCAATGCAGCAATCCCTTTCCCCCTGTCCATCTATACCACACTTATTTCACTACCACTCAGCCCCCCTGCCGCTCTGAAAGTAAAAGAAATATTAAGAAAAAATATTGAAGCAGCCGCGAAAACCAAAACAAAAATCAAAAAAAACGAGAAGGAACGTGTGAGTCGCTTCTGGGGACGCGACTCTACTTATACCCGTACTCAGTCAGTATATACATTTTTGAGCATGATTTTTTAGAATTTTAGAATTAAAAAAAAAATTTTACATTTTACATTTTTTTGCTACATTTGTTATCTACATCTCATCTACAATGTGTATTCTACATCTAACATGTAGATTGTACATGTAAAATTTAGATTCTACATCTCCTCCGCTAGGGGTTGCTCGCGCACTGAACGCGGCAGAGTGTGCGAGCGAGAAAGAGATAGGTACCGGGTCGTTGGCAGGGGGATGCAGAGGAAGCAACAGAAAATTAATTTCTTCATTTTGGCTATAATTTTTATCCGATCTGATTCAGATTCGGCAATCTGGTAGATATGGTCATTCTCTACGATACTGCGTTTTTAGTTTTATCGTATCTTTAAAACTGTGCCTGCCACAGATTTTCGTCCTTTGTGTGGGCGGAAGGGGGCGGGGCGAAATTTTGAAATACACTTGTAGCAGTGTGATATCACATGAGTCTGGAAACAAAATTTGGTTTCTCTAGCTCTTATAGTCTCTGAGATCCAGGCGCTCATCAAGACGGACGGACGGACAGACGGACAGACGGACAGTCGGACAGACGGACGGACAGACGGACATGGCTATATAGACTCGGCTATTGATGCTGATCAAGAATATATATACTTTATGGGGTCGGAAACGTTTCCTTCTCTGCGTTGCACACATCCACTTTTACCACAAATCTAATATACCCCTTAACTCTTTTTTGAGTACGGGTATAAAAAGCAAACGACGTGACATAAACACACACACCTTATACATACATCCATATATATGTATGTATGTATATATATCTTCTCTTTTCTCTCGATCCATCCACACACCTGAGAGTACGTGTGTGTGTGTGTGTCTGTATTCTCGTTATGTTAGTGTGTTTGTATGCAGGTAATTTACGCGGCAGCTACCGAAATACGCTGAGCGTCTGTCCGTCTGTCCGTTCGTCCATCTGTCTGTTTGTCCCCCGTGTCTGCTGTCTGTTTGTACCCCTTGTCCGCTGCTGCCTGAGGCCGCGACCAAAAGACCAACTTGAGATTATTATCGCGCGCCAGAAACAGAGCCAGAACCAAAAAACCAAAGCCAGAGACAGAGACAGACCACAAATGGCCGTTCGTTTGGGCGTTGCGCATGCCCAGAGCAAAGGCTCCACCACAGAGCCGCGAGTCGATTTGTGCAAGGCACATTCAAAGAAAAGGTGAGGCAGTGCCACCAGAAATACAGTTCAATGAATGCAAAGGGAGCTAAGAACTAGTATCCTTAAGAAGTGGAGGCAGCTGCCTTACCTTCTCTACTGAAGCGTACCTTGGGTTTCGGTTGATTCAAGAGATACACTCCTCGGCTGTAAAAGTCTACCGAGTCGCGCGGTCTCGAATCGGTGCAGAGCCTCGGGGCCACGGACACGGACGAGCGTCATTTTGACAGCAAGCGAGCGAACGGACAATGCAAACCACGTTCCACTTAAGACCAACAACAATCCTTTGGGCCCATAGCCATAGCCATAGCCACTTGGATAAACACTTGCCGGCATGGATATGGACACAGATACACACGTACACCCCGTGTGTTGATTCGCACCAGGCAGACTTTAGGGCACTATCTTCCCCCTCTGCTCCAGCACTATCCCTAGTCCCCAAGCCAGTCCCCTACACACACACACACTCTCTCTCTCACCACTCCCTTTGGTGTGTGGACTTTCCCTTTGGTGTGGCTTTGGGGGAACACTCGTACTCTTTTTGAGGCATACAAAACGAGTTATCAGATTATTTGTTATTTGTCTTGGTTCTTACACACATTTTGTGGTCGCTGATGGCTGGCTGTTGGCTGTTTGCGGGTCGCTTGTGCTGCTGCTGCTGCTGCTGCTGGTGCTGGTGTTGCATCTGTTATGCTTTTGAAGTAGTTTTGTTTTGGGTTGAGGCCTTGCATGCAAAGCGCGACAATCATATGCAACACACTCCGAATGAGAGAGAGCAGAGCAGAGCACAGATCCGATCCGATCCGATCCCAGCCAGGGCAGACCAGACCAGACCCTACTATGGAGCAGGCCAAAAGTAAGACCAGTAGCCAAAGTTGTGATGTTATTTCTCCTTCCACTTCGTTTCTGTGTTTTGTTTTTTTTTTTTTTGGGTGAGGAGTTGGGGCTAAGGTCTTGAACCTCTTCCTGCCCCTACCTCGCTGCCTCTGGCACACACACACACAGATGCACACTCGGGGCATAATCATAATAACAATCTTCAGCCTCATCAAGTGGCAAGAAGGTGGAGAAGTGCAGCAGCAGCAGCAGGGGGAGCAGCAAATGTGGTGAGTAAAAAAAAAAACAAAAAGGAAGAACAAAATTAAATAATAACAAAAGCGCGCAAGACAGTAGCCACAGAGCAGCAGCAGTGGCAGGAGGAGCGGCAGGGGGTAGAGATACAGATTTCCCCATCACTTGGCCATATTTTAGCTATGATACGCACTGTCTCCACACACACACACACACCACTTACAGATGGCATTCTCAGACTCTGGGCTACCGCAAAAAAAACACCAACAACCAAAAATGAAAACTGAAAATTAGTTTTTGGTTTTTATTTTTTAGTTTCAGTTTCGGTTTTTGTTTCAGACTCAACCTTAAGTTAAAAGGTCATCCAAAGAGATGATTTCTTGTGGCAGGCACTGCCACTGGCTGGTGTTTGCTGCTGATGCTTCTGCTGCTGCTGGTGTTGATGCTGCAGCTTAACGAACTTATTGTGGGGCATGATGCAGCAAGAAATTCAAATTCCCTGCCCATTCCGCATACCCATAACCCATACCCTTTCCCCATTTGCCGTTGCCACAAGTTTGGGGACCACTCGAGTGGAGTGGAGTGGAGTGGAGTTGACGTTGACGCCTTCGTTGTTATTATGGGCACGTGACAACTGCGCCCACGGTTGGGTTGCCCTGCCCCTTGGCTGGTGCTGGTGCTGGTGCTGTGGCTGCCTTTCTCTGCCCACTCAGAGTCAGTGGCACCAGTTCCAAGGGATGGCATGCTAAGGTGACCCAACCGTGTGGGCGGGGCACAAAGTGCTGCACTAACTGTTTTAATTGTCCGCAGAGTAAGAGAAAGACAAAGAAAGGTAGCTGCTGCTGCTGGCCATGTGGAATCCTAATTGCTCCGAAGCTTCACCTTCGTTGGAAAATAATGAAATAATATTGTATCTGTCAGATACTACTACTACGTGTGCCACTTGTGCCTGCTAAACTAGTTTCCGTTAAGATTTCCACAAAGATACGAGAGCAGCCCCCTCCCTTCCTGCCTCCCACCAGCCTGCTGCTTCTGCTGCTGCTTCTGCTGTCTGGAAATGCGTATGAAATTATATGAAGACCCAACAACCAACCGGCGGCAGCATCTCGTAGTCGTCGCCGGCAAAACTTTAGCTGAGAAATAGAAAATCGCCGGAAGTCATTATACAAAAACTTGTTGTTATCGATTGGTTGGACGATATACAACACACACACACTGACAGACACACATGTAGAGCGGATAGGTGACCAATACATGGGCACATGCGAATCATCTCTGGGACAGGCGTCAAAACTATAGAAAACAAAGGGTTTGAAGTTTAGATTAACTTCATTTTAGCTTCATCCTTTTGCAAGTATTCTCACTAATTTTGCTTGATTCCTTGTCCAGCAAGATGACTGAAGATGCCTGTCTATAGTGCCTGCAGATGACAGAAACAAACACTCTGTTAGACCCACTTTTGTGGGCTGTGCCAACTTTATTAATCATCTTTTTGTTCTGGCTCAGTTTGAGTTTGTGCCACAGCTCGTCCATCCGCTCAATGGATCCGCTCATCTTCTGTCTTTCGCACATTTCAGCCGCCGTCTGTCAGGCTTGCAGTGTCGTCTTTTGGGTCTGCCAAAAGGCAGACACACAAAGTGGAAAAAATCATCAACTTGAGTCTCTTAATTGTGGCCCACGACAAGGTCAAAATGGTAAAAAAGAGAGAGAGAGAGAGAGAGAGAGAGAGACAGAGGAAGCCTGTCGCTAGTGGGGGCTTTGGGTTACCTCGGAAGATTTACAGTGAACAGAAGCCAAACGGAAAGCAGACATCTCCCATGTACACTCCACTAGGCAGACGACAACAGCACTGTACCCTCCATGGAGCTTTCACTGTATCTGAACAGCACAGCTGCAGGCCTCAAATGGACCATATAACTTTCAATCCAACTGTTGCCAACGAAGTTGCTGGCTGTTGCCATGTTGATGCCTCTGCTTCGGCTGTCTGTGGTTTAGCTTATAAGACTTCAACAGAAGGCAACAGAAGGTTGATCGTAGCGTAAGCTGAGATTTTGTTGCAGACCACAGAAAAGGGAGAGAAAGGCAGCGAGATTAGAGGTCCGAGGAGGGGTTTACTGAGTGTATTGCCCAGCAGTAGTGCAGCACGCACATGGCATATGGTATGCACTTGTGTCTCCTCCAAAAGGAGCAGCAACAGCTGCCGCAATCAGCGTTAGATCTGGCACTTGGGCAGAGCCTCTACTTACCTCCCAGTGGCTGAACATCAGCTGGGGACAGGCGAGGCCAGATGTCTGCTTGCGCATCTCCTGGGCAAAGTTGAACGACTCGATCACCGGCAGCAGACAGGTAACCGAGAAGTTGCCGCTGCCCTGGGTGAGGTCTCCGGACAGGATCTTGCCATGTCTCCGGCCAATCACAGCATACATTTTCCCTGAAAAAAAAAAACACAGAAAACAGGGAGATGGAAGTTAGAGGAAAAGAGGCATAATCAATTCTAAATGATTAGTATCTATAATAAAGGGCAAGTTTTGAGGAAAATATTGATAGAAAGAGCTGGAGCTAAGGGAGGTTTCTTTTTGTAAAATAGTAAAATAGCTCTTTTTTGCTGTAATTAAATGCCATTATTGAGCGATCTTTACAGTATACATTTCATACCAAAAGTAGAATTATTCTTTAAAGATTGAACCGTTCTTTTATCAGCTGTAGTTCGGACTCTTTGCAGTTTAGTTAGAAATCGAATTGGAAAAGGGAAACCTTCCCCCTCCCCATCCACTCCACTCCAATCCACCAACAATGGCCGCCTTTCAGTTGGAGTTCTTCTTGGGGTTCTGGCTGTTGTGTTGTTGGGACTGTGGCAGAGTGGTAGGGGCTGGGGTCCGTCCCGTCTCAAGGTAACTCGTAAACAAATGAAATCTTATCGGGTTTGGCCCATAAAATTGGCGGGCTTTCTGCCGAACCGCGCGCGTTTTTCGCTTGAACTTCCAAAGCTGAAGACGGAGACCCGTTTCTCTCTCTCTCGCTGTCTCTGTCTCTCTCTCTCTCTTTCTCTGATTTTTCTCTTGGTTTTTTTTTGGCATGCGCTACGAAGAATGGGGCATAAACATGAAACCAGAGAAGCGGCAGAACGGAGAGCGGCGGCAGGCAGGGAGGAGTAAAAGTCGTTGCGGGGCTGGAATTAGTTTCCGGTGCCGTAGTAAAAATGACAAAAAGCGGCAGAGACGCAGGCACAGGCAGTGGCAGGGGCCGAGACTGCGGCACCAGCAAAAACGTCCAAAAGGATGCAACGGAAGCAACAAAGGCAACCCGAGGCCTCCTCAAGCCAAGCACGCGAGCAGGCCGAGAGCCGGCTAAGGGCCCAAGAGCTAAGAGCCAAGAGCAGGAGCCAAAGACACCTTACACTTGCTCTCAGACGCACACACATACACACACACAGAAATACCGCCAGGCAGGTCTCATAGATACTCACACACGCACACACACACACACAGCGAATGCAGCAGCAAATGGGATGCTGCAGCCAAGGTGCATTAGCAGAAGGTGAGGCATTCACAGAGACCTGCTCTCACTAAAGTCGGAAGGCATTCCGCTCTTCTGTACTCTTACCAAAGTCTAGATTGGCTATTGGGAAAAAGAGGCCGCTCGCTGTGTGCGTTCTGCCTCCTATAATTGTAGCATAGATTGCGGCTTTATATTAATGTAGTTTTGTAGCTGCATACATACATACATATGTATGTACACATGTATGAGGAAAGAAATAGCGCGCAATTCAAAGTAGAGAGCGATATTGCCCTTACCTTCCACTGAATATACCCTGAGCAACATGTTCATTCATTCATGGCCTTCCTGCGTCGCGTCGCTGCCTGTGCCCGCTCTCACGCTCTCTCTCGTTCGCTCTGTCTCTGCTGCTGCTGCTGCTGCTGCTACGCTCCGCTCTCGTGAACGGACTTGAATAAACAAGCAGCGACAAGCAGCGACATGCAGCAGCTCGTTTTTCCGTTTGATCACTTCGAAAAGTGAATTGGTCGCGAGCAGACGAACAGAAACGAATGCCACGAACAGAAATACGAGCCAGAGCCGAGAATCGTACAGAAACGTACAGAAAGCAAACGAAACCTCGCAGGAGCGAGGACTTTGACAGGAGTGTCTAGCGAAAGACGAGGCTTGGCAGGAGAGTGAGGATCCGATCGGATCGCATCGGATCAGATCAGATCAGATCAGGGGTGGATCAAATGTCGCGAGTGTTCGATCAAAACCAATAAAGTGTTTCAGAAGCAGTGACATTCAATCGATTGATCGATTCGAAACCTGCTTTTAGTTTTAGCCAACCGATAGAGTGTGTTGCTGTGTAGCTGTGTCTGTAGTTCTGTGTGTGCCATGGGCCAGGGGCCAGGTTCTAGGCGGCACAAATTGTCCAACCAGCAAATCTGATCCGAAAGAGACAGAGACACAGAGGAGGAAAGCAAAGAAAGAGAGAGACAGCTTTGAATTGATTCAATTTCAATTTAAATTACGATTTCCATCGAGTGTCAATTACAACCACAGCACAATAAAATACACTGAGAGAAACAGAGTGAGAGACAGAGGAGAATCATGCATTCGATAATATTCATGTGGCTGCTACTCCTGCCCTTGGTCGCACGGGGCACGCGCCTCCCGCTCGAGGTGTACGAACTGACGCCGACCACGGCCACGGGGGCAGCGGCGCACAAGAGCCTGGAGTATACCATTTACGATGCCAAAGATGTTGCAACAAGTGCCCCCAGCAGTAGTAGCACGCCCAAGCCTGCCACAGAGCCACTAACTGTAGTGAGCATCTCAGCAGCACCACCAGACCTTCAGCAGAAGGACAAACAGCAACAAAAGCAACAGCAGCAGCAGCAGGACTTGGCCGAGTCCCGACGGAAATCCCGTCAAATGTTGCAGAAACAACAGCAGCAGCAGCAGCATCGTTTGGCCAACAACAAACACGGCCAACACAAGGAGAAGGATCTGCGCATACTCTACCAAGTGGGGGTGAGTGATTGAATCCACGTATAACAATGTAACCTAGATACATAGATATTAAAGAGATACGATTTAAGTTCTAGCTGGCATTGGTCTGGCTAATTCTAGTTCTACTACAACATGTTCCTCCGATACTCTTAAAGAGGGTATTTCATTTTGAAAATATGTTTGCAGGGAAGATCAACATCTGTACTGATCCTAAATCGGAGCTATAGCTGTAGATAATCGCACCTAAGTCCCTGCCCTCTGCAAGGGTATGTCTATCTAAAGGGTATCTTTCTTACTATTTCGTATTGATCTATGCAAAAACAACAACAGCAGCAGCAGCAGCAGCAACGACTGGCAATGGCAGGTTGCATAATGCAGGTAACGTCGTCAGCAGCAGCAGCAGCAGCAGACACCTGCTCAACGGCTTGCCTCCAGTCAACTGGTTGTTTTTGCTGTTGCTGTTGCTGTTGCCATAGCTGTTGCCATTTGTAAGTTGCCCACGCCAGCAATAAGTATCAACGGCAACGACAGAAACAACAACAGCAACGCCACAGCGCAACATCAGGTTTTGCAATGCAACTTTTTTTGGGCTGGGTTCCCCACTATAGTCGTATAGATCGTATATTGAAAGAGACAGAGGAGAGCGGTAGAGGTAGGTAGAGGTAGAGAGAGACTAACCCCAACTCCGGGGATTGGCTATATTTAGCTGCCGCCCTATACCCCATTACACATTACACTTGACACCCACCAAAGCCAAAGCAATAGGCGCTGCCCATACGCTGTTGCTGCTGCTGCTGCTGCGGCTTCGATCGGTGGCACGCATATGGCACATTTAATTGCAGCAGATACGAGTACGATCAACAGCAGTTCAGCACCAGCAGCAGTACAGCAGCACTCGCTCTAGATGAAAAATGAAAGTTGTTTGCAGCCCCCGAGCAGCAGAGATCTGACTGTGATGCGAGCATTGCTACTGCTACTGCTACTGCTGCTGATAGTCGCATTTGATCAATTAAAGTCGGACACTCGCAATTGCGATACCCGCTATACCCTAAACCAATTAGCCAACAAGAGCGGGTCAAGAGTTCAATGCTGCTGCCCCGAGCCGAAGCATGACTAAGAACCGTTTTAATGCTAAGCCCGGAACCACCCATCACATCAGATCACATCAGAACAGCTCACCGATCGGGCGAGTATCCCTCCACAGCGATAGAGATCTTTCATCTTTCCAATGAAATCCATTACAATGCGAATTCTGGTTACTGGTTGCTGGTTGCTGTATACTGGATCATAGGTCAAGTCGGGGGGCTATTGTTCGCCTCATTCTTTGGCCATAAATCAAGCGTTTGGCAGAGAGAGAGAGAGACAGCGAGAGAGAGAGAGGAACATATATCATGTATCAGATATCTATTATGTCTAATGTCATATGACAAAAAACACTCCCTAAAATCGTCGTCTGGCTGTTGTTGCCCGTGGGGCCAAGGCGTGAAATATCAACAGCAATCAAAAGGAAAATATTGACAGTATAAACAAGCCAGAAATGGGGCTACGAATAATGCAACTACGACTTTAGGATACCCTACAGTAAAGCAGAGATTAAAGAGCCATGAGCGATGGGTTGCTGTGCGGATTCTTTTAGGGATTTTCACTGTAGAAAATCATTCTAAAAAGCAACGAAATTATAATAATTCGTACCCCCATGATGCCTGATCCCTGATCGATTTATATTAATATTTCATTCACACCAGAACTAATATACCCTTCTAATGATCTTTAGATCCCCTCAATCCCCTCCCTCTGATCTGATATTTGGCCCATAAATTTTGAAATCCAAATGTCTGCAATAAATTTTGGAACGCATATAAAAAACAAAAACACCTAAAATAGAATCTAGAAGAGAGATTCCTGTTGTTTGGAAACTTGCAATAAAAAAAAAATGATGCCTTATACGAGAACGGAACGGAATAGAGATCCACAAAAGGCAAGGAAAGAGAGAGAGAGAGAGGGGGGAAGGAGGTTGGGTGCAGAGAGAAAAGTTGAATGGAAGAAAACAAAAAGTTCCCATGCTTAAAAGCGCTAAACATTCAGTTCCGGTATTTAAAAACGTTTTCAACAACAACACAGAAAGAGAGCCAGGGAGATAGAACAAGAGGGAGAGAGAGAGAGAGAGAGAAAGAGAAGATGGGTGGGGGCAGGGGAGTGAGGCCAAAGCTGAATGAAAGAAAATTCATGAATGAAATACGACCACGACGACGACGACGATGCCGAGATGATGATGGATAAAAAGGGGTGTAGAGCAGAGAGGGGAGAGTGGAGTGGTGTAGAAGTGTGTGAGTAGTGGGATGAGGAGGGGAGGGGTAGCATGTGCAGACGAAGCGAATGAATGAATGAATGGAAACGTAAACGCTGGATGAGCAACGACGTCAGCTTCTCGCTTCGCTGAGCAAGTCAATCCATGAATGAACGGGTGAATGAATGAATGACTGACTGAGTGACTGAATGACTGAATGAGTGAACGAGCGAACGCCTCGAATGCCATGTATGAATGGGCAAAGCAAAGCCAAACAACAGAACAGCTACAAGCATCGCTGCCACAGCAATTTGTTGGCCATATACAAACAGATCAGCCATCAGCCATCAGGCGGCCTCAGGCCTCAGACATCAGGCATCAGCTACGCATATTTGGCCTAAACAACTCGTTGCCGATGGAGTGGCATGCGCGTGGCATGGCCAAAAGTGGATGGAGAAGAAGCATTCGATGGGGTCGGGTCTCAGACGGCAACCGTTGGCCACAAATTCCAATTGACTGGGAAATGCATAAACAAATCAAGCGTGGCACAACACACACACACACACACAACCAACTCTTTGCCGTTCCTTCCCTTTCCCCTCTGCTGGGGTCTTAGCCACGTTAAGATTCTGTGGGATTCAGTGGGCGTTGAATGCAGCCAGGTGTGAAAATGCTTTTTAGGCCACAGCAAAACCTTTTCTTGGCTGTGTGTGTGTTTGTACACATGTACATATTTCCTCTCTTCCCCTCACCATTTCTTTGGTAGGTTCTTCGGTGCAGGGATTTTGCAATCGAATATCTAATTCCAATCTATCAAACCACACCCCTGAATGAATGGCAATTTATGATATCTCTATGCTAATCCATGCTTGCCTCAATTTGTATATTACGATTGGAACTAGTTTTCAGTTCGATCATTGATCAATTTATTCACACGAGTATTTTTCCATTCACAGAAATATAATCAATTCTTTGGGCATCCGTTTTCTTGTGAATGAAACCCTTTCGAGTCAAATGAATCTTGTGAATGAATTGCTGTAATACATGCGATCCCTGATTAATCGACGGAGATCTTCTCTCTAGATTGTTGGGCCATTCTAGGGAATATCTAATTGCCTGGCCTGTGTTTCTCCTGACATCTTCTCCTGAATTGACCTCTTCTTCTAATCAGAATGATCTTCTGTTTGTGATCTCCTAGATCTTCCAATCATTCATCCCTTCTACATATGTACCTTAGAGCTACGATCCCTCATCCATTTCCGAAAAAAACAAACATCATTTTAATACCATAATCGAATTGCTGTTCCTCTGGATTCGCGCATATCATGTTTTCATAATTTCAATTAATGTTTTGCCCCCCCTTCTGCCACTCTCCTCCACTTTATGCTAAATATAGAAATTATTCAATGTGAATCCAAAGGCCAACAGAAAAAAGAAGAAAACAAAATAAAAATCATACAAAAATATCAAACAAATATTGAATGAGAGTAGACATCAAGATCCACAACAAACAACAGCAACAACAATGGCCATATATATCGGTTAAGTGTGTCTGGATGCCACAGACATTTACACACACACACACACTCACACATAGACACAAGTAAACTCCACTCGTATACGAAATATTTGCATAAAAAACAACATACCGCAATTATTCACCTAAAAAAATGCCCAAGTCTACAATCTGAGAGGCAGCAGCAGCTCCATTGAGAAAAATGCCTCAAAGCGGCAGCAGCAGCAGCAGCAGCAGCAACAGCAACAACAATCTACAACCTGAGCCCCGCCGATCCGATCCGATCCAACGGATGCTCGGATACCAAAAAACTAGTTTGCCCACTTTTATATCCCCCCCACCCCCCACTTCTCCTATGCTTCCACGGGCTTCGGGCTGCGGCTTCTCATCTACAACAATATATGTATGTATGTATGTATGTATGTATGTATGTATGTATACATTGTTGCTGGCGCGCGCGCGCCAAGTCAACTTTTATAGCAACAATATATACATATGTATGTACATATGTACATATATTCGATATATACATATATACCTACATTTCTTAAATAAATTAACAAAAAAAAAAAAAAAACAATCAAGCTGGCAGCAGATCGAAGCGGGGAATACTCTAAGCTGGGATTTGGCAGAGGGTTTTGCCCAGGGGGGAGTTCTATTTCGATGAGAGTTTAATGGGCTCTTTGGGGAGTTAGTTCGGAATGTTTTTCTTACCGTAATAATAATAAAGGCACTCCTGTAATATGTGAATACTTATTCCCCAAATATCTCATCTCTAAAATGTTTTCTTTCACTTATAAACTAATAAAAAAAAAAAAAGAACTCTGCCTCTAATCGAGTATTCTTTGTGATTCACAAAATGCATCCTTCTTCCTCAAATTACTAGCAAATCCAGCAAATGCGTTCTATTCTTTATGGTGCTGTAATCTGATTACTAGATGCAGAAACAAAGAAGCATTTCAGCTGATCTTGAATCTTGAATATATCTACACAATTGCTGTAAATTAGAAATCTACAAATGCTTCCTGCTTCCTTACGTACATATTATCTTTGTGCTTACACTTTGGGGATATATCTTTGGATACTTTCCAGCTAAGCCAAATGTCCCCCATATGTTTCCTTGTTGTTGTTTCATTTATAGAGAGATCTGTAGATAGATTTGTAAATCTGTTCGGTTAGTTGATCTCATTGTTGGCTTCTTGTTTTCTTGGCTTTTGTGTGCCACTTGGTGGAAACTTTTTCTCCCAATGGCGGAAATGTGGTTTGGATCATTTCCGCTTTTAATGGCCAAGAGAAGAGAAGTGAAGAGAGAGACAGCAAAGAGACCAAAGACCGAGACCTTGTTACAGTTATTGATGGACACGTTCCAATTTGTGTTGGAACTCCCCCCACCCCCTTCAGTAGATTGGGCAGTGGAGTGGGGGATACATACTCGTATGTATGTATGTATGTATAGTACAAAAGATCTTTGATCGGATCGTGTAAGTGTGCTAATTACGTGACCAAAGTCGTAGTTTCTTGTTTATAAACAAAACCGATGGCGTGGCATAAAAATAAACTATGAATTAACTATACAAATAAGCAAAAGCACAACGATTGAATGAATGAATGGGAATGAATGTTGTTCTTTTATGTATTTTTTTTTTTTTTCTTTTTTTGGTGTTGGTATACTTTTTGTTGCTGTTTTTCGTCTGCTGCTTCTGCTTTTGCTTCTGCTGTTGTTGTACGAGTATTTTTTCATTCATAAAACTCACGAGGCAACAAGCACTAGCACTAGCATCAGCATCAGCACCAGACATTGAGTAAACAACAACCACCGCCTGCCTCTTAGAGAGGGGGGCAAGCAGCAGACAGAGCAGAAGAGGCGCACAGGAGGGGCATCTAAAGAGTTTGCACTTCGTGATGGAAGAAGGAAGAGGCGCCAGGGGTGCGGCTGCTTACGGAGGCAACAATCGTAATTATCCGACAAAAACCGTTCCTTGCCTTGCAAGCGTTTTGTTGGCGTTTTACGCGCGTTTTTGCCCGCATGTTGCTGCTGTTGCAAAAACGAGAGACGCCACAGCAGCAGCAGCAGCAGCAGCAACACATATACATTCACTCATTCATTCATTCATAAAAATCGCCTTTGTTTGTGATTTATTTATTTGGCGGCAAGCGCGTAAAAGGAGGCAAAAGCGCTTCAACGAGGCAACATCAGAAGCCGCAAGTTGTTGTTGCTGTTGTTGCTGCTGCTGCTGCTGCCGCTGCTGCCATCGGTAACATGTTTGCAGCCTCTTCTACTGCCCCCCCAAGCCCCTCCGTTTGGCAACATTTTGCGGTTGTATTTTGTTTGCTGTTGCTGTTGCTTTTGGCCAAAGCAACAATTGCCAGAAGGCCAGAAAGCAACAGCAACAGCAAAAAAGGCCACAAACAACTATGCCATGCCATGCCACGATGTTTGTGGCTGCTCAATGAATGAATGAATGACTGAATGAATGAATGAATTACTTTTTGCCGTTCCGTTGCGGCAGCAGCAGCTGAGAGTGATTGTGGTTTGGAGTACGAGGCGGAGGTTGAGGATGTGGATGTGGTTTGTGGATGTCCGTGTGGTGCGTAGACGATCATTAATTGTGACGATCAACAAGCTACGCAAAAATCAAGCAGCAGCCAAGCCACCATAAGGGGAAGTTTCTGTTGCTGTTGTTGCTGTTGTTGCTGTTGCGGCTGTTGCATGTTGCTGTTGCTGCTTCAGCTGCAGCAATTGGCTGGGCTTTTGCCGGAGAAACCAGTTTCCCCTGAGAAATACCCTCCACAATCCTTGACTTGTGGATAGGAGTATTGCGAGTTTTCCAAAGGAGTTTGCCTTGGGGAAAGGCGAGAGATAATTTCAGAATAACAGAAGAAAACATTCCATGTGGCACGGCAAAAGGGGATTCCTTGTTTAAATTCTCTACTACTCTACTTTCCCCTTTGCCCATGCATTCAATTCTACAAATTTCACCTTTAAATCTTCTTTCCAGGGTATTTCGCGCTTCGTTTACTCCCCTTTTCGCGATTCAACATTCTTATAAATTCTGTTGTCTGTTTGGCTTTTGCGATGCTTCCTTTTGGAATTTCTGCTTTTTTATGAATGAAAATGTTTTTTTTCTCTTTCTCTCCCTGCTGCGGTTGCGGGGCATGCTTCCGTTAAGGCGAGCTGAGGCGGCAGCGAAGGGAGCTGTAAATCAAGCAAAAGTGGCACGGGATCCAACAGTGTCTGTCGTTGGAGTTCTTTCCTTGAGGCGATTCCTCTTCGATTGCTTGAATCTTGGAATCTATGCAAAGTAATTTCTTGATTTCTTGATTTTTGAAGCAACAAAATCGTTTGTCTACTTCCGGCTATCGGATGCCGCTCCCTTCCGTACTCTCGCTCTCTTTCTCTTTCTCGTTCTCTCTGGGAGTTTTCATTGGAATTCTGTGGGACTCACTCGGATCATGATGATGATGCTGAGGAGTGACCTAACAACTTCCGTGTTACTTCCGCAGCAAGCAGCTTCTTCCACTGCCACTGCCACTTCCACTGCTGCTTCTTCTGATTCTGCTTCCACGGCCACTTCCGTTTCTAAAAATTTTTAATTGAATTTTCGTGTAAACAGCAGAGGAAACCATCGCAAGAAAAATATACCTACTAGTATGGAGCATTATTGGGATGAGAGAAATGACCATACCCCGGCCCTGCCCGGTCCAGAGGCACACAGTCGGGGCATACTTCCGCTTACTTTTCTGCCACATGACGACGCCAGATTGCATAATTCTCTCCTCTCTCTCTAGCCCCGAAAACAAAAAAAAAAAAAAAAAAAAAAAACAATGGGAAAAGGAAATGTATAGAAAAATCATTAACGCACAGACAAAAGATAACACACTGATGGCAGAGGGGCAGGGGGCAGGGGCATGGATAGGCGGCAGCATCAGGTAGTGGTGCAGCAACACACTTGTGGCAGGCGGCAGGCTGCTGCCACCAGCAGCAAGCATCATCATCTAACGGTTGCACACACGCACACGCATACACATACGCACATGCGGCTGGCTGCATGTTGCGTACATGGGGAAAAATCTCTTATTTTCCCCCCGGACGTTGATCATGGTGTGCGTGTGTGTGTGCGTGTGCGTGCGTGTGTGCCTGTGCGTCAACGCCCTCATGGGAACCCAAGCCCAGAGATAGGGATACGGGAGGAGACAGCCACAGCCTCAGCCTCAGCCAACTGTTGCTGCTCTTTAGACTGCTCTTCCGCTTTCCGTTGGGAAATTTATGTCCCATTGATTGTCCTTTCGATTCTCTTCGGTTATTGATAGGGGAAGCAGAAGCAGCAGGGCAGGGCAGGAGCAGGAGCAGCAGCAGGTGCATCTTTGTGTAGATAATTCCCTGGGAAGAATTACTATTCTCCAGATATACATCTGTAAGTAACTGCTAGAACCCCATTTAGAACAGATTCGGTAAGATTCATCCAAGTTTTCACCATTTCTCAGTTGTTTATAGTGTTCTCCACAGACTTCTTCCCCCTGGGATGTTCTCCCTGGAGAGCTCACTTGCTCACTTCCGTTGCGTGACATTCCAATGCGCATTCAAGCAGCCCCATGAGGCATGACAAAAATGAGGCTAGAAGTAGCCACAAGAATGTCATTGGGGAGTCTTACACTCTCCACTCTACACCATCCGCCCTCCCTTCTTACCCCCTTAACCCTATACAGTGTGGGCTGGGGTTAATTGTGATTCAATTAAAGAGCTGCCTGCTGCTGGAGCCCAGCTCTCCTCTCTTGCCACTGCCTCTGCCTCTGTTTCTCGCTGATTTTGGTGTCAGTCAGTCAGCGGCTTTCCATTGAAAACAAAAGTCGAAAAGTTCTTCAATGCTTGCCGCCTCACGTTGCACGCTGCATTCATATGAGTACAACAGAAACAAGGTCCAGCTGTTGTTGGGGCAGAGACCAAGGGGGCAGAGGGCAAGAAGCAAGAAGCAAGGGGCCAGAAGGCAACGGCAACTCTTTCATTGTTTGTGGCGCGTTCTCAACTTCCGTTTGCACTGCACTTTGACACATGAAGCTAATTGTTGTCTCCTTTCGCTGTGTGTGTGTGTGTGTTCTGTGTGTGTCTTTGCCCCACACGCGTGCTGTGGATGGAGATCGAGCAAATTATAAAGTGTGGCAGCAGCTCCTCTGCCCCCCTCCTTCTACTCTGCCCCCTTTCCGCTGACTCCTCTCCCTTTGCTTGTTTCTTTTTTTTTCGGGGAGCTGTTAAACCGGAAATCCGGTGGCTCTCCCCTCGCTGCCATGCTGCCTTTCTGTCTTTTGTTTTCTTTTGGCTTTTTGCTTGGGCAAAACTTTTACTACTTTTGAGAGCTTCTTCTTCTTCTTGTTGTTCTGTAGAAACTTTCGTGCTTCATTCTGTTGTTTGTCTGTGTATCTGTATCTGTGTATCTGTGCCCCTGCTCTAATCCATGGCATGCCCCACCTCTACATCTCATGAGCGAATGCCAATGGAATGTCGATGAAGCATTTCTCTCTCTCTCTCTCCCCCTCTCTCTTTTCTCTGCTGTTTATCATTATGTAAAAAAGTATAACGGTGATGTGTGTTGTTGTGTTGTGTCTTTGAAGTGCCATTTCCCCTACACCCCGACGCAGATACCAAGAGACCCAGAAGAGCCCTTCCTCCTTCTCTCGAGAAATCTCAATAAACATGCTCGAATTTCAAAGAATTTCTCACGCTGCTTAAGGGGGGGAGAGACAGAGAGAGAGAGAGAGAGAGAGAGAGAGAGCAAGGGGGCATATCCTGCCATATCCTGGGGGTAGATCCTCCCTTAAAGGAATCTCAGCAATGCCTGCAGAAGCTTCTGCTTGAAATATGAATAATCCAAGGCAGGAGAACCGAACAGAACAGAATAAAACAGAAGAAAGGGTTAAGGACTTGTGCAGCAGGAAGGACATGCCCCAAAAGGCAGGTGCCTGAAAGTAGGTCAAAAATGCGTGGGAATCGGAGGAGGAAAGCCAGAGCCCAGCGGAGTGGAGTCCAAAGAAAACAAATGAGAAAAAGGAAGCAGCAGCCGCAGCAGCAGCAGCGGAACAACAAATTCAGGAAGTAAATAAAACTAATAAAGAGATGAGCGAGAATCAGCAGCAGCAGCAGCAGAAACAGGAACAAGGAAGGCAGGCAGACTACTTCCGGAAGAGACAGAGTCAGACAGAGAGTGAGAAAGAGAAAGAGCTGCTGCTCAATTGAGCAAAAGGGTAAAAGGTCAGGGGACAGAGAAACAGAACCTGTTTTCTTTCTGGCTTTAACCTACTTCCGGTGTCCCCTGCCACTGCCCCTGCCACTGCCACGACTCGCGGCTAATCCCTTTTCAATGTGTGCGCACTTACTTCCGTCAGTTGGGCCGCCGCCTTGCACTAAATCACTTCCGGACTTCCGGTTTGCCATAGCAGGAGTGGCAGCAGCAGCAGGAGTAGGAGCAGGAGAAACGAAACCAAAGCCATAGATTGACCCTAAGCCCGGAACGCTCTCAGGTAGCAGGCCGGCAGGTGCGCGACTCAGCCGAATCGTTAGTTAGGGATTCCAAAAAATACCGAATCGAAGCCCCGAAAAATAATTTGAATAAAAATCAAAAAAGCAGACGAAGAAAATGAAATCGAAACCAAACAAAAACCCTCAAGAAAAGGGATGTGCCACAGAGGGAGAGAGAGAGAGAGAGAGAGAGAGGGAGGGGGCAGAACCCCGCAAGGTGCGCGACAGAGTTCCACTTAAAAAATTGATTGCTTTCGATAATTTCATTTGGGAAACCTGTCGTTTCTCCGTCGTTTCCCTGTCGTTTCTCCGTCGTTCGAGAGTCACTTACAATAAAATCGAATGACGATACGAGTAGCAGCAGCAAAAGGACCTCAGCTCAAGAGTGTCTTGTCCTCTCCTCAACAGTTTGGTAGTTGGATTTTATGTCAATGTCCATGCCCATGCAGGACACGACACACAACACATAAGTTTTTATTGGTCGGGGAGGGATTAAGCAAACAACCAAGACGAACTTTTCGGACTGCCGTTGGGGAGAGAATTCAATTAATGAAATGCCGAACATCCTCAAGAATAGCAAACAAAACAGAGCCTAACCGACGCAGAGCGATTGAAACCTTTCTTGTAGTTATGTTAATCAAGTCTCGGCTGTGGCTCAGAAAGGACTCTGTTGACAGTGAAACTTTTGGGCGGGGGGGACATTCACATTCAGAGTGTAGTTTACTTTTATTCATTCGCCCATTCATATGGAAATTCAATGACTCCCAAATCCCGAGTGAGTGTCAACAATCTTTAACACAAACAATCCTTATCCCTTTGCAGGACTCTGAGGATGATTTACCCATTTGTGCACCGAATGCCGTCTGCTCCAAGATCGATCTGTACGAGACGCCGTGGATCGAGCGCCAGTGCCGCTGTCCAGAGTCGAATCGGCTGCCCAACAATGTGATCCTGCACCATCACAGCCACCAGGTGGGTGGCTCCGGCTCCTCCATGGATGGGGGGGCAGCCAAGTACAGGAGCTACTACGACATGGAGATGCTGCAGCTGAAGCGGATGCTCATGGGCAAGTTCCAGGACAAGAAGTTCGAGAGTCTGCACATGAAGAAGCTCATGCAGAAGCTGGGCGCCGTCTACGAGGAGGATCTGGATCACATCGATCAGTCGCCCGACTACAACGATGCCCTGCCCTCGTCGCCCTACGCAGAGCTGGAGGACAACGAGTACCCCAGGGCATCCGCTCACATGCGCCACTCGGGCCATCGGGGCCTGAAGGAGGCACCCACCAGCTACATTGGTGGCTGCCCCAGCAGCCTGGGCGTCGAGGATGGCCACACAATAGCGGACAAGACGCGCCACTACAAGATGTGCCAGCCAGTCCACAAATTGCCCGTGTGCAAGTGAGTCCAAAGCCGTCATCCATTGCCACGAGTCTCTATATTAATTTCCAACTTTCTCCGTAGACACTTTCGGGACTACACTTGGACACTGACCACGGCGGCGGAGGCGAATGTCACCGAGCAGGTGGTCCACTGTCGGTGTCCCAGGAACTCGGTGACGTACCTCACGAAGCGGGAGCCCATAGGCGATGGCAGTCCCGGCTATCGCTACCTCTTTGCCTGCTCTCCCCTCACGGTAAGTCCCAGAGAAAGTCCCCCACCATGCCAGAATACATTTTCTAAGCATTCCATTCGCATTCTCTTTGCACAGCGCCTTCGATGCCAGAGGAAGCAGCCCTGCAAGCTCTTCACGGTGCGGAAGCGGCAGGAGTTCCTCGACGAAGTGAACATCAATTCGCTGTGCCAGTGCCCCAAGGGACACCGCTGCCCCAGCCACCACACGCAGTCGGGAGTCATAGCCGGAGAGAGTTTCCTGGAGGACAATATACAGACCTACTCGGGGTATTGCATGGCCAACGATTGAGAAGCACTGCCCCTGCCCTGCCCCAAGGATCATTCGATCGATGGGATCATTCCATTCACACACACACACACACACAAAACCATTGTAAAGGATGAAGCCAGGAGAAGCAGCTACTATATATAGATACCATACCGACTGAGCCAATTGAGTCTCGCCAAAATACCAACTAAAACGAACGAACGAAAGAAAGAAAGAAAGAAAAACTAAAAATTCACTTACAAAAGATATTCGCTAACTGTGTAAAGTTCTTTGTGGAAGGAAGGGAAGGAAGCATAGCGTGTGTTTTCTTTAATCGTATGATATAAATATTTAATTAGTTTTAAGAGTCGGAAAGTTTGTTATACAAATAATTTGTAATGAATATTTATGGACAGAATGGAAGAACTTATTTATAATTTATCCTTGAATGAAATAAATGAAAGAACATAAAATTTTAAAAAATCTTAGAAAAGATAATTTACTATCTGGGATTGGGCCTTAAAATTGGGAGAAATCCCATACCGAGATCTACATGTAATATACATCATATCTACATGCTACGCGAGTAGCCTGAAAGTGTGTTGCATACTTTTGGGGCGGCATAATTAAATTTTCATCTCTGATCGTGCAACTTTCATTGCATACCATTAGGCTGCTTTTTTATTTTTGGGTAAAGGAATTGCAATGCTTCTAAAACTGTGCAGCTAAAGTTTAGGTAGACAGCAGTATCTAATAACTAGTATCGGGTAACTAATGGTGAATCGATTAAATCCCAAAAATATAAAAGAAAATTTAATAAATGTAAATTTATCATTTGGTGAATATATCGGATACATAAACACCTTTCCAGCCATCAAAACAGTTCGATTGCCGGCAAAAGAAAACCAAATTGAAGTGCAAGCGAAACCCCAAAGAAAAGCCCACAGAATGCATATGCAAACACAGGGAAAAACTACTCACCAAAAAAGAAACCAATTATAAAGCCATAAAATTACATTGGAAGCTAATGGCAGAAAATTATAGAACTGTGTATACGAGCAGAGTATTTGCTGCTTTAATTCTTGACCAAATTGCCATGACATGCCTCGGCTCTGCCGTAATTATTCAAGCAGAGCAGCAGGCTGCTTCCTCTCTGTCTCTCTTTCTCTCTCTCTCTCTGTCTGTCTGTCTGTCTGTCTCGCTGCTGAAGCAAAAACAATTAAAACTAAAGCAACAAGCAGCATAACCAGAAGTTGAACCAGAAGCTGAATCTCTGAATCAAAGTCCGAGCTTTAAGCAGCTGAAAATGCAAATCATTGGAGCAATGTTGATTAGAAAGCAGCTGCCACAAAAAGCGGGTGCCTGGCGTTACCTTGCCACAAATTCAATTAACGACAATCCATAAAAACATCACACAAAAATTATCAAGAATTATGCTTCTAAAAGAAAAGTACATTTCTGTGGAACGCCAGCGACAGAACGACAGAAAGACAGAAAGACAGAAAGAAAGGTGTTGGAAAAAAGTGCGAAAAAACACAAGGTAAATCATAAAAAACAAGGCAGAGTACTTCTTCTTTTATGGCTTTAACCGGAAGATGGCCAAGAAAATCCCAAAGCCAGAGAGAACTGTGGGGCCTCCGGCTGTGTCTCTGGGGAGGGTGGGAATTATGTTCGGAGTTGGAGTTGTGCTCACGAAATGCATAAATGTGGTACGGGTACTGCGGTACTCCGGTGTACTCGTATTTATATTAATCATTAGGAATCCTCAAAATCGTTTAGTGTGGCAACTAATTAGCCGCAGATCTCTTCAGAGAAGATCTCTCGTTGGCTGTACGCCAGCAGCAGTAGCAGTAGCAGCAGCAGCAGCAGCAGAAGAAGCCACTTGAAAGGAGAACAGAGAGACCGAGAGACCAAGAGACAGAATGGGCACAGCCTGAAGACAGTTTATAGCATTAGCCAACCTATCCAACTATTTTGGCTCGTTTTCAGCCATTCAGTGGGGCGAAAGAAGAACAACAACAACAACGACACACTCGAAAGGGGGATGGGGACTTGGGGGGGTTTCTCGTGTACCATCTGCACCTACACACACACACACCTGAAACTTTAATTAGAGTTTAAGGAGCTCTTCGAGCACATTTTTCATTAGGCTCTGGCTATGAAACTTACACACTTTGCCCAAACACCAAACACCGAAAGACAGACCGTGAGACGGACAGACAAATAGGCACCGAAATTGCAAGCCAAGAGAATAATTCATTGTCGCCCATTCCCATTCCACGCTGTCCTCAATCTTGGTTCTCGCCTCTCTCTCTCTCTCTTTCTCTTTCTCTCTCTGTGTGTGGATGATAGTTGTCCTCAGAGCAGTAGCTGCTGCTTTCGTAAAAGTTTCAGCAATAAGCCAGACTTAAAGTTGGCTTTAATAGAAAGTAAGTGCTCTATGGGAAGAGCAGAGAGCAGAACTAATCTCTGGGACACGGCAATTCCTTTCAAGTTCATGCAATAATCTCTCAAATCGCTCAATTCCCAAAAGTTATGGCATGGCACCTGTAAAACCCCATCAAACGACACCGAAAAGCGTTGCAGAATCCATCTATCCAAGGAGTTCTTCGACCGACTATCATTTTGGCGAAAGTTTTCATCACTCATTGGACATTGGACGGGAGCGCAGCGGGAGGGACGCGTGGAGCAGCTACTGTTGCACAGGTGCCGTCGATAACTAATTATTTTCACTCATCTTTCAGCACACAGCAAAGCAGCAAAAAAAAAAAAAGCTGTTAAGGTGTCTGCATTTTCGATATTTATGACCCATCATCCCATCCACGAACTCCTCCCCAGAGCCTCCCTCTTGGCCAGGTAGCTGCTACTCGGTACTGTCAGTGTGCCTCGATGCCTGGCTATATATTGATTGATTAGCCTCGACTCGACTCGATTATTGACCAACCAGCCGCTGGCTGCTGCTGGCCTGAGATTTGCATGCCAAAAGCAAAATATGCAGGAAAAGATTCATATGCATCATTAGAAAATATGCTACGGACAGATTGCTGCTGCTGCTTTTGTGTAAGACTTTCTTTCGCATCATTAAAATCAAACAACAACAAATTAGAGACAAGCTCAAAGAACTGTCCACTAACCTGAAGGCCAGAGCCAGAGCCAGAAGACACAACCAAAGTTGCATGTCTTGTGGGTAAATTATTATAACAAAATAAATACATAAGTGGGGGGAGTGGGGGGGCTACTGTAGTAAATAATGCGACTAAGGTGGTACCCTCTACCACAAGGCAAAGCAAAGCAGAAGGTTGTACACGCAAAGAACACTTTCGAAATTAAACAGTAACCATTCAAGATAAAGTTTTAAAGATACTTAGGTGCTATATACTCGAACTGAATGAGAATCACCTGCAGCTTCTGTTTGTTCCATAAATCTACAAGAATACAATACACTCTTCTGCCCTAAAATACAAAAAGGTATTCAAGTTTCTTTCTTGTCCAAAAAATTTCTTCATTTGCGGGTCACTAATTAGACGCGATTTGTGGACTCTTGGGCCTCGGACTCGGCCTCGGGCCATGGACTGACATGCAATACCCTCCCCCCCAAGTATCAGCAGTGGAAGAGACAGCCCCCTAAATGGCCAACATCTGCATAATTATGAGTTGTTGTTTGGATGGGTGGAAGGTAGGAAGGTTGCAAGGTGCTTATGCAGCTCAATGAATTTAATTGAGCAACATTAAGCCCCATAATGGCATGGAGATGGGATGGGAAGGGTCTCTCTCTCTCTCTCTCTCCACTATCTTATCAATGTTGCTTGGGAGAAATGGGAAACAGAAGAAGATCTCCACTCGAATATAATTATTCTTAATATTTATATTTTTACTTGGGTTTCGGGCGTTTGGTGTCTCTTTTTTTTGGGAACTTTTTTCCACCGTTTCTTTACCTGCTGACCCATACAGGAAGCTCTTCAGATTTCACCTGTTGTTTCCAGCTCTCTTTACCTTTACCTTTCTGCTTTGCTTTGTTTTTTTTCTGCTGCTTGTGAAAGTGAAATTTTGTTGGCGGTTTTTCCGCCTTTTTGTGGGTTTGTTTAGGTCTGTGAGATAGTTTAAATGCGATAAGACATTAATCAGTGTAATTAGTGCGGCAATTGCTTATTGATTGTTCGATGATGATGATGATGATGGGATGAATATATCTTTTAGCTTTTTTTATTTTGTATTTTTTTGGCAAATATTCAACGATCAAAAGAGCTTAATGGCATTTTAATGGGAGCACTCTGTGGCCGGGGTGAAAGTTTATCGATTTATTTTTTGGTATTCAAAAGGAGGTAGGAAAATCTAAGCATCCGATGGATAGATAGATAGATATGCAAAAAGGAGAAGAAAAAAAAGAGTGAGGCAAAATCTTTCCTAATGGCGAATCCCGACAATGCAATAAACTGCAACAATAAAGCAATAACAGTAACAATAACAATAGCCATGGCCATGGTCATGGCAATAATTGTAATAGCCACAAAGTGCAATGCAAAGTCATGGCAGAGGCGGAGGCGCTCCACCAGCAGCAGAGGTGCGGCCCCAAAAGGAAAGCCAAACAAAGAAATTTAAGGATATGGCCGAAGCATTAGATACTCTAGAAAATGCCCCAACTGTATGCAGAAAAGATAACGAATCTGTGCAGATTTTTAACCAGAAAAATAGAATAAAAAAAAAAAAAAACAGAAACAGAAAGTGAACTGACATTATTCGAATCAGAAAGTGCTGCTATGCCCCAGTGACATACCCCCAGGATGTAAGTGTATCGCAGATACAAAGATACAAATCATGCATTGCAATGGGAAGTTGTGAATGGGAGAGGAGCGGCCTCTCCTCTGCATTGAAATTGAAAGTAACACACGACTGCTGCAACTTGATGATTTTCTAATTACACAAAAGCCTCCATCCATCTGCGCTCCCCCCCCCCTCTGCCAACTGTGGAGATCTGTTGTGGGGTGACTGAAGTGGAGCCGTGCCTTTGGCCCGATGAAATTTTCCAGAAAGGTGTTAAGTATGCAAATGACGAGGAGCTCAAGTTAACATCTTTCAGATACACAGATGAACAGACGACTGACTCCCTCCCCGAGCGGCAACAGCAACAGCAGAAGTGTTGTAATATTTACAGGGAACCCATAGAGCCCATGTACCATGTGGGCGGGTCAGTGCCTCCTCTTTTTGTCTCTCTCTCTCTCTCTCTGTCTTTCTTTGTCGATGCCCCAAAAGCGAGCGGTAAAAGTCAGCAGCGATTTTGACCTCCCGTTAGAGACTGCGCATCGGCAGCAGATTCGCATCTTTCAGATACTTTTACATGTACTTTCTCTACTTAGAGTTTAGCCAGCCAGCCGACTGGCACTGGGACTGGGACTGCCACTGCCATCGCACAAATTGTGCGCGGCGCGGCAGCAGCTTGCCTTTTTTTTTTTTTTTTTTTGGCCGCGCCTAATCGAAATTTGTGCCCCATCTGGTGGCATAGACTCTGAATATCAGCGACAACGCTTTGATGTTGTAATTAACTTTCATTAGGCAAAAGCTCCGTCTCCAGGAATTGCAAGCCCCCGAAAAACAAAAAACAAAAACTAAAACTAATCACAGCAGAAAGAGCAAACAGACCAAACAAAAAGCAAAAACCAAGTAAAATGTAGAAGAAATCTCTTCAGATTTGGAACTTCCGTAAGCGGTCTTTTTTAGCACACACTAAATTTCACTTTCGCTACAAAAAGCACACAACACACAATATCCAGCGAACAAATGAACGGCAGAGAGCGATGCGATTTAAGTGTGTGCTATATTTAAGTATTTACTTGGCCAACAAAACAAAATGTGAGCTCAACAAAAGAAAAGGCAAATAAACTTTGGCCCGGAATACTGCCTGCTGGTACCCTGGAGAAGCGGTAGCAGGTACGAGGTGTGTGCCGCACGATATGCAAGATGAGATGTGTGAAAATGGAGCCAAAGGGTTGAGCAGAAATTTATAAATATTATTCACTATTGAAAGAACTTTAGGGACAATTTTGTTTTTTATTTCGTTATTTGTCAAACAAATCCTTTGAGTTACTTTAAGGACAGTTGTAGAATTTCAATTCATTCTGGATTCGATAAACAGCCCAGAAATCCAAAAGAAACTCCCTGAATGATTGGAGGAACAATCATAAGTGGGAAACTATTTATATTTATATTCTTTCTAACATTTATAGCAACTTTTCTCATTCCTACAAATAATTCATCTCCCAAAACCTCCTTCCTTTCATCTTCTATCGATTTCACACTCAAAATGGAGGGGTATTCCCTTGGTCGCATCACCAGTCGCATCACACCCTATCTATTGCAATTCCTATTTACTCGTCGTACCTTCTTTTTCCAGGCATTTCTTTTGGTCATGCGAATTTCGTTTTCAAGGCGCGTTGATTGTTTTTCTCCACTGTCGCTGCCACCGCCCCCGCCACCCAACACACAAACACAGAAACACACATACAAATGCAAAACGATTGCCCAAAAAAAGACAAACGATCCATGGGAAAGCCGCAAAAAAGCGATCCAAACATTCAAATGAGATGCGACGCGACGCGACGCGGAGAGACCTCTGAAGTACGATATTTGCCTTGATTCCCATTGCCATTCCCATTCCTATTCCTCCCCCTTTTCCCCGCTCGCTATTGGCAATTTTGTCCAACAAGAAAGAAAGTCCAAAGTCCCGCGGAATCCACACGAGCGCCAGAATAGCCCGCTGAGCTGCCGGCCAGTGGCTCTGGGAGCACTCGTTGGATCCCCACTCGATCCACTTGGTCGTCCGTCGTCCGCCACTTACCACCCGAAGATCGTGTCCGAGTGGCCCGCTGAGTAATTAATGACACGAACCCCTAACTCCACTCCGCTCCACTCTACTCGACTCGACTCGGCTCGACTCCACTGTCTTCTTCGACTATTATATCTTCAAATCCTCTTCTAATTAAATAAACAAAAAGATCGCGAGATGCGAGTGCGAGTGTGCAAAAATTAAGATTTAAAAGAGAAACAGAAGAGCAGAGGAGATGCCCGTACGTTGGATGATACGTTGGAGCCGAGCTTGACTTTCCTTTTCAAGAAGCCACAGCAAAAAAGAGAGACAAGACCTGAAAGGAAAAAGAAACAGAGGAAAAAAGGATGGGATGGGATGGTAATTTTGACTTTCCATTTCGAGAAAAAAAAGCAAGACAACGTTTGATGGCAAAATATTGGTAGATTCAATTTACTTAAGGGAAAATCAGGTTAATTCGAAATGGAAAATTAGGTAGCAAGAACGAACGGATTGTCGATTAATATTTTGACTTCTTTTCGGTCAACTTTCCATTTCAACAGCCAGCCAAAATATGTAGAAAAAACAATCACTTGAGGAAAAACTCAAATTAAATGGAAAAAATTACGATTGACAGCCGCAAAAGAAGATGCGGCGGGCAGAAGGCAGAAAATATAATTTAGGTGCAGCGCAGAGAAAATTCAAGCGCATCGAGCATCATGTGAGGAAAACGAAGAAACGAAGAGGAGTGGAGTGGAGAGGAGAACTCCATCCATGGATGGGGCATAGCTGCTGACAGAAATGATGATGAATACGCGCGTTGGCAGCAGCAGCAGCGGCAGCATCTACCCGTACTCTTGCCCCGCTTGTGGCACGCTCCCCTCTCTCTTCCATCTTTCATCTGATCCGACGACAACAAAGCCGCAGACAACATCAGCAGTTTTAACGGCTGCCAGAGTTGCCAACGCTTCCAAGTTGTTGCGGGTGTTGCTGCTGCTGCTACTCTGCTACTCTGCCCCCCTGCCCCTCGTTGCAGTACCATGATGTCTGTCAGTCATGTGACAGACATGTGAGGAAAAACCTGAAGAGGAAGGGCGGCCCAAAAGGAAAAACTTTTCAAGAAGGAAGGTGGAGAGGCATGGAGGCAGGGACTGGGATGAACTGGAGGCGACTCTGCAGTTTCGAGGCCGCCTTTCAATGGCAGTTAATGAAGCCGCTACGCTGCCTCAAAGCCCCCACCACCCATCCAAAAGAGAAGAAACAATGCAGGCAGAGGCGGGAGTAGGGCCAGTGGCAGAGGCAGCCACCGGCGGCGAGAGCGCGAAAAATGTTTCAATAATTTAATGCAAATGCACAATAACAATTGCTCTGCTTCCCCCTGCACCCCCCACGTTGCACTTGTGGGCCTCATAAATATAACAATTTTTTAAATACATTTTTAATGAACTCATAAAAATCATTAAAAATCAGAGTGGGGCAGGGCAGGGCAGAGCAGGGCATGTCATCAAAATCCTTTGTCTCCCTCTTTGGCGACTGTCTGTGTGTGGTCTGGGGATCTGATTAAATTGCATGGAATGTAGTGGAGTGTGGAGTGGAGTGGGGGGATTGTGAGAGATTGCCAGATGGTAGATGGAGATTGTCGCCCAGCTGACAGTTGCCACATGTTGCAGTTGTCGCTGATAGGATCGCAATTTTGAGTGCAATTACATTTTAAATTTAGAATGAATAGAGAGTTTGAACTGGAGCTTAGATCGGGGGAGCTGCATTAGGAGTATTTATGGTTAAAGTGTAGATAAGGGTTCTATGAGGAGATACACACGAGGGAGTTAAGAATTATCTGGGATAGCAAATAATTTCCCCACTAAACACTAAACCTTTTCCAAGTTCCAATCATTGATATCATTGTGATGTGATGACTATCTTTGAGCTTAACTTTTTGTATAACAATTTCCCCTGTAGCTCATTAATCTCTACCAATAATCCGCTAATAAATGTGAGAAAACAATCGGGGCTGGGATTGTAACCTTTTACCAATTCAGAGATTTATGAGAAGAGTGAGGGAGAAGAAGAATGCGATGGCCATCTCGCTCTGGCTTGGATATTCAAATTAACTTCTGCAAAAATATTTTGGGAAAATGAGATCAAAACATTTCGAGGGCTTCCTTGAAAACAAATGAAAATTGGAAAACCACAAAACCAAAAAAGGAAAGAAGGTCTCAAAGAGCCACAAAAGACACGAGTGAAACAAAGTGAAAGAGAGGGGAGAGACAGCCCTTGAGAAAGAGACAAATGTTGAGGCTTGAGCTACGCAAAAGTGGAAGAGGAATGGGCACTGGGGGCTCTGGGGGCATGGGGAACGGGGTAAGGTAATTAAGAGCGTGGGATGCCATCAACGAGAGCTATGGAAAACCACGGAAAATGTGTCCCCCCAACCCCACCACAGCCAACTCGGGAAAATAGAAAATAAAGAGAAGAAAAAGTAAAATCATGAAATATGATAAACATGCGAAACATTTCTTACAAGCCAATTTCCATCTTCTTTATTTTCCACCATCCAAAAATGAGGTCAGGAAAAACACTTTCATTGAGCATAGAAATACACGAAATATACAGCAGAGCAGATACTGCGGAGCCAGCAGCGGCAGCAGCAGCAGCAGCAGATGCAGAGATACAAAGATACAAAGATACTATTTGGTAGAACTTTCTTTATGAAGCCATTTATTTTGTGGGCATTGTTTGGGCCCAAAGAATGCAACGCACAAAACGCTGAAATATGACATTGGGCATTGGAAATTGTATTAATTAATTTGCATATAAACCAGTTCAAGCAGCAGACGAAAAGAATAGCAATAGATACCGATACAGATACGGATAGTGATACAATATGTGTGTCTATCTTCCAGTCATAAGTTCTCTCTTTTGGGATAAAGAAATGCAAATGCAAACACACACACAAAAGCGTCGAAACGCGACCCCAGACAAAAGGCCAGTCCACAGTTGTTGTCCAGACTCTGTCGGCCCCAAGACCCGATCCGACCCGACCCTGCTCTCCCCCATCAGTAGTGGGTCACAGCGTTTGACACCTTTTTCGAGGCATATTTTCTGGTCCAGAATTTCAGCTGCGGATTAGTTTAGTTTCGCTCTAGAGTCGGGAGCAAGTGGTGACCCAAAAATGATGGCTAAGGAAATGCAAAATGAGGGATTTAACTGGTCTCAATCCATTACGAAGTACTGGAAATCCCTTCAAACCGATTTCCTGCACTTAATCCTGACAGTGAATACCATGGCCATAAAACCAGAGATAACCACATAACATTTTCTACCTCCAGCTACCAAAATTCAAGCTAATGCTTGTACCTAGATGTTGCAGAGTTCATTTAACCCTGTGGGGCTCAAATGAAGGCGCCAAATGGCTACTAAAAGGAGAGGGAGAGAGAGAGAAATACCCAGAACAGGGCTCTGAATTACAGGCTGGGAATGCCGTAAAAATATTACACAAGTACGGCTAGCTGCTAGATATAATAGATATACCACGTATAATGGCTGAGTTTATGGGTAGTAAAGCGTAGAAAAAGAGTCTAAACGGAGTAGAGTCTAAACGGAGCGGAGAATCTCCTCGGATGAGAGCGAACAACTTCATTGCGCCACTGACTGAATGATTAGAGAGAACAGCGACAACAATTTGTTGCAAGTTTATTTCGGTTTCGGGTTGGATCCCACAGCAGCAGCAACAGCAGCAGCAGCAGCAACAGCAGCAGCAGAAGCAGAAGCAACTCCCTCGCCAGTGCATCGGGAGGAAGGTGATAACTTTCAACGGTTTCACGTTTGTAATTGACTTTGGAAGTCGGAGTTGGGGCTGCCTGCCTCAGATGCTGCCGTCCCAAAGGCTGGCTGGCTAGCTGCTGCTTCTGCTGCTGTGGGAAATTAATGAATTAAGCAGAGTCGCAGGCAGGCAGGCAGGCAGCGGCGATGGCGGTGGCGGCAACACACAAAAAATGGAAATAAGTAATGCTCACATTACTTGTGGATGCCAAGTGGCAGGCAGCAGAGACTCGACTCCAACTCCGACTTTAACTCATTTCCACGACACTCAAATGAGCAAAAATTATTGCGGTTAAGTACGCCAACGAAAAGATTTTTCCAACTGAAAGAGACAGCGGCATTTGAGACAGAGGCAAAGGCAACGGAGACGGCAACGGCAGCAACAGCGCCAGCAGTCGAATCGGAAAGTAAGCTGAAGAAAAGTTTTAGCCGCTTGTTAGAAGGAAAAAACAAAACCAGTAAGGAAGCGCACATTTCGGGTGTAGAAGCTATTGATACCCTGCCACAAAGGGTACGTACAACAATGTGCGCCAAAGATAGAATCTGCATTGAGTTTGTGTCTGCTCTGAAAGTAAATTCAAGTGCTTTCTGGTGTCAGAGGTGTCATCATACCCCCTGAATGGATGGTACTACCATCAAGAAAGAGAGAGAGATATATGGGGAGAAAGAGAGCGAATGAGAGGGAATACTCCTCTTCCACTGATACCCCCTGCTGCTGCTGCTGCTGCTGCTGCTGCTGCTGATGCCTTTGTTCCTTTGTCGCGTTGCCGTTCGATGGCAGCAAATCGTGAATTAAATTTAAACGGCAGAAAAATACAAAATAAATAAATGGGACAAGTGAGCGATAGAGCGGTGGCGTACCGCACCCCCTCGGTACTCCTACTTCTACTCCTACTCCTGCTCGCAGTGTGGAAATTATAGGGCCTCCCTCGTAAGCGAACAGATCTTCTTCTTCTTCAGGGTTTCATTTATTTTTGTTTGTCTTGTCATTGATACGATTAGGGGAGGAAGGGGGAGAAAGAAAGAGAGAGAAAGAGAGAATGATGCGACTGGTGAGTACCCTCTGGAAAGGAAACCAAATATATTCAGATAAAGAAATGAAGGACTAGTCAAGAAATTCCCTCTAACTTTTGCACTTGCTAAAAGACTGCCATGAAAATTAATGACTGTAAGGATTATACTTTGATACAAATACCTGTAGATAGTTGCAACAGTTGCACTTCCCCATGCTCCCCATAATAATCCCACCATTGACATCTCCTTTCACCATGAAAGGCAGCGTCTTCTGCCATCTGCCATAACCCATAGCCACTGAAGAGTGGCCTCTGAAGTGAGGCAAGCTACGGAGATGGAAATCCAAGCTCTTCACTCAATAACGATCTCTAGCAGCTGATTGGAGTCCCAGACCCAGGCCCAGAGACAGAGACGCGGGCGACCAAATTGGCACATTAGACAAATTGTAGCCAGGATGGGGATGGGGATGGGGACTGCAGATGGGGAATCATCTGCAAAGAGAAGCGGCGTACATCTCAATAACAGTACGAGTAGGAGTGCGAGTACGAGTGGGAGAGTATTATCCACGACCGCAGAGAGAGTGCAAGGAAAATGCAAGGCGAATGCAAAAGCTGAATGAAAACTCTGGCCAACGGATCATCATAAATCAAACCGCAGCAACAGAGCCGCAAAAGATTCATCAGTCAATCGAGTCAATCGAGAGAGATGCGATCAAATGTCAGGCCCACACCACACCGCACACCACACACCACACACCGCACACCACACACCTCACCTCCCTCTCCGAGCTGCGACTTTGAACCTCATCCTCAGTTCAGTCCACAATTTAAGCCATCATTGACCCATTTTCCAGGCACTCGCACACAAAAGCCAACAGCCAGAAGACATCTCCTCATCCCATTGCCACTTGGGAATACTCTTGGCCGGCCAGCGATGATGACAACAAGATGATGATAATGATGGGGGGGGGATTGGGTATGGGGTATGGGGGATGGGGGATTGGAGGATGATGGGAGGATGATCCCTGGGCCATGTTCTGTAACGTGTTGCCATTTAATTGGCTTCGTGTGAAGTTCCAGCTAACTTTGCCAAATAGAGGCCCAGCAGTATGGTGCCACAAGTCCACTGCTCTGTGCCCCCAGGCCTGGGCTACTACTACACGTATCTGTATCTTCCAACGACTTTGACACTTTGGAACGGCTTGTCCAAGCAACAAAAACAATAACAACAAAAAGATGAAGTAAAGATACTCGTAGCAGAATGGGGAACAGAGCAGGGACAGAAGTCGGCGACTGCGTAACTTTGAAAGTGTCGGCGGCATCATCATCATCTCATACATTGTCTCTTGATACCCTTAATGAGGATCAGAGCAGTAGAATAGATTCGCTTTGAGTACAGGGATACTCTATGGGAGGTCAGAAACTATTAAAAGTGCTAGGAAAGGGTAAGAACTGCCCCTGGAAGTAATCACACCAGGCAAGAGTTCACAGAACTTTGATCAACGCTCCCAAGTCCCATAGATGCTTAAGAATTAAAAGTTAAATCCAATAGAGGCCTCGACTAGAGGAGTCTCTTTGTGAGTGTATTCCCCCTAGTGTCTGCCACATTCATCAGATCTGTTCCCTTCTCTCTGCTACTTCTAAACAATTTCTCCAAGAATTTTTCGTCATGGGCTTTAATTAAATTTTGTCAGCCTTCTTTTTTGTGTGGTGTCATGGCCTGTAGTCCGGATTGCCCTGCTATGCTCTGTTCTGTTCTGTGCTGGCCAGGCCTGTTCGAACGCGGGTCGGCAAGGTGGGGTCTGGGGTTCGGGGGTTCGGGGGTTCGGGGGTCTGTCTGTGCCATTGCCTGACAATGTTGACAATGACTTTGTGTTGTGTTACTGCTACTGTGATGTCACTCACATGACCAAAAAAAAAAACACGATATGTCTGGGGGAGGGATGGAAGAGAAGGTGGGCAGGAGGAGGCACTAAAACCGGCTAACGTTGCATGAGGCATGAGACCACAGACCAGAGCCCACAAAGAGAGAGACAAGCCAAATACATAATTACAAATTCATTTGGCACAATTATGCGGCACAGTTGCAATTGCCACGAGTGCAACGACACACGCAGCAGCAGCAGCCAAGTCAGGAGGCGACACAGATTTAATTGCATTTGGCGCAACGCGTTGCAACAAGTGGCAGAGAGAGAGAGAGAGACCTTGCAGAGACACGCGATTCCCCACAGTCACAGTCGCAGTCGCAGTAGTTCCTGTCCGTACACCAGAGAGATTATTGCTTGGGTTAATGCGAAAAAAGGTGAGGAGTGCGGAGTGTGGAGTGCGGAGAGAGGTTGCCCCAATGCGCAGCATTTGCCACGATTTTAATTTGTTTCCACTGCATCGTAACTCATTCAAAGGGGACGGGACGGGACGGGACGCGTATCGCGATAAATGGAAATGAGCGGCAATTAGTTCGTGGGGGGTGTCCGCTCCAGAGAGCGTCCGCTTCGTGTGTGCGCCTCAGCAATTGTGTGTCTGTGTGTGTGTGTGTGCATCCCTCTTCCGATAGAACATCTGACTGGTTCTTGCCTCCAGCTCCCTCTGTATCTCAGCATCTTCTGGCTTATCTAATGTGCATGCATATGGGGAGGAGTAGAGGAGGAGTATCCAGAGCCAGAGCCAAAGATAGATTCTTGTTTGGCCAGTGCCCGCTTTCACATGGGCAGGCAAAATCGCAGTATCCGCGCGGTATTCATAATCGGGAAATAAGTGAAATAAATATGAGGAGGCCGAACAGGTTGCTTGCCAGCGTACCAGAGAACCAGAGGAACCGCCAAAGAGTTGCACACACATTTTGTTGTAATAGCTTTCATTTGTGGACTCAGCGAATTCACTGGAAGATTAGGAACAGATTTCTCTCAGAGAGCAGAGAGGCAGAGCTGAGTTATGCACTCAGGAATATTCATTGATGATTCTTCAAGAGATCTGCAGATTATCTTTAGAGCTTCACGCATGGAGCAGGTTTTCCCTTGCTTCCCTTCCTTCATTCACTAAATGATTGATTAACTAAAAGATCTCTCAATCAGAGTTAATTTCCATCAATCTGAGGCCCATCAGAATGTATATTGCATTCCATTAAACCACTAAAGTTCTTGGCATCTCTTAGGCCGAACAGTTAGAGGATCATTTAAGCCATTTAGGGAACTGCCTCCCATCTGGCATTTGACCCACAAAACTCCACAGTAACCCAGCAAATGCTCTCCATTGGCCAGAATCTAACTTCTTCACATCCTGAAGAGTCAGAGGAGCCACAGAGCCACCGAAAATTGCCGACTTGAGCATTTCAAAATCAATTTAGCAGACAATGGTAATTACCATTCCCATTTCCATTTCCATTTCCAACCGTCTGACGACTCAACTGCCATGCTCTGCTCTGCTCTGCTTTGCTGTCTTATGGCCACGAAAGAGATTATGCAATGCCATGGCCACTGGACTGAACTGGACTGGTCTGTCGGACATGATTGTTTCAACACCAAACAGCAAACACCAACTGAGATTTCAGACTGCAACTGGAGCTGCCACTACTTACGGCTGGGAGTCAACGAACCCCACCACCCGTATGACAGCTGGGTGCAAAAAATGGCGCAATCCTTAACCGAAAAATAAAAGAAAAAGAAAAACCTTTGGCCATTTCCACACACACACATACGACTGTTACGATATGCAACGGTACCGGGTAGTCAACATAAGCCCAAAGTGGAACATTAAAGAACTTAAAGCCCATTACGAAACCTAGAGAGTAACCAAAAAAGCAAAACAACCAGGAAAGAAATGCTTGCCAAAGAAAAGCCAAATGTTTTAATACCCTTTAATACCCTGATGGATTGTTGCCATAAAAGCTGCAGTACATAGGCATATGTCTATAGGTACTGCTGCAAATATAAAAAAAAAAGCAAAAGCAAGGAATAATTCTTTAAAATACCAATTAAAAGATTATCCAACTGTTGCGGCAAATCACAAATTCAGCATATAGTGTCTCAGATGCCTGCTTGATCATTGCAATACCCTTCTTAAGGTGCAGTGTATTAAATACTTTAGTTTAAGTCGGAGAAGTGCAGAAGAACATTCAAGAGCACCGCCAGGCAGTAGCGGCAATCTGCCACAAGTACGAGTATATTTAATAACATATGAACGCGCACCAGAAGGAGGCACTGGGAGGAGGAGGCTGGGGATCAGCATCAGCATCAGCTGGAGGGGGCGCAGCAACGGCACTTGGAGGATGAGAAGTCGATGCAGGAGCTGCAGCATCTATGGGGGCGCCGCTAATGAGCGCCAAGCGGACACCCCAAGGAGCCTCTGGCACTGCCATTGCCACTGCCGCTGCCGCTGCCCCAACTGGCCATGGACTGGAGCACAGTTGTGTCATAAACAGCTAATAGACGCGTGCAGCGACAACTTGATTAATTGAAACCAAATGGGGCCCAAGTCGGAGCCAGAGACTGAGCCATTGATTGCAGCAAAACAAAAACACTGCGAGAAGAAGCCAAGAAATTTTATACGAAGAATTTGGGTAGCCTGGAAAGGAAGTTCCTCAAAAAGAGAATCAATATTATTGTCTGTCTGTTCTAACATAGGCTTCTGGTTTCTGCATTTCTCAGATACAGATACTCCTTCAGTTAATTCCTTCAGTGTAATCGCTGCGTGCCTGGCCACAATTAGAAACGGTATGGCAGAATCAGCCAGGAACTGGGAACTTGGAACTGGGAGAACGGACTGCCAGCGAAGCAGCATGGATGGATGGATGGCTAGTTGGATGGGTGGATGGAGTCACAGGAAATGCAGAGGCCAGAAAGACAGACAGACGGACAGGCCAGCAAGACAGAGCCTGGGCACAATTAAGCAAATGACAAATGGCATTAAATTGCATGCAAAATGATGGAAATTGCAAATGGCCAAGCGCCAAGCGCCAGTAGAAATGTTGCTGCTTCCCAGATGCTGCCACTGCCACTGCCACAAGACAAGATCACTTTGGTCATGGAACAACCAACAGCTTACACATACAAGAGAGGCAGTTGCAGTGGCAGCCACAACATGCTGCACATTCCAAGCGTTTGTCCGTTGTCCGTTAGAACTTGGTGCAGTTTTAATAAATTTAAATGTGCCCACAGAGACAGAGAGCCAGAGATCCAGAGAGAGAGAGGCAACAATGCCACAATGCTGTATATCGTGGCTGTGGCTGTCATTTAAACGGTCCAAAACAATTGGTAATTGAAGCCCCGACCGAGTCATGTTTGCAGCATCCCATTTGCATTGCTTATCACTGAATTTGTTGGCATTTCTGGGCAGTGCATTAGCCATGGACAAGGGGGAACCCTCGAGACAGCAGCAGCAACTTGGAGGCAGCAGATCCATCTCTTGCACCTACCCCATAGCTGTAGTTGGTTGGGCCTGCGATCAGGCGATCAGCCGATCAGCCGATCAGGCATCATGGCCATTACACTGCGGAATAACAGCTAATAACAGTAATAATTCAAATTAATTTCGCACCATTTGAAATCATTATGTGATAAAGACAGCGATAGCCAGAGCGCACTCTGTAGGCAAGGCGAGGCGAGGCGGGGCGGTGCAACAGTATCAAGATCACTATTAAAATAAAAATGAAGACAAAACTTTGGCAGATAAAAACATTGGCAGGCAGCAAACGAAAGGCAAAGGCCGAACCGAAAGCCAATAAAGTCTCTTCTTGGCCAAAAAGGAAAAAGTTGCACAGGAAAAATTACCGCCAAAGACCAAAAGATCAAACCGGGTGGAAATAAACAACAACAGCAGCAGCAGCAGGGAAAAGGAGAGGAGCAACAGAAGGAGCAGCCATAGAAACAGCGACAAAAAGAAGAAGAAAGAAGCCACAGCTGAAGATACCCTGGAAACTCGCGAATTGCCTTGGCGGCTGCTCCTTGTGCTGCCTGGCAAACAGCTGCTTGAAGTTCTGATACCCTCTGAGAGGGTATTTCCACAAAGAAGATTGCTATTGGCACTTGAGCAGCAGCAGCAGCAACATCGTGCGGCAGCGTCTGCCTCTCACTCCCTCATTTAAGCTCCCTCTAAGACGCCCCCTCTAAGGCTTGGTCTCTCCTTCGCTCCCCTCCATCTCAGCCTTTTCTCTCTTGGGGCAGACAGACAGACAGACAGAGAGAGAGAGAGCCCAGGCTCATGCTAAACAGCAGAAGATGGGAAGCAGCAGGGAAAAAGGGCAAGAGCCAAAGCCAGAGCATTTTCATCGCTCAGTAAAGTTCAAGCGTGGCTGCTGTGTCTGTTGTTTGCTGCTGCTGCTGCAGCCTCTTGTTGCAGTTGCACTTGGATGATCGTCGGTTGGTCGCATATTTTATGGCTAGCAAAGAATGCAGACGCCGCCGCCATTGCGTTGCTGCTGCTGCTGCTGCATATGCATAAAAGATAAGAGACGAGAAGAAAGTTGCATTGCAACCACGCAACAGCAGCAACAGCAACAGCTCACCCACTCACGGCTGTGTCTGTGGCAACATGCGGCAGGAGGAGTTACTACAACTGCTGCGGCATTTATCCCATAATGATTGTGAACGCCTTATGTGTGTCAGAGAGCTCCCCAAACTAAATGCTTCGAAGTCATAGAGACAGAGACAGCCATGCAGATGGAGCCCCCAGAGACGGGTTTTTCCCCCATCGATGCTAATGAAGGAAGCGCCTGAAGCCTTGTCAAGCTTCCCCTCTCTATCTACCTGTCCCTTGGGACTCGTAATAAACGATATTTCTTCTGAGGATCGCTTGAGGCTCTATTTCCTAGGTGTGTGTGTAAGGCATCGGTAATGGGGCTCTAAATAGGGCTAAGGAACCAAACCAAGCCTTTTTCTCACAAATTATACCACATTTGCCGCTGGCAAATTTCCCCCAACCTTGGCGGAAACAGCAGCCAAGAGCAACACTGCAACACAACAGCCACTGCAACATCCACAGCAGCAGAGGCAGCAACAGCAGCAGATGCAGTAGAACAAACATTTCCCGCATCTATCAGGTGCATTGATCTATGGCTATTTTTTTAATTAACGCTCGGTTTTCTTTCATTGCGCGGCTACGTGAAAAATGGGGAAGCTGCCTCTGCCCCACAGCCTCACAGCCTCACAGCTCCAAAACGGAACGGAGCTGAGCTTCACTTTGGCTCTGGGTCTCTGGCTGAGGTTCGTTTTCTTATAACTTATTTGTGATTGTTTTATTGCAGTTCCCAGGCCAACAGACGAGCTCTAGACCAGACTGCAGAAATCTGTACATGTGGAATGAATGCATAAATACTCTCCGAAATGTTGCTATTCAAAATGATAACGAGCTCTGGATGGAAGTACCAGGAAAGTGGGCTTTGAATTTATTCGTTTGTGGTGTATTTGTATCACATTAATAATACTTCAATGTGATTCGTTCGTATATGGAATGGCAGATGGCTAAACCACATTCTATCTGCATTATCACATCGAACTATATTTGCTCTTGAATCTACTACCAATTACTAATAAAAACAATCATGAGGAATGATTATCTAGAGCTGAAAACTTTTTCACTTTAAAATTCTTTCGCCTGTCAAGCCACGACAAACGCCATTCAAGTGCCAGCATACCCCCGTTTCGTTGTATTAGAGTACAATTATGAGAACACCCTGAAATGGAAATGGAAATGAATCTGGAGTTGTGACCAAAGTTCATTAGTGGTTCGGGGCACGTTCTGGGCTATAGATCACATGCCGAAGGAAATGGAGAAAGGTAAAAACTAAAGAAACAGAAAAAGAGACAGAGAGGGGGGGAAGATAGCTATTCCTCTCTATACAATTAAGAAGGCCGCGACAAATTATGTTTAATACGAAAGCATTTAACTAAATTGAACATCAAACAGCCAGAGACCAGAGAGCAGAGACCAGACCAGACCAGACCAGACCAGGGAAAAAGAGGAGAATTTTCATCAGAGATCTGGGGATCCATGCCAGAATGGCGGTTCCGGTGCGAGGTGTTTGAAGCGCGGTCTCTGGTTCTATGGTGTCTGGTTCTACCAGTCTACCAAATCGATGACAGGCTAAACGAGCCTCTGAGTTGACATTGAAGCGAAAGCAGTCGAACAGCAGAGCAGAGCAGCAGAAACCGAAACAGAGAGCCACCAAAGAACCAGGCCAAAACAGAACTGCCTCAGAGGTGTCTTCGGGCCGGGCCGGGCCGGGTTGGGTTGGGCTGAGACGAGTTTCTGTGCGTTTGTGGAATGACTAATTGAATGGGGAATATATACCGTAGATAGCTGAGATCGGTGGGAGATACAGACATATATACAGACATATATACACATGCTCATGCTGGATGGTTATTCTTAGAGGAAGGCGTGTGCCGGGCCGTGCAATTAAAGCCAAACCCCCCCGCCCAGAGACAGGAATCATTTGTCAGGGGAACCTTTGCAGCATTTGATCAAAGTTTAGCAACATCTGCCTGCAGCTTCAGCAACATGCGATGGAAGCTTCAGCAACATTTACTAGAAAGAAAGCGCTCTCCCACTCTCTCTCTGTCACTCTCTTTGGTTGAGAGACTCTCTGCGGATCGGTATGGCGGCGGGATGCAACATGTTGGCTTCAAACCGGTCCGGTCTAAGCCATGAACTTGGTGAAAGAACAACTTGTGGCCATGACCGGGATGTGGTTGGGGGGGTGTGTGGGTCTGGTTGGCCCTGGGAGAAAAGTCTTCTCTTTGCGCGACGACCGACCGACTCCGCAATGCGTTTTCCGCTTTGAAAATTTTTAAAAGACGCTGCAATCCAGCGGCCTGGAACATTTGTAATCCGACATTAGCCGTCTGCGGATCGTGGCCCGAAGACGAGCAGCGACCAATACCGATACCGACACCGACAGACGCATAGAAAAAATATCCCAAAAGCAAAAGCAGCAGCAACAGCAGCAGCAGCATCGCATCGAGCAGAAGATTCACCCATTCCATTCCGTTCCATTCTCCTCCTGATTACTGGATTCGCGATTCGCGTTTTCTTCTTCTACGAGAGAGAGAGAGAGCAGAGCAGAGCAGAGCAGGGCAGTGCAGAGCGTGTTTTTGCCGAGAGAGCTGTCAAAGCGTCACAGTTACAGTTAGTTGACATTAATCCGCCAGAGAAGCGCAGAAGAGATTAACGAGGGGGAGCCAAATACGAGAAATACACGAAAAATACGTGATTCGCGAGTGCAAAACAAAAAACAAACAAAAAACAAAAAAGAAAGAAAGAGAAAATAATATTGAGAACCCACAAAGTGCCGAGTGATTTTCCCCCCAGTGATCCATCCTCATTTTCCCGATCCTCAAAATGGTTCGGAGTAGTGCCACCGCCTGGAGCTGCTCCCTGGCACTGGCACTGTCACTGACACTGGCCCTGGTGGCCCTCGTTGTGGCCACGTCCGCCTCCACCTCCGATTATCCCGGTGTCATCGAGCTGGTGGGCTACAGCAATCGCAGGGCGCGCGCCTACTTCCAGGAGGAGGATCCCAAGCCCCAGGCCAAGCCCAATCCGCCCTCGGCCAAGACTCGGGCGGACATTGAGACGGTGAAGCGGAACATTCGCAAGTACGACCGTCTGCTCGAGCTGGACACCAAGAACCTGCCCGAGCAGCAGAAGGATATGCTGGCCAGGATCGTGGAGCGGGTGGCGCGACTCAAGGAGTCGCTGGACATCGAGGAGCAGCAGTTCAGCCAGCAGCAGGAGGCCACCTCCTCCAGGACCAGCACCAGCAGCAGCAGCAGCACCTCCACGACCCAACGGCAGCAAACGGAAGCCGAAACGGAAACGGAGCAAGAACTGGCGCAGGAGCAGAGCACCCTGCCGCCCACTGGCTCCACGGAAACCGAAACAGACCCCACCCTGCTGCTCGATGAGACGACGCTCCTGGAGCTGCAGCACACGATGAACGAGCAGGCAGCGCTGCAGGCGGCCGTCACGCAGCAGACGACGCTCATGAAGGATCTGCCCACCACCACGGACTTCAGCCAGGAGGCAGGAGCCGGGACGAGCGACCACAACGAAGAGGAGGAGACGGGCGAGACGACCTCAGCGAATCTCACGACGCAGCCAGAGATCAGCCAGGAGACGGAGGAGCAGTCCCAGGAGGAGGAGGAGCAGGCGGCAGCATCCACCACCAGCGACGAGGCCCTCACCGGTGCCACCGATCCCGACGATCAGTTCGTGGCCGCCCGCTCCAACAACAACATTGCAGCCATCACAGCGGCAGATGCGGATCCCAGCAGCAGCAGCACCACCACCACAGCCACGAGTGCGGGCAGCCAGCAGCGCACCCTCACGACGATGGGGAAGCTGAAGCACCGCCAGGCCACCAAGCGACCCTTCGGCCACAAGGTCACGACGGCCCTGAAGCGCGGCGCCCAGCGGCCGAGCAGCAACAGCGCGGCGGCAGCCAATGCGGCGGCTGCATCCAAGCCGCCCAGCGGCAGCACCACCCAGAAGCAGAAGCTCTCCACCAACGCCAGCTACCAGCAGAAGCAGCAGACGAAGCCCCTGCAGAAGGTGACGCCTTCCCTTGGCACATCATCATCCGCCTCCATGCCGTCATCATCCTCTGCCCTGCCCTCGGCCACCACAAATTCAGCTAATTCCGGACTGCCCATCGAGCAGCTGTACACACGCACCCCACAGGCCAACATTCCTCCCCTGGCAGCAGCAGCAGCAGCAGCAGCAGCCTCATCCTCTGCAGCAGCAGCAGCAGGAGCCCCAGGAGCAGCTGCCACCACTTACAGCAGCCAGCAGGATAGCCTCGTCTACGATGGCCATGTGAATGCCTCGGCGCTCATCGACAGCCTCAGCACAAATGCACGCGAGGAGTACTACCAGCAGAAGCTGGGATCAGCGGCCAATAACAAGGACAACAAGGTGAGGATCTCCATAAAGATTTAGACTGTGCAATACTATAACTTTGTAGCTCCTACACTCGTATCTGTAGTACCTTATTGCAATGAACTCTGGGATCTAGATAGAAGATAGGCACAAAAATCGAATCCAATAAACTTAGCTGGGGATCCTTACAGGAGACAGACTACAGATCGCAGACGGAAATAAGTTTACCGATCATTAAGCCCCAAGGATCTTTTGTGGGCGAAACAATTCCCACAGGAACCCTCTCAGATATCTTCACTTCTCTGCAGAGAGAACGTTGAGATCCCTAGAGATCTGTTTGCATCTCTCCTGTCAGCAGCTTAATTAGCGATTGACCACAAAAGTTTGAAAGTGGAAAGGGGAAATGGGAAATGGGGAAATGCTAAAAGAAAAAGGGGAAAGGAAAAGGTAAAGGTAAAAGGCAAAGGCCTGTCAATGTATCCTCCAGATACATACAATATATCGCAAGACAATGGGCCAGGAGACCCAGAGACAGAGACAGAGACATCCTACAGCAAAAAACACACAGCCAAAAAAAAAAGAACAGCAAAAACAACAACCGTTTCGAACAGACGTAACAACACACAAAAAACACAAGTAGAACCTCGGGTAAGACCCCGTCGAATGTCAAATGCAGAATTATTGGAACAACTTGACTCTCAAACTATCGCCAGCCACAAGAGGCAGGCAGGCAGGCAGCCAGCAAGCGATGACAACGACAATGACAACAGCAAACATCGGTGGCAGGAGGCAGAAGGCAGAAGGCAGCAGGCAGTTGCTGCTGCTGCTGCAACAAAAAGTTTAGAGTTACAGAGGGAGCAACCATCATAGGACCAACCAGAGCAGAGTGGAGCGAAGCATAGCCATTGGCTGTCTCTTGGCTGACTTGGATAGTTGGCCAAAAGCCGGCCACTTGTTATAAATGGAGCGCCTCCAGGCATTGGCTTTCCATTGCAAATCGATTGTCATAAGGCTGGGAGAAAGATCCCAGATCCGAGCATCCAGCTCGCAGCTCCCAGCTCTAGGGAGTCGCATCTGAAACGGAGACGGAGACGGAGACTGAGACTTTCAGTACCATAATATTGGAGTAGCATTGTTGAGTGGGTCAGTGTTTGGTTGTTGGTTGGTTGTTTGGTTTAGGCATCGTTTTGTTTCTTCTCTCTGCAGGGGAATGAGTGGGGGGAACCAGCATTCATCGTTGACATGGACAAGGGAGAGAACTGGTCAAGCCTTATTAGATGCAGCAGCCGCAGCAGCAGCAAGGAGAGACTGCAGCCAGAGCTAGAGGCACAGACTGAAGATGGAGGGCATCTCAGATGGGGGCTTGGGAATCACCATTGATTTGGGCAGGCATCGTCAGGCATCGGACATTGGAATGCCTGTGCAATTTGTTGCCACTACTGACCTATAAATTTTGATGTGCACCTAACTATGATGATTGGTGGCAGCTACAAGTTTCGCGATTCGGGGCGTGCGGCGGGGGGCGTGAGGAACAGATAACCAGCTGCGACGACTCCCCGTCTGAGTGGGGGCTCTGACTCTGACTCTCCGGCCACAACGACATAATTTATGGCCACATGCGCCACATCGACGACGACGACACACATAGCCATCAACCAATTGGCCATCCAATATCCAATCCAATCGACATCAGCAGGTTGAGCAACTCACTCAACAGAGAGAGAGAGAGAGAGGAGCCACAGAGGAACAGGTTGCACGTTGCAGTGTTCTAAGTAGATTCTTCCAAGACTCACCTGAAATGAGAAAGAGAATTAAACTAAATTAATAAATGCTTTACTCTCCTCTGCAATGGGTGAGCTATCTCCACTATCTCTTCCTCTCTGCTCTCTTTGGTCTCGTCTCTCTAGTTTGTTCCTAATTAAAATTGCAGTCACATATCCGCACCTAAATGGGTTGCAAGGCCCCGCCGAGACGACAACTCTAATAAAGTCTTTAATTGTTATTTTGTTTGCTTCATCGATCGATCGCATCGAGCTAGAGCTCTATTCAGAGATTAATCGGAGAGCATTTTGTGCGGTTAGCATCGTTTGATGCCGTTTCCATCAAACGGAACGCTGTGAATGCTGGAGCTCCCCGCCCCCCGATTATGGTTTGTCACTGGGGAATTTCTGGCATTCAAGAAGGAATTAGGATTAGGCTTTAGCTTTAGGCCTTAAAGAGAAAGTTAAATCTTTGGGCCTTTCGCTGCTCCTCGTTCCCACGAGGTGAGTGCCAATTGTGATTCTCCCTCGCTCTCTCTCTGGAGTAACGAGAGCCTTTCCAAGCGCTTCTCATGAATGTAAGCTAAGGATTACACATGGAGAATTTAAGATTACATATCCCTCCGCCACTCATCTCCCAATACATATCTCCCATGGCACCTGCCAGGGCCATCTTTTAACCTTCGGAGAGTCTTACATAAAGTACGACCAATCATTAATTACTACAATTCAATGCTCGAGCACTGGGGCATGTTAATGGTCTTTCAAAGGCCATCAAATCAAATCAAATCAAAGCAAATCAATGAATGGGCTGCAGCAAGCAGCTTACAATCCAAAGTTTATGATCTACCCATCGTGAGGCAGCTGAGGCAGCAACAGAATCAGAAGCTGAAGCTGACGTTGAGGCACAAGTAAAAGAATGCCCCAATGATGATGACGTTGATCAGCGGAGCGTCTCCGCTCTACGGGGCTGGGTCTTGATTGTTCGGGGGCTGTCGGTTACCGCTAGAAATATCATAAATTAACGATTAAGCTCAGATTTGTTTTACGGTTACGAAACGGACAGGACAGGGCAGGGCAGGGGGGCTTGGGGAATCTCCATCTCTCTGCGCCTTGGTTTTATTTCTGTTCGAACTGTGAGACCGAACGAAGTGTAATTAACACATTGTTAAATAGATTTCTGCTTTTATCTACCTCGGTGTCGGGGTGTCGGGGTGTCCAGTGTCTTCTTCTTTTTTTTTCTTTTTTTTTTTTTTGGCAACAATCGAAAGATGAGATGAAAGCATAATTGTTACATTGCCAAACAAAGGAATTGGGTGCTGCGCGTCGCTAATTTGCATACAAATAATGATACTAGTAGGAGAAAAGCAAACCGAACAAAATAGAAAGAAAAGAAGAGAACTTTCGCTGCCTGTTTAATTTGCACGCTTTCTTCTCTAAGACCAAGCCTAAAGAACAGCAGCAGAAGAATTGGCATTAGAAAAGGAGGCTAAATGCTCGTTACCGAAAATTCCATTTTGTTTGGATTTATTTATATGGAAATGGCATCGTTTATAGAGGTCAAACTGCCGTTATGGCCAGGGTCATGTCCGATATCTGTCTCGCATCGCATGAGTTGCAAATACCTCTCTCTCTCTCTCTCTCGCTCTCTGTCTTTCTGTTTATCTTTGAGGATGATGCAACCAACATGGGTAAGACTTTTTCACGCTCTCAACTCATCTAATTAGTGGATGGAGCCCGGAGGCTCGCTCTTCTCTTGGCATGAGCCAAAGCCACTCCCCGAACGCCAGACCGCCACTCATAATAATTAATTATAGCCTTCTGCATGTGCCTGCTGCCTGCCATACGAGTATACGATGCAGGAAGAAATCAACTCGAATTTAACTGCAGCCTCATACTGTGGGCTGTGGGCTGTGGGCTGGGTTGGGTTGGGTCTTTGTCTCTTCATGCTCTGTCTCTGGGATGCGCTGGTAGGAAGCCATCCATCTAATGAGGTTATAAAATACGACAAAAAAAAAAAAGAAAGAAGGAGATGCAGATACAGATACAGAAGCTACCCAGAGGGACACTCTTCAAGTAATATCTGAGTATGATTCCAGCAATCCACGAGCAAAAGAGCGTGCCCTAACGCTGATTCTAGAGCACCTTCTTTAGGCTAAAATTACCTCAAATTACAGACAGAAATTCACTTAACTTAAACATTCTCAATCAGAATCGTTTAGTCAGTTAGTTAGCTGGGAAATCAACGACAGAAAGACAGACAGAAAGACAGACCGACAGACCCTTGCTGCTTTTTTGTGCTGAATTCCACCCACAATTCAAACACTTTCAAACGGAACCAAACTTTCGTTGCTGCCACACACACAAACTTTGACTCTTGCCTCGTGCCTCGTGCCCCGTGCCTGTTGTCGTTCCAGCAATGACACCCGACAATTTCACAAGTCATAGAGCATATAATCATAGACTGGCAACAGAAAACAACAGAGAGAAAAAAAAGTGAATTGCAGTTAATGTGATTTTTCCAGAAATCATAATGAAAAGAGAAACGAAACGAAACGAAACGAAAGCCGGGAGGCGGTGCAAAATCAAAGACAAAGACAAAGACAGAAAGGGGGGGCAACCCTCCTTCCTTCTACAGACCGCGCATGGAAAAAAGAGTGTGAAATGTTGCTTAAACCGACAGATAGATATTGGCAGCTGCCACCAGAATTTCCATATTTTATACACAGCCGGAGCAGGAGGTTGAAGGAAGAAGCAAGGAGGAAGGAGGCGCGACTGGTGACTGGTTGGTCGGCAATTGTTGGCCGCCGTTTGATTGACATGGAAAAGTGCACTTATCGCGAGGTGCCTCTGTATGTGGTGTGTCTGTGTGGGCTGCAGATCAAAGAAGCAACAAAAAGATGGCAGGGAAATGAAGCAGACGGCAAGCCATGCAGCAGAAGCAGCAGCAGCAGCAGCATGCAACATGTGGCGTCAAGTGGGGACTTCTGTGTGTGTCTCTCCAATTGAAAGCTGATGGAATGGCAGCCAAAAGTGGTAGAAAGATGCTGCCAGAAATATACTCACAAAACCTGAACAAAAACTCCATGGAAAGTGAAAGATTTTGAATACCTCCAAAAGAGGAAGATCCTTAATTCTATTCCAGCATACAGCACTGCCACATGTGCCCATCTCCTCACACACCAGAAGCAGCATCCATTACATAAGAAAAAGCCAAAGACAGAGAGGTACTGAGAGAGAGAGAGTGGGGGAGGGGGAGGGGAGTTCGAGTATGGGTTAAATATTTACCGCTTTGTTTTATCAATTGCTTGTTAACACAGACACAATGGCCCCTTGATTGAAGCTGACCGTTAGAGCTGCTTAGCTGCTTAGCTGATGTTAGGAGTAGACATTAGAAGCAGCGGCCCAAAGTTATGCTAATTTCGGGGAAAAAGGCCAAGAAAAACCACTAGACCAGGCGAAAGATGATGATGATGATGATGATTCCAGGGAAAACTGGTAGCAAAGCGGAAACTGCCATCGAATGCAAATGAAAGCAATGAAGCAGAAAGCTTCAACACGGCGAAAGAAAGACAGAGAGAGAGAGAGAGAAAGGGTATATAAAGGGGGGTATACATATATATGATTAGGGAAAATCGAACAATGCCTCTGCCAGCGCCAGCCAAAAAGAGACATGGAGAAGAAAGCCGAGACGCCGCCAAAACTTGAGAGCTTTCTAACTGGGTTTTTATTTTGGGAAAGGGTTCCCGTTCCCGTTCCCGTTTCTCGCCTCCCCAATGTCCACGTCTGTCTCTCTTTATTTCTGCAGATGATTTATTAAAACTTTTACTAGCAATTAATCGCCGCCTCGGCGGGGGCGGGCCATGGGCCAGGGGGGGGATCTCACCCACTAATAACTGTAATTTATTTACCAGCGAAGAGCGCAAAATTATATAGCTTTGTGATAGAAAAAAGAATCCCAGAAATGCCAAAATGAAAAGTGAAATCCGGCAAAGGGTCGGGCGGCATCCGCCAAAACAAAGCCCATAAAAAAACACTGAACAAAAGAGGTTTGAAAAAAAGAGATAAAAAGCAAAAGCAAAAGTAGAAATAGAAACAGAAACAGCAACAGAAAGAGAGGGACAGCAGCAGAGGGGTAGGAGGAAAAGCCCCATTTCAATTAACCCAAGAACCAAGAATAGATAGAGGAGCGCCTCTTTGGGCAGCAGAGAGGCATCAGCAGAGGCACATACATACAAATATATGTATATATATATATTTATATGGCATCTGGTAGATGGTCAGCGACTGACTGCCCACTGTGCCCATTCCATAATTTATCGGACGATGGGCAATTTATGGCAATGACGCGGCCAACAAGAATACCCGTCCCGTACTCGTACTCTTAGCCTGAATTGGCCATTTGGCCATTTGGCCATTTGGCCAAGGCATTTATCTCGCCGCATGCTATTCAATTACAGAAGGAAAGACAACTTCAAGATCTGCTGCACAGATGATCAGCATCGGCAACTGAGGCAGGAAGATGGCCACAGCAACTGATGAAGGAGTTGCAACAAAAGTTGGCTAATAACTGAAGAAACTTGCAAAATTAAAGGATTTTCGAAAAGGAATATAAACCAAAAGATCGGGAAAATATCTGTAGAAGAATAGCAGAAGATTCAGCGATCAGATGATAAATTGAATCGGAGTTAAGCAAGCAATCAGAGAAGGGCACTGCTACCACAGATCAGTAAGGATGCATTAAGGATAATCCAAAAATAGCCCCAGAAAACACTCTCAAATATACAGATCATTTATAAAGCGAAAGATCAAGACGTTGGCTTGCTGGATCGATCGATCTGTCTGTCCGTCTGTCTGCCTGTCTGAAGATCGTGCAGCTACAAGACATTGATATACTAATGAGAAGTGCTCCGCTGTCTGCTGTCCGCTGTCTGCCATCCAAAGGGCACTTTCCATTGAACGTTTTTGGGCCATAAAAACCCAAAGCCAGAGCAGAAAAAGACAGAGAGAGAGAGAGAGTGAGAGTGTAAATAATCATTAGTCCGACTGCCAAAAACAAACTACATCAAGTTCAAGCTAAACAAACCTGACACCTCGTCGAGTCAAATGTGTAGGACCCTGTCGCTGTCCCTGTCCCTGTCGCTGTCTCCCTGCCTGCCCCATGCCCCTCTGCAGCCAGCACCCACAACGACGACTCACGACCAAATTAAGATCTCACAGCATTTGGCAAACTAATTGCGAATGTCTCTACTACACAACTGGAGCTGGAGCTGGGGCTGCATGGCAGTGGAACAACTGCAGCTATTTGCATTACAGAGACCCAAACGACCTATGAGATACTTGCAACATCTTTCATTCTTCATTCGTGTCTTTTGGGGCCCCCGCCACCGCACCCGCCCCCGCACAAAACTCCAAACTCCCCATCGAAACTGTATCTGTATCTGTGGCTCTTTGTCTTTCGGTGTGTTTTTTCGGCTTCGGCTTCGACTTGGAGTTGGACTTGAAGTTCGACTGAGGATCTGTGGCTCTGTGGCTTTGGCTTTCTTCTCTCTGCGTCTCTCTCTCTCTCTCTATCGGGTTACTTTCTGCTGCTTTGGCTTTCTAGGTCGTGTAATTGTACGTACTGGTAGATCCGCAGAGCCAGGCAGAAACCAATTGCATTTAAATCACATTTTTCTTTATTTTTTGTTTGCCATTTTGATGGCTAATTCAATTGGTGCATTGCCTGCTGCCTGCCTGCTGCCTGCTTGCTCTAACATTAAATTGATAAATAATTTATAAGAGTGGATGGATCCATACCCATACCCATCGCATCGCATCCCATGGCATTTATGGTCTATAAATTTAATACCCAAAATGCAATTTCCCAAAAACAAATGAAAATAATAATCGCAGGCCAGCAGAATGATATCCAACTCAATTTGTGGCTGGTTTTGTTCTCATTTCGATGCGAGAGAGATGTTCTGTTGGATGATCTGATTAAATGTTGACTGATTAATGGAAGCTTAATGGGAGCATGGTTAAATTTGAGTGGATCAGAGGAATAAAAGGCAAGAGATTTCTCCTCCTCGGATAGGAGAATTTTTCGTCTCTAGCCTATGGGTTTTAAGCGCCCGCCATTAAGTACAAATTTTATAACATAACTCTGGCCATAAAGCAGAAGGAAGCAGAAGGAAGTCAGCAAATTATGCACCCCGCCCAGGTCCAGGTTCCAGGTCTAGCTCCAGACAGGCGGTACGAATAGTTGAGGAAGGTATAACTTTTGCGCATTTCAAGTTGGGAGGACAAGAAATTACAATTTATAAGCAAAACAAAAAAAAACAGAAAAAACTAAAGAGAACAGAAAAAAAGCATAAATAAATGCAGAAGGGAACAGAACAGAAGTTGCAGCAGCATCGGTGGTTCCTGGTTCCTGGTTTCCCAAAAAAATTAGCAATTTAAATGCCCTACAAAATGCCACCCAGTGGCCAGTGACCGACCGGACAGAGAGGCAGAGCAGGGCAGGACAGGGCAAGACAGGGCACATCTGTGTGGCGGCCCCCCACAACAAACATGTGGAGAATGGAGTCTACATTGGTGTCAATGGTGGTTCCAGTTTTAGCAGATGGCCCGCCCCCAGAGCACTTTCTTTTGGATTAGACATAAATTTTATGACTCTAACGCCTCTACATCTGTAGAGGCCGAATGCCGAAAGTGGAGTAAAAGTTGTTTCACATCCACCAAAGAAACAAACCGAAAACATAAAGCAAAAGCATCTGCTGCAGCATCGAGTGATGAAAAAAAAGAAAGAAGAGCTGTAAACGGCTTCAGCATTGAAGCATTTGCCATTCAAAATACTCACTCGAACAATTTTCAGCATTACTATATATTCGAATTTCGAATTTCGAATCGTTGATTGCATTCACCTGTCGTGAGCGAGTGCGAGCGAGTGCCAGCGAGTGTCTGTGGCTGTGTCTGGTCTTTGACTGATCGAGCGAGAGGAGTCTACGCTGTGAAGTGTGTGTGTGTGTGTGTGTGGGGGTAAAATGCGGGTTGCATGTTGCATGTTCAAGTAGGAAAAGTCTTCTCTCTCTCTGTCTCTCTCTTGCCTGGAGCTTCAATCGATAGGCATCTTTCCCTGTCTTTAATTGCAGCGACCTTCGGGTCAATGTTGCCCCTCGACCGCAAATCGAGTTTTGATTTCTGTTGAATTTATGGCTCATCGCCAAATTACTTGATTATTTTCTTCTTTGTTTTGGGTTTTTTCATGGCCTTTGTTTTCTTTAGAAAGTGCAATTAATTTATAGATCTGCGGATGGCTCTGCGATGGCCATTAAGATGGATGGAAGTGGGCCATTCAGCAGCAGGAATTCGCGTTTAAAGAGAATAGATATCCATGTGCTTAAAGAGCAAAGGAGGATAACGAATACATGAAGATATATCTGAGGAGTAATCAGAAGCAGAAGCAGAAACTATCCCCGATCTCGTACCCAAAGTCAGTTCCCTTCAGCGCTTTAATCGAATCTTCCCATCAGTCATCAATCATCAAACATCATCACTTTCAATCAAAAGCCAACAGCTAACCTTCATCCTCCATTCAAATCAAAGGCAGACTTTTCCCAGCCACAAATTCAATCAAATTCATTTTCATTTTTATTTCTTTTGTGCTCGAATCATGGGGAATGAGAATGGAAATGCATTTGACGCCATCAACCCCACTTACCGGGAAAACGGGACGGACAGTGCGGTCGAGCGGGGCGGGGGGAGGGGGTCAGCCTTCGACTTGGACTTGCAGCTTTTGTAGGCCATGCGCTGCGCTGCTGCACTTCTGTTGCACGTTACACTCCTCCACTGACACACTGACATCTGATTGCAGCTGCCTGCTGCTTGCTGCTGCTTGCTGCTGCTGACAACTTGACACAATTTTTAATAAGAGACGGCGACCGACAGCAAGCCGACCAAAGTGTCAATTTCCCTGGCAATGGAAAACCATGACTCCGATCAGAGACATCAGAGCATATCGATGGTTAAGACTCATTTTGGGGGCAGACCCGCAGACAGACTGCCAGTTTGCATTTGAAAGGCAAAAAAGCCTTTGCTGACGGATATTACGAGTGCTTTAAAATGGATAAATATTTGAATGGCTCGTACTACTCGTACTACTCCTCCGCCAACTGCAGATACTCAGCCCCTACAGTGGCAGTCTGGTCTGTGTGTTTGCCTGGTCATTTGTCAGATATTTCAATGGGGCAAGCAAACACTTGTGGGTTGTGCTGGGTCGCATGCAAAACTTGTTGATACTTCTGTGCCAGAAAAACAGAAGTCCACACAGAAGGAGAAGGTGGGAGGTGGGAGGTGGGATGTGGGAGGTGGACGGCAGGCAGCTCAATTATGTGCGAAGATTCCATCGAAATCATTAAAATAACAAATTGGGCACGAGAAAAAAACATGGACACAAAAGCCACAAAACTCCTTTTTGGCCACAAAACAAAATTGAGTTGAAGTTGCAGCCAGTCGCGGATGAAGGCGATTGGAGTGGAGTGTAGAAGGAGTAGAAGGAGTAGAAGGAGTAGCAGGAGCAGGAGGAGGAGGAGGTGGCGGTGGAGTACGAGTTGGAGGTGGCTTTGGGTTTGGGCTAAGTGGCATGGAAAACCACAGAAAGCAAAATGGTGCAAAAAGGGTACAAAACACAGACGGGGGACATGCTTCAATTATGGACAGAAACAGCGTGAGAGGAGGGGCAGCAAAGAAGGAGTGGAATGCCCAGAGAGAGAGAGAGAGAGACAGGGGGAGACAGGGAGAGACAGAGAGAGAGTATTGCTTTCTATCCACCAACCATCCATCCGTCCCTATCATCATGAAGTCATCGAAGTTTATCATCATCATCATCATCGTCTATTCATTTTACACAGCAAAGGCCACAAAAGTCTGGTTGAAAATGGCTGAAAAGCAAGAGTTTCTTTATGGGCTAAAAGCGTGTACAGGGGGCGTGGCATTTGAAATGGAAATTTATGCCACAAGATACGAGTCGAGTACAACATTTAGCCACAATATATGTGTCATTTGTGGCACTGCCTTAGCCTCTGCATCAGCCTTAGCCTCTCCCGAGATAGATGCTGCTGCACCGACAACACTAATTGAGTTCAAAGATCGCACATGGAAAAGTGGAAAATTCCGGCGAACTTTGCTCAGGTTTTTATTAATCATCTTCGAGAGAGAGAAGGAGGAGGAGTAGGAGGATGGCAGGGCAGGGCAGGGCAGAGCACAGTGGATGGGATTCCCATGCTGGTTCCCATGCACCCATAACACGACCGCATCTTCAATCAACGTCAAAACAGAGAAATACTCGCTCAGAGCATAGCAGAGCACAGAGGAGTCGAGTCCTGGCCTGGCCAGGCTGCCTGCGGACCCCAGAAGGCCGCGAAAATTAATGAGCAAATCTCTCGCCCTAGACATTTTTTACATAGGAGTACGACAAACGGATGGATGGACGGCCACATCGGGTTTGAGTCGCATATATGGGGAGGCATAGGCATCCAGGCATCCAGGCAGGCGACAGGCATTATTGTGGCATGGGGCAGGCGCAACAAAGTAGTCCGGGCTGCAGCCCAAAGCATCCCAAAATGGTTGGCGGGCATTGGACATATGGATGATGGCACTGCAATTGATTGTGACAGGTTTATGCGCAGCGAATTGTCATCAAAATTAGAGGAGGAAGGGGGAAAAAGAAAATTTGGAGTGGGAATGGGAATGGTAAGGGGAATAGAATAATCGAAGATTAATCGTAGAGCAGATATATTTTTCAAGAAAGATGCCTAAAAAATGCTGAAATTAACATGAAGATAATTGAAAAAACTCTGAAGTTCAGTTTTTGGCATTAAACAAAACTCAAAATTAGCACAAAATCATAAAAGAAGTGAATAATGAGCTGCAATGAAAGGAACACTCGTGAATGAACCTTTTGAACCCAGTTTAGCCTGCCCATAAAACCAATACACGAAATACAGCAACGCATAAACCTAAATTTGCTGAGACCCTCTCTCCCAGATGCGCCGGCATCCTCTAACAACGGGCAGAGTCTCTGTGACTGGGATTGGGACTGGGACTGATGTTAGCCTGGCCCACAGAGAGCAGCCAGAGCAGCCAGCAGTTGTTGGGTAATTTGATAGGCGACAACTAGCCAGGCAGTCAAGCAGCCAAGCAGCCAGGCAGCCAAGTCAAGCAACGGACCTGCGGTGGAAATCTAGCTGGAAAACAAGCAGGAAAAAAGTATCGCAGCCAGCGACGTGTGCGTATCTTTTACAGCGCAACAAGCAAGTGCAACTAATAAATTAATGTGCCTGGCAGGCAGGCCAGGCAGGCAGGCAGGCAAAACCAGAGGACAGAAGAGTGTACAGGAAAGTGGGAAGAGTGTACTGGTGGTGGTGGTGGCAACAACTACTCATAGCTGAGGCTGTCACCTGGGCAGCAAAATGAAAGCTACAAGCGGGCACAAGCGACTGCAGCAGCGTCTGTTGCTGCAACTGCGGATCATAGCGTGCTAAATTTGCCATCCAGTTGGCATGTCAATGAGAGAGAGAGATACAAGCCCCTCCACTCGGGGAAGCATCTCAGAGGTAGTCTCCGTCCGTCTGTCTATCTGTCTGTGGAATGCACTGCGTTTGCATACAAGATGAGCGGTATTCAGATTCAGATTCAGTCTGCAGCAGCAAAGAGTGTGAAGATCGAGAGACTGAAGACGGAGGAGGCTGCTGCTGATGCTGATGCTGCTGCTGACCTGCATAACGGTGCCGCAACGAACCGACGACCACAGAATGAGAATGAGACTCTAGCTCCGATCCGCTCGATCTGCCTCTCTTTATCATTATCTATAATAACAGAGAAGAGAGAGAAGACCCAGCCAGACCGAGACCAACAGATGACCGCAACGGGAGAGTCGAATGGGGATCCAAGTGAAGGGTGTAGAGTGGAGTGCAGAGTGGAGAGTCAAGAGTGGAGCCGCATACAGCTTTCATAATGCTGTCCATTTTGATTATCATTCACTTAATTATGATTGATAGCTGTAAATGCTGAGCCATGAGCATCAGCCATGTATCTAATAGATACATTCTACCCAGTGGCCGGCCAATGGAGGATTGCCTTTACTGTTAAGCGAACATGAACGTATCTATCTACTTATCAATCTTGCTCCTCTCAATCGGTGTTTTTACTGTATCTGTATGCAAATCCGCAAGCATCTGCAATTGTCGCAAATGCCAACTGCAATACGGATGATCCTCCAGCCTCCCCATCTTTGATGGACAGCTCTTTTTTCCCCTCCCTCTTTTAAGTCTCTGGAATAGTTATGCCTCTGGCATTTAGCTGCACAAACAGCAAAAAGATACAAAGATAGATAGATAGATAGATGATTGGTTGGAATGGACATAGGGATAGGTATTTGCTTTATATTGCCGACTTGCTGTTTTTGCTGCTCGTCTGCCAAAGACGAAGCATTAATGATGGACACATCTCTCTCTCTCTCTGATGTGGCAGCCAGCACACATTTATAAGAACATTGAGAGATCCATGATGAGGCTCCGTTGTAATCCAATAATACTTTAGAGCAATGATTAAAAAACTTCAGCGATAAAAGAAGATCCATCAAGGGACCGTAAATAAGTTCCTGGGGAATCCACTGATGTTTGGGAACAATAAAAAAAAAACTTCTGGCAGAATAAATGCATATTCATCGAAGGAAAGTAGAGGAAGTTCCTTTGGAAAGATATATAGATAAATCTGTACCAATCTTTACCATCAATATCTATTAACTCTCTGAGGAAAAAGATTTTCTTATGCTTCACATCCACAGAAAAGGGAGTTTCCCCTCTGAAATTACCAAGAAAAATATCCCCCCCTTCAAAGAAAAAACCATGTACTTTGAAGCCCATTGAAATGCCGATCAAAGCTTGTGCAACATGTGGCAACATCCAACTAATGTAGACATTAGCCAGCCCTTTGCATCTCTCTCCCCGTTTATCAAAGAATCACTGCAGCAGCAGCAGAAGCAGCAGCAACAGGCTGCCCTTTCCAAGCGGAAGCTTATAATTAACACAGAAAAAATACAGGCGGACGGACAGAAAGACAGATAGACGGAGGTAAAACCAGTGCACAGATAGGCAGAGAAAAATGTAAAATGTAAAGTGGAAAATGGGAAATGCAAAGCGCGTAATGTCGGCATCTTTATCTCTCGCCTCTTTTTCTCGTACCGCTTCTGCCGCTGCTGCTGCTCCAAAGGAAAAGCCATGCGAAAGAAAAAGATTGTCAGAGATGCAAAACAAAAGCCGAAACGTAACCGCAGGGCCCGCTCTGCCAGCAGCAGCAGGAGGAGCAGTTAGCAGGCAGCAGTGAGGAGGCGGGGTCTTTGGCGCTGAATGAGATGTGCAATGTGCGCTACTTTGATAAAAAAAAGCAAAAACAAAAAAAACATAGGAAAATGGCAAGGAAAAGTACAAAGAAGAAAACTGCGAAAGAAAGTCCAATAAAGAAAGTGTTTGGCCCCAAGGCCCCAAAAAGCATAGGCCCCAGAAAACTGCATATTATATTAGAGACAAAAGACAAAGACGACAAACATTTCTGCTCGGCTCTGCGCTGCTCTGCTTCTCTCTTCTCTGCACTGGTCTATGTAGTAATTAGGCTGACGATGGAATTATTTGCAGTCTCTTTTTATTTAATTTGAAGTATCTCTAGAGAACCCCTCAATCCCCAGCTCAGTCCCCGATTCCCCTCGAAAGTTAATGGCTTATTTAAATGTAAATGGTAACCGTCTCTCGGGGGGGCTCTCTGGCTGTGGCTCCCCAGCAGCAAAACCATTCAAATTCAAATTAAAGTGAGAATTTACTATTTACTATTTTTGCCATTTTGTTTGAAATGTTTAGGCCATTATTTTGACACAACCAAATACTAATTTCGCTTTCTTTACATTTCTTTCTGCCTTTCTTTGCAGGTAAGCTGCCCTCTACTCAATCACACAATGACCACAGACCCGGCCCGGTCCCCCTGCCCCACTCACAACATTTGCGGTACGTGAGTGGCAGACACAAAGACGGGGGCCTAAATCTTTGTGGGGGGAACGTAAGCTGCCGGAGGCAGTGCCTTGACCATAGTTTATTATGCGTGTATTAGCGGTAAAAAGCCACAAACGAAAAAACCAACAGAAACGAAATCCAAACATTTTTTTGACCGTTTCTGTTGGAGGTAAATGACCAGAGCCAGAGCCAGAGCCCCAGACTGAAGAATCCACAACCCAGAACCATCATCACTCGGTTATGCATACCCCCCCACATCCATGCTGCCCCTTGCACCTTTACTGCTGTTCTCTTTATTTGTTCAACAAATAGTTACAGCGGTTGAGCTGGGGTGAGGCATTATTTATTTTACATGTTAAGGGCGACAGAACATGGAAGAAAGTGATGGCTAATCAAGGGCTTTCGGTTATGGAAAGTGATTTTTGTCAAAGAAAATTTACATGGAAATGAACAGGTGATTGAGCGGGAAGGAATTATTGAAGGAAATACGGTTTTTATTTCAAATTAAAGATGATTTAATAGAGCTAAAACCCTTTTGAGTTCTGGTTGAGAAAAAAGCATCTAAAACTTGCCTTAATTTTCACATTCAATTAATGCCAAAAGTATTTTTCTTAGCCCCCTCATTGCCAGTCAAATATTTCATTTAAAATTTTCACACATCCAACGCTCCCAAGGCAACCCTTTCCGCTCTTAAAAAATACATGTACGAAGCATCCGCTGCGCACAGAGACCCCCCGACACCACACCACTCCACTCCACTCCGAAAGGCTAATGTCCAACTTCCCTTTGGTATCATGACCGAATCGTTACCGTAATGGCAGCCACATTAACTTTGTCCCACAAAGTGTCCCAAAAAGACAGTTGAGAGATAAAAAACCCGACAGAAAAAAAATACAAAAAGCAGAAAAGCTGAAAACAGAAAACAAAAAACAAGTAAATGTAAGTCATAAACGTACATTAAAAACCATATCATAGCTTGCATTTAAACTCATTAGGGGTTCAAGAAACCTTAACCAACGACCAGCGAAAGAACGAACTACTGTTAAGGAGAGGAGACCCCAGAGCCCAGAGACCAGACACCGGACCTCTGTCCGAGAAGAGCACAGGGCTCCCCAGTGGCTAACCACACAGAGAAACTAGAACAATAAACTCGGCCAACATCAGCAGCAACTGACAAAAAAAAACAGTACCAAAGAGCGAGAGGGAGAGAGAGAAATGTAACATATAAAAATATTATTACGGCACTCTAAGCATTACGGAAGCATAGAAAATGTGTAATGTGTAATTCTCGTAGACGATCTTATGGGGCTTATGACCAGACATATTCCAGCAGATTCTTGCAGCTCGAATAATGGCATTAGAAACAAATTAGAACAAATTAACCTCTGCCAGAACGTTGACACATTAAACGGATTCTGTATGATTACGATTGCCCATCCAATTCCGTTTCTGTTTCTGATTCTGATTCGACGATGATGATGACGATGACTATGGCGTTGCTCGGACAATTGCTGTGTGACAATTATGATCACGTCTTTGGTCGCTTTCCGGAATTGGTTATGGAATGTGGCAGCTGTGTGGCTGCTGTGGCTGCTGTGGCTGCTGCTGTATTTTCCATTGGATTATTCAATATGCCTTTTTGCACAGCCAAATCATGTAATTGCCTTAAATGCTGCCTCTGCTGCGGCTACTGCTGCCTCTCCACTGCTTTGTTGCAATCTCTAGGGGTATCTTCATCTGCCATCTGTGCCGCAACTCCACCTTTGTTTGCTGTTTGACAAGTTATGCGCACGGAGCGGCGCAGCAGCAAACCAGCGAGCAGCAAAAAATTGTAACACCGCCGAAGATGGATATCAGTTACGCATGCGCGGCGCAGAGATCCCGCTTTGGCCAACGGAGAGCAGCGGCCAAGCCCCAAGTTTATGCTGCACAGACGGTGGCAGAGAGTATGAGGAATATCATTTAAGAATATGAACTCTAGTATATACCAAGGAGTCATTTGGCTACAGCGAAGATAGCAAAGGGTTCTCATAGGAAAAAGGTTGAAGAAACTCATCTGCACATGTCCCATGGATTTGCCCTAATCTCAGACCTCTAAGCCACACTTTTCTAGCATTTGAATCTTTATTCCTCTGCCAGTACGCAAGAATCAATTCCGAAACTCCAATCAACCATAGATGATTGTCTTTGCCACAGCACTCTGCCCGATTCGTTCGTCGTTTGTGCCTCTTGCTGAAGCCAATCTCTTGGCTTCTCCTCCTCCATGAGGCCGTAAACTGAACTCTAACCTACAGAGCGCGATTTATACGCAGAGCCACATCCGTTAGAGCCGTTCACTTTACGAGCGAGCATATTCCTTTCCACTTTTTGCTTTGCTTGTTATAAAAATATCGACAATCAAGTTTGACGATTTATTGAACATTTTAATTACAACCCGCGGACATGAAGCACTCCACACAGTTTTCAGAGAGTGTTGAGATCTTCAGAGGAGAGTAGCTGTAGCTGGGGGCTACTCAAAAAAAAACACAATCCACAGAAGAACACAGAGGAGGAAGTGGATGTGGATGTGGAAGTGGATGCAGAAGTGGAAGAGGCCACAGCTGGAGATATTCGACACTTGACTGTGGAATGACTTTTACTGGCTGAAGCAGCAGCAGCATTTATCCACTGCTGAATGCCATGTTACGAGATGATGATGATTAAGAAAAGCTGAAAAAAGCGTTGGGCAAACAAATAAATAATGGTAAATAAACAAACAAACAAACAAACAAGCGACTGACTGACTTTGCGTGGATTTGCATGAGAAACTTCAGTTAACAACCGAAAAAAACCCAGCAACAGAACTCCGAACATACAACAGAAGTGCCAACGAGCGTGGAAGCTGTGCCCCAAGGCACCCGAAGCTATTGATACCCTAGAAGATTGATCGCTTTTTATGGTAGCTCTTACGTAGGATACAGTCAGTCAGTCAGTCGATGAAACGAATGAAATTATACTCGTAGATTGAAGCTATGAAAATTTTCAGCACTGAAGTGCATTCGATGCACAGATTTTCCCTAATGCGAAAAAATATGTAAAGTGATTAAAATTTTTTGAAAATCTCATGGCCTATGCCATGGCAAACACCTTGTGAAAATTATAGTACCCTTCGTCTCCAAAAAGAGTAAATATGTATATACATATGTATATATTTCTGTGTACAAGCAATCGCCCACAAGTGCGCCTCAAGTGAAAATGTGTGCGGTGCGAGTGTACGATTTTCGGTAGCTTGTCGTGTCGTGTCGTTTGGATGAACAAACAAACGAAAAAATGTAAGAAAACGCTTCCAAAAAAAGTAGAAGTAGAAATATGTAGTAGAAAAGCCCGGATACTCGCACTCTGGATACAGTGAGAGATACAAAGATACATCCGTGAGTAGGCAAACTACTTGAGACTTCACGCTTTATAGATAACAATGAAAAAGCAAAGGCCGAACCAACAACGACGAAAGTACTTGAAAAGCGATTTCATTTTCACTTTGAGCATAAAATTAAATAACAAGCAAACAAACAAATAAACAGGGGGGGGGATGGACCGAGAGGGAGGAAGTAAAACTGAAATAATGGCAGCTAATTTTGTGTTCTTTCTCGCTTCTCGCTGTAAAGACTGGCGCTGGAGGAGGCTCGACAGCGAGTCTTTCAAAGACTTTCACATAATTAAATCAAATTTCGAAATGAAAATGAAATGAAAATTATTTATTAATTGCAAAGGAGGTGGGGATAGCAGACGGGTGGAGAGGGGCAGGGGATGTCAGCCTTAACTATGCAAATTTCTACAGATAGGAGCAACACGATACTCTCTCTCTCTATCTCTCTTGAGAGCCTGAGAAGTAGCCAAAGCGGTGAAATTTTATGTTAGTTTTTTTTGTTTTTTGTTGCAGCTTCAGCTTCTGCTGGAAGCTCTCTTTCAAGCTGATTTGAATAACAAGTGGCGGGGAGTTTCGCATCTGCAAGATATATAGATATATAGCAGCCGCTGCCTGCCTGTCAGTTACATGCGTTTAACTTTTGCTGCTGGCTGCCTGGCTGCTGCTTCCCCTACTGCTGCTGCTGCTGCTGCTTGTCTCACATTAAAAGTAAATTTCGAGCTGCCGGCATAAATCAAGCCTCTAAATGGCAACTGAGTTACAAGTGGATATATATACTACATATAGTCGCAGTCGTCGCAGCAGTACTTGTGGCTGCCTGCCGCCGCACAGACTTGAAATCCGAGAAGTGTTGCCGCTGCGGCTGATGGCTGCAGGACTCTTGTTAGGGGCACCAAAGACACACACAAGTCAAGTGGCTTAGGAATTGAATGATAGTGAAGGCTTTGGGATTGGGCGGAGCAGAAGAAGGGTTAGAATGTTGCAAATTCATCAGCAAATTAAAGATATTTCATTCGAATATTTAAGCTGCAAATACAACTCCAAATTCTGCTTTAATCTATGGAAATTTAATAATTATGCGCCACTTTTACGTGCAGCCAAAAATGCAAAACCCAACCCCATTCATTCCAAAATGCCAAACATTTGTGTTGCATTTAAGCTCTCAAATTTTCCGAATATGAATGACAGCTAATCAAGTGTCGGGCTAATCAAGTGGCAATCATGGGGGGGTGGGACTGTGAATGAGGCACTGCAACAAGTCAATAAGGCTGCAACATCAGCAAACAAAACAAATCACGCATACGCCATGGTACAAAGTTTCAGGCACTTTCTGCTGTGCCGTGCCACTGTTTGCTGCCACAGTTTGCTATTTGTTTTGCAGCTTTCTGTTGTGTTGTTCGGGCATAAATACAAACACACAACACACAAATTTTCAGCGTCATTTCCATGGGCGAAAAGCCATGCAAAATTAGCATTGAAGCAGAAGCCTTGCAGCTCCACATAAAAGGAAAAACTTTAAGCTAAAACAGAGAGAGAGAAAAGGGGGGAAGAGAGTATAGGGGAAAGAGCATTCTGAGCAAAAGGAAAATCAACGGAAATGTCACTTTCTTTTCAATCAAAACGCAATTCATGGCACTCCAAAAACAAAACAGCAAAAAAAAACTACAAAAACTACAGGGGAAAAACTACAAAAAAAAAAATAAAAATAAAAAAAGAGAAGAAGAAAATAAAAGAAACAACACGGAAAACAGAAAACAACTTGAGACCGCGAAAGGTCGCGGCGATGGGATTCCAAAGAGAGCCCCAACTCTGACTTTGACTTCATCGCCGACTCCATCTCCGCGACTCTGCGAGAGTCTCGATGTTGGAGTCCAACTGCAACTCCAAAAGTGACTTTAAATTGCAGGAAGCTTGCAGCAGGGAACACGATTTTCAAGTGGCACTTGGGTGGCCAGGGCAGAGGGGCTTGGGGGGATCTTCTCTCTTGCGCTAACTGCCACCGACTGAACTTTAACCTGTGTGAACAGCCACAGCCTCAGCTACAGCTACAGTTATAGCGGGGCTGCAAAGCGGACAACAGCAAAACGCTTTAATTTGCAATTCGTGGAAAATTCTTTGTAGCCCCTCAGCCCCCCAGCCCACAGTCTCAGGGCCCTACTTAGGGTTACGGTTCCTCGATCCTAAGACACCCCTTCCAAGAGAATATACCCTACATATACTCACAGAGGGTGCTATGATGAGAAAGAAACCATTTCCGAACTTCTAAATTATATTTTTAATAGTGCAAAGACAACTGTAACATTCCATGACTAGCCACAGAAAAGATGAACCCACAGATGAGACAACAAATCTCCCAAGGGTATCCTTTGCTTCGTTTCCGATAAAGCTAAAGCCTCTCTTTCTCGTTTGCTTTGGCCCCTGTCCAACGAACATGGTAAATATTTAAAAATCTACTTAACCAAAGTGAAAGAGACAGGCCACGATGAGAGTGGGGTTTCCCTGCCTGCCTGCCACAAGGGAAGAGTACAGCAGGGGGGGGGCAAGTGGCGGCGACAGTTTGGACATTTGGACAGAAGCGACAACCAGCTGACGCCAAATAGGGTGCCTGGTGCCCCGCGGAGCAGGGGGCATACAGATGGTGGAAAAATTCAATAATAATGGTTGAGGGTCAGTGTAAATCACTCTCAAAAAGGAGCTGCCACAGCAAAAAGGAGGAGAAGTGGCATGCAGTGGGAGGTGGGAGGTGGGAGGCAGTGGAAGTTGGACCTACCTGGCAGTAGGTGGCTGTAGCTGTAGCTGTTGCTGTTGCTGTTGCTGCCTGGCAAATGACTGACATGGGAAGTATCCGCTTCCATTTCCCCCATCCCCCGTTGCCGCTTTCGTGCCACTCTTTCCTCGTGCCCCTAGTAGATCATGTGCCCTGTAATTTGCACTAAACCAAAGATGCTTTCAGTTCAATTATGTGCTAAGTAGGGGAAAGGAATGCCATCGCCAGGGGAAAGGACTGTGTAATGGTGGCACAAGTGGGTGAGAGAAATGGGAGAAGGAGAGAGTAGATTGATGGTGAATCATCAGCAGCAGCAGAACGGGCTGTGGTGTGTTCGGTGTGGGGGGGAAAGGAGTGACTTACTTAGGTAGAGCAACGGACCTCGAAAAGGGCAAAGACCAAAAGATCTTTGCGGAAAGAAACTATCAAAAGATTTATCAATTATATTCCATATATAACTTATATTTGTGAAGATCTATGCTCTCTTGTGGATCTTATCTCTGTTTTCTCTTGTGTAAATCTATTCACTTTGAAATTCTTTTTGCAATCAGTTTCATTCTCAAGTGCTTGCACCACCACCACATCCCACCATCTCTATCCACAATAGACACACGAATGAGTGTACTCCCATCAGTATTTATAATCTCGTTGCATTTACCTACCATTTGTTGCTCCCGTAAATTCACTCTTGGCTCTAATAATTGCGTTAATCTATCTTTAGCTTCCTTTCTCGCTTTTTTGCGAACTAATACAATCATTAAGATGCCTTTCGTTCAGACCCATTTCAAGGTGCTCCTCGTTTGCCAAGAATCTTCACGCATTGATGCACAATAAACGTATCCATATTCTGCATATTCTGACTTTGTTCGCTCTCAATAATGATATTGATGAATTACTCAATAATTAAACGAATTCTGCTACAGCGGTGCCTGCAATTGTGTCATAAATATCTCCCTGCTCGACTGAAAGTTGCCAAAGCAAAAACAAAGCTAAAAATTTAACTTGAAAACTTTTTAATAGCCAAACAAAACGGACGGGGGAATCCATCAGAAGTTTCCAAATGAAAAACAACTCAATGGGGTGTGGGGGAGAGAGAGAAAATGTGAGTGGGTAAACATACTGGCAAATGCAGGAAGGAAGTGGCTGATGGGGCAGGACAGGGACAGGGACATGGCATGGGTTGGGTTGGGTTAAGTTTGCTTGGGGAAATTACTAGAGCTCTTCCTACCTCCCGCCCACCCTTTCGACAAAGTAAAAGTGCGTTTGGCAGTTACCCAGGGTTACCCTGCATGGTGCATGGTGCACCATGCGATGGATGGATGGATAGTTGGAGTCCCCTCCGTGTTGCATCAATTTCTTAATAACTTGGGCGCCCCCTCCTGCCCCCCCCCCCCCTTCCGCCTTTCGACGTTGTGGCATCAACGTCTCATATATATGGTGGCAGAGCGGAAAAGGCGCGTTGCAGCAACAGCAACAGCGCAACTCATCTCTCAAGTGCGGAGTCAAGCAATTTTGTGTGGCATTATGTGAGGGTCTCGTTCGCCATTAACCTGCTTTGGCCAAGCCAAAGAGACTGCTGACTGCTGACTGCTCCTCACCGATGACTACTTTGGATGCATAGAAAAACGCTGAAGCAGAAGCAGAAGCGGAGGCCCCTCCTGGGTTGGTTATTAAAAATAAAAATACAAAAAAATAAAAGAAAAGGAGACTACTCCCCCCAATGGGGAGGAGAGCTTCCACTTCGCACTTCATCTATGCCACAGACAAATGGCAAACGTACGTTACTTGGTTGCCACTTTAATTGCTGGCCAAATAGAAGACGATGAAACCCTTTTGGCCACATCAATCAACATCAATCACATCTAAGTCTCTCCCTTGCATTCATTTGCAGAAAACGGCGACAGCGAAACCAACGAAATATCATTATTATCCGCACAATCAACACATCTATCTGCTGCCCGAGTGCGCCATCCAGCAGGTCTGCAACGCCGTCTACGTGCGACTCAACTACACCCAGCCCCTGTGTGCCTGTCCATCAAGGTGAGTCCACTCCACCAGCTGAAGGATTAGGGTTCGCCCACTTGTCACTCGGCAAACTTCTAATTAATCCCAGGATGAGGAATCTAATCTAATCCGATGTGTTCCCTTGCAGATATCGTGATCCCTGCTCCGCCAGTCTGAATGAAGATGATCAGCATACCACAAAATTGGTTGGTGATAATAAAAAGAAGGTAAGAACATCCCCACAGTGGCAGAGGAACTGCCTCGTCTGGCAGCTGGCATCTGAATTACTTAGATAATTGCTTGGGAATCACTGGGAAAACTGGGAAATTGTTGAGATTTATAGAAGAAGTTCATTAGATTGCGATGCCAGTTCACGACTGCAGGAAACAGCCATCGATGGGGGCTGACCACAAATAATATTTCATTGCTTTTTAAATGAATCAATAGAAGATGCGATCAGTGGAAGGAGCGAAATTATACTCATAGGCGAGTATGCATCCAAGAGTGGAAGGAAATTATAGCAGAGAGAGTACATCCATCCACTGGGTGGAGATCACAGTCCATTCTGAGAAGCAGCACGATCCAGAGAGCTGCAAATCTGTGCGAATTGAGGATCATTTGTAGAGGGAAAACCTGCAACCAAAAAAAAAAATCAATTGGAGAAGAAGAAAGCCAACAAATTCATGGGATTGAGGATCATTTGATGGATCAGTGGCCTAGAAAATAGGGAAATCAATTGCAGATCTCACAGAAGTTCACTGCGTATTCGTATTCATTCAAAGCTTGAGGATCATTTAATAGATCAGTAGTTCAGGGGAAAAACCTCAACAATTGCCAGATTAATGGCTGGAAAAGATCAGTGGGAACCCGCGAAGATCGTCTAACAAAGGATGATTGAGGTGGATCATTTGGTGGATCACTCTGATCCACTGATCACTCATAAAATTGATTTCTGCGTCTGCGGTTACGACTCTCACTTGACGAGAGATAGATAGATAGGTAGATAGAGGGAGACGGAGAGAGAGGAAGAGAGAAATCTCACTCTGTGCTGTGGCACGATCTGTTGGCCAGGGTCAGTGGGAGGCTCACCTTGTGGCTGTGGCTGGCTGCTTCGTTTGCGGTTTACAATATTATTTGGCCAATAATGCTCCCCCGCTTCTGCTGCTTCTGCTGCTGGGGAGCCCATGATTGGGGCACTTTTATTGCCTGGCCATGATCTGTTCTCTCATCGTTGGACTGCTCCATGAGTGGGGCAGACTCCACTGACTCCACATAGCTGTGTGTGCATTTAATTAAGTTATAAATGCCGCCGCACCTCTCTCGCTCTAGTCCACAGGCATGGGAGAAATGTTCAAATAAATTAAATAATAAAAAGCATTTTTAATAGTTTAATGGGCAAGTAGTTGAGTGCTGTGCTGCACACAGGTGTCCACTGTGTCTGCACTGTTCCCTCTTAGGGGTAGAGGAGGAGGCGGAAGGTGTCTCTCAGAGTCTCAGAGTTTCAGAGGCGTGTGGGCAGTGCCAGACATTGTCATAATTACACTTCACTTTACCGTTAAATGCAACACTTGTTGTTGTGTGTGTGTGTTTGTGGCTGTTGCTGTTTTGCCGGAACTGTACAACAAATTATGAAAATGCGTTTAGCTGGAAAACAAGAGCAGTGGCAGAGGAAAAACTGGAACAGGCAGCAACAGCATTAACCTGAATGCCACATTGAGAGCCAATGAAGCGGAGAGCTATGAAACGGAAAAGTAGAAAAAAAAAAAAAAGAAAAAAAAAAACTTTTCCTGAATTGGCTGCCGTTGCCGTTGCTGTTGCTGCCACATGCAAACGAGCGCCGCAAGAGTCAATCAAATTACTCCACTCTGGCACTTTGGCACTCTGCCACTCTGGGGCAGGAACTGACTGCTGCCACACCAGTAGCCCCGCCGCCAGTAGTTGAGGCTGTAAATCAGTTAAAGGACAATCAAGCATCGGCCAATCGAAAGCGGAGCAAAAGCAATTTCTGTCTGGCTAAATGTTTCTCCTTTCGACTGGGGACTGCAGTCTGGAGGGAGGAGCCCTGGGCCTTTGGCTGCTCCTGTTTTTTGGGTCTAAAGCGACAGCTAGAGACAGGCAGAGAGGCAGTCAGGCAGAGAGGCAGACGTTTAGCATGTTGGCTTTCAATTTAGAGTCATGATCATGAGATCGGGTTACTTTCTTTGCCCGATCGCCCTGTGGGCCTGTGGGCCGGTGGGTCCAAAGTGAATGTCTAATCGTTGCTGCTATTAGTAGACACCGTCTAGACAGCAGATACGCCCCTTAAATTAGCATCCTCCGCTCATTCACTGGCCTTTTCTTTTGCATGATTAGGCCATCACGCTGGCCAAGACCTGTGAGGCCACCACGGAGATGCGAGAGTGCCGCTCGCCCAAGGACTGGTCCCTGCTGGCACTCCAAAACACACGGACTGGCAAGTCCCATTACCTGGTCATCTGTCGCTGTCCCGATCACTTCAAAATGGGTAAATATATATAACCGACAAGTAAGTCAGAAAACATATCCTAATCCACGTGCCCTTCGTTAGAGGGTCCCATGGCCCATGATCAGCCCACATATGCGAGTGTGCCCGGCATCCGAGTCTTTGGTATGATGTGCGTCAAGCCCGGCTACTCTGTCCGCAAGCCCAGCAGCCAGCCCCCGAAACGCTACCAGCTGCAGAAGCCCTTCTATCGTCCCTCTGTGGGCGGTTCCAGCAGCTCCATTGGCGGGCAGAAGGACAGCTACGGCAGACCCATCTACGGGGGCAGCAGCAGCTCCTCCAGCAGCTCATCCAATCTCGGTGGATCACCCATCAGCTCCAACTATCAGCCGCAGGACCAGCAGTCCTTCCAGAACGGAGGCCCCAGCAGCTCGTATCAGTATCTGAATCGTCCCGAGAGCACCCACAGCAGCCACAGCTCCTCCTCGGCCAACTTCCGGCCCGATCAGTTCTCCATCAACAATTTCCCGGGCAGCAACTACGGGCGGAACAACGAGCGACGCGGCGACAAGACGTCCATTGAGGCAATCGACCTTGACACCATAACGACCGGCATCGAGGAGTATGAGAGCAGTACGCCGGCCAACGAGGAGGCAAGGACCACACTTCAGGCGCAGCAGCAGCAGGAATCAGAGCCAGCGGCGGCGTCGCCCGTGACAACGCTCCCAGAGCCGGCTCTGGAAGGCAGCACTCGCATCAGGCGCTCACTGGCGGAGACGATGGACCACGAACTGGAGCCGGAGTTCCCCTGGGATCGTGTCGTGGAGTTCCAGCAGAGCATTGTCTGGGACTAGGATGCACCACAGCCTAATTCCTAGTAGATACAATTTCTTATAGCACAGGGCACGCCTCTTTGCGTCATTGTGCAACAAAACTACTGTGACTGAAGTGAGCGAGAGAGACAGAGAGGATGAGAGAAGGGGAACGAAACGGAATGGAACCAGAAGCGGAAACGGCAACGGCAATGGAAGAAGAGAGACTACGTAACGTCACGTAACCCAACGTAACGTAACCGTAACCGTAAATTATTGGATAAGCTTTTTTATACAAACTTTTTAGGCATTTCAAATGGCATTTCCCTCCCACTCCCGCTGCAGCAACTCCAGCTACCGCTCCACCCGCATCCCCATATGCATCTCCCTGATGCTCCCCTGATGAGCCCTTCTCTAATTTATATATTTATTTATATTTATACACAAAAGAACAATTTACGAATTAATTAAACAATTACATGTGTCCGGGTCCGCCCGCGTCGCCCACTAATTGTTTAATTAATTTGTTTTGCATTTAAGCGTAAACAAGGCCTCAACTTTTTATAATATTTAAATAATTAACGAAACGAGCTAGCGAAGAAACGAAGCGACAAGTGAGCAGAGATAGTTAAGGTGCAACAACTTGAAACTATTCGAAAAATGGAATCATAACAAAAAAGCAAACAACAACAAAAAAAAAACAGAACAGAAGAAACTGAAGGAAAAACCGAAATTATGGAACACTAAATTTAGTTGCTTATTTATGTCTAGATCTAAGCTGCATTTACTAGTAGTTAAATAAACAAAAAACTATTTTAAAAGTAACATCAATCGGGAGAACACGAAAATGTGGTGGGAAAATAAGGAGGGGAAACCATACAAATCATGAAAGGAACAATGGCATTCGAGATTATCCCCAAAATAAATGTTTTTTCCAGCACTCATAATTGCAGTAATTCTGCAGAGTTGAAGAGTTTTAAAGGAGTAACAATACCATACTTATATAAAGTCCCAACAATTTATAAAACTCTTGATGCTTCTCCAGTAAAAATTAATTATGAGACACGCGTCTAAACCACTCCTAAATCTTCATAAAAAACACAGTTTTTGATCTCTCTTACATCTCTTTAAATAAATCTACTAAATCATAAACCTCCTGAGTTATTACCTTTTGAAATCTCTGCCAAATGCAGAAACAAGTAAAAAAAAAAAAAAACAGATAAATCAAATTAAAAATCTATTTTTTGGAATATTCACACCATTTGTGAGCTATGGGCCTTAAATTACTTATCCAAATTATCACTCACCCAACATTTCCGCATTGACGACAATCGTACAGCTGTACATGGGCGTAACCAGACGTTGCGGCTGATTCTGGAAAGCCTGACGACACACCTCCTTGGCCGCAGTCAGAACTTGACCTGCAAATCAAACAAAGCAGCAAATTAAAAAGAATTCCTTACCAAAAACAGACACAGACTGCAAAGACTTACCCGAAAAGGGTCCTCTGGCATTCAGATCCTCGCCCTCCGATTGAATGGACCATTCGAGGACAGCAAAACAGACGCCCTGCATGGGCTCCTCGCACAGCGGACCCGCGCCGGAGGTCAGCTGGAAGCCATTGACCAGGGAGCTATTGAAATCCTTGCGTGGATCGGACAGCGAGCGTATTTCCGTGTCGGAGGTCTTTGCTTGGCTGGACCAGAAATCGGGCTGCTCGTAGTCGGTGAAGTTGAGCAGCAGATTGGTGCCGCAATTGCGGGGACCCAGCGCCCAGAGGCGATTGACCAACTCCTCGGGCGAGTGGGAACTCAGGCCGAACAGAGGCAGCTCCTGTAGAGCGGCAATCAGTTTGAGTTTGATGGAGGCCAACAGAGTGGCGTACTTCTGGGAGAGAAGTTGATTCCGCGGAGTGGCAGACAGTTCCTGTTGGGTCAAAAAAGAGTGTTCTTCAGTAAAGGGTAAAGTTTTCCCTTGGCTTGCCCACGCACCTTGAAGAAATCCGTGTGCTTCTCCAGCAAGTCGACTGCCTCGGGGGGCAGTGGCAGCGCTATAACCCTCAGTGTTCCCCGTTTATTTAGCGTCTGTTGGAGGGCAATCTTCTTGCTCACATCCTTGTCGTCGGCCGTCTTTACAATGGCCTCGTTGACCATGTCCACGGTGGCCGCGGGCACAATGGTCTCCCTGAAGGAAACTATGGGCTTGGACACGTTCACCTTGACCTTGGCATAGCTCTGCTCCAGATCGTGGACGCACTTCTCCACATGCACCTCGCCGAGGGTCGTTATTACGTGCTCCCCCGTGGGCGCCACCGACACCTGGACACAGGCATCCGCTTGGTTGAGCAGCTTCAGTCCCTTGACCAGCTTGGGCATGTCCTGCGGCTGCACGGGCTCAATGGCCACTCGCAGTATGGGCGTGGCCATGATGCTCAGCTCGCTGAAGGAGGTGCAGTCCAGGGTGCTGCTCAGGGTGGCCGTCTTGACAATGTGCGCCTCCAGGCCACCGATGCCCACAATGTTACCGGCGGGCACCTCGTCCAGCAGCTGCAGCTCCCCGCCCATGAACATGTAGAGGTCCCCGATGGTCACACGGGAGGCGTGGGGCGCCTCCCCCTCGATGCGATGGGCCGGCTGGCGGGGATCGTGCTTGGGCGAGAGATTGAACAGCTCCATGCCACGCCTCAAAGTGCCACTGAAGACGCGGGCAAAGGCAACGAAAACGAATTCGTTCCGTTCTGCCTCTGCCTCTGGCTGTGGCTCTGTTGGGGCCTCCTCCGCCTTGGCGCTGAGCTGCTCCACACCCTCAGTAATCCTCTCCAGCTCCGTCTGCTCGCTCTGCTGCTTGCGTTCCTCGATCCGCCGACGCACCTCCTCCCTGCGCGTCTGCAGTTCCTGGTCCGTCATCCGCTTGGGTCGATTCTGTGGCAGCTGGGAGACGTGCACGGGCGTCATCTTGGACACAAAGGCGATGACATTCTCGCTTTCTGCATCGCAGGTGATGAAGCTGTCCTTGAGCTTCAGCGTCTCGAGTGGCATCGAACTTAGCTGGATATTCGCCGGGTAGAGCAGTCTCTGGGCCCGCTCCTCGCTCATCTGATGGGGCGGTGGCACATGCTGCACGACCATGTGCAGGACGCTGTTGTCGATGGGCAGCCACTGTCCCAGCACGGCCTTGATCTGCAGCTTGGGATCGGTGAGGCGCAGATCGCGGGCGGCCAGCTTCAGGCCGAGTTTCTCGGCTATGCCCGGCAGCTTGTCCTTGTCCTTGCGCACGGCTATGATGTCGTACATGCTCCAGATATTCTCCAGCACAAACTGCACGAACATGGGCTTCTTGGCCTTCTCCTGGGCACCCGGCATGGCGCATTTTTTCTTCGAATTGTAGTAAAAGTCGCCCCAGAGCACCTGCTCCAGTTCCTCGCGTTTCATCTCCAAACGTTTGTCGTACATGGCCGCAAAGTCGCGCACGGAGAAGGCCCAGCCATCGTAGGCCGAGGAGAATACCACATTGCCGGAGCTCGGCGAGAAATACAGCTCCGAGTCGTCGACTTCCTCCAGCGCAGACTCCTGATTGGCCTTCTGCGTGATGTCCTCCCTGGCGAGCACATCGGAGGCGAAAATGCTGCCCAGCACAGCGTTTACCTGCTCCAGCACCTGCGTCAAGTGGAAGTACGCATCCAGGGGCTCCATCTGCTTCTCCAGTATCAGGCGATCCAACTTGTTGAGCACCAGCACCGGCTTCAGCTGCTCCTCGTAGATCTGCTTGAGGCAGGCGCGTGTCTGCGCCCCCACGCCCTCGACCACATCCACCACGACAATGGCGCCGTCACAGAGTCGCACCGCGGTGGACACCTCGCTGGAGAAGTCCACATGGCCGGGCGAATCAATCAGATTGACGAGGAAATCGTTTTCCTGCCGATTTCCATGGTCCTTGTAGTACAGCGAAATGCTGCTGCTCTTCATGGTGATGCCGCGCTCCTGCTCGTCCTGCCGGTTGTCCAGATAGCGCAGTTTTCCCGCCATGCGCTGCGAAATGATGCCATTGCTGGCCACCAAAGAGTCCGCCAAAGTCGTTTTGCCGTGGTCCACATGCGCCAGGATGCAAATGTTGCGCACCTGTTGCTGGCGACGCTGCAGCAGCGCCAGATCATTGCCCTCCACCACGGGCATCCTGTCCAATTGTGCTAAGCGCAAACGAATTAACTAATCAACTAAGAATTTCACAAGTTAGACCAATTGCATTTTTTTTTGTAAACAAATCTTGCACGCGGCGCAATTCGCAATTGGTGTGACCAGCTGGAGCAAGTGTAAAAATACCACGCAAAGAAGCACTGTTAGCAACAGGTTGGCAGCTTTTACATGACTTTTGGGCGCTTTATTTAAAAAATGCAAATTGCTTTAATGGGAATTAATAAATTAAAAGCTGGTTTTGTGTGAAACATTCGGCTTAGTTGTAAGTATTACACGGCTCAGGTAGTGTGGCATTTGGGACGCTACTTAATGGCGCAGTTGGCCAGTTTGCTGGAGAGCTTCTCGCCCTCGGGCGTCAGCAGGAAGTTGTCCTTCCACACGGCCAGGCCGTCGCCGTTGGTCTTCAAATCCACGGACAGCTTCTCCCACACCTTCTTCTTGGGGTTGAGCTGCTCATCGGGCGTGCCGCTGTAGCCCTCGAAGGCCAGCCGACTGCCGGCAGCAGCCTTCTCAGGCACCACAATGGGCTCCACAACCGTGTGATCAGCGCTGGAAGAGATTTGCCATGAGGGATCTGCAACAGAGGCAAGCAGCGGGGCTGCTTGTAGGCTACTCACTTGGAGGTGCACAGAACCATGCCCTCGGAGAGTATGCCGCGCATCTTGGAGGGCTTCAGGTTGCACAGCACCGCCACCAGGCGCTGGTCCAGCTCCTGTTCGGTGACAAACTTGACCAGGCCACTGATGATGGTCCTGGGCTGCGCCTCAGCCAGATCGATCTTTAGGACATAGAGCGTATCCGCATCCGGGTGACGGGCCACCTCGATGACCTTGCCCACGCGAATGTCCAGACGATGGGGCGCATCCTCATCAGCGCCCGCAGCCGGAGCTGCTGCAGCCTTGACCTTGGCCGGTGGCGGATAGGCAGCGGCACTGAGTTTTCTGCACGAAAGGCCAGCGGATTAGCGGCTTTAGCTACAGGGATGTGGAATGGAATGTTTCACTTACTGCAGCGCTGGCGTCTCAAAGATCTTCCGAATGGGATCCAGCAGCCGATTGATGTACTTCTCGACGGTGGCCTTCAGGTCTCCGGGATGCAGTTTGTCCTCGGCATAGTATTTCTCCAGATCCTCGTACTTCAGGAAGGTGACGTTGCCTCCATGCTCCGCCTCGCGGCACACCTCGAAGCCCTCGCCCTCCTTGAAGAGGGAGAAGAGCACGTGCTTCACGAACGAGAGGAGGCCATTGTCGGCGATGTTGCCGGGCTCACAGAATGCCTTCTTCAGCTTCTTCTTCACGTTGGCGGGCGAGTCCAAAAGATCGATTTTGGAGTCCTCCTCGGAAGAAGACATTTTGCCGCCAGCGAGGCCAGGAACTGTCAGAGGAAGAGCATTATGAAATGAAGTCCACGGATTGGTGGCGATGGGATGACGATGACTCACCCATGGGATTCATGAAATGGATGCGCTTCTCGTAGCCCAATTGGGGCAGATACTTCTCGGAGAAGGTGAAGATCTTGCGCTGATCGACGCCACCGAACTGTGCGTCCACCTTGAGGTACTCCTCGTCCAGTGCCTGCAGTCCTGGGTAGAGCAGACCCGAGAGCAGCGGATATTCCACCTGCTTAACGACCTCTGCGCCCGCCTTCCTGGCATCGTGCTGCGTCACCACCGACGATAGCTTGTACACGTCCAGAGTATACTCTTTGGACAGCTGGTAGTCGCTGCCCTTGACGAACTTCAGCTTCTCCAGCGGCACTCCGATGGAGCTCAGCATGGCCTTGATCACCTGCTCGTAGTACTGGGTGCGCAGCTCCAGCAGCGACCACGGCGCCTTCATGTTGTCCAGATAGGCATGCAGATCCGCAAACAGGATGGTCACCTCGCAGCCGGCCTTCAGGAAATCAGCAATCTTCGACATGGGCACAAAGTAGGCGACATGTGGCTTTCCCGTCGTCGCCGTGCCCCAGTAGATCTTCAGGTCGCGCTCCTTCAGCACCTTGTTCAGCTTGTCCTCGCCGAGCGTCTCCTGCAGGTTGCGCGTGATCAGCGTCTTCTTCTCCTCGGGCGTTAGTTCGACCATTTTTGTGGAAATCTTTTGATTTTCGCGTTGGAATCACGAAATTGTTGCGGGGGAAAGAGGAAGAGGGCGAGCAATTGCATGCGTGGTTAACAGCTGATGGCGCTGCCAACCTAGCTTACAAGTCGGAAATGCTAACTCGCTGTTAAACAGTTGATAGTTATTTTTTAACAGACCCGTTTCATTACCGATTCGCTTTTAACCGATCTGGCAGCGTAAAAGCTGATGGCGCTGCCAACTTAGTATAAAATTCGGTATGTTAACTCACTGTTAACATTTATCCATGTAAATGCTGCAACAGCTGTTCGACGTAAACAAACCGGGAAGAGGAATTTTCTTTTGAGTTTTTCTCTTAGGAAATGCTGAAAATACACCCGCGCACATTGTTGAGGCAGTGCCTCTGGCTGACACAACGCTATGCCCACAGCCAGGTGCGCGTTCGCTTTGCCCCCAGCCCCACGGGGCAGCTGCATTTGGGCGGCCTGCGCACGGCTCTATACAATTTCCTTTATGCTCGCCATTTGGGCGGAAAATTCCTGCTCAGGATCGAGGACACGGATCAAACGAGACTGGTGCCTGGAGCCAGTGAGCGCCTGGTGGAGGATCTGCTCTGGGCGGGCATAGAAATCGACGAGGGACCCGGCTTTGGAGGCCACCATGGACCCTATGTTCAAAGCCAAAGAACTGAGATTTACAGGTGAGTGTACCCCAATCCATTGAATCACCCTGACACTGTACTTCGTTCCCAGTAAGGCCATCAAGGAGCTGCTGCAGCATGGCACCGCCTATCGCTGCTTCTGCACGGAACGCCGTCTGGAGCTGTTGCGTAAGGAGGCGCTGCGCACTCGTCAGGTGCCGCGCTACGACAACAAATGCCGCCACCTGTCTGCAGCGGAGGTGGAGAGCCTCCTGGCCCAGGGCGCACCCCACTGCATACGCTTCAAGCTGACGGAGCACGAGGAGCCCCTCGAGGATCTCGTCTACGGCAGTGTCCAGCACAATGTCAGCGACAACGAGGGCGATCCGGTGGTCATCAAAAGCGACCACTTTCCCACCTATCACTTTGCCAATGTGGTGGACGACCACCTGATGGGCATCACCCACGTTTTGCGAGGAGTCGAGTGGCAGATTTCCACCACAAAGCATTTGCTGCTCTACAAGTGAGACTTGTCCTTCTCTGAATTCGCTTTCCCTGCTAATGGTTGGCTGATCCCGTAGAGCTTTTGGCTGGCAGCCGCCAAAGTTTGGTCACCTGCCGCTCCTGGTCAATGCCGATGGGACGAAGCTGAGCAAACGCCAGGGCGACATTGGCATACAGCATTTCCGGGAGCGCGGCTACTTCCCCCTCTCTCTGGTCAACTATGTGGTCTCTGCGGGCGGAGGCTTCCAGCACACAGCCCATGCGAAGCAGCAGCTCCTCAGCCTGCGGGAACTCTGCCAGCAGTTCGAAATGGAGCGCGTGAATGCCCATCCGAGTCGCTTGAGCCCCGAACTTCTGGATGATCTGAATCGCTTGGAGATTGGCCAACGTCTGGGAGAGCCGGAAACCCGCTTGGAGCTGGTCAAGCGAGTGCAGGGGCTGATCAAGCAGGCCTACCCAGAACAGTAGGTGTAGTGATGGCCTCCTCGAAAAGATCTAAACTCGAATTTCGTTGCAGCCCAAACTTGGATCTGGCGCAGGCCCACATTGTGGATGTCTTGAACTGGTCCTCGCAGCGTTTGACACTGCTCCAGGATCTGACCAGCAGCAAGCTGAGCTTCCTCTGGGTGAAACCATCCAACTTTGAGCTGAAAGATCTGACGGCTGAGCAGCTAAGCAGCCTGCTAGCAGACCTGCACTCTCTGGACAGCTTCCACAAGGATGAGCTGAATGTAAAACTGAAAAAGTTTGCCCAAACGGAGCGCCTCAAGTTCCCCCTGATGATGAAGACGCTGCGAGCAGCACTCAGTGGCCTCAAGGAGGGTCCTGGCGTGGCCGAAATGATGGAGATTCTGGGCAAGCCAGTGGCCCTCGAACGCTTGCAAGAGGCACTGCCCAAAACGGAATTAAATCGAAGGCAAACCGTTTGACGACGCTACAGTTATGTTATAGATATATATTTGTATGTCGATTATCCGCATAGCTGTATGTATGTATATTTCTATGGATAACTCTGCAAGTTGGAGAATAAGTTGAATGAGTAAACAGCACACTAAGAGTCAAAATAATGCAAGATATTAATCTCCTTTGTCCTTGTCCAGTGCACTGGACGTACGACTCCTCTTTCCCCCGTTCATCTGTTACTCGCTTTGCTCGTTAAGCACCACTCCTAGCTAGATATCTATATAATAATTATAAGGTAGATAGATAGTAATACTAAAACTGTTTAACTGAAGTCGCGATTGGAGAGAATTATGGGTGCGGCCAGACTCCAGCCGTAGATGAAGACGCCCAGCCAGCTGGAGATGATCTTGACCCACATGGAAGCCTCATTGCCATTGAAGAGTTCAATATCCGAGTTGGGTCTGCAACAGATTAAATATATATTGAAGTAAATTTATGGTGCATGAATGGATGCTGCGATAGATAACTCACTTGTACCAATTGGTGAGGGTCATCATCACGTAGAGGGAGGCGCAGACAAAGACAATGTGGAACATGGACCAGGAGTAGGTGACGCCCTCCACCTCGTTGTCGGTGTTCGGCTTGCCATCGGCGTCAGTGCCCGCCGCCTCTGTGTCTGATAGAGCTTCTGTTAAAACTACATTAATCAGAGGGCCAAGTGGAGGGCAAACAACAGATTTGATTTCACACAGTTTCCAGTAACCCAAAAGTTTGTTAGTTGGTTAGTCCGAAAAAGTAAGTACAAATAAAAATAAAGGGTGTCGAAAGGGTAAGCAAAACGAGTGTTAATAATCGGAATTAGCATTATTCTACAGCGTTGGAAATGAAAAGGGAGAACGAAATGAATCTGAATGCGTGATGGAAACTGTGGAATGCATGGGCATGGACATGGGCATGGGAGAGGGAGAGAGTGAGGGTTAGTCAACATACCACGCTTCTCGCTGTTGTCTTGGGTGATCTTGGACACCTCCACGGCCGAGCTGATGCAGTTGTACAGAATGCAGAGCAGCCAGACGACCAGGCCAATGATGTTGGTCGTATCGAAGGTCACCTTGGAGTTGTGCGAGGCAATGGGTGGCGCAATCGTGGTGGTGGTGCCATTTCCGAATCCCTCCATCAGGCCAAACATGCCCGGATTGCAAGCCTTCTCGGGATTGTTGGCCACAGCGGACCAGGTCAGGTACACCGTGTACAGGGTCACGAGGGAGCTCTGTAGCAGGCCCGAGTGTGGAAGACGCTCCTGCACAGCCGGCAGTACGGAGATGACGCTGATGACCAGGCAGAAGATCAGATTTATCGATATGAAGAACTTGTTGATGCCGCAGCCAGTGGACTGCAAAAATAAAGCCGCAAATCAGCATGCAAATGGATAGATAAGGAAACGCCTTCGTTCCGTTCCCCATGCTCCCCCCTTACAGTGGTAAAGTAGATATACAGCAGAGTAATGCCCGTCAGCGATAAGATATAGCCCAGGAGAGTGACCCCAGCCAGGGCGTAGTAGTAGCCGCGACTGTTTTCGGCGCCCTCTGAAATGAGATATTCCCCAGAGATGAATCATGGATCATGGATCATGGCGCTCGAGCAGAGTGAATGACTCACCGATCCAAGACTCTGCCAGGCTGTGTGCGAAATCGACAATGATGACAAGCTGGACGAGTATGAATGCCAGGCCGCCTATGAGGCCCACCCACATCATGGCCGGCCCAAAGGATCCGTCCGGTATGAAGATGGCTCCAATGGCGGCACCAAAGCAAATCAGGAACTTCAGGGGCCAAAAGTTGTTCTGTATGTGCGCGCGCGGATCCCGGGAGCTCTTCACACCCAGCATAATCAAAGCCATTAACGCAAAGAAGCAGGCCATCCCGAAACAGACCCTATAGACGGCCATGTAGCCCAGCGCATATTCGCAGTCCACCTGCAGGGAACCACCCGAGAAGGTATCAATGGCCTTGGAGCTATACGTGGACGTTGAGTTGATGCAAAAGGGTAGTTTCTTCAGAGTGTCCTGCAGCCCCGGCGACAGGGCAATGGCCCCCAGGACAGTGCCCACCAGCAGGATGAAGGCGTACATGAAGCGCGACGAGGATGCATTGGTGCAGCTGGGACAGGCCGAGCAGCACATGCTGGCCGCAGTGCCGCCGCAGCAGAGGGCGCACTGTAAATACCCAAATAAATCGGTTAATTTACATAAGAAAAGTCTGCCGTGAAATTTTCATTTGAACATATGGCGCAGCTTATTGATTTGTTGCCAAAACCTGCTGTTGTTTGTCTGGCATTCTCGCTGGTTACGCGGCTAATCGGTTGGCTAATTAACTTACCTGGGCGGCCGAACAGAGGCCCAAAACAGCTCCCATTAGTCCAGAGATTTAGTTACTTTCGTTTAATTGCGTTCTAATGAAATAAAACAAATCTTTGTTTGTGAAAATTGTGAAGTCTCGTGCACGAGTGTTGCATAACGACCAAAGCTAGCCCAAGTGCATGAGATTCCAATTTTTTAACTCCCAATATATATACAATCCGGATAATGTTTATTTTGAAAAAATAAGTGCTGCCGAAACACAGATTTAATTAGGAAATAGTCTTTCATCAAATCTCTCGGAAATTAATCATCCCTACCCCATAATGTTATACCATGCTCGCCATAATTGAGGAACCACCATATTCCATTTAGCGCATAAAAAATACCGACATTATCGAATAGCAGAGGGTTTTACCCCTCGCGTCTGATAAACATTATTAACGTGGAAATTTAAAAATTATTTGGAATGTAGATTCATTGTTGCGACAAAAAAAATAAAGTCAAATATTTATTTTTCAATACATTAAGATACTTTTCAAATGAGCGCCAAACTCCATTTAGCGCACCAAAAATACTGACATTTTTCGCTCTCAATTCGTGGAGAGTTTTCAAAATTTGCTCTCTTTTTCGAGGTGTGTGCCGCAAGTTCCTAACTGGAACGCGTCGGAGCGTAGATTCATTGTTGCGACGGTTCCCGTAAGATACATTTTAATTGTATGGGAAAAATTTCAGCAACATGGGGAAATGAAGTAGCAGCATTGTTGTGCAACTTTGGCACGGAATGAGCAACAATCTGCATACCTTGGGAAAATGGATATTATGGACTTGAGAATATTGCTTGTAATATCAGGCTCCAACTAATGCAAAAACTACTCAGTCTCTGTTTTAAAGATATTAACGAAATTTTGCAGCTCACGGGTTCCAATAATAGGTATCAGAACCGGGCAAATGTACATATATAAAACACAAACATGTGCATGTGCATTTATAGGTAAAAAAATATGTCAATCTAGGATAAAATGCAATATTAATGTTTCAATGGAGCTTGGAACATTAAATTTAACATCAATTAAAGGAAATAAGGTATACAAAAATCCATACGCATAAAAGAAACTTAGTTGACCAGCAACATGTGACGTCACATTTAGTCAACATTTACGTTTTATGCTTTGGCCGTTTTTGTTTGAACCTTAATATGTAAATAATGCAATAAAAAGGACTTCTGAAAACTTGACAATCTTGTAGAAAATTTATGTATCTATCGGATAAAATAATTTTGTTATGGCTGAGAGGGCTAACTAGCTAGTAATATTAAACTGAATATCAAAATCGCGGAATATGATTTATTCTGTCGAAATGTACATAAATATGTAGGTAATATTTAGCAAATGTGTAGTTGGCGTGTAGTTACCATGTAAAACATCCTCATTTCCATTAAAATACCATTTTCAAAATGACCGCCAAACTACATTTAGCGCACAAAAAATACCGACATTTTTCGCTCTCTAATCGTGGTGGCTTTTCAAATTTTGCTCTCTTTTCAGAGGTGAAGAGAGCGTTTTCGTGGTGACTTTTCGTGGTGTGAGAAACAAGTATCTTACGGGAACGCGTATGGAATGAAGATTCATTGTTGCGTCATTCCATACGCGTTCCCGTAAGATACATTTGATTTGTATGGGAAAAATTTCAGCAACATGGGGAAATGAAGTAGCAGCATTGTTGTGCAACTTTGGCACGGAATGAGCAACAATCTGCATACCTTGGGAAAATGGATATTATGGACTTGAGATATTGCTTGTAATATCAGGCTCCAACTAATGCAAAAACTACTCAGTCTCTGTTATAAAGTAATTACTAAATTTTGCAGGTCACGGGTACAAATAATAGGTATCGGAAACGGGATATATCATATATAAAAAAAATCATATGCATGAATATGAAAATTTCAATATTAGTGCATAAAACAGATTAGAAAAACAAAAATTTATCATTAGGTAAAGCAAATAGGGTAAGAAAATGTCCATACTCATAGTTGAAACCGATTCATTTACTTGTTTTGATTAAACACTATTTTATCAACAATCCTATAAAAGGAAGTCCTTAAATTAAGCCATTCTTGTAGGAAATTTATTCATCAATCGGATAAAATTATATGTGCAGTGTTGGAAGTAACAGCTTGCTAGTAATATTTAATCGAATATAAAATTCGGGGAATATGATTTCCGATCATAGACTGAGAAAGTTAACCCATTTTCGCCCAGGGGTGCATTTAATATTCCCACGAAATTTATGAAACTTGAAACATTTTTTACGCGTTTCAGGTGAATATTAATCATGCTCATTTCTGTTTCGTAATTAAAGGGGAAGGAGCATTAATAGCAGGGAATACAAACAGTATTATTTTCCGCGGTTTAACTCAAAATGTTCACTTGTTTCAATAGAGCGGGGCTAAGTGGGCTAAGTTCGTTTTCTTCCTCGGTATATTTACGGTATTTTTCGAAAATAAGATGGTATATTTCGGTATATTTCTGCGGATCAGGCGGTATATTTTTTCGATAATTCCGCGGTCACACTGACATTGCATTCAAATAATCTCAATCTTTTGCGTACATTCAAATCAACTCAATTTTTTGAACTACGCGGTTGGGTTGCGGCCGTCTGGTTTAAATTCCGACTGAACAGAGATCCTGTATCAACTATTAACCGTACCGTGTGTCTTGTGGTGCATTTTTTCAATCCCCCGCCCCGCTTTATAGTGGTGTCGCGCCGTGTGTATAAGTGTTCCTGTGCGTTTTGAGCAAGGAAAAGTGTTGGCTGAACGAGCAAAAATAAGAAAAAGCGAAAACGAAATGGCCACCGAAGTAGCCCAAATACCCGCTGAGGAAACGCCTGCCGTTGCGGCGCCCACAGAGAATCCAGCCTCCGAGCAGACGGAAAAACCTGCTGCCAGCGAGACCGCTGCTGCCGCGCCCGCTGCTGCTGCTCCTCCGGCCGAAAACGAAAACGCCCAAGGAAACAAAGAGGACGGCAAGGCGTCCAAGGAAAATGCTGATGGTGCCGTCGACGGGGAGGCCAAGAAGGATGGGGAGGCAACGGCTGTCGCCGCGCCGGCCAAGTCGGAGGCCCCTCCCGCACAAAAGTTCAATGTGCACAAGACCAACTTCGAGAAGGATATCATTTATCTGTACCAGTTCTCCAGGACTCCATTGCTGCCCTCGCTGTCGCCCTACTGCTTGAAAGTAGAGACCTGGCTTCGTCTGGTCGGGCTCAAGTACGAGGTAACTATCCATCAGACAATTTTCCGGGAAAATCTACAGACCCAAAACATATTTCAGAAATACATATTTTTGGGTTTTTCACCTCGCATTTCGGTTTTTTCATCATTGTAAAATTTTTGCGGTACAGATTTTTTCCCAGCTCCTGCCAGAGAGAGCGAGTGGGAGAGAGAGAGAGAAAGAAAAACCGCCATGATTGTGTGCTAAGCCTGCCTCTGTTCCTGTGTGCGTGTGTGTACGTGTGTGACCTGCCCTGCCCTGCCCTCGCATTGAGCTGAAAAAGGGATACATTTAGCGCTCTCTCTCTTTCAGTAGACTTGTCCATGTGTGCGTCTGTGTGTGAACCTGTAGCCTGGCCGGATTTCTTGTACTCCATGGTGTGTATGCGTGTGTCTACATAAAACAGCGTATACATAAAATTTGTGTGTGCGCCGTCGCTGCCTCTCATAAAGTTGTGCTTTTATGCTCTGAACCCCCCTCCACCCCACCCCACGACTCCACTCGCCAAAACACCAGCACCAGCAGCAGCAGCAACAACAACAGGCGAAATGAAGTCGTGCTTCAAATTTTGCACTTGGCGCTGCCGACTCTCTCCTTTTGTCTCTCTCGCTCCGACTCTCGTCTCTCTCTCTTTTTGCTTGAGTGTGTGTGTGTGTGTCTGTGTGAGTATCTGCTCTTTGTCTTTGTTGCACTTCTTTCATGCTATCCTCTCAGCCTCCGCCTCCGCTCTGCAGCTTGTAATTGCTTTTAATAAAAATTGATGTAGTTTGAGACGGTGCCATTCCCCCCCGTCTTGGAAATAACTTCAAGCCGCGCTCTCTCCGTCTCCGTCTTCGCCTTCTTCTGGCTTTGCCATGCTTATCTCTATGCCCGTTAAGTAGCTGTAATAGTGGCGGAGCAGAGGCGCAGGCTGGCGGCGACGGGAACTGTCAACGACTTCCATTGGGGCTTCCATTTTAGCTTTTGCTTTTTTTTGAAGCGCGCGATGCGGTTTGCATATTTTTCATATTTTTATAGGAAAAACTTGCCCTGGCAGCTGCCTGCCTGTCCCACAAATAGAGGGTGGGAGGTGGGTAGAAATGGGTGCGGTCACCCGCACATCTACACAGCAGCAACAACAACGACGCAATTGTTGTTTAATCTTATTAATTACACATTTGGTAAATGAAAAATGAGCCCATGAGGAATGTTAATTGATGCGCCGCTGCCACTGTCGCTGCCTCTCAAGATGCCAGAGAACCGATAAGAGCCGGCACTCCCTCCCACTCCACTCCCATGCTTCCAGTAGCACGCTGCCATATGTTGCATTCCAAAAAGAAAGCAGAGCTGCAGTCAATTATGATTGACAGTCCGTCAGGCCCGCAGCTGGAAAATACTTTCCATTTTCATTTTTTTTTCGGGGGTCCGATTGCGCTCTCTGATAACAGCGGAAGAGTTCAACAAACTGAGACCTTTGACATTATTCCCTCGCTCCCTCTCATTCTCTTATCCATTAATCACCATGAAAGGGAGGGGTGCCATGTCATGAAAACTGACTAAGCAAGTTCTCCACCCCCCGGGCCTTGCTCTGGCACAGCGTCGACCCCCTGCATGCAACGTCTCTGTGCTGTTATTGTAAACGCATTGCCGCAGTTCTCTTTACATCTCGCTTTCCTTCCCCCCTTCCTTCTCTTTTGTGTAAACAAGAGTAGAAGTTGTTTCTTTATTGATGATAAACCAAATGCATATCTTTTTTCACGCCACAATCCGAGCTGCGCTACGAGTCATACCCGGCGCCCGACGCGTCGCAGCCATTAACAAACAGCAGCCAGCCACATCGAATATCATTTTTAGGCGGTGGCCCAACCCCGGCCCATAGCCCGCATATCTAGCATTCCAATGTGAAGTGTCGCCGCCTTGTAGATTGTGCAATTAATTCACATTTTCAATATATACGAGAATGCATTACAAATACAAATGCATAAATTTCAATTACAAATTCAAATGGAAAATGCTGGCGCGCCATTCCATTCACAATATTGCCAGCACAAAATATGGCTATGTGTGAGCGAACAGTCTGGCAACTCTCTGGATATGCCGTTTGCCGCTGCAACTGTACGTGCAAATGTGTGCGTGTGTGTGTAAGTGTGTATGAGTGAGAGGAAATGGAGTTTCAGTTTTGCTTTGAAAGAAGAAATGATTGCTGTTTCTGCCTTTTGTTTTAATTAATAAACCGCATATTTGCATTAAAACAACGAGAGTTTCTACTGCTGCTGCTGGCTCTTTTGTTGTTGCTCACTCAGTGGGACTGCAACTACTCTCCTGCTGCTCGCTCTCCTCTCCTACTCGTCTCGTCTGTCTCTCTAGTTTTTTGACAGGGGTGTGGATACACACACACATACACGCGGGCCTGCATGTGCTGCATAATTGCATGTGTTCTCCCTCTTCTTCTTGTTCTCTGCAATTTGAGAGCACTTTTGCTGCTGCTGCTGCTGCTGTTGTTGCGTGCAACGAACAGAACTCTACACTGCAGGAAAATTGAGCCCTGCAGCAAAAGTGGAGGAGCTCCCATTATTGCCGCCGCCGCCGCTCCTTAATTGGCATAATGATTTAATAAAAACTAAATATTTGCATTGTATGGCGACAAAGCGGCGGCGCAGTGCTGCCGCCTGCCTCGGCCAGCATTGACAGAAACCGTTATATTGCGTTGGTGGAGGCAGAAGAAGCAAAAGAAGAAGAAGGAGAGGCAGCAGACAGGCTGCCTTTTTTGTGGATCATTGGAATTAAATGTGCTCCAACGGACTCCACCCTTTTCAGCAGCAGCAGCCTGGACAGGCAATGATGATGCTGCTGCTGGAAGGCAAAAATCTCTCTATAACAAACAGGCCGCTGCTGCTGCTGTTCTCTCTTCCAATGCTGTCCTCTCTGGGGTCTCTCTCTCTATATTCCTCTCCCCAATGTGTGTGCCTGTGTGAGTGTGTCGGCAACCACACCCTGCCGCCTGCCTTGCTTCTCTGCCGCATTCAGGGCGCGAAAGCATAAAATATGCCAACAACAGCCATTATTGGATGGCGGGGGTTCGCTTTTGTTATGGACAGCACCAATTTCTAATTAGAAATTATTATGTAAATTTGAGCAGCGAAGCAGAAAGAAAAAAAAACGCGACAGGCGACGGGCGACATGCGTCACACACACGGACATAACTGTCACATCAAAAAAGTAACGGTTTATGCATACGTGTGTACACACTGGAAGTACCAGTGGAAGTGGCAGACCACTGGAATATCTCAAAAATGTTCAAATAGCGGCAATTGGAAGTTTCTCGGCTCTGGCTCCCGGCTCCTGCTCTGCTTTGCTTTGCTTTGCTCCTTCTCCTGTTTCTGCTCCTTCTTCGTTGTGTGCGTTAGAGCGTGTGTTTCTGCGCGTAAGTGTGTGTGTGTGCGAGTATCTGTGTGACCAGTTGGGGGTAGTTGGGTGTTGGTTAGGTTTTTGGGTTGAAACGATGTTCCATACTGTTCGTTCGGTTTTCTACAAGGTACAGCTTTTTGTGTAGTGGTTGGTTTTCAGCATCAATTCTGGTGGCATACATAGAAAATATACACACACACACACACGCATGCATACTCGTACAGGACACTCTCTATGTATGTCATGAGCGCCATCTAGCGGGCGGAATTCTTTTGGGATTGAACTACATTTCGTATTAGTCATGGGAATGGAATGCCAGATAAAGTGGGAGTGTGGGAGATGATTGCGTACAGCGTACACTGTACACATATTCTCGTATTAACAGACTCCACCCTCCTTTCCGTAGCATTACTCATCCTCGAGTCATCGCAGCACTAAATGAATGTTTTCCCCCTTTTTTTTTTTCCTCATTTACAGAATGTCGATCATAAGATGCGTTTCCGCTCGAAGAAGGGTCAGTTGCCTTTCATCGAGCTGAATGGAGAGGAAATCGCTGATTCGGCCATTATCATCAAGGAACTGTCGTCCAAATACGAGAAGAATCTGGATTCTGGCCTCACCGCCGAGCAGCGCAACGTGTCGTATGCCACCATCGCCATGCTGGAGAATCATCTCATCTGGATCATCTTCTACTGGCGCGCCAAGTACCCGGACAATGTGCTCAAGGGCTACAAGGTCAATCTGCAGCACGCCCTCGGACTGCGTCTGCCCAACTCCATCTTGAACTTCTTCTTCAAGATAACCTTTGGTCGCAAGGTAACCCACCAAAGCCAACAAATAGTCGCTGTCACAGTCACAGTCCTGTAGCCACAGTAGATCCACGTAGCTGACGATATATCTCGTATTTCCTATCTCGTACGTTCTCCAACGCCAGAAGCTGATGATCCCTGCAGTTTGCTATCATTTGTTTAGATTTCAATTGGAAACAGAAACCAAACCTAAAGGGATTTTCGCTCTTGGCGCTGGGGAATGGCAACTGGGGGAATGGGCATGGGAATGGGGATGGGTATAGTAGTGTAAATAAACAAATCCTCAACTTGAGAATCTGTTGATAGAAATCGGTGGCGTATTATGTTGCACCTAACACCGACAACGCCGTCGCTGCCATCCGACACATAGTTTATCCAACTCCAAAAACGAGGCATAAACAATATTATCGCGTCCCTTTCGCGGGATTGATTGTTGTTTATGCCTCGGTACTGGTACTCACATAACCACCAACACCCTCCCCCCCTACCCATCGACAAAAACTAAATCTAAACAAAACCCAAACGAGAAAAACAATGGAATCCAAAACCCCAAAACGAGACAAATAGCAGTGGCCCGTCTTCTTGGAAATGTTTTAAGATGATTTTGAATTATTTGTTCGTTCATTCGAATGAAACTTGAAGAAAAAAAAAATCTATTAATGGAAACACACATCTCGATTTCACTTCCGCCAAATCGATGGAAAGTTGTGAAAATTGTGAAAATCAGATTCCAGAATTAATTTAAAAACATTTCCAAGGGAACACACCCCACTAACAATCTAATCAAATTCCAATTCATATTCATAAACGAAAAAAAATACAATCGTTATGTTTATCACTAACTCTTGCATGGTTTTTTCTCTTTTTTCTTTTTCGTTTTTTTCACGTACTTTCGTTTCTAACTTCTAACTTTTGTAATCTTTGTGTGTGTGTGTGTGTGCATTGGTGTATTCCCCAACCATCTATAACCCCATATTCCCCGTGTGCTTGTGCGTGTGTGTCTGCTGTGTTGGTCATCCTGCATCCTGTTGACCCCCCGTAACCATATTGTCGGCCATACCACCCGAATATACCCCAAAAAAAAAAAAACACGGAAAAACCATATTCAACACAACAAGTGGTTCCAGGGCACGAAAAAGTTGAAGGCGCATGGCATCGGCGTCCACAGCGCCGAGGAGATCGAGGAGTTCGGCAAGAACGACCTGAAGGTCCTCAGCGAGATGCTCGACTGCAAGCCGTTCTTCTTCGGCGACGAGCCCACCACCCTTGATGTGGTGGCCTTTGCGGTGCTCTCGCAGCTCCACTATCTGTCCAAGGATATCGCGTACCCGCTGCGTGACTACATGACCGAGAAGTGCCCCAACTTGATTGGACACGTGTCGCGCATGAAGGACAAGTGCTTCCCCGACTGGGATGAGATCTGCACGAAGCTGGACCTCAATGCGCACATTCCCAAGCCAGAGTGAGTACACAAATACGCGGCATGGACTCCCTCCCTTTATAGAGACATTTTCTAACTGAATTTGTATCCTTTGTTGCAGACCCGAGACCAAGGAAGGCAAGGAGGGTGGCGAGCAGGAGAAATCAAATGAGCAAGAGGGCCCCGAGGGCGATAAGATTGAGAAGGAGTTGGAGAAGGACAAGGTACGTCCATGAATATATAATATCCTTAAATGAATCATTAACCAATTATTTCCATCATTGAATTGCAGTCGAATGAGAAGGAGTCGACCGAGGAGAACAAAGAGAAGGAGGAAACAAAGTAAATTCGCCGTTAGTTGTATTCATATGTATATCCCGATATATATATACATACGAGTCGGACAGTCGGAGGAAGGAAACACCCACATACACACACATTATATATATATACATATGTAGTACGATACTATATAGTAAGGCCCTATATAGCTAGGCGCTGCGCTCTCATATATAAGCATTCAGACACCGGACGACAAGCGTTTTCTAAGAGAAGAGACCCATTTACATTTAAAAGAAAGAAAAAACAAAAACCTAGGACAACTGTAAAGCAAAAAGCAGGCACAGAACACCATCTCACCATCAGCATCAAAAGAACGATCGATCCACTAAGTAAAACAAAAAGCGCAAAAGCGGAAAAACATAAAAACAAAAAAGTAAAAAGTATATATACAATAACGTAACGTAAAAACTTTGGACATCTTTTTTTATATATATACACGATGACGTTTGTATTACAAGAACAAGAAACAAAAACGAAACACACAAAAAATGAACAAAAAAAAACCCCCCAAAAAAAGAACCGTAACAAAAACATTTAGTATAAAATTATAAAAGTTTATACGTATAAATATTAAGAGGAGAGGACGGACAGAGGGAAGGAAATTATAAAAAATTAGTTAAAGAACTCGAATAAAATAAAGAAGGAGATAAAGGAGTGAGTGAAAAAAGAGAGTAAAAACGGAAGCCAGAAAGATCATAACAGAACAGAACACAAAAGCATACAATACACGCATTAATCATTAGTTTTCATTCAAAGGCGATCTATATAGCACACATACTCACACACACACACACACAAACAGTCTCATCCATATACACTCACAAACACACTCACATATAGCATATGCAGCAACAATTGCAAGAAACTCGGTGGTATTGTTTACTCTTCCAAAATTTGATTAAGCTTAAAGTAAATCCCGGAACAAGTACGATAGGATGATATATATATGATATGATATGATATATAGTGATGATGACGTTGTAGTAGGGATGGAATGCAATGGGAATGAGAATGGGAAATGGTATAGGAATGATATAGGGATGTTGGATATGATATGTGTAGGGGGTTGGGTTTGGCCCCCGTTTGCCGGCAATTAAGTTTATTTTTTATATATATATGATTGCAAATAGTAATTTCTGATTCTCGTGTGCAAATAATTAAACGAAACAAAAAGGATACAAATTTATTACTTATAATTATATACATATAAACCCTTATATAACGCCCATTATGCATATGTAAATGTGTATAAACAAAAAAAAAAGCAAAACGCAAAAACAAAAAAGCATAACGCATAACGAAACATTGTATGTTGGTTCTTCTATTATTATATTATTATACTTTAACGATTATAAATACAACTATGATTTCACCATAGTCCCTTTCGTATGGATCTGCTCAGAGCATTGGCTTTATCGATGTTTTTAACACGCACACAAACAATCAACAAAACAAATCAAACCAATTCGAACCAAAAACAAAACAAAAACAATTGATCTAAAACAAAATACTCGGCACTAACATACGAAAAGAACAAAATTTATGATAATTTTTTGTATATTCTCTTTTTTGGTACGTCCATTCAATTTTAATTTGTCAATGTTTTGTCCTAAGTTAAAATTATGTTTATGATTCTGATTATGCAAATATATATATAAATATGAACCTCATTTCTACTGTAATTAACGCTGCAACCACCCGCAACCCACAATCCACAAGCAAAGAATCATATAAAACACCCACCCCACACGAACCCACATCAGTAGGAGGAAGAAGGACAACTCGATGAACTCATGATGCAATTCTCTCTCCGGGGGCAAATCGTTCTCTCTCTCAATCTCTCTCGAACACTCTTTTCTTCCTGGCATTGACTTGCCCCTCTGGAATGCTGGTTTACCTTTACCGTAAACGTTTGCGTTGTTTCTCTGCTTTTGCAATCATCTCTTCCTCCTCCCACTCATCCCGAAGAATCACTCCCCCACACCCTCACCAGAGCAAATATACAAAAAGAACAGCTGGAAACGGAAATGGAGGAGAATGAACGAACGAACGAATGAATGAAAGAAGTTAAGTCTTTTTTTAATAGGGTAGATCACAAACAACTAAGCAAAAGAGACGGAGACAGAGACAGGCAGACGGTAGGAAAACCGAAAGCGAATGCAAAAGCAAAAGCATAAACAGAACCCATTGAGGCGAAATGAAAACAATTTAGGAAAAGGTCAAGGCAAAAGAGAGAAACAGAACAAGAAGAGAGGTGGAGCCAAGAACAGACGAAACGAACGAGCGAGAGCGATCGATCCATGAAGAAGAAGAAAATCTCTTATAACGATACGATTTGTAGACTACGCAAGTATTTTTATGTATTAAAGGTTATGTTGTAAGTTTTTATCACAATATTTGTATTGTAGCTCAGTGTTTTATATGATTATATATAAAATGGATAAAAAAGAAACAAAACAAAACGAAACGAAAACTGAATGAAAAACCGAAAAAAACTGAAATTTAATGAAACCGACAGAACCATAAAAACAAACATAAAAAAATAAAACCCCCGGACAGAAGACCGAACGACAGACAAGAATGAAAGAAAGAAAAATTATTGTATTACATACATCTTATATATAATAAATATGCTTCTTAATAAAAAACAAAACAAAAACCAAAGCCCAGAAACTCGCCCACTGATTTATGATGGAGGATTTGCCAACGGACACGCACTGTCCCGATAAGTGAGTCTTCCCTAAGCTGGGGTGGCTTTAACCATATACCATTCGCCTAGCCTCAGGTCTGAGGTCTGAGGTCTCGCCCAGCCCAGGAAAGACCACTGAAAAGAAGAAAAATTTAATTATGATACTCGAGTTATCTTTTGACATGCACTTCTGATAACTTTAATTCAAGTTTGCTTATTCATATCTAAGTATTTCTGTCCACCAGTCATAGGTACTCGCTTATATACAATACTATAATATTCGTTTCCGATAGCAACCCTATGGACGGATAGCGGACAGCGTAGAGCGTAGAGCGGAGGAACCCCAACGTAAAACCTGCCTGGTCAGTGTTGTGGTCAATTATCAGGGTAGATGAATCAGAGGGGCTTTTAATTGATATGATTTTTTCCAATTATAATTGATCTTAGTTAAGAAGTTAACCAAAGTAACTCAATTCAATTAAGCAGAGGCGAAATCATTTCAGTTCTCTCGCTCCTAGCTCTGTGGCTGAACTTTCTACTCCAGCTCAAGGTCACCCTCCTCCCATACTACTCGGGATATACTATGTATCTACATGCACCCCAGATATGCCAATCAAATTGACATTCAATTCAGTCTCTGACCCAATAATATACGGCGGCTGATGGGCGATAATCGATATTTGACCTAGGCCAATAAATTGTAGCTCCCTCCTTGCGCCGTACTCATTCCAAACTGCTATTCAGAGCCCTTCTAATCAACAACTAATTTGATGTTCGACTAAAGCGATTTGAGCCCCAATACGAGGGTATGGCGATGCCAGCTCCACCCAATCAATGCCAACACATCGAAGAATAGCAGCCCCCCGTCCATGTCAATGTTGATGTCGATGTCTATTCCTCTATCATTCTCTCTGTCCCCCCTCCCACCGCCCTGCGTGCGTGTCGTGTCTCCGCTGCTTTGACTGTGACATTTTTGGCAATTTATTGAAGACGTATTCCAATCAGAGCAAATCATGCGAATATGGCAAACGGAATTTATTACCCAGAATTTATTACCGAAGCTATCAAAAATAAAAGGTAAGTGTGATATCGCTTCGATCTGCCTCTGTCCTGCTACCACCTCTCTTTCCCACTCTCTCGCGCGCTTCTTTGCTGAATCGTAACCCATTTGGTGTAACTGTAACATATTAATACCCTCTCGGAGGGTATGACCCTTTTCCATCAGGTGTGTGCAATGCAGAAAAATGTTCGTCTGTGCTGCTGCATGCCCTATACATATGTATGTATGTATGTGTAATGAAATGTGATCACAGTGATCGAAAGATTATACAAATTGCATCCTAGTCTGATGACTTTTTTATGTGCCATGAGAACAATCTCTCCTTAAAGGGTATCAAATGCTACGACATGCTGCGTCCCTTACTCCGTTTGTCCTTTGTGGTGGATATTTTTTTGCTAGCTGTCAGTTGGACAGAAAGAGAGTGAGAGAGAGAGGGAGTCAGAGCAAGTGCTCAATATTGGCGTGCACATTGCATGCGGCGACAGGTGGAAAGGAGTGATGGGGGGCGAGGAGGAGCAGCACCAGCAGCAGCAACAGAGATAGATAAGTAATTCCATGGAGCATGCAGCGCAGTCGATGTCGGATCCGACTCCCAGCATTGAATTGGTGTTAAGCACGAACCGAACGAAATGGAAATGGAAATGGGTGAATGGGAGAATGAGAATATAAAATCAGCAGTTGTCATTGTCATTGGAAATTGGTTGCGGAAGGGCAGAGTCAGTGGCAGAGGCAGTGACAGTGGCAGAGGGAGTGGGAGAAGGAAGGCCAAAGGCACAGGCGGAAGGGAGATGAAAGACACGCCATCGAAAGGAGACGCGACGCGACCGCTCATCCTCAGTTGCTGCTGCTCGCTGCAAGTGCTCGGTTCTCGTTTCTCGCTTGTCCCGTTACTCTCTCACTCGCTGTCTCGCTGCTGCCATGTCCAACCAGCTGTTCTTTCTCAGCCTCGCGGACATCTTCTCCATTTATCCCACCATCTTCAAGGAGCAGAGCAAAAAGCTAAAGAAAATGAAACAGATTTATCTGCCCAGCGACGAGGAGTGGCAGGACAAGATGTACTACATGCTGCTGGAGATACAGCGCCAGGTCAACGAGTCCTCGGACGACTCCCTCTCCGTGCAGGACATCCACAAGAAGTTGAAGCCGCTGTTCGATCCGCTGCGCATCACCAAGATCCTCACGCCCGGCGTCAGTCCCAATGGGCGACGCAGTCGCGTTCTGAAACACTGCCACGCCACCACCGTGAAGGTCAGGCTGAAGACGGGCGCCCGCTGGACCCTGCCCACCATCGGAAATGCTGCGAAGCTGCTCCGCAAGCCCCCCATTCCCGTTCAGTTTCGGAATGAGCACGAGATGCGCTTGGCCTACTCTTTGGTCTACGACGTCTTCCGTTGTAGGTAGCCGCAAAGTCTTTAAAGTCCAATCTGATCCCATTCGTTGTGTTCCTTTATAGACAAGGTTGTGCTGTCGAATGCCCTGAACGATGTCTGTTTCTTTGAGCAGCACAGTCAGGTGGCTATTCATCGTCCACTGCATAATTGCTCTCTATATTTCCCTCACTCTCTGTTGCAGTATCTCGAGGACGAGCAGCGCATATGGCTAATGCTGTTTGAGCTCCACGATCGCCACTTTAAGGGCCGCAACTCCGAAGAGCAAGAGCTTCAGGCGAGCCTCTACAAGGAGGCAGAGGTCACAGGTTGGTCCGCACACACAAAATCCCTATAGCATCTGCTCTCACATCGCAAACCCAACTAGATCTGGCAAGTGTGCTCTGGCAGCATCGTATACGCCTGGCTGCCTCATTTTCCCGCATGAGGATCAAGGTGGGAGCGCTGCGACTCTCGCAGTTACTCCCGATTCATCTGCAGAACGAAAAGGTGGCCATTGCAGCAGCCAATCCTGTGGTCACCGGCTGGATCAATCCCTTTCTAGTGCGGTACGTAGACAGAGTCGAAGATCTCCTGCATCCCAAAACTCTATTCAAGTGAATTCCCAGCACCAAAGTGGAGGCAGATAAAATCCTGACAGAAATGGGCTTCACTGTACACGGGCCGGACGATGAGCAGCCACTGCTGGAGCAGCACTGCAAGTGGGACAACATCTGTCCGCTGGTCATCTCCTGCATTCCCAAGGACCGCAGCGAGTTCACAAAGTCCGATCTGATGACCAAACATTACTTCATCATGCAGGTGGGTTCTGGCCACACGCGAGGCCTCAGTATGTGTCATAATTATCCAGTCGTGTTGTCAGATTAATTGATAGTGCCACTCCACGTACTGTGAGCAATTTCCCCGAGCTGTAAATTGATAATTGAGGGTGTCATGTGATTATCTAGATTCTAGACACACTATCTCTCTCTTTTTAAGGACAAAAACTTCACCTTTGGCCCTGCCATTATGTCCAAAATGATGGATTACTTCGAGCTGGATGGAGACATACTGCAGACGCACATTGGCTCGCCCCGGTCCACCGCCTATCTGGCGGCCCTCTTCTACTCCATCAACCGCGTGAACAATTTCTATGTGTACGGAGCGGGAACCAATCTGAAGGACTACCGACGCTACATGGAGTCCATTGGCGTGAACAATATACGACTCTTTGGCGACGCCTTCACCTCCTTCCCGATGGAGTCCAATCGATTCCGCACAGTCGTGGGCATCTTTGCCACGCCCCCGAACTCGTTCAGTGCCATCTCAGATCCCATAGATCTGATCTGCTCGCGGGGCGGAGATCTCAGTATGCTGGAGGTCCTCACCGAGTCGGAGGTCAGCGACGAGGGTCGCACGCGTGTGGCCCTGATCCTGGAGGAGCAGCTGCTAACCCTCACCATGTCCATGTCGCGGCCGCAGGTGCAGTTCGTCCTCTACCAGACGCACTCCATAGTGAGCACCGAGAACGAGGACATGGTGCAGCACGTCATCGAGCTGATAAACAAGCTGGCCCTCGAGAAGCATCGCAATGCCTACAAAGAAGTGAAGCGGCTGGAGGCGCTGGCCGAGCTGGAGGCCGCCAACGTTCCGGCGGCTGCCATGAGCAAGGATTCGCCACGCAAAAAGGACAAACTGTCGGCCGAGGACAAGCGCAAGTCGCAGCCGGAGCTGCCAGCCCCATCCTCTGCGCCGCCCCTGCCCCGCGTGGACAGCATCGATCTGATTGTCACCCCGGACATTGACGAGTTCGTTCAGGACACGGTGCCGGACATCTGCATCCACCAGGACAACTGCATCCGGCAACAGTCGACGGGCAGCTTCCTTTCCCTGGCGCGCCGCAAGCACCTCACGCATCTCAACGAGAAGTACCTCATCCGACGGGCCGAGCAGCGCGGCCTCTTCGGCAATCCCAAGAGCGACAAGGACAAGTCCAAGCCGAAGGCTGTGAAGCTGCAGGAGGTGTCAGAGCCCACACAGCAGGACATGGGCTACGATCAGCGAGGATCTGCCTCGCATTCGACTGCCCAACAGGTGGTGAGTAGAAGGTTTAGATGTAATGGAAGGGTATGAGTGCGCACAAGTATAATGCGAATGGTTCCAAGAGAGTTCAGCGATCCGAGTGAGTGCCATAAATAGATCTATTAGCAGGGGGATCCATGAGTAATCCATGAACCAGACAAAACTGGAGGCACGAGGCGTTAGACTTTACACTTTATTGGTAAACAGAAACAATATTTGAAGGGTTGTAGGTGGGTTTTGTTATGGTAAATGGGAGAGGGAGTGGAGTGGGGTGGGGTAGGGTGGGGGCTATGTACACTTTGAGTCTTATGAGATAATAATTAACATGTCGGCACGGTCATCGCATCGATTCGTCGTCATTTGCATCCACATTCACATTCACATCCTCATCCACATCATCCGTATCATCATCGATTGAACTAACTATTAGACACAGTGCTTTGGGGTTGGGGTTGGTGGTGGGGGGTAATTAGCATGAGGCATGCACTCGACATCCATCCAATCTCCCAGCCTTGGCTTAGTCACTTGCCCAAGAGATTAGATCATGCGCTTGGCTTAGCTCATTAGCCCATCATCATCAGCATCACGATCATCGCCCCACCTTGGCCCCCATGAGCTGTAAACCAGATACGGGATCTGGATTGTAAGGCTGCTACTTCCGCCAGCTGCTGCCGCCACCCATGCTGGCGGTCTTCATGGAGCTCTTTTGGTTCTGGTTCTGATTCTTCTGCTGCTGATAGTTGGCCTTCACGTCCTTCTTCGCATTGGAGTAGCCCATGCCGCCGGACATGCTGCCGCTGCTGCTGCCGTTGTAGCTGAAGCTGGATTTGAATGTGGGATTTCCGAGGCTCTTGAACATGGGACTCGTCTTACCCGCTCCCACGGCTGGCGCCGCCTGGTTGTAGTAGCTCTTGGAGCTGGCATTCTGGCTGTTGTTGCCCTTGTCCGACATCTGGCGGCCGTAGCCGCCCGAGGCCATGCCCAGACCCACTGCACCCATGCCCACGCCCAGTCCCACGGTGCTGACGCCCACGCCGCCCATGCCGACGCCGTATGTGTGGTGGTGCTGCTTGTGGCTGGTGCTGAAGGTGGCCGCCTGCTGGTCGCTCCCGAGGGAGCCGCTCTGGGTGTAGAACTGCTGCTGCACCTCCACGATGTAGCGGTAGGCCTCCTCCATGCTCTTGGGGTTGCGCCGCAGGATCATCGAGTGGGTGGGCTCGGGCAGGTGGTCGCGGAACACCTGCAGCGTGATCCGTTCGATGTCCTCGAGCGCGTACAGGGTGTCGTTGTGGGTGAGCTTCCGGTTGATCAGTCGATGCTTCAGCTTGGCCATTTTCTGGTAGTACAGCTCTATGTTCGAGTCCAGCACCGCGCTGCGGATCTTGTGGATCAGCGAGTAGCTGGACTCCCGCTCCGCGTAGTTGTACAGCAGCTGATCCTTCAGCTTCAGCCAGGACTCGGCCTTCAGCAGATGCCCATTGGCATGACCATTACCATTCCCATTGGCCGCCGGGGCACTCATCTGTCGGGTGAAGACCGCCTCCCGTGCCCGATCCGTGCACTTGTTCTTGATGTGTCCTATCAGCTGTGCCTTGTAGTAGTCGTCGAAGCTGTTGATGGCCGGCATCAGGGCCTCGATCCGCTGCAGGAACGGCGGCAGTTTCCCAGGATCGCTGCCATCGAAGTTCTCGATGAGCTTCAGGCGACTCAGCACCTGGTTGTATTTGTTCACAAACTCGGGATCCATTGCCCTGCTTGCTCTTTGTTTTTTGTTTTTTTATTTGGGGTGTTGGGGAAAGGAAAGGAACTACTGTTCTAGAGAGCAGAGAGCAGGGAGCAGGGAGCAGTGTGCGCGTTCACGGCGGCGTTTCAGGCGCGACTGTTTCCAAATTCAAATTTGGGGAGCAGCGCCAACAGCAGTGGCCGCGGCAGCAGCAGTCAATAATTGTTGTGTATGGAAAAACAGATTTTAGATTCTTACAAATGTATAAATTAACATTCATTAACATGAATTTTACTTGGGAGAGCCGAAGCACCGAAGCCCCAAACCGAGAGGCGAGAAACCGAAAACTGAAACAAAATTGCGAATTCAAAATCGTCTGCCGTGCAACCGTCGTAGTAGTCCCCAGCGATCCCAATGTACTGAACTGAAACGCAGAACGGAACACAGCGACAGCCATTCATTGTGGTGGGAGTTGGGTTGAGGGCGCCGCTGAATCATAGAGAGACACAAACAGAACAGAACAGAAACACACACTGACAAGCAACGGCAGCGCAGGCCAGGGAGACACGACACCGACACCCCCTTTAGATATAGCTGCCAGATACTCTACTCGCCAGAGAGATAGTGACACACACAAATACAAACAGCAACACGCACATACCGTGTACCGTCGTACAACATCGACAACAAGCGACAATATTCCACAAATAAAAGGCGCACACAAATCGCTTAAATCGAAGCGTTGAGATTTGTTTAATTGCGCCTGTCATCAGGCAAATATCACAAGCAAATCAAAGCAAAGTGAAGCGTTTAACGTTTTTCATGGGATCGCAAAAGTGACATGGCCGCGCAACGGGACTTTTCGACGTCGAAGTTTTGAATTCGACTGTTGTGCGGAGAGAGGAATGAAATGGAATGGAATGGAATGCACTGAAAAATGCCCCCGACTTAGTATTTCTATTTTTCGCATGCAAATTAAATCACAGAAATTGCATTCAAGGTCCTTTTTAATTTCTGATTTCTGATTTCTTGAAAAGAAAACAATGAACAAAACAAATTGCTCATCGCCTGATCTGCACTCAATCGACCCCAAAGCCCCATCCGAGACCGCATCTAGTTCAGCTCGATTGCCTCCAATCTTGACGCAGACTCTCGCACACACACACAGTCACAGTACACCTTTATAAGAGCTGGCACTGCCTCCGCCACCCGCATACCGCACCATGGGGCTCGATTTTAAGGTCCGCTGCGCCGGCGCGCGCGGGTTCAACTAATTAGCAACAATTTCTGAGCGTTAGCGGCTTGTAAAACTGTTTAATACTTGTACTACAAAATAAAAACCAGAAAAGGAAGGCTATCACTACGGAGTGGCGAAGATTTGGATACCCTTAAGGAATGTATATGCACTTCAAAATGGAATTAGCTTCAAAATCAAATGTTTTTTCTCACAAAGAATCGTGAAAGCTGTACAAATACAGCATACTTTGTGGGTTCGAAGATGCTTTCTGATACTCCAAATCATGATACCCTTCACTGCAGAAGGGTACAACAGCTAGTCGGCGGGTACAACAAATCACAGAGACAGAACGGAATGAGAGAGAGAGAGAGAGGAGTGGGTGTGGGATTGGGGGCGATGCTTCGATTTCATTACAGTGTTAATTTGAATAGCGACTCTAAACTGATAAGCGGATTTAATAGCAATCAACTTCAAGTTGGATGACTCCGCTGTCGGATCGCATAAATAAGCCATGAGAATAGGAGAATAGTGCGGCAAAGCTTACAACTGTAATTTTTACAGCAATTATGTACATACATACATACATATGTATGTATGCATGTATGTATATAGACAACGATAAGTGCGACTAGCTTTGCCGTTCACCGTTTGCCTCTTACCGCTTTGATAAGCAGGTTCAGGGCCAACTATTGCAGTCGCACTCTCACTCCGCATTGGATCGGATCCCACTCCAGCGATGAAGCGATCGGCGGGCGGATTGCAAACAAAGCGCCTAATCCGGAGTCGATTCGAATCATTTGCAAGCCAAATTTGGCGCGAATTCTTTGTACAGCTCAAAGCAAAATAGCAAACATTTTGCGCATATTAAATATTGTGATTTGAATAGGTGCTCAATTGTTTGGAAAACTAATTAGTAATTACGTGCCCCGTGCTTGGTGCTCGGTGTGCCTTTTCCCAGCTCCAGCGTCTGCAGCGCTCGACCAGTGCCAGCGCAATTCGGTCGCACCTGACGAAGGTGTCGTCGACGCACCGCCAGCCCATAGCGTTCAACTTCAGGCGACGCGAGTGTAAGCGCTACTACGTCTTGCCCGTCTATATGGTGAGTCTTTCCCCACCCAAAAACCCCCACAATGATTGCTTAGGGCCAATAATATTTACAACCTGCCCACACCCAACGAATTGTAGCACAGTACCAAGCAAAGCATACGATTATGGTGGCAATACGCCTATAAATGCGTCACACCCAGCGCCAACACGGCCACCGCCGCCTCGAATGTGTGGCATCCGAATCTGAAATTCAGGCTGCACTGCAGCCGACAGCTGCGCATCCGGAAATTGCGACGCGGCCCGTGGACGAAGAGGCAGCCGCTCCATCTGCATATCAATGATATCCAGCTGCTGTGCCAGGTGCGCAGGCGCAGTAAGTGATTACAGATTATGGATAGGATACTAGATGCTGCCCCCAAAAAAAGGGATCTCCGATTCAAAAGCAGCCGTTGCGCTGCCATTCAAACAATATTTATCGATAGTAGTGTTGGGCAATACGAAACGGTCGATAGGTTAAGTGTCTTGTATTGATCGAAGTGCGGAGAGCGAATTACAAATACAAAATTATTATTTTTAATGCATTGCAATCTCTGAATATGAACTTGTGTTTTCTGCTTGTATGTCTTTTAACTTAGATAATCGATGCATCTGACGCGACTGAGTAATGGATTAAAGTTATATTCTTTTTAGTTATAGTTGCACAGTTAGTAATGCTGATTAGCTGATTCATTGGCCACAGAACGGGGAGTGCGCATCCCAGGCGGATCGCTGAAAATTGTAAAAAAAAAAAAAGTTTTAGTGGAATTATTTTCGTGGTTCAGGAGTAACGCTCACCTGACAGTCACGACTGCAGTACCAGTGAGTCATGCAGTTGGAGCACATGAAATTGCCTTCATTCTTTCCGCACTCCATGCAGATGAATACTCTCCCCTCGCCATTCATCATGGCAGCAGCGCCCTCTCCGCCTGAGACGCCAGTCTGCGATCTCTTAATGTAATTTTCCAAAGCCTTAGCTATGGCCTTGGACTGTGGCTGCAGTGGCCCCCCCGACGAGTAGGACTCATTATAGTTGGAATGCATTTCGTCGTGCTGAATAACGAATCAGAATATAATGTTCATTAGGGGGAATCGAAAATCAAGACAGTTATACATTTCTGTGGGTAGGTGGGCCTAGGCTGGCCAAGGGACTGCTGTTGTACAGCGGCTTCATTGGGGTCTCAATCCCGGACTGGCCCTGCAGCGAGCTCTGGCTGCGATGGTGTGGCGGTGCCTGGACCTGTCCATGTCCCTGCCTCACGGCAAAAAACTCCGCGCTAGGCGACCTGTTCAGCCGCTGTGAATGCTGGCCCAGTCCCGGCACCTGGGCCTGTGACTGCCTTCCGCCCAAGCACTCCACACTTGACGATGGGGCCGGTCTGCAAAAATAAATGGATGGGATAAGAGTCTAGAGCAAAAGGGGAGGAAGAGGGACTTTTGCTACCTGTCCTCGAATAGCTGGCGCCTCGGATCGTAAAAATCATTGATATCATGGATGGATCCTCGACGCGGACGCATAGCCGGCAAGGAGTTACGACTGCGCTGCTGCGAAGGCTCCTCAAACTGTCGCGACGCTTGGGGGAGAGTGGAAGAAGCAGTCGGTTGGCTCTCTGGTGCATTCACACCCATGGTTCTGAAACAAGAAAGAGGGCTTTAGAGTTCTGTTTGGGAGAGTTCTGTCCGGCGTTGACTTACGTGCGAAGCAGTTCTATGTTGCCCTTATTCCGCTCCATCTTGCTGAGGCAGCGATCGATGACATCTGCGGCAACGTCTGGGTCCGGTGACTCCCCCAGCATCGACTGCATTTCACGCAGCAGCGAGTAGCTGCAATCCTGGCCAATCAAGCTGGGGACCAGTTTCTGGATGACGGCCACACGCTCCTTCACCTGCAGACGGTCTCGCAGCTCGGTCTGAACGCAGCGCAGATAGTGCAGACGATTGCACTCGTCCTCGTTCCTTTTGATCTGTCTGTCCAGATTCTTGATCTCAAACTCAACGCGCTCCCTCTCCTTGGCCAGAGCCTTCAGCTCCGGCTTGACCTGCGATATCTTCGACTTCAGCTGCGTGTCCATCTCCTCGTAGAGCGACCGGAGATGGTAATGGAAATTGGCATCAGTGTTTCCGAGATCAACGGGTGGAGCTTTGGGTCGTGCGAGCGGAGGATTCTGAGCAGTCGGTGGATTCTGTTGCTGATTCTGAGTCGCCGGCTGTGTGGCTTGAGTGGTTTTTGCTGCTTGAGTGGCTTGAGCTGCTTGCGTTGTCTGTGTGGAGACGGTCTCTGAGCGGCGTGGCTTTGGCTGCTGCGGTACAGCGAATGTCTGCGTCTGCGTCTGGGGCAGAGGCTGAGACTGGGTCTGGGTCTGAGGACTGGCTAGTGGCGGTGGCGGTGGCCGTGGCTGCTGGGCCTGCGTTGGCATCTGGAGGTTCACCGGATTGGCAGCAGTCTGTGGCAGCTTCGCGGTGGGATAGGAAATCTCCATGGGCACGGCCGGGGGACTGGGCGTGTTTAGGCTGTATGCCATGGCCGTCAGGTTAACTGCCTGTTGGATGGCTCCTGATCCGACTCCTGCCCCTGGTGCCAGAGAGTAGGGCGTGCTTAGTTTGAATCCTGGCATCCTGGATTCCTGCTGCGGTTTCTGCTGCAATGGCTGCTGCTGCTGCTGCTGTAGTTGCGGCTGATGTTGCTGGGGCTGATGCTGCTGCGGCTGATGTTGCTGGGGCTGATGTTGCTGCGGCTGTTGTGGCTTGCGTTTCATCAACATTGGCTGTTGCCTCGGCATCTGCATCTGAGATTGGATCTGCATAGGCATCTGCGAATGGATCTGTGGCTGGAGATGCTGCTGCTGCTGTGGCTTGTCAATTAAGGGTTGCTGCTGCTGCTGTAGCTTTTCCTGAACCGGTGGATGCTGTGGCCGCTGCATCTGCATCTGTGGCTGGAGATATTGCTGCTGTGTAACTAGAGCTCGAATGGGTGGCTCTGGTGGGGGCTGCACGACTGGTATGAACTCTATACGGTCATCGTCGTCATCAGGATCGGTCATCTGCTTTGGCCGCTTGTCCTGGGTGCTGGCCAGCGGTGGCGGCGTCACCGAACGACGGCGCTTCAGGGGTTCTGTGGGCCCCGCAGTAAGCGCTTCCTCCTTCGGCTGATTATTCTCCGTCAATTGTTTCATGGTAGCTGAAAACTGGGCCAGGTCGTAGGCATCCATCTCTTTGACGACTTGCTGTTGCAGCATTTGATCTATTGGCGGCTTCATCGTGAGAAACTCGTCTAGAACAGACCCGGGTGTTAGTGGAAGCGGATTCTTTTCAAAGTCCACCTGCCGCAACGGCATCGACTTCTTATTGTCCTCCTTCACGGGCGTCATCTGTCTGGCTGTCTGTGCCGGCTCCGCCTTCTCCGGCGAATCCTCGTTTTCGGTGTCATCCAGGCAGATGAGCTCCGGCGAGTTATTCTCACTGCGACTGCGACTCTCGCTGCGTGAACGAGAACGAGAGCGCGAGCGACTATTGCTGCGGCTGCGACTGTAACTACGACTGCGGCTGCTGTCGCTGGAGCTCTGGCGAGCCTGACGCGCCTGCCTCTGCTTCTGTAGATAGGCCGCCTTCTCGATCCTGTATAGGTCCAGGCGTTTATAATGGGCCCTATACATGGGTACGGCTCGCTTCAAAGCTTCCAGCTTGCTGTCAGGGAACTGTTTGAGCCGACGGAGCCTGCTTAGAAAACGATTTTCGATTACAAATTTAATTCCAATCTCAATTAATTGATAAGCACTTGCCATCGAATGCTGCGGCGCTTATAGTATATAATTCTCTGTTTCCAAGCACGAATTTGCTTGATTTGACGGAGGGTTTCCTCGCGAGTGACCGGCGGTTTGGTTCTCTTGTCATTTGGCGGCAGCTCAACGGTGACTGGGAGCTGCTTTGTCGGTGCCTTTTCGGCCTCGGAGGAACTCGGTTTGGTCTCCTTGGGTGTAGGAGGTTGCTTACTGACGGCGGCATCCATCAGAGCGTCGTCGTCTTCCTCGGTGCTGTATTCGTCGCTGCTCAGCTCCGAAATAGAGGGGTCGTAGATTTCTGAATTGGACATGACTTTACCTATAAGCACTCGGTTATGACCATGTTCAGGTATGTACATATGCGTGTCTATCCCCCAAACCCAAACCCATTTCTATACTACCTCGCACCTCCTGCTGCTGCTGCTACTGCTGCTGCTCACGTTTGCAATGTGCAAGAAAAAAAGCGTCTGCGTCTGCCGGCTGAATTTCGCTCAGCTTCAGTACGAGTTATCGTGTGCGAAAAAAATCAGAATCTTCAGATCCAGACAGGATAAAGCTTTACGTAACTATTCCGACGCGGGCAAACGCCTTCTTTCAGCACTTTGACTGTCCAATTGTTTAACCAAATTTCGGCATTTATTCGCAAATTGCAGACAAGACAATACAGTGTGACCGCGTACTTGTAATACACGGAAAATAATACTGTTTGTGCATTCTATATATCGATATATATCATTCGGCACACGGCAGAAAAATACCAAAATCGTTAAAAATGCCTTTTATTATTATTGCAAAAGGGGCACACTATACGCTTAGCAAACAAATAACATTTATTAAAAAAATTCGCACAAAAACATTGCCAAACAGGTAATTAGTGAAGTGTAGGCGGCGCCGCCATTGAGTCTGCCAGTGCAAGAGTTAACATTTCACTAAACGAACACGTTGGCAAGACTCAGAATAGAATGCACAGAATCCATGCAGCAAAGTGGTCGGCAGTGTGTCCATATACTAGATGCTGCATGCGACCAAACGATAAGAAGTCTAAGAATATCTTCAAAGTCCGTGACAGATCGCCGAGCGTTGGACTTTGTTAATGATAATAGTGGGTGTGTGCTGTGCGAGAGAGCGAGAGAGAGGTGATGATAGCCATAATATAATCCACATCACACCACCACACGCCTTGCTCGCACATACGCATACACACCACTAAAATATATTGTGTGTGTGTGTTGGGTGGAATGGGGTGGGGAGGAGCACGCGAAGACCTCTTCGTTGAATGTAGTATCTACGATTTGCCGTATAATGACTACCTACCACCACCGCCCGATCCGATCCAATCCGATCCGATCGTACGGACTTTGTCCACGATCGGAGTGCTATAAATGATAATTCTACCTACAGTGGACAAATTCGTCAATAGTGGAATCGCGACTCCCGTTGCTGCCTGGGGCCACGGCTGATTAGATTTGGCCATTACCTGCGATATATACTTATATATATCTTTCAATATCTGATTGTTTGCCATTACTCAGGCCAGTCCGTCCTCAGCTGCTGAATTGTGCAGGTTGCTGTCTCGCTTTCAACTCTGCCGCGTGGTCGAACGAAGTCAACAAAGTGAGTGTGGAGCGGAACGCAACGGCCGTGTACAGGTTACCGTAAAACCACAAAGACGGCAGCTCAATCTTGGCCATAAATTGGGATTTATGCAGGCGGGAAGGGCACCCAGTGAAGTTTATTTCACCCAGTGGGGGGTGCTTCTATGTATTTTTAGTCAACTTTAGAGTTTCGGACTGGTTACGTAAAAGCTGCAGCATAATTGGAACATTGAACTTTTGTGCTTTCAGGTCAAGATGGTGTCGCTGGAGAAGCTGAAACAGTTGAGACTGATCCATCTATGCATCGCCCTCACGTTCTTCACGAGCGGGGTGTGCATCAACCTCATCCAGCTGCTGATGCACATCCTGATCAAGCCCATCAACAAACGTCTCTTCCGCAAGCTGATGTACTATGCCTGCTATTCCCTCTACTCCCGTAAGTCGTCCAGGAAACTTTACACTGACACTGACCCCTGACCCATTTCCTTGCAGAACTTGTCTTCGTGGCGGATTGGTATGCCGGCTGCAAAATGAGCGTCTATATGGATGAGGATGACTACAAGAAGTACGCTGGAAAGGAGCACGTGCTGCTCATCATGAACCACAAGTACGAGATCGACTGGCTCAACGGATGGATGATCTGCGACAAGCTGAATGTTCTCGGCAACTGCAAGGCGTACGCCAAGAAGCCCATTCGGTATGTGCCGATTATTGGCTGGGGCTGGTGGTTGGCCGAATTCGTCTTCCTCAATCGCAACTTTGACCAGGACAAGACCATAATTACGGAGCAGCTGAAGGTGGTGTTCTCCTATCCCGATCCCACCTGGCTGCTGCTCAATGCCGAGGGCACACGCTTCACCCCGGCCAAGCACGAGGCCTCCGTCAAGTTTGCCCAGGAACGTGGCATGCCAGTGCTCAAGCACCATCTGATTCCACGCACCAAGGGATTCACCGCCAGCTTGGCACCCATTCGTGGCCTCTGCCCGGTTATCTATGACATCAACCTGGCCTACAGGCCAACAGATACGGTAAAAAACAAACGCCTAATCCCTCTTGATTGCCATCCATACCTAATCTGTAATCCGCTCCAATAATTGTGTAGAACCCTGCTACAATGCTGTCGCTGCTGCATGGCAAGAGCCTGGAGCCCCATATGCTGATGAGACGCATTCCGCTGGAGCAGGTGCCGGAGGACGAGAAGGAGGCCGCCAAGTGGCTGCAGAATCTGTTTGTGGAGAAGGATCGCATTATCGATAGCTTCCTCGAGACGGGCAGTTTCTTCAAGACCTCGGGCGTGAAGGAGGTCCCGGTGTACGTCAGGAAGCCACGACTAAGCTCGCTGCTGAATTTCAGCGCCTGGGCGATATTCTCCATGTCCCTCATCTTCTCCTATTTGATAAATTCCTTGGTGGCGGCCAACTGGACGGCCTTCATCGTCTCCCTCTCGATCTTAGGACTATGTAAGCATTGTCTAGTCATTGTCTGAGCTTTATTTGATTGTTTTCGATCTTCATTTTAGTCTACTTTATGATGGGACAGGCCATAAAAAAAACACAGATTAGCAAGGCTTCCAACTACGGATCGGCTGCAGCCGCAAAAACGAGCACAAAATAATTCAACTCTTATTTGATATTACAATTTTAGTCAAGAAGCCAAGCTAATGAACTCAATTATCTACAAGTTATTTTGTAAACCGGATTAGCCCCGAAGCAACGTTACAACTCTCTGCTAAATGAATCAATTCACGATTTGATTCCTCCCCGGACTAGAAAGTGGTTAAGAAATTACGTTTTTCTTCTAAGTTTATGGTTACGAGGTGCACTGGAGCCATCAAATTTACGTATGTAGTAGCTGGTAGTTATAAACCCTAAGTGAGCATTGTTTAATTCATAATGTATTTGGAGATTATTGCAATTATTAAATTCAATTGAATTAAATATTCAATTTTGACGAAAATATTGCGCGCATTTTGCTTATCGATAGTTGGCCAATCAAGCAAGCAAGCAGCTGTTCCGTGTGTGTGACCATACAACAAAATACCAGATATGTAATAAGAGTACATTATTTGTATTTGTTCAGTTTGTACACTACCAAATAGAGGGTACATGTGCATGCATAGTTTTAATTCTAATTGCCTTTGACTAACACAGTTGTTATCTTTGCTGATACGGTTTCCCTCAAAGTACGTTCCTGGGCCCATGAACATAAATGATTATTTATAATGATTACCAAACGTTTTCTTATCGCTTCAAGGTATAAGTATGGAAAGTGTATCCAAAGAGCGGGTGGAGCAAAAAGGTCACTTTTCCGTTATTCTCTCTCGATCTCTCTCTTTCTTCTCTCCTTATTTGTTGTAAAGATCAGTGGGAGGGAACAGAAGCGTGTAACCGCGCGTTCCGTTATCTAGCCTTTGATTAAAGCTCTCACACACACACACACACACACACACACATCGGGTGCTGGTTATTGTTTTTTTTGTGATAACCAATGTCGTGAAACAGTAGTAACACTCGACTCCGACTGCTTATTGACTGATAATAGGTTTATTGATAATGTTAGTTTATCGGTTTGGTCGAATTGGCGCGTTTAATCGTTAGAATCCCTATCAGCGAACGGGCACAGGAAACAGTTGACAACATTTCGTTTCCATTCAGTTGATCAGAACCGTTTGGGAGGACAGGTTGCATCTTCCCCAAGATCATTGAGTGGTTCATTCGTTTTTTAAAAAGTTCGTGCATATAGCAGGTATGTGAATGTGTGTGGGGGTGTCGGTGTGTGCCATAAACATGCATACATATGTAGTATTAACATAGGGTCATAAGCATTCACAATCGTTGGGTGAGACATTGGGAACAAAGTTTGAGTGGTGGCCATAATTAAGTTGATATCGAACGCTGGCTGGACATATTTATTAATTGTTACGTAAACTACGTTTATTCAATGCACTTTATTTTAACCCCATGCCATTTTAACCCTATCGCATTTATTTATAGATCGAAATGGGACAACTCACGGGCCTGGGGCGATTGCTGATTGCCGTAACTTTCTTTACATGCGGATTCTTTGTGAACATTGCCCAGCTTTTCCTGCACATATGTGTGAAGCCATTCGACAAGCGACTCTGCCGCAGTCTCATGTACTATCTCACCTACTCCTTCTACTCCAGTGAGTCCCATCTTTCCACCTATACCTCCACTATATCTATATGTCTGCATATCTATATAAATTTCAGTCCTTGTGTGTGTGGCCGAGTGGTATGCCGGCAGTCATGTTCGCGTCTTCATCGATCCCGAGGATGAGAAAAAGTACTTTGCTAAGGAGCACGGCCTGCTGCTCATGAACCACACATATGAAATCGACTGGCTAACCGCCTGGATGGTTACCGATAAATTCGGAAACGTTGGCAACACCAAGGCCTACGCAAAGAAGATGCTCCGCTATGTACCCATCATGGGATGGGTCTGGTGGATGGCCGAGTTCATCTTCCTTGATCGCAACTTTGACAAGGACAAGATTGTCATCAAGGAACAGCTGAAGGTTGTGTTCTCCTATCCCGATCCCGTCTGGCTGCTGCTCAACGCCGAGGGCACCCGCTACACCGCCGCCAAGCACGAGCTGTCCGTGAAGTTTGCCCAGGAGCGGGGCCTGCCCGTGCTCAAGCATCACCTGATTCCGCGCACCAAAGGATTCACCACCAGCCTGCCCACACTGCGCGGCATCTGTCCGGCCATCTATGACATTAACCTGGCCTTCAAGCGGGATGCCAAGGTGAAGCCAACAATGCTGTCCCAGCTGAATGGAGAGACGGTGGAGCCGTACATGTACATTCGCCGTGTCCCCTTGAGCAATGTCCCTGAGGATGAGAAGGAGGCCGCTGCCTGGATGCAGGAGTTCTTTATGGAGAAGGATCGCATTATCGATAGCTTCCACGAGACGGGCAGCTTCTTCAAGACCTCGGGTGTGAAGGAGGTACCCATGAAGATCTACAAGCCGCGCCTGGCCACGTTGCTAAACTTTATTGGATGGGCCACCGTTTGTGTCGCCTGCATTTCGTATTATATGATCACTTCCTTCATTGCGGGCAACTGGATTGGTTTCTTCACGGTCATCTCCATCTTGGGACTTTGTAAGTAGATGAAACTGCACTGAGACACGCTCACTTCACCGATATCATTTCATTTCAGTCTACGGCCTCATGCAGCATGCTGTGAATGCCTCGAAGATCAGCAAGTCTTCCAGCTACGGCGCTGATGGAGCAAAACAGGCCGCGAAATAGTAAATAGTACAGTACATACTGATATATGTACACAAAAAAAAATCACATTTTAAATGAATGTAGCATGAATAGAAAGCATTATAAATGAACAAATAAAATTGCCATAGTCAAATAAATTCAAATACCGATAGTTTACTCTCGATATCGGTGTTTGAGGAGGGTGACCTTCGCTTGTCGCAGTCAAAAATACCCGGCGAAATTCAGTATTCCGCCGCTCGCGAGCTGCGGTCATACTGATATACTGATTGCAACTTCCCAATTTTTTTTTATAAAAAATAAACGTCCAATGAAAATTAAAAAACATCTTTTCGTACCTTTAATGCAATAATATGTGCATTTTGAAGGTGAGTCGGTGTCACGCAAGTGCTCAAAACGATGGCCCAGAGGCATGTCCGAAGCTCCGGACGAAAGTGAAAAGTGAAACGTAACGAAAAAAAAGTACTTTGCTCCGGTTTCGTGGACGGGAGACTCTCTCCTGTAGGAGAGGAGGTCTCAAGGACTGTCTGCCTGGCCTATATGCGGGAGCTGGCAGCAGCAGGAAGTGGGAGTGGGGGGCACACACTGCAGAGGCCTCGCACACAAAAGCCTTTGTTCGCCAGCCAAACCAAAAGAAAGCAGGGGCCCCCGAGTAGCTGATGACGTTGAAAGCGAGTTACGTTTGTCCCCCATTAAGGTTGGATTACCCATTAAATACATGAGTACCCCTCGCGTACGTGGCACAGAGTGATGAACCTGATCTCCCCAAATTTCAAGGAAGTGCATCCAGCCTCGGTTCGTTTACGTGCCCATACATATGTGCGCGTATGTATGCATATTCTATATACAGACACATAGCCATACTTGCATGCGTGTACAACAGATGTGGCTGTGTGTACGTGTGTGCGAGAGCGAGCTACGACAGCTGACGTTGGGGGTACTACTCCTCAGCCCACCCCACTAGTGGGAGTACGTACCCCCCTCCGTTGACGTTGACCCATTGAAAGCGAAACTTTTTCATTTACTTTACTTACTTTACCTTTTCCCGTACTAATTGAATTTGTGTTGTGTTGTGCTGCAGCATGCCGATTCAGGCTCCCTCATGGACAGACTTTCTGAACTGTCCCATCTGCGGCAATGAGTTTGCGGTCAGTCAGCGGTTCCCCATCAGCTTGGGATGTGGGCATACCATTTGCAAGCTCTGCCTGACCACCCTCTACAATCGGCAATGTCCCTTCGATCAGGTAAGCGCGGGGATTCCACTCCACTCCTTCGTTTCCTTATTATTTGCGACCTCTTTCAGACGCAGATTGTCACCGACATCGACAATTTGCCCACTAACCATGCCCTGCTCCAGCTGGTGGCCAAGGGTCCGCCCGGCAAGGACTCGGAGCCGTCGGTGGACTTCTCGCAGCATGCGCCGCCCAGTGTGCAGAAGCTCGATCCGGAGCAGCTCAAGTGCTACAAGCTCGGCAAGCAGTGCATCGAGGATCTGGCCCTGCACCTGAAGTCCTTCCTCAACCTCAACAACGGCAACCTGCTGACGCGGCCCATGCAGCGCAAGCTGGTGACGCTGGTCAACTGTCAGCTGATGGAGGAGGAGGGACGCGTGCGGGCATTGAAAGCGGCCCGCTCGTTGGGCGAGCGCACCGTCACCGAGCTGATTCTGCAGCACCAGAATCCGCAGCAGCTCAGCTCCAACCTGTGGGCGGCGGTGAGGACGCGTGGCTGCCAGTTCCTGGGCCCGGCCATGCAGGAGGAGGTGCTGAAGCTGGTTCTGCTGGCTCTGGAGGAGGGCTCGGCGCTGTCCCGCAAGGTGCTGGTCATGTTTGTGGTGCAGCGCCTGGAGCCGCAGTTCCCGCAGGCCTCCAAGACGAGCATCGGCCATGTGGTGCAGCTGCTCTACCGCGCCAGCTGCTTCAAGGTGTCCAAGCGGGAGGCAGACTCCTCGCTGATGCAGCTCAAGGAGGAGTTTCGCACCTACGACGCCCTCAGGAGGGAGCACGACGCCCAGATCGTTCAGATAGCCACCGAGGCAGGGCTGCGGATTGCGCCCGAGCAATGGTCTTCCCTCTTGTACGGCGACGTGCTGCACAAGAGCCACATGCAGAGCATCATCGACAAGCTGCAGACACCGTCTTCCTTCGCCCAGTCGGTCCAGGAGCTGGTCATCGCCCTGCAGCGCACCAGCGACCCCGCCAAGCTCTCCAATCTCCACAATCATCTGAAGTACCTGGCCAACATTGATCCGTGCGCGGAGGTGGCCCCCTGGCAGGACGTGGCCGAGGCCCTGGATGCAGTGCGTCACTCCGTCGTGGGCCTCGTGAACTTCCTGCAGCATCATGGCGTCCGTAAGGCCCAGGACGCCATCGGCAGTGCGGGAGCAGCCGTCAGCAATCCCAAGTATAAGATCAGCCTCTGCCGGGACCTAAACGTGCGGCGTGTATGTCCTCGCGGCGCCAGCTGCACCTTCGCCCATTCGCAGGAGGAGGTGGAGCGCTACCGGGCGAGGAATAGGGGCAAACACATCAAGACACCCCTTCAGGGGCCTCCTCTGATGGTCGGAGACGAGGGTCAGGTTCTGGGCGTGCCGCCCATGATGCCGATGTCCCCCATGCACTACATGCCATCACCAAGAGGCTACCTCGACCCCAACGCCAACCTGCCAGGCCTCGGACTCTCTCCAGGAGCCACCCATCCGCCACAGCCACCGCAGCTGCTGCATCACCCCTCCATCGGCCGCCAGATGAATGGGCTGATGGTGCCCGGGCGCTTCGATCCGCGCTTCAACTACGGCCCCGGACAGCCGATCGCACAATCCAGGAATCCCTCGCCCAGGGAGTACCAGGCCAGTCCTGGCCCCGTCCCCGGGCCACCACCACCGCAACAGCAACGCAATCTATCCAACCCACCGAGCTTCAATGTCAATAGTAACCTCCACAAGGGCTATATGCTTCCAGCGGATGTGTTCCATCCCACGGCCTATGGCTACGGCAGCGAGGAGAAGCTGTGCCATCCCTGGGAGCAGCATCCCTACCAGCAGCAACAGCAGCAACAGCAGCACCAGCACCAACAGCAGCAGCAGCCACCGTCCAGCAAGCCGAATCCCAGCCGACCGTTGTCGATTTTAGCCGCAACAGCTGATACCTCATTTTATGAAAAGAAACCGCCGAATAATGTTAGCATAGACATGGACATGGCCAAGCCCCTAGCTGGTTCTGGCTCTGGTGCTGGCGACTCAGCAGGCGATGTCTTGGATGCCCTGCCTCTCTTCCGACGCGCCAATAACCAGAGCCACAATCACAATCACAGCCACAGCCAGAGCCACGGACAGAACAACTCCTCGCTGCTCTTCTTTGAGCGCTCCGATTCCATACTGAATGATGATGGGGCGACGTTCGATATACCCACGGGCTCCTCCATGCAAAGTCGCTACGGTCCGATCTGTCCCAAGAACTCGGCGGCGAGCAACTGGAACTGGATCATGGAGAACGACACGAGCAGCGATCTGGGCTATGCGGGCTACAAGGCAGATAGGAATGACAATTTCAACAGCCACAACAAGGTAGGATATCCTGTAATCCACGAGAGCCTTAATTGGGTGACACTTTACAATCTCAATCTCTTCCTGGGGGACAGTCGTCGCAGGTGTGGGGCAGGAAGCCGCAACTGCTGTCGGAGGATAGCTTCGAGGGCGGCATCGACAGCGGGATGATGCTGCAGCTGGAGAAGAATCTGGTGGACATTGTGGATCCCGACGACAGCGGCATCAAGGTGGACTAATCCAGAAAAAATCCATCACACTCAGCCAGAGGATATATGTCGGTATGCTACCGATATATACAGCAGTATGCTACCGGTGGGGCATACAGTACTATAATATGTATAATGCAATCATTTTACACACGTCGTTAGAGGTTTGTACCGCACAGTTCAAACTCTGGTAGAATTCTCTGTAGTTGTAAAACAGCCAGCCAGCCCTCCGCGCTCCGATCCGTTATTGGATCGGGGCGGAGCCAAACAAAAGAAAAGAAAACCGTAGCAACAAAATGAAACAAAACAAAACAAAACAGACAAAAAGATAAAAACAGAAAATCGGGTTGGGTATCCTCTATTAGAAAACTATTGTATAATTATGTAATTGTCTATTAGTTCATTGTTCAAATTGTGAATCGTCTTCGGCCAGCCGAACTAAATGTGTTTTTATCCAGATGTTCTCGTCTTACGTGTTACGTTTTCAAATTAATCGTGGGGACTAGCAAATGGATAGGGAAAGGGAAATAAGGGAAATGGAAAAGCAACTCAATCTAGAATATTCAATTTCGATGTCTAACCTAGCATCTAGCTCTAATAACATAACCCAAATCCCATAGAGATCCCAGAGGAAGAGCCTCGCCTCGCCTCGTCTCTCCTCCCCCAAAAAAAAAGGAGCAGATGTACAATATAGCCAGATTTTACAACAATTTTTACAACCATCAATAGCAATCTGTACATTAATAACTAATTGATTTTCAGATCTAAGTACAACTGAATTTTATATCCGAAATCCATAAGTCCCATCCCACAATTATTTGTGATCAGATTTTGATTGATTTTAATGCTATATACATAGATATATACATACATACATCATACTACATAAATACTATATATTTTTATTAATTATTAACTATTTCAAATGCTATTTTTATATACAACAAAACAAATCGGAGCAAAGGATCGAATGTAGAGAGAGATAGAGATCCTTTCGCTATCACACACACACACACATAAATACACACACACACACACGCAGAGAGAGAACACACACACATATGGAGATGATCGATCATAATTATGTGTATGTGTGGAATGAATGTTTATATTTCTTAAAGAAATTTTAATAACGCTATTGTGCGATGTTGTTAACTATTGTACTATATATATTATTAAATTTATTGAAAATAAATTAAAACCGTGTCCTGTCCCCCCAACCCCCAGCCCACAGCCCCCTCTTTCACCTTTCACCCACACTTTGTATGTAAAGTGCGCGTAAAAGCGAGAGAGAACTAAAGTAAATGTAGAGTCGAGTCGAGTCAGGTCAGGGCTAACATTTGTGAGAACATTTTACAAACACAACACACACCACCACTCCCACTATACTATAAATACTGCGAAACAGAATACAGCATACACAGATATGTAAAGATATATATATATATATTTACTATATATATATGTATATGTATGTACGTATACTATATAGAAAACTAACCAATTTGCGCGCTCTTATTATTAATATTATATATTAATGTCCGTTGAGCCCGAGTCTTTTGCTTTCGTGACTTTTGATTTTGTGCGCGAAACAAAGCGAAAGAAAGAGTAGAGATTTTGTAATTTGTATATGTTAAGCGATGAAATCAGGAACACATATATATACCTAAGTATATATATGTATATACTATATAAACTGCGCTTGATCCTAGATGAATATAACATATATGTATCTATACACACAATTATATATATATATATATTTATTGTTAATGAGTTTCGATGCGATGCCGTGTGTGTAGTAGGAATATTCATGTGAAAACTAGTTGAAATTGAAACAGATCGAAGCAGTTTTAAAATATATCTACATAAATGTTTAAATGAAATCCGAAACGTAACTACTATTATTCAGAAACTCAGTAACAGAAGAGATTTGTTTTAAAATGTATTTGTCTCTTGTGAAATGTGTCAGAATGTAGAAGAAGAAGAAGGCCGGATGGGCGACTGTCCCCAGAGCGACGACGATCGATGATCCGCCACTGTGTACTTAAGTCTCTCCATTCCCGGAGCGAGTCGCTGGGCGTCCGTCCGGCCTTTGGCTGTGGTCAAGTCTCTTGTTTTTTGTTTTTTTTTTTTTTAGCTTAAACCCAATGGGTTCGGTTCATATTCATAGACGTAATTGTTGAGTTGAGTTGTGTAACTTTATGATTTACAACAAGTCCATCCACCATTCTCACCTCTACAATATCCAATTCTACCTACCCCCCAAAAAAATAAAATCAATATTTTCTATACACACACACACACACACAAATGTACTATATATATTTATTATAAATATGTTAATTAAATGTATTTTTGGTATTATCACTCAATGTTTCTATCGTAAGCAAATTTCGAGTTCTGTTAATCAAAGCGACACCACACACACACACACACACACACAAAAAGCCTAAAAAAAGATTTATTTATTTTAATTACCAATAAATTTTCACAAAACTTTTACTTTTGCCTAAGTTATTGTTTTATTTTACACAGATTATTGTCGGTTTTGTTTTTTCTGATGAACAATGGAAGTATGGAAGATAATGTGCGAAACATATCAAAAGCGAAGCAAGCAAGCAAGCAACCGATAAACCTAGCAGAATAATCCACCAGCAATATTTAAATAAAGCAAACCACCAGATAGGCAACTGATTAGTAGATTAGTACTACAACCTACATAAAGTTAACTGAACAAAACTAACTAGTTATGGACAATCCAATTTATATAGTATGCTCGCTATAAGATACAAATACAATACAATATACATATATTTAATAGGCGCTTCTGTTCCTCAATCTAGGGTTAGTGATGTTTCCAGATGATGAATTTTGCATGTCTCATGTCTCATAGATAAAAAAAAAACAAAACAAAACAAAACAAATACAAATTTGCAGTAGTTCATGGAGAGCCAACAGTCTATTACAGCCTGCCAGGAGATCGATCGCTTATAGAACCATTTAAATATATTAGATAATCCATAGATAATCCGCACTCTCTTCCAGCGCATCAAATGCGTCATGGCGAGGACAATACAAATACAATCTATTAATTTTAATCAAGACAGCAATCTCCAAAGATCTCATAGATGTACCATGTAAATCCCCCCACCATATATACCGTATAGCATATAACATATAGCATATAACATATAGCATATAACATATATGAATGTGCGTAGCTCAATGCAGAAGAACTCTCTTAGGTAATACCGCCCCATAATTAATGTTTGAACTTGATTCACCGATAGCTATGATCTGCATAATGATGAAATATATAATGTATTGTTGTAATGTCTTTGATGTAATTTATAAGTTGAAGATCCTTGAATTGTGATGATGTGAAATCTACAGTTAACATGCGAAACTATTCCCAGTTCAATGGGAACGAACAAATGTCTTTACGAGTATATTAGTGCTAAAAAAAACCAAAAACCAAAAACAAAAACTACTATATATGTATGTATGTATAATAATGTATCTAAATGCAAGCAACACTCACTAACACACACACAAGCAACCAATCAACCAACCAAGCAAACATTAAGATACGAGACTACGATAAGCAAAGCAGATTGTATTTTACATGCATTCTGCAGGCGGAGCAGGAGCAGGAGCAGGAGAGGAGAGAAACGTTGCTTCACATACTCCCAGCCCAAGCGATGATCCTTCATATACCGATCATACCAAATACCAAATACCTAGAGTCCATATAGTCTATGTGTGGTTTTTGATGCCCTGGCAAAGAATGCGAGAACTTAAACCTACTTAGAATACCTCAAGCGTCCGCGTGTCCGTCCAGTGGAAATAAATCTTAACTCTTTTAGATTGCAGGCCATCTCCTATTGCTGCAGGCAGCATTCGCAGAAGGAATAAACTTTTGTGGTTACCTCCTTCCCTCATTTCTTTGAGATGCAGCAATCTCTAGTCTCTGAATCTCTGATCTGCAGCTTCTAGTCCTGTGCCAGGGCATGTCATGCTTCGGAGCTCCGAACATTTCTAGTTTTTTGGTCAGTAATGTATGTTCTTCGATGCGCCGAATATTAATTTCCCTTCGAAATTCCCCATGTAAAAGTGTTTAGATGTGAACAAAAATTAATCTCAATTTTGTGTATGTCTGCGAGAAATTTAAATAAATGAAACTTAATCGACATCTACTACCTTACCTATCTACGTTATCTACCAACTGCAGCAAATGATATCTTCTGCTGATGGTGTGTTCCTGTGGTTTCTGTGGTTTCTATGGGATAGAGCGGGAGATTAAGTTGCAACGAGAATATTGTATGAGTTTATTTGGGTACACACTGGAATATAATTAGTAGATAAGATTATGGAACTGCTTTTTACTCGAGCTGGGGCTTCCACAAGTCGGGTATTTGAAGCTCCTGGGTCTCGCCCAGCTCCAGCATGAGAACTGCCCCATTCTTGGCCTGCTCCATGGCCTGTACGAGATTCCTGGCACAATCCTCGGGCTTCTGGCGCCTCACCCTGTTGAACATGTCCAGCATGGGTGTGTGGTAAGTGAATGTCGTCTTGCTGGAGATGTCCTCCAGCAGGGGAGTGTCAGTGAATCCCGGACAGATGGTCACAAAGCTCACGCCCGAGTGGGCATAGTAGATGGGATTCTGCGGTAGCAACGAGTCGGTCATTCGTACAGAAAGCAGAATAAACTCCAAAGTGGACTCACGGCCATGGAGCGAGTGAAGGATGTAATGCCGGTCTTGGCCGCCGAATAGATGGCCATCAGAGCCGTGGGCTGCAGGCCTGCCACCGAGGAAATGTTCACTATGAGTCCACCCCTGCCACCCTTTGACTTGTCCATGTACTCCAGGGCTGTCAAAGTGCTCTGGATGACACCCAGCTAAATGGGCGAATCAAAGGGGAGTTAATCCCAGAGAATACATGCGGATGGATGCCTTACCAAGTTTATCTGAATGGTGAGCTCCACCAGGCGATCGTTCATCAGTCCACAGCCATTGACAACCACATCAAAGTGTCCCAGGCGCTCAGCGGTCGCCTTGTAGGCCGCCTCGATGTCCTCTTTCCTGGTGATGTCCACCTTCTGGTAGAAGATCTCCGTTCCCAGACTGCCTGCTCGCCACTCGGCCAACGCCTCAGCATTCGCTGTCAAGTCGAAGACAGCCAGTGCCTGAAAGGTGGGGATGCCATTCCATTAACTGGGCCATCAACCGTTGGCACAGACCCACAAGACCCACAAGACCCACCTTTAGCTGCCGCCGGAGCAGCTCTTGCACACACTTCTGGCCTATGCCGCCGAATCCTCCAAGGTAAACCACATTCTTGCCAGCCAAATCCATGTCGCTGTCGCTCTGTCTGATTCTCTAATGGTCTAGTGGATTGGGTGAACTGCGTTCCACAACGAACGTTGTACTACTGATAATCAGAAGTGCTAACAACACACAGTCACTGGCACTGGCACTCTGGCACTCTGGCAAAGCTTTTGCCATATCACTTTTGCTCTCGAGAGCGCAATTTCCGACTGGAATTTAATTCAATTAAATGCCAAAAGAGATGCCCGAAATGGAGAGAGCCCCACTGATAGTGGGAGTGCAAGGCGGAGAACTTCAAGAGAAATGAAAAGTTTTCTCAGCTGAAGAGTCCCCCAGGAAGGGTTCAATGATCTTTCAGAACTATCATTGGTAGATGTGTGTCTTAGGAGATATTTTCGGAACTGAAATGAAGCAACTGCTTGCACAAGAGACTTCCCTTATGCCGTGTTCCGCTGCAATCAGGTTGCGGCTACCATATCCGTACGCATGGAGACTTATGGAGACTCATTGCGCAACCCACAGCCACACATACAGATGGAGCTGCAGCTACAGCTACAGATATCCGACTGCCAGCGATCTCAATATTAAGTTCACTCTTACAACATCCGTGCGGTAGCGGTAGCGATGCCAGCACCTATTGACAATCGTATCGGATCGGTTTGCAGATTTCGAGGTCATTGTGCAGACTACAGACGGGGGGGGAGGCGCCTCTCGGGTTACCACCCACAGGTGGTATAAAAACACATCGGAGCGCCTACAGCGGCATCAGTTCAAGCGCACACTTCCAAAGATTGAGATTCAGAGGATGCACTACTTCATTTGGACAACAATTGTGGCCCTGCTGGCCCTCGCATCGGCGGCCAACGTTGCCCGTCTCCGGTCCGAAGATGATCAGACCAGAACGGAGCCCAGGGCCAACAGCCAACAGCGCCGCTACCAGCAGCAGGACACGGCACGCGCCTTCTACTCGTACGGCTACAGCGACGACACGGCCGCCCGGGCAGAGTACTCCTCCCGCGATGGCTCCTCCAGGGGCTTCTACTCCTATTTGGACGCCGATGGCAAGCTCCAGACGGTCCGCTACGAGGCCAGTCGTGGCCAGGGCTTCAGGGCGGAGGGCAGCAACCTGCCACAGGCCCCGGTGGATGAGGGAAAACCGCCCCTGCCCGTCGCCGACACGGTGGAGGTGCAGCAGGCGCGTTCCGCCCATCTGAATGCGTTGCGGGAGGCGCGAGAGGAGGCTTTGGCGGCCAGTCTGCGCGAGGAGTCCGAGAGGAGGCAGCAGGACAGCAGGACCAGGGCTTCATTGGCAAATGAAGCCGAGGAGCGGAGCCTCAGCAATGAGGATGCCGACATTCTGGAGCGGGTGAGGGCACAGCTGACGGCCATGCTGGCGGATCGGCAGCGATCCAACAATCTGCCGAAGATCAACGAGGAGCAGGAAGAACAGCTCCAAAGGCAGGAGCAACGGCAGGAGAATCAGGACAAGCGACAGGACGAACAGCGGCCAGCAGAAGAGGATCAAAGGCAGGGGGGCGATCGAGAGACTGATCGAGGGGATCAGGCCCGCCTGCGCACGATCTACTCCCTGGGTGATCTCACCTCCAGTAGCTACCTGAAGCTGGGCGATCCCCAGGAGCGCTTGAACGGCGGCGATCTCCGGGTGCCGGTGGGCGCCTACTACACCCTCCTCTCGCCCAGCGCCAAGTACAGCGTGACCACGCCCACGGAGCTTCGAACCCTGCGTCCCGTGGCCCTCAGTCGCAGTTTGCTGGTGAGCAAACGGAACTGATGGCAGGCTGAATGATCAATGATCAAGGATGAGCTGCTGGCTCCTACGAATAAATGCAAGACAGAGCACCACTGTGCCGAATCCGAGTGCGTTTTCATTTGCAATTTCCAAGTTTGCATCATTTATTGCTCAACAATTAACAGAAGATCTCATCCAGATCAAAGATCAGACGCGCACTGGCAGGTAGTCCCGCGAGGGGGTCTGCGTCTGACCCTGCGACTTGTGGTAATTGTAGACATAGCCAGTGAGTGGCTGATAGACGTACAGCGGCTGGGATCTGACGGGGATCGATGCGACTTGCACTCGATGGATCTGCTTCTCGCTGAGCAGTTGATTGCGCAGCTTCTCGGCCTCGAAGCGCTTGAAGAACGCCACCTTGGCGGCAGCCACCTCGGGTGTATCCTGCACGGGCTGTGGCAGCTCCACGGAGGCGGCAGATGAATCCCCCGCCAGCCGCAGCTTGGCCTGCGCATGCGCAGCCAGATGCTGGGCCCTCAGGGCCGCCACCTCGGGCGTCTCCTCGTTGGCCTGCTGCTGGCTGAGGCTGGAGCTGGAGCTGACGCGGAAACCCTCCGTGTCCGCCACATAGTCCACGGTCTGGGTCTCGCCTCTGGCATCCACGTAGGAGAAGGTGCCCCGGATGACGCCGTCCACAGTGCGTGTCTCGTGCTTGGAGTACAGCGGCGCCATATACCCATAGGCGTACTGGCCGTGCTCGTCCTGCGTGTGGTACTGTGACACGCTGTCGCCCGCCGGCGGTGCTCCGTATTCCAGCAGAGGGGATGGGGATCCACGCACCAGGCAGGCGCTGATCATCAGGCAAAGGAGATTGAGGGAATGCATTTTGCTTTCTGCTTTCTGCTTTTTGCGGGCTTCGTGGATTGGTCTTTTGGGGCTTTTGGCGCTGCTAGTGTCGTGGACTAGTACTCGCTCTAGAGAACTCTGTGCTGCGTTCGTTTGGGGATTCTGCTTTTTATACGCGCTCTCAGGAGGTCTCTCCGACAGCCGAAAATTCGTGCGTTCTCAGGAAGGTCGTCTGGTTCCTGGTTTACTTTCATATTCCCCCAGCCACAGGCCCAGCCACAGGCAGAGCCACTGCCATAGCCATAGCCACTGCATCTGCCTCTGCCTCTGTCTCTGGGATTATTGTTCCTTCCTTCCTCTTCCTCTTCCTTTTGCTGTTCCTCTGCAATGAAAATGGGAAGTGGGAATGGGGACTGTGGCTTCCTCTTGGACGTGGTGGACTCTCTGTTTGTACATAAATATTTTGTCGATTTCGATTTCAACAAGTTCAGCATAAATTTGAGCACAAAAGCCGCAATTTGTTTTCATCTGTCCCCTGGCCACAGAGGCAACATCAGCGACAGGGACAGGCACATGGACAGGCACATGAACAACTGTACAACGTTCCGCAATGCTGCTTGCTGCCTGCCACAAACCAAAGAACTTAATCAGGCCTGTTTTGTCCGCGAGAGAGAGAGAGAGAGAGACTGAGGTCGGGGTCTGGGACTGGGTCTGGGTCTCTGACGAGGAAGAGGGGTCAAGGAACCGGGTTAGGGCAGGGCTGTGACCAGTTTCGGTCATGTTTTCGGGCTGTGGTTTCCGATGTGGTTTATGCTGCTATTAAAATTAATTGAAATCAAAATTCACATTGCATTTATGAGGCAGCGTGCAAGCGTGCAAGCGGAGGAATGCGATGGTTGAGGTAGGACCCGTGTCCGGGAGCAAAACCCCAAAATAGATTCAGAAATGATTGACTTTATTTTGAGTTTATTTGAATTTGGAAATCGAGGAACGAGGCACGGAATGCCTCACTGTGTACTGCCACTCAGTAGTAGAAACCGGAGGAGTAATAGTGGGGCCGAGTGTAGCCGTAAACGGCGGCAGGGACCACCACATGGTGGCTGCGGGCCACTGCCACTGGCACCGGCACTGCTGGCACTGCGATGTGTACCTTCTCGTCGTGGAGGTGCTTCAGATGTTCGGGGATGTCGCCAACGGGTTGCGGGAGCTCGTGGCCCTCGGGATGCACAGCACCTCTGCCAGTGCCAGCCACAGAGGGATGCTCCACCACATGACCAGATGGATGCACCACGGCATGATGCTCGACGGGATGCTGCTCTTCGGGATGGTGAACAGCTTCGGGATGGGCGCCAGCCACGCCATGCACAGCACTCCGGCCAGAGATGTCAACTGGATGATGCTCAACGTGGCCAGAATGGCCACTGCCCACCGGGGATGAGGGATGCTCCACGATGTGTCCGCCATGGTGCTCCACGGGATGATGATGGGCAGCCACGGGATGCACTACACCATGGGAGGCGGCACTCCTGCCGCTCACCAGCTCCCGGGGAATGACAGCCTTGGGCAGATTGGTGGCCGCCACATGGAAGCCCTGCGCATCGGCCAAGTAGTCGACGGTCTGGAGTTTGCCTGCCGCATCGCGGTAGCTGTAGGTGCCCCGCGTGGTGCCGTCCAGGGTGCGGGTCTCCTGCTTGGATGAGTGCGGCTCTGCGTAGCCATAGGAGTACTGGCCAAGTGCGTCCTGCGAGATGTACTGCTGCTGCGTGGGCGTGAACACAGCCGATCCGCCGGCGGAGTAGACGAACGGATAGGAGGCCGCGTACAGGGCCAGGCCATGGGCCACGCCCAGGAATCCCAACAAGAGGAGTGGATACTTCATGGTCTCAATGCTCTTCTGTGCTCCTTTTGGTGCTGCAACTCTGTGAGTTCTGCTGCTTCTGGCCTGCTCCCGGGGTCCTTTTATACAGCTCGAGACAGCAGGTTCTAGTTCTGGTTTGGGTTCTGGATGGCTGCCTCCTCCTCCTCCTTCCCCTGCCTTTGCTGTCCGATTGAATGGCCTGGCAAATGAAAGCAAACGAGGCGAGGCGAGGCGAGGCGATCGCGGCCTGTCTTGTCCACTTGTGTCGTTAACGGACAACGGCTGCAGATATCCCCCTCTGCCAGCCCCATTCCTGTGACTCTCCAGGCGTTATGTCCATTTGGTTTAATTGTGGAGTGGATATCTGTGGAGCCCCATCTGCATCTGTGGCACATGCTGCTGCTGCTGCTGTTATTCCAGAGCCTTGACTTGCCGCTCATCAAGGCCAAAGACTGCAGCCCCAACCCCAAACCCAACCCCATCTCCAGCCCATTCGATCCCCGCAAGTAATTGATATGCAGTTGTTGTTGCTGTTGCTGCTGCTGCTGCCTGCCGCCTTGCCCCATTGTGGCATTTTCTCCTTTTTTAGCTGTTGCATGTACTCGCACTCGCACATTATGGACGGTAACGGCAACGACTGCGGACTGCGGACTGCAGACGGCGGCAGGCACCCAACGGCATCTCAAGGTGAGTGAAGGCCAAGGGCCACATTTGGCCCCAACGCTGCAACGTGTGCACTCTGCTGGACTCTGCTGGAGTCGTCGTGTTGTATCTCGTGTATCTGTAGCTGTATCTGCTCTGCTCTGCTTTGAGTTGGGGGTTTGGGTTTATTTTTAGCCGCTGCAGGCCGAGGCAGGGACATGCGCAGGGGCTCCTCCTTGTGCCTGATTAGGAGGCGGAGGATTGGCCTTGACTGCTGCCTGATAAGTGCATTTTAATGTTAGCCCCTGCCCCGGCCCTGCCCCGTGTATTGGCACTCATTTTCAATCAAAGCAAAGACAGAGAGCTTAATGATCTTGTTAGTTCTGGACACCGATGTGGCCTGGTCTTTTGATCTGGTTTATCTGCTCTGCTCTGCGAATGGAAATGCAGCTGTAGCTGCTGTGTGATTTGTGAACCATTTTCAGAGTCTTGGGTCTCCCGCTCTCTCTCCTTGGGCTGATTAGAGTTGCACTAAAGATAGGACCAGCTGGCGAGCATTGTGTCAGTATTTATTAGCCTTTGTTTTGGCTCTTTTGATGCCCCTAGAGGGGCGTACTCTGGACTATCGCTCTGCCCAGGGTATCTAAAACTTCGCACCTCATTGCTGGTCTTTCGTTCCTTGACTTTGTTTTGCTTTCAGCTCATGACTTCATCCACGAAACAAACCAAATAATTCTGACAGACACTAGCCATAAATCATTGTCAAAGTTTTTTGTTTTTTTTTCCCCTATGCTATTTAGGGTTTTGCTTTGGTCTCTGATTTTATTGTGTGCTAAGGCAATTTCCTTATGATTTCCGAGTCACTTTTTACTTTCTCCTGGCATTCTTCTGCTTTTACTCCACCTGGCACCCACACTTGTCCAAGTTCAAAGAACTCTTAATCACTTGAGGCAGTCGCAGTGGCAGTGGCAGGTCACACAGCAAGTCATTTGCATAGCTAAACATTGCCATGAGCTCACTAGTTAGACCACCTCCTAAACACACCCACTAACTTCCATTCGTACTGCTTCTGCTTCTACTGCTCCCCCCATTCCCCCACTCTCTCTGGTCGCTTGTCGCTTGTCTCTCACTTGTTGTGCGTGTTTTCTGTTGTCAGTAATTTCACGCATCGTATTCCGCTGCGCCCTTTGTGTTGTGGCAGACACATAAAAATCGGCCTCCAGCATAGCCCCCAAGCCCCCACCAGCTAACGTTTCCCAGGCGAGCTTTAAGCTCTTTTTTTCCCTCCTCCCATAATTTACACTCAAAACAAACAAAATTCCGAGTCCGAGTCCGATTGCGAGTCCGAGTCCGAGCGAAACTTGTTGGTATTGATAAGACGTCACCTTTTTGCCATGGGTTTGCTTCGCTTTTTTGTTTTTTTTTGTTTGTGATAAATGGGCTTTGTCGTGTGGCTGTCTTTTGCTGTTAGTTTTTGTGTTTAAATTTCGTGAAATGAAGTCATCGCTGGGTATAAGTAAATATACCAAAAATATTTGGTGGGAGATCTATCTAATCTATCTAATCTCTTTCTCTTCGGCTCTCCGTCTTTACTTTCTGGCGTTCGATCGTTCTCTGCTGTGTGGTTGATAGTTTGCTAATGTTGTTTGGAGGATGTGCTCATCGTTAGGCATTTACTTTTCCACTCAACTCAAAGCTCTCTTCAGTCCAAATATCACTCATACGCCGAATGGGCTTTGCTTTGCTCTGGCGCTGCGCATTTGTCCAAACAGTTGAGTCTCGACATCGACAGCATTCGCGCGCGCCCTCCCAGAAGTAGCTCGAAAAACATCCAAGGAATACCAAGATTTTTGGCAGATTATACGGACATTTTCGCTAAATTTATTTGAATTCAAATGTAAGTAGGAAAAGTGTGAAAAACCGCCAGGGGGAAAGAGGGTTTTACTCAGTGTCCCTTTTTGGATTGTTTATCTGCTTGTGCGGGCGGGGAGGCTGTGCAGGATTTCAAGAGCACTCTGTGACCCACTTGCTGTAACCTAAATGGGTTTTGTGGCTCCTGCTGCCCCCGTTTTAGTTCCGATTTCCTGGATTCCCATTCCCATTGCCATTGTTCTGTGGCATCGTTGCCCCGTTCGCGTACTCTTATCCTTCGGTATGTATGCGTATGTCATCCCCCCATCCTCCGCCCTGCGCTTGCGCGCTCCTCACATCACCAAGTGATGTCATCTGGGCAAGTGGTGATGTATGGCTAACCAGAGACCAGAGACCAAAGCATAAGCCCCAGTCCGAGTCCCAGTCCCCCTTCTAACTCAATGATTTCTCTATTGCGTTGCGTGTTTATCAGCATGCCCCTTCGTTTCCTGTTTGTGCGGGGAGGGGCCCAGCACCCCAAAAAAAAAAAATGATTTTAATATATGCATTCAGTTCGAGGCGCTAATATTACAGAGGGCCAAACAAAACGATATGTACATATGTTTGTATGTATGTGGTGCAGCATTTCATAAAGTTCCCTCCAGCTATAAATATAAATATACGAGCCCACAACAAGATGACCTAAATTTTGCCTCTAATATTTGTGGCTTTGCCATCCGTCTCGGGGGAGCACTTGAGGTGGGTTTCTGCCTCCGAATTCCCTACCCCGGAAGCCAATCTAACCCATCATCCATTTACCTATGAATATATTCCCAATTAACTTTTGCCATTTTGGTTGGTTTAAAACTAATTAAAATGTTGGAAACGAATTGGCAATGCCCCCCCCTACCCGCCTCCTCACCCTATTCCAGTCGGAAACTTGTTCGTCAGATCAGAAATATTCACAGGGAATGGGACTGAGAATGGAAAACTAGAGAGAGAAAAAAAAGAAACAAATTATTTATGGTCTGGCAGTCAGAAGGGATTATTTTTGATTTAGACCCCTTCCACACTCCACCATTGCAGAGCTGCCCGCGGTGATGTTCTATGAGGGGTACAGATGACTTTGAGCACAGCCTCTTTATTATTATTTGATTCTTTAATTAAATTTACTCTGAAGTCAATTGGCTTTTTCTTGGCATGGCAAATGGAATTTACCCAAAGCTCAATAAGTACTTCAAGGCGACACCTGAGCATAGAAGTAGGTGCTCCATGGGATAATTATTGATTGTTTCTTGCAGATCTGTCTGTGGTTACTGCTCTCCAAGAGCATTCACACTTCGTTTTGCTTTCAGTTGCCTCAAAACTTAAACCCCTCTCTCCATGCATATTCGCAGCTTTTTTCTGTGCTGCAGTTTGTCAACTTTTCTTGTTTCTCGGTATTTATGGCTTCCAATTACAAGGAAGGGCGCAGTAAAGGGTTCCATTGGTCTTCTCTCGCTACCTCTGGGGATGTGTTTGGTAATTTGTTTCGGCTCCAGAGCTCCCACAGCTCCAGCGGAGTTCAAGTTCAATGACACGCCGCGCTTCAGGCCTACCGCAGATAATTAATGAGGGAATTACGATGCATGCAATGCTCTCAATTGACCATCGCGATTGAATAGTGGATTAAATGGAAATATATGTATATACTCGCAGCCCCACCCCCAGCAGAGCCCCCCCCATTAGAGGCTGATCCCAATCCCAGAGTAAACGCAATCGACACATGAAACGAGCGGCGTAATGAGGCGATGACATAAGCATAGTACCCGTACTCGCAGAGTCGATTAGGTTTTCACTTGCGAGAGAGCTCATTATTTGGCTTGGGGCGGGGTCTCCACCCAGATAGCATTTGACATGCTCGACGGACTGCACATCAAGGTCGCCCCGAATCCAAGGTCAAGTCGGGCCAGTGGGCTGCTTGCCAGTGCCAGTGGCAGTGCTCAGCCCTGACCTTCAGAGTCCTGTTGCTCCTTTTGGTTAACATCTTTCCAGGCCAGGCTAGGCCAGGCACAAGCCATGCAATCATATCTCACCCGAGTACAAAATAAAAGGAGAAGGAGAAGACCAGTTTTGGGTTGATGCTGCATCTTATCGCTGCCTTAAATGGTTAACCAAACAGCTCCCAGATCTCCTGGGGCCTCTCTTTAAGTGGCGCGTAATTAATGGCCCAGCCAATAAATGCTCACGTTTTATTTACTGTTTATGGGAGGATTCGGTGCCCTCCGCACAGACTCCCTCCCATATCGATTCGTGTTGGGTAGCCGCCTGTAGACATGACGAAAATTTATGCTACAAGCAATTTTAAAACTAAATTATCAATGAGATTTACGCGATTTGCAGTGGGATGGTTAACATACTCGTATTAAGTGATCCACGGGCAGGGGTTCTGCCAGGGGCAGGGGTTCTGTCTGATCTTTGGATCCTAGAGAGTCTTAATTTGAAAGCCAATACCCAAAAACATATTCCCATTAGATCGCAGTGAACCTTCAAGCTTGAAAACCAGTCTCTTGTGATCATAATGGATTTTGGCTGTTTCTTCAAGCTACCGCTAGCTGTGCCCGTATGCTGTGACCCCCTGCCGATACCCTGGGGGCTGTTTGTGATCGTTATTTGTGTTTCGTATGGAGACGATAATTAGCAGCCAAGCAATACAAATATTTAGATGACGTCATTTATGGGGGGTTCGGGTCTCTTCCGTTGCTGGTTTCAGTTAAGGTTCTCTCGGGAGAACAGCTGAGAAAAAGCTTTTGGCTTTATCTGTGTGCTGGGAATACAAATAATCGAAAGGCAGATAAGCTCTGTGTGGAAATCAAGCGGATGGATACAGTAGATAGAGAAAACGTAGGGTAACAGAACCCCAGAACTCCTCGACCCGCCGCAATGTTGGTCAGTGTTGTGGCCCACAGGTGAGGCAGGCACTGCGTAGTAGAAGGTGCCGTTTTCCGTTGCGTGTTGACAGAATGCAAAAATAGAAATAATCCTCATATATTAAGCATTAAACAATCTCCCACTTTCCCCATAGAGCCAGCATGTCTCACGCAGCAGCAGCAAATGGTAGCAGTCCCTCGCCTGCGCCCGCTTCCGAGGCCCCTGTGGCGGAGCTGGCCCAACTGGCACTGGAGGAGGAGGCGGCGGTGGCGGCGGTGGCGGCGCCCAAAGTGAGCCTATCGGATCAGTTCAAGGCCTTCTCCAAGTTCGGGGACACCAAATCCGATGGCAAGCTGATCACGCTCTCGCAGAGCGACAAGTGGATGAAGCAGGCGAAGGTGATCGACAAGAAGATCACCACCACCGACACGGGCATCCACTTCAAGAAGTTCAAGGCCCTGAAGATCTCTCTGACGGACTACAACAAATTCCTCGACGATCTGGCCAAGACGCGCAAGGTGGAGCTGGCGGAGATCAAGCAGAAGTTGGCCGGCTGTGGGGCTCCGGGTGTGGCCCAAGTTTCCGTAAGTTATAAATACTTTCCTTCCTGCCAGAGCCATGCGATTCTCATAATCCTCTATTCGGTGTAGGCTGGAAAGGCTGCGGCTGCTGTGGACCGGCTGACGGACACCAGCAAGTATACGGGCTCCCACAAGGAGCGCTTCGATGCCACAGGCAAGGGCAAGGGCATTGCCGGCAGACGCAATGTGGTCGATGGTTCTGGGTATGTCAGCGGGTATCAGGCCAAGGACACTTACGATGGAGCCCACTAAAGGGTCATCGGCAGTCCATCCCATCCCTTGATCCCTTTCTTCGTGTCTGTCTCTAATTTATCCCTAAATTTCTAATTTCTAATGTCTAATGGTAGCTGCAATTATTTATCGTTTACCTTTTTGTATATAATATAAGTTGTGATAATTTAAGTGCTTAAAAAATAAACTGAATAATTTTCAACATTTCTTTTTGAGTTTTTTGATTATCATTTCCGTTGAGTTATTCTCCTTCGATACGTAATCCTACCCTCTAAAAGCGGCCCACAAACAGTTCAAAAAGAGTTGAATGTCCAACCGAAAACCGAATTACATTTATAACTTAGAGATCCGAAGATCCACAGACCCACAGATCCATATATATCATATTTCATATTTCTAGTCCTAAGATATAAGCCGAACATTTTTAATATGAAACTTTGTGAGATGAGAGAAATTGTATAATCATATAAAGAAGATATACCAAAGACACATACAGACATACACACATACGTATGCATATGACATATTGGAGTTGGAGTGGATATACGAATGTGTTCTGGTTTTTCATAAGATTTTTGCTTGAATAAATACAAATAAAATTACCATAAGGAAAAGAGAATTAATTCAGAATTCAGAATTTATACCCTGTAATTGTAATTGTAGCCCCCATAATGGTTTGTTTAATCGGTAAAAAGAAGACCCATGGCTTTGATGGATCGTAACTATCTTGCTCTATATGAGAGTGTTCTTATTCCGATTGCAATTAAGAGATCAGTGATTTATCATTGATGGATGCAAAGCTGACACAACGGAGGCAAATCAGTGTGAAGCGGACTGAACGCTAGAGCGACTCTCTGGCCAGATGGTGGGCGAAATCGATACGTGTACGTGTGTACGTATATATCTGCCGATCTGTCTGGGTTTGCATAATGCTAACCCAGAGCCAGTGGAGAACCAGTGGCGGCTATTGATTGCAACGGGCCAAAGTCATTTCAAGATGTATCACATATCAGCACCCACGGCGAAGGGCTATAAAAGCGCCAACCGATTGCCTCCAAGGCAGCAGTGCATCAGCAGTAGCAGCAGCAGCATCATCAGAGGATTACCAAGCATAACAGGATGTCTTTTCGTGGCAAGAACGCGGTAGTGACTGGCGGAGCCGGCGGCATTGGACTCCAGGTGTCCAAGCAGCTCCTGGCGGCTGGTGCAGGGGTGTGTAGTAGAGATACGGGGTCTGTGGCAGTCACTGCTTAACGTATGCATTCCCCCCAGAAGGTGGCCATCATGGACATACAGGACAATCTGGAGGAGTTTGTCAAGCTGAGGGCCGCCCATCCCACGCAGAGCGTGATGATCGTCAAAATGGATGTGGCGAACAAGAAGGGCGTGGAGGCCACCTACGAGGAGATTTCCAAGACCTTTGGCAGCATCGACATTGTGGTGAACGTGGCGGGCATCTTCAACGACAAGGAAGTCCAGCGCACTCTCCTCGTGAATCTGGGCGGGATCATCAACTCGACGCTGAGTGCCCTGCCCTACATGAGCAAGGACAATGGCGGCAAGGGAGGCATTATTGTCAACATGAGCTCGGTGGTGGGCCTGGACCCGATGTTCATCATTCCCGTCTACGGCGCCACCAAGGCGGGCATCATCAACTTTACCCGCTGCCTGGCGGTAAGCCCAAACCAATACATTTCCATCCTCCTGCCGTGCTGATGGGTATGGGTGCTTTCCAGAACGACAAGTACAACGCTCGATCGGGCATCAAGTTTGTCACCGTCTGTCCGGGGGCCACCATGACCGATATGTTCACCAACTTCACGGAGAAGATCATCTTTCCGGAGACGAGCGACGAGACGTACAGGATCCTCGACAGGCTCAACAAGCAGAGCGCCGCCGACGTGGCCCGCTGCATCTTGAGTGTGCTCGAGAAGGACAAGAACGGAGCGGTCTATGTCATTGAGGGCAAGCGCGTCTACCCCTTGGAATTGAAGCCCCAATGGACGGGCAAGGAGCAGGCAGTCTGAGTTCAACACACGACGACTATAAATGTTATACAAACTATCGAAATTAGTATTTAATAAACATGCAAAGCTCACTACAACTATCACTAATCATCCGCTAGTCGTCGCGCCAGGTAACCAGCACCTCGTCCGTACGATAACGTTGCGTCACAAAGGACTCCTCGAAGGGCATTCGGGTGCCCGACTTGAACATCTCGGCGCCGGCGTGGGCAATCATCAGGCCGTTGTCAATGCAGTAGCGTTCGTCGGTGGCAAAGAGTTTGCCTCCACGCTCCTCGCACATAATCTGCATCATCTTCTGGAGACGCTCGTTGCAGCCCACGCCGCCCACAATGAGAACCTACAGAGAGCATGTAAGATGAGTGCCACGACTCCAACTGTACGACTGTACGGCTCACCTCATTGGATCCGCAATGCGCCATGGCACGCTCTGTGATCTCAACCAGCATGGCGAAGATGGTCTCCTGCAGCGAGAAGCAAAGATCGGCCGCCTTCGCCGCGGGTGTCTCTGCCTCCTGTGTTTTCTTGCGTTTGTTGGGATTCTTTGTGGGATCGGCCAGCTCCTCGATGTGCGACAGAATGCCGGAGAAGCTCACGTCCATGCCCTTGACCACATACGGAAGCTTGATGTAGCTAGATCCGTCCTTGGCCATCTGCTCGATGTTGTAGCCCGGACTGGGGTCGTTGGGCAGCTTGAGGATGCGCGCAAAGCGGTCCAGGCAATTACCCACGGCAATGTCTATGGTCTCACCAAAAATGCGATACCTCTTGTTGGAATAAGCAATCACTTGGGTGTTGCCGCCGCTCACATAGAGAATGATGGGGTTCTGGGCGCCCGTGATGTGGCGACCCATCTCGATGTGGCCAATGCAGTGATTCACGCCCAGCAGTGGCTTCTCCCACAGCAGTGACAGAGTGCGGGCCACTATGGCCCCCACCAGCAGTGGCGGAGCCATTCCCGGCCCTTTGGTGTAGCAAATGACATCCAGATCGGCGGGCTTTATCTTTGCCTCTTTGAGGCTCTCCTGGATCAGCGTAAGAATCACTTCGCGATGATGTTTAGCCGTCGCATTGGGCAGGAAACCTTTTGTACGCAAGAATATCAATGGGTTAAGAGCGAGAGACGGAAAGCCGGCAGCAGCAGCAACAGGCATTACCTTCTCCTGGCGGCGTGATGTAGGTTCGGCGCACATTGGCCAGCACCTCGCCATCGCGAATGATTCCTACTCCGATTTTATTGGCACTGCCCTCAATGCCCAGTGAGCAAACCATTGTTGAATTAAAACAATTAAATGGAAAAATAACAATTTGCAGCGATCAGCTGGTATTAACAGAAGGAAATGAATGTGCAGTATATTCTTGCGAATGAGAAGGTATATTTCAGTATATTTCTGGGGGTCTGGCTGTATCGACAAATACGCGGTCACACTGTTACTTGTGTTAAATTAAATAAATAAATGCCTTTAAGTCACAAATAAATATGGAACCAGCGCAGGCCCCCACGCCGGCTGAGACAAGGAGTGAAGAGAAGGCGTCTGCGAAGGAGCCTGGACAGATAGATACCCATCCGGAGGGAGAAAACAGAAACGACAGTGGAGGTGGGGACGTGGAGCAGCATCTGGAATGGAATAAAATAGAGCAGACTGCTGAGAGAGAGCCAACAAAGGCGATAGCGGATGCAGATAAACCAGTTGGGGCCAAGAATGAGGCCGAACTCGTTGAGCATTTGAAGGCAGCGGTGCTGGAGCAAGTGCCTGTCCAGGATGAAGCCCCATCGGAGATCAGCATGCGGTTCAGGGACCTGCAAGTCCAGGATCAGGAACAGAATCACACAAAGTCTCCACAAAACGACATACTGTCCCATGTGCACTGTCTGGCCCAGTTGGAGGAGCAACGACGGAGCTACGAGCAGCAGATGGAGCAGCTGCGGACTGCCAATGCACAGAAGGACAACATGATGACGCTTCTGCAGCGCGAGAACGCCATCTTGGACAAGGAGAAGCAGGCCTTTCGCAAGGAAATGGATATGGCCAACAAGGAGAAGGAGACCACAGTCATAAAGTTTGCCATGAAGGAGAAACTACTCATCGATGCCAAAAAGGAGAAGGAGGCGGTGGACAAGCAGTTGGCGGACACCAAGAAAGAGGTGAAGAATGTCTCCACCCGATTCATGGCCATCCACGAGGAAAAGTCCAGAATGACGTACATCATAGACGAAAAGGTAGAAAGATCTGCTCGTGCCATTAGGAGGCTATGCTGTGATCCTTTGCTGTTTTCTTTTCAGTGCAACGAAGTCCGGAAATATCAGCGGGAATGCGAAAAGTATAAAACAGAGATGGGCCACCTGGAGTCCAAGCTCAAGTATCACATGAACAAGCTGAACATCGAAACGGAGGCAAAGGCGGTACGTATGGATATCCCCAGGAATTTCTCTATTCCCTAATCCCTTTCCCGACTGCAGGCACTTGAGCGCAAGCTGGAGGAGGAAAGAAATGCACCGAATAAGCTGGAGGAGAAGGCCAATGGTTGGTTGAATCTTAAATGATAATGGAAGCAAATCTTCAACGTTTGATGATTCCATTTTCAGAGAAGCTTAGGATGGAATTTGAAGCCAATACAATACTCTTGAAGCACGAGATCACAAGCAAGACTGAGGCCCTAGACAAAGTCACCAAAGAGCAGCAAAAACAAAGTGAAGCCAACAAAGAGCTGCAGCAGCAACTACAAGAGCTCGCCTTGGAGGTAAAAAGTAAAGAAAATATGTAATCCAACTCTGTACAACTATTTTTCTCTTCTGTTTTTAGCATACTCAACTTACGGAGGAGTTTAAACGGGTTCGAGAGCAGCACAATGGAGTGGAGGCGGCCTACAGCGATGAGCTGCTCAATGCGGCCAAGCTAAGGGGACAACTCGAAGAACTACAACTGCTGCGTACCCAGAACACCATGTAAGGAGGTGACTGTAGAAGTATTTCCAATAGATTCAAGAATCTTTTTATAGCAACGAAGAAAAGCTATCGGAACAGCAGGCGAGAGTGCAGCAACTGGAACTGCAGGCGCAGGAAAACGAAGCCGATTTAGAGCAGCTGAAAGTCAAGAAACAGGAATTGCTCACTATCAACAAGGAGATGAGCGAGCTGATCGTGTGCCTGCAGAACGACATTTGTCAAGCGGAATCAAAGGTAAGACAAAAAAACATAGAAAAAGAAAATTGAGTGCAAAAAATGTACCTGCCCCGAGTGAGGCTCGAACTCACGACCTTAAGATTATGAGACTTACGCGCTGCCAACTGCGCCATCGAGGCCTTGTACTCGTCCGCGTCCAAAGCAGCCCAGACCTTTCGAGAATGAGGATCCACTAATTATGCTTCTATTTTCGACAGGCTCAGGGTCTCGAGGCGGAGAACAAGCTGATGCAGCAGGAGAAGCGCGGCTACGACTGCAGATACGGGGAACTGGAGCAGCAGCTTAACTCCGAGGCGGCGGAGAAGAATGAGGAGCAGCTGCTGCTGGCCAAACATCTTTCCGAGAAGACCAAGCTGTACGAACTGACGAAGCAGAAACTAGACAATGTGCAGGGCGACTTTGAGGCCACCCAACACAAGCATGCCACCGTCGTCAAAGAGCTCCAGAGGGAGCTGCAAAAGTACAAAAAGGGCATTGCCGAGCCCAAGGGTGGGATCAGCTACTGCAGCAACTGCCAGCAGGCCCTGAACGGGGGCTATCCGCACGAGCAACAGCGCACCCACAGCCGCACCAGCAGCCATGGCAGCGTGCACAGCGGGAGCCGGCGGGCCAGCGAATCCTCAGAGTCCGAAACTGTGGCCAGCAGTGCGACAGCAGTGCCGACGCCTGGGACGCAACAGGTGGACCTACAGGCGGTGCCGTCCAAGAAGGTTCTCGTCGAACGTATTCTCCGGCTGCAGCAGGCGACGGCGCGGCAAACGGAACGGATCGAGTTCCTGGAAAACCACACGGCCGCCCTGGTGTCTGAGGTGCAGAAAAAGTCCAAAGTCGTCCAGCACTACATGCTCAGAGATCAGACGGCGGGCGCTCTCACCTCCTCGAAGAGCGACCAGAACAAGAGCGAGCTCGTGAAGTACGGCAACGGGATCATGGCCGCCATCTACGGGGGCTCCAAGGGTGGCGAGAGCAAGGGCATGTCCCTGGAACTGTCGCTGGAGATCAACAAGAAGCTGCAGACCGTGCTGGAGGACACGCTGCTGAAGAACATAACGCTCAAGGAGAACCTCGACATGCTGGGCATCGAGGTGGACAATCTGACGCGCAAGCTGCGCGCCCTGGAGGCCTCCAAATGATCCACGTCCACTTCCAAGTCCAAGCCCATCCATTCCAGAGTCTAATCCATGTAAATACAGATTATTTGTAAACAAATTCTTCGTTGTGCTTAAGGTAAAATGTATATTAAATGTATTTAATATTTTAACAGTGCAAAGCCGGTCCGGGGTTCCACCTCACAGCAGGCCTTCGTAGAGCTTGGAGCTGACTGGCTTTGGCTGGCCCAGATCCATGCTAACTTTCAGGGTGGGTTCCTCTCCCGCCTGGGCCAGGCGTGCCTGCTTGTTGGGCGTCTTCTTGAAGTGGACTTTCATGAAGGGATTGGCCTCGCCCGTCTCCTCCCTCACGTACTCGCGCAGCAGCGGCGGCAGATCGATCTTTGTGGGCAGCACCACTGGCGCCACTTTCTTTTGGTTGTTGAGGAACTTGGCCTCCTCCGATAGCGGCACCAGCTCGTAGTCGGCCTTGTAGCTGGTGCTGTAGATCTCCACGGGCTTCGGCTGGGTGACGCCGCGCCAAGTCTTTTCCACGGTCACGCGCACCTTGCGGATCTGTTCCGGCTGATCGTCCACCGCCTGCACCTGAAGTATTCTCATGTAGCACGGCTCCGGGTAGCGTTGGAACATGTTACGTATGACCATGCGGCCGACTCCCCAATTGGGCAGATTGGACACCAGCTCCCACAGTGTGTTGCCCTTAAAGTCTGTGGTGCGGCCAATGTATTTGATTACTTTCTGGGCCATTTTAAGCTATTGTTTTAATGTTTTTAATTAATTTTAAAGAAAATTTTCAAATTTCAAGATATGGCCATTCACAGGCACGCGCGGACACAAACAGCTGAGCTGCGCTGTTGAGTTAACAGAGTGCTTGAACTTAACATGTTGCTGTTTGACCGATAAACAGTGTTTTTAAGCGCAAATAGTTCAAACAAAATGTGCGTGAAAAGCAGACAAAGCTCACAGCCACGTAAGTCTGACTATAATATTTTATTAAATAGATAAATAAGGGGGTTACATTATACATGAAACATTCACTGGGCGTACACATTGCGCGTGTGTTCGTCCCCTGACGCCGTGTGGCCGACGCCGCTGGTGTCAATGTGCTCATCGTACGATTCCTCTGCAAGCTCGAGCCCCTCATGCCCCTCATGGTGGTGCTCCACCTGATTCGTGCTCTCGTGCAGACCAATTGTTGCATGCTGTGCCGCCTTTGAGGCATTCACCTGAGCTGCAGCCGCCGAAGAGGCTGCTTTGAGGGCCGACTCTTTGGTGGCCGCATAATCGACGCGTGCCTGCTGCAGCTGTTCCTCCACTTGCTCCAGCCGGTTCTTGGCCTGGCCCACCATCGTGGACTGGGAGGCCAGCTGGTTGGACACCTCGCTGGCGGTCTGCTCCGCTTGCTCGGCCACGGACTTTGCATTGTTTACGGCCGCCGTCAGCACGGAGATGTGATGATGGGCCGCCTGCGCGGTCTGCTGGGCCAGTCTTGTAGAGATCTTGGCCGCCTTCAGCTGCTCCAGTTCGCGGGAAAGCGCACGCTGAGCTTCGGCCGCTTGCTGCTCCAGCTCCTGCAGCACAACTTCCTTCCCCGCGAGCGCAGCCTGGGCCGTGGCCGATGCCTGGGATGCCGCCTGTGCAAGGGTGTTCTGTGCAATGTACGCCGCCTGCTTGGCCGCCGCATGCTGGTTGGACACGGCGCTGTGCGCCTGATCCGCAGATCCCTGGGCAATGGAACGCAGACCGCTGCCAATGCTGTAGCCGTGATTCCCCTTGCCGGTGCTGCTGCTGCTGCTCACTGACGACTGGCTGTAGTAGCTCTTGGGACTGCTATGCTGGAGCTTCTCTGGCTCTGGAGGCTCCACTGCCGGGTGCAGGGATTCATAGTATCCATTCTGATGGTGCTGCGGCGGCAACGGCGGCGGCTGCTGGGGTCGATAGTGGTAGCCATTCCTCTTGTGCAGGCGCCCCAAGGCCTCGGCAAAGAGCATCACTGCAGGGAGGGATAATAGTTATCCACTTGACGCTCCGCTGCGTGGGGTTCCCTGTTCCCTATCCCCATTGCTTACCTATCACCATCTGGCAGAGCTGGAACCGTAAGCCTTTGACGTACATCTCCCTAACGCTGCTGGAACTGCATTGAGCCGCCTCCCAGTGGGCAATCTTTCATTTATAACTCGATTGGGGTCCAGCGATGCAGAAACATTCAAGTTGCGGAAAGTCGGTTGCGGTTTTTAAATTTAACTGATGAGCGAACGATCGTATATACTTTTGGATATTTGAATGCTCCACACATACACACACACGCACACTCTCTCTATCTCTCTCTCTGATTGCACCTTCTGCCCCCTTTTGAGGAAGCGCGGCGACCACATTTGTTGGTCCAAGATTCGGTGGCGTCTTTTAATGGTTCGCTGACACGCTTGCTTCTCCCACTGCACTGGCCGCGCGGACAGTGTAAAGTTGTTTTCTTAAAGCTTTAAATTTAATTTGCATTTTATGGACTGCACTGGACTGTAATTGAACTTAAAGTCGCTCTTATGGGCTATGGGCATGCTGCTGCCTTATGTTTTCATCTGTGCTGCGATTTCGGGGGATTACGTCTGGGACTACCATGTAGATTAAGTGGAAGATGGCGAAATTTTGGTTATTTATGAAAATGGGGAAGTCTGGGGAAATTTAAATTGACTTTGTATATAGAAAATTAATTGGAAAAATTATGAGAGGGATCCAAAGTAAATTGGTAGACGAAATAAGTAGCCCTAAAATGTTGAAAACTTTTTAGATTGCAAGAAATATTTACTGCTTCATTATCTAACGAAATTCGTATTGCATTCAATATTTAATTCGATTTGTTGCTTGTGAATTATTTCTGACAGAAATCACATTGGCCTTGGGCATTCGATCGCCGAACAGATGTTAAATACATATGTACATATGTGTGTACATATATGTATGAAATATTTATAGGAACCCCTGAATCTTTATTTTAAATTCAATATTCAATCGAAAATCTCAGTCTTAAATCCTCTGAAAGCTCTTCATTGAAGTATTATCACATTCAACTGTATGTTTAAAGTTTCCCAAGAGATGATTATTTTGTTCATAAATTATTTTATTTAAATACATAATTATTAATTTATTACAAATATAAAAATAAATTAATCACTACAAACGACAGCTATTTTACAAGACAAAATCGCAACTCGAATGTACCACGATCCACGATTTGGGGATACAAAGTACATAAAATATCAACAAAAGAGGAGGGAAGTGCCTCCGATATAGCAACAATTACAGGTAGGCTGTAGGCGGACCAGATGGGTCCGGTGGATGGTGATGGTTGATGGTAGACTCGTACAACAAATAACAAAAGAAACGAGCTCGTAATAAATGAGAGTGCCGTGTCCCAAAATAAATACGATGACGAATGCCACAAAAGATGGTAGCAATGGTTGGGAGAGTGTTGCATAAGTGGCTGATGGGCGGATGGACGGATGGCTGATCAAAAATGAAAAACAAACTCATCGGAGGCGTCATCTTCAGGGGGGTCTTCAGCAGCATCGATGCTGGTGGTGGCATGGTAGGCCGTCAACGATGGAGCCTCCTCGGGAGCAGCCTCTAATCATTGATAGCTCTGGGTGATCTGCTGGATCCAGGGCAGGTACGAAGAGACCTTCACGTAGACACCGGGAACGTTCACCTGGCCGCAGCCAATGCCCCAGGAGACAACACCGACCACATTCCACACGCCGTTGCGCTCGCAGACCAAAGGACCGCCGCCATCGCCCTTGCAGGCATCCTTGCCCTCCTCGCCGCCGGCGCACACGAATCCGGGATTCAGTTTGTAGCTGTAGCCCAGGCGGGTGTTCCTCAGCTGGGCCTCGCACTGATGGTGCGACAGGATGGGCACATCGACCTCCTTGAGGATGTTCTGATACTTTCCGTGCTCGCCGAAGGCGTCCTTGCCCCAGCCGGTGGTCCAGCAGCGGGCGCCGGTGAAGTCGGAGTACTTGTCGGGCAGGCAGGCGGGGCTGATGTGCGGGTTCTTGGTGAAGTCCACGGGCTGGTCGAGCTTCAGGATGGCCAGATCGTTGTCCAGGGTGCCGGCATAATACTCGGGATGGATGTGCACGGAGACGACATCTCGCTCAATGTAGGGGAAGAACTCCACATCGTGATTGACATCCCATTCGCCCAGGCGGACACGAAGATCAAAGCCATTTTGACTGTAGGATGGACAGAGGATAAAGGATTGTAGAGATGATCGGGGGATCGGATGAGGGGCTTGGGCAGCTTTGAAACTTACGATTTAATGCAATGGGCGGCGGAGATGATGTGCTGGGCATCGATGAGGGTGCCGCCGCAGGCGTAGATCGACTCCTTGGGATCCTTCTTCAGAATGGCCACGTGCCAGGGATACTCGCCGAACTCGCTGTCGCCATCGACGTAGACGGGGTTCTTGATGCGGCCGGTGATGCCAGCGGCATTCCTCACGCCACAGCGACCCAACTGCTGCTGGGGCGGTGCCTGAGGACGCACCGGACGACGGCAGCAAACTTCGTTCGCGCGGCAGGTCTTCTCCACGGGACGATTGCCATAGTAGGCGCGCTGCAAGTGAGCAAGAGGAGGGGGAGTTCCATTAGCATTACACTTGGATAGATTTGGGAATGGTTTGGGTCTGGGACTTTCTGCAAGATCAACACATGGTTACCTCCTCCTCTGTTGCCTCTGGCGCGGCAGTACTCTCCCACACACTACGACGCTTCCTCGACTGCTCAACGCTCCGCCTCCTGCGATCCCTGGGAAAGGAGACATAAGCACTGCCCGCTGCTGCTCCTGGGGCAGGCGTGGGAATGTTGTACAAGGGTCCCAGAGTCAGTTGCTTGCCCCGACGCGTGTTGGCTGTTGGGTTCCATGTGGGCTCCGCGCTCACGTTTACGCTCCGTTCCACGTGCTGGGAGTACTCCCCGTAGCCGCCAAAGCCGCTCGAGCCAAAGTCTGGACTCGAGCCGGGATACACGGAGTTGTAGGAGCTCTCGTAGGCAGACGCCGACGGCGGAGACTCGTGGTGATGATGCTGCTGGTAGCTGGGCGCTGAGGGGCCGCTGTGGTACTCGAAGATCGGAGTACTCGGCACCATTTCGACACTGAAGTGGGGCCCCGCCGATCCACTGTAGCCACCATAGTGATGGTGATCGTAGTCATGGTGATCGTGGTAATCGTGGAGCTCATGGTGATCGTAATCGTGGTGCTCGTAGCCGCTGAAGTGATCGTGATGGTGGTAGTGTGTGCTGTGCACTTCGTTGGGCTTTCTCTTGAAGAAGTCGCCCACTTTCTGGATGATATTCGCATTGGGTGTGACATGGAGATTGACCAGCGGCTTCACCACCTTCTCTCCGTAGTCCGTCTTGGCCACCTGCACGGACACCAGCGGATTGACATTCACCAGGCCCAGATTGAGGCCATTCGGCCCCAAGGAACCAAAGTTGGGATTCTGTGCGGGATATTGATCGCCCAGAACATTCACCGGATAGCCGCCATATGCCCCGCTGGGATAGGGTAGCCCAAAGGACACGCCGTAGGTGGGCAGAATCTTTCGTTGGATCAGCTCGATGGCCTGCAGGGCGGGCAGGGCCAAGGGCGATTGTGCGAGCGGCGCCTGGCGCTGAGAGGGAGACACGAACGGATCAGTACGCGGACTCCAGAATGCAGAATGCAGGTTGCAGGATGCAGGCGTGCGACCTTGGTATCCCTTGTTGTTGTTTTTGGTTTTGTTTTTGTTGTGGCTGTGCGTTGGTTAGGCTGGTTTTAGTCGACGAGGTAAACGAGGTTTAGTGGTTCTTTGGATTGAGCATTGAGCATTGGAGGAGCGTTGATCGGTTGATCGGTTGGTTGATGGGTGCAGTTGGTAGGTCGATTGATTGATTGATTGATTGATTGGATGCGTGGTTGTGTGTGGTAGAGGAGGATTGCTTTTGCTATTGCTAGAACTCGATCGATTAGTCATTAACTATGTGTGATTTTGCATTAGTCGGGCCACTACTTAAAACATTCTTAAGGGGTCTGGGTTTCTAATTTCTGGGAGACACTTACCCCTTGAGCATCGAGCGACAGATCGCTGTTGTCGTCCTGGTCCTTCTGGTCCTCGATGGCCTGGCGGCGTGTGCGTTTCTTCTCATCCTTGTCCTCTTTGTCATCCTTCTTGGACTCGGCCTTGGCGGTGGCATTGCCAGCGGGCGCATCCTCGCTGAGAGCCTCGATGTCCTTGCCCAGATTGCGGGGATCGATGGGCAGAATCAGATCCTCCTTGCGGCCAATGCGATCGGCAGCGGGGCACTGGTTGAACGGAACGCACTGGCAGTCGACGATCTGCTGGCGAGCGGTGTCGTAGCCACCCTGTCCTTGTGCCTGTCCCAGGTACTGTCCTTGTGCCTGTCCCTGTCCCTGATATCCTCCAGAGATGCCATTGTAATTGTTGGAGGCTCCTGTCTGCAGTTCCTTCTTGTAGTAGTCGGGGTTCTGGCTGTGGTAGCTGGAGCTGGGTGACGCTCCAAAGCCGCTCTGTCCGAAGCCGCCCGAGCTGCTGCCGAAGCTGCCCAGTCCCGAGCTGGGCTTGTAGATGTCACCAGAGAGACCTGGCTTCTGGGAGAGACCGCTGAAGCCGCTCTGAGCGCCCTGGGACAGGAGTCCGCCCTGGGAGGCGCCATTGAAGCCCGCATTGAAGGCATTCGACTGGGAGTAGGAGCCGGCGGAGGAGGAGGAGGCCTGGGGCGTGTACGTGGCCGAGGATTGCGCCAGGGCACTGAAGTCCGTGTTGATCGTCTGGCCAGAGCTGATGGGGATGGGCACACTGGGCACCTTGACTCCCTCCGTGCCCTCGACGTGGTGGTAGTGGTGGTGCACGTGCTGCTGGAGACCCGCATCGATGGGTGCCCCAACCACGACCTTGCTGCTGGAGGAAGTGGCTGCCGAGGAGGAGGACGAGGACTGCTGCGAGGAGTAGAAGCCGTTCAGGGAGGAGGGTGAGCCCTGGATGCCGCCTTCGGGACTCTCAAAGTTGTAGGGCGGAACACCGTTGGAGTTCGAGGAGGGGCCATTGTAGACGGGACTGAGACCTCCATTGGGACCACCTTGATAGATGGGTCCTGGCGGCTTGCTGTCGTAGATCAGGGCTCCGGGTGGGGGCTTCGTGTAGGTGATGCCGTCCAAGGAACCATCGATGGCCGACGGAGGAGGATGCTCCAGATATTGGCCTCCGAACTGGCCGCCCGGTCCGCTCGGTCTGTAGACGGGTCCGGACATGGGCTTGTAGGGTCCCTCGTAGCCAACCTTGCGCGGTGGTCCAAAGGAGTTCAGAGAGCTGGGGGGAGGACCCATGGGCGGACGTCCACCGAAGTAGCCCGGAGGCGGCATTGGCTTGGCTGGACCGTAGGGGCCGCCGCTGTAACCAGATGGCGGCGGGGGACCCTGCGCGTAGATGGTGGAGTAGAAGGGACGCTTCTCCTCCACGTCGCAGCTCATCAATCCCAGGCCGCAGAGCTTGTCGCGGATGAGGTTGCGCGCCTGCATGTCGTTGCCCTGCTGCAGGGCCTGGTCGATGTTGCCATCGGCATAGACGGCATCGTACTCCCCCAGGTTGCGTCCCTCGCGTCGCGAGTTGAGCAGCTGCTCGATGATCGTGTCCATTTCCGAGGTGCTGTTGCTCTGGACGGACTCATGCACCAGGTAGCGGCCCTGCACCTCCGACTCAGCGCCTGACGCCTCAGCGGCGGGTTTCGTGTCCACGGAGCGTCTGCTGGGCATGGCGGCATCCTCCATGGGCGCCCACTCGTTGCCCCAATCGGCGGCCAGTGTGGCGGTGGCCAGCAGCAGAACTGCCAACAGGCTCTCTCGCATTCTCATTGTGTGTGGTGGTGTCTGCAAGGAAAGGGAAATGATTTATAAGTCGAGGAATTGCATAACATAACGTCAGAGCGTCACTTGACACCATTACCCCCAAGTCATTGTCCCAGTTTACATTTCTCCACCGATCCACCGATCCACCCTCTCTCTTGCCCCTCTTCCCATCTTTCGCGAGTGCTGAAGCAATCCCCAAAACGAAACCGAAAACCGAAAACCGGTTCGTATCTTGAAATCTTCGCGGCATGAGTCAGTGTCAGCGAGTCGTATAAGACTTGGACTTTTACTTTCGTTGGAGGTCGCAGACCGTTGTTACTTTTTTTTTTTGGTCGAAATGCCAGAAAGAGATCGCCGCATCGCCGCATAGCCGCATAGCCGCCTTGCCACACTCTTTGCCTCTCTTTCTGTGTAGTTTATGAGGTAATTTTCCTTTTACGGGACTGACTCCGGACAATCGCTCAAGCCTGATCACTGCCTTGACAGCCGCTTTCCGGTTCGTGTATTTCTCACTTTTCTTTTGCTTTGCGACTTTTGCACTGCACTCTTATGTCACTTTCGGGTCGGTTGGGTAGACGATGCGCAGTTGGCGTCTTAAGCGATATTTCATTATGTAAATGGATCTTTCGGGCGTGCCCCGGGGATCACTCCTGCTCTGCTCGGCTCTGATGTGCTCTTTGGGGGCGGAAGTCGTGCGCAGCGTTGCATTGCTAAATGTTGTTTCTGCAATTCAGGGAGTGTGTCTTTTCCTGTGTCTCAGTCTCAGTATCAGTCTCTGTCTCTCTCTCTCTCTCTGTGTGTCTGTCTGTTGGAGGTTTTTCTTTTTCGGTTTTTGTTTTTCGCAGTGAAAGTTTCGCTTTTCCGATTGACTCTAATGACTGTTGACTGTGTGTGCGTGTGAGTTTTCTGGGGATTGTTTCTTTATAGCAAATAGTAGATCGGAATCGATGGATCTCTTCTCTATGCATCTTTGGGTTCACTTTTGTGGGTTCACTGGGGGGGTAGTTGCTCACTTCGGATCACTCACCTTTTGTCTGTTTTCAGTTATAAATAATAATCCACTGGGGTAGCTGTTTTCACTGTTTCCCTTCGCTCGATAATCCTTTATATAATTTTTATATTTTGTCTCTGCTATCCTTTCACTTCACTTTCTGCACTTTTGCACTGCTGCTTTGTGCTGCTCGTTTGTCGGCAAGTCGTTCACTGATTTCGCTTTCGTTGATGGCGCACATTTTATACAAAAACGACGCGCGCAGGCGCAACGGCGTCTCTCTCTCTCTTTCTCTGCTTGTTCCCTCTTGCTCGCGCAGTTTGCGAATCGGGAGCCCAAAACAAAAGAGAGACAAAGCAGCGACTGCGACAATGTTTGGCAACCTATACCCCTCTCCGTCTCACCCTCTCTATGCCACTGTGTCTCTCTATCTCTCTTTCTGTGCAGTTATTTTTTGTTGTTGGTGGTAATCATTATTTGTTTGGGTTTTTTCATCGATTCTTCGATTCTGCTGAAGAGTGGAGGTCACTGAGAGATGGGGTCTAAGCGGAAAACAACTACAGAAGGGGCATGGGATAATCCCTAGGTAATGACTAGAGTTCAGAGGTCTCTAAGACAAAGTTTATCCGAACTATCTTCAGAATGATCCCAATCTCTATCAGGAGTCAACGAAAGATTCTATCAAGAGCTACATACTATAATTATTGTCTTTTAAAGCAACCCTTGTAGATTAAGTATAGCACAGGGGAATCTTATAGAGGGGAATCTTTGAGGAACCATCTACTGAAAAGCTTCAGCAAATATCTAAGCAAAATCTGCAAAATACCTTCAATTTAAATTTAAAAACATTAAAAGGATTATTACCTGTGGAGTAAATAGTACCAAGGGGTCGCTAGTACAGTTCTCTAGGCCAGTAGAATATGTACTTAAATTATCAGCTCTTTTAAAGCGTTTAATCACTTATGTATGGATAGTGAAACTCATTGTAACTGTTATAAGCTCCCCCAAAAATATTGTCTCATATTTGGCATTCCCTCTGGTCTCTGGTCTCTATCTGGGAGACCATCAATAGGGTCGCCAAGAAAATGTCTTAACTAAAAACTGAACTACAGAAAATCTGCCATAAAACTGTCATGCACCTATGGAGCAATACCCCTGGGGAATGAATATGTTAAAATTGTGTGTAAATCTCACATAAAGTCCAAATTAGTTCGCTCTGGTTGTTTAGGGTTATTTTTTATTATTTCTTATGATGATTTTCATGTGGGATTTTGACCAAAAACACTTCCCGGAAAGGCGCTGAGCAACAACAGTTTGAGAAACACCAGAGGGAAAGAGAAAGAAAGAGAGAGAGAAAAACAGAGCGAGGATTATGCAATTCCGCAATTATGAATTGGGTCAGAGTGGCCCGTGAGGGGGGGAGCGACTGAAAGGGGTTAAAGGGGTCTCTGGTTTGGGCATTGCCTCAAACCGGATCTTTTGGCATACATTCGTCTCTCACACGTCTCGTATCATCCCGTCACACTGCGCTGCTCTTCTCTGCTGAACCGACGGACGAATGGACAGTCATCGGGGGGGTTCAGTCTCGTTTTTAACCCATGGTCAATGCAAACGTCATCAGAGTCGGTCATTCATTTTATTTTATTTTGTTTCAATTTTCATTTTCATGTCTCTGTCGCTGCTTTTGCCTCGCGGGGCTGGCTCGTTGTGAATCAAAAGTGCTTTGCGGAATTACCCGAAGTTCATAAAAATTAGAGACATTCCCCTAGCGATGATCACGTTCGCGTGCCGAACCCCATAATGACGATGATCTTCATCGGATTCGAGTCATGTTGTTGTGTGTGGTCAGTGCTGTGTGTGGCTCTCCTCTCATTGTGATTCAGTGGCTCTCCACTCCACTCCACTCTGCTGTGTGTGTTTGTGTGTGATTGACCTTGTCTCAGGCGCCAACAACCGACTCGACAAACATATATCTACTCGTATCCCCCCAGCGCCACTTAAGTGTCGTTTTATGTTAAACATTCCAAGAAAACTGATAATGGGGCCTCAGATCGATCGAGCGAACGAACGAATGAACGAAAATTATGCTAATCGCTTTGATTTACTCTCGAAACATGTGCAGATCGTGGAGTTTTTTATCAATCAGCTGCTTGGCTGCTTGGCTACTTAGCTACTGCGCTGCGCTGCTGGTGGCGTAGTTTTTGACCATCGGGTTTTTTATGAGTCACTCGGACAGCAGCAATGGGTCTCTGGTGTTTGTTTGAAGGAGGTGAGGTGCGTCGAACCTGATACGAATTCGCATTCGTGTATTCACATGGGATTTATTACTCTTTTAATGCTCTTTGAGAAGGGGTATTACGGGTTGGAAAAGGAATACTTATGGAATGGTAGAGTCTTTCTGGATAGTTTTAAGCTAATGATTACTACTTAAAATTAACATTTTTATTAAATTTTGTATAAAAGATTCCATAATAGTGCTCATTATGAATATAATTATAATTATATTATAAATAATTATAATTATTTATTTATTTAATTATTTATTATTTATTTAATTAATTATAATTATAAATATAATTAAAATTTTATATTTTGATATTTTTATTTATATTTTTATGTTTTTTTGTTGTTTTTTTTTATGTTTTTCATAGGGAAGAACCCTGGTAAATCTTCTGCCCCTTTCTACCATTTATTATTTAATAAGGTAAGTACTCTTAGGGTATCTATATATTCGATTGGTTACAGCTCCAAAATTATTGTATTTGGTTTTGGTTCCTGCTAAAAATAATTTGACAGTTAGCTGGAAACTTGGCAGCTATTGGTAAATCCCAGTACGCGTGTCTGGCAATAGTTTGAACTTGAACTGAGGCCTCGTCGCCAGCTACTCGGATGACAGCTAATGCCACACAGATGGAGTGCCACACAGAGAGGAGTGTGTGTAATCCGCGATGCTGATGGGGTTACAGGTTCAGGGGCAGGCAATGGGAGTGTGCTTGAATTTCCTATATTTTTTTTTGCACATTTCTCGGGTCTTACAACATTGGTTCGTGTTTGTGTTTATTTTAGGCCAACTTGTTAATTGTTTGCCAAAATAGACTCGAATGGGGCTTGTGTTTGCTCCAAATAGTCATCGCTTGTCTGTCGCCTGCCTCTGGTAATGGGTCTCCTTCCTTTGCATACTCGTAGCCGCAGTTCAAGTCCAAAATCGTTGTGTCTTGTCTCCAAATCCAAAAAGAGCTTTGAATGAAGCCGAAGGTCGGAGTGTGCCAGCTCCCGATTTGTGTCAATTGCTCAACAAATTGAGTATTGAGTATTGAGTGAGGTCTCCCCACCCACACACAGCTCTCCCTCCACACACACAAAAAGCAATTTGGCAACCGCCTAAGCCAGACTCTGATCTGAGAGATTTTTGGGTGTTGCACTCGCAGCACCTCTGTGGCAGTTGCAATTGCAGTTGCAGCTGCATCTGTGCCATGGATTTACCCAAAACTCGCAAAATGCTGGGGAAAATCCCCAGGAAAACCAAACCATAAGTAACGCTTTTTGGGGGGCTGTCTACCATTCCACTCGCTTCGGCTTGGGCCTGGTCTCTGGCCAATTCTCGATTTGTTTGCCGGCTGCTGCTTTGGCTTTGTTGTTGGCTTAGGCCTTGGGGAAACCCCAGTGAAGTGTGTGGCTATCGACGCTTGCTTTTCGGCTTACATAACAATGCAGCAGGCAGGCAGCAGCAGGCAGCAGTCAGCAGTCTGCGGTGCATTGAGCCGGTCTGCCTATTCGAACTGCCTCCCTCTTTGGGGTGTATGATTCATTTTGGAACTGATTTGATTGGATTTGTTGCCTCGATTCGCTTTGGCTGGTTTTGTGTGTTTTTGCTTTGGTTTTACTTTCGGCTTTCGGCTTTGCTTTGTTTTGCTCGCTTAGCATATGCATCTGGCATTTTAATGGGGATTGCCTTTTGTTGCGAGTATACTCTTTCGGAAGAGGGTTTTGTTGGCTTGAGCAGAGGCTTGCGATGGCAGACAAGTGGGAGTATCCCTCTATATGAAGTATCTATACTCGTTTTCTTTGGCAGCATTAAAAAGGAGTCTGTTTCTATTCAAAGAGGTCTTTTATTTTTTAATTTATCACACTGAATATAATTCGAAATTCCTTAAAATCAGAAGACTTTATCGTATATCTTCCCAAGTAAAAATCATGGAAAAAAAAAACAATTTATTGTTTCTACTGTGGATTCATGCAGCTCTGTCTCTGGGCTACTCTATGGATCGTAAGGGTATCCATAATTTCGCCTCAAGCTCTAGCATTTCCTTTTCTTTCTGGTTTATTGGCTTTTTGTTTTTGCGAAATTGCCTGTAATAAATTCGATGCGTACGGCTAAATCGAATCATTTGCTGTAGCGTTGTAATTATCATAGTTGGCCAAACCCTCAAGGTCGTTCACCCACACCCACACCCAGACCCAGACCCACATTGTGTGACCAGCATAGCGCATACAGGCATACAGGTAAATATGCTGGATAATATGATTTTCTGCGGAGGGAGAGTGATTCATGTCTCTTGCAGACATCTCTCTCTCTCCCTCCCTACCTTTCTACAGTACATATACCACACTCTCCTTCTCTCTCTCTCCCACTCTCACTCTCGCTCTGTGTACCTTTTGTTGCATAATGTTTTAAATTATTTCACCCGCATCTAATGGTGGCTTTTGTTGCTGCTGCTGCTGCCTGCCTGCCTGCCTGCCTGCCCTTTCACCGCACACACACTCCACTCCCGTCCCCAGTCCGTGGCTCATTTAACACGGCTTATTGTCTTCATCTCTCAGCCAAATAAATTCATGTCTGAGGCATTTGTAAATTAATTTCAAGCAGAGATTCCAGACTCGAGGGGAGGTAGACTTCCGTTTTCCCTCAAGTTGGAGGGAAAGTTTTGCGACTGTTTTTCCCCAATGATAATTCAACTCTGGTTTCGGTATTACATCAAATATTTATCATCCAGTTCGGGGGGTACGGTACATCCTAAAGTTCTTGGAAAAACTTATTCGGTTTCAGTTTCTGTTTCTGTTTTTTTTTCCTTCTTTATTCGCTTATCCACTTATGCTAAGTGCTCTGCCTTTTGATATACTCAATCCAGAGACGAACTTTTTTTCGTCGTAGTATGGCGCTCGCTTATTAAATTCACTTTGATTCGAGGCGAGGCGCGCATCCTGAAGGACCCCCCAGCCACCCCCCATGGCGGAGGGTTGACTCGACGAATGGGATGACAGCATAACGATGCATTCAAGTGGCGTTTTTGATAAACAAACAAACCGATTACACAGCGGTCGACCCATCGCAACCACCGCACCACCCACTGTGCCAATTGACGGTGCTTCCAATCAGATCCCCAGAGCCATAGAGCCCCAGAACCAGCACCAGAGCCAGCACCAGAGCCAGGGCCAGGGCCAGGGCCATGGACAAATGCAATGAACCCTGAAAGCCCCAGGAAAGGAATGAGACTCCCCGCAGAATAGAATGAAGGCAGGGCGGAGACGCGCACCCCTACGATTAGCATTGTCCACTTTTGGGGTGGTCTTCAGCTTTATTAGGAGGCCGCCTAAAAGGCTGCTATGCCCACAGACGACGATTCCAACGATAACGATGATGATGATGATGATGGCGAAACTGCGCCTCAAAGAGGTCGCCTGTTGCATCATTGCGGCGAGTGCCTGGGGCCTGAGACTCATCTAACTGCCTGAAAGTGACAGCTATTGAAAATACCTGTTCCGCTTGGGGATGGAAAGACAATGGCTATGGCTGTGGGTAACTAATCGATAGAGGGATTGATACTTTGACCTTAATGCGGCATGGAAACTGCATCCGCAGTCTTATGTAATTGGAGCGACTTGCAACTATCCCTCATCCTTCGTCCTGCTCCAGAACCGGACCGAGAGAGCGTATGTGATGGACAGATTGTGATGCCTGGGATTGTGGTTCGTTCATTCACATGAGCCAAGGACTTGCATAATCTGGTGTCGCTTTTCGGTCTCTTCGGTGCGTCTAACCTTTGGCCTTTGCTCTCAAGCATGATTGAAGGTTCAAGGTTTTCAATTTCATAAATTGCTGGGAAATCTGTGTGTCGTACTCGTCGTATGCGTATGCGTATGCGTATCTATTTATCCCCACCTGGATACCGTCGAGAATGGCTTCCAATTGTTGCTTGTTTTTGTGTCATTCGCTGGAGAGACAATAACACAAAACTGTACACTGGATGGGATACTGGGTACTGGGTTACAGGCCTCAATCAATGCTCGCCTCATCCTTATTCTGCTGGAAAACACATTTTGGGCTTTCGGCTACTGACCCTAGGTCATTATTCCTGGGGGAATGTTCTGGGCTGGCCCGTGGAATAATGCCGAGACATTTGCGTATGTCACGTCAATCCGCACACCCTTGCTCTCTCCATTCTGCAACCTCAACCAGAAAATATGTACATAAAATATATAGAATTCGAAATGTGGATTCATCTCGGGTGACGTCAGTGCCACTCAATCAGAAGTGCAGCACAGCGCGAAATTTAATTGGCAGGCGACTGGCTGTCATCTCTCTCTCTCTCTCTCTCTCTCTCTGCCTTTCCCCAAAAAGGATGAGCTGAGGATGAGGATGAGCCTCCTCCTGTCATGGCAGTCCACAGACAATGCATTGTGGGCTTTTGGAATTTGTTTTATTTCACTGTGCATTTCGAGAGCGTTAAATCCAATTGGGTTGGGCGTGGTTCAGTGCTTAGAAAATCATACTGGATCCAGGGTGTGTGGGGTGCAGGGTCTACTTTCTGTAGAGCGAGTTGGTGGCCTCGTAGAACGGATAGCTCCAGGTGGGGGGATAGTGCAGCGTGGTCCTGAGAGCGGGCGCCAGGAGCGGCGTGAGCCGCGGAGCCGTGCGATGGACAATGGTGGAGCTCTGATGGGAGACAGCAGTGGGAATATGCTCCAGCAGATTGCCCACTCTGGCGAGTGTGGGCTCTTGGTGCAGCGTCAGCAGCGGATGATAGACGTGGAGTTCAGTCTGCCCCGAAGCCGCGAGGCAGAGCAGTACAAAAACTGCCACGGAGAGACTCTGCAAGCAGGAGTTCAAATGAGAGACAGGGTCTCTGCGGTGGTTACTCTCCTCTTACCAATTGCTTTGGCATCTTTGTTGATTCTTCAGGGTCTGGGCATCGACTGTGGGCTGGGCATGGGCACGGAGCCGCTTTTATAGTCCAGCCGAGAGTGGAGAACGGACCAGAGCATTCTAATTGAGTGGCGTGGCCCTTCTAGCCCTTGAGCTTGGCTCATGTTCCGCCTCTCCCTAATCCTCCAGAGAGCACAGATCACAGATCACTGATTGCACAGCCGAAGATGTGGCATGTGGCTTGTGGCATATTTATTGTTGTCGTGGGCTGGAGCTGTGTTTTCTTTATTGATTTCCTGTCACCGCCCAACGAATGCAGAGAACCCAGAAAGGGAGAGAGGGAGAGAGAGAGAGAGAGAGAGAGAGAGAGAGAGAGGACTGCAGATGCGAATTCTTTATTGCAGAGAAGAGTTCTACAGAAAATGGCAGAAAAGAGAGAAGACAGAGAACAGAGAAGACAGAGAAGAGACAGTCTGTGTGCTGGGGAGGAGCGGGGAGTAGAGCTAGAGCTGGGTTTTGGCGAGTTGTTCATCTTGTTGGTTCATCTTTGGTTCCCATGACAGTGGTGCCCTTGCAGGTCTTCAGTTTCGCAGCAGAACCAGGCGAGGATCGGCGGAGGACAGCGTCCACAGGAGCGGCGGCTGCTGGCGCACGAGCTTGGTGGTGCGCACTGCAGGTGCCAGGATGGGTGTGACCAGGCGACGATGGTCGTGGACAATGGTCTGGCTCTGGTGGGACACTGCGCTGGGCACATGCTGCACCACCTCCCCCACCTTGGCCACAGCGGGCTCCTGGATGGTGAGGACAGTGCGTAGGCCGGAGCGAGCGGCCACAATCAGAGGCAGGGGCACGGAGACGGGTATGCCAGACAGGAGGCGGGCATCGATGGTGTCCGAGCTGCCGCTGGAGGATTGCGAGTGCCGATCGGAGGAGGAGGAGTCATCCTCCTGATCCTTTTCGTGCCTTTGAGCAGCAGCTGCAGCGGCAGCCGAGGCAGCACTGCTCTCAGACAGCTCTTCGGAATCCTCGCTGGCAAGGGGCAGCAGCTGCGAGGACTTGCCAGAGCTGAGAGACAACAAATTGGAGGGCAACTCCAAGCTGGCTGCCTTGGAGGATCCGGCAAGGATGAGCACAATGGCCAGGACAGGAAGACACTATAAAGGGCAACCCCGAATGAAGATTTGGTCTTGATGTGCTCTGGAGGATAACTCACCACTCTAGACATGATCGCTGCCTTTCTCTAGATCTGGATCTGGTTCTGGTTCCGGAGGGACTAGGTGACTTGTGACTAGGTCAATGCTGTCGAATGACTGATGATTGGAAAGATTCCCAGGGCTGCTTTTATAGCCCCCCAATACCCAAGAGGCGTCTCGCTCCAGTGGCCAAAGAAATGCAACGTTCAACGAGGCCAAACAGAAACCAGAACAGAATTTATTCATTTGATGATTTGAAATTTGATTTGAGTTTGAAATTCGATTCAGTGTTCAGCTAGAGGATGTTCTGGGGCAGCTGTATGTCGCACCTTTGCTTGTCCTGCAGCCAGAACTTCTCCAGATAACCGATGGGATCCCGGGGCTGGTCGCGGGCTACAGCCAGCAACCCCTCCATCAGTATGGGCACCACCTGCTGCTCCAAGTAGCTGCGCTTCTCCTCTGGCGAACGATAGAACTTGGGCCTGTTGCACTCCACCTCGGCCTGGGGTGGCGCCTTCTTCTTCTTCTTTGGCTTCTCCATTGGCGGGCATTCTGTTGACTTTTGCTTGGACTTGGACTTTTGCTGCACGGATTGGACTTTGGTCTGCTTGCGAGGACTTTTGGGGGGACTTTTGGATTTTACTGCCATTTTGCTCAACATTTTGAGGCTTTGAGAGTTGGGTGGAAAATAATGTGATTGTGGGGGAACCTCAGGCTAAGGATTCGATTATTCCATCAGAGGCAACTTAACTCATAAATACTTGCTGAAATGGGTTTAGAATTTCCCTTAGAATTGTGCGATAAATTATCGATAAGTGCGCTAAAGTGCTGCCAGCCTTTGCCATTCGGATAATCAAGAGGGTTGCCCATAGGTCGCAACCCATAATGTGGCATCCCATTCCCAATAAATCCGCTCTCGAATGGAGAATGGAGATTCTTTTACTAATTTACTGACTTATTTTCAAACGGAAATTTCACAGTACAATAGACGACGAATTGGACGAGTGTACTTGGAGCACTTCACTCCGCTCCAGCCTCCTCCCCCCTCCTCCAGAGAGTGGGAGCTCCTCTAAGCTGATTAGCATGTACCCCAGCTCACACCAGCACACGCGTAACCCGATCAAGCGGAACATCTGCCGCCGCGTGTCGTATCTCCGTCGCTTGAGTGGCGTGTGGCAGTGGCAGGGTGGAAACCTAAGCCGCTTACCGGCTCCTCCACCCAGAACCCCACCCACAAGAGGGGGCAGGGATTGCTGCTTCAGTGCTGCTGTTGGCGCGAATTCACTCAGCGCCGTCGACGGTTTGAATCAAATTTTGAAAACGTTCTCCTTCGCCTTTTGTCAGGCTTTGGACGGCGTTTAAATAATTTGGTCAAGTCCGCCGTGAGGCCGCCGAAGAAGGTGTAGCGCACGCGGGTCTCCATTTGCCAGACAAAGTGCTCCGTCCGATAGGCCAGCGACAGATACTTGTAGGTGTTGACGAGCACCAGGGTGTAGACCTGCAGCTGGCTCTGCGTCAGCCCGAGGAGCAGGGGACTCTGGTGGATGTGCAGCGCAAAGAGGCTGGAGATGAACAGAGCCAGCTTGGAGTTTCTGTGTGGGAGAACAGGCATCAGAAAGAGCGCAATCAAGGGGCGGTGCAGGGCACCCACATGCTCAGCTTTATGTGCGCCATCTGGTTCTGCTGGCAGCGGTTGATGAGGAGCGCGGCCACGGGCTTCAGCAGCTCGGCTCCACTGCCCATGATGGTGCCCACCACCAGCATGGCCACTGGGGCGTTGCCATAGGCATTCCCGGCCAGAGTCACGCCCTTGTCGATGAGCTGCACCTGGCTGATGGTGGACATGGTCGTGGCCAGGATGCGAAAGAACACGGTCTGTGCCACCGAATGGCCCAGGTCAAAGGGGCAGTAGAAGATGAGGTACCTGGGGGAGCAGGCAGCAGCGAGGATTATCAGCTGACCTTTTCGACGGTTCTGTCTCTGTCCACTCACCACATGCAGGAGCTTAAGAGCACATCGGCGCTGTTGCAGAGCGGCTCCAGGGGCAGAGTGCCCAGCAGGAGGTTGCCCAGGATGTCGCCCGCATAGATGAGCATCAGATTGGTGAGCCACAGGGCGAAGGGCTCCCACTCCAGGCAACTGCGGCGCTTCACCTTGGGCCCGCTCCTCGACTCGATCTCCTCCCGCAGCTGTTCCGCAATGAGGGAGTAGTGGAGGGTGCGGAACAGTATGTGGTTGGGGAACTGCCTGAGGATCAGCTGTGCATTCATCGCGAGCAGCTGTCCCACTCACACACACACACACACACACACGCACACGCCTACTCCTCACAAATCCTCGAAAATCCTCGAAAATCTGCTTCGTTTGCTTGGCTCTTGGGTGGCTTGGGTGGGCGATCGATTGATCTATGAACTATGAATTTTGCGCTCGCTGTTCGGTTGGTTTTTGCACGTTTTTTTTCATACCAAATCCAAAGAGTTTTTTCTTAAAATCGAATGAGTGTAAAAATGTAATAAACTAATGTTGACAGGGGAAGCGTCGGTCCCTAGACTGGCGATGACAATAGTCGTAGGTTCTGGTGCTCCTCGAATGTGCCCCCCGTTGTGAGGCTGCGTGGTCCGGGGATTAGGGAGGCGAAGCTTATGTTCCGCACGGGCTTAATCCGCGGCAGCATCTGATGCACCACTGGCCGGGCGGAGTACGTCAGATGGGCAGGGGTTAGCTGGTGCTGGTGCTGCTGCTGCTGCGGTTGCTCCTCCTTGTGGTAGCTGACGATGCGCACTGCTGGCTGTTCCAGCAGCTTTTGCTGCTGTTCCTGCTGCTGGAGGATTAGCGATGGCTTTGCTGGGGAGAGTCGCGTGAAGCTCTGGTGGGAGATGGCCCTGGCTGTGTGTCCATTGTGTCCATGCAGAATGGTGGCTGCCTGGCTCTGGCTTTGGCTTTGACTCAAGCAAAGGATGAGTAGGAGAGGTAAAGCCTGCTAAAGAGGGGCAATAAGAGTGGAGTGTGTGTGTGTGGGCGATTGTTTACTCACGGAGATGGAGATGCGCATGATGGTCCCTTGAGTGAAGAACTAATTACCGTAAAGCGTACGCCGCTGCCATTTATAGGTGGATGCGGATGGACTCCTCCTTGACCACATGGCAAGAGGTCGCCCCAAAGCCGACTTTAATTGGCAATTTGATACGTATGCGTTTGCGTTTGCGTATGAGTAGCTTAATTAATTAATCAAAATGTACTTCAAAGAGACAGCTGCGTGCACTTAGCGCTACCATTACGCGCCGCCGGCTAATCTGAGACCTCAGGCCGCAGACCCGCAGACCCGCAGTCGGAGACTGAAGCAACGCACACAGCCACCGGCCTAAGCAAACAGAGCCAAAAGCGGTGACGGGGCTAGTCACAGAGAGAGAGAGGGGGGCGAATGGTGGTGCGATATGTGGAGTGGATCAACCTTCAGCGGGTTGCGCAGGCGCCGTCGCCGTCGCCGTCTCTGCGTCTCTGTCTCCCGTTGCTGTTGTTACTTGTGGTATTATTATTACTACAATATTTGCGGCGTTTTGGTATATTTATTTATTTATATATTTGATTTTTCTATGCCTTTTTTTCTCTCGGTTTTTGGCTTATTTCTTTACGTAAAGTTGAGACACTCCCACAATTGCAAGATAACCGCGACTGCGCGCGTGTTGCCAACGCTTCGAATCGCAGATCGTGTGCCGAGAGGCAGGGGCGTAGTCACTGGGGGACACTCCGTGGAGAACCCCTCTCCGGCTGAATTGAAGCCTGCCACTGGCTGCGTCGGGAACTGCTTTACAGTGATTTCATGGCACAGCAATTCACACAGCACTTCAGTTTGACTTTGCCACTCGCTCCGCTTTGTGTTGTGTTTTTTTCTTGAATCGAGACTCGATTTGCTCCGATCAACTCGATCTACGATCTCCTCTCGATCTGCCGCCCACCACCGATCTCCTCTGTGGTTCTCTCTCTCTCCGTAATCGCCCCATTAGGACCTGCATCGATAATATTTACTGTGATATAATGCGGCATCTGGTGAGTGTGTGGGATGATGATGCTCCTCCATTCGAGCTGAGAACTTAAACTTCGTTTCCCTCCCCTGCAGTTGCTGTTGTTCGTACTGTCCCTGACACTGTCGCTGGCCAAACCGGCCACGGAGGCGCCTCGCCTGCTCATCGACTCTGCCCCCTCGGTGGTGTCCTACCAGGGCTCCTCCCAGACGCATACACGCTTCGTCATTGCGCCCATGGGCAGGGCCTTGGGTTACGTGGAGCCCACGAATCTCAATCGAACGTTTCACACGAAGCCCACGACACGGGAGGAGGGCTCTGGCTACGATCTGCTCAATCTGAGTCCGGTCTATGTGCCGCATAATTGATTAAGTATCTAGTTGAATTCGAGTTCGAATGAATATACGAGTAGTAGGCGATGCCTGAAGCAGGAATGCATTTGATTTACTTGTCACTGGGTACACTCCTGGGATCCTTCCTCTGAATAGTAGGCTCTGTGCCAAGTGGCAGTCTCCACTCCACAATTCCCACTTCCCACTCGAACATCATCAGGTATCAGATATGGAGAACATGAATAAAGAGAGAGTTGCAAGTCGCACTGTCAGATGCAGCGGGGCGCTGCCTTATTCTCTGATTACGCTGCGAGCGTTGGGCCTCTCGGAGACCAAGGAGGAGGAGGCCGCCGTCGAGATATACGAGAACGGCACATACGCCTGGCGGACCCAGTACAAGCATCCGAATCTGGCAGTCAGTGCCATTGGAATGGAGTTCGTGAACCAGTGCCAACGCTCCTCGGCGGTAATGTTTACGGATAGCAGTGTTAGCCAGTACTCGGAGAACGGGTATTCTTCCATAGCCACTCCTCGGGGTCTTCGTTCGTCCGATGCTGACCGTCTGGGCATTTCGGATATGGATAACCAGTACGTGCCACAGTCAGTGTCCATGCCAAGCCATGCCCCGATTCTCATTAACACGTGCCCCTTTATGTCGTACAGTATCGCTTTAATCACAGGAAAGTCCTTGAGCCGACGCTGCCGCATCTGAGCGGAGTCCAGTCCACCCACTCCCGAAGCCAACTGCCGCGCGGATGCTCTGTGGAGCTGGCCTTTTATGGAGCGCCGAGTCTGTGTCGAATAAAATGTGCATTTCATCTTGTTTTCTTTCTCTGACAAGCTCTCTCTTGGGTTGCTTTTGGGTCGCTACAGACGGGGGGAGAGACCTTCGACAGAGCCGAACTCAAGTGCCAGAGCGAAGGTCTTTGCGGCCTGCTATCTGATTCGGGTTCTCCATTGTCAGACCTTTTGCAGCCCATGGGTAATCGATTGTCTAGTTGATTTCTACTCGTAATCGTACTCGTAATTGTGCATGGATCCGCAGATGTTTTGGTCTAGCGTCGCGACGCTTGGTTGGGGGGGTTCAAGTTCAATGCTGGAAAGATTTCAGCAAACAAGTTTGCCAATTGCTCATTAGTCTCACGCTTGAAGGACAATCTGGCAAACTGGCAAACAGTTTTGGCCATATAAAGCCGCAGACACGGCACAGCATCAGCAACAGTCACTCGTCGACTTCAAAGCAAACACCAACCCAAACCCCAAACTCCAATCAACATGTTCCGCTTCGTAAGTACTTGGCCCCGCAGGGAGGCAGAGGATCCTTCCACTAATTGCACTCCCAACTTCAGATCGCCATCTGTGCCCTGGCCACCATCGCCGCCGCTGCACCAGGATTCGTTGAGCAGCACCATGTCGGCCATGTGGTGGCCGCTGCTCCCGTCCTCACCAAAGTGGGCGCCGTCGTGCACAGCGCCCCGGTGGCCACCTCCCACCAGAGCTTCACCCAGTTCCACAACCAGGCCGTGATCACGCCAGTCGTGAAGCACGTGGCTCCCGTGGTGCCCGTTGTGAAGCAGGTTGCTCCCGTGGTGCACCACCAGACCTATTTGGCCGCGCCCGCTGTCCACCATGTGGCGCCTGTTGTCCCAGTGATCAAGTCTGTGGCTCCCGTTGTGCACCAGACCTATGTGGCCGCCCCCGCTGTCCAGCATGTGGCTGCTGTGCCCGTCTTCAAGGCCGTGCCCCATGCCGTCTCCCACCAGAGCCACGTCCAGATCCACCAGAAGGCCGTCATTGCCACCCCAGTGCTGAAGACCATCGCCACCCCAGTGGTGCCTGTGGTCAAGACCGTTGCCGTGGCCGCCGCTCCCCTCACCCATGTCTACCATCACTAAGGAATTATCTCTGGGTAACTCTCTCCGTTCCGTTCCGATTGTTGGCTATTTGAATAAATTTATTGTTGAAATTTCAATTGTCAAATGGATAAATTCCATGGGAGGGAATGGGGGATAGTCTTGGGCATCAGATTTTCCACTTTGGATTCATTTTTACGCTGTGTTTTCTGTCATGTGGATTCACTTTCAATCACACCCAATTACCGATTTAATAATCAAGTTTAATGACTTTTATTTGAGTATTATTCATCAGCATTTATCTTCGTGCCTCAATCGGTAGCACAAAGCTAATTTTGCGAGCACATAAATTTCGAAAATTTAATTAAATACGAACAGATGCGCCAACGGCCAATAAAACTCAAATCTCCGAATCGATCGATTGGTATGCAAATTTATCCACTGAATTGAATATCTTTCAGGCTCAAATGGAAGGCAAAATATAAATAGAGTCGGTACAGGTTTTGGTCTCGAGCCTTTAGCGACAGCAAATTGCAATGCGAAATGGAGTAATACTCGTACTGCTATTATATATAAAAGACTTGGCACTAGGTTAAGTATACGACAATGTCTCTAGTTCCTTGGGTGTTCCCTTGTTTTAAAGATTTTAAAGGTGTGCCCATTAAAGAATCTTAAAATTGGATGCCATCTCTGTTATCGGTCATAATAGATATTTTACTGTTCAGCACTTATTTAAGTCCTTCCGTCAATAGTCTACAATAGCTTGCTATGAAATTTTAAGTGGAAAAAATGCTTTAATTAAAATTTTGATAAATTTGCTGAACTTAAATTCTTTCTGCATTTTCTACGTAAGTTTCTTCTCTTGAACCCGCATTCCATTACTACTCACAGGGACAGTGCTTTACCATTATTTCTTGTATTTCTTTATTTTCCCCTCCTGCCAGTACCCTTCTCCCCCGCTCAATGATATTGGACAATAGTTTCTTGTAATACTTTTGTTTTAATTGATTTGCTCAACGTTCTCTGCGGACGTAACAGAGTCCTTTATCAACACGCTTTCAATCGATTCACTTGTGGTAGGCGGAGTAGACAACGGGGGAGCCGGCCACGACAGTGTGGAGCAGGGGAGCTGCTGGCACGACGGTCTTGACCAGGGGAGCAGCATGCACTGTGTGGACCAGGGGAGCAGAGTGGACAGTGTGGACCAGAGGGGCAGCTGGCACGACGGTCTTGATCAGAGGAGCAGCATGCACCGTGTGGACCTGTGGGGCCTGGACGATGGTCTTGACCAGAGGAGCAGCCGGCACGACGGTCTGGTGGACCACGGGAGCGGCGGCGTAGGTGACGACTGGGGCCACTGGCACCTTGCGCACCAGATTCACGTTGCTCTGATGGGTGATGGCCGAGGAGGCGCTGTGATCCACATAGGCGGTCTTGGTCAGCAACGCGGGCTGGACGAACGAGTGCGTCTCGGCGATGAGGCCAGGAGCAGCGGCAGCCACTGCCAGCAGAGCAAAGAAGGCAACCTGTGGGGCACGAAGAGAGGTTCGGGTATTAGGATCAACGTTCTATTTCCTGCTGGATGATATATCCTGTTGGACTTACGTATTTGAACATGTTTGGAGATGTTTGTGCTTGGATGGGTGAATCGACTGCAACTGTTGATGATGACGGGCCAAAGTGCTGGCTTTTATAGTTGGGCAGCCATAGCCACAGCCGCAGCCGCAGCCTGAGTCTCAGACTCCAGCCTCGATTGTTTGTCGCTAAGTACTTTGAAGCCTGAACTTGAGCCCCGCAACCGGTTTGGGTTTTAGGTTTTAGGTTTTATGTTTTTTTGTGTGTGTTTTCGGATCGATTATTTGAGTTTTGGGGGCCCTGACTTTGGTTGGGTCTTACTTCTGAGTGGGGCTGTCCGAGGCGCAGTTCAGTTAGTGACCTAGGTTCGCTCTGCTGTGTGGGTGAGGAAGTGGATGTTGGATGCTGTATGCTGGAAGCTGGAAGCTGGAAGCTGCAGGCAGACAAGACAAGACAAGAAAAGAAAAGCCAGTCCAATCAATCGACAATGGGGGCCAAGTAATTGGCCTTAGTGGCAGGCAGGCAGCACGGCGGCGTTCGCTTACGCAAATCATTGGGCGGGGAGTGAAAATACTCGGAGTGTACTTCGTAGTGCAGAGTGCGTGGGTGGGTTATCCGTTATCCGTGCACCTCCTCTCCGCTCGCAGAGCGTCGTCTTCGTCTTCGTTTTAATCTTCCTCTTCGCTGTGGCGTCTTTCCAGCGCTGCGAGTACAAGGGGGGCGGTGTGTATCCTGTTTGGCGTGCGTAATTGAGTTGCATTCACATCCCGGTTCCAGGAAATGTCACAGCCTCCTTCTGTGTGCTGCTGCTGGGGCATGGATGTGCGTCTCTCGCTGTGCGGTGTGGTGCGCTGCGGTGCGGTGCGGTTCTTTCCCATCAATTGAAGGAAGCGCCGACTGAGTTATATGACGTTCAGACCTTTAAGCACATACCGTTTGACTAGGTTGAGGCTGCGTCTCTCTAATGAACGAATGAATGGAAAGGGATGGGCAGGCGATGAGAGTCACTTCAAGAGGAGAGATTAAGAGCCAGAGATAATTAAAGGTTACGACAATTTATGGAAGGATGTGTGGGCTTGTCGTCTAGACAGCGGAGAAAAGGTGAAGGAAATTCTTGACCCAGGTCAGAACTTTCCCAATGGACGGAAGAGAGCTTTTCTCTGTGTAAATTAAGGGTTAGATAAGCTAATAGTTTGGCTCAAAGGATACGAGTAATAATCTTCGCATTGGGCACTCAACACTTGACCCAAATGGGAACTCCCGAAACCCTCGACACTGGCATGGTGCATGTACATATGTGTGCCCTTCATTATAAGGGCATAAACAAAAGCGAAATAAATTATATGTATGTAGCAGTGCGAGAATCCATACACATGTGCATTCAAATTGGATTGCAACACATCGACAGATCCAGTTGATGATTGCTCAAGTGATTCATGGCCGAAAGACCGTAAAGCTCTACAGCTACCAACTGCAGCAGCAGCGGCAGCAAAGGCGGCAGCTGTTAAGTACCCTCTTGGAGTGACAGATAAAGACTCCAGACAGAGTCACAGACTCGCAGTGAGATTCGGTCGGTCCCTATGTCAAGGTTACCCACTGGACAAGCCCCACGCGCACTTAACCCACAATTTTTGTTGGCTTGTCGTGTTGTTGTTGTTCTGTTGCTGTTGCTTTTCGGGGCTCGACTTGAGTCGACAGTTACACGTACTCAAGATAAGCATCGCGCATTGGGTTGTAATGTGGAAAATGAATAGCCAGAAAATTATTATTTCTGTTTCCTCAAGAGTTGTGCTCGTAAACCCTAATTTTATGGAGTGTTTTTATGTGCGGGCAGTACATATCAATTATCCAATAACACAGGATAACTGAACTGAACAGTGAAATTTTATATCTGGTATTTAGGGATCACCGATCTGTATGGGTGGTGTGATCTATTGAATGGTTATTCAGCGATTGGCTATGGGCTGAGTAGACCCGTTGTTAGCTTAGACCTTCGGATAATTGAGCATATCATTTGTCATATTATTCGCTTGACATTTTGGCAACTATATAAACGGGTGGTAGGCCTCGGAGGGCTATGAGTTCTTACTGGAGTTTCGCAGTGGCAAATTCAAACTAAGACTAGATCCAATCCCCCAAACGCCTCAACATGCCTCGAATGGTGAGTTACCCTGCACATTTATTGCACTCCCCGCTTGGCATACTCATTGGCTGCTACCCCACAATCCATAGCTGCTCTACAGTTTGGTTATCGCCGCCCTCGCCCTCGCCCTGGTCCAGGCCTGCCATCAGGTCCATCATAATCTGACATTTCCTGCCGTGAGTGAAGTCTGTTCTGGGCGCAGCCTTGGCCAGAGTTTGACGAGGGATCTGTCCACGATGTCGCTGGAGGTGTCTGCCCTGGCCAAACTCTGCCATTATGGGAACCCTTTTTCGCTGGGGCATTAGCCATTGGCCGTGAACCGTGCATTGTTGTTTGCTTTTGTTATTGCTTAAATAAATTGTTTTTAATTATTTATCATACATCATAGAGATTGAAATTTATTGGGCTTTTGGAGGGTCGGAGTCCCAGAGTTTCTGGTTTGAGTTGCAAAACTTTTCAGTCATCTCTTCATTGAGTGTAAACTGCACATATGGGACGAACCTTGTCCATTCCAGATATCTTATAGACTCGTAGAAATGGTTGGTTGCCTTTGTCAGCTCTTTACCAACTGAGACACCCATTAAACATGTGCCACATTAAGCATCCAAGTTCCAGTCACAAACTTAGAACCTTCTTTTACCATAATCATTGAACTGCAATTTCTGTCTTGACTACACTTATCTTTTCTTTAGATATATTTTAGGAATATTTTTCAGTATATTAAAAACGAGAGCAATTTATGGATCAATAATACTTTCAGTAGATTTATTTAGTTTAACAAAGAAACAATTATTTGGGTTCTAATGGTGCAGAGTGTAGGCCAGAGGAGCAGCGTGGTGCAGCACAGGCACAGAGTGGACCAGAGGAGCGGAGTGAACGGTGTGGACGACAGGAGCAGCATGGACAGCATGGACAGCCACGGCGGGAGAAGAGTGGATGGTGGTCTTCAGGACGGGAGCAACCACGGGCTGGATGTAGGACTTGCTGTGCACCTGGGTGATGCTCTGGTGGGAGACGGCAGAGGGTGCAGAGTGCACCACGGTTCCAACCTTGGCGAGGACAGGCTCATGCACAACATGGTGGGTCTCGATCAGGCCAGCGCTCACAGAGGCGACGAGGAGGGCAACAATGGCAATCTGTTTGGGAAGATGAAAAGTTAATAGAGCTTAAGGGACTTTTCTCCAGCATTAACTTACGAATTTGAACATATTGGAAGTTGGTTTTGGGTGTGGCTGTGACTGTGACTGCTGCTTGTTTGCACGAGAAGATTCGATGGATAACTGATGATGATTGGGAACTCCGAGCTCTGCTTTTATAGAACCAACGAATCTCCGCTCGAGTCGACGCCAATCGAAACATCGCTGACCTTCAGCACGCCCCAGCATGACCCGACTTCGTCTCCGATCAGATCGTGAGCCGAACCGATCTCTGCTCATTATGATTTCTGGCTGCTGCAGATCGCCGAAGTGCCGATGCCCGAACGCCGAAGTGGCTGTCGAATGCGCCTCAAGGTGGACGACCTCGCCAGCAGCCGAAGTTGGTGGCTGGTCGCCGCTGTTTGAGCCCTTAGCAGCTGCTGGCGACTGCTATAAAAGCTATTCGTGCAGATCAAAACAGCATCAGTCATCTCTCTGAGCTTCCCCCAAAAACAACCAACCAAAAACCAACTAAAGATGTTCAAATTCGTGAGTAAATCGAAGATTTGGAGGGAGGAGCATCCGTACTTAACCCACAATTGTCTTAGGTTGCCATCGTTGCCCTGCTGGTCGCCTCTGTGAGCGCTGGCCTGATCGAGACCCACCATGTTGTGCATGAGCCTGTCCTGGCGAAGATTGGAACCGTGGTGCACTCTGCACCCTCTGCCGTTTCCCACCAGAGCATCACCCAGGTGCACAGCAAGTCCTACATCCAGCCCGTGGTTGCTCCCGTCCTGAAGACCACCATCCACTCTTCTCCCGCCGTGGCTGTCCATGCTGTGCCCGTTGTCCACCACGCTGCTCCTGTCGTCCACACCGTTCACTCCGCTCCTCTGGTCCACTCTGTGCCTGTGGTGCACTCTGCTCCCCTCTTGAAGACTGTGGTGCACCATGCTGCTCCTCTGGCCTACACTCTGCACCATTAAGGACGGACTCCCCAGACTCCAGAGAATCTTCATTGTGATAGAATATTTACGATTTTTTGTTTGAATAAATGTTTTTTGTTTTTGCCCATAACAAGTTAATCATGCCACGTTTTATGACTATCAGTTTGATGCATCAGATACGGAGTTAGATGCAGATTAGGAATATATATAGGAGGAATTCCAAATTAATTGGAATATGCCTTTAAATGTATATTCTACATGCGTGCTACACGGCTTTGCGTGCGATTTTTCGTTGCCTACTTTTGGGCTGCCGCATAATAATTCCATTAGATCGAGTAAACAAATTGATTTTCGCTCGCTATATAACAAGTATGTAGGTAGGTATTTTATTGCTTGAAATGTATTTTAGTTTCTAGACATTTTTTTGTGTGTATTTTTTCTTCTCAACTTTGCTGGTTTTTGCTTTCTTTATAAACAGGGCACAGGATACTCGTAAATTGGTGAAATAATCCGCAGGAAAATGCTTGAGTTTGAGTTTGGGGAGTGGAAGGAGCCTATGGTGGAGTATGGGGGTGATTTGTGGGCGACCTGTTTCCGTTTAACCAATCAAAACGGGGCCATGGATGCCATGGACGCTCTTGAGGAGCAGCGGCGAAGGATGCACCTGAGTGATGGCCGCATGGGAGATGGCTTGGGGCACAACGCTCACCACATGCGGTCCGCCGATGATGGTAGGTCCCCAGATACCGGGTGCCACCAGGCCAGGACCAATCAGACCAGGAGCCAACAGACCAGATGGTGCTGGTGCTGGGACAGGAGCAGGAGCTGGGGCGGCAGCAGCCAGGCTAAGGAGAGCGACGAAAACACACTGCAAATGGACAATGGAAGAATGGAAGATTAGATGGGGAGTCCGTCTCTGAGCCTTTCCCACTTACCAGCTTGAACATTTTGTTGTGTCGATGGTTTGCAACGATTTGACATAGAACTGCACTGTCGACTGGCCTATTTATACGAAACAATCAGAACCGCTGCAGTCCGAGCTCTCTAAATGGGTCGCTCCATCGAATCAGATCAGTCAGCAGCCAACAAGCAGCAGCCAGCAGCACGCCTCTGCACTCTGCTCTGCATTTGGCCTGGCAACTGCAACAAACACGGTCTAAGCACACGCTCTATGCACAAGCCAAGCCAAACCAAACCAATCCAAACCCTTCCGGGGGCAAGTTCTCGGCTTACATGCTCGTACAGGTTCTGTTCTGTTCTGATCTCCCCCACTTGACTGGCCACCACTTCAAAGCGATTCGATTTCGCCTTATGATTTATGCAATGCAATGCAATGCAATGCGAGACATGTTCTACGAGTGTCGCAGACCCCCTTCCTAGCTGCCAGCGCCACAGTTCGTGCTATGCGGCGTACACTTGACACTGTTGTGTTGCATGCGTCTCGTCACACAATTAAGCAAACAAATAAATAAATACTCGTACTCATACTAGAGCGAAATATCTACTGAGCAATGGGAGAGCCACAAAAGAATCAACTAAAGCGGCTTAGCGTACTCAGGTGCCCTCCAGGTCCCCCTGCTCTCTGCACTTTCGGCTTGCATAAATTACGTCCCCAAGTTGGCGAAACGTTGATTAATGTGCCCCGCCAGTCCCAGTGGACTCGCCTCGGGGCTCAGCCAATCGCCAGAGATTGGCTCAGATGTTTGTCTTGTGCAATAGTGCGACACTTGCACATCAGACACATTTTCAGCCCCGTCGCTGTCGTCGAGGGCCGACAGCTATTATTATATTAATATTTAGTTGTCATGGGCATCAGCAGGGGGAAGATTTGTCAGGAATGGAACCGAAAACATATTCTATAGTTAGATGTTGGCACATAAATATATATTTACATATATAAAGAAAACTATTAACTCAGGAACTCGCCCTTTATCTACTCTAAGCATTTCTCACGCATCTAATAGTGCGACCGTACCACCACTTCCTCTCGGGGTCTCCACTTCACCTTTTTTCACCATTTGTTTGCTTACATTTAACGAGCTACCGAATCACGTGCCTGAGAAATCATTCAAAGACCGCAGTCACCTTGCCAAATATATTATTTATTTATTTTACTTTGCTGCCTCGTTTGCCGGTCAGCGAACCATGGAATGGAGCAGAAATTGGCCAAAACAATAACCGATTTGCGGCTAATTTAACCGATGAAAAGACAAGCCCAAACAGACACCGAATATACGTAGTTTTTCAGGGTTGAGGCGAAGCTTGTAGACTTGATTGATATTGATTTTGATTTGTTTTTAATGCACCAAACAAGGAAGTATTTGGAACACAGAGGCTTAGTTTGTTAGCTTTGGGAATACATAGCATGAACATGAGTCACAAAGAAACCCTCTAGACTTCGCCTCCACCCTCTACCCTCTAGCAAACCCATGAACCATTAAATTTATTACAAATTGCCAATTTCTAATTGATGTTTATGTCACATTAAATGTTTGCGACTCTCATTAGCTTATTCTTATGGCAATGTTTGTCGATTAAGTTGATTCTGAATAGTAATAGTCGCCGAGCGAATAAGTGTCGGCTGTGTGGGGTAAAAATACACGTACTCGTGTTCGTACTCGAGTTTGGGGCAATTTGCATTTGCTTATGCAAAAAGTTGTGTGAATTGCAAAAGCAAAAAAGATTTGTACTTGAAATAGAGCAGAGCTGGGGGGACGGAGAGAGTAGCGTAGCCCTTCAGGCCTGCAGGATGTGCTTACAAAACCGAATCATTTGCAACAGAAGTGGCAGACAGCATTAAACATTTATCACTTCGCTTGGCCAACACCTCTGCTCTGCTCCCCCCCGCAGGCAGGCACACACACTCATCATCTGCTTATGCACTGATTTGCATAACACAGCAAATGCATTTGGTTGCCACATGGAGGGGCAACGTGTCTCCATTGTCGCCATGGAAAATGTGCCATCCAATCCATCCCAAAGCTGTCTGTCGCTCATTGTGTGCCAGCCTGTCTGTCCCTCTGTCTGTCTGTCTGCGTTAAAGTATCGAATGGTTTTTTCGTTTGATTGCGATTACATGCTAATTATGTCACCCGCTTTAGGGAAATATTTTACGCGGTTACACGCGAATGAGGGCTCCGCACTAGGCGGGTATCCATTACAGAGATTACAGATTGTCAATTCAGAATTGTATCTTTTATATACACATAATCAACACTATTAATTGTAGTTAGAAAGTGGGAGTAGCATATCCATCCAGCAGTTTGCATCGCAATCAGCAATCAGCGACACACACATACATCACAGCATCCATCATCATTCATCAGTGGCAGTATCTGTAGCATCCTCTTCGTTTATCGTTTTTCGTTCTTCGTTCTGCATTCTCAGTTTTCATTCATCATTCGCGATCATTCAGCAGTCAGAGTGGCGGCGCGGCTATCAGTGGAGATGGTAGTCGTGGAAGTCGTGGAAGTCATGGTGATGGTGCAGATGGAAGGGATCGTACGGATGGTAGGCGTTGAAGATGGGAGCCGGGTGGTAGGCCTTGATGATGGGAGGATGCACCACAGTCTTCACCACCGTAGGCAGCACCACTGGCTTGATGATGTGATGGGGAACGCTGTGCACAACCGTCGAGCTCTGGTGGGAGACGGCGGCGGGCAGGTGCACGATCTTGGCCACATGCAGGGGCTCCACATGGTGGTGGTGGTGGGGGTATATGGGGTATTCCGGATAGTGATGATGGTGGCCGTGCAGGAAGCCAGGACGTGCCGCAGCTAGTGCGCACATGGAGATTAGCGACAGTAGCTAGAGGCAGTAGGAAGGAATCCTTTTAGTTAGTTTTCTTTAGAGAAGGCCGCATCCTTACCAGTTTCATCATGTTGTGGGTGGTTAATCCTTGGTGGTGGGTCTCGGCGACTTGCTGCTTGCAACTGATGCCACTCGATGGTGCAGCGGTGTCTTTTATTCACTTGCCACCTTCCACGGCTGCCCACCGCCAACAGCTGGCATCTATGCCGCAGATGCAGATGCTCTCGTTGCTGCAACTGCACAAGCTCCAGTCGCCTCGTTGCCATATCCGTTGACGCTGCCGGCTGCGACTTCAATGTTGTGGAACTTTGGTTTTTGCATCCGCAGTTGCCTTGCCGCTCGTTGCCGTTGTAATTGCACCTCGTTTCGTTTACATTTCAATTGTTGTTGTTGCTGCTGCTGCAGTCTGCTGCTGTCTGTCTTTTCGCATAGAGTTTTGTCAAACGCCGCATTGTTCGACTCGCTTCGTGTCTGCGACGATCCATCCATCCATCGACCCCTTTCAATCCAAAGCGCTGAACTCTGCCTTGGTGGGAGTTCAATCTGGGGGCAATTCAATTCCAGCTATGCTATTGGTTTGATACTCTTTTTTTAATGCCAATTAGGTTTCTCTATTTGCTCTAATGAGGTTTATTTTCTTAGAATTAAACATTGTTTACCTTCACAGCGATATGCTAATAGATCGATACCAGCTATCGATTAAGCCTGGTAATGCCCTTGAACTGCCATCGGTGTTATTAACATATGATAGATTAGGCTTACATAAGAATGTAAAGTTCTTCTGTAAAGTTCTTCTTCTTCTGTTACGAAGCCATTCTCCACGCTAAACTGCCTCATTTTTTTACAGAGTGGCGTGTGTGTGTTTTCATTCAGAATGGTGTGGGACGTCTCTTCGTTTTTGGTAAGTCTTATAATAATATCCCAGCGATTGTGCTGTTCTCGATGTTTGTCTACAGCAATTGGCAATGGTAATTGTTGCTGCCGCTGCTGCTGCTGCTGCTGCTTCTGCTTATGCTGCAGTGCCCGATGCCTTGCAATTCGCTTGCTCCGTTAGACTGCTGCAGCATACCATGTGCTTCGATGTGTGTGTTTGTGTAATCTATCCCAGTCGGACCTTGTAGAAGTGGTTGCAACATAGTACTGGTTCTTCACTACTTCCCTGGCAGGCTTAGTAGAACCGATTCCACAAAGAATGGTTCTATCATGCATATTTTTGCACAGAAAAATATGGAATGAAACCCAAACCGATTCCCGATCGTTCGTTTTTTTCACGAGGCGGCCTATGCATTCTCTATGCCTTCTAATAGAAGCGAGAAGTTCACGCATCGAAAACGTTCGCAGGTAGACGTTTTCGATGCGTGACTTTCTCGCTTCTATTAGAAGGCATAAAGAATGCATAGACATAAAGAATGTTTTCGAAAGCAAATTCGTACCCTCGGTAAGGGGGAAAGACAACACAAAATAAATAACAAAAGGGAACATGCAAGAACGCGCGCGGTTTTTTCTCGTCTTCTTTTATTTCATCACTTGCGTCTTGAAGCCGGTGAAAATTGTGTGTTTATCTGTGCTCTCTGCCAAAAATTGTGAAAAAGTGATACTTAAGTGCCTAAAACTGTTTATTTTACCACGTAAGTATTAGCAGATTGTTGTGGCAGTTCGACCTGCACCTTAAGAATATTAAAATAAACAAAAAATAATGCATAATATACATATTTCTCTTTGAACATGTACATGCACATGAACATAACCTCAACGATGGAATGCGATATACATAAGTTCTTCAAACTATGGAGAACTAAACGCACTATAAGTATTAATAGTGGTGTAAATATATGTTGATAAAAGTAGAGAGATGTTTCAATGTTCACGATGTTCATGCAGTGAAATCTATTTAGGGTGGACCTTGTTCGGATTTTTAATGAACTGATTAGGGTGGACATAAACATTAAAAAATTGTATTTGAAATTAATAAACTTTTGCCAAAATTAATAAAACAATAACAAATTTCTTTTTGATAAGGACGGCATTCTCCAAAGGAAAGAATCGCATTTACTCGGTCTCCTGCCTTGCAAGGAAACATGCAGACACCGACAGGAACGACGGCAACAACATCCCCGAAAAAAAACAACAACTACAACCACGACAAGGATTTCATCATAGACGACGACGGCAATTATTTAATTTTTTTTATTTTATTATTATTATAATTAATTTTCTTTTATTTTTTTTTCATTTCTTTTTTATCTTTTTTCAGTTTTATTTTTTTCTTAAATTTTTTTCGTTGTTTTTTACTTTTTCTTATTTTTCTTATTTTTTGTATCATATTTTAGTAAAGAAAATATTAAATAAATCAAATTCGAAAAAATTTATAGTTTTTGTATTTATGGGTTAATCTCGCGTTCTTTTAGAACGCTCTTTCATGCATGCATACATGCATGCTGCATACCTTCTCAAGGAACGGTTCTTGATACATTCCAGGGATGTGATAAGGAATGATTGCATTGGAACAGTTACAGAACGGTTCTTAATAGGTTCCTATGGAACGATTCTCGATGCATGCCAAATATGTGTTCTGTAATGCTTCTTTCGGAAAGTACAACTGGAAGCGAAACCCGAGCGTTTCACGAAGTTGAAATTACAACAACCACCAGTTCCCAATGCGTTCTAAAGGAACGGTTCCTACCTACTTCCAAATGTACCGGTGCTGGCGTGTTTCACCCTGTGTAATTTGGAAACCAAAACGTCATGTATAAATCACTGGTGCTTGCAGGAAAAAGAACCGCTCTAGAAGTGCTTCTTGGAAGGTATAAAGTCCGACTGGGATGCCACCATTGTGACCTTCACTTGTTCAACCTGCAAATTGTTGTTGGTTTTGCTGCTGCTGTACAAATGTATTTCTTTTTTGTGCTCTCTGCATTTGTTTTCCTCGCGAATTTTTTTGGACAGCGGAAATTCACACTTGGCAATTTAATTGTTCCGTTCTTATGTTACACTGTTCTACTGATTTTGTCTTGCAAATTAGTTGTGTGTGTGTACGTTATCTTTTTGTCTGAGAATGTGCCATAAAAAGTGGCTCGTATCTCGTGTGCCTGTGTGTGTGTGTGTGTGAGAATTGAGATCTACTCGGAGATATGTTTGTTTGTGTGTTTTTGCCTGGCTTCATTTGTCTGCCATTGATTGTGATATTTAAGGCTTCCAAGTGTGCCCTGTCATCGACTGGAAAAGTTCATGAACAGCAGCGGAATGAGCAGCAGTGGAAGCGAAGCTGCGCTCCGCTCCGCTCCATGGCAAACTAGAACACTCGAGGAGACTTGGAGCGAGCTTCGAGCACGAGCTCATTAGAATGCCGTTTGATATTTTGACAGGCAACACAACCTCCGCTGAAAGTGCTGAAAATGTCAGCTTGGAGAATCCGACCACTCGGTCGAGTGGTCGAGTCGTAAATTAATCATGATTTGCATTCAGCCTAGCAAATATTTGCACAACAATTCGCGGCAGTCTACCTGGTCGCCCCGATCCCGATCCCGGTCTACAGTTGTAGCACTCCCCGAAATAGCAGAAACCCAACGAAAACGAAAAGAAAATGTATTCAATTGCCTGGCTTATCTGGACCAGGAAGCACTGCATCTGTATCTGCCGCGAAACTAGTTGCAGCATGTTGCAAGCGGCGCCACGATCTGCATTGGGAGGGGCCCTAGCTTCGATTCAGTTCAGTGGGTTAGTAGGGGCTACGGCTACCCATAATAATTGTCGGCAGTCCGTGGCAGCAATCTTCGTTTTGGCATCTCTTTTGGCATCACAGATATGTGTGTTTGTGTGTGTGTGTGTGTTTTCAATGTTATTGCAATTAAATTGTGAGTTAGGCGATCAGATGACCAATGTCCAAGCATCCGCTGACGCGGTGCTTCCAATTGGATGCCGTTGCCATTGCAGAGAAGGCCGCAGCCAAATTGATGGACACATCTGACCTTAGCCGAACAGTGGACACTGGGACACGCGGCCACTCAGCCACCTGCTGCCGCTCGCACATTGGCATAGTCAATTTGGCCAGAGTGGCCGCCACCGCCGCCGCCACTTCATGCTGAGACCTGCTGCAACGTAATTACTCGAGGGGGCAAAGTCTTGGAATGAATTTTCTATATGCAAGCACCTTTTATTATTATGGCCGCTCTACTTGCCTTTGCTTGCCCCAGCAGGCGCCGTTGCTGTTGCAGCTGCAGCACATTTCTCACCCGTTGCCATTTGCGTAATGCTCCTTTTAGCTGGAGTAACAGACCAACTCCCTGACTGAATGACTGAATGACTGACTGACTGCCGCTTGGTGGCTCTGACATCTGAGTGAACTGTGCCAAAACAGAGCTACACAACAGCCACGGCAGGACAGGTCGCCTACATTTTTGTCCGAAATGTGTGGCAACTGCAGCCACTCAATAGTAGGCGCCAGAGCACTTCGAACCCCCAAGAAACTATTCAATTTCATGCAACATAATGGCCATCTAATTTTGGGTCTTGATTGGTGTCTTACTTGCGATTGAAGGAATGCTTTTGTGCTTAAACTTTATGGGTAACTAAATGAGTTTTTGGGGTGGGAAAAGGAAGGGAATGATTAGAGTGGAAATGTACTAATTGAAATGAATTTTAATTTGGGTTATTCATAAAAGAACAAGTGCCGAAAGTTCTACTTTATTTCCGCTTTGATATTGGGCTCATTAAACGCTTTTTTCCACCTGAATAGCACCCATTACTTCCTCATCCATAAATTACTTCTATTGCTTACAATTTCATTTTTTTGTCCGATTCTGTCCGTCTGTTCTATAACGACCTTCGAGCCAATTAACTCTAGAATAATGACATAGACAATTGGAGAACTGAAAAACCCATCGACAGACAAGTGATGACGTCTCTGGAGCTGTCAACATGATGTTCCTTCCCCGATATGTAATTGATCTTTAAGCGCTGCTTAATTGTGGTTCATTTTATCCACTTCCACTGAGATCAATGCGAATCAACTTTAATTAATAGCAAAATTGAGTTTGGTGCTAAACGCCGTCGATAAGGGGTAATCGAGAGCCACAGTCTCGAGCTGGGGAACTGGTTCCCTGCATGATAATTGGCCACAATTTCTCGCTGTTGTTGCTATTGTTCGTGTTATGCAATGCAGAGGCAGAGGCAGAACTGTCACTTAGCAGCCGTAAGGTGGCCACAAGGCGTACATTACCCCCTGGAAAACACCGAACAAGATCCCAAAGGAGATACTGCCACAGAGGTTGGGACACCGCACAGTACAGCACAGCATAAACAGCGCCCGGATATGGCCAAGGAATTTACCTGAAATAGAAATCTATTAAAAGTCGCTCAAGAATTTCGGCTAACAAAGCCATTCGATGCGGAGCGGAGCGGAGTGGAGTGGATCGGAGGGGGAGTTGTGTCGCCAGATCGAAACGAAACATTCATTAATCATGCTAAAAACTGCTGACAAATCACCATAACGGCGGCAAATACTCGCACAACTCTGCTTGAACCAACACAACGAAAGTACAGTTGTGCTGGGGTTCCAATGTGTGTTTGTGTGTGTGCGCCTGCGCAAAAGCCACTTGGGCAATCGCAATCGATGTTTGCTTATTACACAAAGCGGAACTCCAGAGCCAGAGCCAGAGACCAGTCCCGAGACCGAGCTGGGTTCTATGTGGGTTGGGTTGTCGCTCGCTCGCTCGCATAGGCATTGTTATGCCAGACAATTGCAGTCCAAGATTAGCATAACCAGAAACTGGTATCCAGAAAGGAAAGGAGTCATGGCGGGGCCAAGAGCGGAATAATTGGAATATTGGGACTCAAAATTAAAGGAATAAAATGTATGTTTCGCAACGAAGAATGAATGAGAAGCTTTCTCATCTCTGAAAGCAACAGTGGAAATAGTAGCATGATAAACTTGTTTTGCTGGCGTTCAGCATTTGCCGACCTACGTGATAGGCCCACAAATTAGGCCCCAACTTTGTCCACATTCCTTTCTGAATCTCTGACGGTTACCGCCTGCGATGGCCTTCTCTTTGAGTTGGAGACTTGGTACCGACCATGACAAATACTCTCGTACACGCAAGTGCGTTCGCATTGAACTTGGGCCACTTTGGGGCCGTGTCTGGTGTGCGTGCGTGTTGCAGGAATGAAATACAAGTGCGAGTACAACACATTTTCACGGTCAACTTTGAGGAAAGTTACAGAGTGGACAGCATTTTTGCGACGAGTTTGGCTGGCGAAGAAGTGATGCAAGTGCCGGCTGCTGACCGACTGCCCGAGCGGGCCAAGTGGCCAGCGTGGACTAGCGCAATCCCAGACGGCAACAGCAACAGCCAAGACACATTATTTTGACTGGTTTTCGTTTTGTTTTGCTTTGTTTTTTTTTTTTTTTGCAACCTAATGGGGTCTGAAGTCTTTGGTGGACAGTGGGCAGTGGCCAGCGGACAGGGGACTTGGGCGGGGCTTGGCAAACTATAACAGAAGACAAAGGCGAATCAGCTGCTACCACTGCTGCTGCTGTGGCACATGCAAACTTTGCCACTTGTCTCCTCGCTTGCCCCACTCTGCTCTGCTCTGCTCTCTGGAGTGTCCGCAGCCGTTGGCGTTATTTTTCAGCTTTTCCTAACGATGGCGAAGGAGGAAAAACGAAATACAACAAAAAATTATTATTATTGTATTTTCTGCACTTTTAGATTCGGTTTTTCTTCTTGACGGCTGCTGCACATGGTCGGATTTTGGGAGTATAAAAGGCGGCGCGGATTTGGAGTATGCAACACAACCCAGCGAGGCGTCCACACAGACCCACAGTTCATACTTCAGCCAATAGCTAGCGCTTCAGGATCGCAAGGATTAGCAAAATGTACAAGTCGGTAAGTGGTTCGATGCCTGATCTCAGTTCATACTCTTAATCTCCTTCTGCTCTTAGGTGGTGTTCTTCGCTCTGCTCGCCGTGGTTGCTGCCCGTCCGGGCTACCTGGGTCTGGACCCCTGGAGCTATGCCGCTCCTGCGATCCACTATGAGCCGGCCCTGGCCAAGGTGGGTGCCATTGTGAAGACCATTCCCAGTGCCGTGTCCCACCAGAGCATCAGCCAGGTGCACAGCTCGGCCCACATCATCCAGCCGATTTTGGCTCCGGTCCTGAAGAGCTACGCTGCCCCCATCATCAAGACCTATGCGGCTCCGGCTCTGCACACGACACTTCTGTCGCCCTCGTGGGCCGGCCACGGCTGGGCCCCATCCTGGTAAAGTGATCCCGTCGACATCCTGGACGGCAGTGCGTGGGCTAGCAACTACTACCCAGATCCAATGCAAATTTTCCCTCTCTTTCCTGCAGTCTTATTTTTCTTTCTTTCATGTTTCGACTGATGTAAATAAATCCATGTTTCATGCTCAAATTATTATCGGTATTTAATTTAAGTCTGGGTGGGTGTGGTCCACATGCGGGATCATCGTCCTTTCGAAGGACATCGAAGGACATCGACCTAGGCACCATAGTCGACAAAAGCGAAGAAAATTAAAATTTGGGGAAAATATCCTTGATCCTTGATAAGGACTTCATTAAGGATATGTCGCCAACCACTGGATGCCATAGCAGAAATAGCGGAGAAAATTAAGTGATTTTTAAAGCATTATTGACTGCGAAGGATATTGATCCTTGATATCAAGGACTCCATCAAATCGGGGACTTTCACCCGATCACGGGAAGGTGTGGCACGCCCAGATCGGATGAGGAATAGCGGAGAAAACTAAATATGCATGAAAATATCCTTGATCCTTGATAAAGACTCTATAACATCAAGGACATTTTTCTGATCACAGGAAGCCATCGCACGTCCCGATCAGCCCACAAATAGCGTAGAAAACAACAAAACAAGACTCGCTTGTTGTTGTCGATTGTTGTACAACAAAAGTTGTTGTTGTTATTGTTGTACAACAAAAGTTGTTTTTGTTATTGTTGTACAACAAAAGTTGTTTTTGTTATTGTTGTACAACAAAAGTTGTTTTTGTTATTGTTGTACAACAAAAGTTGTTTTTGTTATTGTTGTACAACAAAAGTTGTTGTTGTCGATTGTTGTACAACAACCACCCTAAAGCCTAAGAACTTTTTACATTTTCACGAACACTTGGGGCGCCACTTGGCCATGTAAAATCGCTCGTAGCTCCGCTCCCTGGTGTCCTATCAGGATGTGCCAGGTGTCCGCGTGAGCGGAAAAATCTCCCGCATCCGCTGAACCCACCAAGGACACCGAGGACGGCCAGGATATGCCTTTTTTACGCTGTTTTGTAGGAGATTTGCACAAAAATGTCCATATCTTTGCTATTTCCTGTTCGATCCGAGCGGGCCATGCCCACACGTAATTGGGATAAGATCCTCGATCGTTTGACATCAAGGACAAAAAGGATATTGCCTTGGAATCACTAAAGATCCTCTATTTCTCCGCTATTTTTCGTTTGATCTGTGCGGGCCACGCCTCCATGTGATCGAAGGACAGTCTAGATCCTAACGATCCTGGAAAAAGGTCCTGCGGTGATCGGGACCCATTTGTTCGAGATATAGCGCCCCAAACTTTTGGCTGGCCAAATCATTAAACGACTGATCGGGTCGTGACATGTCCTTTTGGAGTCCTTATTAACCTCCCTGCTCATAGTAGTTCCCATTATCCCAAGCAAAAAGCACAAAAACTCAGTTTTAGAATTAACTTTCGGGAATCACATTTTACTCGCAATTAAACTCGTTTATGTACAACAGGATTATTATTTTGTTAAGCCATCCAGATCGCTCGTCCGAGCATCCAGTCTCCTCCGCTTCCTTACCAGCCAGCGTTGTAGATGACGGGAGTGGCCGCATAGGAAGTGTGAGCGGCGTAGGGAGCGGCGTAAGAGGTGTGGACCAGAGGAGATGCCGCGTAGCTGGTGTGGACGACGGGAGCAGCATACGACTTGATGACGGGTGCGACAACATCCTGGACGACGTGGGCAGAGCTGTGCACCACCGACTGGCTCTGGTGGGAGACAGAGGTGGGAATGCTCTTTACCACGGCACCCACATTGGCCAGGTAGGGCTCCTGGACGATTGTCGTGGTCGCTGGGGCGGCATACACCAGCGGAGACTCGTACAGATGTCCGGGACGAGCGACAGCTACGGCGAGGAGAGCAGACAACACCACCTGAAAGAGATAATGGAGGAGGTTAGCTTTCAGCGGTACAATCGCATTCGGCTGGCTGACTTACCAATTTGAACATGTTGAGGGGATTTTGTGTGTTTTTGGTCTGTGTTGTGCTGCTGTGGAAGCGAATGAAGCTGACTGATAATGGGACAACCGCCAGACCAGTCTTATATAGTACGAATACGAGTCCGAATCCGAATAGTACGGGCATTGTCCATCGTCGTTATTTTCGGGGGCAGTTGCCGACGCAGCTGTTGCCGTCGCAGCTGCAAAAGAGAAGTAAGTCTAATTAAAACATTTACGAGTACGATTTGAGTTTGAGTTGACTTTAAAGCGAAATAAGTGCGCCCTCGCTCGGACAATAAAACATGAGACTTGCAATTGAAAGGAAAAACTGAAACTGAAAATGAATCCAATGCCCAAGATCCGAAACCAAAAGCTCACGCACTGCACGCTGACCCTGACTCACGCACTCAAAGTGCAAGTAATGCAGCCGTGGAGGAGTCACCCCGGAGACCCTCGAGAGTCTCTAATGGTCTCTCGGACCCACTCTGCTGTTGTACTTGCTTGGCTCTCGGCTGAGCCGTCCACCGACGCTAATTGCTTATTGATCGCTGCTCAGAATCTGATATGGGTTTGATTTCGACTCGAATTGTGACGCGCACACCGGTACTGTGTGTGTGCGTGTGACGTTGAAGGTCAAAGCCAAGTCTCTGCCCAAAACGGTAGCTATATAAAACCACTGCTGCAGCTCCACAACCACACACAGTTCTCGCAAGAAGCTCAATCCGATCACTCCAGTCCCAAATCAGTCAATACAGACCAAACTAAATCAAAATGTTCAAGTTGGTGGTATTGTCTGCTCTCCTCGCCGTAGCCGCTGCCCGTCCCGGTCACCTGCTGGAGTCCTCCCCCGTGGTGTATGCCGCCCCGTCCACCACAACCATCGTGCAGGAGCCCTACCTGGCCAAGGTTGGTGCCGTGGTAAAGAGCATTCCCACCTCTGTCTCCCACCAGAGCCAGTCGGTGGTGCACAGCTCTGCGCACGTCGTCGAGGATGTTGTCGCTCCCGTGGTAAAGACCTACGCTGCTCCCGTTGTCCACACCAGCTACGCCGCTGCCGCTCCCGTTGTCCACACGAGCTATGCCGCTGCCGCCCCTGTTTACCAGACGAGCTACGCCGCTGCCGCCCCTGTGGTGCACACCAGCTATGCTGCTGCTGCTCCCGTTGTGGCCGGCCACTATTCTGCAGTGGCCGCCTCCTCGCCGCTGACCTACACCGCCACCGGTGTGTGGTAGAGCGCCGCCCATTCGCTTCCAGGTGACCAGGATTCATGGACTGTTGGACGGTTTTGTGATACGAATTTTAAATAAATAAATGTTTTTGCTTTCGAAATTGTCTGCCTGTTTTCTCTCTCTCGCTCTCGCCCGCTCCTCGGTGGGCCATTCATCAGTCTTGATCTATGCAGCACAGGTGCCATTTTGCACCTGTGATGTGCATTCTAAACACTGCCCAAGAGAGGGCGGTACTGAGAGGTGGATGGGCTGCCGTGGCATGTCCTGGTTCATTGCTCCCTGGCACGTACTTCCTGCTGCATGCACCTGCAGCTTGGCCTGGGTAAACATCGGGCATGTGCCCTGGACTTGCGTAAATACTAAACACTACGTATGCGAGTGAAAAATAGATTTTGGGGGTGTCTTTCACCTCCTGTAAGACCATTGGCATCCAGCTGGCTGCTTCAAGGACAACAGTCCATGATGGTCAATGAACTCTCGCCTTCAGCAAGTGTCGTAAAAAGTTAAAATTTAATTTCCTAATGGATTGCGTCAACAGTTGCCACAGTGGGCACAAACCAACTCAATCGAGCAGCCCCACAGCTCCAGCCATGCATTTGTTTTTACAGTTTCTCCAAGCATTATTACTGCCCCCACTGATTGTCTGTCCACCCACTTTTACTTACACCCTTTTTCTTCTAAGGAGCGTAGCCATTTCCCAGCAAAATCTATACCCTCATGCACTTTGCCTGCTTTGCCTGGCCTGGCCTTGATTGATTCGAGTCTGATGTTCCCTCTCTCCCATCGCATTGCTTGAAAGTTCTTGCAGGAGATATATTAATGCTGTGGACCCTTTCAGACCTAAAGCCGCACGTACTCGTTCGTGCGCCATAAATGAGGCTGCCGCAGAATTGAAACGAAAACAAGAGTGGGTTCGGCTTTGGCCCGAAACAAGTGCGAGGCCGAAAATAAGTGAAGTAATTACTAAAAGCACTGGAAGGGGAAGAAAAGAGTGCGAGTGCAGAGCAAAGACCGTAGATCGGTTCCGAATAATAATCTGGTTTGGGGCCAACGAAAACACAGACGAAAAAGAAAAAGAGACAAGAATCCGTTCAGGCACGTTCGACCGCCGATTGTATCCGCCTCAATGGACAATGGCAATGCGTATGAGCTGTAAGCTGTCCCTGTATGGGTGGGGGGTATCTGTGTGGGAGACACCAAGCCAAGCCAAGCCAAAGCCAAAGCCAAAGTGAAGTTCAAGTTCGAGTATAAAAGAGGTTGACAGTCCCTCAGCGAATCACACTCCGAGTCCATCTCTTCTACACGACACAAGTCCCCCCAGAAGCCTCTCCCAAAAATGTTCAAATTGGTAAGGATCGCGGGAGAAGAACATTTCGGCCCAAAAGGATTACTTACTCACTTACTAACTGATTCCCACTCTCTCCCATCCTGCAGTTCGTTCTCGCTGCTCTGCTGGCCGTTGCTGCCGCCAAGCCCGGCCATCTGGCTGCCGCTCCCCTCGTCTACAGCGCCCCAGCCACGACCATCGTCCAGGAGTCGTCGCTGGCGAAGGTCGGAGCCGTGGTGAAGAGTGTGCCCACCGCCGTCTCGCACCAGAGCCTCACCCAGGTGCACAGCACCCCGGTCGTGGAGGATGTGGTTGCCCCAGTCGTGAGGACCACTGCTGTCCACTCCGCTCCCCTTGTGGCTGCCGCTCCCATTGTCAAGACTGTGGCTGCTCCCGTCGCCTACTCCGCACCGCTGACATACTCCGCGCCCGTGGCTTACTCCTCACCTCTGGCCTACTCCCACCCCGTGGCCTACTCCTCACCTCTGGCCTACTCCTCCCCCGTGGCCTATGCCGCTGCTCCAGTCCAGTACCACGCCCCCCTCACATATGCCGCCCATGCCTGGTAGAAAGTGGCCAAAGGTGCGCGAACGAAAGATTTTGAACAGTTTGCTTGTTGTTGGCTTGTGTCCCTCGAAAGAAATAAACAAAATTCCAAAATATATAACTCCAATTCCAATGTGAGATGCTTTGATTTATTGTCCAAGTTGGATTATCCATGGGGGGTGAGTGTGGATCCTCTACTTCAGGTAGATGCTCTCGTAGCCAGCGCCAAGGGATCCGCTCCAGGCTTCCGGCCCGTACCAGCCGGCACTGCCTCCGGCATATCCCAGCGGAGCATACGAGATGGCGGACACTGGGGCATAGGAGGCCCGCAGCAGCGGCGAGTGGTGATCGACAATGGGCCGCCAGTAGGGACGCTTCTCGTGCACCACCGTCGAGCTCTGGTGCGAGACGGCCGCCGGCAGGGCCACGCTCTCATACCCGACCACACTGGGGGCGTACTCCAGGCCGTCATAGCCGTGCAGGTAGCTGGGACGAGCCTGGCTCAAGGCGGCGTAAACTGCGCACAAAAGAAACAGCTGGAGGAAGAGGCGGTGAGTCCAAAGGATTAGTGGACTCCGAAAGATATCGCCGGCTCGAGGGGAACTCACAATTTTGAACATCTTCGTTGGGTGAACTTCTCGACTACTGTGTTTTGACTACAATGAAGACGCTCTGGTTTTATAGCCCAGACAAAGACGAGGGAATTATCTTCTTTACGTTAGAATTGGCACAAACAATCGAGCCATCAGCGAGAGTTGTGCCGCTGCTGCTGCCGCTGCTGCCTGGTTTCTTTTGGCCACATTATTCCCAGGCCCAGATGGCTAGATGCCTCATTAGTGACCCATTTGGGCGTAACTGAGCGAGCAGTTTGGCAAAGCCAAGGCAAAGCTGCTGGTGCTGCTGCTGCTGCTGTCAGACTTGTGGCTAACAAAGCCACCCACAATACTCGTACCTGTCTGTCCCCCCTGTTCATTTCTTCTACTTGACTGCCGCCCAGATGTTGTCCAGCCTCTGGTTAACTGGTCCCGATCAGGCAGGGTTCCACCCCCACACAGAGCCCAGAGCCAAGCCATTAGCATAACCAGCCTCTAGTAATCGCTCCTCGCCTGACTGACTTTTCCTGGCTCGTAGTTTTTGGCTATTTCTGGGTGCCGCCAACGCAAATCAGACATCATATGCCATATACTACTCGCACAGGTATGCCCAGTTCTCTCAACTTTGATGTTAATTAAGCATAATCCACCTCTGCCTGCTGCAAGATTCCCAGCCCATTTGGCGGCGACCTTGGACTTAATTTAATTAAGAAGAAAAACATAACGAAAAGTGAGAGAGACCCAACAGAAGCTACTTCAGATGCTTATAGCACGAACCCGCTGACAGGCAGACATACATACGACAGGCCCCGAAACGATTTAATCACTGAACCAAGTAGCTGCCATTGTTGCTGTTGTTGCTCTTGTTGTTGCTGCTGCCGCCAGTTACCATTGTGTTAGCTGTGCTCTACTTTGGCTCCAAGACAAGCGAAACCATGTCCAAGACGGATTCTTACAGCCCCAAAGGTGTAAATCACCTGACGGTTTAACAGTCGGCATAAATCTTTGAATTGCACTTAACACGGGGTCCAACGATTCCAGTTGTTAAGCAGCAAGAGCAGCCACCACAAAGAAGTCCCATGCTAAAGGCGAACTGGCAAATGAATTTCCATCATGGAAAAACTTTAGAATGGCATTGTAAAACGTTGCATACTTTTGGGCTGCTGTCGCTAAATGAATCTTTTGTTCGAGCTTTGGTTGGCAGAGCTAAGCTTTGGCTGGGCCACTTAACCCTTGCTGGCCCAGGGGGTTTCCTGTTAGCGTTAATTAACCAGCCCAAAGAGGAAAAGTTTGATAGTTAGTGGAATTCCGACCAATGCGGAATTTCTTAGCATCAACTAAGGCATTGGCTAAATGAAATTGAAGCTTAATTGATGGTAAGAAATGTGATCTGGGATTGGGGGGTAATTCCATAAGGAAATGAATTTATCATGAACGTATTTCAATCGGTAAGGTAATAAATAATCCCCAAGTTGTTGAGAACTTTAACGAAATATGGACAGATAGTTTGGCTAATAGAACTTGACTCTGTCCACTGGGATTGGCTTCGGTTCGGGCTGTCTGTCTGGGTGCGAGTACCAGTCCGAGTTCGAGTATCTGTATCTGAATGCCTGTCAGCGGCAACATGCAACTTAATTAGCTGCAAATAGAGGAGGGAGAAGGCGGGTACGAGTACGAGCTGAGCTGTGGTCTTATCCCAGGCTTGTAGCCTTATCGGTGTGACTGGCCAAGACACCATTTAAAATCACTCATACGCCAAGTAATTGGATCTGTAATAGTCCGTAATGGTGGGCACATCCACAGCCACAACCACATCCGCCTCCAGGCCTAAGCGTTTGGGAAATGCCTCGTTTGGCCAGTTCTTGCGGCGCCTCCGAGCGTTGTTTTTGGGGCGTGTGATCTGCATTGTCTTATTAATTTTAATGACTGAATTATACCAGAAAACCAGACGCACTGCTGCAAACAACTTTTTGTCGACTGCAGCCGGAGCGGAGCTGCCCGCAGCGACACCAGAGGAGACAGCGGCCCCAAGCAACTTCCTTGATTACACACAGAATCCACAGAATCCAAATTGGACAATCGACATTGTGTTTGACTTTTGCGGGCTGCTGACTGCTGCTGGCTGGCTGCTGGCTGCTGGCTGTTGCCCTGAAATCGAATCCGTTTTGGTTTTTATTTTCTTGCGCATGTTTTTTCTTCATCGCTCTGTGTAATTTACGTACATGAATTTAATGTTTAGCTGCGGCTATCATTAAGTCTAATTGACTTTTTATAGTTATCCGAGTTCCCAAAGCAGCTCGACTCGGATTTCTGTTGTTCTGCTTTTGTTTTCGCGATGTCGGTGTGAGAATTACTCGTAGCATAGAACACCACTCCGTGACTAAAGCGGAGCATTTGGAGATCATAGCGTGATGGGGCGGGATAGATGTTCGTGTTGGGGAGTGTTAGACCAGAACCGCTTTTGCATAGGAAACCTCTCTTGGAAGGTGCCGGCTCGTGTCGGTATCCAGTGCCAGCTCTAACCGCGTTATGACTCCCTCTACATCATGACTGTAGCTGGAGCTGGAGCTGAATCTGGGCGTCGTAATTTGATTTCCAATCAGCCCAAGTTCAGGGTGAGTAACCACAAAAGTCAACGAATTGCTCTGCTCGCTAGAACAATCGCAGATCAGACGGGCCAGCAAAAAGTGAAAGTCTAATTAGATGCATTAGACAACGATCGGGGGGAACAGCGAACAGAATTTGGAAGTACAGACGCGCAGAAGGAGAAGTTCTGACGGGCACCCACTTGAAAAGTAAATTCAATTAAAACCCCATTATTTTGCGAACATAAATCTCTTGAGATCCGTCACTGAGTCGAATTTGCATGCAATTTGGTGACAAAACCAAAACAGAATGCTGCAAGGCGTTTGCCATTTTAATTTACGAGCCACAAAAAGGGGCGTGTGCCAGTCTCGATTGTGGCTGTGGCTTTGCCAGTGGCTGCAGTGAACCGCGTTTAAACCACTTAATTATGATGCGGATTTTCGGTGAATTTGCATTGACAATCGGGGGAATCGCTGAAGCTGTCAAATGGATCTGTGTGCGAAATAGTTTAAGCATGCAACAGGCACAGAGACAGAAACAGCAACAGAAACTATAGCAACATGTGGAGCTGTACGTGCTCTAAGCCCCACATTGCGCAATGTCCCCAAACAAAAGCAGAAACAACAAAAAAAGCAAGAAAAGGAAAAAGAACTACAAAGCGAAACCAATTTTGCAAATGATAATTGTTGGCCCAACCTCGAATCTGAATCTGAAGGTAAAAGATCTCCGACTAAATGCGGTAGCTCCAAAAAGGGTACGGGCGCGTAATGGTGGAGGGGAGGATAAGCAAAAGTAACTCACTTTAATTCCATTAATGGAAAATGTTGCAGTCCGACTGTCTGGCGGTGTGTGTACAGAGCTCTTCACAGCGGTGCCTGCTCGACACTTGCCATGCCCCAACAGTCGGTGGAAAAGCATTCTTCAAAGCATTGGATGAATACCCTGAAAGAAGAGAAGAGTCCCATTACTATTACTATTACAGCTTGTGGCATATAATCCTATAAAGTCTACAGCAAATAAATAAATATATATAAATAATTAAATATATATAAATAAATAATAAATAAATATAGTCGAATTACGACGAGTCCTAGTATACTCTAGAAGAGTATCCATTAATCACCCAACCAAATACCCGGACGATCCCTTGCCATTTTCTGCTGTCTTGGCTCTCGGTTGGCCATTGTTACAGTTTGCAGTTGTTGCTGTTGCTGTGGCTCTGATTATTAATCATTATAAAACATGTAATTGAAAGTGTTGTTGTTGTTGTTGTCGCCGCTGTAGTATATACACTGTAACGTGCACGACATTGCGACAATGCTGGGGTAAGGTGAGCATGACCTTGACCGCGTAGCGTAGCGTCCACCATGTGGTATACTTAATACTTAATTGGACACACTCGAGTCACACAATCACCAGAGCACATAGATACATACATACATACATATGTACATAGAAATGCAAATTGGCCTGGTGACCAACCAACGAACCCACAATTATGCAAAACTCTAAATCAAATTAAATAATATAACTTTTTGCGGTCAGCGTGCTAATGAAATGCAACTGACCGAATCTCCTCCTCTTTCTTGTAATCCAGGGAAAGGAAACTCTGCTCGGATTGCTCTGCTCTGCGTACTTGTGAAATTTCCTTGTCCCGAAAAGTGTCTACTTTGACGATTTCCACAGAAAAATCGCATAGATCATGAGAGTGGGGAAAAAAGTAGACCCGAAACTCACTTGAGTTGGGAAAATTGACGGCTTTTAATTTCAACTTTTTGAATGATTTGTTGGCAATCAAAGTTTTTTGGGCGTTGTGCTTGGGAAATCGGAATCGGCATCGGCATCGAATGCAAGGGGACTGAACTGGACTGTGGTGGGCATTGCCATTGCCCAATGCACACACACACAGAATGCAATTGGGAGGCCATTAAAATGCAATTACAGGCCACAAGAGAGCTCTACGCTCTGACCACCACCGGCTGCAATCGGAACCCGAATCCACAGCCACGACCACGACTATCCCATAGAGTGGGTGGCAGGCAGTGGCACATGGCATAGTTCAATGGATCAATCGATAGCCACGCAATTTGGCATCCTGTTTTGTGTCAATCAAGCCTCGTCCGATTTAGATTTATGCGACAATTTGGCAGCGATTTGCATAACGCACCAGGTTGCCCCAGACAGCGATATGCGATACGCGGTAGGTGTTGGCTTGGTGAAGGGTTTGCTTTCGACTCTTTTGGACTGTTTTGGGCTGTGGCTGTGGCTGTGCTTGATTTAGTTTAAGTCTCGTTGATATGCAGATTTTCCATAGCCAATCAAGCAGCGATGTCCAGGGTCAAAGCCAAACCAAAGAATGAATTGTCCCCAGCGCAAAGCCAAGCCAAAGGTTTATTGATTTATGAGTCATAAACTTTAAGCCGGGCTTTGTTTGGCTCTGAGAACTCTGAAACTGAAACTGAATCTAACTCTGACTTCGATTCAGAACTTCAATTCAAAAACTTCATGGCTCAAGGTTCTGCACTCAGGTGACAATATTTCGCAATTCTTTTTACACTTCTTGGACGGAAGATCTTTTGATACGATACGCCACGTGCGACGACTGCTGCGAGGAAATTAAGAATGGCTATTAGGAAATCTGGCAGGCCATTCCAAATCCCAAAACATAAATCCCAAGACAGAAATCCTACAAATATGATTTACTTCCATTGGCAATTGATTTTCTTTACAACCAAGTTACGCATACGCCATGTCTGCTCCGCAGCAGCCGAAAGCGATAAGAAATCAGTTTAAAAATTAATGCATGCAAGCCAGCTGTCTGTCCACCGAACCACTGACCAACTGCACCACACTCCACTCCACTCCACTCCACTCCAATTCGCTCCACAAATTGTTGTCAGTTATTAAAGTGGCCAATTTTTCACGGAGCGTTTTGCGGTGCGTGGAGAGGCGGCTGCCTGACTGCCTGCCTGCCTGCCTCCGATTGGAGCAACCACATTTTCCACACCTACGGATCGCTCTCCTCTATCTGTATCTGTAATGAGCTGTCAGTTAGTCAGCCGGTCAGGCTGATTGATAATCAAAGGCATTTTAGAAAGGATTTAGAGATCAGCTAATCACAAATGTCATGACACGTTGCACGCCCTGGATGCAGTGGCATTAAATGTGCCCAAGATGGAAAGAGGATACCCAGAAAAGGTTCTCCTCTGGCGCCTTTAATTAACTGATTTCCACTACAAATAAAGGAAACCTACCAAATACAAGAGGAAAATTCCCTTGGAACTAAACCGCCGAAAGACAATTGCTAATTTCCACACACGAATCTCGATGGGAATATTTAAATACCCGTTGGAGCTCCCCCCCTCCGCCAGGTGGGCAGACCCACAACAATGGAAGCCGAAAAAGTACAAATTGAATTAAATGGCAAATCCAAAGAGGTTTTTCCATGAAAAGTGCTGGCACTGGCACTGTGGCTGGGTCTGAATCTGAATCTGAATCTAACTCGGACTCGGACTCAGACTCGGGCGAGTCTCGAATGATCTCTTTCGCGATCTCTCGGCAGCGGCAATGTCGGCGAATGCACAAAGCTTCGGGCTTTCGGCTGGCTGGCTGCTGGCAGGGGCGTTCACGCTCGCCCGATCTGCCGCTATCTCTCTCTCTCTGCGAATGGGCATGGGTGTCGCCCTCTCTGTTGCTCTTCTGGCCATGATTTGTCAGAATATTTCTCATGTTTCGGGTATAAATAACACGACAACACGAGACGTCTAAGCATAGCACAGTCAGCTCTTCAGTCAAGAAGTCGAAGAAACCACAAAACCAACCAGCAAAATGTTCAAACTGGTAAGGATACACACGACCAAAGGACCAAAGGATTACATTACTAATCGATTCTACTCGATCCCTGTGCACTGTAGATCGCTCTCGTGTCCGCCCTGTGCGCCGTTGCCAATGCCGGAGTCATCTCGCCCTATAGCCACGGCTATGGTCTGGGATATGGTGCCGCCCTGGCTCCCGCCTACGCCCCGGCCGTGATCTCGCACGCCCCGATCATCAAGAGCTACGCCTCACCCATTTTGGCCCACCACCCGGTGGCCACTTCGTACGCCAACACCTACAAGGTGGCCACCAAGGCCTATCCGGTGGTGCATGCCGCGCCCCTGGTGCACGCCGCTCCGCTCATCCACTCGGCTCCGCTGATACACGCCGCCCCGGCCCTGCACACCACCTCCACCTACCACGGCGGCTACGGCAGCTATGGGGGATACGGCAGCTACGGCAGTCTGGGATACGCTGGCCTCGGCGGCCTCGGACACGGTGGATACCTGCACTAAGGCGTGGATTTCCACCTTCACACCACTCTGCGTTGACGACCCTCATCATCCATATCCATCCATCGAGAGACTCTGAAGTGAGATTCAAGGCGGGACATTCGCATTTTGCTGCCGTCAAAGTGTGGAAGGCATCGAAGGAACAAACTCCGCATACCCCCGAATTGTGTACAAATTTCTAACCACTCAACACCCTCAAGCACATAACTCCGAACCCAGAGACAGAGACATCAGAGACCTAAGGGAGGAGGCACCGAGAGAACGAGAGAGACAGAGAGAGAGAGAGAAAGCGAGAAGAGAAGATCAAGTTTCAATGATTTTGCTATTTTCGGTGCAAATTTCACTGCACTCAAGGCTTCGACACTTTTATTTTGTAAATAAACGATGAACAAAAAACACTTAAAGCAAAGAAAGTTCTTTGGTTGGGTTGGGAGATTGGGAATAAGCCGATCTTAAGAGCACTATAGACATGTGGAGGCCACAAGGGATTCAATTGGATGAGTCTTAAAAACATGTGATAGGTAAACGATTTAATTATCCTTAGATCCCTAGATTGGGTAGGATTATTCCACGTTTGAGTATCAATTCGGTATAAATCTAGAGGGAATAAATCTTGAACAGTTTAAGCTTAACCAAGGTTTGATTTGGGTAATTAGGGATGAATGGTTAGGCACTGGCTCCTTGAATTAAGGTTGATATTTGATTAAAAATAGGATTTCCTAGTTTCGCGCTCATCATTTCTATTTCCCATATATCTCACAACTTCTGAGTAATATGCGACCGACCCATTCCCATTCCCAATTCCACTTCCAGCCCACATGCAATTGCACTTCAAATTAATTTTGCTTAAGCAACGCGAGCAATTCCCAACGACGCGTCGCGACGCGACGACTCCCGACAAATGTTTGGAAATTTCGCAGGAAAAAACAAAAATATTTCATAGCATTGCAACGCCTTGTCAGCACTTCGCCGCCATCCCCTCCTTCTCCATCCCCCCGGCAATTATCATTGCAGATAGACGGACCGGACGGACGGACGAAAGACTCAAGCGACAAGCGCGTGCGCCTGCCAACAGGTTGAATAGAGCGAGGGGGGAGGGGTGGGGCTGGAATTGGTAAAAAGAGGAAAGTGCGTCGAAATGTGTATTTATTAATGGAATGGAGTCGAAAAGTCTCTGGCGATTCGCTAAATGATTTCTGCCTCGTTTCGTAAGTGAAAAATTGGAGCACCTCAAGAGTTTGTCAGTGGAGTGAAAAAAGCCACTTAATTACCTTTTATTGCTGGCCCGCTAAGAGACTACGAGAGGCTTAGAGGCTGAGAGATTCTGGCCTGAAAAATCATTATTTATGCGCTAATAAAAAATTCATGTTTATGGGAAATCGAATGGGAAATGTCTACACGGTAGAAATCTGCTCGTAATTGAGGGCGGAGTCTCTGTATAATTAATAAAATAAACTACAAATAATAGCAACAATAAGCCATTGTTGTTGGGCTTGTCGCCACGACCTTGGCGAATGTGCAACACAATTGTGTCCGAGCCCAAGTCCGATGATCGCGGATTGGGTCGGATCTGCTGTTACGATCTTACGATCATGATTCCATGACGAGTTTATTAAGTCAACGGCCAGCCAGCGGCGTTACCATTAGCCAGTCAAGCGATAATTTGGCAGAACAGCAGAACAGCCTTCGCAGATCCGAACAGACGACAGCCAGACAATGTCTCCATGCCACTGAGGCTGAGACTGAGGCAGAGGCAGAGGCAGATTCTGCTTCCTACATCTCTCGAGTGAATGCTGCAGAGCCATTGAATATGCATTCAAGCTCAGCAAATGACACTAAGTGGATGCATATGCATCACTTGGGGGCGTGGGTATTGCGAGTTGCGAGTTGCGACTTGGGGGCAGGTGCAGGTGCAGTGCTCTCTCATGGCACACTTGCCACTCGGCCGATTCCCACAACCTCGTAACGGAAACACACCTGTTCGTGCGGCTCCCCCTGGCTGCTGTTGTTGTTGCAGTGGTGGCTCTGTCTCCAGTCTCTCTTTGAGTGCAAATCTGAGCAGAGTCGTTGAGTGCTCTTGAGTGCTTCTTCCCATCCCGTCGCCCCCATCCGTAGAGTATGCTAAGGAAAATGGAATTATTCATGTGGAAAGTGTGGCCCTGCTTTGCATTATTAACGAGACATCGACCGCAGGGAGCAAGGACCTCGCCGCTAACATCACACATCCTCCAGGCAACAGGCAGCAGTCAACAGGCAGCAGGCAACAGGCAGCAGGCAACAGGCAGCATCTGTTGCAATTAGAGCCTGCATTGAGACCACAATCCGATTAGAAACCGAAACTCGAATTGAAATGCGAGTCAGAGGCGGGGAAATATGAGCAGCATTCAATCAGAGCTCGACAGAACAAGTGAGGAAAATTAATTGCAAAGCAAAAGCTGGAGCAAGGGTCAAACAACTGCCAGGAAGAGGAAAATCTGATCCCTGGCCGCAGGAAGTGCACGTACACCCTACACGAACACGCACTGGGGAAATGCACACGCTGCTGGACGCTGGACAGAGGACCCTTGGACCAGGACCCTGTCCAAGGACTGACCTTGCCGTGGAGCAATGACACGGACTCTGACGCCCATGCTGACACCCCGCTCCTGCCATTGCTGCCACTCCTGCCACTCCTCCCACTCTGCTCGTGATTATTATGTTATTGTGTGCAGGAGGGATTTGCACTCGATAATCTAGTGCAGCAGCAGCAACAGCAGCAGCAGCTGCGGCAGAAGCAGAGCCGAAGAGCGTGCCCTGCCGGAGCTGACCTTGGGAGAGAGCACAGTTCATTGACAGAGGCGGTTGTGTTCTCCAGAAGGTTCTATAAATAAGAAAATGGGATTATAAACCAAACTGCAATCAAAGAGGAACTTCATTTAGGGGCCAGAGTTGGCTAGGGGCTGTTCCAGCGTGGGTGGATGTCTTCCCCCCGAAAATGTTAGCGCACCACGTGCGACGATTTATCCCCCATTCCCTCGCGTACCTGTTGCCTGCCACGGGCACCTGCCATGAACACACTGCCATGACAGGCACCTCGAGAGGCAACTGTTGCCAGCGGCAGCCTCAAGGACTAGCACGTGGTGCAGGCAGGCAGGCAGGCCAATTCGGCTGTGCTCTCAGCTCAGCGAAGGCGCATATCGATTTCTGATTTAGCCACTTCGCTATGGTAATTGCGTCTCCTTTTGGGGGAGCTCTCTGTCGTTCCCTCAGTTTTCATTGTGCTGTTGACATTTTTTTTTTCTCGATGGGCGCGTGTCGCGCATTTGGCAGCCATTTAATTGGCCACGCGAAAGGGAAATCCCCTGTTTACGACACGAGATTTTTGTTACATTGCCCCGCGTGGGGCGTGGGGAGTGGGGAGCATACTTTTAGGCAGTGGCGCCAGTTCCCAGAAGCTGTTGCCTGCTTGGGGGCTTGGCCTGGCTAATTGAGACCCGTCTTGGCACTCTGTGGGCTGTGGGGCTGTGCGGCTGTGCGCTCTGGCTCTGCTGGCGGTGGCAATAAATCGACTCCTAACTGGCCGTGTGATATTTTGGCATTTATATTTTGGCAACGGCCATCAATCAGAGTCATAAGGCATAAAAAGGTGCCCGGAACGTGATCGCCATGCCGTTGTCGTTGCCGTTGCCTCTCTGTGGTTCATGCAGCTGCTGCCAGTGGCTGCCACCAGCAGTAAAAGTTACTTGCGGAGACAAGTCGAAGCTGCAGTGGCGTGTGCGCATTAATTTGATCCATGGATTGTGAATGATTGCAGATTAGATTTATCAAAGTGGGCTTGAAAGGGGAGATAAACGGAGAGGCGGATCATATGCAGCTTAAATGATGGATGGAGAATATTCTATAGTTATTGTGGTTTAAAGAAGAAGTGCTCTACTTCTGGGAATTCTAGGAATAAAGCAGGGTTCTAGCCATGGCCAGCGCATACCCTTTGACTCCACCTACCCTCCAATAGATCTTCTAGCAGGTGGCAGCACACACGTAATAATGATTGCAACATATGCATGGTATATATTTATATTTATACTCACTTGTGACATATCCAGCAATGGATGTCTGGGTCTTGCTCTTGTCACGGATGGGTTGGGGGGGATGGGGGGGATTATTGCCAAACTACTTCGTACTGCTGCCATGTGCATTTGCCGCACGATTCGCTTGTCGCTTTGTCGATTGCACGTCGTGCGCAGATCCCTTAATGGAGTTTTTACTTATCGCCGGACTCCTCTTTCTCCACTTCCACTTCCACCTCCCACCTACCCCTCCTGCTTCCCCGACGACATCAGCATAATGTTAGCTCGACGCAGCTCGGATCGTGGTTTATCATCGATGGTACATTCGCGTATATCGGTGGTACTCGTATATAAGCCTGCAACGGTACCGTAAAATCGATTCATTACGTGTGAAAGTGCTGGACGGTGAAGTGACTTAATACGGACTCAAACGGAAGAAAGCGTACCCCCAAAATGTTGAATATTGTAAGTGCATCAAGTGGGGGAAACATTGCATTGGATATTTGGATAATCGTATCGAATTCCCCACTCCCCGCGGCGTTTAGAGTGTTCTGTTGGGTGCCCTGATCCTGATCTGCCTTGCAGCTGCCCCTGCCTGCGGTAGCTTTTTCCACGGTCCACCAGCAGCGGTGGGAGTTCCGGTGGGTGTTCCATTTCCGGTGCCAGTGCCGGTTCCCTCTCCAGTTCCTGTGGCAGTGCCTGCTCCTGTAGCAGTGCCTGCTCCTGTGGCCGTCTCGGATACCGTGACCATTCCCGCTGCCTACGGCTATGCCTCTGTTCCTTCCTTCCATCATTCCCCTCCGCCTGCCACGCACTTCAAGTATGCCGCTGCCTACGCGGCCCCAGCGCCCTCCATCAAGTACTCCCTCGGTGCTCCAGTGACGACCACAACGACAACATATTCAGGATTTGCAGCACCACATCCGCCCCAATTTGCAGCACCGCCGCCCCAATTTGCAGCACCTCCGCCCCTTCAATATGCAGCCTCCCATTATGCTGCGCCTGCTCCGTCGCAGTTCTACGCCAGATTCGCACCCCCGCCTGGCTACCAGCTGGCAGCCGCACCGCCAGCCTTCCATGGCAGATACAAACTCCGCTTTGGGGCACCTCCGGCAGCGCCAGCCGCCGTCTACGGGGCCCCACCGCCGCCGCCGTCTCTGTCCTACGCCGCCAACCAGGGCTGGTAGGCTGCGCTGCCATCCGCATAAACACTCGCATAAATACGCGTATAAATATGAATGTTGATTTCCTCAAATTAGCAATTAATTAAACCCAAATTATAATGTTGTTATGCTCAGAGCCGAGCCGAGAGACTCGACAATTTATGCGCAGAACGAACCAGCAGCGCGCAGTTCGCTGCGATTTAATTATGATTAAAAGCGATAGACATAAATAATTCAAATGTGCGTTTCCATGACACCCCGACGCAGTTCGAACTTGGAGCCATCGATGGAGTCTGTGCGGCTTGCCAAGTTGGTGGTCAAAGGTGCGGCTTGACACGGGCAGCGAGAGAGAGAGAGAGCGAGAGAGACAGAGATTCCATGAGACTGAGAGGAAGAATTGCCTGCACTGACCCACCTCAACAGTAGACAGCTGCTGAGAGAGTGAGAGAGAGAGAGAGTGAGAGTGCTGGGAGCTCTCATTCAAAATCATTAAATAGTTGGAAGATCCAATCACTGACAGCTGAGCACATGATGAGAGCTTTAAATGAGCTGCGAATGTGTTTCCAATGCAGGGAGGTCAATCTTTACATACACTTACATACATGCATATACATATATATGTACATACACATAGATATATATTTATTTGTTATTTCGATTGATAGAGACATCTACGAGTATATCTATCGTTCGTTCGTTCGTTCGTTTAGCATGCAAAACCCGCACAAGTCCTCAGGTATATATTTTTGGTTGTCTTCTTTTGGCTGGGGGCTAATGGCTTTTATGTTTGTGCGGCATTTCGGCTTCTGTCACATGACACTCGATTTCTGTTTAATCAGCTCGAGCCCAGCTCAGGGGTGGAGCAGTCCGGCTAGAAGGGGGCGCATTCCAGTAGGGTGTAGTAACGTAGAACCCCAACCCCCATGGTTGACTGGGTTTGTTGCATACTTCGGATGCCAACATTGATTTATATGCAAGGAAACCCAAACACGCGTTCGAGCATCGTCAACAGTCGTCAGCTTTGCTAAGAGACAACAAATCAACATCAACACTTGGGCTGCAAACAAACAAAACAAACAAAACAAAAGCCAGCAGCACCAGCAGCAGCAGCAGCAACAAAATGCCAAAAAAGCTTCAAAACAAAAGAAGCAACAAAAAGATGGAGAGAAAGATAAAGAGAGAGAGGGAGAGAGAGGGAGAGGGAGACTCTCAGAGAAGAGATAATATGCATGCGAACGGGTCTGAGAATCGCAGAGAGTCGAGAGCCGAGACAGAGACCCCATATAAAAAGCATCTTCAGCGGGGGCACAAATTTTAATCAGCTGCCAAAGCTTCGCAGTGGAACATCATTTAGCAACTAAGGCGGTGGATCGATCAGCGATCGGCGAGCAGAGAAACGCATCGATAATCGGGCATAAGAATAAACGAGAAATTCCATAATTAAGTAAAGTGAAGTAAAGTGAAAATGAGCCCCAAAGTGAGTGAGAGTTTTGGAAAGTGATGGAGACCCACCGAAAAGGATTAATCCCCAATCGTCACACTTTCAGGTATCCTTCCTGTGGCTGCTCCTGCTGCAGCTGCTGAATGCGGCCTTTGGAGACGTCTCCCATCTGGAGTACACGATCAGCCCCAGCTCCCAGGTGGCATACTATCACTATCCCGCCCCGCGGCAGCCACAACGATTGCCACAGCAGCAACAGCAGCAACAGCAGCAGCAGAGATATCAGCAGCAGCCGCAACAGTACCAACAATTGGCCAGACAGTTTGCTGCGCCCCACCTGGAGCACGCTGCCTTCACGCAGGCTCTCACCAGTCAGGGATATGTCTTTGGAGCACCCTCCGCACCACTGCCAGCGGTCCAGGCGGCACCACAACAGTCGCAACCGCCAAAGCCCGCTGCACTTGCAGCTGCCGCAGGCCGCTCCATTGGTGGGGGAGTCGCCTCCGTGGATGCCAACTCGCTGAACCTCAAGCTGCCGGTGCCCTTCGGCCTGGCACCGCTGAACGTGGCACAGCTGCCCCTCCAGGCGGGGGCACCCTATGCCAGCGTGCCACACACCACGGGCCTCACCTCCTACGGCACGCCCCAGATCCAAAGGCGTTAGAAATACCCATCGAATTAGTAGAATAAATTACGAATAAATATAATAATAAAGAGACATAGTGGACAGTGTGTCATCCCGACTGATCTGCAAACTGCGATGGCGACTGCTCCTCCTCATAGCGAATACACCCTGAAACACACACCGCATTAAAGTAAAATAAAAATAAAATAAAGTAAAGTAAAGTGAAATAAACTTGCCATCTAAACGTATCTCTCGAGTTTATTGGCCATCCTCCTCTCATTGCCATCTCATCCATCGCTTGATGCATTTGCATAATACGCGTGTGCCGAAGGTCGCCCCCAAAAGCAAAGAGGTCTTCCTTCACCCAATGCTTTACACCTTTCACTCTCTCAGACTCCACTCCACTCCGATCCGCTGTAGTCAAATCGATTGGATGGGCCAACTAATTTACATATAAATACACACAAATCGGGCCACAAGAGATCTTTGGATCCATCATCTTTGGCTCTGCGACTCATAACGAGAGACCTTAAACTTGGCATTGGCAGAGAGCAGAGAGCAGAAAGAGGAGCCACAATCCACAATCCAATGCATTCCTCCTTAACACATTTAAGTCTCAAATCTGACGTTTATTTATGGAGAGACAATTAAGCAGCCAAAACCCAAAGTGTCATCGATCAGAAGCTGGGAACGGAACTCAGATCTGGGATCTGGATCTGGATTGGGGGATTGGGGGCACAGAACCTGCTCTCCCACAATAACACAAAAACAGGAATCTGCCGGCATATTCTGCATAAATTTCCACTCCCAAAAATACATTAAAACCAACGGTACCCCCACAGCCACAAATAATTCTTGGCTTCAAAGAAGCTGAAGCTCCCGGGGGGCTTCTGAAGAGTCTTCTCTAAGCCGATCGATCAGAAAGGTTAACTAGGAAGTGGAAGTCGATTATGGAGTGTGGAGTGCGGAGTGCGGAGTGGTGTGAAGAGGGAAGATACAAGATCTTGATGTCTGCCGAATGGCGATGGTAATGATGATGGAGATGGAGATGGAGATGGCATGCCGATGGTATGTACTCTGCATTGTGTTTCCGTGCTTGACTCACTGGAAAATCTGCGCGTCATCAGTCGAGAATTTCAGCCCAGAAATTATCTGAAGAATGGAATGGGAAAGAGAGGTCACCGCACAGACTGGAGACCTGGAGACCGCCTGTTGTGGTGGCAGCAACACGGATACACAGTTACATGCGTGAAACGTGGAACGAACAGACGCGACCACTCGTCATCGCAACAGCCTTGAGATCAGCGTCATAATCATCCGATTGCTGGCCGAGTGCAGAAGAAAGACGAACTGGAGATGCTCTGCCATGGAGTGGATATCTCTACAGAGGATTCTCACAGCCAAAGAGATTTCCATGGAGCCAAGCAATGTTTTTTTCTACTCTTTGCTGTATAACAAACACGAAGCCATGCAGGTGCCACCTCTGCTATTCTGGGAGAGAGAGCGAGAGAGTAAGTCAATGCAAATCGCAAAGTGTGGGCTTCAAGCAGCCCATCAGATGACGATGCTGCGCACGTGACCGCACTCGGATGGCTCATTAAGTCGAAGAGCCGGTTTCGACCAGCACGCTGGTTGTTGCTTGCTGCTTGTTGTTGATTGCTTGTTTCTTGCCGCTTCTCCGCTTCGATGGCCAATTAAGGCGCCTGACTGATTGACCGGGCTGGCCAGCAGCACGATCTGTGTAAGAGGAGGAGCAGAGGCAGAGGCAGAGTCAGATTCAGATTCAGTTTCATCCTGTGGCCACAGATGGCGTCAAGGTCAAGTGGGGCAAGAAAACAAAAGAGCAAAACAGCGTCATAAAGCTGCGACTCTGTGGCACTGGCGGCAAGGATGAGAGCTAAATTTACGAGTGAATTTTATGGGCTAACTGAGGCATTAAAAAGTGAACTAATGAGACATTTAGTGGGGGGCTGGCCACAAGGGGGAGGGGTCGCAGCTGCAGGCGGGTAGGTTGAGCCATTTTATGGCCCATTTGGCTTAGATTGCGTACGAATCAGCAGAGGGGCAGAGAGCGGCCAACAGACAGACATTGATGGCCCAAACAGACTGCAAATTGGCTGACCAGCGACCAGCGACCACCGACCAGCCGTTGCTGCCCATTGGAATCCACAAATGCATACAAAGTAGATCACAGATCGAACCATCCAATACAAGCCGAACCACTTCCGACATTTTATTTGGCAATTGAAGGCGTAGGCACGTCCCCCGTGGGTGATGCCATCAGGTATGCCATCCACATCCACATCCCCATCCCCATCCAGGGGCAGGCACTCGGCAGAAGAAGCGACCAAAAAACAGCGACAGACAGAAGGCAGACGGACAGACAGAATGTCCCTCAAAAGCGATCACTGGATAGAGTATATAAGGCCCTCGATCGGCTGGAATTGGACATTATCGCTCCAGAGCTTTAGACACAACCAACCCAGCAAAATGTTCAAGTTTGTAAGTGAATCAACTGAGGGATCCTCCCTCCACCCATCTACGGCAGCTCAATCTCTCTCTCCCTCTCTTTCCAGTTGGTTATTGCCGCCCTCATCGCCTGCTCCGCGGCCAAGCCCGGTCTGGTGGCTCCCTTCAGTCTGCCTGTGGGCGGCGTTCCTCTGGCCACCGCTCCCGTGGTCACGGCTCCCCTGTCCGCCGCCGGCGGCAGCAGCCAGGTGGATGTCCGCAACAACTACGACGGCACCCTCTCCTCCTACACGACGGCTCCGTTCGAGTACGCCGGACCCGTCTCCAGCCGCTACGTGTCGGGTGTGCCGGCTGCCCCCGCTCTGGTGTCCGCCAGGTACGCTGCTGCTGCTCCCCTGACTGCCGCCGCTTACTCCGCTCCCCTGACTGCCGCTGCGTACTCCGCTCCCCTGACGGCCGCTGCATACTCCACGCCTTATGCCACTCCCCTGGGAGCTGCCGCTGCCTACTCTGCCTACCCCTACGCCTCTCCCTACGCCTCTCCCTACGCCACCCCCTACGCCAGTCCCTACCTGGCATCGCCCTACGCCGCTCCCTATGCTGCTCCCCAAGTCGTGGTCTAAACTCGAACTAAATCATAGCCAATTCAAGTACTAACTTTTTGATTAAATGCGAAACTAAAAAGTTAACCCACCAGCGAATGTTGTGATTGCATTGCCACCTAACCCAAGGCACCCCCAAATCGGTTGGGGACTGTGATTTATGGATTATCATAATCGCATTCAAACGAAGAAACTGTCAATGGGCGCATGGGGTATATAATCAGAGGGGTGGGGAGGGCAGGCAAGCTTTCAAATCGCCCAAGAAGTTATTGCCCTAGCCGCCGTCACGATTCGCTGACCAACTAAAGCGGATTACCATTGCCATTGCCTCACCCAGTCCAGGCCAGGCCAGGCCAGTCCAGTCCATAAAGAGCCACAGAGACCCACTTGGCCGACGGGAAGCACCCCGCCCGCATTGGGGGCAATGGGCAAATGGAAAGTGAAGAAATGCAAGTGCCATCGGCTAGAGGGCAGGGCCAGCGGCCACTTCCCTATAAATATTAACGACTGCTGACCATGGAAAGACATTAATCGCTGAGCGCTCAAGGCGAGCACATCCCAGGAACCCCCCGAAAAGAACACTCCGAGCAAGATGCGGCAACTCCTTTGGGTAAGGATTCGATGAGTCTTCCATGGAACTGAAGGACTAACCTCCGACTATCTCCGACAGGCATGCGCTTTGGCGATCCTCTTGGCAGCTGGGCAGGCCAAACCCTCGGCGCACTTCGATCAGCACTTCAATCAGCACTTCAATCCACACTTCAATCCACACTTCAATCACTTCGATCCCCACCACTTTGAGCACTTGGAGCCGCTGCACGCACCCCTGCAGGCAGTGCCGGATCATTTGGATTACGCGGTACCATTCGCAGATCCTTTCCTGCCTGCGCCTGCGCCACCGCCAGTCTTTGCACCTCCAGCACCTGCCTTTGGCCCTGCCCCAACTCTCGTGGCTCCTCCGCCTCCAACCTCATTCATTCCTGCACCACCTGTATACGCAGCCGCACCGCCAGTATTTGCAACTGCACCACTTCTACCCGCTCCAGCACCCCTTTTGCCCGCTCCAGCTGCCCTTCCCCAGTTTTTGCCAGCTGCCACGCCCTTCCTCCCCCCACCGGCTGAGCTGACCATAACCCACCAGGTGCTGCCGCCCGTCCTGGAGGCCGCACCCTTTGCACCCAGCTACCGTGCGATTCCCGGGCCAAAGACCACCACGCACCATGTGTCCATCGGCTACGCCTTCCCCAAGCTGCTCGCCCAGCCACACCACCACCACCAGCACGCCCAGCTGCGTGCCCTGCCCCTGAAGAAGCTGATCCACAAACATCACCACTCCCTGTTCTAGGATTGCAGGGCATCTAGGATGCCCCTCATGCGAAACTAACCAAAGAAACAGCAAACCATAATTTAGTTGAAATAATCCAAACGATTAAAATCGATGTAAAATATCAATAATTTATCGATTAATTATAGTAAATTTAAACCAAATTTAATTGCAATTCTGATTTATTTGTGCATAAAGAGTGGCGGGTATAGACGGGATAACAGCAACCCATTTGAGGATAATTTTAAGTCTCAGCTTAATCCATGAAAATGCCTCTGGGAGCTGGGAATGCTTTGACAAATAATCAAATTACGATTGTACAGCGAATACCCCCCAAATATATGTATGTGCGCAGAGGCGTTAATCTGATTCAATTGAATCTCTCATTACACACCAGACGCGTCGTAATGCCGCCAAATGTGGTCGCTAGCGGTGTGTGTTTGCGGCAGGGGCAGAGCAGGGCAGGCAGAAATGTTGTTGCTGGATTTCCACAGCACGCAACAAGAAAATTCGAATCAGAAATTCCAGACACAGCAACAGCAGCGACAGCAGCAGCGACACACAACACACGCGACAATTGTTGCAACGAAATGGCAGCAACAACATTGTATTCCAATTAAATGGAAGCAGGAGGCCAGCCAGGGGAGCGGGGTAGCACGTATTTTGGGTAAATAAATGGGGGGCTGATGGGGCGGGTGTCTTGTCATAAGCAAAGCGAAATCTTGCCCAATATCGCTGCTGGGCTGTGGGGCTGTTCGCTGCTCATTTGTTGGTCATTGGGCTAGGTTATGGTCCGGTCCGGAATTGCGTGCAATTATGAAAGCCAAGGGGCAGGCGTAGTGAAGGCAGGGCCGGGCAGGGCCGGGCAGGGCACTCTTTCTGGGCATACACGTAAGAGGCGACCAATTGATTATTAAGTACTCGCATAACGCATATCGCATGGCGTATGGCGGGCGCCCTTCGACTGCCCCCATATAGAAAGTCTTCCAAGGTGTTTTCGTATGCTCCGCCACGGACTCGTTTCGGGCAGAAGAATTATAAAAGCATTGATCGGCAGACAGTTCGATATCAAAGCCTAGTCAGCCCTCCAGCTAATCACACAGCTCCAATCCAAGCCACAACCAATCCAAGCAAAATGTTCGCCAAGATTATGGTAAGTCTCTTGAGGATTCCTGGATATCTTAAAGGAACAATCAATATCATGCTCCTCCCTCTCCTCCTGCCTTCCAGCTCGTTGCTCTCTGCGTGGCCACCGCCCAGGCTGGTCTGCTGCCCTTCCACGCCGGCCCTGTGCCACTGGCGGCTCCTGTGGCGGCACCTGTGGCCACTGCTGCTGTGGTGGCTCCCTACGCCTCCAGCTTCAACGCCCATCGCATCAACCACGCCGTGGCCTACCCCGTGGCTCCTGCTCCGGCTCCAGTTGCCTTTGCTGCTCCTGCTCCGGCTCCAGTTGCCTTTGCCGGTCCAGCTCCTGCTTCAGTTGCCTTTGCCGGTCCTGCGCCTGCTTTCGCTGGCTTCGCTGCTCCTGGATTCCCCGCACCAGCGCCCGTGGCATTTGCTGCTCCCGCCAAGTTCGGCTTTGGCCCCTTCGCGGCCCCTTTCGGGGCTCCAGTGCCCGCTCCTCTGGCCGTTGGACCCAAGTTCGCCGCCCCCTCTCCCTACTTCTTCTAAGGACTCAGTCCCAGTAGCAGAACCATCCATCCGCCATCCGTCCTATTAGCATGTAGAACTTAGCCCGAATTCCACCCATATAAACATAGACAGAGAGAGTGAGAGAGAGAGAGAGAGAGAGAGAGCAGAAATGCCTGGCGAATAAATTCATTTTAAATCTATTTATTGCGAGTTCTTTTATCCTCTGGCGATTGCTCTGCTGGCTACACTCGGACGCTCTTCACATGGCCAATGCGCTGGAAGAGGGGCACATGCTCGAAGGGGGTGTGCGAGATGGGCACCGAGTCGTAGGTGACATGGGCAATCTTGGTGAGGGGCGCCACAATGGTGTAGCCAGGATGCTGCTCCTGCAGCGGCTGATGATAGATCACCGGAGGATGATGATGATGATGGTAGATAACAGTGGCGGCCAGTCCCAGCTGCAGGCTCGCACTCAGCAGCAGCAGCAGCAGGAAACACATGGAATTCTTCCCAGAACAGATTACAGATTACAGAGATAAGAGATCAGAGGAGTAGAATGAATGCATGCCACACCCCCCCAGCTTACCTTGAACATGCTCATCCTCACCCTCATCCTTTGTTGCTTTTGTGGCTGCGACTGCACTCGGACTAAGCCGCGAACCGTTGAAGGCCACTCATTTTATAGGCCCCTCTTCTGTGGGGTTCTGTTCTGGTCTGTTGCATTCCCCATAGCTACTCGATCGTACAGTTAGGAACCGGTTGCACTTCCTTTGTAGCCCCATGCCCCATGCTCGGAACCTGTTGCAACATCTCTCCCCAGAGCCATAGCCACACGCTGCAGTCTATCCGATCCGATCCTCTCTCCCTCGGAAACCCGTTTTCAAGTTCAAGTTTAAACCGTCTTGTGGCTTTCGCTCGTCTACTACGTTTAGGACTGAATTGTCAAAGTGTCAGTGACTCTTTTGTACACTTAATTATACTACAGATACTCCTATACCCGTATCTGTATCTCTTGTTGTTGTTGCTTTACATTTCTCTTTCTGCTTTTTATGGCCAGCTGTGTGTTAGTCGGTCTCCGTCTCCACCTATGTCTCTGTCTCCGTCTCCGTCGGTGGCTTTGTTTCTCCGCTTCCATTGTCTATGAAGTCATTAATCGGTTGCCCAATCATTCACTCATTCAATGATCGCTTTTTGGAGGTGTAAAGAATTGATTAGTCTCTGGCTTTATTTGGCTGAGATTTCTGTTTGCTCTTTAAGCATAAATTATAGCCCCTAATCGATGGATGTGTGTATACCCTTGAGGGAATGGCGGACAAAGACTTTGGGCCCATGTTTGTCAATCGACAAAGTGGCATTCCATGGCAGATGAATCGTAAAGATACAGAATGCCTCTGCAGCTGGAAGAAAGAGCATCCAGAAATGAGTCTAAACTGAGTATTTCATGGGTGCCTTTGGGGGGGGGCGCATTGACCTCAATCCGCACTGATAGTTCTCAGTCAAAATCTTTTGATTGCTGCCCCATGAATGGGTGCTGCAAAAGGCCACCCACCAGATTCCAGTTCGCAGATTTCCGAGCTGCTGTCCCCACAGGCCAAGAGGCGACTGGTGAATGGGGAACTGGTACAGGTACCAGTAAATGCCAAACCAGATCAGATCCGATACGAACCGAACCGAACCGCTCGCAGATTATACAATGGAGGAGGCCCAAAAGCGAAACTCGCATGCAACTTGCTTTCGTGTGACGTCAGCACGTGGCCAGGGATGGCTCTGTGGCAAGTGGCAGGCGGCAGGCGGCAGGCTTGGACTGCGACACTAACTGGAAGTGAATTAGATTGGCCATTTGGAGTGCTCATTAGATCATCGATGGCCATTTTGGGCAGGACGCGAGTGCAGCTGGGGGACTGGTATAAAAGCGCGCGGCACGGAGCAACTGCAGCAACATTGTTGGATCGCCAGTCCCCAGAGCAGACACGAGCAAAGAAAGAAACCAAGCAGCCACATGATGAAGGGAGTAAGTAGGAGGAGGACCCCCTCCACAGGATACCCATCTAACCCCCGTTTCTAATCCTGTCCTCCATTCAGCTGATACTCGTGACTGTCCTGTGCCTGACGACGAGAGGACTGGCAGCTCCTGCCCCCGATCCAGCACCAGCACCAGCGCCAGCTCCTGCCCCCGCTCCTGCTCCTGCTCCATCTGGCATTGGGCTTGGCCTGGCACATGGCTACGGAGGAATCGGACTGGGATTGGGCCTGGACATCGGCCACTATGGCGGATACCATGGCGGACTCCACGGGGTATCGGGCCTGGGCCTGGGCCTGGGATTGGGATACCACGCGCCCATCGTCACCAAGACGATCATCGGAAAGAGCTACTTAGGCGGCTATGGTGGCTACGGGCTGGGCCACGGCTACGGGCTGGGTCTGGGTCTGGGCCACGGAATCGGTCTGGGTCATGGCTATCTGGGGGGCTACGGACACGGCCTCTACGGAGGACACGGCCTGTCTCTAGGCGGCTATGGCTACGGTCACGGCTGGTAGAATATCCACCGACTAAAGTCCGACCAGAGTCAAGGCGAGCGTGCAACATGTGAGAGTTTCGAATCGAGTCATACACAAAATACTCCAATAGCCTTAATCAATCAATCACTCAGCCATTCGAGCAATTGAATAAATTTATCTGACCTGAACAAACACAACAAGTGGGAGAGCCTTTTCTTTGGCGAATCCTGGGTGCATCTGAAAGATATTTTCCACACATGAAAGAGAATACTTTTGAAATGGAAACGAAATATATAATTCAACATCAAATTCACTCTTTAACAATGTTTTTGGGTTTGTTTTTGTAGCACGAATTTAAGGAGGAGATCTCCCTCTTCTCTGCTCTCCAGTTGGGAACGATGGAAATGCTGGAAGGTGGCATCTGCAGCCGTTTACCAGCCATGGGCCAGGCCGTAGGAAGGAGCAGCCAGGGAGGGTCCCACAATCGACTTGTAGCCCAAGCCCAGGGGAGCGCCCAGCGGACCGTGGGACAGTCCTAAGGGACCGTGAGACAGGCCTAAGGGACCATGAGCCAGACCCAGACCCAGAGGAGCAGGACCCAAGCCCAGAGGGGCGTGGGCGAGGGCTGGCGAGGCATAGCTGAGCCTCGGGCCCAGTCCGTAGGCAGAGATGGCCGGAGCAGCCAGCGGAGCGTGTGCCAGCGCGGGTGCGGCGTAGCTAATCCTGGGAGCCAGGCCATAGGAGGCATACGACGGGCCGGTCAGGCCATGGCTGTACGCTGGAGCGGACAGTGCATGGCCGTAGGATATGGCCGGAGCGGCGGCCAGCGGCAACGACGGAGCACCCAATCCGCCCAGATATCCCGGAGCGGCAGCAGCACTGGCCAGGCAGCAGACGGCGAACACGAACTGCGAACGGGAGGGAGGAGCAGCAACGATTAGAGGGTAGAGTAGATCCCTGCCAAAAGGATTTCCGACTTACGTATTTGAACATTTTGAGTGGGTTGTGGAGTCAAGTCGTGGCAAGAACACGCAGCTGAATAATGCCGCTGTCTGAGGCACAAATGCTTTTATAGCCCAAAGACTGGCCCAAAATGTTGCACGAGAACGAACGGATTCGGAGACCCACAGACCCAGAGACCCACAAATGGAGACCGAATGCACTTTTACTTTTGTTGCATGGAAGCGAGAGACACAGACTCTGGCACAGACACAGAGAGCGAGAGAGAGCGAGAGAGAGAGACATGCAAAGCTGGTATCGAGATGGAGATCGCGGCCCGGGACCCGAGCCCCAAGAGAACTGCCTTGCCTTGCCTTGCCTTGCCTCGCCCTGCCCCGCCCCGCCCCATCCAATCCGGATGTTTGGCGGGGACTGAGATTTGGATATACCCTGGCGAAGGGTATTCATCACTCGGCAACACACAGAAGGAAGAGTTCTAGGGGGAGGCACACATCCTTCGATTTCTCATGATTTTGCCTAAATTCTGTAAGCATTTAAGTGCTGAATGCTGCAACAGTTAATCGACAATCTGAACAATCTGAAAGTGTATCAAACACTTCGCCCCATTACGCCCGAGCCTTCCTTTGGCTTGCTTTGAATAATTTTTGATATATTTTTATTTGCCAAAAGCTGCCGTTAAGTCGCGTCGAGTGGAGTGGAGTGCAGTCGCGGTGGGGTTGGGTGTGGGGGGGCCTGTGAGAGGTGTGTGTGAGAAAAACTTAAATTGCATTTTGTTTTCTTGGGTTTTTGTTTTGTTTTTAAGCAGTTAACAAGTTTCCCCTTTGCTCCCAACCCGCACTCGAAATTGTAGAAATTTCTGCTCTAAATGCTCAGCCAGCAAAAGTCTTAATTATGCCACAGATCTGTGGCTGTGGGGCGTGTCTGGGGCGCACACCTGTGCGTGAGGCTGTTGCCAAACCGGACTCCGCTGTGACCCAATGTAGGGCAAAGCCAGATCAACATACTCGCACCATGCGAGTATTGTTCTCGAACAATAACCGATCGATCGATCGATAAATGGCAGAGGCGTGGGCAAGGTCAGGCTAGAGAGGAGAGGCTATGCCATAATTCATGGGAGCTCTGGCTGCCACTTAATTGCCATCCAGCGAGCGAGCGAGCGAGCGACCCACTCCATGCCACACTTTTTGGACACACTTTTTTACGCAAGACTGTTGCACTTAACACTCTCCGCTCGATGGAGGGGAAGGGGCAGGGGCAGGGGCAGGGTGGCCAGGAATGGGAGGCGACAGTGCGCCTGGGCTCTACCCCAAAATTGAATGCGTAAATCTCAGCCTGCGCCGATGAGGCCTGCGGTTAAATGGAAAGGAAAAAGGGGAGGAGTTCTCCTCTGGCTGTACGCGTAACTCGAAGGAGATTTGCATATATGTACACTCGTATACGCGACATTTACTCGACGTAGAGTGGGCGATGACCAGACTTATGGTCTGTTCTGTGCGCAATGCGGTTGTAAATCTCTGAGGCGACGCATTTCAATTAGGAGTAGCAGCCCCTACAGATCCGGCTCCACTCGCACATCTGATATCTACACAGTGCGAAAAATCGCTGTCAATTAATTCTGTGGCACTTGTGCAACACGGCAACAGAGCAACAGAGCAACACAGCGATTAAATCACAACACACACAATTTATTGGGCTCCACAGGTTGAAACTCGAGCGCTTGGCTTGGCTTGGCTTGGCTTGGCGGATGCCGGGTCGAGGATCGGGTTTTTGTTTTCGGTGGGGGGGCCCCAGTCCGTCCCTCCGTTCGTTGGTTTATTGATGTCTCCGATAATTATAATTGATCGAGCAACAAGTTCTAATCGTTTCAATGCTTACTTCTCTCTCTCTCTCTCCCTCTCCCTCTCCCTCTCTGTGGCTTATCGTATCGTATCGTTTGTCTGTCAATTAGACAAGATTGCGGCCACTACGCTACGAGTACTCGCACTTTAAGTGGAGTGGAGTCATGTGCAGTGAGCAGCAGCCACAGCAGAGGGTAATTATCGCATGGGATACACGCATCGTAGGCCTAGAAGTTTATGCGAATTTAAACTAATTGCAGCAGGGGCAGAACATGCTAGCTTTATACCTATACGAATGTGGAGTACCCTGCACAGTTTAGCATAGGATATTCATTTGGATAATTGCATTAAATAGGTTAGAAAATACTTAAATAGAACCACAAAATAAATGCAATAACAACGCTCAATTTAGTCGACTAGAACATACCTTTCAAGGGAACATAAATTACATCAGAGCTGCAAAGAATAATTAGAATAAAACAATAATATAATTAGAGTCATTTGTCTATAAATAATGAACACATTATGGATAGGGAGATTAAATATAAATCTTTTAATTCAACAAACAAAAATTTAGAACTCCATCAAAATCATAGATTTAAGAGCAGTGCAGCCACTAGGAATTACCTTCAGTTAATTTGTTCATAAAAGTTACTGACACAGCATCGAAATTCACCTTAAACTACCCAAACTGATTCCAAAATTGAATGCAAAATTTAAGCTATTCAACAAGGAGTTACCCTGTATTTATGTATGGCTGCCCCTGCCCTTGGGTGGGGTTGCAACGTGACTTAGCAAACACACGCACAAATATACGCCCACAGCATTTTAGTACAGGGTACTCACTCCAGGGTACACTTTGTGCTTGTGTTTCCATGGGAAATGCATTTTCTGGGGCTTCAGCAATTAAAAATCCTCCCCCTCCCCGCCCACGCGTTTCGGTAGAGGCGTGGTCGTCGAGACCAAAGATTTTAATTTAATTTTGCGCTGCAGCAGCAACAAGTAAATTAGTTGCCAGAACTCTGGTCCCACCTGCAGCAGCAGCAGCCACAGCAGGAGAAGGAGGGTAAAGCAGGAGGGTGGACTGTAACTGGGACCGGGCGGGAGGCGTTTCAAAGGCGTTGAAAACATCGAAACGAATTTGCCATCAACGCGAGTCAAAGACTAGATTTAATTTGCAAATTTAGTCGCAGTTAAATGTCGTTCTCCGGGCTCCAAAGACTTTGTTGCCATTTTACACTGTTCACCGGTTGCCGGTTGCCGGTTGCAAGCGGCACGGTATGATTAATGCCACAGATGGGGGAGGGGGGCACAGAACCGTGGCAAGGGGCGTGGTGCCTTTGGCTTATTGATTGTTTGTGATTAACGAAATGCAATTTCAGCGGCGCCTTTTAATTAAGTGCAACAGAAAGGGAAACAAACAGCAGCAGTTGAAGGAGCAGCAACCTCACAACTGTGGCACTCTGCAGCACTCTGTGGCACTCTGTGGCGCACGCAATTTTCAATTAAAAATGACACTCGCTGCTGCTGCCCAAGGATTAGGTTGCGGAACGTGGCCAAAAGTCGATGAACCAGAGAATGACACAGAAAATAAAAAGTCAAGATATTTCTCAGTCAGTCAGCGCGTGGGCCTGTTGCATTGCATCTTTATTTGTTGTATCTGTGGCACGCGTTCGGCATCCTACTTCTTCAGGACAGCGGCAACTGGAGCTGCGGCATAGACCGCCGGGAAGGCGGCGCTGTGGGCCACAGTGTGGGCGCTCACGCTGCTGGCATAGGGCGCCACATAGGGAGCGTACGCGGCGGTGTAGGCCAGAGGCGAGGAGTAAGCCACGGGAGCAGTGTAGGCCAGGGGAGAGGAGTAGGCCAGTGGGGCGGAGTAGGCGGCATTGTAGGCCACGAGTCCGGGATTGGCGGCAGCGGCGGCGAACAGAGCGCACAGGACGAGGGCGAACTGCAATGGCGGAGAAAGGATGCAATGAGAAGGGAGCTTCTTCGGCAGCAGGGATCAATTTTACTTACGAATTTCATCATTTTGCTGACTGTTTGGTTTGGTTGTTTGTGCTGCTTGGAAGCTAGACTTCTGAATGACATCTTTGCCACAGCCCCTCACGGTTTATATAGTCAGAAGCCCCAGCCCCAGAGCAAAACAATTAAAGCCCATCCTTGACGATAGCCACAACGTTAAATGGAAGCACTTCCATCACGTACGGATATCATGGCCAAATCAGGGCCAACATTTTGGCCTACACACGCACTTTGCATGGCCATTGAGCAGATGTCCATATGCCCAGATGGCAGTGGATATGTTTTTTTATATGCTCTGCATTCCCATCCTATCTATATCTGCTTTCCATATCTCTTCTATTCCTCCTCTTCGTGGGTATATGCATGTTTGCTCCTCTCCCACAATGCCATTTCCGCACTGGCGTCAGCAGCTGCCTTCTGCGGATTCAATTATCATAATTTAACACTTCCCCTCCCTGCGCGAAACACCCCCGCTCCATTGGCGAAGCGACGTGCCTGCCATCTCAACCAACTCCGGTTTTACTTAACTTTATTTTACTTTTATTTTGCTCGCATTTCCATTTACCATTGGCAAGCACTTGAGGCTCGCAGCTCGCTGCTCGATGCTAAATGCGCGATGCGCTGCTACGCATTCTAATCAGAGATGCAACAAAAAAATATAGAAAAGTGGTTTATCCGCACGAGCGAAGGACGCAGCCGGATCGAACCCTTCGGTTAAGGTGAGGGCAATGGAGAGACGAGTGCCAGTAGCATTTGGGGTCAATGAATCTTGTACGACGCATAAATATGCGCATTAAACAATCCAAAAATAATAAAAATATTCCTATTAAAATCAAGAATTCAAAGATTAAAGTTTACATATATTAAAACTAATACTAATATAAGATTATAGATGTTTTAAAAATCTTTACATTTTAAGATTAAAATAATTTTTGTAACTAGTGCCTTAAATATAAGTAAATCTTGTGGCACTAGGATAAAGACCAAATAAGTATATAAATGAATTATTTATCTTTTGGGCAGTAAATCAGCAATCGCCTGAAGAGCCCTTCCTATTAATATTTCACCAAGATCTCTGGGATAATCACATACAAACACTTGGAATTAGCATATTTGTGTCAATAAACACAATTGGGAGATATTATTTATTGGGTAATGCCTTACAGATCATAAGAATGAGGATGATGTTCTCCTAACTCACTAAAGAAGTTGGGAATATTTTCTCCAAGGAGGAAGGAAGGAGATAGCGAGAGCTGCTCTTAACCCTGGAATGTTCAGTCCATAAGAATCTCCTGTTGAACAAACCCTTCCATGGATGGACACCCCACGAATTATTTGTCGATCAAATGAACCAAAATGTTGTTTACGTTTCACGCAAAATGCAAATTATTTATTTCAACAATGATAGTGTATATTCCTGTGTGCAGAAGGTCCTGTTCCCGATTGTTTACTTTCAGTTTGTGTGTGGGGGGGAAGAGAAGAGTCGCTCGGCTGAGGGTGAAGGTGGTGCAGTGCAGTGGTGGTGCAGGTGTATCCATATTGTTGCGGGGTGGGGGTCCAGTTGCCAGTCATGCCAGTGGGAGGATGATCCTCTCCTTAGTCCGTCTCCGATTAGCGGTAGTAGGCGGCATAGGGGTATGCGGAGTAGGCAGACGCATAGGGATATGCGGAGTAAGCGGAGTAGGCAGCGTAGGCGGGGGCAGTGTAGGCGGCGGTGTACGCGGACGAGTAGGGGGAGGCAGCCACCAAGGGGGAGGAGTAGGCGCTGTACGCCAGTGGGGCAGCAATCACCGCGGGCTTGGCAGCCACACAGGCCACAACGGCGAACAGGCACAGAGCAAACTGTGTGGGAGAAGAAGGAAGAGGGAAGAAAATGAAGATTAAGTACTCCTCTGGCAGGGATTATCCTTCGATCCTTACGAATTTGAACATGTTGCTGGCTGGTTGGTTGTTGTTGGTTGGTTCTCAGGCAGTAGACTGATATCTGCTGCTCCCCGGCATCGGAATTTATATAGCAGAACCACAGCAGATGGCGGGGCAAAAAAAACGAAGGTGATCCCTGGAAATTGGTATGCAAGAGCCACGCTCAGATCGGTTCCAAGACCATATACCATATACCGAAGGAGAATCTTTGCCGTGGCACTTTTGGTTTCGTTTCGGAGAGAGAGAGAGAGAGACGCGTGACGAAAAACGATAAACAAATCGAACAGGCAATCGTGCCTCGAATAACGAATAAGCCAGCAAATCCGTCAATCAATGGCTGGATATTCATGGTAGTACGTATTCATACTACAAGTCTTCGCTTCGTCTGACCCACTGGCTAAGCGACTGATCAGCGGATCCGATGAGTACCTCCGGGTTCCAGAAGTTTATAAATGCCAGTCCGATCTCCGGCTGCGGTTTCATTTCATTTGTAGAACTTTGAGCAATCAGAACTCAGATTCCCATACAAAGATATAGATAAAAAGATACGTAGATACGTAGCTACGCAGACATGTACAGATACAGGAAATTAGTAAGTTTCAAGCGCCTGCAAACGCCAGAGAGGACGAAGATGCACTTGCTCAACGATGAACGATCAACAGGTGCTCCTGCAGCTGCTGATGCTGCTGCTCCTACTGACTGCTGCTGTTGCCTCGGCGGGACAGATACGGGATGCTGCCGAGGAGGTGGATGTGCCGCCTGCCCATCGGGCTGCCCCGCCGCCACAGACAGCTGCTGCTGCTGCACCGCCACCACCACTACCACAGGGAGGACCACCGGGCGGACCTCTTGTGGGCGTTGTGGGTGTGCCGCCGCCAAGCTATCCCTTGTTCTACCCAGCTGCGTGGCTGCCATTCGGACGCTACAGCGCCTCCATTCCCCTTGTGCCACCAGCACCTGTGGCACTTACTGGTGCCACAGCACCATGAGTCAGCCTAAAGTCAAGGCCCTAACTGCCGGACACGGCTGTGGCTCTTCTTGTTGAATGTTCGTTTATTATTTGTTATATCTGACGTTTGTTTCGGTTTTGTTTGTTTTTATTGGAAATATACGATTTATAATTAGACCCAAGATGCATCTCTCTCTCTCTCTCGGTCTCTTTCGCTCTGTGAATATATATTCGAATTCTAACACACATTTCTGGCCTCTGTCTCTCTGATTGGCGGCATGACGCAACTTCAGTTTGAAACGGCCGACACGTGCTTGTCCTACTGAAAGATGTTTGCTTGCCGCGCGTATCTATATTCGTATACTCGTATTCGAGTGTATTTCGAGGCACAGAATTTGCATGCGATGACGCAAGTCATTTGGCATCTTTCTAGATGATTTCCGCATTGGTTAATGACTGATGACGAGAGTGTGAAAGGAGTGGAAGGAGTGGCAGGAGTGGCAGGAGTGCCAGGAGTGGCAGGAGTAATGGGGCATCCTTAAATAAGCATCAAAATGCTACTCCTGAAGCTGTAGATGACTCCAATCAAGATACGGATATGAATACATATGGAAACGAATAAGGAAGGAGCTTAGCATATTCTTTTGCTAGTTCTTTTGCTACAAATTAAGAACTTAAGTTCATCCCTAACCAAAGCCAAAGATACTCCAGAGTTTTGGTGTGCCAATTGCTTCGTTTCGTCCCTTTCCGTTTCCTAGAAACTTCCTAGTAAAATCCAAAGTTAACTCTGCCCAAGAACGACATACTTCAGATTCAGTTTGATTTGTGTGTGTTTTTATTGCATTCCAAAGTCAGTTGTCAGTCCGTCTTAGATCCTTTTTTGCCTCTTACAAGACAGTGGTGTAGCCAGCGGCATAAGGATAGCTGGCATAGGGATATGCGGAGTAAGGATAAGCGGAGTAGGCAGCAGCCACTGGGGCAGTGTAGGCAGCAGCCACAGGAGAGGTGTAAGCAGCAGCAACAGGTGCGGTGTAGGCGGCAGCAACAGGTGCGGTGTAGGCGGCAGCCACTGGTGCTACAATCGGGGCAGCGGCGATTCCATTGAAGTTACGTGCCACATACTGGGAGCTGGTGGCAGTCACCACACCCGCAGGAACAGCAGCACCCACCACAACGGCAGGCTTGGCCTCCGCCACACTGCAGGCGATGGCAGCGACGAGGACAACGAGAGCGGACTGCAAGGAGAAGGATATTTGTAGAGATCTCTGTCCGAACAACAATCCGGCATGCAGCAATCCTTACCAGCTTGAACATGTTGAGACTGAGTTGGGAGGGGGCTTTAGTGTGATTTGAGCAAACAAATTGGACTATAATTGATCGAGTGGTCAGCTGTGGTTTTATACCCTCAGACAGCAGACCCCGAGACACTTTTCGATTTTTGATGGTTGAATTTCTGGGCACACATTCGCATGGAATTGGATTGGGCGGATTGTTCTACTGCTTCTGCTACGCGAACGCTGCATGGGAATGCAGAGCAGAGCAGAGCGGAGCGGAGCGGAGCGGAGCGGCCTTTGAGTGCTGGCTACGTGCCCGCGGTTTCGGGGCTTCGTGGAGGTCGAGTCCCCGATCTGGCATTTCGGGCACGTTCCAATTGGTGAGCCCATAAAAGTTGTTGCCGCACTGAAGGTGAGTCTACGGCCAGTGGCCAGTGGCCAGTAGCTGATTGGAGGAGTGATTGATGCGACCTGCCAATGCTAATTGGGCATTGCATTGGCTGATGATGAGTAACCTCTTGTGCCAATAGCCAAAAGCCAAAAGAGCTGGCCAGAAATCAATGGAATCCGATTGCGGGGTGTGGGGTAGGCCGCCGCTTTAATCCGATTTCGATTTGCATCATGCAACATGGCAAGGTTACGCTTGCCACTTGCTCTCAATCGCAATCGCAGTTGCAATTCCATTTATGCAATGCGATTTGAATCCTCCTCCGCTGTTGTTCCTCCTCTAACGAGCTGCATTTTTAATCTCTCTCTCTCTCTCTGGATCTGGCTCTCTGATGCAACGCTTTCATGCAAAAGAAGATACGATAAATAATAATTCAGAATAAAGTTCAATGGACTGTCGAAAGTCATTTCCCTCTCTCTCTCTCTCTCGTTCGTATCTCCTGTCCTATGGAAAGAGTTTCAAGCTCAAGCCACACACGATATACATATATGTATATATACATATATATTTTGGCAAGGAAAATATATATCGCCACTGCATATTTTAATTTGTCTTAAATCGTACATGAAACAGTGTATTTTTAATATTTATTATATTTGCATTCAAAACTTTAAATCTTTATTGACATTTATAGTTCAAATACATTTTTCTGCTTTTCTATTTAAGAGTCCCAACTGGACTCGTACGTTGCACAATTTTGGAAGTGGGTTTTCCAGTTGCGCAACACTTTCGAAAAATTCTGCTCTTCTGTTTGAATACTTTGCAGCTTTGAGCTGGCACTAATAAAGTAAATATTTTTTTTTTATGCCAATGCAATATATTTTACACAGAAAACTTTCAATAATCTGGGACTGTTACGTTGCACCGAATATTTCCGTAGAATTCTTTTGCATTACAAATGCAGCCAACATTTTGTTTGCTCAAATATTTCATTAAGTTGCTTTCAGAAAATGTTGTTAAGCAAGTCAACAATAATTTGTTTTTTAATATTATTATATATTATATACATATATACAATAGGTGTCGTGTTTAACGTATGTTGCAGTATCGAAATCGGGAAAAACAAATAGTTTTTGGCGTGGTTTTGTTTTTTGCGATTTTGACCATATACATATGTACACGTATGTATGTACTATCCGTACTCGTACTCGTATAGTAATGCAATCCATGTATGTCTGGAATCAATAACAAAAGGCAGAGAAATGAAAATGAACAAAACAAACCGACAAGAGACCGACAATTTGTATCGCAAGTCAGTTCCGCAAGTCAGACTTACTGCAGTGCAGAGAACTATCTGGGGGAGAGCGATATCTGCCCATATATAGCATTATATATCCCATATGCAGCGAAACATTTTTGCAGCCTCCAAAACAGTTGGAAATTTGCATTGAAACGGAGCGGTTCGCGATGATGATGATGTTGATGGATATTAGAGTGCTCCGAAAGATGATCGTGTTGTGGATGCTGTTCGCGGCGGCCAGTGCTGGGGACATCAATCTGAGGTGCGACGAATTCGATCCGATGATCTACATGGACGTGAACGAGGCCTTCTGCACGGTGACGGGCTTCATGGTCACCCACAGCCAGAACGTGGTGATAAAGAACGTGCCGGCGGGCAACATGGTCAAGTTCATGAAGTTCTACGAATCGACGCTGCTCTACATGCCCTTCCACTTGTTCGAGACCTTTCCCCACCTCAAGACGCTCGATGTGTCGAACACCAACATCCTGGAGCTTACGCGGAACACCTTCAGTGCGGCCAGCAATCTGACGTATCTGAATCTGAGCTACAACAACCTGACGTCCATCCAGACATCGGTGTTCATTGGAGCCAATTCGCTGATGAGACTCGATCTGTCCTACAACGACATCTCCATCCTGAGCGTGAACGCCTTCTGCGGCCTGCAGATCATCAATAAGCTGCTGCTCACCGGCAATCGACTGCGGGAGCTGCACGACGACATCTTCAAGGACAACGAGTACCTGGAGAATGTCTCCTTCGAGGGGAACTTCCTCACGTACATCCGGCCGGAGGTGTTCAGCGGCATGCGGCGCATCAAGGAGGTGAATCTGTCCAATAACCAGCTGGTGAGCATCCATCCGGACACCTTCGCAGAGGCCGCCAGCCTGGAGAGCCTGATGCTGTCCTTCAACCAGCTGAAGGACTTCCAGCTCACCGACAAGAGCATCGTCCACCAGCTGCATCTGGACAACAACCAGCTAACGAACTTGACCATCAACGCCACGCGCTTCGTGCGCGCCAGCCACAACGCCATCTCCCAGCTGATCCTCCACCAGTCCCTGCAGCTGGAGACCCTCGAGCTGAGCGCCAACCGCCTGCACAGCATCGCCAACGTCACGAATCTCACGTCCCTGCTCTACCTGGATCTGTCCGACAATCCCATCGGACAGCTGAACATCAGCACCTTTGCCCAGCTGAAGAGGCTGCGCAGCCTTAACCTGCGCGGAAACGGCATCCGGGAACTGAAGTTCGGAATGTTCTCCAAGCAGAAGTACCTCGAGGAGCTCGATCTCTCCTTCAACAACATGACCAGCCTCAATTTGGACATGTTCGTGCCGTATCTGGCCAACATCAAGAAGTTTCTGGTGGACGGCAACGCGCTGAGCGAGCTGCAGGGCAATCGCACCTTCGCCGACGCCTTTCCGATGCTCCAGAAGCTGGGAGTGTCCCGTAACCGCTTCAACTGCTCCTATCTGCACCGCCTGCTCATCCCGCCCTCGCTGCCCGAGTCGGTGACCCTCAACATCGAGCCGGACAACAGCCTCGAGGAGACACCGCACATCCGCGACGTCTCCTGCATCAGCCAGTCGCTGCTGGCGATCAACGCCTCCTTCACCGCCGAGGAATCAGCTCTCGAGACGCACATCAGGGCGCTGTCCAAGCAGCTGGAGCTGGTGGGCGCCCACTCCCAGAATCTGGAGCTGCATCTGGCCTTCATGAAGGTCTTTGCCAACATCCTCGGGGGCCTCGTCCTGGTGGGTCTGATCGCTCTGGTCGCCCTCAAGTATCTGAAGACGCGTCGCTCGGGGCGCTACAATCGCAGCAGCATTGTGTTCCATTCGAATGCCACAATGGATGCCAACCTGACGCTGTGAGGCATCCCAAACTCAATTTTAGATATAGCAATCTTACGATACTTAAGTCTCCCTCTCTCTCAAAGAATCTCTGAATAAAATGCAATGCAATAGAATGAACTCGGGAGCTCTCTTATCGCCTGGTGACGTCGGGGCAGAACTTCCTGCAGCCCGTAGCCTTTGTTTCGCAGATAAGTTCAAGCCAAAGACCTTGAAGCCAACCCATTTCCCGATAGCAGACCCCCACCCCCACCCCACCCAACACGAACGAGATTCATTCATTTCTGATGCTTTATATTTTCCATATTCTTCTGCAATTCATTGTGAGTTGTCTTTCAGTCGGTTCAGCTGTTGTTGGACGGTTCCAGCATCTACTTCCTCAGCAGAAAGGGGGCTGCGCTGTAGGCAGCGGTGTAGGGAGATGCCACATAGGGCGCGGCGACGTACGGAGATGCTGCTGCCACATAGGGAGATGCCACATAGGGCGAGGCGACGTACGGAGATGCTGCTGCCAGATAGGGAGAGGCTGCTGCTGCCACATAGGGTGCCGCAAAGTTGCCGTGATATTCCCGGCTGTAAACAGCAGCCGCTGGGGCAGCAGCCACCAGGGGAGCAGAGTAGGCCAGCGGTGCCGCCACAATTCCGGGCTTGGCCGAGACGCAGGCAACCAGAGCGACGAAGGCGAGGGCGAAGAACTTGAACATGTTGAGTGGATTGGGCTGGTTGTACTGTCGAGTGTTTCGAACTGAACTGATGACAACTGCTGCCTGAGCGCGTTAATTTATAGCCAGAAATTCCAACCTGCCGCTGCCTGCCGCTGGCTGCCGCTGGCTGCAGTCAGCCTTCGACAGTTAGAAAAACCAAAACGGCAACCCAAAGGTTTGTATTAATTTTTGGACTTAATTAAAAGAGACTTCCCCACAACACACCACGACACTGGAGTCGCTTGTGTCGACCCACTGGGCGGCGGCTACGTGACTGGCGTGGCCAAAGAGGGGGCCCCCGCACAGAATTCGGCTGAGACCTTGCAAGGCCGTTTGGCAGGCACTTCCAATATGTGGCTGGCTATATAAGCTGCGGCCCGCCGCCTGTTTGGGCATCAGTTGCATTTGTTCCATTCAACAAGTAAAACAATCTAAAAACCAAATCCTCCAAGATGTTCAAGTTCGTCGCCGCCGTTGTCCTCGCTCTGATTGCCTGCGTTGCCGCCAAGCCCGGCATCGTGTCTCCCCTGGCCTACTCCGCCCCCTATGTGGCTGCCTCGCCCTACGTGGCGGCGTCCCCCTACGTGGCGTCTCCGTATGTGGCATCTCCCTATGTCGCCTCCCCGTACACTGCCGCCTACGCTTCTCCATACACCGCTGCCTACACCGCTACCTACGCCTCCCCCTACGCTGCCGCCTACACAGCTCCCTATGCCGCCGCTGCCGCCTACACCGCCCCCCTCCTGCTGAAGAAGTAGAGAACACACCGGAAGTGCCACCCGCCCACCTGTAGCCGCCGGAACGGAAATCGAACGAGTCCCCGCCATGTCACTGAAATAAACTCTAATCAAACGAGAACTGCCAATATCTTTTTCCTTCTTTCTTCTGTGGGCAAACACAGCTGCAAATAGTCGCAAAGAAATATATGCTCGAAGGATATGTGATGGGATGTAGTCAGACAAGACATCTTTTCTCCTCAAGAACTACTTTGTAGATGCCAAAAAAAAGAAGTGGATTGTGCCAGGGGAGGCATCCACCTATAGGAATCCACTTCCATGCAAGATGTCAACTATTCTTTAGTAATTTTCCGTATAAATAGAAACACAATAGTAAATGAAGCAACCGCAAGACAAAGCACAGATTGTATTTGCCTTTTATTTGTTGCAAATATCCGAACTATTCAGGCGTATTATTTCCCATACAAATGCAAGCTGCACCGTCCAGGCAGAGCAGATAACGTGGCTAATTATCCTTGGCGCGTACACATGTTTTGTGTGCGTGCGACAATCGACATTTATCAGAGAAACACGCATTGAGACAATGCAACGTGCCACATTTAAAATTAGACTCCATAGCGTATACGTAATCTGCGACAGCTCACAAACAGAATAGAACAGAACAGAGTCGAGCAGAGGCAAGCAGAGCAGAGCAGAGGGAAATGACACAGCGAGAACTGAACACAACAGAATAGCATTTATTTTATTTGTTTGCCACATTATGCAAAACTTCCATTTAATTCAAATTTTATTAATAACTAGCTGGGCGGGGAAGGCGAACCTTTGCTTTGTGGCAGTTCCATGATAGAGCATGGATATATGTAACTAGCAAATAATTACTGCACATTGCGGGGGAGCTAGATAATTATTAGATCACTGTTTTGGCTGAATTTCAGCTGAATTTCCTATGAAAATTCTCTAAAATATGACAGAGAGTTTCTCCCAATCGCAATCTACATGCATACTACGCAAACCAAGCGTATAGAATTGGTGCATACTTCTAGGCGGAATTGAAAATATTCCCTAGTAGGAAAAATGTTTTGCTGCAAGGCAAGGCACATTTATTTGCACATTTTATGCTGCCCCATCTACATGAAACACGTCAAACGACTTTTCAGGAAGGGATGTAATTCCCTTTAATTTTATTATTTATTTTTAATTTCACGAGTCTGCCCGACAGCCAGCGAGAGTAGCTGCTAGGTACGCGTGAAGCCAATGCTGTTCGTCAGCTGGAAATTGAGGGACAGTCCCAAATTGAAAGAAAAATTGCCAAACGGATTGAGGCTTATATTCTGACCTACGAATAGAGGTTGCTTTTGCTTCTTGTGGGTTTTTTTCGCATTGCTCTGCAGCGGATTGAGCGAGCTATGCAGGAAAAACTGATGGACGCCAATGAAAAATTTCTGCACATCCCCAAACAGATCATTGGGGGAGTACCCCTTGGCGGGATCTTCAATGAACAGAAAGTCTTCCGTCTCCTGATTGAGGTCCAAGTTCCGGCCAAATCCCGTAGAGATGAGAATCGACAAAGGCTGACTGAGGCCTGGCTGCAGCAGAGGCAGAAAGATCAACAGCAACTGGAAAGATCACTCTCAGCATCAAGAGCCAGATGGGCTAAACAGCACCGACTTACACACCACATCCACATGCTCGTAGTTGCTGTCCCAAAACTAAGCCCAAGATATGCCCATGCATCTCCTTTTATACGTAGATTCCTGCCCTGCTACCCGATTCTCACACATAAAGGAACACTCGAAAATATTCAAACCAATTTCACAATTTTATTTTGTGGCTTCAGGGGACAGTCGTCGCTGTCTGTCGGCTGTCTGTCGGCTGCCTGACGATCCCTTCAGATCCTCAGATCCAGCCATGGCCATAGCCGTAGCTCAGGGGGCGCACAATGCTGTGGGAGTGGGTCCAAATGGGGCTGCTGATCACCCGCACCGAGGGCAGACTGTGGTACGAGGTGGTCAGGATGGGCGAGGACGAGTGCAGCAGGCCCGGAGCGGCGCAGGCGAGGGCCAGGCAAAGCGTAAGGAAAACGAACTAAAAGGAAGATGATTTCCTGATAAGTTGATCCCCAGGATGATCCTCAAGGGAATATCTTACCAGTTTGAACATTTTGATAGGGCGTTGGCTGGGGTTCTTGGAGGCAGAGCAGCTGTCAGCAGACTTGATGGCTTGTTCAGCGCGTGGCGGCTTTTTATAACGAAAACCCCCCCCAGAAGCAGCAGCCAAGAAGCCAGACCAATCACCCAACGACCTTGATGCCACCAAGAGACTGCAAAGTCTCTTAAAGCGGCTCATATTTCCACCTACCATTCGCCTGACTTTGGTTTGGAATTACTGAAAAGTGCACCACTAAACCGCTGCACCACTGCAGCACCTCTGCTGCGACTCGGTCTGATTGGGAAATGCTCTCCGATGCTGCTGCAAAACTGCGTAGTTCTACACAGTAAACAAATCAACAGCTTACCCAAAAAAACAAGAGCGGAAAAACAATCAACAGAATTCTTTTTCGGTATAAACAAAAACCTCATTTAATTGATTTTAGGCGTGGGAGTTTGTTTATGGAACTTGCGAACAAAGAAAAGCAGAGGCAACATCGCAATTTTTGGCAATTGGCACCCACTGTCACCCACTGACACCCACTGACACCCACTGCCACCCTCAGCCTCATTCTCGCGCTGACCTTGAAAGCCTCTCAACCAAAAGGAAGGAAAAATACCGGAAGTGCGTCTCTGTGGCAGGCTCATTTAATTGTTTATTTTGGACCAACACCAAGACCTACACCAATACACCCCACCCACCAAAAGGCCTATAAAGGGAAGTAAATAAACGCCTTGGCCTAGGCCAAGGCCATGGACAGCAGGAGGACGAGTGGGAGTGGGAGTAGGAGTAGGAGTGACAACCTCATCCATGTATGTATGTATGTATGTTTATGTGGCATGCTTGACTATCTTGTCAGGGGAACACTCACGACTCAACACAATCCGATTCGAATCAGATTTCTGAGTTCTGAGTGGCAGGGAACGACGAACGAGTTTCCCTGTGCTGCTGCAGCAGTCCGCTCTGTGGCAGCAATTGCAATTGCTGCGCCATTCCCAGCCATTCCTTTTGCCATTCCTTTTGCCATTCAAAGTGAGTTAAGGGCTTCTTTCATTTGCCGCCTGCTCCGCTGCTGGCAAATGCCTTTGACCTTGGACACCAAGACCAATACCAATACCAATACCAAGAGCGGCACCAAAGTGAAGGTTTCTGGGTTTCTTTGTGTGGTTTCTGGGCTATAAAAGGCCCATCCATCTGGCGGCAGGGATTCAGTTTGCGATCACTGTCCCAAGGAGTTGCAACGCGATAGAAATGAAGCTGGTAAGTGCTCCGAGAACCACCGACTAGGAGTGTTCCTCCGACCCCTTCTAATGGCAGTTTCCATCCCAACTTTAGCTGATTTTTGCCTGTCTGCTGAGTCTGGCTCTCGGCCACGAGGTCTACACCTATTATACCCCATCGTACGGATACTATCCGTCGACCTATGCCCGTGCAGCGGGTGTCCTGCCGCTGGCCTATTCCCGCCTGGTGGCTCCTGCGGCTGCCGAATCGCATCTGTACCACAGCGTGGCGACTCCCAACTCCTTCCAGCAGCAGTACCGCAGCGAATACAAGCCCCTGACCTATGAGTATCTCTATTGAACAGAGAGAGAGAGAGTGGGAGAGAGCAAATAGCTGTCTCTCCCTGCCGCATCTCGTAACCAAGTGAAATTTGAATAAAGTTTGTCCACTCCCAACGCAAGTGTTTAACTGTGGCTTATCCCCCCTTAGCCCACCATTATCATTGTCATTGTCTCTCTCTGTGGCAGACTTCCCTGAGAGCAGACCCTCTGACCCGCTGTCTGTTGAACCTGGGGTTCAGCCTGCCATTGTTGGATGGATCCCCGATCCCCGAAACAATGAATGGAATGGCTCAATGGCTCAATGGCTGCCCTTGCCCTTGCCCCTGCCACTGCTACTGCGAGTAGTGTATCGAATGACCCCAAAATGAAGTTCCCTGCTCTTTGCAGTTATTCACCTGTATGCCACCTTCTGCTAAGTGGCAAGTGGAGGCTCGTCTAAATTTATCCACTCTCGAAAGTGGCAACAAATTAAGCGGGGCGCCCTGCCATGTCGCACGTCACCAGCGGAGGCCAGAGAAGCCCTAGAAGCGACCCCATGACTGCAATGTGACCGCACAGCAGCGCACAACTTTTGACGCTGCGACGTGTGTGTGCTGGCGGCGGAGGGAACGTGACTGGTGACCCCAGGCTGGTCACATGGCATCCCCTCCCACATGCATCTCTCGCACGCAAAGATTCCCTGCCAAAACCGGAAACCAATTGCTAATCTAATTATCGTGAATTAATTAATATCTGATTGGTTGATACACTGCAGAAAACGATTCGATTGAAGTTTGGGCGTACTTTGGGCATTTCAGGGAAGAATTTATTAAAAATGCGACTCACCAGGAGCCTAAATCCTCATCGATGTGCCTGTAACGAGAAAGATATTACATTAAAAATTTTATAAATAAATGAATATTAATCAAAGAGGCTAAAAAATCACTAAAATATAATACAAGTATTTGCCATTGTTTATTTAAGGCATTGAATAATTTAATTCCCATGGGCAAACACTTCCACAGACACCCCACATCCCAACTCTAAGAACTATCCATACAGAAAGAGTCCCAACCTCCCCACCCCCCACTCGACAGCAATTAACAAAGTGTATTCTGTGGTCAATTATGGCAAAGATTTATGATTACGAGAGCCAGAGATTGGACCTTATGCACAGCAAATTAGAAGCGACTCCTCTGCCCAGTGGATGCCACTGGGAGTGGGGGCATGCAGCATCGTGTGGCATCAATATCAGCTTACTGCACATCTCTCTCGCTCTGCAAACAAGTTTAATGCTTCAGCTTCAGCTTCGATTGCTCCGCATGAGTCCATGAGCCAGTTCAAGGTTTTTTTCAATGTCCAATTAATGGTTGAGGAAATCCCTGGCAGGCAGGCATGCCACATGCAACATGCCACATGCAACAGGCAGGCAAATCTATGCGAACAACAAGCTTACACTCTCCAACCAAGCAGGGGAGCAGAACAGAGAGAGAGAGAGATTGCAGATGGCAGCTTCGTGATTCGTGACCGAAAACCAGAACAAACAGAAACCAGAATGGACAGAATGGAACTCTCAAGCCTTTGCCAAGCCGTTTACCCATGAAAACAGGCTTTGGCTGCCTGTTGTCCCCCATGTTGAGTCCCCACTGAATACAGAAGAACACTACGAGTATATGTATAAAAGGCCCCCAGGAAGGCAAGGCAGAGCTCAGAGCAGAGTGGCCCGTGGTCCGGAGAGGAATCAAGGAATCAAGACATCCAACGACGCAGTTTGCAGGTTCGCACAAAATGCGCAATTACTCGAATCTTTGGGTAGGCAAATCCTTTCGTCGATCGACTTGTTGACAGTGTTTTAACGTGCCCCTTTGCCCCACCGTTGCAGCAGCAGCTAGTGCTGGTGTTGCTGATGGCCAGCACCTGCGTCAAGGCCAAGCCGCTGGTCTCCTTTGGTGTCAGCTACCAGCAGCCGCAGCCCTACGTGGGACCAGGACCCTACTACAACAGCTACTACGGCGGACCAGCAGGACCAGCAGGACCCTATCAGATTGGCGGCGGCTACTATTCCAGCTCCAACTCCAACCACTACTACAGCAGTCCGGGTGGGCCGTATCCCTATCGGTATCCCTATGCTGCAGGACACCGATACGGGGCCCTCGATGTGGGCATCGGCGCCCTGTCGCTAACCCCATTCCTCCTCTGAGAGAGCTGCCAGAACAATCGATCTCGAACAATCCACACAGCAAACAGCAAACAGTAAACATTAAACAGAAATGAAAAAATATACAAAGACTTTTCATTGTTTTCCACGGCACGCATTGCCTAAGCCTCCAATGCCAGGAGGTGACCAGAACTCGACCACCAGGTGGCCACAAAAGCGGAATCAAAGTCGAGTGAGCCCAATACGTGACATTTCCTCGGAGTGTTGAGATTTCCTTCTCCTTTACGTGTGACCCACTGACTGACTGAATTTTCCAATTCCAATTCCCTTTTGGCTTTGCGCTGTCTTTAAGATTTTCGCTGATTATGCTGCCGCTGCCGCTGCTCCTGCCGCTGCCGCTTCTCCTGCCGCGGCTGTCCTTGCCGCGTTCGTCGCTGATTTTATTTTTAGAAGACTTTTCCCATCTTTTCTCATCCATTCCTTTCTTCGCGGGCTGTGCATAACCGCAGTGCGTTAGCAAAACGTGCACAAATCGCCTTGGGGAGTGGGTGGTTGGTGGCTGGAAGGTGGGAGGAATGTGGGCTTGGGTTGCTTTGTCTTTGGCTCTTTCTTGGGTTAAGCGCATAATTGCAGTCATTATCCGGAATTAGATTAGCCCTGTGGCCTCATTCAGATCTATTTCAGGCGGGGGGACACTCAACACTCTCTGTGTGAATGTTTGAGCAACAATAAATGAGACTTGATTATCCTTCTGTATAATTCTTTGCCTATTTCGGCCATGAGCTTCCTGCCGAACAAGCAAAAGGTTAAGGTGCACAAATGCTACCCACAAACGATACATAACTTCCGGGTGCACATTCCCTTCCCTTTCCACTCCCATTTTTGGCCACGAGTTCTGCGAACTTCTGCTGCCCACTGGGCATCAGATAACCAATTTCTTCACGTGAGTCGCATTCACATGCGCGGCTGATTTCCTGGCTCTGTCACTAGTTTCAGGTGACGGCGATGCCTGTGTGGAATGACGTGCTAGAATCACGTTCCCCTTCACGCACAATGATGGCAGCTCAGAAGTCCGACCAGCGGCGTCCATCAGGCATCAGCCAGCCGCACAATGGGGAAGCCATCAGCAGTCACGTTGAGTGGAAAAGCCCAAGCGTTAGGCTGGGGCCAGCAACAGCAGCAACAGCAGCAACAGGCAACAGGTAGAAGTCCGCCCCCTCACCACCCTGCCAGCCATGGGCCTTCATTAGTTGGGTGTCTGCTTCAGCGTCGTCGTCGATGAGTCCAGGCCTCGTCGTTGTCGTTGTCGGGTGTGTGTCAGTGTGGCATGCCTCGTCGGGCTGCGCTCGTAACACGAGCAACGAGCTGCGAGCTACGAGCTGCGAGCTACGAGCTGCGAGCCCTCCTGTGTGTCCTCGTCGCAGGCGAAGGTTGAAACGAAGCGAAGCTGCCACACACGACATTGAGGATGTGTATAAAAGCAGGCGCCGCCGTGCAGCCAGCAATAGTCTTTGCCAGAACTCACGGGACGCGATAACCTCTAGAGAAGCCTGCTCCAAAGAAAGCAACTCCCAAGCAGCCAATAAAGCAGCTGCCTGCTCCAACAGAACACTCGAGTTCCGATTCGACGGAGACACAGTGACACAGTGAAAAACCAGTGAAGAGTAAACTCTTAAAGACAAAATAAACTAAACTGAAATGGATAATCTTTCGGCGAACAACGGCTCCAAGTCGAGCTCCAGCGGCAGCTCGGCGGCCAGCTCATCGATGGATCTGGGCAGTGGCAAGCAGCGCCATCAGCGCGGCCAGAAGAAGCTCTCCCGCAGCCGGAGTCTGCTGCAGTTGCTCAGCAGGACGCTGGGCAAGCACTTCCACCACCATTCGCATCATCCGCAGCACGAGACGGTCTACAGCAGCCAGGACGACATCCGCAGCAGCTCCACGGACTCCTTCAGCCTGAGCTACGAGCGCGGCTCCCACGAATGCACCGGCGGCATGTCCATGCACATGAACGGGGGCTCCAGCCAGGATCTGGAGGAGCACACCTCGAGGGCCTCCCCGGCCTCGGGATACTCGCGGTACTCGCCCACGGGGCTCGACTACTACGACAACCAGGGGCACATCTACGTGGATGCCGTCTTCCGGCCGGGCAGCGCCATGGAGCAGCTGCATCCCCAGATGCACTACGACGAGGACAGAAGCGAGGGCGGCAGCAGCGAGGGCAGCAGCAGCAACGAGGGCGAGGGAGAGGGCGACAACGACGGCGACAATGAGCGCGAGGATGAGAACGAGAACGATAATGAGAATGAGAACAGGAACAGGAAGCAAAGATCCCCATCGGCGGCATCCGCCTCCGCTTCCGCCTCCAAATCGCACGGTCTCCATCTCAGCCGCATCTCCATCTCCTCGTCGGTCAGCCGGATGCTCCAGCACTTCTCCAGCTCGGCGGCCACCACTGCAAACGCCTCGCTGCGCTCCCTCTCCTGCAGCAGCACGCCCCTGCATCGGCAGCTGAAGAAGAAGTCCCTCTCGCCCCACAACTCCAACAGCAGCAGCAGCAGCAGCCACTCCAGCAACTCCAGCGCCAAGTCCACCTCCTCGAAGAAGGACAAGAAGCAGCAGAGCATCCTGCGGCCGCCAGTGCAGTATGTCTACATGAAGGGCATGTCCGGCCTCTACTCGCGAGTGCCCAGCTATGCGGTCTGCTGTCCCTACACCCTCCAGCACATGTACTAAGCGCACCACAGTGGAAGAGTATTTGATGGATGCTGCAAGAACTGGAACCGGGTGGACTGGTTAGGGATCTCAGGATCCCAGTGATGTACGATGAGTGCCTAAAAACGCCAAGCAAAGGAAGCTGAAGATGGGAAACACGCAACGCAAAAGCACGAGGGGAATTCTTCAGCAGAGAGCATATTTTATAAATGTGTGAAAGCTGGGAATAAATCGCTGCGGATTGGGCCCATGAGTGTACCTACCCCCAAAAATCGAAACATATATACATATATGAATGTAATCTATATACGATATATACAATATATACGATATATAGACGTTGTGTATGTGCTGCTATGCTACGATAGATGCAACCTTAGATGATCCAATTGTCTTTGGCCAGTACTGTAGGGACTTTCAGTTTACAAACTAAATGAAACCTAGTTTTAGCCTAAAGCAAATGTTATTTAGATTATTATCTGCCCCCTCCCAAACCCCTACCCCTTGCACATATCTTCCGACAAGTAATCTTAATGATTAGACTCGATTTTTGAGACACATTTAGTTTGAAATAAAAACAGAAAACAGCAAACAGAAAAAGATAAACACAAGGTTTTTGCACTTTTGAAAATAGTTTTCCCTTTACTTTGCACTCATTTCAATTCGATGACAAACAAAAAAAAAACAATTTCAAATTGACGAATTTATACAAAAAGAAAAAATTAAACAACAACAAAAGAAAATGTCTTAAAGAACACTCTAATAACTAAAAAACAATTTTACAATAATTCACAAATTTTTTAAAGCAAAAATTAATTCTAACAAAATGAACTAAAAAATATCAATGAAATGAACAACAACAAAAAACTTTATGGTAGTTGGAGAAAATAAAAACTGTAGCGACAAATGTAATTAGAGGCCTAAGCAAAATGACAAACAAAATACATATATACAATATATACATAGCTATAGATTTATTTTTAGTATATATATATAATCTACAATTAAAACTAGATGTCAATGGAATAAATATACATGAATGACTATTACCAAACATAAAAACAAAAAACAACAAAAAAGAAAACCCCTTCTTTTCATTTTTCAGTGGGGAAACAAGGTACAAAAACAAAAACTAAAATCAAATTTCAGTCAAGGCGATTGGCATGGAAAATCAAGGAGAGCTTCAATTCTAACGGTTAAGCGCAAAGCTTAAGGACACCGTTAACGTAGGCAAAAAGCTCTCTCTGAGAGAGCGAGTGGCCTCCGTTTTGTTTAGAGAACAGTTCCGCCCACTGTTCCCACTGGGAACAGACGCCGAAAGTGTGCCAGTGCATGGACTCCATTCCGATTCTACTGCTGCTGCCTGCTGCTGTTGTTGTTCCTGCTGTTGATGATGTAGGCAAAGTCCTCAAAATCAAGTTGCTGAAGGACTCGACCTTACAGTTTTAACATACGAGAGAGCGCATATCGTATCATGTCCATGTCCAGGCCAATGTCTGTGCAATTCCGTGACGTTAATCGGCGATGCTGGCTGGCTACCTGCCTGCCTGCAACCCACTGCCCCACTGGTGGAGCGTTTAAAATTTGATGACACCTCAATTATGTAGGTTTCCCAATGGGTGGGCTGTGGGTTGTGGGCTGAGGGATGAAGGTCTCTTCTCTTTCTCTCTCTCCCCCTCTCTCTGATATCCGTCACCTCTTTTCAGGGTCATTGTCTCTTTGAACCCTTTCTTTCCTTTCGGATGCTTAGCCCACAATAAACAAGGCGCCCGTAGCTCAAGGAGCCGCATATCCTTGGCACACTTAACGTCCCAACAAAATCATATTAAAATTCATGATTTATCTGCAAACAAACAAATGCCCTCAGACTATGGTTTTATTCAGTGGAAATCCACACAGCCAAGAAAAGAGGAAAAACAAATCTCGTTCTCTGATAGTTTTCTGTGTGACGCAGTTGGAAAATGTTCTCTTATTTATTTTTGGTGTTTTCATACGCCGGAAACACTGAGTTGCACGAAAAGAGATGTGCATGGCAAAAAGGTCACGAAGGGGTTACGGGTAAGGGCAAGGGACAACAAACCCCTCGGCTGAGTTCCTGGAAAGAGCCAGCAATAGCCAAAGACAATAAACTGTCAATAGCCTTCGGGGCTAAAATGCCGTCTCAATGATTCCATTGCAGGAGTTTTAACGAATTGAAATTATTTACTTGATTGTTAATCTATTTCGATAATGTTTCTATAGAATGAAGCCATTTGTTATCTGTTTATTAACACGGAAAGCTATGTATATCTCTCATTCCGGAGAAGACGAGTTCCTGGACTTGAACGGCATAGACTCCTGCAGATTCTGAGATTTCGTCTATAAAAAAAACCTTTTCCATACAGCCAATTCCATTTGCAAAATCCCTCCAAATGTGGCCAAGTGGAGGGATTTTAAATGCAATGCCCCATTTCCCATTTGCGAATTGTACCACATACACTCGTAGTTTTTATAATTAGCTTTCAGTTGGCAACTTTTAACTTTCGATTGGCAAATCGCAGAGTTCATTGATCCGCAGGATAACATCGAGGCTCATTTATTAATCCATCCGATGGCCAGCTTCATTAAGTCCCAAATGAGTTAATGCCCGTCTAAATGGATGCGACAAGACGCTTAGCAAGTCAGCGCCAAAGGAACACCCACACCAGTCGCACAGTCGAGCCCCAAAATGACTTGAAAATTGTGTAATTTTGGGGCAGGGTACGGGCAGGAAGAACTCACGAAAGCGAGAAATCAGTGGCCGCTCTGACGTCAGTCGCAGTCGAAACAAAACAAAAAACACACAGCAGCAATTGCGCCTCTAATTAGAAGTTCAACATTTTGAGGCGTGGAGTAATCGCTGTTGACACCTCCTTAAATCTCTTCCCGCTCTGCTTCGCGTGAGACCAAGAGCAAGACAAAGGACTTCATTAGACCGCCGGCAACGACGTTGTCGTAGATTGTCTTAAAATGTTGTCCCATAAAATTGGCATTCGGCTTTATTTATAGCACATTAAAATCAATTTTGTGCGTAATTAAATAAAATCCAACAACAATGGAACTAATGGCAGGGGAGGCCCGGCCCCGAATCTATTTTTGCCGTAATAGGGGAGGGGCCCAGCACTTCTTGTGGCCTACCAAAGGGGCTGTCACTTGAAAACTGTCATAACCAAGGATATTTTTAGTCGAATCCCTCAAAGGAAAGCCAAGCCTCGCCTTTAAAGGCTATTTTTAACCGAACGAAAACCCGAAATGGAATCAAACGCGAAACAAAAGGAAATGCAAAATGGGAAATGGAAAAGCGTCTAGCTGATTAATAATTGATCGAACGATGGAAGGAAGGCAGCGAAAACAATTAAAAGTCGAGGGACGAGCGGGACAGGCGGAGAGCAATCGAGAGCAAAGTCCAGAAGTTGATGGAAAGTCAGGCGCCCTAAGGCGGCTCCCTGAGGGGGGCGGGGCGCGTGCATTGACACCACCTGGCGGCCGGCGGCGACGCCAGCGAACAGGCCACACAACACAGCACAACGGTAAACAAAATTCGCTTCCCGTTTTATGAGATGAGGCAACAAATGCGGGCGAGCAGCAGGACAAAGGAGAGCGGGTGGCAGAGGAGGGTGGCAGAGTGCAGGGTATATCGAATGCAAGGCCAGGCACTGCCCGCATTCTCTACGCTTCCTCTCGCACTGAATCTCACCCTCTCTTGGACCTGCCTTGGAGTGCACTGTGCAGAGAGCGCGCGAGAGAGACCGTGTGCAGACCTTCGCAGACACCGGGCGAGTCTATAAAAGGAGGCGGCTTTCGATTCGCCGACTCAAACGCGGCAGGACAACGTAACTAAACGAACCGAGCCAAAACACACTCTCCCGAAGCACGAAGCACGAAAACCGAGGCACGAACTACGGCACGAAACAAGCTAGCGGCAAACAGCAGTCGGCGGCGTCTCTCGCGGACAAAGACCGGTTACAATAACAAAGGAAGTGGATCTCGGGGAGGGCAGACGGGAAGCGGAAAAGCACCGGAAGTGCAGCCATTTGCACTGCCTTCAGCCTCGCCCCCGAAAAAGGAACAAGGAAAAAGGAAACAAGACAACAGCAGAACAGGAGAAACAGCAGAAACAGGGGGAATCAGGAAGCAGACTGAGGAAATTACTTTTGGCCAGAAATTGAATTGAATTGCCAGCCATTCCATGGGTACCCCGCATGTTTGCTTTGCGGATGAGCTGCCGCAGTCACAGCGGCCGAGACGGAAGGAGAAGGCCTCCTCCAATGGGAGCAACGGCAGTCTGAATAACAACAACCAAATGGGCAAGAAGTCCATGTCCGAGCTGGAGGTGTGCTCCTCGCCGGGCAGCAGCCTCAGTGTGTCGCCAGTGCCCCGCTTCGAGCGGAACCTGGGCTTCTTTCGGCAGCTGAGCCGACGCTTCGGCCTGAGGTCGCAGGATGACCTACTTCAGTCGGATGACGCAGTCGCTGCCGCTGCAGTGGCAGTTGCAGCCGTGCAGCACCACCACCATCACCACCAGCAGCAGCAGCAGCAGGAGGAGGATGCACACAGTTCATCGACCGACTCGTGCTCCTCGGGGCGTGGCCTGGCCGTACACCAGTCGCGACTGGAGCTAATGTCCATGTCGTGCGCCTCCAGCGAGACGAGCAGCACCCTGGACATTGAGGAGCAGCAGGAGCACCTGCAACAGCAGCAGCACCAGCGCCAGCAGCTCCAACTGAAGCTGAAGCAGACGAGCCGCGCCAGCTTCTCGCGGCTGCATCGTCGCTCCACATCCTCGCTGCGCCGCGCCTTCGAGAGCCTCTCGCTGACCTCTCGCTCGCTCTCATGCAGCGGCCCGTCGCCACCACCGCCACCACCCCCGGCGGCCGCCAACCAGTCGGCAATGCCACTGAAGTCGGCTCTCAAGTCCGCCTCGAATGTGGAACTGCACCAGCAGCAGCAGCAGCAGCAGCAGCCGAGCAGCAGGCCAACAGCCGTCACCAAGTGCGGCAGTGGCTGCAACGCCGCCTCGTCTGGGGCAGGTGGCAAGAACGCGGGCAAGGGGAAGCCGCCGCCGCAGAGAATTCTACGGCAGCCCGTCTCCTACACATATCTGAAGGGCATGTCAGGCCTGCCCACCCAGCGGGTGCCGCGCAGCTCCGTCTGCTGTCAGTATGCGAGGCGTTAGAAGGCGTTAGAAGGCATTAGAAGATTCTAGAGTCACATTTCCCCATTTCCCCATTGCCTACTTTTTCACCCGAAATTCATTTCAAAGTCTGTGATACAACAAGCCTTCCCCTCCTTCCCTACCCCCTCCCAACCAACCCAAACTTCACCACATCCATCATATCCGAAAGTCTTCACCAAACAAAAAACTTAAAAAGGGAAAAACAAACTACAAGAATTGAAATGAGAAATGAGAAAATTTTATAAAAACTTGAATAACTTTTGCACTTGGAAAACCAATCCAAAAAAAAATATACTTAAAATATATACAAGAACAAGAATTATTAAGTAGAGAGTAGAGGCATTCGTCATACATATACACATATATATATATACATGCAATTATATATATCCGCTTGATTCTAGATCTAAGGATCATTCCCCACACACACACACATACCAAAGACTGTAAAAGAAAAATTAAATTGCATTTTCATTTTCATTGCGCAGTTGTAGATTTCCTTTAGATATATGTATAAATTCCTAAACGATTCGTGCCTTTATCGGAAAAGTCAAAGCAAAAGAAAACACACAAAAAACAAACAAACAAACAAAAGAGAGAATTAAAGTGAAATAAATCTTTATGCAAAGGAAAAGAGAAATATGTATGATAAGTTAAGTGTAGATTTTGCTTAGTGAATGTTTAATGGGATCAACAATTTGTCTGGCATTTATCTATGTTCCGAAATACAACAACCTTAACTTTAGCATTAACTTTAACATTAACTTTAACATTAACTTTATCTTCAATTATTTACATTAAGAACTTGTTCCATTCCAATCAAAACAACTAATTTGCCAAACCAGAAATTATATATAGGATATATAGTTAGTAAAAAGATATAGGAACAGCACTCCAACTCCAGCAAAAGTAGAAATATCTATAACCAAAAAACCAAGCCAAAACAAGAGCGCAACTGACTTGAGAGAGTATTAACAATGTACTTTACGGCGTACTTTAGCAGTTTACACACAGATTTACATGCAGTTTACAGATAACTTAACCTAAAGATTAAACTAAAAGAGTAAAAGAGTAAAAAGTAATGTCAAATGCAATCCAAGGCCTAAATATACTCGTTTATACACATTCTACATATACATATATGAATCATATATACATGAATCGTAAGCAAAAGCAATAACCGTTGAGGGATTATATACAGAAGAATATCAGCATAATTACTATACCATATACCATACATATATACACTGCATACGTATGCATATATAAAGCAACATATTAATAACTATTTACCAACAGCAGAACAGCGGAGCAGCAGCCATCGGCCTGTAAACTGCATTCAGAATCAGAAATTGTATGCAGACTGGCACTGACTGGCAGACAGGCAGCAATCCACATAGCAATCCACACGCAAAATGAGAGTTCAATAAAAGTGAAATAATTTACACAGCAAAATTACAAGCGAAAGTCTTTGCATTTTTTACTACAATTTCTGGTTTATTTTTCAGCTTGGGAAATGGGCTTTCATGCTCGAAGGTAGATTGTATTTGTACCTGAAAGCCTCCTGCAACGATACCTATTCCGTTTCAATCAACTTTAATCTCCACTTGAACTAATTAAATCGCCATTTCCATGCCAACTTGTGCCTCTATCCTTTATAATCATTATATTCGCCATTCATTTCTCATTTAATGTCCACTTTGTCTCCGCCGTTATGTGTGACACCAATCGAGGCACAGAAAACTTTCAGCCATAAAAAAAGTTGCCCAAAAATAGCCACAAATCAATGAACATCCCACAGATTACGATACGATGATGATGATGATGATGCTGCTGATGGTTATGTGGAATCTGCAATTAGGAGAGCAATTCTAGGACTCCGTCATAGACCGAGTGGTCTGCCGTTCGCCCCCCCACCACCCACTCGAAGCACAGACTCAACCCGTCTCCGAAAAAAAATAAATAAGGAGAAAAGTTTGCTGTCCGTGAAAGTAGGTCAACGATTGAATTGCCATCAAGATATTTGGTTGTCAGGGCAATATACGGCTATGAATGAAGACACATCTCTCGATGGGGATTCTTGTTGAATTTATAATGAGTGCGCAGAGCGCTGCTTCTGAGGCGATGTCTGAGGCACAGCAAGAGGAGGAGCAGTAGGGGCAGACCATGTCTGAGGCATTTGATTAATATGCTTCCAGCTCAACTGGCAGACAATAAATATCGAATAACCAGTCCCTTCAAACCTCAATAAAAAACGAAAACCATCTGACAGTTTGATTTGACAGGCGGCATCCCACGAAAAGGAGCAGAAGGAGAAGTAGAAGCAGAAGTAGAGTCCCGTACTTGAGTTTGAGTTTGCGTTTCAGTTTTGTATTTTGCATTGATTGATTTGTGTGCGACAGATTCGAAATGAAAATACATCACTCCATTCTCCACTCGCAGAACTCCGAGTCCTGGGACCATTTAGGGAACAATCATCATAAAAATCCATCTGTTTGGCAAATCGAATGCGAGAGCAACAAATTAATGAAATTAGTGCGAATATTAAGCGTAAACTTGACTAAACCGCAGGGAATCCTGCAGAGTGCCCTTCTCCATCTCCATCTCCATCTCCATCGCCTCTTGATTTAATGGCCAATCCAGGAGTCTGCCTCCTGCTAAATGGCCGACACAGTCACGCACTCAAGTGGTGGAGGAGGGGGCCCATGTTCCATGTTCCCTGTTCCATTTTCCATGCTGATTTGTTGCACACACATACTCAAGAGAACAGTCTCGCACACACACACTTGTCTGCCCACGGACGTGACCGAAAAGATGATGAAAAATGTCAGAATCAAAATATTTTGGCAACGTACCCAGAAAGTGGCATCCACTATCTACACCCCACGCCCCCACCCCCTATCGAGGATGGTGAATTCTTCCTAGTTGGTTTCTATGTACTGCGGATGATGTCTAAAAATATACTTTGACCTAATTCCCGTTGACAGTCGACAAATGAGGGGCCCATTAAAGTGGGGATAAAGCGATACGCAACGCAGATCTGAGGGCACACAGTGCGTATGTGTGATTTTTACAGCTGTGATTGTTGCTCCTCATCCGCACTGTTGGCCGAGCCAACCTTTTCCTTGTCTCTCTCTCTCTCTCGCTATCTATGTCTATCTCTATCTCTATCTCTATGAGAGTTTCCCCCATTTAATTTGAAATTGCTCTTGTAGGAGTACGAGCGAGTACGAGCGAGCACTCGTAACAATATAGAGAACGTTCCTCTGCCTTCTCCTGCTGTCAGGCACGTAATCATTGTGACAGCCCTCAAGAATAGTTTCTGGCTCTGCCCCTCGAACTCCACCCCTTTGCGGTTGTCTGCCTCTAATGCCTTCTCTCCCTGCTCCGTCTCTCTGCTTTATTTCTGGAAAATGAATTGCTATTTTTAAGCATTTAATTAAGAGACTTTTTCTGGTATTTCTATTTCTATTTCCGTTTCCCCTCATTTTGCCCAGAAAGTTCCTTCGGCACATATGTATGTATGTACGAGTGTATGTGGCAGCGGAATGTGGGTGCTTATTAATAATAAACGGAAATAATTTCTGCTCTCCTTTTGCTGGCTGTTGCCTGTTGGCTGCTGGCCTCCATCTCGACTTCTGCTCTGCGTTTGGCTTATGGCCTCCAGAAGGTAGGATTTCCATTTCCGTGGGGCCCAGTGCCTCCAATACGAGAACAGGCTTTATTTTAACAGGTTACGCGGCATTAACTTCTCTTATGGAGTTTGGGCCCCAAAGCCTCCTCCGTGGCGGGTGTAGGGGTAGAATGTTTATGAGGTAGGGCGTGTTAATTTGCTGCACGCGCCAGCCGACAGCTGTGGGTATGGAGCGGCGGTCAACTTGTTGCCACAGACTTGAGAGGGAGGCAGGCACTGATAGAACCCAAGGATACCCTAAGAGCAGGGATCCTGCTTCCCTCTGTTTTCCTGAAGACCAAGCCATCGTTTTGAGGCAGTTTTCCAGGGCATGCATCACCACAAAATAATTAATCTTCTCTTTTTGTTGTTGTGGCACAGCACACATGAGAGTGGAGCGTGGAGCGTGAAGCGCGGAGCATGGAGCATGAAAAACAGTCTGAACTTGCGGCCTTCTTAGTCAACTTTTTGACTGTCTTTTAGTGGCAGTAATTCATGTTGGGAAACACAGAGTAGGAGCGGGGCAGGAGGTCATGATTTTTATTCGAAAATGTACGTATGTATGTACATCTCCCCCCCCCCATGCCACCCATGCATTAATACTATATGACTTCCATACCAATATTTACTTGTTTTTTTGTGCACCTTTTCCCCGCCATCTCATCATCAACATCAGTTGGAGGGCGGAGACTCCTCGCTCTCTCCTGTCCTCACCTGTCCTCTCCTTTCCTGTGCTTCGTGCTGCTGCAACCTCATCTTTTGATGCCTCTTCACGTTTTTATTGTATATTTTTATTGCTCATGTTTCCGGCTTGTTATCTTTGTTGTTTCTCCCCCCACACACACCGGTTTTAATGGCACTTCTGCTGCCACTGTAATTTCGTTTCTCCCAAAAAGAAATATTAATGAAATTTTCAAGAGTTCCCCACGTCTTCCCCTCCGTGACGCTTGCTCCCTTTGGGGTGTCTTTTTTTTTTTTGGGTAATTTCAGTTGCTATTTTGGGTGCGCGAATTAAATCGTTGCTCATTGAAAAACACTCGAGGAGAAACGCGTGCCAGCCAGCTTGAGCAGCAGGAGAAGGCATCACTTATGCTAATTCACACTTTGACCCAAATACCAGACTCCCCACTCCCCACTACCCACTCCCTAACTCCAACGTGAGCACAATGAGGCTACACAGAGAGGCTGCCCCTACGATACCCGAATTGGGGGTGTGTGTGTCCTGTTCTGCTGGGGCTGACTCTCATTAGATATGCAGCCTGTGTTTCGGTAATTGAAGCCAATACGCAAACAAAATGTCTACACTTCGCACTGACACAGGAGTACGCAGAGAAGTGGGCAACGGCAAGCCACAGGGGGAGGCAGGTACATAGGTATTTTTTCTCTCTTATGAAACTATATATCATGAAGGGAAGAAGTACTTCTTCGCTTGGGAAAATACAGAACTTTCTGCGAGCATAACTTATTCCACTTCAAGGAGCAGCTTCCCCCAGTAATTAGCAATTAGCTATGTAGTTTTCGAGCTGTTTGGGCCTCATCCCGGGGGACATCAATTATTCACGAGAAGTGGCCCAAAATGAATGCATAAGCTGACATTTGCAGTCAGTTCTTAGGCCTAACGAGCTAACAGTCCTACGTGTTGTCCTGCAAAACGAGAAAGAGCACAAGAAAATGGGAAACATTTATCCCTAAAGCGACAGTCAGCAGTCGGCAGTAGGCAATAGCAGCACTGCACGTACAATTTGTCAAGAGGAAAATAGCTCAAAAAAAAAGGCAATGAGCGTAGGATAAATATGTAAAAGTAAAGAAAGAAGTAGAAGAAATGAAAGCTGTAGAGTTCCTGGGAGTGCCAATCCCCGGCAGAAGGAAACCTGCCAAAAGAAACAAAAAAAGAAAAACATTTCCCCAACGCTATGCTCTGAGCTTTTCTTGTAGTTTTTCCGCCGAGAGTTGGGTTGTAAAATCAATTAGAGCGGGAGTGAACCGGGCTTTGGCCCTGTTTTCATTCACAAATCGACCAAAGCAGAGCAGAGGAGAGCAAATGCAGTCGACGCGCCGGTTGAAGGTTAATGCCTGCCCCGGAGGCCAACTGCACTGGCACTGCACTGCACTGTCGATGACGTACCGCACTGTAGCTTTAGCTGTAGCTATAGCTGAACCCGATGCCCGGTCCGGAGGCATCCTTGAGCGGCACCATACGTCATCCCAGCTATATAGAGAGAGAGAGAGGGAGAGAGAGGGACGACGACCTTCGGGCGGCAGCTGCCGGTGAAATGCCATTCCCTCTGCTCAGAATGGGATTTCATTCATAATTGCCGCTAGTGCGGCGGGATACGCGCTCCCGGATAAAAACAACATCCCATCCACATGGCAATGGCCTCGACCTACTTTCGCTGCTCGTTCATCTGCTGGCAGTTTCCCTAGGGAAGCCTATGGAAACCCCACACAGGACCCAGAATTGGTGGTAACTTCGTTTGCCTCATTGCGCCACACACACACACGTCGCTGGGCATTTAATTCGATTTTGGGCTTGAATCAGGAATCGGAAATGGTTAACTGGCTCGCTCGTTCGATGGCTAGTTAATCCAAGGTCCTGCAGTGGTCCTGCCTGCACATGAATAGTCAAATTGAATTGGAAATGGCAGAAGTTTTTGTTTAGCTTTCCACCTTGTGGTCCGGGTCCAGTTCAACCGCAATCGATGATTGCGCGCTGGAACCTGCTGGAAGCAGCAGTCTACAGCAGTCTGCTACATCCTTTAAGGGCAGGGCAGTCAGTCACATATCAAAACTGACGCAATCTCCCTTTTAATTAAAGACAAGTGCAAGGACATGCTGCAGATGATAGACGAGGAGTAGTCCTGTGGCAAATGACGCGTGGCCCGAGCGCATTAAATGCCATTCGATGGCATCTCTCAGGCCAGGCTCTCCCTCTCTCTCTCTCTCCGTCTATCTGCGCCCGACCCAATCCCTTTTCAGAATTTTATGCATCCACGCGCTCTTGCCAGCGTCCTCCTTCCCTTCCGTTTGGTCTGGCTTGCAAATTGAATTTAAAAACTCAATAATAATCAGTTTATTGCGTATACGACCAGTGGAGCGGAAACGGCGACATTTGCATGAGATTCGCAGCAGGCTAAAAGGATAGGATGGGCGGCAGTACTTCAGAGAAGTATATTTTGCTGTTGCCCCTGCGATAAGGCGGCAAATGGCAAGGGCATGGCATCCATCCGCTAAGCATCCTCATCGTCATCGTCATCGTCATCATCATCCGATGCACCTACCGAAGGTTCTCCAAAAATGGTGACGTCGGCTCACTCCCTCTCTCTCTCTCTTTCGCTCTCTCGCTCTCAGGTATCTCTATCTCTTTTATAGTTATCTAGGTCAGGGACTAACAGCTCGTCGTCGTCGTCGTCTCTGTCGTTTGTTGTCCTTAGAGTCGTTGACGTTTGTCGGCTGCCGTTGCGGTTTTTCTTTAGCCGCTTTTCCTTCGCGGTTTTTCCTGGGACTAAAACGTTCATGGTACCGACCTATGACGTTGCAACACGTCCCCCCGTTGCCCGTTTACCGTCCCTTGCTGCCACACATAATTGAATCGGCCATGATTCGGGCGGTGGACTGGCAGCTGGCAGCTGGGCGTGGCTCTAACTGCATTTGGTTCATTGCGTTCGCTCTTGTTCGACATTTCGGTTAAGGATTTATTTATACATATTTCCACACATCCCCCCACCCACCATATCAACCTCTTTCTCTTGGATTTTTTTTTTTTGTGTTCAGTAGAGCACATGGCTGCCCATCCCCACTTCCCTGCCCTTTATACCCCCTCCACTTATTAACAAAACAAAACAAAACAAAAACACCGAGAAACGAAAGCTAAACCGAGATCTTGATGCCCTGCCATCAATCGGTTTTCGTTGCATTTCAACCGATCCTTGCTGCAGTCAGTCCCATGTTCATTTTTGCGTATCGGTGCATCATCAATATTGATGTACACATGCCCAGCCACATGATAGGGTATTGAAAGGCCAAACAACAGGCGGGGCAGGGCATGTCGCTGCGGCGCTGCGGCGCAGTGGCACTTCGTGGATTGCATGGAAATGGATGCTCGAGAGACATAAATAAACTGCAGCTAATTTGAATGCACCAAATGTCCTTGGGGCAACGCCACCAGGCGGCAGCATGAAGCATGCAGGCGGCAGGCAGCCAGGAGGCAGAACAGACATCCTTCGACCCCATAACAATTGCAACAATTTGCAAACCAAGTGCCTCCGCAAGGATACGTATTTCTGTGCCCTGTGCCCTGTGCCCTGTGTTCTCTGTGCCTCTGTTTCGGTTGTTTTAGGATCATTCCAACGCCTCCTTTGGCTTTCATTTAGCCAAAGGTCAGACCCCGTTGAACAAAGCCCAGGGACCAATCCAAGGCACCACTTGACCCACTAAATTTTAAAGCATACACCCAAGATAAAGGAGATCTCAGATGAGATGATGAGCCCAGCCCAGCACAGCCCATCCTTGGGTGCAAGTGGTCTAATCCTTTCGGAGAATGAATGGCACACGGTTACAGTTGGGTTGCGATGGGGAGGGGGGGGCTGGCGCTTAACCCAAATATGTTGGCAAATAATGAAGCGCTTTGTTGGCCGCGTTCTCGATTGGCCTTCGAACGCTTGCAAGAGCGCGGATGACGTCACCAGCAGGACACACACACATACACACACACACACACAAAGACACACATGCGGAGAATAAATGGAGGAGCCAGCTGAATGTCACGCCCCAAAGTTCAGGTTAAATTTAGCCAAAGGCAAAGCCGAACGCCAAATCCAAAGCCAAAGCGACAGGCGAAAGGCGACAAGCCCGCCCCATAATTGGCCGCGTAATGTTAAAATAAAAACACAAAATACGACAAAATACTAAATACTACGACCGGAAAACCCAAATAGCAAACGAAAAAATATGCCAATAGAAGTGTGTGCCCCATAACACTTAAGAGGCTTACCGTACCACACGCGCCGCAACTTTCTGCTGCACAGCGCCCACCCCTGAAAAGTAGGCAACAATTTGGGGCAAGTGAACGAGGCACATTTTAATGGATCAGAGTTGCGCGGAACGGAACTGAAAGGCAAAGAGCAAACCACAAAAAAAAAAAGAAAATGGTTTGACAAATGAGGGGCGGCACAAGGGACACAAGTATTTTAATTGTTTCGTGGATCCCGGTTCCTGTCCTGGTCCTAGAAATGCCCTAGCAATGGAGGGAGGCACACTTTGGAGCTAATGGCACGATAGATGACCTAAGGAGTGGACAGCGAAAGCAGAGTTTATGGGGGCACAGATAAAAATGAAGTTAAAAGTTGTAAGAGGAATTTATTTAAAGGTCTAGTTAATGGCAGTGCAAGTGGGTCTGAAAGTAGGTTAAAATCCTCTTCAACCTCAGTCCAATTGCAAAAAGCTGGCTGCGAAATAAACTAAAATCTAGACATTTTTGGACCAGAATTAAGGTGTAAACGAAGGCACGATAATGGATCAAATGGAATCCCAAAGTAGAGATTCAAAGGTGGCAAACAATCTACTTACATGAGGATTTTTTTCAACAGCTTCTGATCCGTTCCACAGCTTGTCTTACGCCTGAAACTAAGAGAAAAAAAGAAGTATTATATTTTGAAATGATAAACTTAAGTTTAATGAATTAATTTCTATCAATTCGCAGACAAATATACTCTAGGCCACCCATCACTGTTACCCTGTAATTTGCATAGAACCAAAAATTAAACAAAACAAATGGAAATAAATGTCAGGGCAAAGTCCCAGAGTCCAAGAGTCGCAGAGTCCTGCTTCAATTAAGAGCCGGAGAGGCTGTTAAGTCCAGGCCATTTGTCGGGCCAAAAGAAGGGATTATCAAAGGCACTAGCACACACACACACACGCATGCACGACACACACACACATACACACATGGACTCGTAGATATACAATCTGGTGGCCGTATCCTTCAACTGCAGTTTAAATGCCAAATCAGCGCAAATTGTTCGTCTAGAGAGGCAGGGAGAGGAGGGATGGTGATGGTGGGGGTGGTGGTAGTGGAAGTGTTGGGTGTTGCCAAAAGGACCTTTGGCTTCTGCAGCATTTTCTGTTGCTTTTGCTGTTGTTGTTGCTATTTTCGTTGTTGGTTTCATAATGTCACTCGACACAGCGGCAACGACAGGGACAGCGGCAACGACAGGGACAGAGACAGAGCGACTGCAATGTCCTTGCAGCTCGGGGGGTTCATTGGCCCAAAACATTGAGCTGCAGCCTGCAGTGCCTCTCACTCTTCAGCCAGAAACGAGAGACGGAGAGAGAGAATTGACCAAGAGAGAGAGAGAGAGAGAGAGCAAAGCAAAGCAGAGCAGAACAGAGCAGAGGCAGGAGCCAGGTTCAATGCACGGCAAGTAGGTTATAAAAAAAAGGCAAAAGGCCGGCCCTAGGCGCTAAGACACAGCCTGTGCTATGACGTCACACAAAAAGCGGCAAGCACACACAGAGAGAGATGGAGATAGATAGAGATGTAGATAGATAGAGACATAGAGTGGTGTATAAGGGGTGTAAAGGCGGGCTTAATTTTCAGTTGAGAAAATCCGAGAAATATGCCAACTTTTACTTTTTCCCCCTCTCTGGATCCCCCTTTTTATACCCCTTTTTATACCCATTTTGCGTGCGCGCGTGTGTGTGTGTGTGTGTGTGTGTGTGTGTGTGTGTGTGTGTGTGTGTGTGTTTGTGTGAATGCATGTGAATAAGTGTGAATACACCCATTCTATGGCGGAATGAGTCTATAAAATGGGCACAAGGGCACATTCAATGCGGCATTTATGCTGACACTAGAGCCGATTTTTTATTCCCAAAAAAGCAAATACATAAATGAAACAAAGGAAAACTAAAGAAAGAGAACAACGAGTGGAGGAGACAAACCAAAATACGAGAAAAATAATCAATCAGACGATTGATGCACGTGTAGCATATTCGATAATACCTCGATGATAATGATTAACAAGTCATGAAAAAGGCTAGACATTGGTCGGTCGGTCGGTCGGTCGGTCGGTCGGTTGGTCTAGTCTCATTAGCATTCGATGGCAGGCAGATCGAAGGCACAAACACACACAATGGATGGATGGATGGATGTATGGAGATGCGGATGGGTATGGGGCAGCACAAGAAGGTAGACATAGACATCGCGGAAGAGCCAGACGGGGAGATAACAGAGTGCCAGGACAACCAGACGATGACAATAAAGCCACCATCAGCACCATCGGCACCATCGAAGCCACAAACAATACAATATTTGTACTCGTACCGATGGCAAATGGTGGGAATCAGACACAAAACATGCGAAAGCCACAACACCATAACAATGGGGGTGGGGTGGGGGCTGCAATTATTTACACGGCTACCCGCCGTACAATATTTTCCACTTCAGCGTGAACTTTCCACCTGTGGCCCAGCGTGTACGTGGAGGAATTTAACAACAAATTCCGTTCTGTCATGGGCTAATTATGAGAGCGGCCAACATTTTGACGGCTAAAGCCCCCTTCAAGGAGTGGGGAACAGGCCCTAAAAGGCTGAAGGACTGAAACCCAATGAATAGGCATGAAAAGGGAAATTTTAGCAACAAAATTATGAGATGGGTGTGTCATTTTATACCCTAACAAAGGCAAAGTATGGGCAATTTATGAGAGTTTATAGAGTCAAGCCTCTGTTTTGTGTGCCCAAGGGGGGGTTCGAAAAAAAGGAGTATTTATTACCAACAGCATTTGAGCTGCGTTAAATAAAGAGTAAGTAAAACATAAGGTATGCCCAAAAGAAATAATATTAAAATCATGTAAAATTTAAAAAAAATATATATATACATCATAATATCATATACCATATATCATATATATATCATATATCATATACATCATAATCACGTCATACAACAATCATTCTTAATTTATATATATTAAGGTTATCTGTGTCTGCAGAGAGAGAATTCTTATTATTTCTATTACACTCTCGGAATAGTATAAATTTATTGTCTGCTCCGGTACGTTTACGTTGCAAGATATTGTAAATGTATCGTTGTTGAAGGTCCAATCTCTGAAAGACTTACAATTTATAATAGCCCCATAGATTTTTACTGATGTCAACTGCCAGTGCCACCCCCATTGAATCTCGTGCCACAGAAAACCCCATCAAAAAATGTACAAAAATATTCCATTTGCGAGAGTGAAAACAGAAGGAAGCAGTCAAAGGAGGAAAATACTTTGTAGCTTTCCATCAGTGGAAAATTCTTAAAACGAAAAGCGAACCCAAAAATTGAACGGAAAAGTACTGAGTGGAATTGGCATGAGGCGGAAAATGTGGGTAAAAGTACAAGGAGCAAAGGGGCAATAGGGGCAATAGAATATGAAATAAATATGACAAAGTCAATGGGGAAATGGAAAAAGGAAAAAGCAATACATATGTATATGAGTAATAGCTTTGGTAGCAGCATTTGCAGCGAGTATCTTTAATCCTATTCCTTCGGATAGTCCACATCCCTCTCAAAAAGGTAGCACTGCAGCCAGTTGGAGCCCTTGTGCTTGCCACAGAACTCGGGCTGAAAGTTCCAGATGAGATGGCGCGACTTGAGCTCCGCGCTGGCGAATCGGTTCCCGTTGCGGCGGCAGGCGTCGACGAAGCGGCTGGCCAGGCGCTCGGCCAGCTCGATGCCTTGCCGGTTATGGGCCTCGCTGCTGGTGTCCTCGCAGGCGTAGAGCTGCTCGAAGGCGGCCCGCTCCGGGTGGAACTGGCAGCCGAAAATGGGATAGCGCCGGTGCTCGATGAGGCTGATGAACTCGCATCCAGCGGGGTCCTTCTGCAGGGCCAGGGTCTGCCAGTCGGTGGCAAGGCCAAACTCCTGCAAACTCTCCTTGGTGATGCAGTATCCGTGCTGGTGGCTGGCAAAGCACTTCTCCGGCATGTCCATGAAGAGCTTCGATTGGCCGTAGTCCTCGGTGAGGCACAGGGGCAGGGCCTTCTTCATTCTCTCGCACTTGGTGCGCACCTTGGTGTTCTGGGCCGCGTAGATGAGCAGCAGCTGCATCCCCAGACAGGTGCCCCACAGCGGAAAGTATTCCTCCGGATCGCTGGCCCTCATATTCCGCTCCATGGCCAGCTGGTATATGAATTCCGCGGTCCGCACACAATCGTTTGTGAGGTCGGGCCGCGACTGGACGTCGGCCTGATCGATGAAGACGGCCCCGCCGGGCAGGAGGATGCCATTGAGCTGATCCATCAGCGAATCGTAGTACGGGCGGTCGCGACCAATCCTGAAATCGATTAATGTGATCGTTGATCGATTTAAGTACGATTTTATAACGACATCTCCTTAATTTGATCATCGATCAGGGTTCAATTTTGAATTTTGCTTACAGTCGGTTCCCATCGATTTCTGTTCAAATTTATTCAATTAAAAATGGAATGATGAGAACGCATTTACTTTTGATTTTTTTTAACGAAAGTGAAATTAAATAGACATAAAATGGATTAAATAATGAAATAGTTCGCTCACATCATTCTCATTTTCATTGCCAGTTGCACAAAGCGTTTGGCACTCCGCCCAAATGGTCTGGCGATTGGCCGCGAATCAAAAATTGCAACTACATTTTTCCTCTTTTCTTTTGTTTATGCATTTTGTTTTTGTATATTTTCTGGTGCCCTCTGGCTACCCCCACTCACCAGATGGGAACGACATGAGCCCCCGCTGCCTCCAACTGCTTCACATATGAGGCTGCCAAATAGCTGTGCCACTGCTTGCCGTACTGGGCTTCCAGCCATTGCGCCGTGTCGATGCACATTATGCCAATGCAAGGTGTAGCCTTGAGTGATTCAGAATTAGCTATCATCTCTGTGTTTTTGTGTTATTTGTGTCTCCTTTGCGATACGATTTCATGAAGAGCCAAAACAAGACTGAAAACTCTAAGCAGAATGGGATTGACTCGGCCCCCGGGGTTTTCGCATGCCATTATTGGAGGAGATGACCCACATACACATGTAGGTCGCGATGAAGAATGCCAGCATTTAACCCTCTGCTCCACTTCGCCACTGATCGCCAAATAAACAGAAAAAAAAAGACACGCGCTCATTCCTGGAAATCATTTTAACAAACGGAAACTTGTAAGACGCCTTATTGGTGCCTGTGGCCTCTGGTTGCACCGCAGAGTTTTGCTCATGAAAAAAATATACGTATATCATATATATATAAAATATATGTACATATGCATAAAATAATATGTTTACATCAATTTCAAATATATTCACTTTACTTACATATGTGCGCACTTTTTCTTCGCCGATCTGCTTTTTTCCGCCATTTTGCCTCTTACTTCGCCCACGCGTTTGCTCATTGAAAGCTGTAACGCACTTTTTGGGACTTTTCACTACACACCTGGGCGACACCTTTTCCGTTTGATTTTTAAGTATTTTCCGGCACGATCACAATCCCAAACGCGGAACTGACTTGAGAACGCACGCTTAGAAAGGCATGAAAAAGTGAGAGTGGAAGAGCGGTACTAGTTGGAGCGCGCTTATTTCACTCTTTCTCTCTCTTGTCAGCTACTTTTGCTAATGGCTCGCTCATCGCTGCTCAAACTTAAATATTAATTTCATAATGTCAATGCTTCTTATCTTCTCCCTCTCCTCTCCTCTCCTCTCCTCTCCTCTCCTCTCCACACACTAGAAGAGGCCGCTCTTAAGAGAGTGTTTGTGTCAGCTGTTGGTGGAAGTGAAATGGAGAGGGTGAGAGGGCTCAACTAAGCAGAGTACACAGGTGCAGCGTATGCGGCCTAGTACTCGCTCATTCTTTCTTCTCACCGTGCTCTCTTCCGAACTTCTCTCACATATTTTGGTTCGTACGGCGCCGCAACGTCACTGGTTTCATCCGGTTGCATATTCCGCTGGCAAGCAGCAGACAGAGTAAATACGAGGAAAGAGGTAGATATTGGAAAGAAGGCGCATAACTTTCTAGGCTTCCCCCGAATAACCGCAAGTTCATCCATCGACAGCACACTGTAATGTATTTTCCCACTGCAGTGGAAGCGTATTTCTGATATTCCCCGTATTCCAATCCACCAGCGGCCATCCTGGTGATACCAGATACCAGTATCAATAGCCCTACACAGATTAGCAGCCCCTCCACCCCGTGAGAGGTTTGTCAGTGCTTTCTGGCTCAAAAGTTATTATCTATCTATCAATAGATAGATTATACATATGTATCAACTTAAGTCTACCAGGTATCATATAAATAATAAATCGAATTATTTTATTTAAAAAGATCAAAGAGTAAAGCTATCGAACAATCAGTGGGAAAATATCAGTGACATTTGTTATCAAATAATATCAAACGTGGCAATCGTTGTCGGTTATTAAAGTGCATTCAACAAGTGTATTTTGAGTGCTTAAAAGTGTTTTTCTAAAAGTAAAAATTTCACTTGAGGCGATTTCCAAGTAAATGCATTGATGGCAATATTTCGTAGATTTCGAGTGCGCAAAAGCATTCGCAGAACAATCGGTTTAGTGGGGCATTGAATGCGAGGAGGGTGGAGGGTGCAGAGGAGGTGAACACAGTCTTTTAAAAGTAGGAAAATGAAATGCACAACAGCTGCACAGCTGCAAGCTGATAGCCAGGGAAAATCAGAAATCAATTGAAAATAATCCAATGGCCAGAAGAGCGAGGAGGGGTCCAATACCGAGGGACACGAATGCAGCACCGTCATTTCCATTTCCGTACCCATAGGGAGGGTGGTAGTATGTGGGCCCATCATCGCCATCGTCGCCGCCGTCAAGGCCTGCATCATCTCCCCCTTCGATTTCAATATCAAGCAAATCCATTTCCTTGTTGGTAAACAGATATTGCTGGACATAGCTGGAGCCCAGTATCGAGGTATACTCCGGCTTGTAGTTGTAGATGAGCAACTGCGCCTGCTCCGTGGCATTGGCGAAGCTCTGGGGGCTCCTGCGGGCCTCGTTCACAAAGAAGTCGGCAAAGTACTGGCCAGTCAGCACCGCCGAGTGCGAGTGGGGAATGCTCGCTCGCGCGAACTCAAAGAGCGGCTTCTCCGGATGAAACTGAACGCCGTAGAAGGGATACTTCACATGCTCCATGGTGGAGATGAACTCGACGCCGTCCAGGTCGTGATTCAGGGATACCACGCGCCACGACTTGTTCAACTGATCCCGGACAAAGTCCGCCTCCGTGTAGCAGAACTGATGCGAGTGATAGGTGACATTCTCCTTGACCATCAGAGCAACAATATCCTCATGGCTGGCATTGAACAGGCGGCTCTGTTTGTAATCTACCGAGAGAGTGATCTGGTTAGAGGGGTTTATCGCATTAGGATCAATCCGTTGTACCTTCTTTAAACTCCATGGGCAAGGCGATGCCTGATCCCTTGCAATTGATGCGATGCTCGGTGCCATTGGACAGCTTGTAGACCAGCAGCTCCATGCCCAGACAAGTGCCCCAGACGGGCATGAAGGTGCCATTGTCATTCAACTGCACCGCCAATTGGATGAGATGTTCACCCGCATCGCCGTAGCCATTGCTCTGATTGAACCACGTTGCACCGCCAGGCAGGAGAACTCTGATTTACGGCAAGGAATTAATTGATATCATGACTTTCCCATAGCCCTCACTCACTCACTCACCCATTTATCTTGTGCATGAGATCTTCGTAGTAGCTGCGATTGCGTCCAATCCTTTCGAGATATCAAGAAAATGGTTTATCAATTACATTTTTGGCAATCTTATCGTTTCGCGTTGGCTAAATTGATTTATTTATGTGCATACATATATGCGCTATAAATATCTTTTCGTAGCTTCGGGATTGCCACCACAAACAACGATAAGTTCTCCCTCTAGAGGTATCTGTCTGCTTCACTTACCAAATGGGCAACACTTGGGCACCAGCACCCTCCAAATACTTGACATACGAGGCGGCTATGTAGCTGGTTTTGTTCACGAAATGTCGCGAAATCAATCCATCCGAGTAGACCTCCTGCGTGAGCACACCAATGACGGGGGAACTTTCCGCAGAAGCTGCCAGTAGGATGATTCCCAGAAACAGCAGACAGCTGAGGAGTTGATGTCGTTGCATTATAATGCGTTTTGGTATTCCTTTTCTTTGTTATTCCTGAGTGTCGTGTGTGTGAACGCCTTCAGCGTTGACCAAGAACTGTCCCATGCTATGGCGAGAACATTCAAATTTATAGAAAAGCTCACATTTGTGGGCAAACAGTGGCACGATGACGCAGCAGCAGGGGCTGCACGAGGGCCTCCCTCCACTACACTCCACTCCCCTCACCAAACCACCGCTGCTGATTTCAGTTCAATAGATAGCGCCTCGATTAATTGATTACATTACGCGAACTGTTTACGTTCGTCGAGGGTGCAGGGTTCGATTCGGACACAGTGTACAGACAGCGCTCGATCCAGGGGAAGCACTCAGCCGCGCTTTAAGCCACATTAAGCCAACATTCGCCCACAGCAACAGCAACAGTTAGGGCAGCAACGGTAATGGCATTGGATAAAAAACTAGTTAGTCATAGACAACGATATGTCATTGTCACTAATTACATGGCGAATTTTATTCCCGATCTTTGTTTATAGGAGGTATTTTTTGCTGCTACTGCTTCTAGTTTGTTTTTTTGTCCACCTTTTCTTATCAGCTGATCGGCAGGCAGAGGTGTGTGTTCCATCGATTATCGATTGCTCCATTGGCAATCGAAATTTCAGCTGCCCAAGAGGCTTTGTTGCTTCTGTTTGATGCTCGCCTGGATGCTCAGCAGATACTTCATCTCCACGAGGGTGCCCTTGACGCCGACCAGATCCTTGGCCTCGAACTGGATGCCCAGCTTCTTGGTCATTGCCTGCAGTTCCCGCACAATCTGTGCATTGAGTTCCCCGAGTGCAGCGCTGTCCTCCGCCTCCTCCACCTCTTCGTTGCGCTCCATCATGGCCATTAAAAACTCCTTGTTAAGCGTACTGTTGTCCTGCGGCATCTGCTGGCCCTCCAGTTGCAGCAGGTACTGGCCGCGCTCCATCGGCATGGCGAGAGTCTTGTAGGCTTTGTTTATCAGGGAGCTCCAGTCCGCCGAATTCGTTTGCTCTCGAGAGGTTCTGGTGGCGTGGGAAGTCAATGTAAATGATTGCCAATTGGAAAGGGCTCCCGACTCACTTGTTACTGAACTTGTCCGGATGCACCAGGGTCTGCAGCTGTCGGAAACGCTGCGTCAGTTGCTGCCCCTCCAGGTTGAAGTTGGTGGGAAAACTCAGCAGATCAAAGTAGTTCTACAACGTTTGAAGCGGTTTATTGTCTGCCATCCATGGATAGCTATCTACTCACTATGTCCGCATCCACGTCCTGCAGGTGTCCGCAGTCCGAGCAGATCATGTGCTGCTTCAGCACCGAATTCTTTTCGCAATTCCAGCAAGCCGGCGTGGAGGCGGCAGCTCCGAATTGTCGCAGCTGCGGCGGACTAGCAAGCGCACCAACTCTGCCAATAGCAGCATAATTTGTGGCTCTCAATGCAATTTTACAAACACCAACCACAGAACGCATATTAAGCCATAAATTAAATGAGTTTTTGCACGCGAAGACTTCTTATCAATTACACAAGTTTTGTCGGAAAACAAAAAAACAATAATCAGCTGTTTTTGCCTCTTATTCCATTGGTTTGGCAACACTCAAAAGTGCGTGTAGTGTTGTAAAGCATTGATAGCTATTAAATAAATTGTATTTAATTTATTGTGCCATTTAAAATTAATAAAATAAAAAACTGTAAATGCAAAAGTGCTTAAAAAAGAAGAAAGCGAAAAGTAAAATAAGAAAAAAGAAATGCAAAAAGAGTGCCAACTCACGCGACACATACAACTTGCTCCAGGTGAGGCTCGAACTCACAACCCCGGCATTGCTCATAGACACTGAATACTGATTATAAGTACCGTGCGCTAACCAATTGCGCCACAGGAGCCTTCGGAAAATTTTTTGCCAAATGGTGTTCTTGAAATTCACCCCGACACCCGGAATCTCCTGTTACAACAAGGCGACCGTCGACGGACGGCACGGCCCGAAGAGAGGCTTAAAGAACAACCCATGGAAATGGAGAATATTTGTGTGATGCATTTACATAAACATATAAAATTTATTTGAAAAACGATGGGCTTACAACACTACATGGGCTTAGGGGGTAGTGTGGAGTCACATGGAGTCCTTTCTGTAGGCACGATAGCTGTTCATTTCGTTGGGAAACGTCTTGTACAGCTCGAGCAGCAGATTCGATTTGAACTTCTTGAGGCTCTCGATCTTGCCCTTGACCTCCTCGTTCTTGGCCAGTGCTTTCTCCACGCAGTCCTTGGTGTACAGCTGTGGATTCTTGTCCTGGTCGATGTAGTCGAAGAACACCTCGAAGGGCACATAAACATCCTGCACCTGGTTGCGAAGCTTGTCGATCTCCTGCAGGCCGGTGACCAGGCTGTTGCTATAGATACATATAACCGAAAATGTTTGGTTTATTGTTTGTTTAGGTGCATTTCCATTGAAGTCTCTTACATTTTCTGGTTGAGTACGTTCTGGCCCTGCGGCTGGAAGTCGCTGACAATTATGCGAATCTGTCGCACATTCTCGATGAACATCTCCAGCTGCGTCTCCAGGTTCTCCAGCGGTGCAGACATAATTATTGGCATAGAGTTTCCTGTATTATTATTTCTATGCTTTTATTTTGTATTTTCTTCCTCTGTTATTCTTCTTCTTTCTGCTCTCCACAGTGGAGCGCAATTACGAGTCGATGATTGATCTATCGACTATGCACTGATATCGATATTGCCCGTTGTCACACTTTTGCGTGCTTTATGTTTTTAATACCGACCAAATTGTTCGATTTTCTAACAAAAATTAATATTTAAAAATATACAACGATGTCAGATGGCGACTTAGATGCCCTACGCGCCCAGCGCATGTCCCAGATGCAGTCGCAATTCGTAAGTGCAGCCCCTGCCGACGCCCAAAGCATGCCCGGCAACGAATTATTGAACAAATAATTCCATAAATAGACAAGAAGAGCCGAAAAAATTATTAAACAATCCAAAAGGAAAAGTGCCCGTCAGTGGGCGAGGGTGCAACTGTTGGAAATGTATCTTCTCGGATGTGCACACCCGTCCCCCGTCATGAGTCATCATGGAGGAGAATGGATGCACACACACACCACCTGTTCCTTAAAGTGCTTGTCCTGCAATGACCCTTCACTTTCACTCCTTTCAGGGCGGCGGCGGTGGCAACGATGCCGAAAAACAGCAGGCCCAGCAGGAGCAGATGCGTGCCCAGGAGGAGATGAAGCACTCGATTCTCTCCCAAGTGCTCGACCAGCAGGCACGTGCCCGCCGTAAGTACAGAATATCAATAAGAGAAACCCACTAGAATCCAGCACCAATCTCCATTGCAGTCAACACACTGAAAGTGAGCAAGCCGGAGAAGGCCCAAATGTTCGAGAACATGGTCATCCGCATGGCTCAGATGGGGCAGGTGCGCGGCAAACTGGACGACGCTCAGTTCGTGAGCATCCTGGAGAGCGTCAACGCGCAGATGCCGCAGAGCAAGTCGACGGTGAAGTACGACCGCCGTCGGGCGGCCATAGACAGCGACGATGATGAGGATTATGGCTGCTGATTGCAGATGCTCCGTCTCCTACTCAGGGGCAGCCCGTAGCCTCATAGGTCTAAGTTCTCTTTGCTAAATACTTTTATTTCTTAATAACTTAAAACGAAAACAAGATGCACACGGAACACGTTTCTATAACTGCAAATGCAAACACCTCTAAAGCGGATGGAAGATCCTCCTCCGCATCCTTCGAGATGGGATGAGATGAAAGAGTTCTCTAAACATAGGACTAGATTTGGCTTAAAACGAAAGCAGTAGAAAAATTGCTCTATGCTGGATGCTGATTGAGACTACTCCTTCTTCTCGTGATCCTCGTCTTGATCCTCATCGGTGACGAGGCAATCGCCGCAGAATATCGAGTACATGATGAGCAGCAGGAAGCCCAGTGGGAGGCCAAAGATGACGGTCGTCAGCACGGGATTCCCCTTCCACATGTCCTTGAGCGAACGCCTCAGCTCGAAGAGCGCCCGATTGCAGCGCACGAAGTAGGTGTCGCCGCCATAGGCGATGGCGCTCTCATTGCTAATCGACTCCAGGAAGAGATGCAGGGCCTGCGGCGTCATCTGCATGGGATCGTCGTCGGGTATGAAGTGGTGCTGGGTGCTCGAGTTAATGGCTATCAGATGCGGCGTAGGCAGCTGGTCCAGGATGATGGAATGTGCGATGGAGGGTTCCCCAATCTACAGAGAGAGGGAGCATCGATTGCTAGAGAGAATTTCCTTACAGTAGAAGAGTAGCGGGGGGGACTCACCCATCCAAACTGAAATTTGTTGTGATACCGCGGCCGATGCTTCCGGATGACACCCTCGACCATGTCGCGGAACTCCAGCTCGTGGGTGGCGATCTGGCTGAGTTTATCCTCCTGGACGACGGCCAGGACCAGGTATTTCTGGGTCTTTAGCAGCTGGTGGATGTTGAAGCGCGTCACCTTTGGGAAGAGGGTGAACCGCTCGACGTTCACCCACTGGAAGATGGTCTCGTTCACCTCGTTGGGGTCCATCTCGTGGGCCACGTGTCCGTGGGGATAGAAGTGGTGCTGCTCCTCCTTGTAGACGATCACCGCCGGCAACTTCTCGAAGTCAAAGTGCTGGGCGGCAATGTCCTCGCTGGTGGCATAGAAGAAACCGTGCTCCTGGTAGCCCTCCGCTGCCGCGTAGTACGTGTCCCAGACAACGCCCTCCTGCTGGCCCACGAACATGAAGAAGATCGTGTGCGATCCCTTGAGCATATCGACGCTCTCCGTGCGCGTCACCAGCTGCACCGGCGGACCGGACATGCGCAGGGCATAGTCCACCAGTTCGTCGCGACTCCGATCCCCGTTGTAGGTGAACTCCATGTTGCCCTTGATGAACATTATGGTGGGATAGCCGCGCACCTTGAACTCACGCGCCGATGCCGGATACTTGGTGCAGTCGAGTTTCCCCACTCGCACATTGGTGGCATGCAACGCCTGCGCCACCAGTCCGAAGATCGGCTCTGTCTTCTTGCAGTAGCCGCACCACGGCGCATAGAACATCACCAGCCACTGGCCCTCGTGGCGGACATCAATGAAGCGATCGGACAGCTCCAGGACCCGCGAGGACAGGCCATTGGCACTCCTCAGTCCGAATAGCAGCAGTAGGGCTGCACACACACAGAGAGAGTATCAATTAGGATGCTATTCGATGTGCATTATTTATTTACCACCGAGGAGGAGGCTCCACTTCCAGATTGCGTTGCGGAGCAGCTGCATATCCTTTTTGCTTTTGCTTCTTCCTGGCTTTGTGCTCACAATTGGGTGTCTGGGGTGTTTGTGGGGTTGTGTCCCTGGCTATTTCATGCTCCCAACACTTCACTCTTGCCACGGAAACAGTTTCGCGTGCATGGGTTTTAATTAAATTAGTTAATTTTCAGCCGGAATTTTATTTTGCGAGCAAAAAAAAAACAACCACCACAACTAAAGAGTGACCAGCGCCGGGGAACACCAAAAATATTCCCTTTGCGTGGGTGCGCTCATATTCTGGTATTTCTGGTATATTCAGCCTGTGTGGCAGCACTCGCGCGGTTTGTTTACCTCGCACATCTGGCGATCTGGCAAACCCAATGCACACACGTGCGATTCTCTTTAGGAAATTTAAAAATTACATTTTTTTTAGTTAATTTTTGTAATTATTGAATCGGTAATTGTGTGTGGAAAACAATGACGGCGATACTGAACGAACCACCCCAGGGCGGTGGCAAGCAGCAGCTGCACAACGCCCGCTTCTACACGATAAAACCGCGTGCCATCGTGGGCCTCGCGTACAACAAGTTGGCCAAATGCCTCGCTTTGAGTCGGTAAAACGAATCCCACCCATCCCCATATGTAGAGAGATCTGAACGCTAATCCATGATTATCCCCCCCAGAGAGTCGGACTGCATTGAGCTGTGGAACATGGAATATGCCCCATATTTGGACAGGGTGATACACCTGCCGCCCGGCTCGCCCGTGGAGGCGTTGGCCTGGGCCGGCACCAAGCGCCTCTTCTCGGTGGATCTCTCGGGCAAACTGATCGAGTGGGATGTGCAGCGGCTGAGGCAGCGCTACGAGCAGTCCCCGACAGGCAATGCCCTCTGGTGCATGGACATTAATCCGGCGGGAACGGAGCTGGCGGTCGGCTCCGAGGAGGGGCACATCAACATCATGAGCATCGAGAACGACGAGATCACCTACAAGAGCCTCTTCAACAAGCAGAAGGGCCGCGTGCTCTGCTGCAAGTTCGACAAGTCCGGCAAGCACCTGGTCACCGGCTCCGAGGGCTGCGTTCGCATCTGGAGCGTCCTCAGGGGCCACACGCTGCACACGATGACGCTGTCCGCCAAGGACGTGATTGTGTGGTGCCTCCAGGTGCTGGCCGACAACACCATCGTGGCGGGCGACTCGTCGGGCTTTGTGACCGTGTGGAATGCCGAGAATGCGACGCAGATCGACAGGCGGCGCGTCCTCGACAAGAACGTCTTCGCCCTGGCCCTCAACGAGGAGGAGGACCGACTGGTGTGCACCGGCATGGAGCCGCCGCTTATTCGCGTCTTCAGCAAGACGAAGATCAGGCGCGAGGAGTCCGAGAGCGAGCGCTGGATCAGGTTCGTCCAGCGGGACGTGCACAGGCACTACGTCAAGTCCCTGGCGATGGTCGGTGTCCAAATTGTGTCCGGCGGTCTCGATGGCATTCTCACCATCACCTCCAGCGAACGCAGCTCGGCGCCACAGCTGTCGCAGCACGCCCCCTTCCTCCAGGGATCCGTCGCCTCGATGGCCATCGATGCGAAGCTCCTGCTGCTCCGCTATCCCCACAGCTTGGACCTGTGGCGCCTGGGCACCGTCGTGGCCCATCCGGAGGAGCAGGAGCAGGAGGAGCGCTGGGACCTGCCTGTGGGCCACACGGAGGATTTGGTGCTGGCGAAGCCGCCACAGAAGCTCCTGCAGCTGAATGTCCGCGAGAAGAGCTTCATTCAGGCGGCGGCCTTGTCCCCCGATGCCGCATGGATCTGCTACTCCACTTTGACGGAGCTGCGGCTAAGCCGCTTGACGCTGGAGCCCCCTCAGGTGGAGCGCCTGGCGGAGAATCTGCCCTCGGAGCTGACCCCCGCGAGCCACATCCTCTTCACGAAGCAGGCAAAACTGCTACTGCTACTCCTGCTCGATCCCAGTGCCAATCGCGTGAATTTCTTCGAGCTGAAGCAGGATCGCGTCCTGTTCCGCGCCAGCCTCGAGCTGAGTGCGCAATTGAAGGGGACTATCAGCCACCTGGTGGTGTCTCCGTGCGGAGAGTACCTGGCGGCGGCCTCCTCCGACCACCTGATCGGCGTCTGGCAGCTGCAGTCCGCCGGCAAACCGGCAAAGCATCTGCTGAACCTGCCCCGTCACCGGGCCGGCACCACCGCCCTGGCCATGCACGAGGGTCGCCCCCGCCTGGTGGCGGCCTACGCCGACGGGCGGCTGGTGGAGTACGATCTGGTGAAGCGCGCCTTCACCTGCGAGACGGAGGAGTACCTGATCCCAGCCACCAAGCACTTTTGCATCCACGGCATCACGCTGGACCCGAAGAACCCGAACATCTTTCTCGTTCACACGGAGCAGCATCTGTACGTGCTGGAGCGGAACAAGCGCATCGCCTCGGATGAGTATGTCGTCAACACAAAGTCCAAGAAGTACAGCCACGAGAGCCGCAGCCTCATGGCAGCCAATCCGAATGGATTGCGCCTCAAGACACAGCTCCCACGACAGGTAGGGATTCCGATTCCCCCCTATCCTTCCCACACATTATTCAATTGTTGTATTTCCTTTCTCCCTTCTTCTTCTTGCAGCACCTGGTGCATGTCTTCCGCCTGAGTCCTAACGAACTCGTCAACGTCAGCATTTCGACAGACAATCTGCTGGCACCGCTGCCACCGCCGTTCCAGCGAAAGAAGTTTGGAGCCTCGTAGACGTTGAAGAGAGGAGTGTAGGCGCCTCTAGGATTATCATGCCACCACTAGTTTCCACTTAGTTACCAAATAAAATCAAAAATGAACACAAAACAATGCTAGAGGAGCGAGCTCCTGCCATCTCTCCATCCCTGTTCCTGTTCTCCTTTGCTGCGAAATTTGTCAAAAGTATTGCCAAAAATTTGTCTCTGTCTTTGAGGTGTCGTCTCCTGCCTCTCCCTTTGGGGGGGGAGGGAGGCTTTGTTCTCACTACGTGGATTGTGCAACATTTCGTTTCGTTTTGTGTCGCCGGCATTTACTGTAATTGTTGCTGCCGCTGCTGCCACTGCCACTGCTCTTGTTGCTGTTATTTTTTGGTTGGTTTTACACTGTCTAGCCAGTGTCTAGACAAGTGCATACCACACAGACACACAGACAGTCGACAGTCGAAAAACACACGCACACGGCGGCACGGCACGGCAGAACAGAGCAGAGAGCGAGGCACAGAGCGGCAGCGGGGGGTATGTCGATGCACAATTCAACTTTTAGCTCAAAAACTCATTGCCCGGCCGAACGACCGACCGACGGGACCCACCGCCGTCTGCTGCTGCTGCTGTGTGGGTGGTTGACTGGGTGGCAGAAAAGTATCCTGCAGGCCATAGTCGAAAGGCTTTTAGGCCATGACAACTGCTATGCGATCGTAGCCAGTGAATGGCAGCCACAATACAATTTCCCAAGGGAAGAGCAGCGAGGGAACCCTCCCATCCATCAGCACTTTGGTATGAGCGAAGATCAAGATATATGCTGGACTACAGTATGATATAGTCCCAAGAATTTAACTCAAATATAGCTATAAATAATGCCTAAAATGTGTCTTGGATTGGCATCCTTGGATTATTACAGAAAGATCTCTAAAATCCACTTGGATATTCCACACAAAATGAGTAGAATATTTATACGAGGAGGGCGACTTTATTAAGTGATAATTTCAATAGATGCTTAAGTGAGGATATCCCTGGTCCAATCTGTGGCCTAGATGTGACCCAAACTTATCCCCCATGTTCAGCATTCCTGCATTCCGTAAGGGTATTCCCACAACGACTTCCTCCTTCGAGTTTTTCCCCATTTTCTTTCTTGTTTTATGCATTGCAATGTGCACTCTTCTTTGGTTTTTTTTTTTTTTTGTTTTTTCTCTATTTTGCATAATATTTTTGTTTTTTTTTGTGGCAGTTGAAGTGTCCGCCTACAGCCCATAACATCCCCCTATTAACCCACCTCAACCGTAACCGAGTGACGGTATGACTGTGGTTGCAGCAGCAGCAGCAACAACAGCGGCCAGGGGGGCTGTGGGGCGACACTATTCGCATTCGCATTTGCAAAGCAAGTGGCAAGTGGCAAGCGAATAGACATGAATAATGAGTGAGAATCGGTTTGAAACATTCATGGAATATAACGCATACGCAGTGTATGCCGATTTGCTCAAAGCCCAAGCCCCTCCAGCTGCTGAGGCGGGGGTTCCCTTGCTTTGGTTGGCATTAAAACTCACTTAGCCGTTGAAAGGCGTTCAAGAAAACACAGAGGGTGGCAGCATGGGCGAGGGGTTGGAAAAGTTATGCAAACTACGCAACGAAAACTACGGGAAAAGTCAGTCCAACGTTCCGCAGCTGCAGCTCCAGGCAGGAAGAAGTTGCAGTCCAGAGGCGGCGGCAACTCCGAAAGAAGTCTAGACAGGCGACAGGCAATGGGCGAAAACTTTGGTTTCGCTGAGGGGAAGACAGGGGGGCTGGTTTTGGTTTTGGTTTCCTGGGTGTAGTCCTCCTGGGTTAAAAGGAACAATGCCTCGAAATTGACATTTAATTGGTTTGCAAATTAGCCAAGAAAATGGCTGCAAGAGTGCGGGAGAATGCGCCTCCCTCGTGCACTGCACGGGAAACAGCTTCCACACCTTGCATCAGCAGCAAGGGAGGATGGATGCCCCACCAGTTGGCACTTCGTGTCGGAGGTGCTAATAAAGCGGCATCATCAACCCTCCCATCACCCGTCTCACGGGTGGCGAATTGCGGTCGCTAATGAATGGAAACTGAATGAAACGGGATAAAGCTTAATTTGCATTTAATAAAATTAACGCCACATCCTGCCATCCCCCAGCCCAAGCCCAATGAAGAAGCAGAGAGGCTGATGGGTTAGCATGGGGGCGGAGGCATCAGCATAAATCGCATGCGGTTGTCATGGCAGTGCATCGAGGGAGGGCATGGGGCATGAGAGTACAACCAACTCAACGTCTAGACGGATGCAACAGCAACAGTGGCAACAGCCACAGAGTCCAGAGGACAATGTAAGGACAAACGTGTGTCCTGACTGTCTGTCTGGGAGGGAGGCAAGCAGGCAGCCAGGCAGGCAGGCAACAGGGTGCCGTGCCCGCCCGCCCCCAACTTTTGGCTCAGCTCAAAACTTGATTGAATTTAATGCCCCCCAACAACAGCAGCAGCAACAACAGAGAGAACAACAAAAGGGAAAAGGGAGAATGGAATATAGATGGAAAATCCAGGCACTTAATTGGTCTAAAGGAGAACTCTTCGCTCTTCGAAAGAAAGAAAGAAAGAAAGAAGGGGAAAGGGCCAACAATATCAAATGAAAGTGCAGCTGTGCTGTGCAGGTAATGACTCCTTGCTGAAAGGTCAAAGGATAAGCGAGAGAGAGACACAGAGAGCCACCCAAGGGATAGCCCAAGGGATGGCCCAAGAGATGACCCAAGGGATGACCACTTGAAAGTGGCTTCAAGGCTTAAGGATTCATCTACTAAAATACAGTTTATGAGCAAACTTCAGCCCCACCTTACCCTTCGACACCCATGAAAACCAGAAGCGTTCGTTCGTTCGCTCGTTCATTCGAATCCTGTGTGTCCTTCGCGGAGGACAAATGCTCCATAAATAGGGATTCAGTGAGTGAACAGAATGGGTAGCAGAAAATGAGACAAGGGAGTAGGAGTAGGGGAAGTAGGGGAAGTAGGGGAAGTGGATGTGTCTCCAATTTGATATGCTTGACGCTCTTCCTGGCTCTCCTTCTCTTCGCTTGGAAACTTTTGCAGTTTCATTGCACTCCTTCACTGCTCGACTCCAGGACTCCAGCACATCCCCCACTCACTGCAGTTACCCCTCTCCCCCCCCACCCCCTGCTGCTGAAGGAGGAGTCAACTTGTCAGCCAACTACAGAATTTACGAGCATTTCACTTTATTTGCTCCACCTCTTCCTTCCCTCTGGCCGTTGCAGCAGCGATTCGTGTTGCATACTTTTTGGGGCGCCACAATGGAGAATAGAGAGAGAGAGCGATTCTCATAGCTCTCCGCGGAATATAGCAAAGGGGGATGCCTGGAGTTCTCAACGAAACACAAAGCATTTAAAGAGAGAAAAGTTCTCACAAATACAGGAGTTCCTTCGCAGAAGGAGAAATAGAGAGAGAGAGAGAGAGAGAGAGAGAGAGGGAGAGATAGTTCTCAGCTATGGTCAGTCGTAATTATGGATCATTTACTTCTCCGATTTGTGTATCCTTTCCCCCCTATAGCACCATCTGCCACTCTGCTCCGCCGTTAACTCGTGCAACATTTCTCTGTATTCTCTGCCCCCAAAAACTGCTCTGTGATGATTCCCCGTCGTTATATGTTAATTGGCTGTTGGTCTGCTGCCTGTCTTTTGTCTTTTGTTTTGCTCTCTCGCCCCTCTCTCCCTCCTGCTGCCATGATTTATGCATAATGCGACCATCATCATAAGACTCATGGCTGATGATGATGTTAGTCGAGTTTTTGCTGCTCTGGTTGCTGCTCTGGTTTGCAGAACTTAATGAGAGCTAAACGAGGCACAGAATGGCGCAGAGCGTCGACTAGAGAATGCTCTGTAAAAGGAGAGCAGAAGGGGAATACAGATTCCTTTTCTTAGAACGAAACGGAAGCCGATTACTTCTCAATCTGCATCTCAAAAACGGCATAAATAAATGAATCCTGAATATTTCTCGCAACTCAAGAGCCGATTCTTACTCTACAGGTAGGAGAGTATGCTAGAAGGAGGCCTGTACTAACTTTACAAGAAATAACAACAATAATAGTGCCACTGCCCCTGCCCCTAGCGCCCCTCTGTCTGTATGATTTTGTGTACGCGCTTCGCTTCGCAAGTTGCAACCACAATTTAATTAAGCCAACAGAAACCGTACCACAGGAAGAGGCACAACACACAGCAGACAGAGAGAGAGAGAGAGAGAGAGAGAGGGGGGCATGGCATGGACGACATTAGCATTGGCAACATTGTTGTTGATGTCATGTGGCAATGTGTTTACTCTCTCTCCCTCCCTCCCTCCCTCCATCCCTCTCTCTTTGTGTGTGTGTCCAGAAGTCCAGAAGTGTCTAGCTCTAGAGTTCTCAAGAGCTGGCCCCATCGCTTTAATAGACACGTTCTCATGTGGCTGCCACAATTTCCTGCCCATCGAAGAAGGAGGCGGCGCCTCCTCCTCCTCCTCCTCATCATCCTACTCGAGTGACCGCAAACAGAAAATGTGGAAAATGACTTGTGTTGTGTCTCTCTCTTCGTTGTTGTTGTTGTTGCTGTTGTTTTCCTTTGTGGCTCTGCTTGCCCACTTGTTGTGGGTTTTCCCCAGCCACATGCCAACACCCCCCGTCACCCCTCTCAGGCCGCACTCTGTGCTGCTGTTTTTGTAATAATTTGATTAAATTGAACGCTTTAAGTGATTTGCATTTTAAATTTCAATCAATATGACGTGACGGCTGCTGCTGCTGCAGAGGCTGCTGCATGCAACCAACCAACCAACCAGCCAGCCAAACAGCCAACCAACGGATGCAACTGCCACAGCAAGAGGCAGCAAGAGGGATGTAGTGGACGGGGAGGGGCCACAGAGGAAGTCTCTGTCTGGTCAACTGGCGCCAGGCATCGCTCTAATGATGTACAACCATCAACGGCTGCTCCTCCTGTGGCAGCAACAGCAACAGCAGTGGCAGTGTCAGTGGCAGTGGCACTCGCTCTGTGGTGGCATCTGTCGTCTGTGGCACTGTTTGATTTTGGCGGAAGAGCCATTTAGCAGAGATTGTGCGAAAAGGAAACGAAAGCTGCAGTTGCACAGCAGCTCCAGCAACTGGGAGCAAAGCCAAATTCAGGGTCAGATTTTGGGCATATATTGGGGCATGCAATGGACAACGGGAATTTGTGGAGTAGAACGAATAAATTCTCTTCATTGTTCGCTCTTTTGCATAGTAGTTTTCTTTTCTCCAGAGTCCTTGAAGGACTTTCATTTGCGTCAAATATGAAATGAATTCTTGCAGCTGTTTTCGCAGTCAATTGAAGCAGCAGCAGGCAAATCCAATTAACCAAAGAATAAAATTATCAGAGAATAATTGTAGCTCTCTCTCCCCTACCCTTATCCTCCCCATATTACGTATACGCACTGATAAACAGTAGGGGAAGAGAGAGAGAGAGAAAATCTTGATGAATTGGTTTGGAAAGTAGTTTTACTAGCAGGGAATTATAATTGCCAGAACTGCCATGCCCACATTCCCGCAACAATGGCAGCAGCAACAAATTACTGGCAATGTGCACTGATCCAGGGATCCTTTCTTCGCCGTTTCTGCTCCTTTAGTTTCTGTTGCGCTGATTGCATTTGGCAGGAGAGTGTTGCTGCCACTGCCGCTGTCGCTGTTGTTGCATAAAGTGCAGTTTTTTACTGTAATTATGTGTTATTGTAGTTAGAGGTTGAAGCCTGCAGATGGAGCTGCTGCTGCTCCCTTTCCTTCATCATCTCCATCAAGTTTTGCTTAGTTTTCTCCGCTGGTGTTTTCTTTTTTTGTGTCCCTTCATTGTTCTTAACCATCCAACGTCGTCGTCGTCGTCGTCTGCCTCGTTCCTGCCACTGCCTCTGGCTCTGGCTACGTCTTGCAGTGGCAACTTCCTGATTTTCCCACTGCCACATCTGCCACACTCCTTCCCCTGTCCACACGCCCTATGTGGCATTATATTTGCCGAAATGCAAAGTCTAAGGACTTTCGTCTGAGTGGATTTTTCTGCCTGCCTGGAAGCTTCAGCTCCAGCTCCGGCTCCGGCTCCTGCTGCTCCTCCATCATCAGCAACCGCTTCCTTTTTCCGCTTTCCCTGCTCTGCTATTTTTTTTTTGTTTTCTAATTCATGCAATTTTCACATTGCAAATTTTGTGTTTTACAGTTTTATTTTTGGTGTTTTTTTTTGTTGGGCAGGCTCATTGTTTTCTGAGATTCGTGGGGCAGAGGATCGGTTGAGGGTGAGACAGTCGCCCGTCGGGGACTCAAAATAGCCCCCAAGAATAGCCCCACACTCCCCTCCCCACCCGCCCAATGGCGACCCCAGACACAATCATAGAGCAAGATCTTTCTATTGCCTGCCTGTCGCCCGCTTCACCCACTCCTAGAGTGGTCCTCCGCCACTTTGTGCTCTGTCCCTACACTTACCTCCACTTGGGGATCTCTCTCTCTCTCTCCTTTTTGATTGTCTGTTCAGGCGGTTGACTCTGTTTGAGGATGCTTATGACTAACAAAATATTCCCTGAGCTAAAGATCTCTTTAATAATGTAATAATTACCTTACTTGTATTAAAGTAAGGTCCAAAATCATACAAAATTAATGGATACATACCCTTAGGTCCAGCTACGAGTTCTGGCAAGAGAATCTGAAATTTAGACAATAAATTAATAAATTTCCATAAAATGTTTGCTGATTTTATTAAAGAATTATTCAAATTAAATGAACAATAAAAAATCCAATGAACTCGTATCTGGAACACACAATTGTCCCCATCAATATAACTTTATTCTTAAACAGAGAAGAGCATTTCCCATTCGACTTTTGGCGCACCAAAAAATATTCATATTTTTTTGTTGGTGCCTCTTTCCTCTCTTTCTTTGCCTCTCCTGCATCTCCCCGCCTATTTTACCTTGTGTTCTTTCACTTGTTTCTGCAACATTCTTAGTCTCTATTTGAATACAAATTATGCTGCCTGCCACAGCCACTGCTGCCACTGCCACTTCTGCTGCTGTTTTTGTTCTTCCCTCTTTTGGGGATATTTTTGGACTACATTTTGTTGTTGTCCCTCTCTGTCTCCCGCTCTCTCTCTTCCACTCACTGATAGCAAAATAATGAGCGTAGACAGCGAGAAAAGCGGACGGACAGAGATGGCGAGACGGAGAGACAGAGAGACCTCGACGATCCTCTTGCTCCTCCATCTAATCTCCGCCACGGTGGCGGCTGGCCCTTTGACGTGTGGAGAGAATGGAGTGGAGACTTGGCTGTGGTTTGGCAAGAAGGAGTGTGTAGCGGATCCAACGGGGGATCCGAGGGAGAGCAGCACGCTTCACGCTTGATTTTCATGCGGCCGTTGTTGTTTTCGCTGGGCCACAACGTGGCTGCAACACACCTCCTGCTCCTGCCCTCGCTTCCACCACTGCAACTGCATGTAGCATTCCCGAAGTCCCGAAGCATTTGATACCCTTGCAGATAGGCCGATTCCTATCTGACAATATAATCTTCCCATTTGGCTCCACTTTGAATAAGTTCTTGCAGCAAAACGCAATAATCCGTCCCGTCCGTAACAAACCTCTCGTCATAATCACAATACCCTTCCCCCCAAAAGGGGCATCCAAAAACAGATGAAGAAAATGCTTTTCAATTTATTTTTAAGTACAAAAATAATTTTTGTTTGTTTTTTGTTTTGTTGCTTGCAAAAATCTTGAGAACAACAACAAAATGAGCGGTAAAAATAAAAGGCACGGCATGGCGCGGCGCTGCGCGGCGCTGCGCGGCACGACAACGCGACACACGCCTGTCGCCGCGTCGGAGTCCCCCCCTACAGCCCCATCCCATGCCATGCCATGCCATGCTATGCCTTGCCAGACTTTTCCTCTCTCTCCCATAGAATGGAGGGGTGGGCTAGAATAGGGATCTCTATATATCTGTCTATATAGTAGACGCCTGAGTCGTCTGAGTGTGTGCGGGAAAATGTGTGAAATATTGGAGACAAACGGGCATGGCATGGGATGGCATGGCAGTTTTTATGTTAGGCAGACGATGCGAAAAAAAACGCCATTTAGTTCAGTTCAGCGCAGGTTTGCGGCTAGATCGGAGAACGGTAACGGAACGGGCAACGGGTAACGGTAACGGGTAACGGTAACGGGAATATCTAGGAATACTCACTTCTCAGAGAGAGAAAGAGAGATAGATAACGGTACACAGCTGAAACCGCGTTAATATCGTGCGACCTGCTCTCTCTCGACAGTTGATACGTTTTTTTTCCAGTTCTCTTTTGACCCCAGCTCCGAGTGGAGTGTGTGGGAGTGGTGTGTAGTGCAGCCAAACAGACGCCAGAGGGCGCTACCCTGACCAGTAACGGTACTACTGTCAAGAAGCAACACAGAGAGAGGGAGAGAGAGAGAGAGAGAGAGCGCGAGAGAGAGAGTGAGAAAATACTTGCGTGTCATGTGTGAAATTCCGATTCCTGATTAGTGTATCGAGCGATAAGCAGCATATCAATCGATAGTCGTGCGTGAGTGAATAAGAATAAGAGTAAAAGAGAGAGAGAGAGAGAGATCTCAAGAGAGAGTGTGCGAGTGCAACGGAGTATTTAGCAGGAGGCTTCTCCGACGATCGAACGGACCGGAATTTCTACAATTTACGTTTTCTCAATGTCAAATCGAGCGTTCGAGCGTTTTCTGGTATGTATCGTCTCGCACAGACCACAGACCACAGGCAAGAGGCACGACTAACGACTACCGATCCGATATAGAGCGGATATATACTCCGATCCGATCGGTATGCTCTTATCTGCCAAATGCCAATGTTCGCTTTTTGCTCCCTTTTACTCGCTTTTATCGATAACAGCCGGTCCGATCGGAATTCCTGGGTTTACACCCCATCCCCAGCCCATCTCTAACCCCCCCTCTGTAACCCACTCTGCGGCGTAGATTTCTTTTTTATTTTTATTTTTTTTTTGGTCGAAACCAAAATAAATGTAGGAATTTAGCGTTTTGTTTAAAAATAAACTGGAATGTGTTTGAATTAGATGAGAAATTCGCATGTTCTTGGGGCCTCTCTTCTCTTGTTTGTTATTTAGCATTTTTTGTGTTCTTTTTTTTTTTGCGATCTTTTTGGGAAATTTTGTATGTTTTGGTTTGAAAATTTCATGGAATTTGCTGGCACTAATGGAACAGACAGAAAAAAAAAACATTTCAAAAGCTCTTAGACAGCGTGAAAAGTTATAAAATAAAAAAAAAATCATCTAACTTTTTGGGCGAAAGATTCGTGTGCCTTTAAAGGATATAAAATTGAAGAGGATTAAAAATTGAATGCAATTTCTTTTAATAAAAATGTATACGATGGGACTTGTTGGCTTCCCTGGCATGGTACTCCACTCCACTCCTCCAATCGTTTCATTGCCCACCATAAACTTTAGCCACAAAAAGAGGCATAAAAACATAAACAAACTCTGTCGTCTCAGAAAATGATCTTGACTCACGCGAGACGCGAGTCTCTACATTTAAGATCTCCTGCCCTGCTCTCTGGGGAACGGAGGAGCACTTGTCAGCACTTTATGGCCGCAATTCTGGGCCTCTTTTTTTTGTGTGCTTTAGTTTGCATTTTTCGTTGTATTTTTTTTTACTTTTATTAATTATAACTGGAAGAATCGGGGATTGTGTTTTTATGGCAAACATAAATTTCGACTTAAGGTCGCTCGGGGAGGGTCTTAAGGGAAGAGGGTAAAGGAGAGTTGAAATGAAGAGGCAATCAAATAAATTGCCAAAGAACAACAAAAGAAACAGAGAGAGAGAGGGAGCGAGAGAGGAAACAGTAGCCGCCGGAGTGGAGTGTTTTTGTCTCTCTCCCCACCAACTCCTGTGCATATATTCCATGGAAGGAAAGGCAAAGTCACTCTTCCTCTTTCACCGTCTTGCACTGCCTTACCTTCCATGTAATATACCCTGCTGTCTGTCTGTCTGCTGCTTCTGTCTGCCTCTGTCTGGAGGAAGAGACACACAAGCAAAGGCCGTTAATGATTATGATCGTGAGTTGGAGGGAGATCATCATGCAGAATGAGGTGGAGGTGGGGAAGGAGCAGCAGATGATCATCAGACACTTGAAAGGAATTTCAATAAACACAGAGAGAGAGGGGGAGGGAGATAAGTAGAAGAAGCAGCAAGCAAAACAACAACAGAATCATCAGACAACGATGATGAGGATGGGATTGAGGATGATGCATCCTACCCATCGCCCCATTCCCCCCCATCTCTTCGTCAGATGAATGCATTAACAGGGATCCATCTTGTTGTTGTCTGTGGCATCAATCTGTCTCTGACACATTGGGGTGCAACATTGTGTGGCAGTTTTATCAGAGGAAGAAGAACGCAAAACAGCAGACACCACAGCAGACTATGAAACGATCTCCACATCATCAGCAGAATGCCGCATATTAAATGAACCAGACAGAGGACACAGGGACAGAGGGACAGAGGGGTGGGTCCTGTCCTGAATTGCAGATAATGTCTCCATACCCCACACCCCACTCTCCACTCGACTGGAAATAGAGAGAATTAGTGAGCATAAAAGGTGGGAGCAGGGGGAGTGCTCTGCCACTCTTTTCCATATGCGATGCACAGATTACCTTTTACCCATCTTCCATTTCCATGTGCTTCTTCTTCTGGTAGGAGCGCATGGCATGGCTCCCAAGTACAGTGCACCCCCCCACCATTTTGTATTTGCTTTAAAATTAGATGCTGCCCCTGCCATGACCAGCCCTCACCCCTCATCCTCCCGCAGATGATAATAAAACTAAAGTCAAAAAAGAAGTGCAACATAAATTTGTGCAAAATATTACGCATACGCAATGTTCAACGTGCAGCATGCAACATGCAACACACACACACGCACACACACATACCCATTGTTGTGTCTGCTTCTCTTTGGGGTTATTTATGCCCCGCGAGGCGACACACCACTGTCTCTCCCTCTACCTCTCTCTCTCTTTCTATCGTTCATGACTCACTCACGCACTCACGAGGTATATTTTCGTCTAGAGTGGTGGGGTGTGGAGGGGGCGGGCTAAGGACGGAAGAATCTTTGTAACAAGGACAGACGACGAAAACAAAGAAAGAAACAGAAACAACAGCAGGAAAAGTGGGCGACCACACAGCATAAAAACACTCAGAGAAATGCCCGTGAAAATTTAATAAAAATTCAAAAATATTTCCAACAGCAGATGGAAAATGGGAATATAAATTCTTTTATAAATTTTAAATTTAATTTAGCGTTTTTAATTATTAGAAGACTTTCCCCATAAAATAAATTTATCTAGAATTTATTTATTTTATTATTTTATTTATTTTGTTTCCTTTTGCTTTCATTTTCCAGATATAAATCAGCCGCCGATTAATCGATTGGCAGCTCCTCTGTGTGTTATTGATGACAAAATGGTAATCGAAGTGAGGATTGCGGCAAAGGACACGGGAGCGTAAACAATCCGATCGCAACCGCCGGACGACGCTGTGGCCCCCACGCATGCAGCCAGTGGCGCCGCGGGGGCCCGCTGCACATTGTGGTGCACATCGGTGGTGCGGTGGTGCACTGTGGTTTGCCTGCTCTCCACATTAACGCTTCTCCAGCCAGCAGCAGCAACAGCAGCAGCAGCTTCAGCCCCAGCCCAAGCCCTCGCGGTGCCAATGCAGCAGAGGCGACACGGCCACGTGCAGCAGCAGCAGCAGCAGCCGAGTGTTGCATACTTGTGGGCGTCCAGAGTGCAACAACATCCTCCCCAACAGAGGAAGGAGCTGCAGCAGCAGCAGCAACAGCAGAAGGAAAGCGGCAACAAGTGTGTGACATGCTCCCATTCGATACGGCATTCGATATTGAATCCGTTTCCGTATCCATCAGAACCGAATGCTGGAAGAAGCGCCGCCGAAAGTTCACTGGTGCAGAGGAAGAAGAGTGTTGTAAATAGTAGTGTGGCTGAAGTTTTTTACAGTGTAAATAGTGCAAATAATAATACGCGTAAGTTAAATTTAATTCTGGGCAAACTCTTGCCCCAAAAGAAGAAGGAGCAGCAGCAGCAGCAGCAGCAGGAGGAGGCACATCTTGTTGTTGGCACAAATTTGCAAAATAAATTACCAGCATCGAGTGCGGATTGCCACTTAAGTCCCCATACGCGTACTCGTACTCGTAGTCGTTGTCGTTGTCTTGCCCCTTGTGCCCCTTGTGCCCCCAGTGCCCACTGTGCCACAGTCATAGTCCATTCTCCTCCCTTGGCCTGTTCCTGGCATCATCATCATCATCTGCAGCAGCAACAGCAGCAGCATCTGAATCTGCATCATCGTTGTCGTTGTTGTCTCTGTCGTTGTTGTCGTGGTCTTCGCGACGCGTCGCACTCGACTGGCGGTAGTGTCGCCTCCGCGTCTGTATCCCGCGTATCGCCCGCGTCGTCTATGCTCTTGCCATATCAAATTAATCAACGTGCTACATTGTTGCAGCAGCAGCAGCAGCAACAGCAACCGAAAGCAGCATCATCAACAACATTGCCATCACATGTGCCCGGGCCTGGGGCAGCAACAACTCCTCTGCTGCAGCATCGTATTTTTAAACGTGATACAATCCAAACAGCGACCACTGCATCACCTTTGACACCGCAGCAACAGCAACAGCAACAGCAACGGCAACGGCAAAAGCATCGCCAACATCTGCAACATCTACTTGCAACTGCAACCTCCACAACCACCGCTGCCACATCTCGGCTCGAATTCATACTTTACACAGAAGTTTATGAAGAGGATTCGATCGCCATTGCCCCCAGCAATTCCGATTCCGATTCTGATTTAAATTTTAATTCAAAGTCGAAAATACCCGCGCAGGAGGAGGAGGAGCAGCAGCAGCAGCAGGCGTTGGACAGCGAAACCTTTTGGCAGAAATACGGTGAGTAGGTAATCTAAATTACTATGTTCTTCATCCTTTGATTGATATAGCCTTGAAGCGGGAATTCTTCTAAGAGAATTCTTGTAAAATTCCCTACAAATTCGCATAGACTGGGCAGCAGCTCGATCCGTTAGGGGAACACATGCTGAGAACTTTATAAGTAAATATCAATGAATTCCACTGAAATTTATAGTTTAAATACCCACAAAACAGATTCCATTGAAAGCCAGTGGCTCCAATCCAGTCCCCAGGTGTTTTTACCTTATAATTATCACCCAAATTCCTCACTTGCCCGCTCTCATGCCATATCGTTCATATCGTTCGTATCGTTCCACCTGTCAGAGACACAAAACATTAAAAACATTAAACGGATTGAAAATCATCAGAAAAAGTAAAGGAAAACCTCTGCCAACATAACATTTTCCACTTTTTCATGCAACGATTGTAGTCACAAAATAGCAAAAGAGACAGAGACAGAGAGAGAGAGATATAGACAGAATAGAAAGAGAGAGCCAGATACAACAATTGTATTGCAATGTTCTGAATGTTCTGTTGAATGCCTTATGCGACGATATGGCAGTTGTCGTCAGGGTAGAGAAGGGAATGCGCAAAGGGGGACTAAGAATAGGGGTGGGGGGGCCAGTCAGGGAGGATATGATATGATGTGGGGATTTTTAACACAGCTGCTGGCTGGTTAACATAATTTTCGTGGGCATCTCTCTCTTTTTTGTTGTTGTTGATTTCTTTTCTTTTTCGTTGCTTTGCTTTTTGCAATTCAACGCAGAAATAAAAATAAAGCGAACAACGATGGTAAAAACAACAGACAGACGGAGACAAAAACAGAGAACGAGCGGCAGAAAGAGAGAGAGAGAAGAGATGACTGCAGCAGATGCTCAAACGAATAGAACAGGAAAATACCTTCGAAAATAGCTTAAAAGCGATTCCCGCAGAATGGTTCGATGGAGAAGTTAAAGATCTCTTTGCAGATCGGTAGAATCACAGCTGGAAGATTTACTTTGTCTCTCCTGCACCTTTGACTCGAAGAAAAGTGTTTGCCAGAATATCCACATTTTATTTAAGTGGATAAATAACAGATTTTACATGTGTGGAGCATACCCTTCTATTCTATTTGATACCCCTTGATAAAAATAAACAAAAAAAACAAAAGCACAAAAAAGAAAAACAACATAGAAATCAACTTTTTCCAACGAATAAATTTCGAGTTTTCGATAGTCTCGGTCTGCCACAGACAGTGGTCGTCGGTCGTCTGTCTGTCTGTCTGTCTGTCTGTCTGGCTGGCTGTCGTCTGTCGACGTTGTCGTTGTAGTCGTCCAGACAGCACCACAAGATCTGGCCACCAAGCCAACGGACAGAGTGCAGAGGGAAAGGGGAGCGTACTGGGGATGGGAACTGGGGCCCCATATTCGTGGGCTCCAACAGCGTCAGACTGTCTGGTATGCCAACAGGCAGCGAGGCAGCAGCAGCAGCAGTCAGCGCTGGCTCTCACTTTGCCACAGTGCAACGCTGCTTTTGCCTCTTGCGGTTGCCGTTGCCGTTGCTGCTGCCTTGCCACATGTGGCGCTGTACGTCCGTCCGCCCGCCGGTCTGTCCCTCCACTCGAATGATAGTTGTAGCTGTAGTTTCGGTGTCAGCTGTCTGCTGTTTCTACCTCAACCTCTGCCGTCTACTGCTGTGCCGAGACTCTTCGTTGTGTGTAGGCGTCATCATCATCATCGTCATCGTCATCATTGCATGGCATGGCGCTCGCATTGGCCAATGCATAAAATTATACAGAGACATGACATGGTTTTGAATAATTAAACACAACTGCGGGGCACAACAGACAACGAACGGTGCAAAGGGGCATCAAGTCGGACTAAATGGCTGCCAAAATCCAGTGGATATTCCGTACCACAAGCCACCAAAGGGAGCCACACAGCAGAGACCACGAAAGACAGACAGACAGGGAGACAGGGAGACAGAGGGACAGGCAGGCAGGATGCACAGTCCTGAAGATACTACCTATGATTTGATAGCACTCCTTCTGTTGCCTCTATCCACCTCGTTACGGCTTGAGTTTTAACTCATTTAGTAGCTTAATTTCTGTAAACGGATTACAATTGAGTCCTTGCGAGGGGGAACACTCTCCTTCCTTTACTCCTCTGCTCTTTGGAGTTGTGGTGAATACTTGAAGGTAGCAGATGGAGAGGATTTGTCTCATTTGTGGCACATTTAGAATAACAACAATGTTTCTGATTCATCAATTTCTGTTTTAGAGAATGGAAAAGTCATGAAAATTTGGATTTAAACCAAAATGGAAGGGTAGGATACGGATATTGGCTTTAGTTTGGTTGGAACTTTTTCCAAGAACTAATGAATGCCATTTGAATGTCTAGACTCTAGAGCTTTCACCTCTTTATTGTGAATCTTTCATAAGAGATATTTTCATTAAAAAAAATACTTGTAAGAGCAGAAGTAATTTGATTTTTGAATACCTCTGAATGAATACCTAATGGGTAGCCTTTGCTAGCTTCATTATTTTTGTATTCCTCCATTTCCTCAGACGATTTTCTCCTATGAATATTCCCCTACATTCTGAGAATCGTTCTATAGTTTATTGGGTAATATTCAATAATATTTGATAAGAAACAAAAGTTCAAAAGACTCTTTTAACACACAGTAGACCCTCGAATAAGACCCGCCCCACCGAAAGTAAAGGAAAGTAAAGGATTTCTTTTCGATAATCTCTCGCCGTCGCCTCAGACCTCAGACATATGACAAATAGAAATAAAATAATCAAAAGAAAAGGAAACAAAGGGCAGGGGCCCAAAAAAAGAAACAAACAAAAGGAAAAGGAGAAGCAGATGAGGAGAAGAGCAGAGCAGAGGGAGACGGAGACGGGGACAGAGACGACAGACAACCACTGACAGCAGAGCGCAGATATTATTGACAGCTGAGAATGAGAATTGTTGGCGCATTTGGGATATCGGACACTGGACATCGGACATCTTCCTCTCCTGCGCGATGTTTGCCCAATATCATTCCAGTCTTTCCTTCCCACCTTCTCCTTTCCGCCAGTCGATGGGTGCCCCATTGTTGCACTGCTGCTGCTGCTGCACTGTTGCTTTGCAATTGTTGCTGTTGTCGGCAGCGGCAGCTCGGCTGCTCGGCGGCGGCGGCTCGTTTCATTCAGTCGTTGTTTGAGCTGTCAAAGGGGTCTGGCCTGGCGTTTCCTGTTGTTTCCTTTTCTGTTTTTTTTTTCCTTCTTTCTTTTTTTTTGTTGCACAGTCTGCGATGTCTAGACACAAGTCAAAGTCGAAGTCGGAGACGCTTCGAACCCTAAAGCTCAGGTGCATTCTCTCTCTCGACACAACAAAAAGGAGGCAGGCAACCTGAAAATTCTCCATGGTTTCTCCCTCTGCCCCCCTCTCTCGCTCCTTCTCGCTCTCTGTCTCTATCTCTCTCTCTATCTGCGTGTGAGAAACATTTGCCAGAGACCCAGAACCAGAGACCCAGACCCAAAGACCAGACATATCCAAATCGACATCGACATTCGCATCAACGACAACCGACAACGAGCGACGATGTTTGTCTGTTTGTCGTCTGGAAAGTTATGGACAAAAGTTGTATCTGTCGCGGGCTATTATACCCTGTCCTCCTATGGGTGACTTTGATGTAACTGAACAGTTGAAGTCACCCATTCGAGATAGTTTTCACTCTATAAGGTATATTCGAGGCCTTGCAGCTGTTTTCCTGCTTACTCTTCTGCAAGTTTCGAAGCTTTTCACTGGAAATATAACGAACTTTCTATGGTAGTCGGCAAAAGCAACCGATGGGCGCTGCCGCATGACTAGCGAAACGAATGAAGCACGAATGTGACTTCAATTCTAGTTTTTTTAGAGTATTTAAGGCTGCAATATCCATTCTACCTCTGTGGTTGTTGCAACTTCCACACGCTGTCTGTCTGTCTGTCTGGAGGGGAACGACGAACTCTCGACTGACGACTGACAGACAGCCTTAGATCAGAGTGCAGTTGATTTATGGCGGCGTTGAGTGGCTTTACGCTCACCTCAAATATGACACAAGGCGGCGGGAACCCTGCAAACAAAAAACAAAAACTGCATACACTGGTATATATACATACATATGTACGTATGTATGTATGTCCAGCCAACGGAAGTTGTCCTTTTTTGCACCCTTTTTGGATTACAGGTCTCTCTGCTCTGCTCTGGTCTGCTCTGCCTTCCTTTCCATTCACGCAACAAGCAAATTGTGGCAATTATCGTCTCTGTCTCTGTCTCCGTGTGTCTCCCGTGTATGCCATTCCTTTGCTCCATATCCATGGAGGAGGAGGACACCCCGCTCTCTGGCAGTGTCCGCTGCCTGCATGCCTGCCCATCGATGCGTGACGACATGTCCGCCCCATTCCCTCTCTATCACTCATTCATGCACTCACCCTCTCTGTCGTCCCTGTCTGCTGTCCATCTGTCAATGCATGTTGCCACTGCCTCACTGCCCCTCCTCTTCTGCATTCGATTCTCTGGGAGACTGCGCTTTTGTATTGCAATAAATGTAATTATGGTCTAGAATTGTATTCAAAAAGACAGACGGCTATCCACCGTCTGGCACCATCCACAAATTGCCTCCAGGATAAGCGGAGAGGGGTGGCACTGGTGCAGCATGTGGCATGTGGGGTGTGAGGCGTGCATACCTGCAATTTGTGTGTTAGCTTTCGGGCATTGGTTTTGGTTTCGGTCTTTGCTTTTCGGGCAGTGGCAATCAGTGAAAATAAATTGCTTATCAAAGCGATAGAAACCCGCACTTAATGGATGATGGAATGGCTTAAGATTGGAAAGGATTTCCATGATATATGGATATATAGCATCGACGAAGGAAAGGTATAAGTATGGGCCGAAATATTCATAGGAATTAAATTAAACACAAGGGAAACATCAATCAGCTGGTACTGTGGGAGTTCTGTTGCCTTTCTTCGTGCTCTCTGCCCACGAAATGGTGTTAATGCAGCTCTGCTCCAAGAAGAAGCCTCCCATGGGAATCCCACATGGGCATCCCTCGCTACAGACTACAGACTCTCCTTCCCCTTCGAGGACTGCTGCCATTCGAGCAATTGGATATCAAAGGCAATTTGCCACACATTCTCTCGTGCAGATTTGGTGTTAAATATTCAATTCCGTCTGCAGCGGATGTCTGCGTTTGCATCGCGTTTCCGTCTTCGTTTCATTTCATTTCCATTGCAGCAGCATCCTCACCATGCCCCTCGATGATGATGATGATGCTACTACTGTCGGATCGGAAGAACCCTCCTCCTCCTACTCTCCTCTCCCTCGAGGGACTGCCAAGTGGTCGTCTGTGGGGCAGACTGTGGCAAGCAGCAGCAGCAGCAATCCATTCCCTAACAAAGAATCAACTTTTGAATGGGTGAACCGATGCGATGGTGGCATGCGGCATGAGGCATGAGAGTTGTGGATAGTCGTAGAATGCACATAGAACTCCATCTCTCAGCTCTCAGCTCTCAGCTCCTAGCTCCATCTCTAGCTGCAAACTCGAAACTGAAACTCGTGTAATGTGAAGCAGATGAAACGGACAGCCAGACACTCGGACAGTCGGACAGTCGGACAGTGGAGCTCCGACCGTTGGACTCTTGAGAGGGGCGGCGCACGGTCTGAGGCAGCAGCACCAGCAGCAGCAGCAGCAACAGAAATTGCAACCGATAATAATTATTTTTATGGAGTCTAGTCTGTGTCTAGACGATTTTTTTTTCTGCCGTTTCTGGCGTTGCCTGTCGCTTGCTTCACTTGCTGCCGCCCCACCCCACCCGACTGCAGCATAGGTCTCTCCTCTCTCTCTCTCTCTCTCTCTCTCTCTCACTCTCTCTGCAGCGACTCTCTCTATCTTTCACTCTGGCTGAGTGAATGCTCTGTTAAAGCTCTCGGCTCTCTCTACTGTGTCATTGTTTTCGCTTTGATTCCGATTTTAACTGGTAAAATGGCATTTAACTGTTTTTCTGTGCTGCTGCCGCTGCTCCTGCTGCTGTTGCTGTTTGACAAACAAGGCAGACGGACTGGCGGACTGGCGGGGGGGGAGGTGGCATGTAGCATGGGGCAGGCAGCAAGAAAGAGACACGAGACGAGACACAAGACGAGACGAGACGAAGACAACTGCAGTCACAGATAGTGAATGCGAAACGTAAACGTGAGCGAGAGAGCGAGGGGGCGGGGGGGCATGACACAAAACTAAATGCCGCACACAACCCAAATGGACACAAAAGACAGTTCCACACAGTGAATCGGAGAAAGAGAGAGAAAGGGAGTGAGTATAGAGAGAGAGAGAGAGAGAGAGAGAGAGAGGGAGAGCGATGTAGTCAGGCGCAAACATGCGGAAAAGTCAACCCATGAAATCACCAGCAGCAAACTCTCTTCGCTCCGCTCTGCTCTGCTCTGCACAGTGATTCCAATTATAAAGATATATACATACATGTATCGAAAGATATAGTAGTAGTGATGCATAGTGACATATAGATATCGATTAAATATCTTTGTACAGAAGAACATAGAAAATAAACACAAAACATGAACAGATTTTATGAACAGACACAGAAACATTCTTCACCCTGAGGTTGTGGAAGAGATCTCTACAGATATAACCCATTTTCTATATAATATCAGGTTTTTGTATGGAATATCAACAAGAGATATGGTTTTGCATTTACATTCAAGATTAAGTCCACTTTTTGCAGTACTTTTGTACCGGCGAACATCTCATATCTCCTATGCTATAATGCTATCCATTGAAATGAATTCAAGCAAAAGGAATTAAGGGAATCGTTTAGAAGGGAACTTCCCACTCGGGAACCGTTCTTTCCTTTGGCAATACATCCACGCTGCGGCTCATCTTTTTATCTAAATTATATGCAGAATTGCAGTCTTTATCTTCGCAAAGAATTCAATCCCAATTGCGATAAATATTTGTGCCGCTCATGCGAACCACTGTCCTTCAGTCACCAGCTCCGTGGCATGCCCCTGCCACTCTACTCTCCACTGAGGAACGGACAGGCGGACGTGCAACGTTCAACGGCGCTCCATCAACTGCATTTCGCTGTTCGCTTCGTTGGGCATGAGAAAAATGTCACCTCCACAGAGTGTCCACAGTGGAGTCGACTCCAGAGGCAGAGGCAGAGACCAGAGTCACAGCCATGCCATAGCCATAGCCAGAACCAGCGACAGGGTCCAGAGATCCATCCACAGAGACAAGAGACAATCGTCTGTCTGTCCGTCTCTCAGTCAGCATTTTGTGGCCATATTTGGAGTAGGAGAAGTGCAGGAGTGGAGTGGAGTGGAGGAGAGACTAGGAGAATATGTCTCTCGACACCTTTTTGCCAGCAGGGCTTTGTGTTGTTGCAGCTGCCGCTGCCCCCAAAGATATTATGTTATTATGGCAATTATAGTTACACGACTTTGGCGGCATTTCTATGGCATTTTTGGCCCCGACGACAGCTTGTGGCATGTCTCACTTGCGGCAGTTCTCTGCCTCTCCCTCTCTGTCTCCGTCTCTCTGTTGCTTAGAGATTCTCTTGGATAAGAGAATGGAAGGCAATCCCCGCTCGTTGTGCTGTGCTGTGCTCTGACTGCATTGCAATTACAAACATTTTAATGCAATTAACAGACACACACACACACACACAGACACACCTGAAAGGGGGGCACGAGGTCTGTGGCAGGGTCTTGTGGCTGTGACTTCTACGGTGTCTCCATCTCATTTGCCTTGCAATTCGAAACTTCTCTCCGCCCCAAAAAGACAGCAGCACCACCAGCACCAGCACCAGCAACTTCAAAAGCCAAAAGGCGACGCGACATTCGTTCATTCGGTGCGTGTGTCAGTTCTTTGGGGCAATCTCTTGATGAAGCCGCCATAGCCGTGGCTGCTACTTCTGCTGCTGCAACCCCCTGTCTTCACTCTGTGGTACCCTATATTTATGTGGATGTATTCCTATTGAAATATTCGCCAAGTTCACAGAAGAGAGGACCAAACACACACTGTCTGCATGCAATCGGAACAGTCGTAATTCTGCGATTAAAATCGATAGAAGCCGAACACCAATTTCTCTCTCTCTAAGAAATATGTACAGAGTATCAGTACATTCGATCATCGGCATTCTGTTGCGTTGTATTGCCGCTCCAGTTGCTATCAGTGGCCGCTCCTCCTCTGCGGCTGATACTCGAAACGTTGTCGTCTTGTCGCTGGAGCTGCTTTTGTAGTTGCCGCCAGCGTTGCACGTTGCAGCGGTGTTGCACTTACATCTGGCAGAAGGTGGAAGGTGGAAATGGAGGGATCTGCCGCCACTCCTTAATGCCATGTCCAGCAAATCGTTTTGGCCCATGCAGGCAGCCCATGAAGAGGCAGCGGCAAAAAGCAGCCAAAGACGAATCAGTTTTCGCTTCATTTCATCGGCGTTTCATAAAAAATATACAAAAAAAAAATACAAAAAAAAAACCAAAACAAAAAAATGGATTGTCTTTATTATCGGAGGGGACTCTCGTCCTGGACACAGGACACATCCTGCTGCCTGCCGCCTGCTGTCTGCTGCCGTTGCACGTTGCAACTGTCGCCAGGCGGCATTCGGCGGGGCTTCAGATCTTCTTCGGCTTCTTCATTCGATTCGCTTCGGTGTTGCATTGCCATTGGGCACTCGTACTTGGGTATCGATTCGCGTCATTCCCTCAGACGTTGCAACGTCAGACGACGCGTCGCGTCTCGTTGCTTCTCGTCGTTCATTCAAAACTTATTCAAATCGACAGCCGAACGAAAAACAAAAATAAAACACACACAAAAAAAAAAACCAAAATTTGCGCCAAAAATAAAAGAAAACAAAATGAAGCAGAATTTCGGGACTGTGAAATTTTCTAGCTACGATTTTTGGATACCCTATGAAAGCCTCAACACTAAATGGAAAGAGCGTAAGCTGTGCAGGAATTGGTGTTAAAGGTTTATCAGGATCTATCACATAGATCTCTCATAGATATCCTATCCATTATCCATAGATTCTCCATGGATTTCTTACACATATTCATAGCTTCCAGCTGTTTAACAGGCACTCGCCATAGCCCCATAGACCCGTTTCAATTTCCCCCATTTTTGTAGCTCTCTCTCTCTCTCCCAGCCGTCTGCGGTGACGCTGTGGCGTGAGGCAATAATACGTTTTTATGGAGCCACTCGTCTAGACATTCGGCATGCGAATGACGAAAGCACCATCCATCTAACCACCCATCCATGGATAACGAAGCGAAGTTCGGCCTCGAAGTTCCGATAAAGAAATGAGCAGACAGGCCCGCGCGTATACCCGTATAAATGTTATCAATGTAATCAAATGATATTGATTATTCACATCTGTCTGTCTGTCTGTCTATCGAATGTCTGTCTGAATGCCAGACTACCGGACTATCTACCTGTTAAATGTTAATGTTAATTTCTGTTCCCAGCCCCCCTCCGTCTGTACCACTGTCTGTCTGTCTGTCTTTATGTTTGTCTGCCTCTGGCATTTGGCTGGGAATTAATGGGGAGAATCATTTATAATCCGACAGTCAAACAGTCAAAGCCACAAAGCGCTTCCACCTTGACCAGCATCAGAGTCATCTGTTGAGTATCTGTGTATCCGTAGACATGTATCTGTGCATCTGTAGATATATGTTACGCAATGGCCACAATATGGCCAGGGATGGGAGGGGGGCGGGGGCGGGGGCACCCAAGGAACTTAGTCAAGCGATTAGCTTCCGTTTCAGTTGCTTCTGCCGTCTGCTGAATGACTTGGCAGCAGCCAAGCAGCCTTGGCGGCAGTCCGGGGATTTCACTAATCGGTAAAACAGGCAGAGAGGTGCCACACGAGGGGGCATGCACGGAGGACTGGAATTTGTATTTCTAGGTCATTAGGGGAGCAGCAACAGAGCAACAGAGCAACAGAGAAACAGCAACAGCAAATAACCATTTAAGAACCAGACGAACGAGCGGAGCTTCAAGAGGCAGAGCGGTGGAAAGGTAGAGCGAGATCCATGCCATGCCATGCCACGCCATGCCATTGGGGCATGTCAGGGAATATGTTTAATTTATTATTAATGGACTCTCTGCGACCTGCCCCACCTTCCTGCCTCTCGCAGGAAGGGGCACGCACACACACACACAGACACGACGTGTCCTTGAGCTGTGGACTGATTTTTTGATGAATTATTTTGTGTTTGGCGGAATCATGAAATTCCTGGAAGAACATTTGCAATTCCTTTGGCACAGATATATATTACAGAACAAAGGCACTTCACTTCTGGGAGATAATCTAGAACTGCTGGGGATGAGTAATGCCCTATAGTTGTTGGAATCGAATAAGAACTCCCCTTGAACGCCATCTTTTCGATCAATAATCGATTTCCAAGCTTTGCATCGATTACTGATAATTTTTATTGGCTTTTTCGCAATTATTTCTGGCAGTTCTGCCGCTCAAACGAAATACAAGCTGAAACTATGATCTCTAATTTCGTTTTATCTTCAAATAGAGACGAATGGAACAGCGTACAGTATTATCGGTACTCCATTCGGTGAAGACGGCGTAATCCCCGCTGGCTATGGGGATGAGGCGACTGAGATCTGTCTCCAGTTCCCCAGTATAGAGTTTGTTCACGCCAATGTCATGCTGTTGCGGTAGAACAACAACAACATATCAAAGATGCAGATGGACAGGTCCAGCAGATCTATACTCACATTATAGGGACAGGTGTGATTGAGGTTCGAGTTGCTCGCGAACGAACTGTAGAACATTAAAGCAATGGGATGCTTCTTTTTTTCCCTCATGAACTTGCAGCCATCGTAGGAGATGTCGATGAAGAAGGGCTTGTATCCATGGTCAAACTTCATGAATTTCACTTTCACCTAAAACAGAGATCCATGGAGAACACATAAATCCAGAGAGAGAGAGAGAGAGAGAGAGAGAGAGAGAGAGAGAGAGAGGGGGAGCGCTCACCCCAGCCGTGTTTATGGGAAACTGATGGATCTTCGTGTATACATCCAAGTACTTGTGCGTTCGATTCACTGCCTTGATCTGGCACGCACTAAAACCCATGAACTTCTCATCGAGTGAAACGCATTTGAGATTCGTAAATGTCACGTGACTGAAACAAATCTAAGGAAAAAAAAGGATCAATACTTAGTTTTATTGATCCATTCGATCCAACGATTACCGTTTGCAGAGCTAACCATAGAACGAACACCGACAACCTCCACATTTTAGACGGAACTGCGCTCCGGATCATCGATTTACTCCACCAATAATACCATTTTGGAGGCAATATACTCATTACAACGTTCAACAATCCGCATCCAAATCCAATGGTGCGGCTATTAAAGGTCTAAAATTGCTTGAAATTTACATTTTATTGGACATTCCGAGGCTGCAGGGTTTACAGGGTAATCCTCAGGGTAATCTACTCTACTGATTCCTGTAATCCGATTGAAATGAGTTATTTCAAAACCGTTTTGATCCAGTTTGAGGCCAGTTTTGGCCAGAATTAATCTATAATTTAATGGGAGTCATCTTGAATATCCACCATAATTCACGGCATGATCCAATTCTTCTTCTTTATAAATAAAAATTATACTTGAGAATAATTATTTATTTTATTGTTTATTTTACAGCCAAAAATGGCTAAAAATTACCAGTAAATTATTTTTTTTAATTTTCAACTCTGACTTTTTTTTTGGAATTATTCACACTTTTTTTGGAGTTTCTTTCTTTTACTATGTTTCATAACACAGACATCATCATAACCGGCAACAAAAAAAAACCAAACACTAATTATGAGATTTTGTGTAATTTGAGCCTGAAAATATCTAAAATCAAACCACATTTTCGGTGTTTAAACGGTTTAATGAGGCTTGCCAGCCCATAGAAAGGGGACTATTATATGATTGATTGACTGCGCTGATTGATCAATCAGCTGTCGAACCGGACAGCCTGAAATATACCTTTACGTGGCCGCGATTTATTTTGTTCGTATACCATTCGGTGAAGAGGGCATAATCCCCATTGAGCATTGGTATATATTTGATGACATCCGACTCCAGATTCCCGGTATACAATTTGTCGACAATAATATCGTGCTTGAATGATCGTTACCTTTAGGAACTCTGCATGGAATGTACTCATACTCATACTCATGGAATACTCACATTATAGGGACATGTGTGGTTTACGTTGGAGTTTCTCTTAAATGTATCGTAGAAGGTTTTTGCGAAGGGATTCTGTTGGTTCTCCATAAATTTGCAGGCATCGTAGGTCACATCAATGAAGAACGGCTTATAGCCATGATCGTAGCGCATTAGTTTTAAGTTGACCTGCGGTGGGATTTTGCATAGATCTGTAGATCCATTAATTTCACAGCTTCTCGTTCCACTTACTGTGACATTTTCCACTGGTACTTTGAACAGTTTCGCCGTGAGATCAATGTACTTGTGGGTGCGATTCACTGCCTTGATGTGGCACTTGATATCCCCAAAGGATTTGTCCATTATATCGCACTTGAGGTTCGTAAAGGTGACATAGGCGTGGCACATCTACAATACAATATATGCAAAGTATTCTTCCACGAATCTGGCTTCAATGGTTTACCATCAGAGAACCCAATAGAATCCATTTGTACAGAAGAGCCTCCATTGCGCTCTGTTAGAGTGGAACCTGTGACTCGTTGTGGCATGAATCCAATATTTTGGGAGTATATTTATTATAATGATCCCAGTCATTAACAGCTCTGCCCTCCCATGGTCCAGTAATGCGCAATGATTTAATTGATAACACACACGTATTTACTCGTCTTTATATGTATTTATATTTATCCGCTGGTTGACCGAAAGTACACATTGACAGTCGCTGGATGATCGCCTCGATGGAACGGTGAACCATTAGAAAGAGAGGCTGTGGCAGTGGCAAAAAGCGCAGAAATCGTGCGTACAATATACAGCCTAAATCGCTTTTGGGGTTCCAATCACATTATAGGGACACGTGCGATGGATATTCGTAAACAGCTTGACCGTCTGAAATAACTCTCTTTGGAGGATCTCCTTTGTTTCTTTCCTTTCTTTTCATTCTTTAGATTCCTCAAAAATCCACACACATCGAAGGTCAGGCCTATAGCCATGGTCGTGACGCATGGCATGAAGTGAGAACTGCAAAACGAAACTAGTAATATCTTCTATATCTAAAAGAATTATCATATAATAACGCACCGTTATATTATCCACAGGAAACTAGTAGATCTTCGCATAGATGTGAATATATTTGTGGGTTCGATTCACGGCTTTGATCAGACATTTATCGAACAGCCCGAATTTGTGATCAATCATCTGGCACTTAAGGTTCGTGAATGTCAGATGTGGGTGGATATGGGTTTGGGACTTTTAGATGGGTTTTGTATCCGTATAGGAACCAACAACACTAAAATCCATTAGTCTTACGGGGCGCTACGTCAAACCAGAAATCGAGAAACAGAAACAAAAACAAAAGAACTCTCGAAAGAACTGGAACCCAACGTTAAATTAATGTTCCAGCGGAAGAGACGGCCTGAAGTTCTGGCCAGAAAACAAGTCCAGACGGACAACAAAAAAAAAAAAAACGTCCACAATTTTATTGGCCTTCACTTAACGCTCATAAATTTGTCTGCTGCTGCTGCTGCTCCACGAAGAAATCTGCGAGACGTAAAAAACAGCAAAAGAAATGAAAAGAATATGGTTTATAGGGGCCACGCTTCCGCAGATGAAACGATGGAACGAACGGCGATGTCTGGTGGAAACGGGTTCGGAAACACACAGTTCTCTTCCATTTTTTGTTACTTGCTTACCATACAGCGGAGTTGTGTTTGAATTTTCCCATTAAAAAATATGGCTGGAAACTTCTCAGAGAGGGAGAGACCTGTGTTCGTGCCTCCTGGCTGCCTGCCCCCAAAATCCCACCCATTTCTTGTCGCTGGAGTACTCCTCAGGTTAGTAGCGAACTTCACGCACAAATCTGATTAAAACTTGGTCGCAGTTAATGAACCAAGAAGGCAGAAGAGTCCGCTCCGCTCCAGACAGTGCCTGTGCCCCCAGCCTGTTGCAGTTGCATACACAGACGGAGACGGAGACGGCGACTGAGACGGCACAGACAGATAGCGAAAGAGGCGTCTAAAAATAGCCAACAGAACCACATGTTGGTCAAGTTTTTTATGGTATACCCTTTCTTTAAGGGTATTCTACGATAAGAGAGGAGTGGGCTACGCAGAATCTTTCCTGAGACTTTCTTTCGATGGAAACAATTAATTAACAATTATTTTATGTATTTTATAACTTTGAAATTTATCAAGAAAATGCCATGAGACTTTAGGGCTTCAAATACGAATATGTCCCCATTTTATTATGTCCCCAAAAAACTGCTACCACTAAATTATATGAATATTTTTACATACCAACTGAGTCTTAGGTGGCTTAGGATTTTAAGAATAGTTTTTAGAGATTTCTACAAGGGTATTAGTGTCTTCTTATTCTTCTTCTTATTTTTTTTTCCTCTGCTGCTCTTCTTTTTTTGTGTGTGTTTTTTGGGTTGCCTAGCAAACGTTACCCACATCTGTCTCTCCTGGCCAGAAGAGTCGCACTACCCAGCCCCGTCCCCGTCCCCTCCCGTTCAGTCCCGAGTGTCCCGAGTCGCAGTCCGTGTCTCAGAGTCCACTTTCCAGTGCAACAGCAACCATCTTTTAATAAATGCGAACGTGATCGCGTTTCGTGCGTCACTGAATGCCCAGACAACAGACAGAGAAGGAGATATAATGGCAAACAGACAGAGAGAGAGAGAGAGAGAGGGAGAGCAGGAAAGAGACTTTGTCGAGGCACAAGGCGTTGCACCTTTGGCCAAGGTGCATTGATCGGGATTGGGATCGCTGTCTGGGCAACTTTTGCTGTTCCCGCTGCCGCTCCTCCTGCCCCTGCAGTTGCTGCTGCTGCTGCTGTCTCGGCCATTGGCTGCGCTGCGCTTACTTTTTGTTGTTTTGTTGGTTTTTGTTGTACTTTGTTTTTTTTTTACATTTTTTTGCGAAACGAAATTATTATTGTATTATGCACGCGTATATACACATCCAAAAAGTATCTGGAGACAGCGGTTTTTTCCTCCTCTTTTCCTCTTTTTTGTTGTTTTTTTGTTTGTTAACGACACGACGCGTGCGTCGAGTGCCCGAAAGTGCGTTCAATGAACGCTGCAGCCGCAGCCGCAGCCGCTGCCGCAGCCAAAGAGCCACAGCCAAAATGGGGGCAACGATCGGGAGGTATGAACAAACGATAATACAGCGGAGATCGTAATGCCCTGCCTTGGGAGTAGGGGGTAGTGGGCAGACTGCAGTGGGGGGGGGGGGTTGTCAATGTCGGGGTGTCGGTGTCTGGGGTTCAGTGTTTCAGTCTGCAGACATTCGAGACGGCGGCCCTTGGACTCTTGCATTCTGCATTTTATAATTGAACTGCTTGGAAATATCAGAGAGTGCACTGCTTTTATGACTACTGCTTTACTTAAATTAGTTAAAGGACAGACCGACCACTAAAGCAGTGCAAAGCAGTCGAAAGAACTTCTGAAAACTGAGTCGCTGAGGTGTTGGCTTTGATGTGGGGATGATATCAAAATAAATCACTCGACTGCAAACAATATTCGATATAATCCATATCATAAATCTCCAAATATCATTCTCAGATGACTCCCTAGCAGGAGTACTCCACCTAGCCATCATAAACCCTAATCCAACGCAACTCCCATGCCAGGGAGATCATCAGCACTTTCCTCCCTAATTTTATTTCGAATCAACACGTGCTCCAATTAAATCTCAAAAAATGGCTATCGTACGTTTTCAGTTCATCGGCCACATCCAGACAGACACCCATGCACAGGCTTGCACCCCTCTGATACGCCTGATATGCGCCCCCTGATAACGACCCCTCGACGGACGGATGGCAGCGGTTCCGATTTCCGATTAACAAAAGGCGCGTTCCCCTCGGCACCATAGCCGCAATCGCACTCCAAAGCACTCCGCTGCCTCCCTCGTTCTCTTTGCTTTCGTCTGTCCAACAAATCAGTAAATGAAATTAACTCGCATTCGATCGACCGACCAACGTTCCTATATGTATATTTATATATGTATGTAAAGACTGTCTGACGGCATCAATCGGTCGCTCAATCGGTCGCCTGTTCGCTCTGTCGGTCGTTTGGTCTCTCCTCTCCGCTTGCTGTTTGATAATAATAAACCAATAAAATTAATACAAATTGCAATTGTTGGCGCGACACACTTCAATTGGTTTGCTCTTTTTTTCTGGTTCTGGCCTCTCTGCCTCTCTGCTCCTCTCTTTATTTTTTATTTGCCTTTTATTACGCACATATTTATTTAATGCAGGTCTCTGGCTATCCGTTCGTCTAGAGAGGGGTCCCGGGTCCCACATCTATATGTACGATGTCTACCCTGTACGTATATACTCGTATATCCTGTCTCCCTGTCCGTATGTCTGTCTGTCGTGTTGTGTGTGCCCGCCCCGTCTGCCTCGGTTGTTGCGTGTTTGTTCATTTTATTGTTTGCCCTTGTTTTCCCTGCTGCCTGCCACGGACACTGCCACTGCCATGGCCTCTGCCACTGCCACTGCCACTAACGCCTGCAGCAATCGAATGTCTGGATGAACAATACTCATATGCACTTAATTGGTACCCACAGAGCTCGTTACTTGAAGGATCCACATAATACAGCTTAGCAATAGATCAAAATAAATAAGTGTTGTCATTATCGAAAGATAAGACAAATCTTTTACAGTTTCTAGACAAATATCATATACAAAACTTAAAGAAAAAGAGCAAATAATTTGAGTCAATCATCTTTATTTTATCATTAAATGAATCTGTATTTGAAACAAACACACAACTCCAACGACAAATCATGTTAAAAACTTTTAAAGCAGCAACAACTTCTTGTTCAAGTCGCCTTCAAAGTGCTTTCCTTTGAAGCACTTTCCCCGGCAGGAAGGAAGCAAAGAGAAGGAAAGAAAAGAAAAGAAAATCGCTTGGCAAATTGAAATCAAACAGTTTAGCATAAATGCGCATAAATTTCGAAAGCTGTCATCAAACACATTTCTTATTTTGTCATATATTCCGTTTACCCCCGTAATATTCTGTATTTGGGTGAATATTAAAATAAATAGCAAAAGCTTAGAATACACACAGACGGAGGATGGGGATTAGGAATGGTTATACATTATACGCACATCTAGGATCCCTTTTCTGTGCGTAAGAACGCAGCACGTGGTATTTACTTAGGAGGCGAGAACACGCATTTTTCTTGTTTATTTTTTTATTTTTTTTTTTTTTGGGGCAGCATAACTTTCAACGAGTTCTGAGCCGCAGAGATACAGGGAGCCTCCTGAACATTCAACACTCACACGTCATCATCATCATCATCCTCATCATGGAACAACGGAAAACGAAGAGCACACATTGCGTATGCTTCATATTGCGTATACGCCACCAGGAGAGAGGCAGAAGCGGGGAAGCGAGGGAAAGCGCTCTTCAAATATGCGTAGGCCGCATACATATCTACATCACTGTGTGTCCTTGAGAGCCTTTGTATGTGTGTGTGTGTGTGTCTCCTCTCTCTGTGTGCGGCAACTTTTACACTGGCACCTTTTGCACCATTTTCCCAGTGCTTTCCGCATTGTATGGACCCCGCCAGCTGCGTCCCCATCCCCATCTCCTTCTCCCAGCTCCTCTTTCTGCTTAAGCGCATATCCTGCGTCGTCATCCCTCGCCTGATGCGTAGTTAGTTGTCTGCCGCTTTTGTGGCCTAAGCTTTTATTTTATTGTGCCACCCACACAAACACACACACACACACACACAGAGAAAAAGCATTACCATCCACATCCACCTTCCACCCACCCACACAATGGCGCCCACTGTTAATCCCCTCCCCTCACCCAATATGTCTGGGCCTGCCCCCAAATGCCGACGCCGCAACGCACACACAGGCAGCGGAGAGAGGAGAGGTGGCCAGGAGTTTCCCCATGCAACGTAATTTTGTAGAAATTCCATGGAAAATAAGGTAGATTTCAGTCACGATACTAAACTCAAGGATTATTAGGGGATATGCGAGTACAATCAGACATTTAGGCATACAAATTGAACAACGAAAATATAATTAAAAAGAATATTTACAGACGAATTTCCTAAACAAAATTAATAATGGAAAATCGTACAAAATATCCCATGAATAAGAAACAATTTTTCATGCAAAATAAGCCATATAAATAATTTGCAAAAAATATAAGCGATAAATATGACCGAAAATAGTAGAAAAAGATAACGAAAAATATCAATTTTGACGAATGCTTTTGAAATATTTGTCTCAAAGTCAAGGAAAAAACGTTGACAGCAGCCATCCATCCATACCTACAGATAGATATACATACTAGGGGAAATAGATTCTAGAAGCAAGAAAAACGTGTACCAGTAGGGTATTCCTAAAGGTCGTGTTGGCTGATGACAGCATTTGGGAGGAGGACTGTCGACTGGCTGTGGCTGAAATGTTTGCCGGGATATTTAGTCTGCGGATCTTGAAGGTTAAATATATGTATGTACGAACGAGAGGGAGCACACCTTTTGTATATCCCATGGGCATTATGCAGTCGCCTGTTGTTTCCATAGCCCCCCCACCAACCCCCTGTGTGGCTGTCGTATGGTCTGTCTGTCTGCCAGTTTGTCTGGCACTTTTCTGACTTGTTTGCCAAATGGCGTACAAGATATTTATGCATATTAAAACAATTTGCTTATTATGCCTGAATAATTGAGTGAGTAGCAGCTACAGCTACAGCGACGACAAGAACCTCATGCTACGATAAACGAATCTGCATCTCAATCTGAATCGGAATCTGTTGGGGGGAGAGACTGGGCCTTAAGTCGGAGTCTGCTCCTCTGGAAACAAGGGGTATGAATATATTAGTAGCAATTCGCTTTTGGGTTGGCAAACGGGTCGGCTACGTAATATTTGCCAGACATTACATTTGACGGAACGTTTCTGCGTCAGCGTTTACGTCTACGTCTAGGGGTCTACGTAGATGTCTGGGAATCTGGGTTTCTACGTCTGAAAGTGGTTCTGGAAATGTGACTGCTACGGCGACTGCGGACTGCGGACTGCTGGCTGCTGGCTGTGGCTGTGTGTGGCGACATCGAAGCTCAAACTTCAACAAAGCGTTAATTAATACTCGCAAATGTTTGCGCTTCGTCTGGCAATAAAAAAGTTAAGCGAGACAACGGGCCAGGGCAAACACAGGTCCGCCAGTCACTTGCTCAGTCAGTCATTCTGTCTGTAACCCTCTTTTGCCGTGCCACCTAGAGGCAGTCGCGAAATAATAATAAAAATACATTAAAAAAAAAGATAGGGAACAAAGTCTCGTCATAAGTCAAATAAAAAGCGCAGCGGCGATGGCAACTGTGTCGGAAGTGGCAGAAGAGCGGCAGAGTCGCGGCGGCGGCGTCGAGTCATCCCATGAATAGGCGCGCACTCAATTTTCCGCTGCTCGCAAAATTATTGTGGCCCACAAAAGGCAGACAGGTGCGAGAGGGCGGTGCAGGGGTGCAAGGTGGCAGCAGGTGAGCAAAGGGTGAAATTAGAGACGGTTGGCGGGGCAACAGTTACATCAACAGAGATACAGAATAGAATACATCTCCCGAGCGATGGCTCGCGGACAAGTTAATAGCCCACCCCGGGGGATTGCGGCAAGGGGGGGTATCAGGGTGAAATTTCTACTACATATAGAATTTATTTATATAATATTTTTAAATGGATTTCTAAAACTTACCCCACTTAATCAAAATGGAATGATTTGTAAGCACTTTCAGGAACAATTCTGTGAAGAAAATAAGTTTTTGATAATATAAAAGAAAGGTGTAGGAAAATGGTTGTAGCAGTATCAAAATGATATAAAAAGACATCCAAAGAACCATCCCATAGGGGGGATTGAGGCTGGGGATCAATGATTGAATGTGGAACAATCATAGCCAGAGGTTTAATCAATTTACGGGGATTTTCAGTTGATCTTTAGGCCTTGTATCTTCAAGCACAGGATGGTTCTTCTACAGGGTACAGGGTACCTTCCGTGATTACAGGGTACAATCCGGCATCATCAAGTACAGTCCCAGACACTGTTCCTCCTCCGGCATAATACGCCGCCGCCTGCCATTCCGCAGACGGAAACTTTTATTTGACGGCATCAATCAGTCTCCGCACTGTCTGCCCCCCTGTACAATACCCTGCGCCTGCCGCCGCCTCACCGCTGCAGACCGTCTGGTCTGGTCCCTTTTGTTGCCCCAAAAGCGATCCAAAGTGCATGGACGAGCCATGGGGCAGCGACAGACAGAGACGCCGACGCAGCCACAGTCGCAGTCATTTTTAATGTCTCGACCCGAGCATATCCATGGCAGGAGGAGGCACAGAGTACACAGAGGGGGGGGCCCGCTTTGAGGTAACTGCAGAGGGGGCTAGGGTGGGTGGGGTAGGGCGGGAGGGGAGCTGTGGTACAGCACTGGTCCGTTCTCTGCAGACGACGCCGGCAATCATCAATTTCTCAGTGTCGCATTAGTTTTCATTAATTTGAGCGGCGGCGGCGGGATTGGCGGCATCGGCTTCGGCTTCGGCGAAACCCCAGCAGATGGACCCGTCACTAGCCCCTGCTCTTCCCTCATCCTCTTCTATGGATCTGTCTCTCTCTCTCTCTCTTTCTCCCTCTGTGCATCTTCCCCTCTCCCTTTCTTGAGCCAGACAACAATTGCAGCAGCAGCAGCAGCAGGAGCAGTATTATTGATGCATTTGGCGAGAAGCAGCGACAGCGCGACGACGCTGACGTTGACAGCAAAGAGAAGAGAGAATGAAGTTGACGACCAGACCTGGACACAGGAGTCGCAAAAGGGGCAATGGGGAGGGGGACGGGTCGAAGCAGATGGAGAGGTCTACCAATGCAGCTGCAGCGGCGGCTGTCAGAGAGCAGACACACTCATAAATAAAGCCGCGTAATGCAGGAGAGTACGAGTGTGTGAGAGAGAGAGAGATAGAAGGGGGAAAAAGAAAGAACAAAGTAAAAGGAGAAGGAGAAGGAGAACGAGAAGGAGAAGAAAAAGGAGGAAGTGGAGAAATGGGAGGAATAGTGATGGCCAACTTTCAAGTGATTCTCATTCATTCACAGTCCCTTTCCCCACTCCATCTGAATGTACTCATAACCTATTCTCTATTTGTACCTGCTCTTTGATGATGATTTACTCCTGTCGGGCATACGGGAACCTCTGACAAGGTCCACCGAGACCAACAAACTAAATGTCTATAAACACGCATTTCCATATATTTCTGTCGCGATATTATAGTCTTGATTTATTAAACGACAACTAATTTACCCCATTGACATATAATTTTATTAACTTTAATGTGAAAAACCTATTCAAATTAGCAGTGGATTGTATTTTAGTATTTTATTTTTTTATTGTTGTTTTAGTCATGTTTTCTATTACTATTATTTATAATAAAAAATATGATTCTTGGGAAACTATCTAAAAAAAAAAGTTGAAAAGTTGAAAAAATTAACTATTATTAATCTAGCAATTTTGGTATAGTGTGGCAGATTTATAAAATTTTAATTATTAATTAATTATTATTAATTATTTGAAACACAACATCTTATTCTGTTCAGTTGAATTATGCCATATACTCGCAGTTTTTAGACTCGAATAGTGCCAAAAGTACAGAATGAGTTGCCCCGATCTTAAAAATATGTTTCATTTTTGGGAAGTTTCCTGCTGCTGCCCAAAGGCTGTTTTTCATTTACAATTTCGTTTCCTTCGAATAATAATATTAATCATGAAATTTTCCCTTTATCGGACATAGCCACAAATTCAACTTTGACATTCTCATTTTCCTGGAACATCAATCCTCCCGTAAGCAAACGACAAACAAAAAGTGTTTGTAATTCATTTTAACTTGGCCCAAGGGCCGGCCCCATCCCCGGCCCCCTCCTCCACTCTTCCCCGCAAAGTATTTCTCAATCAAAACCCTTTAGGTCGTCCCCTCCCCTACCCCCCTTGTCTGACTGTCTGTCTGTCTGTCTGTCTTTCAGTTTGTGTGGCGACCAGGGCCAGACTTTCAAGGCGAAGCGTTAAAAGGGGTGCAAAAGTCACTTCTTCCTTCGGTTTCTCCCTTCTGCTTCGGTCCCACAAAAATTATTGAATTCAATTCCGAAAAGCTCTGCCCTCAGCCGGAGCTTCTGCTGCTGCTGCTGCTGTTGCTGCTTTAAAGAAGAAGAAAAACAAAAGCAAAAGAAAAACGAAAAACGAAAAAGTATATTTCGCAAATTTCATTTTACCAAAAGAGTGTGAGGGAGATGGGGGAAAGTATGAAAATCGTCGCCGGCCTGTCAACTCCCATCAGAGAGTGTGAGAACGATAGAGGGAGAGGGTGCAGGGTGCAGAGGGAAAGAGTGAGGTAGAGAATGGCCCGACTGGACGACTCGTTCGTTTTTCAAGGTTAAGCACACACATACACACGCACACACACACACACACAAAGTACACCCATGCAACAGCGCCGCCAAGTGGCAGACTTCGAGCCCAGACAGAGTCCAAGGGGGGCGCGCAGCAGTTCGGCAAAGGGCGACACCAGCATAGCGAGAGAGTGCGACAGAGAGAGAGAGAGGGGTAGACTGGCAGAGTGGGAGAGTGGGAGAGCTGTGCGAATGGCGAGTGGGAGTGCATTTCAGCTTACGCTTCACTTCATTTTCGGGCTATAAATGTGAGACTTTATGTGTCTCTCTCTCTGTCTATGTTTCTATGTCGCTCTCCCTCCCACTCTTTTTGTCTGAGTGTGTGTGTCAGTCTGTGTGTGTGTGCATTGGCTCGAGGGTGCAATATTTTCGACTGACTGTGGATTGAAAAGGAATAAGGGGCAGCAGGAGGCTGAATGACGCGCCAAAGTTTCGCAACGCCTTCTTCGGGACTTTGTTTGTCAGTCTCTTCTTTTTTTTTTATTTATTTTTTTGCTTTTTTTTTATTTTTTTGGCTGGATTTTGAGTGGCCTGCGGCATTTTCGATTGTCGTCGCCACCGTCTAAATTTATTTATGTGTGTGTGGGTGTATTTGCCCAAGTGGCCGCTAGAGTGCGCCAGTGAGACTTACATGCATGATAACGGGTTCCATACGAGCTCTAAGAGAGAGCAGGAGAAGCGGAGCGCAAAGGAGTGCTAAGTAAGTTGTGAATGAAATTGTGGCATCAGTTTGTTGGGCAGGCTGAATAGAAATTAAATATTCTAAGCTTTAAGAGATTCCAGTAACTAGTTCATGGACTGAACCCATGATGCAAACGGAAAGGTAAATCATCTAAATAGTGAACAAATTGAATATTAGTGATTTTAGTTTTTTTTTTTTATTTTAACTCATTTAGAAATCGGATCTAATAAAAATATTTCTTAAGCAGTATATAAGTTCCTGCCCTATATTTTCCAAAAGACTGCACACAAAATTTATATTACGATTCATCCCACTGTGCGTATGGTGGAGGCCTCTGCTCAAGTGCCACCCAACAGCAAACAACAGCAACAACAACAATCCAAAATCGACAATAATAGACGCCGCCGTCGCCGGTGCAGACATTCCCCATGCCCCACGTCACTCGACCCACTCGCAGCCTCCTTCCTTGCCTTCGACGACATTCAAAGTCATAAAACTTTATTTTCCGTTGCCTGCACAAAGGCGCAACGAGCGCAGCAGGTGGGAGCGAGATGGAGCTAAATGCACATGCGACGACACTCTCCTCTCTCTCTCTCTCTCCCTCTCTCTCTTGCTCTCTGGTAGTGTGTGTGTCTGTGTGTTTGTGTGTGGGCGGTGAAACATTTCATGCGTTTTGTAGTCTCTCGATTCTGCTTGCAGTTCGACAGCAGCAGCCGCAGCAGCAGCCACAGCCACCAGACAAATTTTTGGAGGAGAGAAACAGAGAGACAGAGAGCAGAAGGGGTACTGTCTGGCTTCAATGCCAACTCCTCCCCCGCCCCACTCACTGTCTGTTCTGTGTTTTACTTGCCTTTTGTGTTTGGAATACCCTTTTGGCATTAGAGGGTCCTACGATTCTGATCAGAAATATACAAAATATAAAGCTGGAGGATCCACACTGACAGCAAATTCCATAATCCGGCCAATGATCCCGCGCGGCACCCCTCTCGCACTGGTAACTGCCTCAAGGGCCATGCATTTTCGGTGGGTAGGGTATCAAAGGCTTCGGTCATCGAGGCTGACATTGCATTCCCATTGCTGTTGTCGGTGCTTTGTATTATTGCGTATAATCAGCAGCTCTGATTTGAGTCTCAGTCAATCAGCGAGACAGCTCGAAATGTGTTCTCAGACGACAGACAGACAGACAGACATTCTTTCCTCTCACTCCCGCTGCCACTGCCACTTCAACTCCTTTTCTGCCACACCACAGGATAATTAGCTGCCTATTAAACACATGGCAACCCTCGCAGCATATCTATGGGGCAACACACTTAAAACTCAATTAATTTCAAGTTCGTCAATGATTCATATGTCCCCCCCACTCTGGCAGCAACCCCCACCCACACATCGCATCGCAGCACTGAAAGGGTAGTTAATATCATGATTAATTTGCTGCCGCCCGGCCGCGCGGCACGACCTTCAGCATATCCCTGCTGAAAATAAATGCCTCAGAAACACACACAGAAACGGATGGAAAAAAAACGCCCGCCAGACACATTTTCCAAATCAAATTTTTCAAAAAGAAAAAAATATATATAAAGTGTATTCCACCTTTAGGCCCAGACGGTTATCCAACCCCAACACTTCCCTTACCCTCAATGGCTGGACCAAACATTTATCCCGGTCCCGGTCCCAGCCACAGCCCCACCTGCTCCCCTGCTCTTCTGTCTGTCTCTCTGTCTGGCACTTGGCATTGAAAAGTGTTCCCCCCTTTCTCATTTTCCAGCACTTTTTGGCTGCTTTTTTTTGGGGGTGGCAGGCACTTGCATCAAATAGAATCGCATTCGGCTCGCAGTTGCCTACTTTTGAGAGCCGTTAGCATGGGAGATTCTTTTTTGTATATACTCCACTTGACCATCTTCACTCTCGAAGCAACAGGAAGCGGAGAGGAAGAGCTCGTCTCGAGACTGCTATTGCACTGAAATTTATGTGCATTTATGCAACGTGCAACATGTGGACCACAAGAACAAAGAACAGAAGGCAAGCTCCACAGCTCTACAGCTCGTACAGGATGTTTTTTTTATTTTCTTCTTTCGGATAGCTCTCAATATCTGCCATATCCTGTTGCCGGGTGCTATAAATCTTTCATACACACACACAGACCTCTCAGACCCCCGTCCCGACTCTTATCAACCGACGGGACGACGGGCAATCGAGCAAGATGCTAATTATAAACAAGCTGCCCCAGACAGGGGCACCACCACCAGTAGCAACACAACAAAACGGCAGCCCAATCATCATCAACTGCTACATGCCCAGCATCATCATCATCGTCTTCGTCTTCGTCGTCGTCGTTGTCAGCTTTCGGGCTTCAGCATCGGCTACTGGGCATGCGCAACGTCGCGACGTTCCCTCAAGGACAGCCTGCAGGGCAGAAACAAAAAGCGAAGGAAAGAAAAACAGGTTGGCGGCCGCCCAGCCACTGCCACTGCCACTGCCGTGCTCTTCCGTTTTTTTGGCATTTAATTCATAACTCTTAATCGGCGACCAATTAGAATAACAACTACCTTCTCTGGAAATTTATTAAGCATAATGGAATGTCTCTCGCAAGAGAGAGGAGAGGCAATCACGAGGAGAACAGAACGTTTATCAATTGATTGCAGGCGAATGCAATTACACGATCCACAAGCTGGGAAGTGCTTCTCCACCTCCCGCTCTCCCGCTCTCCCTCTCTCTCTCTCTCTCTCTGATTGTCTGCCTTTAGCCCTTTGACTTTCAATTCGCTCTTCTTTTCCTGTTGTTCGTCTGCGTCTGTGCATGGTATATTCAATGGAAGGTGTCTACCTTCAGATCGTGACTGGCCACCACCCACCCACCTTCTTTTTAACACACCTTGGAGGGGGGGCCTGAATCCGAGTCTGAGTCCTGGGTCTCTTCTGTTATAGTTGCCCCTTTCTGTCGCTGCCTTCTCCTTTACACAGCAACAAAAATAGGCGTCTGACGTCAAAATGCAAGCAAGCGCAGACAGTGGGGAAGAGAGGAGAGAGACAGACGGAAGGAAGGACGGACGATGGGCACCAGACGTCCAAAAACCAAAGTTGGAGTCGCCTTTGCAATTTTGTGGCGCGTTCAATACCAACAACACAAAAACCAACTTCAAACATAAAAAACCAACAAAAAGTACAAGCCAAACAAAACAACAACAACAAAAATGGTAAAATAATATTTCATCGTGGGCCAAGACGGCACTGGGAATACCCTAACAATAACTTCGGGTGGGGCATTGGTTCTCATTGGTCTCAATAGAATATCAGCTGCGGAATATTTATAGTACCCTTCTTTGCCAGGCTGTGAAGCCCCTTCTGTAGGCTAAAGCCAAGCACTGCACTTGTGAGCACAAACCAAGTTTCAAATTCATGACTATCCTACTCCTGGTAAGTGTAGCGCAGCAGACAACAAGGAAAATACAGACAGAAACAACAAAATCGGCAAACGACGACGACGACGACGGCGAAGCCGATGACGACAGCAGCAGCAGCACAAACAACCACCGACAGCAGCAGCAGCAGCAGACTTTATGGTTGTTGCTGTTGTTGTCGACTGCAGACGCAGCCAGCAGCTAGCAGCAGAGGCGCAGCAGCAGCCAGCAGCAGCCGATGAGGAATACTTTTCAAGGTCACGCATAGAATTTCGGTATTTTGTTTCATGCGTCTGCTGCACACACACACACACACATACACAATCAAGAAGAGAGAGAGGAAGAGAGAGAGAGAGAGAGAACAGACTGCGTCTATCCCTTTTGGACTTTAACAGAGAGCTTTCAAGCGCAGAAATACCCTGCAACACGTAGAGCGAGCGAGGGGAAGTGCTGGACTTGAGTGAACTGTAGCAGAAATGCGGGAATATACGGCGGAGTATTTATGTACATATTGATAAATTCGGATTTATATAGGTTCGATGGACACGTAAGACACGTATAACAATAAAAATAAAAACACAAAATGTCAGGCTCAGGTGCAGATTGATATCCAATCATGAAAAGGGGTAACAATGGGTCGACTTCCTTTCACAATGCTTCCCCCATTGTCATGCCATGCATTTTGGCTGTTTCTCTTTTTGTTTGTGTATTGCATCGATGAAGGACGACGAGAAGAGAGCCCAGACCATGTGTGTGTGTGTGTGTGTGTGTCTGTGAGCATTTGAATCACTTTGAGGCGTCTCTGGTGTCTGTGTCTCGCTGTCTGTGTCCGTGCCTCCTCTGCCTCTGTCTCTGTCTGCGTCTGCGTCTGACATTGAGCCACTTTGCGACGCGTCGCCTGTCGTCCTGTCGCCCCTGTCTGGAGGAGACGCTGTAATCATGTCCAGGGGCCAGGGGATGAGCTGAGTTGAGTTGTGCAAGGAGAGGTAGGGGGGTGGGGGTGTGAGTGTGCGGCGGTGGATTCCAACCGAAAAAAATTGCCTTAATAGCGCATTTTCGTTGATTCTCTCCTGGGTTTTTTTTTGTTCTCTCATTTATTTTATTTTTTGGCACTTGTTGTTGTCTGTGTAGTTGTCCTTGAAAGTCGCTCATGTTGCGACTGTCTTTCAATCGCCCTTCCCTTCTTCGCACGCTGTCGCTGTCTCTGTCTCGGTCTCTTGTCTCTGACTCTCTCTTTCCAGCTTATGCTAGGGATTCAAGTTGACTTTAAGGACTTCTTCTTCGTAGGAGCTGGTGCTGGGGCCCATGGTTCTTTATATTTCTTTTAATGAGACACTTGTGTATCCTTCTTTCTTTGCACAAGGTACAATACAAGTGTCCTTTTCTTAAGCTTTGTTCGACTTTTTCTCAGATTATTTTGTGTCGTTTCTTCTTAACGTCTTCTGCTCCTGCTCCTCCTCCTCTTCTCTGCTGTGTCTCTCACTTTTGGTATTTTTGTATACCCTTGAAAGAGGTTAGTGTGGATGGACATAGACCCTGATGTATGAGTTATTGAGCAGCATCAATTGATCCGAGGATATACAATATGTAGACACACACTGCCAAGAACGGATCACTACTATCGCTCGAATAAAACAAATAAAAATTCAATTCCACAAATGAAGATTTTCTATGTTCCTACCAAACGGATAACTATTTCCTGTAGCTTTCATGGGCACAATCTAACGCTTTAGGGTATTAAATGCTTCGGTTCCTAAGGAGGAAATTGGTTTTTTTTTTGGTTTGGCATTTAATAGGATAATAAGCAAATAGGCTTATGTAAGGCAAAGCGAAAAAAGTAGAGGGACGGACGACGTTGACAACGACTGCACTCCTCGTGAGAATGCCGCGCGGGGCAGGGGCCAAGCAGAAGAAGCCCAACAGTCAACAGTTCCTCGGGGGGTATGGGAGGGAATGGGAAGGGATTGGAAGGGATGGGGAGTGTGGCCTGCCCTCTGGTCTGTGGCCTCGTCGTCTGCACTTATCGTAATTTTATGCACAGACCAGAGACCGCAGACGTCTGTGCTGTGCTTCCCATCTACCATCATATCCACCCCTCCCTTCCCCCACCAGCGTGCACTCATCTCACCTCTCGGGCGACCCCTCGACGGGCAGCCAATTGCTTCGACTGCATTTTTTTCACTGCTCCAAGCCACTGCCTCCCTTTTAGAATCTGAGATTGTCTCGTCAAAAATTGATAGGCTGCTTGCAGATGGGCCCCGAATGCGGATCGCACAGTGGTTGCAAAGTGTAGGCACGAGGATTCGGGATTATAAAGAAAGTAAATTTAATTTTTTAATATATTCCATTAAAGGTACAGGACTCAGATACATATATATATATATTCCACACAAAATTAAATTTTAGAGGCAACCCCATACCTATTTTTGGGTTATTTTATTCATTCTTTCTTTCTTCTTGCACAACTTTCCCACGTTTCCAACTCCAATTTCCAATTTCTGCCACTCCACTGTGCATCATTTGCTTTCGTTCGTTGAAACCTGAAAAAAGCGCGCTCAAAAACAAGCTGCAACTCAGTGCCCTTTCCCATTCCCATTTCCCATTCCCAATTGCAATCTCCATGCCTCCATGGCCCATCCCCAATGCTCTCCATGTCCAGCTGCAGTCCGAGACGGCGACAGACGACGACTGACTGTAATTATGGCCGTGTCAAATATGGGCGAAGCGACGCGACGCGACGTTGACGCAGACGCAGAGGCAGAGGCAGAGTGGAGTGCAACATCAGGAGCGGAGATGCAAGTGGATTTCGACTAAAAGTTGCGTCTTGAAGGATGCTTCTTGAGGTAGCAGCAGCAGCAGCAGCATCAGCACCAGCCGGCGAAGCAGCAGCCGTTGGTGCAGCCTCCCATAAGCAGTCTCAAGTTGATTGATGTGGTCTGGGGGTCTGGCCAGAGAGTCTGGGTCTGGGCTGGGTCTGATCTCTGTGGGTCTGCGTCTGGCTCCTCCATATGGAGCACATGTTGGACATTCCCTTGATTAAATCACTTTTCAGCCACTGACAGTTAATCAAGAGGCGCGTAGGGTTCGCAGGGGCAGTGGTGAGGGGCCGCGCACAGCAGAGTAGAAGAAGAGCAATCGAAAAGCAGCATTTTCAAGGTGCACCATGGGGTGTGTGTGTGTGTGTGTGTGCAGAGTCGTGACCAAGGTAGATTACAGGGAAAGTAAGGCCTGAGACGGGTGCATCAGCAGGAGCCCCATCTGCCTTACCTTCTATGCAGTGCAACTTGTTTCGTGACTTGGGGGCACACACATGCATGCACTTCGCTCTCTCTCTCTTCGTGTGTCCTCCCCCCCGCACCTTCTCTTATGGTTGTCCGGGGCAACCGTCGCCGCCATGCAACTTCCGCCTGCTCCAATTGTTTGCGCATACAAAGAAGCCTCCTCCGTCGTCGCATCGTCTATATGTACATCGGTGTACGGGTAGTACGCTGGATATATAATCCAAACAAACATATTGTTTTGTCTGCTGCTGCCACGGTCTGCACCCCACATCCCACATCCCACACCCCTCCGCTGCACTCTCCCTGATCCCGTCTGCTGTCGTCACCCCGTTCCTGCTGCTGCTGCTGCTGCCTCTGCTGTCGCCCGATCCCCTCCCTGTCTGTGTGTCGATTGTGTTTGGCTGCAACAAAGCGTCGCCGTCGTCGTCGTCGTCGTCTGAAGTGCATCAGAAGTGGAGTGGAAGGGGCAGGAGTTACGAGCAGCAGCAGCAGCAACAGCAACAGCAGGAGAGAAGCAAATCCCAGCATGCAATTTTGTTTTTGTCGTTGCACTTTGCTGTTTTTTTTTTTCGTCGATTTCTCGTTTTGTTTCTGTCCCCCTTGGAAGGGAATGCCAGACAGAGTCCAGAGTTGCATGCTGCTGCCCCGAAGGCCCGAAAAGATCGAGGGTTATCGAGGGTATACGGGAGGGGGAACGGGAGGCGTGTGCGTTCCATCAGCTTAGTGTCAGAGAGAGAGAGAGAGAGAGAGAGAGAGAAAGAGCTTGCAACAGTGTGACGCCACATCCAAGAAGGACAGGGAATATTTCTCTCACTCTCTTCCTTACATTCTCTTGATCATATGTCCATCTGTTAGATTTCCAACTCTTCTCTGGGACTTTTCTCTATTTCTATTTATTCTAATTTTTCGTTAGACATTGCTCTCTCTCTCTCTCTTTTGGTCTTTCATCGTCACCATCATCATCATCATTCTCTTGTTCTTCTTCATTAAACTTTGCAACAAAAGCACTTTTGTGTCAGTCAGTCCAGTCATCCGTCGAGTCGACTAGAGACCCACCAGAGTTCCAGCACCAGAGCTGCAGCTACCACCGGGTACCAGCTCCATCTCCGGCTCCAGCTCCGTTTCTGAAGTTGTCTGCGTCTCAGACACCGGCGACAATAACACCAACAGCAGCAGCAGCAAACGCAGCAACAACGTTGTGGCAGCCTTTTAGTTTAAGTTGTAGTCGTCGTCGTCGTCGTCGTCGTCGTCTGGCCCCGGACCCACTGTCGGAGTCAGAGTCGGAATCAGAGTCGAGTCTGGGGTCTGGGGTCTGGTCTGGGTTTTAGGTATAGGTTTGAGTGAGAGAGCCAGAGTCAGAGTCTGAGTCTCGTGGCAGTAACGACGACTGTATGTGGCTTAAGTAGGTTGCTGGCTTGCTGCCTGGCTGGCTGGCTAACCACCCTGTTCTGCCCTCAACCACCGACCAGACCAGACCAGCGTCTACGGCGAGCCGAGCGTGGATATCCACCCACCCGCAGTAGCCCTTTTGGCCATCGTTTCAGCCAGTGTGTAGGCCTGGGCCTGCCCTGAATGTCTCTTCTCTCACTTTGCACTCCGCTTTGTTATTCATATTATCCGGCAAATATTTGTCGTTGTCATACGAAAAATGTCTACAAAACGAACCAACGAACCAACGAACGAACGAACGATGGAAAAAAAAAACCAGAAGCAGCAGCAGCAGAAAAAGGGTTGCTTACCCTCAGACTCCTCATCAGAATATAGTCAGTCTATAGGTCTCTCTACTCTTTCCCTTCGAAATCGGTTGTCGGTCCACACTAATGGCCGCAATTGTGGGCTGCCTTGCCTCCTCGACAGCCTGCCGCCAGACGACGCGTCGTCTGGGTCTGGGTCTGACGCCCGACCCAAATTGTCTGCAACAATTGCAGGGGACTTATATTATTCGTGCACTGATTTCTCAGAGTCGTGCACCCCCCTACCCCGCCACTGCCACTGCCACACCACTGCTGATAATATCTTAATAGATTCTTTTGCTTCAGTGTTCGGTTCGGGCTTCAGCTTCATTTGAATTTGAATGTGAATTTGAATGCGAATCCATACGGAAAGGCTCTACTCTGCTCGTCAGTCATTCCATCAATGTCTTTGCGGCCTCAAAAGGTGTTCCGTGTGCCACGACTCCTGCTCTTGGTTGACTTCTCTCCGTGAAGTTCCATTCTCATTCTCATTCCCATTCTCATTTCTGTGTGCAATTTGTATAATGAGCATTTGGCGCACATTTCCTTTGACTTTCATCACCTTATTGTGTCCTTATCTGCATATTTTTTGGGCTGAGGGGCACCACCTCTTCCGGCTTGCAACATCTTTTGCGGTATTTATTTTGAGACATTCATGTAATTCCATTACTCAGCCATTTTTGGGGGGACATTTTGTGTGGATTTTTGAGCACATTAATGGCCTAACTAAGGCCTAAATAAAAAACTACAGAACTATCCATGGCTCATGCTCATCTGTATCTGTCACCTTTGCAAATGCTCACAATGATTAGGGGTTGCAGTGATCGGGGTCACCATTCCACAGATCTATCCATATGGCACTTTTCTGCATTCGAAAAATGATACGGAGACGTACTATTAGATTACAGAGAATTTTTAATCGATTATATCGTTGCATTGACCCTGAGATGTTGTTCTTTGAGTGCTGGCTCTTACTGAGGCCTCCACTCACACACCGATTGGGCCAAAGTGCATCGCATCTGCTGTCTGGCGGTGTGTCGGGGGTTCGGGCGGTGTCCGTCAAGTGTCGCCTGTGGTGATGCCACAAGAGGCGTTCGTCCAATGGCCCGTCATAAGCAGGCTTTCGGTGGTAATAGACCTGTCCGAGAGTCATTGCCATATCCCATCCCGAAGCATATGTTAGACATTTATGTCTTGCTTTTCGACACCCATCCCACTCCCATCGCATACCCATCCACATCGCAGCATCCCATCTGAAACCGCAACTAGCAAATCGCTGACGTTGGCCCTCGGCGACTATTATTACTACATTTACGACCCTGACGTCTGCTGCTGCTGCTGCAGACTGCTGCCACTTCTGTTGCTGTTGCTGCTTGCCCCTCAAGCAACTCTGACCATAAAAATGGCATTGTAATGGGGCTTTGGAGGCGTCAACGTGCCACAACAGAGTCACTGATTGACACTTTTTATGCTGTTTCAACGGGGGCTGCCGGCAAAAGTTCAATGAGTTATGATTCAGTGATGGTCGCCTTTGTACGGCCATTGTCCCATCGCTGTCCATCGTTCAATCCTTCCAATCGGCACTCAATAGAGGGCTTAATGAGTCCTCTGACCGACCGCCAGTGGGAGGATGGGGAAATTCATTAGCGTGAAGGACTCTTGTGGGGCATCCATTGTCCGTTCACGAGCCATTGTTGTACCTGTTGCACACACGATGATTGATGATTGATGGAACCTACTCTCCTATGGCTCTCCCATTCTGTAAATGTTGAATGAATGCGAATATATATTTCACAATCCCTGGCATCAGAATCAGAATCGAAATCTGAATCGATGCCCGACTAGACTCATTGTCTGGCCGAGCCGTGCGATTGTCAGGCGATGCGATGCGATCTCTGCGATGTGCCGACGCCTTTTGACTTTGCTTTTCTTTATACCCTGTAATTGTAGTTTGTCAGGGTATATCCAGGGCAAAAGCTATCACGTTCCACAGACAAGATAAGTCATTTCCTACAACTACTAAACTGCAAAATGGAGTGTTCGAAAGCAGTCTAAAGTGTTGGAAAGCAGTCTGCAATGTTGGAAAGCACTCTGCAGTGTTGGAAATCATTCGGTAGTTTGAGATTGCATTTCAAATATTGTAGGTAGAGATTAGGTTTAAAAAGTCATATTAAAATGTGTGTTAGCTTTCTTTATATCGAATAGTAATTTTAATCACCTCTTGCAAGCAGTGAGCTGCTTGAATGGGGAGGTATCCCATAGTCGGAATATTGATAGCCCCTTCTCTGCTCGATTTGTTTGTTGTGCCTCAAAAGACAAGAAGGGGCAGGCACCGCTGACTGGCGGTGTCTAAAAATATCAAAGCAACAGCAAACGACAATGCCTTTGAGGCGCACTCGGTCGGGCATCGGGCACATGTAAAGTAAATGCAAAATCGTCTGCGTTGTCTTTTGTTGTTTCGCCACAGTCTGCTTATCACAGGGACCCAAACATCCACAGCCACAGCCACATCCACATCAGCAGAGGCAGCAGCAGCAGCGGGAGAAATCGTGGCTGATGCCAACAGCAACAATGAGTCAAGCAGTCAACAACAGCAGCGGCGGTGGCGGCAGCGGCAGCAACAAAAACAAGTTAATGACTAACACCAGAATGTCAATTAATGTATGTACATCAGCCGAGATTGTAGGGTGTGTAGTATATACCCTGTATAATCAGTAATCGAATGACTAGTTCACTGAGCAGAGGAGTGTTAGATAGGACAGTGTCACACATATACATGCATATATGATGATCGAAGCAGTGACAGTTAGAGAGAGTCTTTTAAGAGGGCACTCTCCTGGTCTACCCCCCAAACACCACCCCCCCCCCCACACCACCCTATCACCTGAGGCAATGCCATTATCGAATCAAGAACCAAAGTTGAGCCCCATCCAACTGGTTGAGCGGCAGTGGGGCAAATGGGAGGGCCTGGGGGGGCCTGACGCTGACTGTCGCACATATTACGTATACGACACGTGCACTGTTTGAGAACAGAACTCGAACTGCATGCATATGCATCCATTTTATTTATTTAATTGCCACACAATTTATTTATAAATGCAGACAGACAGCTCACAGCCTTGGCACGATCGCATCGATCGGATCAATCGATCCTATTCCCCCACCCCCTTCCATACATCGATTGCCGATCCCACCCGGTGCCCCAACGCCCATCGCCTGACCACCACCAGGTGGCACACAAAAATTTTACCTGCAGACGAGACCTAGAATTCGCAGTACTCCCCAAAAACAAAATACGACTATACGTCAGCACATATTAGATTATCAACATAAACAAAATGTTCCGTCTCGCCGTATGTGTACACATTAATATTTGTTGTATCTTTTTTTTTGTGTGTGTGTTTTTTTTTTGCTACTTTTCGTGAATATTTATTATACAATTTTGTATTTCATTGTATGCCGAAAAGAATAAGCAAATACACGGAGCAGACGGTGCGGAGAGCGGCTACACCGACCAAGTGCCAGTTTTGGGTGAATTGCGGGTTTTTTTTTTGTTGTTTAGCTTTTGCAGCTGGTGGGTTTTCGGGGAAGGTTATGGGGGGCTATGGGGCTGGCTCTTGGTAACCGCAGGTAGGTCGCCAGACATTGCCATACGTGAGGCGGGAGTGAGGGAGGGAGAGGGAGAGCTCGAGACCCGCGTGCCAGACCTCCGACCAGACCCAAACCCAGACCGCTGCCGCTACTGCTGCTGCTGCCGGCGGGGGCCAGACAATGTTAATTAGCACTTCATGATAAGTTGTCTCAATTGTCGGCAAGGCAGTGCACTGCGGCAACGGGGGCGGTGTTGGTTGTTGTGAGCGGAGAGCGGGGCGCGGGGGGGACAAATAGAAATACAAAATTCGATTAACAACAAAATTGTAGACATGCTAATACATTTTCGAGTTGCTATTTTAAAACAAAGCACAGAAATACAGCAAAAGTAAAAGAAAAAAAAAAAAGAGATAAGAAAACCTCAAAAAAGAATGTCACATGTGTGATTCATATCATTAAAAATAAAATAAACACAAATAAAGCTGCATAAATAAATTTAATTAACGTGCGGTTGCCTGTACACTCAACACACTCCTGTCCCCTCTTAAACCCTCACCCCCCCAGCCATACTCTATTCCGTCTGGCTGTTTAATTTCTCGGACTTTGAACGGCGGCTCAGAAAACAGTAAAAAATCGGCAAACAGAAAAGCCACACACAATACTCGAAAAACCACAGAATCGAGTGACAATGAACTAGCCAAAATTCGGCTTAAAATAAATATTTATTAGCGTGAAATTTCCAATGAAAAAAATAAGCGCCTAAAACCAGAATGAAAGTCTACGAGCACAACCGAAGATATAGTCATACGATTTTCATTACATTTTTACATGGAGTTTTGTGTTTGCTTTTTGAACTGATGTGCACTGATCTTAGTTTAGTAAAGTTAAGTAAGTAAATATGTTTATGTTTACTCTGTAGAATTAATGATCTCCTCGAATTTGTAATTCTCTCTGGTGGAAAGAGTAAAAAAAACCAAGCCCCAAAAAATGGTATAGCAAAGTAATATACAGTTACTGTCATACAATGTCGTGTGTCGCCTGCTTCCTTGCACTCGTGGCAGCATCATGTATGACAGTTAATGTGCATGACTCTCCCGCTCTCCCACTCTCTCTCTCTCTCTCCCTCTCAGTGCATTTCCTATGACGATTTTTATGCTCAGACTTCCCCGCTCTCTGGCTCTCTCCCACTCTCTTGAAATTATGCTACATTAACAGCTGTGCTTGAACAGCAGCCATTTCCACTCGTTCCCACCCCCCCGGAAGCATTAACATCAACATACTATGAAATCCCATTCCCATCCGTTTCACGCTCAAGTTTTGCTCCAAAAAAGTTGCATGCTCTCTTGCGCTGCAACAGCACATTTTGTGCTGTTTCTTGTGCGATTTTGCGTTCGCGCTTCGCGGATTTATGCTGCGGCGACTCTACTCTCATCATCAAAACCCCAAAAATTCTCAAACGTTGCGGACGCGTGTGTCGTGTGTTGGTATTGTCTCCTCCTCCTCCTCCGCCAGTAACCACAAAAGATCTCTGCGTGAGAAAACGCTTGCATTTCGAATGGGGGAAAAACAATAAATTCTACTGCAAAAACATCAAATGTTTGTCCATGTCTCTCCCGCCACCCAATATTTATCAGTCTCTCTCGCGCTTTCTGTTTGCGTGTTCGTGTGCGTGCGTGTGCCTTAATTTGAAATAAAAATCAATCAAAAGCAGAGAGGAATAGAAATTTAAAGAAAAAACAAAAGCAAACCCAAAAAGCAAAGACAATAACAAAAACAACATTCGCGTAGCGGCAGCATCGTTACGTCATGGCCGACGCTGACGTCGTGCAGTAGCAGCAGCAGCAGCGGCCAGCTTTTGTTGTTGCTGTTGTTGTGCGCTGGCATACTTCAACGTCAGACAACAATTGTTTTGCGCTTTTCGAAGGAGGAGCAGCGGGAGTGGGAACGGAATGAGAGCGAGAGCAGCGGTGAAACCAGCAAACGATAATTATTAAAATAAAACGTAAAAACCAAAAGACAGACAGACAGCAGCCAGCAGAGTCGTTCTCTCTCTCTCAACAGCAGCAGCAAAAACAAGCAGCTCTCTCTCTCTCTCTTTTTTGACAGCCACTCACAGAGTGCTACAAGCCGTTCCAAAACCATTGCGTTCCACTCCTAACAGAAGGAGAGAGCAGCACTGTAAACTGTACTGTAAGCAGACCAGGCAGCCAGATTGCCGCTATCTTCGCCGTCTGTTCGATTCCGTGGTCGCAGTTCGTTCCGGTGCGGCGCGAGCTTTCCAACCAAAATTACAACACAAGCAGTAGAAAAAAAAAAATAATACATCAGTGGAAGCAGAAATCTATCTACAACTAATTGCAACAAAATATCAAACACAAATCCAAGCAATATTTTTTTAAACGACGAATAAAATGTGACAAAAACATGCACAGAAAATAAATAGCAGCAAATAAACAGAAGATACAACTACAACTACAGTTACAGATACATCAGCAGCTACACAACACACAGATACACAACACTCATACACACACACTCACATAGCCAGCGTTCCTGTACTCAAAAGCATTCCTAATCGCCGCAAAAAAATACATAAATAAAATATAATAACAAAACACAAAACAAGTAAAAATCAATGCAAAAAGGGGAAAATTATCAACACAGCAGAGAACACAACACAAAAATAAAATAAAGCGTAAATAAAGTTAATTAAAATGCACATAAAATACGAATAAAAGCCACACAAAAGAGAAGGAAATTCTTGTAAATAAATTGCATGGCTTAGAAAAAATTTAACGTTAAAAAGTGTGACCGAAACAAGTGTCTAAGAGAGAAAAATCTATGCAAAATTTAGGCAATTTTAGAGGAATTCCTAAATCAATTCAAATCTAAATATAATCTATACAAAAAAAAAGTTACAATTAAATAGTTAAACAAAAAATTAAACCTACAAAATAACACAAAAAGACAGAAGTCAGATAAAGGTAAGCCTCAAACAAAAAAACAACGGGAAAACCCTGCCTGCCAATAAAATATAGTATGCATCATAAACTATCAGTCAAAAGGGAGCTCCACTGTTAATTATACGCTATTCATAGGCCGATACGCGATCTGCTTTCTATAAATCGCATTCCGGCGACTTCCTGTCAACACACACACCCAAATCCCCTTTCAAAACCAAAAGAAAAACAATAAAAATTCATTAAAAAAAAAAACAGGAAAAAAGAGATACAAAATCCAGTCAAAAAACTGTCCACCGGCCACAAAAATGCAATAAATTCTGAAATCAGCGATGGTATGTGACCACTGGCCACACTATCTCGGGGAAAACGAAACGAACATTCAGATACACATTCACATTCACCTCCACTGTGTACATATGTATATCTGTAGATACAATATACAATATCTATACAGAATGAAAACGAATATAAAACATTTCTTTTAAAGCATTTTTGAATGCTTTTAAAACCCTTTAATATTTGTGTGTTTTGTGGCTGTCATAAAAAATGTTGTAATAAATTAGCAGGGGGGCGGAAATCGAGGCAAATATGTATATATGTAGTATGCTAAAGATATAGATACATTTTGGGGAGGGGATTGTTGTTTCGTGGCTCTTTAAGAAGGCTCTGTCCAAACAATTTTTTATAATTTATGGTTCTTGGAAAAGGTCTTGGAAAAAAGCAAAACACAATGTTCAAAATTCATTAGAAGAGTGGAATCGCTCTTTGAAAACCTTTTTGGCAAGGAATTTCATTCATTTTTTTAGTCGAAAACATTCCTAAGATGATTTAAATGTTTTCTTAAGAGGATCAAGATCTATTATAATGATATTAAAGTGTTTCTTCGACATTTAAACCAATTTTAAATATAAATTTATGACACTTACCATTCAAAAGTGCATTGAGTTCTCTTGTATACATATTTACAGCTTTCAATTTACCTGAAACAAACTTTAAGCAAGGTAAAACTTGAGAATAAGTTGATTTAAGAAAAAATCTACAGCAAATGTTTACATTTCCTGCCTTCAAACCTTCACCCCAAAACAAACACTTAATACATTTTAGGGATTCTTCAGTTGATATTAAGACATTTGAAGCATCGTTTAAGCTTGAATGAGGCGACCATTTCCCAGAAGAAGTTTATTTATTTCGGAGTTCTACCAAAACAAAGCAGAACAAAACAAAGTCAAAGTCGCGTGTGGCACTCTACCTACCACTCCTCCTCTCCCTCTCTCTGTCTCCATGGTACTCTATCTCTCTCTCTTTCTCTCTGTCTCTCTGTGAGAGCAGTAGGCAAATCACTTCCGTTCAATGAACCCATGCGTAAGCGTAAGCCAAGAGCTCCATCAGCCGTGGCTCTGTGTGGCTCCTCTTAGTGCGAGTATTGCCTTGGCTTTAGCTCTGGCTCTGTGGCTCTGTGACTCTGCCTCTTGTCCCACCACACCACACCCCACACCACACCGCTCTCACACACGTGTGTGTGTGTGTGGTGTGCCTCTGCCACTGACTCTGCCTCAGAGTCTCAGTCGTAGTCTCAGCTTTTTTTTGCTCTTTGCTTTTCACATAGATATTCTCTCACACTCACAGAGAGACACTCGCACAGTGAGTGGCAGAGGGGTGGCGAGGGGACCCTCGCATGGAACAGCAAAGCGTAGAAGAGTTCTCGTTGCTTTGTCGTTTACCTTCTACCTGCCCCAAGGCCCCTCCCTCCTTTACCCTTTTCCCTTCAATAGCTTCGGGGCAGCAGCTCTTTCTTCGTGCCAGAAGAAATGGGGGGAATTCCAGGCATAAGAATGTTACGCATACGCCTAGTCCAAGGCGGCCCCCTCTCTGGCCCTAAAAGCAATAGATTGACTCACTTCCCAAAAAACCCCGCAACCCCTACGAGGATTCCCTTTTTTTTTTTTTGCAGGAATTCTTTCGCTTGGACAAAGTTTACGACTTTTTAAATGCAGGGGTTTATAACTGCTTCTTGGTTTTAGCTTTTCTACTGCTTGCACTACTTGTCATATTGTATTTGTAGTTAAGCAATTTAAATCAATAAATCAATCATTAACATATAGGGTTTTTAATCAAAAAATGTTAATAAATTAATACAAATTTGGCAACAAATATTACGAATTTAGGTGAAATAAAAGTTTAAATTAAAAGTTAATGAGAAAATCGAGTAGAAATACGATAAAAAAAACGAGTAAATTAATCGACAGCTAATTAAACAGCTGACGGAGAGGAAGAGGGAGACCCTCACACACACACACACTCTCTCTCAGACGAAATCAAGGTCTTTTGTTTTCGCCATAGTCCGTCTCCCTCTGTCGCTTATCTGGCGTCTGGTACGTCTCCGTCTGGGGTCTGGGTTCTGGGTTCTGTGTGGTTCTGTTTCTCTTCTTTGGCTTCTGATGGATGAAATGGAATGGAAGTCAAGTCAAGACTAACGTCTTATCATGAATTTGTGCTGAAAAGAGTCCACAGCACAGCACACGGCACAGAGATAGGAGCCCATGGACTTGAGCACCTGTCCGTCGCAGCAGGCAGCTGGCAGCGACGTCAAACACCGCGTCAACCCGCGCCACCCACATGACCAGGCACCGCACAGTCGCAGCCACAGCACCGCAGCAACAGAACACGAGATTAGAGCCACCGTAGAATGACGACTGACGAGCGTCAACATTTCCCAAGGTCATCGTTTGGTAGTGCAACAGAGAGAGAGAGAGAGGTGCATTAAAGCTCCTGCTCCTTCGATAAGATCCACTCTCTCTCTCTCTCTCCCGGTATCTCTGTGAACCGTGATTCCTGCCCAGATAATCACGTGCCACCTCATGCAGCACTTGCGTCTGTCGCTTGGTCAACGCACCCTCAAAAATCCAATGCTGATCTTGAGCAGAGAGCCTCAAGGGAGGCTACAGAGACGACATTGTTGTCTGTGGAAAGGGGTCTCATTGAATACCAAATACCCTTCGAGGGAGTCGACTGTTTCGCATATTCCCCTTGACCATGATTCCTTCTTATCCCTAGATCGCCCAACTTCCTGCCAGTGGAATCTCCTGCTTAATGAAATGAATGAATTATCCAACCAATCCACTCAACTATTTCGGCATACCCGCTTCCATTCCCACCATCTACTCTACTTTCATCTATTCTCTATGGAAAAAAGCGAATCATTAGAGTTCATAATCAACTTTATACACAAACAAACACACACTGGAACACCCATACAGCCATCCATTCATGTTCCAATCGGAATCAGTCTCGTCGGTCGGTCGGGTCGCTCTGTCGTTCCGTTGCTCTGTCGATCCCATCGGTTGTTGTCTGGGTCGAAAGTCTGAAATTTTTTTTGTGTTTCATTTCGTTTCGTTTTTACTGTTTCTCTTGATTGTTGTTACTACGTTTTTGTATGTTCGTTTTTTGTCGTTGTTTTTTTGTTTTTGTTTTTTTGGTTGTTGGGTTTGTGTTTCTGCCATTTGCTGCTGGCCTTTTTTCCATTGTTTTCGTTGGCTTTTTGGCGACTTTTCTAGAGACATCGCGTACTATACAGAATGCGAATGTATGGGTATATTTTGATCTGCGTTCTTTCAGACTTTGTTGCCTTATCGTCAGGGGGGGGGTCCGGGCTTTGATATCCGGCAGGCAGAGACTCGAATACATTTTCTACCAACGCAAAAGATGGAGATCTCCCGCCTAATGATGCTAATTTCTAAAGAGTTTCTATAAATTGTGAATTTCTGGAATAAAAATATCTGGTATGGTGGGGGCTTTCTTTTGTCTAAAGTTTATATTTCCAGCTTATCAACACAGAAGAAGAGACCCCAGAGACCAGAGACCTTCTGCTGCTTCCACGAAATGTGGAATACTCTCGTATTCGTTATTCATATTTCCAAAGCGAAAAGCGAAAAGCGAACACCGTAACAACCGGACAGACCAGACAGGCTGAAAAATCGCTAATCGATTGTGACATGCGGTCTTTGCCTGATTTCTGATGCCAATTCGATGCGATTCCAAGTGTCCCCAGAAAGAGAGAAATATTGTGATTAAGAGAAAGATTAATAGAGATAGTCATCCGAGAGCGAGAAAGAGAGAGAGAGAGAGAGAGATGGAGACCGAGAGAGGCAGTAAGACACAGAGATTCTAAAGATTGAAAGCACCCTTAAATATTATGTAATAAAAAGCCGAGTCTGATTGACTTTTTGTCTTTTCTTCCTCCATCGCAATTCGGGTCGCCAATCAGCGACTCTTTAAACAAACCTCTCCCCCTTCCCTACCCTTCTCACACTCTCTCTATCGTGCCGGGTGTATGTAAATCGAAATCTGTCTGACTTCTGAATTTATCCCCAAGCTCTCTCCCTCTCTGTCTCCCTCTCTGTCATTCTTTCCCATATAATTCGACTGTGATTTGAGTGTGTTGGTGAGCGCGTGTAGGCGTTACAATGATTAGCAAATCTGGACATAAAAATCCAGACAGACAAAACGAAATCAGGAAAGACAAAAGCCAGACAACGAAAAATCGAAAAGCAACATCGAAAATAAATTTCTCAGCTGACACGAAGCAGTGGGCAGAATCAGTTCAAATGGAAGCAGTGGGAAGCATGGGAAAGAAGTGTAAACATAAACAGTGAGTGGAAGCATTGTAAGCAGTAGTGGAACAACATGGAATGGAATGCATTCTAGAATCTTCAGGAAATGTTCTACAAAATCCATTTAAATACTGTAATTTTCCATTTGTCTTTGGCTTTACCGTTTGAGTCGCATAAAAAACCACCTGATTTTGCAGTTTAGTTTAGCAGAGTGAAGATTCAGCAAGAAACTATCACATTTTGTTTTGGGTGGTTAGGGGGTTCTATTTCGAAAGGGAAATCTGAGTTTTTTTTAGATAACGTAAAGCATTCTTTATTTTGAATAAAAGGAGGAGGCACCCAACGGCTCGGTTCCCTTTATCTCTCTCACACCTGTAATGGGAGTGCACTTCATGAGAATATCATCCGAAGCAGGAACCTTGAAAGACGACGCAGTCGGAAGGGCAGGGAAGTATCTGATTACACGGTATCACGGTACCCGACCCTGACTTGTGCCACGTCATGCCACCACCACCACTACACAGGCACTGCCTGTGGCACAGAGGGGCTCCGAAGATAAGCGGAGAGAGGAGGCCCCCAGACATCAGCGGATGCTCAAAGCAAGAAAGGGGTGCGCGGTGCCCGACCCGTCGGTGTGGGGAGCGGGAGAAGCTGATAAGCAGCCGCCGCCTCTCTCCATCATCGAAAATGTGGGCCCAGAAACGGAAGCTGACTATCACATGGAGCACCATAGCAGCAGCAGCAGCAGCAGCAGCAGCAGATCTCTCTCTGGTAAAGAACACCAGACACTTGACTCCACACTCCCCCGCTCTGCGCTCTCCTTTCCACATTCTATCGCTTGCTGCCACAACAATAGAATCGGTTTGCTTCTTGGAAATTTGTCTCGACAATCGGCAGACCAGACCGACCGCTGGCAAAAGAAGTCGGAAGGCTCCCATGGATTCTTCTCTCTTTCTGCTTTTTTATTGCGTTTATTTTTGACTTGGCCAAAAGCCACGCCCCTAAAATTAAGGATGTTCGAGGGGGTAAGGGTAAGGGACAGGTAGGAAGGAGAAGCCTCCTTTGGCCTACATTTTGTGAGACACGAGAGAAACGAACAACACATGACTTGAGCACACTGCTTTACCTACTCTATCTCGCTTGCCCACACAGGCATAAGGTTGGTGTGTGTGTGTGTGTGTGTGTGTGTGTGTGAGTAAGTGTGTGACTTCATCAATGATTTATTTGAGTTTCGCGTGTGGAGACGACCCCCGAATGGCGAAATGTTGCATGTGGCAGAGTGGAATGGTGTCGGGAGGAGAAGAGGTCCTGCCTGCTGCTTCCTGCTTGAAATGGTTTTTTGGGTCTCCCCACTCCCCACCGTTCTTCTTGTTTCCCCCCTCCAAATGTAGGTCAAATATTTTATCGTTACGCAAGATTATTTTCTGTCTGGGTTTTTGTGTGGCTGTTCGCTGCTGGCTTTGGCTTTTGTGTGTGTTTTTGTTGTGGTATTTTTCCCCTGCGCTGCAGACAGCAATTAAAGGAAATCCCTTCAAAGCACCGCCTGACCGCCCACCCACCGCCATATGTCTGTATGTACATATAATCACGTCATTCCGTCGCGTCGGTTAATACCCCCTCCTAGACTTCGATATGTCTGTATGAATCGATTTGGGTGGGGGAAATCGTCGCACACGTGCACACACTGGAAAGGGAAAAACCTCTCTCTCTCTCTCTCTCTCTCTCTCTCTGTCTGGTGGGAGGCCTAGAGAGTTCTGAATCAATGAGTGCCCCGCGACTGATTACAAATGAAATCATAGAAAATATACGACTGTATACATATGTATGTACAGACACATTTATACTCTACTTCGTAAACGGAATGAATGTCTGCTGATAATAAAATGCTAGACAGGCCAAAGGGGGCGGCAGTGGTGGTGGAGGGGCACTTTTGAGGGGGCCCTACAACCACACCATCCAATCCATCCAATAAATTTCCACGTGCTAGAGCGAGGAAACAGAAAACAGAAACAAGAAACAAGAAAATTCTCAACCAAAAAATTCGAGAAATGGAATAACAAAAACTAAAATTCCTGCAGAAAATATCCAAATATATATTTCGATGTCTGCTAAAAAAAATAGTGGGCAGATAGGGGCGGAAGTGGGGAAGGAGGTAAAAAGAGCGGTAGTTGTAGGCCTCGGAAAAAACACACAAATCTTTTATTTTTCTTTCTTTTTGTTTTTTCTCTCGGGTTTTTTTTTGTTATTTCAAAATAAACGATCTCTCAGGGGGATACTGCTTTGGCAGTAGGGGTACTCCCGTGTGTGTTGTATACACCCCCCAAAAATGCTGCGGCGATGTCGGACACAATTTGGGATCTCTGACTGAGAGAGAGGGAGAGATGCAGAGCGACAGAGATGGGAATGCGGCAGAGGCAGTGGCAGTGGCAGCCACCGCTGTGAGAGCGAGTCAGAAAGCCAGTTCAAAAATAGACAGACAAATTGTCGCGTCATGCTCACAAACAAAACCAACAACAACAACAACAGCAAAATGTGTATTTATAAATAAATTTGAAAACATTGTCATCGGTTGAATTGTTGTTGCGGGGATTTGTGCAATGCAACAAAATAAAAATATATACAAATAGAAAAGAAGGAAAATAAAGGGCATACCCTTTGGAATGCTCCCTTAGAGATCCAACATTTCTGTGGGATATACTTTTTTTTCGAATAATCAGCAAGCAGCACAGATGCTGCGAGCAGCGAAAATAGGTAAGAAAGCAGTTAAAGCAGTGCAGAGGTGCAGTCTAGTGTAACCAGCTGAATCACTTTGGAAGAGACGGACGAGCTGTAGCGTACCCTATACCCTGTCTATTTGTAACAAAAAAGAAATTGCATTGTCTGACATCGTCTGACATTTTAAGTTTAGTTTTACTTGGTTTTTTGCTACTGTAGACGACACACAATTTATGTTCTCTGCTGCCACTGTTGTTGCAACATTTGGACAGATTAACTGCGTGGCACACAGAGAAGGAGATATATAGAGGGAGGGAGGTATCGGGGGGTAGGGTGGCTAATAAACGACTTGACCCTGCCACGACGATGGATGCGCAGACATTAATTTCAATGAAATGCAATTAGCATAGATAGATCGAAATGCCACGACACACGGACTGCGCGACTCTGATGGGGCTGGCTTGATTGTCTTTCGCTCGTTTTGCCCCTGCAGCACAGCACAGCTCCACACCCCTTTCGGCTTTCATCTTTCAAGTACTGCTTGCTTTTTCCCGAGTTTGGGCAAAACGACTTGGATTACAATAGAAAGAGACAGAGAGAGTGAAAGCGAGACACACAGACAGGGCAGGCAAGCAAACAGAACGGTAGAGCAGCATTGAGAGTAAACAAACATCAAAGTGGAAGTGCCGACGCTTGTCGCGGCTCATTGTCTGTCCCACTCTCCCTCTCCCCGCCATGCCATGCCGCCTTTTTGTATTTTCCGTACCTCAGACCACCACAGAGAGGCGACATGTAAGAAAAATCGATTACACATCGGGAAACAAAACCTTTGCGGAACTTGAAGCGGAGGCTTAAGCGATTTCTAATGAATTTTTTTGTGTTATAAGAAAAAGCTTATGAACAAAAAAAGTGGGGAAGGAGGAAGGAAATATTTACATGAGAAATATGAGGAAGCTTCAAGAAGAATAAAATGATATATACATATGTAATAATTGTATACATACTAATAATAATAACCAGTTGAAAGCAGTGCAAAAAAAGGTGAAGTACGGTTTAAAAGCATTTTAAACGGTGAATGCTGTATCCGCTGCATCAACCATCAAGCAGTGTGAATGCTCCAATCATCTACTTGTTAAAAATCACTTTAAACAGAGCCAATTACCCTAGAACTCTATGCACTGTACATTCCCACATATAATTATAAACATCCCGCCACTGGTTTTGTCTCCTTTTCAAGCGTAAAAACCAAAACACAGAAAAATTCCACACATCATAACCCGCCCCGCGATTAATCTCAGCGATCGCTTTTATTATATCGTGGTCGACTAATCTGTCGACTAAAATGATACATACATACATACTACTGCCATATGTACATACATACATACATACATGCATATATGCAATAATTATCCCGGGGAAAAAGTCCGTCCATTGATGGTTGAGAACCTTTTGTACATATGTTTGTATGTAAGTATGTATGTATCTGCGAACGGACACATCGCAGTGACATTATCAATCAATTAATGTTATTTAAAAACCATTAATAGGCTTTCACTAATCATTTTGTTTGGCCAAAATATGCCAAACTAAACGAACATATAGGGTATGTATGAGATACACCCTAATATATAGGGATGGTGGGGGGGGGGACATTCGAATGGGGTTTGCCTTTGAAAATTATAAATTATAAATTAGCCACACGCGCTGCTATCAATTTGCATGACTGCCTCACCTCAGCTTTTGCCGTCGATTGGGTATTGGGATGATATAAAGATACAAAAGCAGAAAATAGAAGACTGACTGACTGACTGATTGATTGATTGATTGATCAATGGATCTACATATCAGAGGGAACATTTCAGCAGAGACTCAAGATGAAATGGAATCAATCTTTGGACTTTGGGTACCCTGTACGCCGCGTCTTGTAGGATGACTAATCGATTAAGGGGGGTTTGTGAGTCAAGCAGCAGTAAATGCCACTGCCCGCCCAGAGACAGTGTTGCAAAACGTTGACACAGTTTTCAGCAGGGTGTAGAGGAGAAGTAGACGGTGAGGGGGAATAAAGAGGAGCCCGCTACTTGAGCCCCTTGTTCTTCTATTGTTTCGCCACAGAATGAGAGCCTACAAAAAAAGTAGAGCCCCACATGAACTAGATTTTTCGGTCTGAGAGGTTCCTCCAGTTCCAACACCCCCCTTCCACCCCTTTTGACACGCCCACTGACCCACTTATGGAGCACTATACCAAAGGACAGAAAGGGAAGGGAATGGAGCAGCAGACAGGCGGAGGGACGCACCCAAACCAGGTCAATGAGTCATTGGCCGCAAGGCACTGACAACTGCAGGGGTTGGGCGCGGGGAGGGGAGGCATGCCACATGCTACACAAGAATGAAACAAAAGTTAAACACTGATCTTCCTGCCCCCCACCCCACTCCTCCAAAGGCCTTAGCATTTTTGCGTAATATTTCGAAGCCTCTGTCAATATTTGGAAGCCACCATCCTCCGCCATCCATCGGAATCATCATTGGGAATCATCATCTGTGGCAGTGGCACAAACAAACAGAACAGAAAACTCTACAATAAACATATGGTATTGTCGGAATGGGTAGGGGGTATCGGGGGGAATGAATACGCGTCCAAATGGCGAATGAAAAAACGAACCAATCGACAAATAAACAAAAGAAACAAAGTCAACACAAAAGTATGACACAATGTTGCAAATAAGTCACCAGAAGACACAGAGTGGGGCAAGGAAGAGGAGAAGTAGTTGGAATAGGAGAACAAGGAGGGGAAATGGGAATGGGAAACCAATGATGGCTTGCGGCGGGCGAAACCGATTGATACTTGAGCAATGAATTTGAATAAGAAATTGAGCCAGAAGAGCTCCTAATGAGATCTAATTATTGAAATTCTATTGCTATCAGGGGGATCCGTTTTACGCTACTTCTGATCCCTCTCTTCCCCCTAACCCGAACCCCCTCGAAACCGCTGGAACCCTCAAGAAAGTCGCTGAACCTTAAAAATATGATGAAATATTGCGACATATGTACATCGCATAGAAAATGCGAAAAACGCTGCGTATACGTAATCGACTGAATGAATTGAATATTGCGCATACGCCAGCGTTTACACAATTAGCCACGTGATTTTCCACACTAATTAAATGCGTTTGCAAATTGGAAAATGAGCAAAAATGAGAGGAAAAATCAGGAGGTGGAGAAAGATGCAGGAGATGCCATGCCCCGCACCCCTTGAAAAATCAACCTGAAAATGGGAATTTCTCTCTTCCTCTCTCTGTTTGTTGTTGTTGTTGTTGCTGTTGTTGGAATGCACTCGCATCGCTTAAAGGTCAAACGACAGGCGGCAAACACGAGCAGCAGCAGCAGCAAAGCTACAGGCGGGGAGACTAGAGGAGGAGAGGCAGAAGCAGAAGCCACCTCATCATCAGCCGCTGCCTGGGAATGGGCGAGGTCGACGTCGCTGTCTGCGGTTTGTTTCAGTTTTTTTTTTTTTTCTTTTCTTTTTTTTTTGCATTTTGCATTTTGTTCATTCATTTGCATTCCCTACCTCTCTCCCATTCTCTCGCTCTCTCTCTCTTTCTCTCTCTGTCCCTCTTTTTCTGTCTGTTGCTGTGCGCAATGTCTGGTGCTGCAAACACTACACACAGAAAAAAAGGGTTGGCCTCTCTGAAGGGAGGGGGTTACGAAATGAGAGGGTGAGACGGGGAGCAGCGACAGCCACAGCAGCACGACTGTTCATCTTTTTGCGGGCCCCACCAGACAACATTGTAATATTTTGTGCACTGAAAACTAGACGAAAATTCTTTGCCAAAAAAACACAGCAAAAACAACAACACCAAACAAAAACAAAACCAGAAACAAACGACGCAGACGATGCTTGCGCCTGACGTCAGCTGATGATGATGATGTGCTGTGGCTGTGCTGTGCTCTGCTGCATGTCTACTGCTTCCTTTACCGCTATTTGGTTTTTGCGCCTGTTGTTTGATTTTTTCACTGCACTTTCCTTATGTGAACCTTGAACTGCTTGATTGTTCTATTACTTAAATGCACCGTTTTGATCTACCAATGAGAAGCACTGCTTATACAACTGCTTACCAAATAAATTGATGATATTTTTCGAAGCAAAAATCACCATTAAAACATAGAAAACACACAACAACAAAAACAAACAAACCAACGCAAAACGAAACGAAATTCCTCAACAACAAAGCGCACAAATCAAATGATATCTCTGATCTTTGTGATTTTTCAAGTTCAATGTCATCTCAACGTATTATGAATTGTTAAAGCTAAAGCTAAAGCTCGCTCTATCTGGCATATCTGGTTGGATATAATGGCTTTAGTTAGGTGCTGAGGAAAAGGCATTCTCCAGAGTCCAGTCTCCACAATCCACACAATCCACACACAACCTTGACATCCAATCAAGGTGTCAATGGCATTGCCCTCAATGCGGGGCTGCTGCTTGGCTTTTTTGGCAATGGACGGGGCAAGTACTGCACTTGACTGTCATTAGCGCAACGATCATAATCATTGAATTAATAACTTGTATTGTGCCAGAGAAAGAAAGAAGGCAAGTCCAAAAAGGTAGATCATTCTCTTCTCGCGCACTCAATCAAATGCAATTTAGGGGGAAATTGCTCTCGATTATATAGTGGCATTATCTCTGCCGAACACTAGATATATTCGGTCAAGGAACTTCACACAGAGAGAGAGAGAGAGATCGAAACAAGTTTCCCCCCGCATTTTTCAAGCTCGTTCCAGTACTGTCTACCGTTCAATGTCCGTTCCACTAGTATTAAAAATAGCCACGAAAGCCGTTTGCTTGTCGGTCGGGCGCTATGGCTCGCTAAAATGTTAGCCAACTGTCCGATCCGCCTGTCCCCCCCGCAGTCTGGTTGGTATGGTGGGTCTGACGCCCGTCTGCGGCTGCTGCTAGTGCTAGTGCCAGTGCAGTCTGGTGCGATCAATTCAAATATTGAAATTGAAATTCACACAATTATTTTAGCACTTTTCAATAGTCGCAACGGGACGGGGGCCGGCCACACGTGCGTCAGCGGTTCAATCGAACATTTAAACAGCTTTTGAACCGTTGCCAGGTATTCCTTTCTCTTTCATGGGTCTGGGGTCTGGGTTGGGTCTCAGTCTCTCTTTATTTTATAGGGTATCGGGTGATTAGTAGTCCCAGACGTAAACGTGGCCCCAGACGTGCTCAATCATTTCACTTGCGATAAAATTAATTGCAACAAACTGAAACGAGCGGCAACAATTTAAAAAAAATATCAAATAAATTGAATGATCAGTTGAAGGAGTACCCTGTAGATCAAAAACGAATATCTTTCGTACTTAGAGCATTTGAAGCATAATAAAATTGATCTGGCATCATAATTTCATGATAAAATGAAATCATAAATGAATTTCCTTCCCCTATCTTTCGCTTTTATGGGATATTATCTCGGACTTTGGCTCCATAGCCATTAGCTTTGCTCCGACTGCCACTCCGATTACAGGGTAGCCCCAAACCACAGCCAGAAACAGAAACAGCAACACCAACAAAATATATAATTATCTAAAAACAAAGGCTATAAAAGGCAGCCCTCGAGCGAGTGACTGGCGAATGGCGACTCGACTCGACCCGACCGTAGGATAGGCTACAGCAACAGCTACAGGCTGATGGTTGATGGTTGAGTCACCTGAGACGGTTCAAACCTGAGTGACAGACGCGGGACAGACGAATGGGGGCTGGGAATGCGCAAAAGTCTAAAGTGCTGCCACTTGTGCTTTTTCGTCGTCGGTTTCTGCTGTTTCTGCTGAAGAGCAAGCAGTGCATACACTCTGACTGTACTCCCTCCCCCAGTCAGAGTGAGAGTCAGAGAGTCGCAGAGTCATAGACATTGTTGACATATTTTTCAATTTGTTGCTTGTTTTTGTTTTTTTCGTGCGATGTACATTTTAATTTCAGTTGATTAACTTTTTTCGCTGTCTGTCTGGGCATGCCACGGACCCGTTGCCAGTGTGACGTGTGTGTTTGTTGTATAATTTGTTCATGTCCCTCTGGTCTCATACTCTTTGCAGAGTGCAGGGTGCTATGATGTTTTGCATTGCAGAGATATCCACGAAAGATCCCCGCCAAATGGTAGTCCTTGGGAGACCAGAGAGATGATGACCAAATCCCAAATCCCAATCCAATCAAGGGTATCAAATGCTTCGGTTTCTGTTTTGACTGGGTATTTGTTTGTTTTTTTATGCGCAGCATTTTTCTTTTTCATTAAAATCATAAATTACTGAAAAATCTCCAAACAGCCATGCCCTCTCTCTCTCTCTCTGTCACTCTTGTGGAATATTTTCATTTTCATTCACTGATCGTCAGAGAAAGAGCGATAGGGGCAGAGATAGCCCATGGTCGAGTGGGTGCGATAGAGATGGCAACGTTTACATAGCTGCGTCACTTTTGCCTTGATGAAAATTGCTCTCTCTTCCACCCGAACATTGAACGCGCACACAAATTGCTGTTGTTGCAACCGAATATCAGACAGAGCGTCATGATATTTACTGCTTGTGTGAATGTGTAAAATCTTGTTGCGCAAGCCATCGCCGCTTTTGTATCTGTGTATATCTCTCACGAAACGTATGTATCTCTCTGTGGCTGTGTTTTGTCGTCTATGTTTGCTCTGTTACAGGGTCTGCGACCGCGACGGGTGGCCTCTGTTTGTCTGCCGTTCTATCAGCGCTGTCTGGGTCTCCGTCCGTCTGTCTGTACGTCTGTCTGTCCGTCCGTCCGTCGTGTCGTGTCGGTTGGAATGCTGTTGCCATATCGCCCATAATACCCATTACTAATTGAAGCGTTTTGGTTACAATGGTACTTTGCAATACAAAAGGTTATAAAAATAACCCCCAAGTTTGTGCACTGTAATGGCTGGGGATCTATTTGGGGGGCGAAGCATTACAATTTTCATATACGTCTAGACACATATCTTCCAAATAGAAAGCATAAATAAGCAGTTCAAGCTGTGCAGGTACACCATTGCGTATCATTGATATCCTGCATTTGGGAGTAAATATCCCACAATTAGGGCAAGCATTTAAGCAGCCAAATCATGCATTCAATTCATACAATCGTCCTCTCTCTTTTGGTTGCAGGGTATTCCCTGTGTGCATCCCATTCCATCGATAGCCTTCTTTTCGCCTATTTGTTTATCGAATTGCCGTCCGCCTACATTAGCGCGCTCACTCACACGCTCGCCTGTGAGTCTCTCTCTCTGTCGCTCACTCACCGACTACCGCTACGATGGTGCGCATGTGTGCTTGTATCACACTTAAGTCGTCTGCTATCTAGTCTAGACGCATACGTCTGTGGTGTGTCCGTGTCCCCTGGCCGTTCCGTCCGTCTATATCTCTGCGGGTACCGTACCGGGGTCTGTCTACGCCACAAAGAGCGCAGCACCTTGTAGATAGCCGACAGTCGTACTTTACTTTGCTTTACTTCTGTTTGTTGTTGTTGTTGTTGCTGTTGCTGTTTCTGTTGTCTATTTCTCTTACTCTTTCCTCTTTCATTGTTATTTCGGCTGTGCAACGGGCCGCACTCGCTTGACGTTTTATTTCGTTTATTTATAGTAATTAAAACAGTGCGTGAGTGGGAATAAATTATTTCAATTTACCGCAAAAAAAAACAAATTTCAATTTAAAAAAATAAACGGAAAAGGAATAAGTTATTTGTTCGACTTTCTTCAACTTAAATCAACCTTAGTAAATACCCGACAAAAAAGGTTATTAAAATAAAATACTAACGATAATAAACAACTTTAGATCTTTTTATGGCACCTCATTAGGATGCATTAATCAGATTTAGATATATGTAATTTTGCTGGAATATTTTCATAAAAACTAACACTTAAATTTTGCATAAATTCTTTCTGTCTTACAGGTAGCTTGTTGCTAATCGCCATTAGTTTGTCCGTGTGCTTCGCCTGTGGCAGTGTGTTGGTGGCCGCGATTGCCCTACGCTCTGCCCCAGCAACAGCCGCAGCCGCAAGAACAACAACAGCAGCAACACTAACACTAGAAGCAACAGCGACGCGCAGGATACGCCACAAACGTCGCTCGTCGCAACGACGGCGCAGCAACAACAACGCGGTGCTGTCAACGGGGATTGGACTGGTAACGGGTAACGAGGCTATCTCTGCTCTGGCCCTACCACTCGCCTCCGCCACCAGCTGCACCGCCACCAACACCACATCGGGCTCCGCGGCAGCGGATCAGACAACAGCAGCAGCAGCGGCAGCAGCAGAGACAACAGCAGCAGCAACAACAACAACACTTTTTCCAACCGAGCCGGAACATTCTGTACCCGTAAGTACTTGCCACCCACCTGCCACCCCCCTTGAAAATAAGAAACAAGAAAACAAGGGAGCAAGAAAACAGGAGGAAAAAGTTCTGAAACAGCTGGAAACAGGGGAGAAACGCATAGGTTTGGTCCTCTCTGTCGCGTCTGCTCTCGACTGCACTGCCAGAAAAAGTGTGTTGGGTACAAACACGAAAGGGCAGAAATCGAAATCGGTCAAAGGTCATTTAAATGTAAGGAATAGAAAAAGGATTTAAGGAGCTGATAAAGAATAGAAATAATCTTTGAAACTCCAAATAAATGACCAAAACAATTGCTCTCAGTGTCCCTATAAAACGAATGCCAAACGGCGACACGTGTCGAAAGTTTTCTCGTTTTGTGTGTGCTGCCTTTTGCCTTTGCCTTCTTCGCCTGCCAATATCCCTATCCCTGCCATGCATTCCCTTTTGTGACCAAACAGACAGCCAGACAGACGAAGAGAGAGAGGGGAAGAAGAGGTACACAGAGAGAGAGCCCATCACTCACCCTGCCAATGCAGTAATTTTCCAGCGGTGGGCAAAAGTCCTTGAAGCTACACAGTAGGCAGAGGAGTGGATAGACGGGGGGGAGGCGCAGCAGCAGACATGCTTAAATTGCTTTCGCCGTCGCCTACGCAGCAGCCCGAATCCGAGTCTTATGTAACTGCGCCTACTGCTCTCCCTTTACAGCTTATACTTCTTCTTCTTCTACTGCTTTTGCTACTGCCTCCTCTCTCCTTCTTCGTTTGCTTTTTCGCCACGTTTCGTTTCGTATGCTGTGTGCTGTGGGTGTTATGCAATGTTTGTTGAATGCACAGCACGTCCTTTAGTGTCTGCCTTAAGCTTGTGTGTGTCTCTCTCTGTCTCTCTCTCTTTTTCTCTCTATATGACTTTATCACTCTGTCTCTCATTTGGCATTCAATTTTTATCACTCCCACCCCCCAAAAAGAACAAAACCATTTGCTGTCTGCCATTTTTATGCGTCTTTATTATAATAATGGCCAAGACAAATTCAATTTCTCCATCAGTGCTTTGTCTATTTGCCTGACTTTAAATGGCTTGGCCCATTCTTATTTATCTTGGAATTTGATTATTGAATTTGCACTCGGCGCTGGCGCTGGCTGTGGCGCTGGCTCTGGCTCTGGCCTTGAGGCGGGATTCGCTTTAATGGAAAATGGTACCACACGACACTTTCTGCGTTCCACAAACGCGTCTTGTGGCTTCTATGCGGGCACCCACATGTGTGGGTTTTGTGGATTCTCTCGGCTTACGCTCATTAGGAGGACGGACCCCCAAGCCCAAGCCCAATCTAAAGCCAAAGCCAAAGCCCGACGGCGTGGCCAAAGACGTTAAGGCGGCTTTGAAGATTGTGGTTTTATGATTTTTGCCATTTCTATGGCGATGAGGGGCAGGCAGGTGCCAGCACGCCCATTACAAAAGATTAAAGTCGGCAACTTTTGACAAATTGTTACTCGCTCTGCTGACATCTTCCAGTGCGCATTTGCTCATTTTTCTACGTTTCTAGATTTCTTTTTCGCTTTTTGTTTAATTTGCCCACGCCAAATCAACATTATGAATGAAACACGGCGTGTGTACAGTGAGGCCCCCATATGGAAGTTCCACTTGTGGCGGAAGTCTCCATAAGTGCAGGCCCTAGCACAAGACAGGTGTCTCCACTGTATTAGAATATAATAATAAATGGAATGCCTTCCAACATTGCTCAGAGTGTTCTCTGCTCTCCTCTTCCGGTCTCCTCCTGCTCAACAGCGCCGCCTGTCGGCAAAGCCATTTAGCAGCAACGATGAAGGGCGGGGAGGATGGTGCGGGGGAATGGTGGAGACATTGCGTGGGCGCCATTGCTCTTGCGGCTTCTCTTCTTGTTGCTGCTGCTGCTGCCAACGCAATGGGAAACACAATTGCCACTAATAACCCAAGGCGTTTAGATGGCAGAGACAGAGGCAGTGGCAGCAGCGGAGTCGACAGGGGCAGCCAGGCGTTGTGTTTTAATCGAATTTTATTTGCCGCCGTTAGCCAATGAATAATTCAAATTGATTATTAAAATGTGCTAGCATGAGCCATACACGCACGCACACATTCGCAAAATTACACACGTCGTAGGCGTTAACATTAGGCCGGGTGCGGGGCGTGGACGTGTGCGAGAGGGACTTTCATTAAAACCGTTATCTATGCCAGACGCACGCACCAGACATGCAGAGACTTGCATAAATTACAATTACAATTACAATAGCAGAGAGCTTGAGAGTAAGCGAGATAAACACACAGGCGTACATACTTGTGTGTATGTATGTCAGTACGTATGTACATATGTGGAGCAACAGCTGTTTGTTACCCTTGCACTCATTCCACCCACCGTTGAGTTGTGGCACAATTTTTGTGGCCTAAACAAATATTGAAAGTCGAAAAGTTTCAAGGATACTGCCAGGAACAAGGGACGCACACAAGGGTCTGTCTGCCTCTGATGTTATGTCACTTTTCGTTAGACCCAAAAAGATAAACAACAGATGCAGTGAGAGCCGGTTATGGCCTGGCTTACGCCCAACAACAACAACAACAGCGACAGCGACAACAGAAAGCACAAATTTCTCTTACGTCAGAGGGGAGGGAAAGAGAGACGGAGACCCCCAACAGAAAATGAGGTTATTGCCAATCCTGTCTGCAATGCTCGAGTAAACATTTTAACCTAATTTTTTGCCGCCAGAGGGGGAGGGAGAGGCGGAGAGTGAGTGAGTGAGAGACGGGAGAGATGCCCCAGACAATGTGATGCGATATTTGCTGCTCAGATTACCGAAAAAAAAAACAGCAGCAATAAAAATCGAAAGAGAAAGGCATTGCTCGGGGACCGAGGCATTGATACCCTTGCAGAATCATTTTTTCCATGGCAGCTACATATAAGATAAGATAAATTCGCTATAATACAAATACCCGCCCTGCAAGGGTATTAATGAGACAAGGCAAAAAGAAAAGAAATTACTTACACACTCGCACATATCTACATACATATGTATGATCCCCAGACTGTTGGCCACATAGTTTCACGAGATTTTAATTTACAAAATTGCACTTGCATATTTTTATAATTTACAAAATTCTTTTCGGCCACCGCCACTGCGACCGTTGCCGAAAATATTCGTGCCCGATTATTTGCCGTTGTTTCTGCAGAGATTTGTCATTTCTTTCTTTCATGCCCGCTTGCACACATCAATCGGCCGGTGGGGTGCGGCGGCTGCGGCAGGTAACGGAATCTAGAACATGTTGAGTTATGAGAATGGCGATTTTCAAATAGACACTACACACACCACACACGCTACCGCACATAACGGTGCACTCGGACGCGGTATGGTATGGAATTGTAGAGAGCGGCAACTGAAGAAACGCGCCAAAATGTAAAGAGAGAATATAAAAAAAAAAACGCACTGAAACCAAACAAAAACAAACAAAAAACAATGGAAAACACTACACAGCACTATCATAAACACAATAAACACTAAATTATAATTTAACAACCACTTTAACAACGATATTAAGCGAAATTAAACACGAGACTTACTCGCGGCTTCTTGAGAGCGGGGGGAACGTGAGAGCAATTGATCAAAGCTGTGGTTTGGGCACACTTCGTTTGCAGACCTATCGATATTACATGTCATCGAAAATAAAAGGAGGTGGCGCAAGACTGCGGGGGTAATTTTTAGCTAGTAAACAAAATGTAATCATTATTTTTTAAAGGAGTGGAGTTCTATATCGGCGAATTTATTGAAAGTTATACAAAATATAAATTAAATATTAAAGCTGGTCACACTGCAATGACCTACTAATCGATATTGCAGCAAAGTGGAAGTACGAGAAGGTGACGAAAAAACGTGCTATGAAGACTAATTAAGTACGCTTAATTAATTTTGAAGGAATTGTAAGGCAATCAGAATCAAATTGTATGGGACCGAAACTGACGTCACGATACAATCGAACGCCACCTTATCCACTACACCACAGTGCCTGAAGCGCGCTATCTCTCTCTCTCTCTCTCTCTCTCCAAGCTTGTCTCTTGCATACCATTTACCGCAATGCCTGGCAATAAGAAAAAGAAGAAAAATGTCGAAAAATATAGCCTGGCGGATTTCCATCACATTGTGGATACAAATGATGAAGTGAATGCAAAATCACAGCGGAAAAGCTCAATAATAGAGTGTCAACCTAGCAAGATGGCAAGCAGTACCCGAGGACGGGACGCCACCGGCAGCAACCAGAAACTCTCCAACGAACACGCGGATCAGGAATACCCAAATGTACCCAATGGACGCGACAACTCGGATATGTCTAGGAAAAAATTCCAGGCACCAGCAAAACCAAAACGTGGAGACGCCACCACTTGCGACCAGCAGCCAATCTATAGCAGTGCATGCCATGTGATACCAGAACCTTCGCTACAAAGAGCCCCTTGGGCACCCAAAGGAAGCGGCAATAAGAAAAACTACAACAAAGTATTCCAAGTGCCAGCACAACCCTCGAGACTGATCGATGACGACCACATTGTCTATAGCGAAATATCCGAGCTGTTTCCACCACCTTCGTATCAGAGTGCCCCATTTGAACCTCAGGGACGCGGCGGCCTCTCAACCACTGACTGCAACCAGAAAGTGAACAGCAATAAGGGACGCGGAAACCAGTACAAATACAACGGTGTACCCCAAGTGCCAGCAAATATCTGGGGACAGGCAGCAGCACGTGGAATGTATGAGCACGAGTTAGCTTACAACCGCTGCCACAACAGGGGAGGTGGCAATCAGAACATCTACAACGGAGTATCTCAGCGGCCACCAAATACCTGGAGACACAGAGACCCATATGCACTGCAGGGACCCCAGATTGACTCCACCGTTAGCCACCTGAACGACTATAGCGAAATATCCCAGTTGCTGCCAGGACCCCCGCAACCACCATGCGCAGCACTGGATAACATAAACCACCAGAAAATCTGTAACAAAAAAGAGTCGAAACAGGGCCAGGGAAAGGGTGCCTCCACCGATGCAGATCCCAGCCAGAACATCTGCAACAAAACATTTGATGTCTTACCAAAAGCAACGGAGCCGAGACGCAAAATCGTAGCCCAGGCAGCTGCCAGCAACTGCAAGCAGATCAGCCGCGTGAAATCCCCCGAGGTGCTGATTCCCTGGGCACAAAGAGTGCAAGCGGCACGCATGGGGCAGAAAATAAAAATTTTGAAGAGGCCGGAGCCAACCGAAGTTACGTACACAATTACAGATGAACCGCTTCGGGGACTGCCTGGCGGTGAGGTCAGGGTGCGATCCTGCCCCCCTATACCCACGCCAGCGCGTTGCGTGCCGAAGGAACTGGAGCAGGTGGATCGCATGACATCGGCGGACTTTCGGCACGACTACAATGCCCATGTGCAGAACATGCGCACGCGGCTGAAGAACCAGGAGCACATGCACTACTTTGCACAGGTCATCAGGGAGAACACGCATCTGTTCAAGGGGCGCGTCATCCTCGTTCTGTCTTGCGGCGTGGGCACCCTGGCGCTGATGGCCGCCCGCTTGGGGGAGGCGAAGCGCGTGTACGCCGTGGACCACTCGATGGTGACCAATTATGCGGAGCTGGTGGTGAAGCAGAACCACTACGAGCACACCGTGAAGGTGATGCACGGGCGCATGGCCGATCTGCAGCTGCCCGAGAAAGTGGACGGGATTGTGTGCAACTGGATGGGCCACTCGCTGCTCTGGGACTCGGAGATCCTGGAGGTGCTCGAGGCGCGCGATCGCTGGCTGAAGAGGAATGGCTTCATCCTGCCCGATATGGCGATCCTCTATCTGCTGGGAGCCGCGGAGCCCAAGCTGAAGGGTCTCTGCGACTGGTGGCGAAACGTCTACGGCTTCAACATGAGCGCCATGCGTCGGTGTGCCCTCTCCGAGCCTCGGTACGCCAAGACCAATGGCGACGGTGTCCTCACCCTCTGTCATCGCGTGTTGTATCTCGATTTGAAAACGGCCACCAAGAAGGATCTTCAAATAGATTGCGAGATACGCCTGAAGGTCGTCCAGGATGGGCATTTGGAGTGTTTCACCTTGTACTTCGATGTGAAATTCAGCCGATGCCATCGCAATCGCACCCTCAGCTGCAATCCCTGCCGGCCCAGGGTCCACAATTCGCTCTGGCTGCAGACCACTCTCTTCGTCGAGAGCTCCTTTGTGCTGCGGGAGAACCACTACTATGCGGGTCGCTTCATCTTCCGCCCCCTAAAGGAATACGACATGAACCAGTTTGAGATACTCCTCAAGTTCTTTGTGAGCAGGCGCCCCGAGGGCGATCTGGCGGGGTGCTTTGGCAATCGTTTGGTGGCCAAGCGCTGGCTAATGATGGACCGCCACCAGACGGTGGCCGAAGTGGATAGCTGTCAGGATGAGGATTATTGAGTGTAGGATTAGAATTATTCTTATACTTTAGCCCTTACCCCTCTCCCTTTTGGCGTAATGTTTGTTCTAATGCGAGTCTCCCGCTTTTGTTTCTATTGCAGATGCTATCGGTACAGACGGCCGGCTGCGCGGGAATGGAGCGGCTCGGCGTTCCGACCCGCACCTCATTGAGCACACCACCCGACGATAGGTAGGCGATCGAACGAGCAGATTCAATCGAATCTCCCAGAGAGAAAATAAATGCTAATCCACCGATTGATTGTCTTGTCTCTCTGCAGGGATCAATTTAGATGTAGAATGCGCGTAGATGCGCTCCAGGCACGTGAGCTTTTGGCTGTACGTGGCGATTCTGTGATTCGAAGCGCCGGCAACAATCAGCAGCATCTGCAGCAGCAACCACTCCATCATCATCATCACAACAATAAGCAACAACATTCCCACCATCAGCATCAGCAGCAACGCATGACAACTCCAACGACGCACAGCGCCTCCAGCGGAGGCAACAACAGTGGCAGTGGCAGCACAGGGCTCAACAACAACAACAATAGTATTAGTAGTAACGTGGCGCGAGGCGGCATCGAGGCCACCACACTCAAGTATGGAAACACGGGGAGCGGGAGTGGCAGCACCAAGGGCGAAAGCTCCTCCTCAATGTCTTCGTGTGGCTCCTCGCTGCAGAGTCACAGCAACGACCACCATCAACATTACCAATATCAGCAGCAGCAGCAGACGCCGCGCTGTCCCCACCACGTACCACTGCCGGACAGCGAGTACGGACAGGATCGTCATCTGCAGATCAGGAGTAGCTACCAGGTGAGTGCTTCGCCGAGCAATGGAAACCAGAACATTGGCTCATATTTGTGCTTTTTCGGCCCAACAGCAATCGGAGATCACCAGATCGTACACCAAGCCGCCGCCCAATAAGACCGTGAGGGATGTGCCCGAGCAAATCTCGGCGGGCTGTGGCAGCTCCAACTACCGCCTGACCACGCTGCAGGCCGCCGCCACGGGTGGCATCATCAGCGGCTCGTCCACATACACAGCCTCCTCGTCCTCGGCCTCTACCAAGTCCAAGCCGAACGCCATAACCAAGTTCTTCTCACGCATCAGTTCGCCAAAGTCGCCGCCGGCGGGGGGCAGCTGCTCGAGCCAGCCTCCATCACTGGCCTCCTCCGCCTCGATGTCGTCCTCGGCCTCCTCGCTGGCCTCCTCGTCCTGTGTGTCCACCTCATCGTCCGCCTCCTCGCTGGCCGCTGCCCCCCTGCCAACACTGCCCATCTCCAATGCGGCCACGCTGAAGAGCACGGCCTGTGCGTATGGGACCAATCCGAGCGCGGGGCCAGGTCCAACAGCCGCCAGCAGTCAGCACATCTACGCGGGCACGCCCGCAGCGACTGGGGCAGGGAGCTGCACACCCGAAAGGATACCCACGCCGCCGCTGTCCGTCTGCGTGCCAATTGGGGCTGGTCTGCAGCTCCTAAAGAGCAGTAGCTTCAATCTTCCCGCCGAGACAGCAGCAGCAGGAGCAGTGGCGGAAGGGGTGGCAGAGTCCCTGCTCCCCGCCACAATGAGCCGCAATAATTCCAACTCTAGCATGATGAGCTGCCATTGCAGCTGCAATAGCCGGAATTGCAGCCACTGTGCGGCCAACTCATAACTGAGCTCGTGTTAAGTTAACTCTTAGTTACACAATACATCTATGGCTCTATGGCTATACATTATTATTAATTATTAATTATACTATATACATATATATATAATATGCATATATTTTTTTTATGTTAGCTTACATTATGTTAAAGTTTAACGGATCAGATTTATTTTGTGTAGGTCTGTCGCCAACGTTGCGCTGGTACGAAAAGACTGTTTATTAGTCAGAATTTAATTTGTAAATTTCGAGAACGAAGGAGGAGAAGAAGTAGCGAAAGATGGTGAGAGGAGTGGAGAGAACCTGCTGCGCTGACTGCCGCCTTGCATCACTCACAGAAACAGAAGCGGAAACAGATACAGACAAACGATAAACTTAATTTAGTTATTTTAAAATCATTTCCATTTGTCGGCTGCAAAATGAAAAAAAAAGAAACTTAAAAGAGACACCATACCACAATAGAGACATGCAGAAAAGATATAAGAGAGGAGAAGATGCGAGAGAGGAGAGAAGGAAATAATAACAAATTATATAAGTGAATATGTAATTGTAATTTTATGATCAATATGGTATACACTTTAGTTTGAATAACTCTAGTTTTTAGCGAAGCCAACCAACTCTTAACTATACTCTATCCAACCCCCAAAACCCGACCCAACCTGCCCCACCCTGACCCCGTTCTTCACTATATTGCCCCTATACCCTATATTATTATTATACATGGCCCATGTGCTGGAACACACGAAAAGAAAACACACACACACAAACAAAACAATTTTTAGTTCAATTGAAATTTGTATATTTGCTAACGGAATTACAATGTAAAAAAAAAAATACGAGAAAAATGAAATGAAATCTATGTAAACCAAATTGTAGAGAAATTTTCGTTTTAATTTGATTTATTCCTTTGGTTTTTTTCCTTATTTAGAAAATAAGAGATTGTGCTTTTGAAATTGTAACGATCGACTAAATATCGATAAGGATCTATCGTCTTCCTTTTGCTGGAAAGTCCATCATTAGCTCAGTGGCGCCAACAGTGCCAGATTTTTAGAAGATCATTGCGCTCAGCTTTTGTCAGCTAGCACTGGTAGTAGAGCGAACAGAGTGGCAACACTGGCAGAGAGCCCATGATCACTTGGCGGTTCTTTCAAATAATTTACAATCACTTCGATGTTAGAATTGAATAATTAATTCCAAAAAAAATTCACAGTATATCCAATGTACATACACATATTTGCATAAAATCAAAGGCCACTTCCACACGATCCCCAAAATTTTCAAGAAAAGAAAGAAAATGGTTTCAAGAACTTTCGATCCATTTAATCAAATTAAAATAAACATTTAACCGAAAATTTAGATGAAAAGCGAACGGAAAAACTAGGAAAATATGATAACGAATGGAAAAGAAGTGAAAAAGGAGGAGAAAATACAAAAAAAAAAACATTACTAAACCGAAAAGTCCTACAAGCCTACACTTTTAAAATTACATACGATATATCTCGATGTCTATGGATCAACGTTTATATAGAAAGAAAATACCAAAAATAGCCCGAAGTATTGCGAAACGAAACGAAAGCAAACAGAAAACAGAGAACAGCATACAATGAAAACTAAACAAAGTGTAGAGATTAATTTACTAATTAATAACTAATTAATAAAGAATAAAGAGAACAAGAGAAGAGAGCGAAGAGAGAGAAGCAAGTCCAGCTAAAATATCGAGGCGAAATCGAAACGAAATCGCTGAATCAGCTACATATACACGCATATATAGTATACATACATAGTACATACAATATATGATATTTAAATATAACTAAATATAATTTACGTAAACAGGCCTAATTTCAACTACCTCCAAAACTGTTTTTTAAATTAAACAATTAAATTCTAAACGAAGATCGAGTCAAGTCGAGTTAAGTCGAGTCTATGAATTATACGAACGAATTGTGTTTAGCTGAAAAACTAAACGAGAACTAAGTAAATCAAATGCAAAACGAACGCGATAAATTATAAATTATAGTAAATCAATTGATTGAATTACGTTTTTTAAAATTAAAACAGATCGATTAATTCAAACAAAACAAATCAACAATCATTGACAAGTAATTAATTTTACATTTTATATGATATATGTACGATACGATACGATACGATACGATATAGATACATATTTATTAATTCTGATATGGTATCTTACGAGTATCTATCTGTACATTTAAATCGAGAATACAAATGGAAACGCACACGAGCTGCGTTTTGAAAATGCGAAGCCGTCGACTGATATTTATAACAAAAGTATATAACATTAAAAAAAAAAAAAACAAAAAAACAATGAAATTCATTTGTAAATACACTGAAAATGCAGGAGGAATCGCTCGAGTCCTGGGAAAGCATTATGTTAATGTAATCACTCACACATCCACACCAATAAAAACATTTCCCCCAGCCTAACCCCCCCATCTATCATGATCCCCAGTTAATCCACATCCCGCATCCTTCCAGAAATCGAATCGGAATTACGATCGGATCTACCACGCAGCAAATTTGCACTCAACACTAGCGAAATTTTTTAAAGCGCATTAAGCAAATCGTCACAGATACATAAATCTATATATATATATATAAATATATATATATATATATCTAAATACATATATATTAAATGAATACCAATTATTGTTGTTGTCTCATATAAAAGAAAAACCAAACCAGAAACTGAAAGGGAAACCAAAACGAAAGCAAATTAAAATATATTTCCAAAATATATATAGAATATAAACTTTGAAAGCCAAAAAATTAAACAAAAATCAAACCAGTTTTTCGATTGCAAAATGGGATTATTGGGTGTATTTATGGAGCAATTTAGTGCAACAGGTTATAACGAGTCAAAGGGAACTTTTCAAATTCAAATTGCAGTCCAATCCAAGTTGCAGCGTGACAGCTGCTGGCACCTATGAAATTCCTATTTAAATTGCACCTGCGCAACAGCTGAATGCTATACACGCAGATTTCCAACAGTTTCATGCGGATTAGTCATGTTTTGAGGCAAGTAATGGCTAATAAAAAGCTGTCTGAGAAGCGGATTGACCAGCAAAGATAGTAGAACTTCCCCATTGCCTGCCATCCTTCTTTGTCACTGTCACACAATCACATACTGTTATCACCCAAAAAAAGCTGTCTAATAGAAGATAAATCGCTTCCCAGACATTAGCAACAATGAATCATCCACCCGTACAGCGGATGGAACACCGATCCACCGCTGTGGCAGCTACGAGGACCACTACACGGCATCATTCTCAATCAATTTGCATTAACTTGGCTGAGTTAAGTAAGGAAGTAAGAGCTATTAAGCAGCAACAGACATTAGGGGACGTGAAATTCTCACGTATTTCTTATCAACCGAGCGATAGAACTGAAATTGCACATTCATTGGGTTTGTTACCAATTATAGACGGTAAAAACCAGGCAAAGAACCGATTTCGCACTATTGATAAATGTTAAACATAAGCAAAGGGCGTACCTGGCACGCGTCCATTGTGCGAGAGTCCGTTGAACTAATAACAACGCCCGGGCCCGGACTCAGAAGATTCCATTAGCGGAAACAAGATAAATCATATCGCTATCAGACGCTTGCTAAATTAACAGCAGCCATAAAGCAAGGTTGCTGTTCCAACGGCAATTCAATCAATTATCGAATACAATTATGTCAGAGCTGTACGAGCTGTCGGAGGTGGCCGAGCAGAATGGCAAAAAGGGGAAACCCTGCTGGATCATAATCAAGGGCAACGTCTACGATGTGACCAAGTTCCTCAGCGAGCATCCGGGCGGGGAGGATCTGCTGCTCGAATACGGCGGTAAAGATGCCAGCAAGGCCTTCAGACAAGCCGGTCACTCGTCGGATGCCGAGAAGGATTTGAAGAACTTCAAAATTGGTGAACTTCGGACCACCACGACTGCTGCTACGACGACGACGCCCATTCAAGCGCAGCCCACGTTGAACCAGGAAAAGGAGAAGCGGGTCAGCAGTCCAGCGCCAACGGATGATGCGGAACCCATGAAGAAGAGCTCTGGCTCTGGGTTCCTCTGTTGCTGCTAGTGGATCAATGTGGATGTACATTGTACAAGTGGTTACAAGTCATATAATTGATTTATTAACATAAGTATATAGTGTAATTAACGTTTAGCTAGGATACGACTCTCCCATACGACTCCCATCGGCATTTATAGCTAAGCAAGCAAACTCGCCAACGCACCGAAAAACCTTAGGCTAAGAAGATCTAAGAACTCTGCTTACCTTGATCAAATAAATTGCAATTACTCATCAGCCAACAATTATACTAGACTATTGAATGATCCTTTGAATCGTCGTCCGCCATCGCCGCCGCCTCTTGGAACACACTGCACGCAGAGTCGAACGAGTCCATGGCGAAGCTCGTCACGTTCACCGTGTGATTGCGTAGATAGTGATAGAAGCGACTCGACTTGCGCTCCTGCCCCACGCGCTCCCTCTCACTGCGACAAATGGAGCGCAGCACGGGCTCGTAGTCGAGTGCCTTGGAGGCGGCAGAGCGCAGCTGGCCAATGCCCAAGTGCTCGCCGATGGTCACCCTGGGAGGAAAGACATTTCAGTTCGTTTATTCGTGTACCTTTGGGTTATGTGAAGACCACCTACCTCTGTGCTGGCTTGTCGAACAGGTTGTAGGCACACTCCTTGGCCTCCAGGCCAGTGAGGAGAGCCTGCTCCACCAGCATATGGGAGATATCCTCCGACAGGTACAGCTGCAGCCGATCGCCGCAGTCCTGGTTGGCGTCCATCAGAGCAGCCAGCGAAATGTTGTCGTAGAAGGCAGCCAGTGTGGCGAGCGGAGAGCTCTCCTCGCTCTTCCGCTGGCTAGTGGCACTGCTCAGCCAGGCCTTCTTGGGTGAGCGGGTCTTCCGCTTGGCACTGGCCCTAGTGGCGGCAGGCGGGGGCTGCTGCTGATCCTTCAGCAGAGCAGAGGTGGCCATCAGCTCGGAGAGATTCAGGCGCAGCAGACGAAAGTCCACGGGGAAGGGAATCCGATGCTGGACATTCTGGGAGCAGGTGAAGAACTCGAACAGTCGCTGGTGTATGTGGCAGCCATCCACAGTGGCCAGGCGTGTGGAGGATTTGCTGGGGGACTGCTTCACCGACTGCTGACTGGCGGCAGCCTGGCCCTTGAGGTCGCCGCCACTCTGGATGTAAAACTGCAGCTCCATGAGGGTTTTGCGCAGGTTCTGCTGGTTGTACAGATACAGGGATATCAGCTCGTCCAGCTCGATGGGACAGTTCTCCATGAGAGCCAGCACAGCCAGGAATCTGGAGATGTTCAGGGCATTGGGTGCCTGGAAGTGGATCTGGTTCTGCTGCATCATACGCTGCAGATGCGAGCAGTTCGGGTCGGAAGCCACCACCACCACGGGCCGCTTCGAGCTGGCCGCCAGCGTGTAGATGGCGTCCGTGAACCCCGCGTCCATGTTGTCGAACAGAATGTCCGCATCTTCGATGAGTATCAGGGACTTTCGCACAGCCTCCACGCCTGCTGGCTCCCCCTGCTGCTGCTGCTGCTGTTGCTTCTTGGCCTTGAGGCCGCTCTTCTGGAGCTTGTGCAGCAGCTGCTGCGAGGATCCGCCCCCCGTCTTGCTGTCCTTGCGTATCTGATGCGACTGCGTGGCCTCCTGCAGCTCCTGGATGAGCTTCTTGCCCGTCCGCTTCATCCCCGCATTGATCTCCAGCACATTGAAGTTCATGTCGTTGGCCAGGGCGATGACAGCGTTGGTCTTCCCGCTCGAGGAGGGGCCCACCAGTACGATGGTGTTGCTGGTGGCCCCCACCGAGCTGGAGTCGTTGCCAAAGTCAAAGGAGGAGTCGTCGAAGGTCTGCGAGCTGCGGCCACCGTTGCCATTCCAGCCGGAGAGGAACTCCCGCAGCTCGTGCACGGGCGTCAGATTGACCAGGACCTGCTCGAACAGCAGGGGCTTGTACTTCTCGGTGAAGAGCAGCTCTCCGTTCGGCGCCGAGAGCGGGGGCTGGGCCTCCTCCGTGCTGCCGTGATCGAACTGTTCCATCGAGCGCAGCGTGCGCCGAGTGACCACAAACGATTCGCCCATCTGCTGCGTGTCCTGGGCGGAGTCGATCGCGCTGAAGTGGCGGTACTTCTCCCTCATTTGGTTGTAGCACTTGAAGGTGGGGAAGCGCTCGAACTCGTTCTTCCAGAGCTTCACAAATGCCCGCTTGTTGTCCAGCTGGGGCAGAGTCGTGTATGCCGCCTTGTCTGTACCATTGTTGTAGGCCTGATGCCAGTCGGATGCCTGGCAATTGGTGAAGCCACTCGCCTTGGAGCGCCTCTTATAAGATGGCAGCGACACCTCCTCACCGTCATCTTCTTTCCGCAGTGGAAAGGGAATCCGCAGCGATCCATCACGTATCGTTTCATAGCTCTCACAGCCCACGTGGGCTATGCTCGGAAATACCTCGTAGCTCTCCTCGTAGTACTGCTCAAAGTTCTTCTGGCGGATCTGCTCCTGCCTGATCTTCTCGGGCACGCCCGACTGCAGGAATGCCTGACGAGCCTTGAGGACAGAGGGATCCGGACTGGGCTTGGGCAGCTGCCTGACAAAGAGCGGCGCCAGCTTCTTTGGCGTGGACACCGGATTACTGTTGTCCAGATCAATGATCTCAATGGATTCATCGGCTTTTTGCATATTTTTTGCTGCGGCAGCTGCCACGCTTGCCTTTGCCTTCGTGGGACTCGTCTCCAGGTCGTAGTCGTAGCGAGCCTTTCCCGCACAAGAGCGACGCGGTCGCCCCGGGGGCGTGCCCGTAGATTCCACATCGATGGATGCCGTCTCCACAATGCTTTTCCTACGCTGCGGTCGTCGCTTTGGTGTGTCCAGTGGAGGGGTTTCTATCGTCACGGGCAGCTCTTTGGGCGACTCCACTTTGGGAAAGTAGCCCAAGAGACTGTCGCGTTTCTTGGTGGGAGAGGAGAGTTTAGCTAGGAATTCCGCCGTGTCAGTGTCAGTGACCTGTGAGCGACTAACAGCTACCACACCGACACCGACACCCCCACCCACATCCACTGAGCTCAAACGGCGTGTGCGTGGCCTACCCCGACCACGTTTCACAGGAACCGTAGGCGCCGATGAGGCGGCTGGGGTCGGCTCCTTTGGCTCCTCAGTCCTTGTCAGCATTTTCTTCAATCTGCGGAAACATTTCAAAGTTAACTATCCCTTTCTGTAGACCACTGACGGAGTCTTACCTCTTGGCTCGCTGGTCCATTTGCTGATCGATGTAGTCCTCCCTCGCTTCTTCTTGGAGTCGTCGTTTGGCTCCTCCCTTGCGATCGTTCCAGTCCTGGAGCAGTTGCTTGCGCTTAGACGTGGGTGTGCCCGCAGCAGCGGCATCATCTGCCTGATCGGCAGGGGACTCGGAGGCATCCCTGCCGCCATCGTTGACGCCTATGGATCGGTTTCTGGCGTTCATCATGAACTCGAATACATTGGTGGCACTTTTGGCCTTGGCTGGCGGTGCTGTGGCCCCATTTTCAGGCCTCCCAGTTTTGGGAAAATGCTTCAGTATGCTATGGTGTTCGGCCACGGGGGTGCTGCACTTGAGGGGACTCGATTTTCGCTTGCCATTCTTCAGGCCGTTCTCCTGAGCTGCCTTCTCCCGCAGCGGCAGCGGCTGGGGCTTGGGCTCCCTGACATCCATTCCTGGGGGTCTCTCTTCGGTTTCGGCCAGCAGGGCGGCACGGCGTTTCTCCTCGCGCTTTCGCTTGTGCTTCTCGCGATGCTTCTGCTTCACCGAGTAGAGGACCTCCTCCATGTTCTGCAAGATGAGCTTCGATTTGGCACTGGGCGGTGCTCGCAGCACGAATGGAGACGTTGGCTCTAGCTCCAGTCCATTTCTGGTTGGAGTTCTGGGCGGACTCGTGGTTTCGGCTGCTTCCGCTGCTGCGGCTGCTGTACTCGTTGTTGTTGCAATGTGCTCACTTGTAAGACAATTTACATCAGTCATTTTCTTGGTTTCTTCGCTGGAGAGTTTAATACATGACTATTTTGGAGTGTGTGCGTGTGTGGGGGGTCTGTGTGGGTGTCTGGGTGTGTGTAAGCGGGTAAAATACAGAAGCCAAACTTATAAAATCGCAACAAACAATGGGCAAAGCATACTAAAATACAATAATAATGAATGGTGTACCTTGCGGCCAAACGATTTCTTTGCACTTTCACACGCACACACACTTCCGCACTCACGTTGGCTTTGGGCACACTCTACAGACACGCCTTAAGATGGCAGGATGTTGGCTATGACGAGGCTGTTCTTCAAGGCGTTTAAAGGCACTTTTAAACAATTTAATTGCATTTTATGGCATAAAAACGAGGAATGTGCTGTAGGAAAAAGGCGCGAATAAAAAGTGTTGCAAAACGATTACTTCTTTAAACACTGATTTTGGTATTTTGTGCCACCCACTAGTGCTATTCAAAAAGGCAGTAGTGCTAAATACTCCTTGTTTTTATTGTTGCCAGCAAAAAAAAATAAAATAAAGCAAAAATCAAACGAGTATGTCCACCTATTATTTTGTTATTGTCGGCCACAATGATAATCCCATCTACGAGAAGGAGTTTAGCACTGTCAACAAGGAATTCAGGGTACAATATCGCCACAGAATACAGAGTGCTGGAATCCATCTAAAACGCTATCATTCTCATCCTTGCAGAAAGAGGACCACAGACACCTGAGTCAGTTCATTGCTCACGCTGCCTTGGACCTGGTGGACGAGCACAAATGGAAAACGGCCAATATGCAGCTAAAGTCGATAGACCGCTTCAATCAATGGTTCGTCTCCGCCTTCATCACGGCCAGCCAGATCCGCTTCATAATTGTGCACGACAACAAGAACGACGAGGGCATCAAGAGCTTCTTCAACGAGATGTACGATACGTACATTAAGCATTCCATGAACGCCTTCTATAAGATCAACACGCCCATCAAGTCGTCAATGTTCGAGAAGAAGGCGGAGATCTTCGGGCGAAAGTATTTGTTATCGTGAAGCTGTTAATCCAATCCTCTAGTCAGTAAGCAATGTGTAATATAAATTTGATTTAATTTATTTAGAAAACCAGTCTAATGACACGAAAATAGCTTAACTCTTGATGGTCTAGTTTTATTCTTGTTTCTTTCAATGCGCCTTCGAATCAAATCTAAAACGATTTAACGCCTCCCCTCCCCAGTTACAATTCCAAACGGGAGCTGTACAATATGCTAAATGTGTGGCACGATGGATGAGCGCATGGAAGTGGAATCGATTGGAGGTTGAAGCAACAATATAGTACGGAATTGTAATGGGCGTTCAAATAAATCTCTGGAAATTTGTTCAAATACGAGAGAGGCTTAGTGCTTCTTGGACTTGCCAGCACGCTCGTATTTGCTCTTGGACTGGTGCCACAGGCCCAGGGGGATGGCCAGGGAAGGCAGGGTCATGACGGCGAAGGCCACCCAGTCGAAGCAGTGGGAGGAGAAGCGCTTGTTGTACTCGTTCAGGTTGACAATGCCACCCTCACCGGGCTCCGAGCTGATGGCCAGTTGGAGCTGAAAGCACATGAATCCTTAGACCAAGTAGGTGACTAAAGAAATCAGTGACTTACCGCCTCAGCCTCCTCGACGGGCTTGTAGGACACCTCGGCGGCTGTGAAGTTGAAGTAGCCAAAGGCCTTGGGGCGCACCACCACGACATGGGTGAAGTTGGTCTGAGGGGCAATCCTCTCCACGGTAGCGGTGGGCTGGCCACCAACCACCTCGAAGGCCTCGGGATGGAAGCCATTATCCACCAGCTGGACGTTGGTGGCAGCACCATTGCCCACATTGAAGATGGTGTAGCGCACCAGCAGATCGCTCTTCTCCACCAGGTATTTGTTCAAAATCTGCTTGGAAACCAGGAGGCGGGCACGTGTCTCGTCCTCGGACAAGCAAACGCTAAACACCGCAAAGAGCGCGCACAGGGCGAGGATTTGTTTGAACATGCTGCAAGAGAGGAGAAAATGTTTCAACGTTTCACTTTTTTGTTGACGTGGAAGGGCAGCCACTGGAATGGGAGCCACAAAAGGGCAGCAGCTCACGATCTTGTTATGCTGTTTTATCACATAAACGCTAATCACAAACAGTGCGCAGCTTTAGCGAGAGCGTTTTTTTTCGTCACAAACCAACTTACTTGGATATTAGTTATTTCTTTCGCGAGCAATTCAATTCTGAAGAGTCCAAATCAAGGCAGCGGCTACTTTCTCGATGACGGTTCGTGACGTGGAAGTGGAACGGGGAACGGACTCGGCTGTCAAACTTCGTAGGCGGTGTGACCGTGTGCTACCAGAAAATATTTCGGTATTTTTACTTGGAGCTACGATAACCTGCGAATGCAGCTCTGGTCTATTTAAAAAAAACAAACCTAAACAAACGTTTGTTTTTGTTTATTTGGCCTGAACCAATTAAATATTTGTTCATTCAATTGATCATTTGTTATGACTTTCGGCAGCCCGGGCTTGTACTATTAACATACTTTTCAGTCAAGACTTTCGTAGGCCGGCATCTAAATAAGAATGCCCTTGAATGACATTGCACCCTACAGCAAACAAAGCCGGCCATATGCGTTTGGCCCGCGATGTGGGTTGAATTATGATAAATAATGATGATCCTAACTATTTTACGATTTTAATGCATTGATTAATTAATGGATGATCAAGCAAACCCGATGATACACACCCCTCAAGCACTGGTCATGCCTGGGGGGCAGCACGCACCGATGATAGCGCTTATCAGTGCCGTCGCAGCCGAACCGCCAGAACATCGCGCTCGCTTATCAGTGGGAGGAGAATTCGCTTAGCTCTTGCCCGACACTCAATTTTCATCGCACGCAAACGCAGGTCGGTCGTCCAGTTGGAAATCAACCAGCAGCCGGAAAACTCCAGTGGTTAGCAGCATGTCTCTCAGCGTGGAAACGGTCCAAACGACGCCCTACGAGGGCCAGAAGCCAGGCACCAGTGGATTGCGCAAAAAGGTTTACAACTACAATCAAGAAAATCATCTCGGCTGTCTCGAATCCCGCACTTTGTTCCTCCACAGGTGAAGGTTTTCCTTCAGCCCAACTACACGGAAAACTTTGTCCAGGCCACTTTGTCCGCCAATGGAGCTGCTCTCGCTGGCTCCACCCTGGTCGTGGGTGGCGATGGGCGCTACTACTGCAAGGAGGCTGCAGAGCTGATTGTCCGCATCGCGGCTGCCAACGGCGTGTCCAAGCTGCTGGTGGGGCAAAACGGCATCCTCTCCACTCCGGCGGTGTCTAGCCTGATCCGTCATAACAAGGCCTTGGGTGAGTGCGTCAGGTGTGGGCTTTACTGTAGCTGTAAAAGCAAAAGAGCTTTGCTGATAACAGCCACCACGTAACGAAGCATCTATGCATATATTTGTCGCGCTGTGATCTGCTAGAGGTCTTCCGGGTCAATTAATGATACGAATCCGTACCTCCAACCCTTCAGGTGGCATTGTCTTGACCGCATCCCACAATCCGGGCGGTCCTGACAACGATTTCGGCATCAAGTTTAACTGCGAGAACGGTGGACCAGCCCCAGATGCCTTCACCAACAGCATCTACAAGCTGACCACGGAGATCAAGGATTACAAGCTGGTGCGTGGCCTGCAGATCGACATATCCAAGGTGGGCGTGAGCAACTTCGATATTGCTGGCAAGCCCTTCACCGTGGACGTCATCGATTCGGTGGCCGACTATCTGCGCCTCATGGAAGAGATCTTTGACATGGGCAAGCTCAAAGAGTTTGTCAGCGGCAAGGTCACGGGCAAGCCTCTGAAGATGAGGATCGATGCGCTGAACGGTGTCACCGGCCCCTATGTGAAGGAGATCTTCCTGAAGAGATTGGGTGCCAGCGAGTCCTGCGTGGTCCACACCACTCCACTGCCAGACTTTGGTGGACTCCACCCCGATCCAAATCTGACCTACGCCAAGGATCTGGTGGACACAGTCGCCCAAGGTGATTACGATATTGGTGCCGCCTTCGACGGCGATGGCGATCGCAACATGATCATCGGCCACAAGGCCTTCTTCGTGACGCCCAGCGACTCGCTGGCCGTGATTGCCCATTACCTGGAGGCCATTCCGTACTTCCAGAAGAACGGCGTCCAGGGATTCGCTCGCAGCATGCCCACCGCTTCGGCTGTGGATCTCGTGGGCAAGAAGCTGGGCAAGGAGGTCTTCGAGGTGCCCACGGGCTGGAAGTACTTTGGTAATCTCATGGATGCCGGACGCCTCTGTCTGTGCGGCGAGGAGAGCTTCGGCACTGGCTCCAATCACATCCGCGAAAAGGATGGCATCTGGGCCGCCCTCGCCTGGATCTCGGTGATGCAGCACACGGGCAAGGGCATCGAGGATATCCTCAAGCAGCACTGGTCCATATACGGCCGCAACTACTTCACCCGCTACGACTACGAGGAATGCGCTTCCGATCCCTGCAACGAGATGATGGACACCATGGAGAAGACCATCACGGCGGCAGCATTTGTGGGCAAGAGCTTCTCCAGCGGCGGCAAGAGCTACAAGGTGAAGGAGGCGGACAACTTTAGCTACACAGATCCCGTGGACAAGTCGGTGGCCACCAAGCAGGGTCTGCGCATCGTCTTCGAGGACGGCAGCCGCATCGTGATGCGTCTCAGTGGCACAGGCAGCTCCGGAGCCACAGTGCGGTGAGTACTGGCATGATGCTTTTTTTCGACTCTTCTCCATATTTACTTGTGTTTGTGCTTCCTCCTTTCAGTTTGTACATTGATTCTTATGAGAAGGAGAACGTCTTGGGCCAGGCCAGCGTCATGCTGAAGCCCTTGATTGACATTGCCCTGGAGATTTCTCAGTTGCCCAAATTCACCGGCCGCACTGCTCCCACTGTCATTACATAAATGAGGCCACTCCATGGGGGGAAACGGAGATTACTTACTCATCCGGCATCCTGAATCCTGTACCTCATCTTTGCTGTTATCTCCATTTGTACCTCAGCGAGGCATTTCTTTGTTGTTTTGAATTTATTAAAGTTTGTGTAGCCTAAGAGTCGCCTCACTTGATGGCCGTGGCCAGATACTCGAACTCGGAGAGTATCATGTTGGGTATCCGCTGCTCGAGCACTCCCATCGGCAGGCGACCCAGCCGCACAAAGGCCTGCAGGAAGTGTAGCACCGTAGTCACCTCGGGTCCCAGCATTTCCTTGTCCCTAAAAAAAAAAAGAAAAGAGTTTTGTAATCGATTCTTGGCAGGCAGTATAATCCCCCACAACCCCCCACTCACGATAACTGCGCCTCGGCCACCGTCACCACATACTGACTCATGTAGGAGATGTACAGCATCTTTATGTTCCTGTGGAACTGCTGCAGAATGGTCAGGAGGCCCACCACAAGGGGCACACAATCAATCACATCTTTGGCTGTCTTGGGCAGCAGGCAGTCCGTGTTGGCGGAATGCTGCAGTCGATCTACATGGGCAATGGTGAAGAGGAACAGAAACAGCGAGACATTGTGTGTGTTCTTGGTGGGGAGGAACACCTGCTCCAATGGCTCAAAGTTTCCCGTGTAGAGGAGGATATCCTCCAGCTCTGTCAGCATGCCCACGCCTTGCTCATCGCATAGATCCTTGTTGCGCGAGAGTTCCAGCAGCAGGGCGCTGTGAAGGAGATGGAATTGGAATTGTAATACTCCTCTGGCATTGTGACTCCTCGCACTCACCGATTCAACGTGTCTGCCGTGTTCTGCAACAGCTTGGCCTCGCACTTGCTGCTGAAGCTCAGCTCGCTGGCGATTTGCTGTCGGAGCACCTGCTTCTGGCCCACCGAGAGCACCCAATCCAAGAGCCTGGGCCACACCTTCATCCAGCGCTGCGTATAATCCAGATAATACTTGAGCGGCTGCTTGGCCACCTCGGGGCCGGGGAAGTCGCGCGACTCCAGCTCGTTCGTGAGACTTTCCAGGGCGTCCCGCCACATGCGATCCGAGGTGAGGTTTTTCTGGAGCCGCTCCAGATTGCGCTTCAGCTCGTCCGCCAGCATGTGGGCATACAGCCGTTCCAGTCCGACCATGCCAGCGGGGTCGAGGGCCTCGCGCAGAATGCCAAAGAACCCAGAGGCGGATAGCACCTCCGGGTGCGGGGCTCGCTTCTCATACCAGGTCCGCTTCAGGTCCAGGTAGATGGTCTGCTTGGGCTCTGTGCACTGCAGGAGCTCGTGGGCCAGGCGTCCAATGAAGTTGTTGGAGTTCGTTGGATCCCCCTGCAGGGGCGGGAAGTTGGGAATGGGTATGATCTGGCTCTGATGGATCGACTGCCACTCCTGGACCTTGTTCCGCAGGAAGGCGTTGCACTCCTTCTCCACATTGTAGCTGATGATGCGCTGCGACTCCTCCAGCAGAATGCCCAGACCCTGCACCCTCAGATAGTCCTCGATGTACTCGAAGGACCTTCGATATCCCTCGATGGTCTTGGCCAGAGTCTGCAGCTTCTGTTGCATGAGCTGCACTTGCGACTTGCCCTTCTCGGGCGTGAAGATCAGTCCCAGATTGTAGGCATTGGCCAAATGATTGACCAGCTCCTTGCGAATGCCATCCTCCAGCAGCTGCTTGGGATCCAGCTCGATCACGCCCACCAGGGTGGTCTTCATCATGAGGATTCCCTTAGTAAAAACCGCAATGGAGTTGGTTAGCTGTGCCACCTTGGCACGCTCCTCGAACTGGGCGTACTCTTTCAGCTTGTCCTTGTCGAGGCGCGTGGGAAACTCCTTGATCACGTTCGTCAGCAGGTGGATAATCCTTGCCAGAATGCTGAACATGGTCTCTGGTACGATTTGGAGCACTCGACGCAGAAAGTTGGCCAGCTCAGTGCTGTAATAGTTGGACACGGACACAAGATCCTCGCTCTTGGCCTGATTAATCCTCATCAGGGGCACCTCCAGAGTGCTGGCCAGCTTGAGGAACACTGACCGAATGCCGCGGACTGCGTGCGGCTGCCGCTTGATATGCTCCTGCATGAGGGGCCTGAAGTCACGCTGCATCAGATGCCACGCATAGCTGAAGTCGGTGATCATCTGTATGTGGATCTCAATGTCCTCTTTGAGGTTGAGTAACTAAACGAGAGAGAGAGTGATTCACGGGGATTAGATGCGGCTGTTGGGTAGCTGTGGATAGCTCTAGCTATAGTACCTGTGCCATCCGATTGAGCAGATCTCGCGTCTCCTGAAGCTGCTGCTTGACCAACATGTTGGCGTGCAGATTGTGGTATTCCTGCACCTCGTCTAGGGCCTGCATTACCTGAATGATGAGGCGTCCCGACTTTTGCGGCCTGCCTAGTTCCAGTTTTTGCAGCCGTTTGGCCACCTCCTCGAACCACTGCTGCAGCTGAGCATTCGACTCAATCTTCGCCAGCGGCCGTGTGCCGGCAAAGGCCTCGCTCAGCTCCTGCAAACGCATCATGGCCCCATCGCGGCTCTTGCTCCAGCGCTCGTCCCTGCTCTGCTGAACATCGCCCAGCAGCTCCCGCACAGTCAGCTCCATTTGGCTGCAGTTGAGCAAGAGATGGTACAGAGTGTTCCGGTTGAACTGCAGCTCCTTAAGCACCAACTGGTGGACGTGGCTGGGCTGGACGGCAGTGCACGACATGATGAATACCTCGCGGGAGGTGTGCAGGCAGTACCAGCGTAGCAGGACATTGCATTGTCGCATCAGGACAATCAGCTTGTTGGCGTGCTGCAGCACGAAGCCGTCGTCGAGGACTCCTTCGCGGACAATCTCTTGGGTCTTTTGGAGGGTCTTCGCCAACTGCTCCCTTTGCTGCTGGCACAGCGACTGAACGGCTTCGGGATTCACAATATTAGCTATGGCCGATCTGGCCGCCTGGAAGTCCAGCCAGGCGTCGATCAGGTTCACAGTGATGCCCATGTACACGGATATTATCCAATTGTCGCAGTAAAACTTGTCCACAATCTCGCGCATCTGCGAGCCCTGGCCGTGCAGCACCTGGGGACAGAAGTAGAGACACACGTACAGCATCGCCGCCTGGGACGAGAGCGCCGTCGAGCGATGCGTGGGATGCGGATAGATGGCCAACTGGTTGTATATGTCATCGCAGCGGAGGCGGGCAACGACCAGATCTACGAATGTCGCATCAAAGCGAATGCGGGAGAAGTACGCTTCGGGGTATTTGGGAACCACCAGATTGGCAGCTCCGGCCGCTGCCTGTTTCCCGCCCAAACTTAACAATCTGGCGGCCTCCGAGGGATGCGCGTAGCCAGTGGATCGCAGCAGTAGACAGACATCGTGGATGTTGCTCTCATCGCCACTGGGCGTGGCATCGCCACCGCTGTAGCGGTAGTAGGAGATCAGCAGGCGCTCCCTCACATCGCCGCAAATGTGGTAATCCAGAAGCAGCAAAATTACTCCATACAAGTACAGAGACTCGCACAAGAGTTGTTTGCCCTCCTCGTCCTGCAGTACAGTCTCCAACGTTTGCTGGATGTAGTAGCCACTGTTCAGCTCCTCGATGTACTGCTGCAGTGACACTGCATAGTGATGGATGCTCTGGAAGGCCAGGTAAAAGCGACTTATCAACGGCAAATGGCTCCGAATGTCATCATCCAATTCGCTGAGCACCTACGCCATGAAATGTCATCCAATTACAATGTTATGCTTGCATTTCAAGTGTACTGCTTACCGGGCTCTCTTCGATTATCTTTTCGTGCTCTTCGGCCACCTTGAAGTAGCTAAAGTCGAGTATAATCTCGCCATATTTCTCCCGCTCGGCCTTTGTCTCCAATCTGCAGGGCGGCACCACAGATGTTCACCATTGTTTTTCGGGTCATATTTGCACTCACCGATATATTTGTGGCACATAGTCCTTGAGCCGAAGGATCTCGGCTATGATGGAGTTTCCTACCGACACAATATTAAGCAGATTTTGACCACAAGCATTGTTTTCAGACAAGAACTCAGTCATATTGCCAAAAAAACAAAAACAAAAATCAAAAACAATCACAACCAGAGTGACCGATAACGATAAAAAATACCATCCGGACAAAAAATAAATACCATTAAATATCTTTTCAGTTTCGAGAAATACCATTTAAATACCATAAATTTAAAACATTAATTTCAAGTGTTTTGTCTATTTAAATAAATAAAAAATATTATTTAGATCATTATAAAACATTCCCGTTAGGAACATGCGGCTCACACCACGAAAAAGAGGGGAAAGTCTCCGCAACTTTTGAAAACGATTTGCTCACGAACAAATAAAGTGCCCAGGTCGAAAAATACAATTATATACCAGGAAGTTGTTCAAAAATACCAGTATATACCATGGGAAAATAAAATACTTTTTGCCAGATTTTGCGGGAAAAGAGCAGAGTCGGCAGCACTGGTGCCGCCCCAATGTATGCCCCACAAATGTATCTCACAAATATATTCGGGTCTTTGAAGTGAACGCAGCGAAAAAGTACATCAAAAATCCAAGTTGAAGTTTAGTGCTAAAAGCATAATTTAAAATTTTCCAAGTTCTTTCGTGGCGTGAAAAGGCACAAAGATCTCAAATCTGTGTAGTGTTAAAGAGGTTAAAAACAACAGTTTCATCTGCAGATAAAAGTAAATGAAAAAAACAGTTTTGTGTCTAACTTTTGCGTGCCCCCGATGATGCAGTGATGAGAGTTGCTCTGCGAAAATCAATACATTTTACATGCCCACATACTCCTCTCACACGTATACATACATCAGAAGCGGGAGTGTGGGAAGAAGAGGCAACAGAAGCACAAGAGCAGGAAGAAGTCGAAAAGCATGCTCTCACATCCAAGAACAATCTCTCTAACCAACAGTGGAGTGCATAAAATTAGCAACGGTTCATGGCGATGCTTAAGATTTATGATCTATTGATTGATTACGTTAACTGTATTGATTGAAAATCAATTGAAAATTCATAGTGTTTCCATTCATAAACTCAAATGAGAATGCACTTATCTGAATGGCCGGCACTGTGGCTTTGCCGCCCTGCCGCAAACTTCTCGCTCTTGTCGTTGTCGTTCTGCTGTGTTTGTATGTGTATGTGTATGTTTGCCGCCTGGCCTGGTGCTTCATTTAGAATCTCGTTTCGCTATTTCCACACCCCTCTCCCAACGCAGCCTGCTTCTGGTGCTCCACTGCAGACCACAGCTGCTCTTGCTCCGCTTCAAGGTCAGTGTAAGGTTAGGGCTCTGCTCTGCCTATTCTCGGCAGGGCAAGATATTCGGAGATAAAGGAAGAGCCGTGGACCATGGCAGTGATTTCTTTACAGTGGGCCCATGGCAACAAAGTTAGCTGCAAAAAGTAATGCCAGAATAAATAAACCAACAAACTACCACAAATTGCTTCCTTAATGGAGATGGTATCAAATTTAATGACTGCCTCTGTGTTTGCATTTCCTTTGCTTGGGATTTTAGTTATACGCAAAGCATACTCAATAGGAGTGGTCCGGCAGACGGAGGGAGTGTTCTAGGAGAGCGAGCCTGCCTTACCTTCACGTAAATATACCGTGGCTACAGTTCCTCCTCTCATCTTTGTCCCTTGTGTGTGGGCGTCAAAGTTTTGCCCGTCCGTCTACGTCACTGCCCTTTGACATTTACACATTGCTGCGCTCTCGGCGTCAGCTTTCGAGTGTGTGTGCTCTCTCCCACTCTCTTACATAACAGTTATGTAATCAGCAGCGCAGCGCATTTCCTCGTTTTCCACACATTGCCACTCTCCGAGGGCCTTTTCTTCCGTCAATTGCCCTTCAATTTAAAGGATAACATGTGCTTTGTCTTATTGTCATTTTCTCTTATCCCAAGCACTTCCAAAGGATTTGAGAAGGATTTGGAGCAGAACAATAGACTCGGGAGACTTGAGACTGGGAAGATAGAAAGTAGGAGGCAAAGTGTGAACCTAAGCCCTCTCTTGCAGTTAAGTAAGAGAAAAGCTCTCTCTAAGATTATAATCAGGAAAGGGAATGCACAACATTCCAATTTCTTCGTATTGAGTGCACATTTTTAATGCCATTTAATTCCTAATTGAAATTGGATACGAATTGCGTTGGTTCTCGGTGGCGCCGCAGGTTGTTGCGGCTTACCGGTTCAGTGATTTTCCAATTGCGTCGCAGCCTCAAAGAGAGTGGGAGAGTGGGTGGGGTGGTGTAGGTTGGGGCGATCGTGGCAACAATTACGATAACAAAATGTTGCTTCGGGCCGCAGACTTATTGTTGATAAATTCCAGAATTCAAGTTACATTTTGATTGATTCTCTATCGCTAGGATTACCCATAGTTTGCCTGATAAGCCCCGATAGACAGTCGAGTCCCGAGGTCTCTTATACAAACAGGTAGCACTCAGACCTCGAAACAAGGTACCTGACTGAGACAGGCACCCAGGGCTCCCCACAACCACTCCCCTCTTTAATTTACTTTGAATTTTTGCCTCGCATACACAACTGTATTTACCTCATGGAAGTAGGGGCTACCTGAGGGGCGGGAGGCAACCTACCCCAAAAGTGCAACGACTACGTGCTCTCTCTCTCTTTCTCTTTCAGTCAGTCCCATCTGGAGGCAGCTTTCATTGGAAACTAATGCAAATTGCGACGTTGCTTGTTTATGGACTGCCAACTGCACCTCGCCTTTTAATTAGCGGGGGGAACATGGAGCAGGGGTATGGTCCCGCACCTTCTGCCATAAATAGCAAACAGCTGCGATATATAATATCGGAGCAAGAGTAGGGTATCGTCATTCTCCATATGTTTTTTTAGATAAAATTATACACCAGATACATGAACTATGTGCCTTAAGTTTCAGTCAATCGTAAAGTAAATATGTACATAGATCAATAAAAGAAAGAAATACGCTATTATATTACATCATTGGAACGCATAGATCTTGTATTTTTCATCACTGAAACCCTGAAACTGTGAAACATAAGAAGTTATTGCTAATTGATGGATTATTATCACTTTTCAGAGGCAGATAGATCTTTGGACCGAGTTTCAAGTTAAATTAGCTAGCAAACATTTTCTCTACAGTGCGTTGCGGGATTTTAAGACAACAAAGTAATGGAATTTCTTTATTCACCGATTTTTAATAGCTCACAGTGCCCAAGTTCACTTAGGTCTATATATTAACATTCATCCCGTAGCTGTGTGGGCCCCAACGTGCGAGTAGTTCTAGATAAAAAAAAAATAGTTCAACGTGTAATTCCAAAGCGCAATAAAAAGCAAACCACAAGGCGATGAAGGGGGTAGAGATTCCATAATTAAACCAACAACAAAACCCAGTGGCGATAATGAAAACAAATTGTTACTATTTTTAAACAACCTTTTTTTTCTCTGGCTAATTGAGGCGCTATCCCTTGTGGAATTCCCCCCTCTCGCTTTTCCATAAAACAAAGTATGGGGACGCCATAAAATTGTTACCTCTCGACCACTTCAAGTACCCCGAGCCGAGTCCCCGATAAGCAGAACAGTCGGGTCAGATAGTGGCAATTCCCGGACGATAGCCGAAAGCCAGCCCTAAATTCGATCATAAATCGCTGAAATACAAAAATTTATAGCGGAAGGAGCTACCGGTTCTATTTATGGCGGGCAGGGATTTGCATTCAGAGGCTAATGCTAATGGCTTTTCTATTGGTTAGAGCCTGACACCCATTAGGACCGTTGATGATTATCCTTGAATAATGGCCCTTTGGCATGCCCAAAACATTAACCTACCGCACGCAATGTTTTCGTTATTTATTTATTTATTTCGGGGTTATTGAAACTTGTTGCGGTTCTTGTTTACATTATAAATATATATTATATATAGATGAGCGCTACGCATACGTATATATCTGCATACAGATATCCCCCCAAAGTAGAGATGTAGATGTGGGCCACACGCGGCTGCCGCGTTTTCGGACTTTGCACCAACGCAATGGAAACAACAGTGGCCTCTTCCTCACGTATCTCTCTCTCTCTCTCTCTCTCTCTCTCTCTGTGTTTCTTGCTCTCTCTGTTCTCCGATCTATTCTCAGGTTGAAAGTCTGCAGACTTGTTTGCCATATGTACAATATTGGATTTCTTTGCTTTATTTTCTCGCCGCTTCATTGGAAGTCCAAATATTTGTTTTGAGCTGCGAGCAGAGTCTAGACTCTATAGTCTGGGATTCCTGGATAAATGGAGAACAGGGTGTCCCATTCCCTTCTCTTTGAGAAAAACTGCATTAAATAAACGAACTAAAATGTCAAAACACGTGACAAATACTTGCTATTGGAATTTATGCTATGAAATATGTATTATATTCTGATCTGAAAATAGATTGGTTTTTGTGACGCATTTTGGTAGAGTTATGCAAGGAGAACAGAACTGAGTGAAAGTATGAGATGAACGAAGGAAAAGATCAATCCAAATGACTGATAGAGTTTATAGTTATTTATAGTTGTTTATCTACAAGATTTATCTGTGGTTTTTGGCTACTTTTTGTTACCCCTTGAAACCCACAATAATATCTGTTTTTATTCAAGTCACGATTATGATGCCATACAGCTAACAAAATTTGTTTTTTTTTTCGGGGGGGCATTGGTTATCTTTTTCATAAATCTCGCTGCCAAATTCCAGACACTTGAAGTTTAGTCAAAACTTTCCACTGTGCCTGCGCCGTTCGGGATCTAAATGTTCCAGCTACGTCACGTTCCATGTTTCCCATAGGAGGGTTCTTATCGGTGTTTCTGGAGGGAGGGCATTACGCATTCAACCAGAAATCGAAACGTATTAATAGCACTTTCCTCTCCCAATCACGCATGCAAATCGTGAATAATGCTCCCCCCCAATGGTACACCGATAATCTCTACTAATAAACCACCCACGGGGAAGGGAGGGGATTTGCAGGAAAGTTCAGTGTGCCATTAGATTCTCGGTTGTGTCGCTCGTGTCGTGAATGAATCTTATCTAAGGTCTGGTTGAGTCGGCGCGGGGGGCCAACGGCGGAGCGACGGCATAGATTATTAGCAAATAGAGAAAATAAAAATTAAAGAGATTTCTTGCCTGCCTCTTGCCGCTTCCTCAGTTGCAGACACTCGTTCGGCACATGTTAAACGCCTGATACCGAAATAACTACCAACAACACGAAAAGAGTCTAATCAAAATTCAAGAAATCGATTAAGAAAGAGATTGATCGACACTGTATATATATTTTATTGATATTGATATGATATCGATACATATCGAATTCCGTTATCGATTGTGAATTTTAAAAGGATGTGAATGAAAGCATATCGAAGAGATCTACCTTTGCGGACTACATTTCGTATATCAAATAAGATATACCCCTAAACCGCCTGCTTTGACAGGTTATCTTTAAGAGGTAGAAAGTGTTATAGCTTGTCAAATTTTTGGCTTTTATCTGCTGGGTACAGCCGGACTCTATCCTCTTTCTCTGAGCCGATTACAGGGCGAGAATACTGCTAGCGGAGGAATGTGTCACCGTCGAAGATTGAGATTGCGGCATGACGTCGCAAACAACCGCCTGATAGATTCCATTCCCATCGCCTCTCTACGCTCCGCCTGCTGGGACTTTGAACCATATATGTATGTAATTCTTAGTAGTAGCCGTCGTCTGCGGAGCACAATAGAAAGTCTTTGATAAGGAGAGGGGAAGTGATTTCCTATGGGCACGGTATCGGTCCCCGTCTGTTAGGCCCCATGAACTTGGCCGCTTATCGCCTACCGCACACCTTCTGATTGATTAATTTATGTTCTCCCAATTAAAGCAATCGAACTATAAAATGGGAGAAAGATTTGCAGAAAGATTGCAACCAAAAATATAATTAGGCCAAAGAAAAAAATAAGAAAAGAAAGAAAGAACTGAAGAATTGATGGAAAATTTTGGCAGAAATCTAGAATGATTTTATCTTTCTAATGGAGATTCTATTTTGAGAAGAGCTCGCTAGATGAACGCAGAGCATCGATGTATATTCCAAAAATATACTTACATATAAGCATACATCATTTGAAATGCATTTTTTCTGGTCAACAGTTGAAGGACCCCATAGATAGATATGTATGCAATAAAAGAAAATTCTTCCATATGCGACGACAATGGCTGACAGTGAATTATGGATGGCAGATCTTTGGTTTAACAAAAAATATACGAGGTGCAACAACAAAAATTATCTAAAATTATAATCCTAAAACAAAGACGATTCTGGTGCCGGTGCTGTGTTTTTGTGTATCGTTTGAAAATATTCTCGAAAAACAGAATTAATTTTGTTGTTCATTTCGAATATTTGAAATTGTTATTTCTCAACTGAATATTTGTTTTTATTGTTGTCATACTCGTGTGCATATTGTGAATCGCATTTTCAAGCATACGACCGATGGATCGGGGAAATTTGTTTATAACGTCGTTCTGTGACGCCACTTGATATGTATTTTCTACAATAATACATGACAAGTAATTCCACAATTGCAATTTGATAACATTTTAGTGATTGTGGCAGTCAGTCGCTCCTCTCGTTCCTTGTTCGATAAAACGCTCCTGTAAATATCGAACGATTTTTCGCATTACGTAGTGTCGAGCATTTCAAGGTCTCGCCCCTCTGGAGGGGCAATCGGTTGTTTAATCAATCTGTCAATCAATTGTAAAGATTGATTCGACGCATGGATCGTCGAACTGTCTATTTAGGAAGCAATTTAGCTAAGCTTTTCAGGTGAAGAGCCTCTCAGAGAGGAAGAGATAGAGCGATAGAAAGGGCGAGAGGAAGAGTGTGTTTTAGTGGAAAATAAATATTTTTTTTGTGATAAGAAAAATTGCATTACATGAAAGCAATTGGAAATTGAATCAGGCTTTAAATTCGTAGGGCAGCGGGACAGCCAGAACAGGCGTGGGAGAGAGCGATCAGGGTGTGTTTGATGTGAGGTGAGGCATTGCTGGGGACCACCGCTCTCCTACTCTCTCTTGCTTTGCGCTCTACCTGTGTACTCTGGAACACATGCGACACCTCATATTAACGGACTTTGCGGAGAGCAAGTTCATCTGCACCGAATCAAAAGTGTGGGAGTAGTTCTCTCTCTTCAGTTTGCACTTTTTCCTTCTCGCTGTGTTCTGAGGTTTCTGTTAATGGCCGCACCCTACAGCGCAACATGCCTTGCACTGATCTGAGATGGGGGTTCGTTGGGGCTTTGCTGCTCGCTCCCCATTTCATTCGCTTGTGAGCAGCCGTCAGTGTCGCGTGTGCCCCCCAGAAAGCGTCTTGCGCGAGAAAAAACTTACAACAAAACTTGGAGGCAAGAAAAAAAGGAATACGAAAACAGAACAAGAATCTGTATGTGTGTGTGTGTGAAAATAGTGCAAAAGGGAGACCAAGCAACTAACTGTAAAACGTGCAAAAAGTGCAACAGCAGCAGCGGCGGCTGCGGCGGCGTCGAAAAAGAAAATATCAATTAAAAATTGTTTTTATCTTATTTTTTTACAGCCAAATAAAAAACAGAAATAACTGTTTGTTCTCTAACTGTGAAGTAAACACGAAACAATCACAAAAAAAGAAAACAAATTAAACGCCAAGCGACAAACAAGAGACAATTTTTAGCAAGTGCAAAGGGTATATAATCGTATAATGGCACCAATAACCACTGACAATTGCGAATTTGAATGTGAATCCTCTGTTGAAACATCCATCGATACCATCATCGAGAACTCGGTTGCCGCATCCGCCAGTAGTGGCAGTGGCAACAACGTTAACGCGTCGCGCATCAACGAACAATCGAATGAATTGCATTTGAGCGAGGAGGACCAGGAGCAGGAGGAGCAGCAGGATGTCCCGCAGGAGCAGATGCCCTGGGAGGCACCTGGCAAACAGGGACTCTACGATCCCCAGAACGAGCACGAGGCCTGCGGCGTTGGCTTCATTGTGGCCATCGATGGCAAACGCTCTCACAAGGTTAGCAGCCGTCGCTGTCCCCCCCACCCTGGAGCAGGATTCACCATCTCTAATTGTTCTCCGATTTTCTACGATCCTCAGATTCTACGTGATGCCCAGACCCTGTCAGAACGGATGAATCATCGTGGGGCCTGCGCCTGCGACAATGACACTGGCGACGGTGCTGGCGTCTTGGCCTCCATTCCCCATGGACTCTATGCCAAGTCTTTGTAAGTTCCATATACTCGTAATATTATTTCTATATTGTATATGCCGGTCTGTTCCTCTATGGCGCCGCCTGATTGCCATTGATGAATGCCTTACACGATATCGCTGCGATCTCGTGCGCGAAATACGAAAATAGCTCAAAGCTCACTCTGTCTCTCTCTCATGTCACTTGTCGCTGTCTGTCACTGGGAATACTCTTTATAGAGAAGGGTATATAGTATGTGCATCGAACTGACCTACTGAATGTTAAGAAAAGGGTTAATTTCCGTTGGATTAGCTTCCATATTGCGAGCGTAGCAGTTATCATGATGTAAAGGGAAAGTGCACTTTTACTATGAGTAATAATAGGTTTTCTTATCGTAGGGTTATATTTTTCCATTGTTGAGACTTATTCCTGAGCTGCACTTGTCTTTATTCTACATTTATTGCGCACTTTTATATATTTTTATTGCCCCTAAAGCAGGATTATAGATAGTAATGTGTAGTAAAATGGGGATCATAGATTGTAATTCTACCGAAAGAATGAAACCATTCATTGGAGGCTTATAAAAGAATCAACACATGATAGTTTTATGCGATTCAGCTACTGAATAGAAGTGCAATGAAGTGCATACAAGTTTCCCCTTAGGCTTTCCCTCGAGCATATCCATTTATTTACGGGTACATTGGCTTTCAAAAGTACTGTAACCGACTGATAGCATCAGTCGGCGGCAGTCGAGCACGTCAAAAATAGTTTGCTGAAATGAAGCACATCCCCATCCCCTCATAGACCCTCACAAAACAGAGACCGAGACCCAACCATGGTCATGTATGAGATATACATATGTATACACAATATATGTACGTATGTATGTACAGCTATCCAACATTTGCTCTTTGCTCTCTCTCATCCGATGTACATTCTGTTTTCTGTTTTCTGATTTCTGTTTATTTTGTCAGCATTTTTGGCACGGTTTGTGTTTTCGTCACGCATTGCCCAGAATCCGGCATCTATATGTTTGTCGGTATATAAACCTAGCATATACATAGATGTATATATCCGTTATATTTTGGATAGAATGTACTTTGGGGAGTAACTACAGTTGAGGCAGGGGATAGGGAATCTAGAGGCCAATTTATTCCATTAAAGTATTATATTTTATTATATTATTTTGGAGGCAAACGATGGAAAAGTACAACGAGGCCCCCGCCGAACTGCTAAATTATTCCCAAGTGGGGGGAGATGTTGTGCATAGTAATGAGAGAGAAAGAGAGCAAGGGGGCCTGGGTTCTGTTCTGCTTTTAAATGGAAGAACAATTTGTGAATTTAAGCAGATCATTTTATAGGTAATGGCATTAAAAGTTAATATATAAGTTAAAAACTTTAACTTAAAAGTTATATATAACCTTATAAAACTGTATCTAATTGTTTGCTGTGGTAAATTGAGTCGCTCCATAACCCCTCCTAATAAATATGACTGCTCAAACGATTTACAACGCGAAATGTGCGAAATGTAATCAATCGAATAAATTCGCGACTATTTGCCATAGAATTAGTGCTACATCTGTCGAAATACATATATAGATTATATGCACATGTGTCCAGTCGATTAAATGGCGTAATGTCGCACGTCATGTCATAAATCTAGTTTAATTAGCGATCATTCGATGGTGTTCTGAGAGGGGTGTTGGGGTGTCGTGGCACGCAATTCCCTCTAGACGGGCGCGTGTTAAGTGATATGAGATTTGGGTTGAATTTCAAGTTCAAGGAACGCTTTAAGTCGCAGACTAATTGTGAAATTATAAGAGGCATTCTCCCTCGCCCCCCAATGGAGAGGCACGCGGCTGCTGCTAAATGCTCTCTCCCTCCCCCCAATGAAGGGGCGCTGCTGGCTGCTTCACTGAATGCTGCGACGTAATAAGAACGAGATCGAATGGAAGCCCCGTCGTCTATAGGCGATCTTTAAGTCTATGGAATGCACGTTTCTGAATGACAAACAGGTGAACTGAACAGGGGGACTGCCAGACGCACCGACCGACTGACTGACTAACTAACTAACTGACAGCTGTGATGCGAGATGATCTTCGTCACTCGAAACTGCACTCAATGGATGGCATCGGTTTGTCATATGAGGTAGAATGGCGCAATGAATGAAACGCCTCAGATTCAATTACACGAAATGGAAATCTGACGCTGGGATGCACTTTTATGGCGCATTACACATGAAGCGACACCGCAATCAAAATGATTTCCTTCCCCAATTACGAACACATTTTCCTCTTGCCATTTTCAGGGCCAAAGATGGCAAAACGCTGCCCGATCTTGGTGACTATGCCACTGGCATTTTCTACTTGGACGAGGCCCAGCATGCGGCTGCCGAAAAGGAGTTTAATGATCTGGCCCAGAGCCTGGGTCTGGCGGTGATTGCCTGGCGCACTGTACCGGCTAATCAGCAGGCCATTGGCGTGGTGGCACGCAAATCGGAGCCACTGTCGCGGCAGGTTTTCGTTCGTCGTCCCGAGGGCAGTGAGGAGAAGGACTTCCAGCGCAAGGTGTTTGTCCTGAGGAAGCGGGCCAGCCATGAGCTTGCCAAGCAGGGCAGACGCTTCTACATTTGCTCGCTGTCGGATCGCACGGTGGTGTACAAGGGTCTGTTTACCTCGGATCAATTGTGGGACTACTACACGGACCTCAAGGATCCAGAGTTTGAGACCTATCTGGCGCTGGTGCACACGCGCTTCTCCACCAACACCTTCCCCAGCTGGGAGCGTGCCCATCCGCTGAGGGTGCTCGCCCACAATGGGGAGATAAACACGCTGCGCGGCAACGTGAACCTCATGAAGGCCCGCGAGGGTGTGATGGAGTCGGAGGCGTTCGGGGAACAGCTGAAGAAACTCTATCCTGTGGTGGAGCCCAATCTCTCGGACTCGGGCTCCTTTGACTGTGTCCTGGAGTTCATTACGATGGCCAGCGAGAGGTCGCTGCCAGAGTCCGTGATGACCATGGTGCCAGAGGCGTGGCAGAACGACAAGACGATGCCGCAGGAGAAGCGCGACTTCTATCAGTGGGCCGCCTGTGTGATGGAGCCCTGGGATGGACCTGCTCTCATCAGCTTCACCGATGGCCGCTACATTGGCGCCGTGCTGGACAGGAACGGGCTGCGTCCGTCGCGCTTTTATGTGACCAAAGAGAACGTTCTTGTGATGGCCTCTGAGGTGGGGGTCTACGATGTGGATCCCTCGCAGGTGACGCTGAAGAGCCGCCTCAAGCCTGGACGCATGCTGCTGGTGGACACCAAGGAGAAGAAGCTCATCCAGGACATTGAACTGAAGCAGCACATCTCCAAGTCGCGTCCCCATTCCGAATGGCTGCAGCAGAAGGTGAGTGAAGGCCGAAACGGTCGCACACACAGTAGAGCATCCGTCTTCTACTCCAACTCCTCCTCCCACTAATCATCTCCAGACGACACAAACATCCATACACCCCAGACACGACACACGAATACGTTCGGCTCATTTAAAATTGTATTTTGTCTAAATTTGTCCTCATTTCTCTCTCACGCTTTCAATGTGAATATGAATATGAATATCAATTGAATGAATATTCAATCCCCCCCCCCTCAATATCTACTTACAAATGTTAAATGTATTTGTGTGGTGGGGACTAATTACTAATGCAGATGGTGAGTCCACAAATGGTGTTTGCCCCTTGGTCCTAGTGCCCGGTAGTTGTTGTCCTTAGAACTTTTCGTTAATTGTTGCTTTGTTGCTTTCTCCTTGTTTGAGTTTTCGTGATAACGAGACAATAAAATACACCAAGAATAAATAATAAATAAAAATTAATAGATAAAGGTTTGCAAGTTTCTATTCTACTTATGATTTATGCTGCAGTCAGGGTATTAAACACGCGACATGCAGAAGATTTCATCGTTTCTTTCAGCAAGAACATGCATCAGAATTACGAAGAAGAAACGATGAAATCTACAGCTTATGGCGTGTAGAATAACTCAATAACCCAACAAATCAAAAAAAATACAACACTTTGTATGAAAAACCGATGAAATCTACTGCACGTTGCGTGTAGAATAACCCAATTCTTAATTTAATATATGTATATCTATAAATCAAATAAACTCATAATTGTGTGTGTAAAACCGATGAAATCTACTGCACATGGCGTGGAAAATACTTTAACCTTTATGGATTTTGTACGCAATGCCAAAGATTCGTTTCTATTTTCGTTTTCTTGGTTATTTTATAGTCTTTGCGTTTCATTCCAAGCATGCGCCAACTGTCCCTCTTACAACTGAACTCTAATTCGATTTCCTTCCCTCATAAACAGATCACTTTGGATGAGATACGCAATGCCAATATGTTGAATGCTCTTCCAGTGGAAGATCTCTCCAAGTTGCCCGCTTCCCAGCGCGGTATCTTCGATCCAAGGCTGTCGCTTTTCGGCTACACCACAGAGACGGTAAACATGCTGCTGATTCCCATGTTTAAGAACAAGTAAGTAAAGGATATGCCCACCCTTACAATCTCTAATCTGCAATGCCCAAACTGCCTTTTACAGAAAGGAGGCTCTTGGCTCCATGGGCAATGACTCCCCACTGGCCTGTCTGTCCAATTTCCAGCCGGTGGCCTATGAATACTTCAAGCAGCTGTTCGCCCAAGTGACCAATCCCCCGATCGATCCATTCCGCGAGAAGGTGGTCATGTCCATGCAGTGTCCACTGGGGCCGGAGGCCAATCTCCTGCAGCCGTCCGCCCAGCAGGTGCATCGCATTTGGCTCACCAATCCCATACTGAGCATTCCAGACACCCAGCTTCTGAAGCGGAACACGCATCGCGGCTGGAAGACCAAGGTCCTGGACATTACATTCCAGTTCAGCGACGGCGTCCCGGGCTACCTCGAGTGCATCGAACGCGTCTGTCGCGAGGGCTACAATGCTGCGCAAGCGGGCTACCAGTTGATCGTGATCTCCGATCGCAATGCCGGCTCCAATGGCATGACTGCCGTTTCGGCTCTCCTCGCTTTGGGGGCACTGCATCATCATCTGATTGAGACGCTGCAGCGCATGAAGGTCGGCATTATTGTGGAGACGGCGGAGGCCCGCGAGGTGCATCACATTTGCGTGCTTCTCGGCTACGGTGCCGATGCCATTTGCCCCTATTTGGCCTTTGAGCTGGCTCAGGCTCTGCGCGATGATGGCGTCATCGGGCACGAGGTCACGGACAAGCAGATCTACGCGGCCTACGCCCAGGCCATCGACACGGGCATTGCCAAGGTGATGGCCAAAATGGGCATCAGCACACTGCAGTCGTACAAGAGCGCCCAGATCTTTGAGGCCGTGGGCTTGGGCATCGATCTGGTGGCCAAGTGCTTCCGCGGCACTCAGTCCCGCATCGGTGGCGTCACCCTGGAGATACTCGCCAAGGAAGGACTCGAACGCTATCAGCTTACATACTGCAAGATCTCGCCGGACACACGTATCCTGCGCAATCCCGGACACTATCACTGGCGCCATGGCGGCGAGGCGCACATCAACGAGCCCTCGTCCATCGGTAGCCTCCAGGAGGCGGCTGTCAGCAAGAATCTGGATGCCTTTGAGGCCTTCAAGAAGACCACTCTGGACAGCGTGAAGAAGTGCGCTCTCCGCGGGCAGCTGGAGTTTGTCAGCGATCGCCAGAAGATCGATCTATCGGAAGTGGAGCCAGCCAGTGAGATTGTGAAGCGGTAGGAAGCGTCTCTGAATGTTGCTTAAAGCAGAAATTAATAATTTATTCTATTGGTAGCTTTGCCACTGGTGCCATGAGCTTTGGCAGCATCTCTTTGGAGGCTCATCAGACCCTGGCCGTCACCATGAATCGCATTGGTGGCAAGAGCAACACGGGCGAGGGAGGCGAAGACTCTGATCGTTATTTGAGTAAGTCTTTTTTAGAGGTTGCATTTTCCCTAAAGCAATGCTAATCTTTTCCTTCGATTGGCCTGCAGATCAAGATCCCAATCATAGCCGCCGTTCGGCCATCAAGCAGGTGGCATCGGGACGCTTTGGTGTCACCGCCTCGTATCTGGCAAATGCCGATGATCTGCAGATCAAAATGGCCCAAGGCGCCAAGCCCGGCGAGGGCGGGGAGCTGCCTGGCTACAAGGTAACCAAAGAAATAGCCAAGACCCGTAAATCGGTGCCGGGAGTGGGCTTGATCTCCCCACCGCCACATCACGACATTTATTCGATTGAGGATCTGGCCGAGTTGATCTACGATCTAAAGTGCTCCAATCCCAATGCCAGGATCAGTGTGAAGCTCGTCTCTGAGGTGGGCGTTGGCGTGGTGGCCTCGGGAGTTGCCAAAGTAAGTTTAAGCGCAACTTTCAGCAGGAGAATTCCCATTTTATCATCTGTATTTTGTAGGGCAAAGCCGAGCATATTGTAATCTCTGGCCATGATGGCGGCACTGGTGCCAGCTCCTGGACGGGCATCAAGAATGCCGGCATGCCCTGGGAATTGGGCATTGCAGAGACGCATCAAGTTCTGGTTTTGAATAATCTACGATCACGGTAAGTCATCGACCAGGAGAGCAGGCTGCCAGAGATCTTCCTCTGTTGTTATTCTACTAATCATGAAACCAACCCCATTACTGAAAGTGTGCCTGGTTTGGTGGTTATCCCCAGCGAAGACAGCGTTGGAAGCAGCGTAATCAGAATAAAAACAAAATGCTCTTTATGAATAGACAGAGAGAGAGAGAGAGATCAAATGATCGATTGATTCCTATTATGCTGTTGGCCATGTGGCGCAGGATGAGACCAATGAGGAGTACGAGAATCATTGATAGAAAACAGACAGAAAATATAGATTGAAGTCTAAGTAAATCACAGATTGAAATATATGGAAAGATCCACAACCAAAATACCAGAGAAATGGCAAATAAAACGCTGAAAGATCTACGTTGATCTTTGAATTATCGAAATGGATATTGCTCGATGGAAGGCCAAGCCTCTATACTGATCCTCCTGATTGTGCCACACCACACCACACGCAGTTGTGTGTCTCCTCATATGCTGATTTTTCGCTGCAAATTTGTTGAAATTGTCTCAAGCCTCGATCCAATCCAAAATCCACTCACTTGCTCGCTCACTCACTTCGTGTCACGATCGTCGCGCCACGCTCCGTGCGCTGTGTGCTGTGTGCTCCATTCGTAATTTCTTCTCATTAAATTAAAACTTGCACTGTTTTGTTTGCTAACATTGCGTTCCTTTTTTATGTCGTGTCTTCCCTACTCTCAAACGGTCTGGTCTGGATATCTGCCTGCTCCTTCATGTGATCCTTCTTCTTATTCTTCTGCTGCTGCTGTTCTGCAGTGTGATTGTCCAAGCGGATGGACAGCTGCGTACTGGATTCGATGTGGTTGTGGCCGCCCTTCTTGGTGCTGATGAATTCGGCTTCAGCACAGCGCCATTGATTGTGATGGGTGAGTAAAGGCTACTGGCAATTCCTCGCAAGAGACTAATCTTTCACTCCCACAAAAGGTTGCACCATGATGCGCAAATGTCATTTGAATACCTGCCCCGTGGGCATTGCCACCCAGGATCCTGAGCTGCGCAAGAAATTCACTGGCAAACCCGAACATGTCATCAACTTTTTCTTCATGCTGGCAGAAGATGTAAGCTTAGAGACGTGAAGGATACCCTACCATAGCAGACCAAGTAATCTCTCGCTCCCCTCTTGTGTAGATTCGCAAAATCATGGCCAGTCTCGGCATAAGCAAATTCCAAGATCTGATTGGACGCACAGATCTGTTGCGTGTGGCCAGCCAGCGGGAGGCCAAGAGCAGTAATTTGGATCTGAAGCTGCTGCTGCAGCCTGCGCTGGAGCTTCGGCCGGGCACCAACATTGTCGGTGGCTCTGTGAAGCAGGACTTCCAGCTGGAGAAGCGCTTGGACAACGAACTGATTGCCAAGGCGCAGCAGATCTTCAATGGATCCGATGACAATGTGACCGTCAAGATGCGCATCCATAACGAAGCTCGAGCATTTGGCTCCACTCTCAGCTACCATATTGCTTGGTGGGTATCTCCTAGATCGCTTTGCTGGATCATCAAATCCTAATCTTGTCCCCCATCTCCTTTCTCGCCTCTAGTAAATATGGCGAAGCTGGTTTGCCCGCTGGCAAGAGCATTGACATCTTCCTCGAGGGCTCCGCTGGCCAGAGCTTCTGCGCCTTCCTCGCTCGCGGCGTGAATGTCACACTCAAGGGCGATGCCAACGATTATGTGGGCAAGGGGCTGTGCGGTGGCAATGTGGTCATCTCGCCCCAGGACACGGCCACCTTTGAGTCCCACTTGAATGTGATTGTGGGTAATGTGTGCCTCTATGGCGCCACCGAGGGCACAGCCTTCTTCCGTGGCATTGCCGCCGAGCGTTTCTGTGTCCGCAATTCGGGCGTCACCGCCGTCGTCGAGGGTGTGGGCGATCATGGATGCGAGTACATGACTGGTGGACTCGTGGTGATCCTGGGCCTCACCGGACGCAACTTTGCGGCTGGCATGTCGGGTGGCATTGCCTATGTCTATGATATTGATGGCTCCTTCAAGCCCAAAGTGAATCCGGAGAGTGTGGAACTGCTGCCTCTGGAGATTGCAGAGGATGTGCAGATTGTGAAGAAACTGCTGGCGGATTTCATTGAGAAAACAGGATCCAAGGTGGCCAAGGAGTTGCTGGACAACTGGGCCGCATCGCAGGCAAAGTTCGTGAAGGTCTTCCCGTACGAATACCAGAAGGCGCTGCAGGACATGGCCGAGCAGCAGGCGGTGGAGCAACCGCTGAAGGCAGCGGCCATCGAGAATGGCAATGGCAAGCACGAGCCGCACATCAAGGACATCGAGGAGGCCATCCAGGATGTGGCCCTCGAGCAGAAGCGTGCCGATCGTGTCCTGGACAAGACGCGCGGCTTTGTCAAGTACAAGCGGGAGACGGCACCGTACCGGGATGCCGCCGATCGACAGCAGGACTGGAATGAGGTCTACAACTTCCCGCATGTCCGCAAGAACCTCAAAGTGCAGGCCGCCCGCTGCATGGAGTGCGGCGTGCCCTTCTGTCAGTCCAATTCCACGGGCTGTCCGCTGGGCAACATCATACCTAAGTGGAACGACCTGATCTTCCATGGCGAGTGGCAGGAGGCACTGCGCCAGCTGCTGCAGACGAACAACTTCCCCGAGTTCACGGGACGCGTCTGTCCGGCACCCTGCGAGGGCTCCTGTGTCCTCGGAATCTCGGAGCCGGCCGTGACGATCAAGAACATTGAATGCGCCATTATTGATCACGCCTTCGAGCAGGGCTGGATCAAGGCAGAGATCCCAGAGGTGCGCACCGGCAAGCGGGTGGCCATCGTGGGCTCTGGTCCCTCGGGACTGGCAGCCTCTCAGCAGCTGAATCGTGCGGGACACTTTGTGACCGTCTTCGAGCGCAACGATCGTGTGGGGGGTCTGCTCCAGTATGGCATTCCCACCATGAAGCTGTCCAAGGAGGTGGTCAAGCGTCGCGTGGACCTCATGGCCGAAGAGGGCATCGAATTCCGCACCAATGTGCATGTGGGCAAGGACCTGAAGGCCGAGCAGCTGCTGAAGGAGTAAGTAATCCCTTCGCCACTGGCCATTGGAATGCCGCTCTAATCTTTATGGTTTCCCCTGTAGATATGATGCTGTGCTGTTGACCACTGGAAGCACATGGCCCCGTGATCTGCCGCTGGCCAATCGTGACCTGAAGGGCATCCACTTTGCCATGGAGTTCCTTGAGGCGCAGCAGAAGAAACAGCTGGGCGGCAAGCAGGACATCATCTCCGCTGCCGGCAAGGATGTGATCATCATTGGCGGCGGCGACACCGGCTGCGATTGTATTGCCACATCGCTGCGGCAGGGCGCCAAGAGCATCACCAGCTTCGAGATTCTCCCAGAGCCGCCACTGAAGCGAGCCGAGGATAATCCCTGGCCGCAGTGGCCCAAGGTATTCCGCGTCGACTACGGCCACGAGGAGGTGAAGCTCAAGTGGGGCAAGGATCCGCGTCAGTATTGCACCACCACCAAGGAGTTTATCGGCGAGAACGGGCACATCACGGGCGTCAATACCGTCGAGGTCGAGTGGACCAAGACGGAGACGGGCCAGTGGCGCATGCAGGAGGTGGCCGGCTCTGAGAAGTACTTTGCCGCCGATCTGATACTCCTGGCCATGGGCTTCCTGGGACCCGAGAAGACAGTGTCCTCGGAGCTAAGCCTCGAGCTGGATCCGCGTGGCAACATCAAGGCCACCAATGGACAGTATGGCACCTCCAATGGCAAGGTCTTTGCTGCGGGCGGTATGTACTTGGGTGTCTCACTGGAGGGATCTTCTTTGATTTTCTATATGCTTTGGTTTTATAGATTGCCGGCGTGGACAGTCGCTGGTCGTCTGGGCCATCACCGAGGGTCGCCAAGCAGCCCGCCAAGTGGATTCCTATCTGACCGGGCGCATCAGTGGCCTGCCAGGACCCGGCGGCGTCATCAGGACCTCCTAAGAAGGAGCACCAACACCGGCAGCAGCAGCAGGAGCAGCAGTCACTATCAAGTTTTGTGTGCGTGCATCGTCCCTTAGCCTAGAGAGAAATTCTATACCGATTGCAATTTGTGATTTTTATTTTCGCGATTTTAGTTTAGTTAACACTAAAAACAAAAAAAGACTTGAGTTTTTTACACACCAAACCAAAAACGAAAAAAACAAAAACGATCATCGTTTCCATTTAGTTTTATTTTATGAATTTTCTGGCTGGGGACAGAGTTTTTCTCTTCTTTTCCTTTGTTTTCTTTTCTTTGAATGAGAGAGATGTGCCCTCCATAAGATGATGCTGCGTGCGCGGCAAGAGTCAATTAAGCGTGCAAAATGATTGAAATGAATGAGCAGATTGAATATCAATCGAAATCCAGAAACCTATATCGAATATCCAACAACAAAAAATCTAAGGACAATAACTAGAAATTTACCGTTACCGTTATGAAAACAAAAACAAAAAACGAAAAACCAAAAAAAAAATATGTTACAAAATGCATTATTTTTCAATGTTGTTTGAGTTTTGTGTTTGCCTGTTTGTAGAAATTGGTATGCTGATCTCCATCTACATATATAAAAGATATAAACTATATACAGACAGACAGACAGTCCAGACAGACAAATGTATTAAGCCCGATATCGTAAAGCATTTTTTGTAGATGTTGTTTGTGCGTGTTTTGAACTACAACTACAACCCGACCGACCCAACCCGACCCTTAAACTGCAGAAGTACCTAAATGGAAGAAGTGAATGTGGTAAAGTGTGTCCTGTTTGGCAGTTATATGGAAATACCACTATTTATACAACAAAATATATATATAACCCATCTATATACCCTAAATATACATACATCTACATATATGAATATATTTATGTGCAAGCATTTGATGAAATAAATATTCAAACTATTGAAAGCATTAATTCAGGAAAGGAATTCAGGAATTAAAGGAAATAAGGTATATAAATGTTCATACACATGCATGCAGCTACTTGGTTGACCAGCAACAATGTCGGAATGTGACCGCACTTCACACTTTCGTTTTATGCTTTGGCCGTTTTTCTTTGAACGCTGTTATGTAAACAATCCAATGAAAAGGAGTTCGGAAAACTATCCAATTTGGATTGGATTGGATAAAATTATATGTTTACGGCTGAGAGGGCTAACTAGCTAGTAATATTGGACCGAATATCAAAATTAAGGAATATCAACGTATCCGTCAGTATATTTACGGTATATGTTGATAATGACATGGTATATTTCGATATATTTTTGAGGGTCGGTATATTTTATTGACAAACCCGTGGTCACACTGTAAACGGTTCTTTTCCAACACTGTGCGTCGCACGCGTATTTTTCTTGTAATTTTGCGTGGAAATTTCATTGTGAAAATAGTCAAAAAACATCCACAAACATGGCGAACTTTGATCTAACACGCATCAACTGTCAATATTTGGATCGGCATCTTACTTTTCCGCTGCTGGAATTCTTGTGCGGCAAGGAGGTTAGAAAATTTTTGCGGTGCCGTGTCACCAGCGCCGCAGCACAGTATAAATTGCGAAGTGGACAGTCGGGGGCGGGGCGTGGAATGTGCATAACTAATGGATAATGTTTGGCTTGCAGATCTACAACCAGCAGGAACTGTTGGAGTACATCCTGGAGACGGTGAACAAGACGAACATGATTGATTACACGATGGATACGCGCAAGCGTCTGAATCTGAGCCAGGAGATGCCCGATGAGCTGGTGCAGCGCAAGGCAGAGGTGCTGGCCACGCTCAAGCAGCTGCAGAACGAGGTGGCGCCCATCATGAAGGCCACCGACATTCTGAAGAACGGCGAGAGCATGAAGGACTCCAAGACCTTTGTGAATGCCCTGCAAAAGGATTACAATTTCAAGGTGGAGCATCTGGAGAGTGCCTACAAGCTGGCCAAGTATCTGTACGAGTGCGGCAACTACCAGGAGTCCACATCGTACTTGTACTTCTGTCTGATTGTGATGTCGCCCAATGACAAGGTAAGGGAATCGAATGAATCGGGATATATTATGAATTATAATTCAATTTATGCTTTTTGCAGAACTATCTGAACGTGTTGTGGGGCAAGCTGGCCGCTGAGATTCTGACCCTCAACTGGAACACTGCCCTGGAGGATCTGACGCGTCTGCGCGACTACATTGACAGTGCCAACTTCTCCACAATCCAGGCCCTGCAGCAGCGCACCTGGCTGATCCACTGGTCCGTTTTGGTCTTCTTCAATCACCCAAAGGGCCGCGATCTGATCATCGAGATGTTCTTGTACAAGCCCCTGTATCTGAATGCCATTCAGACAATGTGCCCGCACATTATGCGCTATCTGGCCACCGCCGTTGTGATTAATCGCACCCGTCGCAACGCGCTCAAGGACCTGATCAAGGTTATCCAGCAGGAGTCGTACACGTACCGTGATCCCATCACCGAGTTCCTCGAGTGTCTGTACGTGAACTTTGACTTTGAGGGCGCTCGCCTGAAGCTGCACGAGTGCCAGACAGTGATCCTCAACGATTTCTTCATTGTGGCCTGTCTGAATGAGTTTGTGGAGGATGCCCGTCTGATGATCTTCGAGACATTCTGCCGCATTCACCAGTGCATTACCATCAGCATGCTGGCCGACAAGCTGAACATGAAGCCCAACGAGGCCGAGTGCTGGATTGTCAACCTAATACGCAACGCCCGTCTGAATGCCAAGATCGACTCGAAGCTGGGGCATGTGGTGATGGGCACACAGCCGCTGAGTCCCTACCAGCAGCTGGTGGAGAAGATTGACTCGCTGTCGATGCGTTCGGAGCATTTGGCCGGTCTGATTGAGCGCAAGAGCAAACAAAACAATAAAGAATCGATCGACTCCTGGAAGTACTACTAGAACACACATTAGCTAAGCCACACTTTTGTATCCTCTCCCCCCTTGTATCCCGCATAAACCACAATGATTGCGCATAATCGAGCGAATAAACCAACATCCCATCCATTCGCAATTGTCCGATTTGTGAATCTTCTTTCTATGCTTTGTACTCGACGTCGAATCTAATTTTATTTCCAATGGAATCTATTAAGTTACATTACGAAAACAATACCAAGGCGGGAATTTTCAATTTCACTAGCCTACACACACAGAATAATGCAAAACACTGTCTAGTCCTATAAATAATAGCTGGTTTGTACGGCCATTGGCGGTGGCGGCGGCTGCGGATCACACGATTAATTGCTACCGCGACTTATGCTTGACCACAAGCCACGATCGTACGGGCAGATCCTGCAGATAGACGATCCATTTGTGCACCAGCAGCACCCAGATGATGCCATACAGCACACAGAAGAATGACTCCAGATAGTAGCCATCGAAAGTAATTTCACATTTACCCTGCGACGATTCACAGCTCTGAAAGGGCAAAAGAATAGTCAGAAAACCGCCAAAGATGTTGGATAAACTTCGGCCGTACCTGTTGATCGCTCTTGTTGAGGCAGGTGTTATCCGTAACGGTGGTGCACTGCTTCCAAGTGAGCACATCCACCAGCCAGAGCACCACCGTGTTGGGCCAATTGCCGCCCAGATTGCACAGCGTATTGAGGAATGTCATGTATGTGCCCCCCACAGCGGGGTCTGAGATCTTTGCAAAGAAAGCCATGGCCGCCACAAACATTGAGTAGAGGAACACCTGATAGCAGGCATAGAGAGTGATGAGAAGGACATAGTAGTACACTGGGACATTTCCCTTCTGCACCATAAAAGGTGTGGCATAGGCGAAAATTGTAGCCACGGCGGCCAGAAGGATTCGATATGGTATGGCCTTCACATAAACATCCATGGGACGCGGTCCGTTGGTGTAGCGACCCATCACCAGGGGCAGGACGAGCTGCAGGGGAATGAGGGGGATTGCCAGCAGAGCCAGCTGATCCTTGGGCACACCGGCATCGATGAGCTTCAGGCTGGTCACCGCATCCGATGCGGAGAAGGTCACCTTAACGGTGAGCAGAATGGCGCCTAGGATCTGCACCGGGCGCATCTTCACCATGTCCCACAGGATCTTGTAGCTCTGACGGATGTTTAGCTCGTGCTCCTCGGTGTAGCGAGCATCCGTGTGGGCATCTTCAATGTCGTTCTCCTTCTTGAAGATTGCCACCAGAGTGGTGGCCACCACAAAGACAATGCCCCAGAACCATAGGAAGCGTGGCAGCGTGATCATGCCTTCGTTCAGGGGCACATCCCTCATGTACTTGTTGCAAAAGTCCTTCGATTCGAGGGCAATAAACACCACATAGCCCAGGAAGTAGCCGGCAGTCTGTCCAACACTGTTGCAGGTGGAGGCGTAGCCCACATTGCAGCGCTTTAGCATGGTCAGAGCCCAGCCATCGACAGCGATATCCTGCGTGGCCGCCAGGAAGTTGAGCAGGAAGAAGAGCAGCGACAGCAGCGCCACATTCGGCTCCACACCGTCGCCGCCCAGCCAGCGATCCACGAAGTAGGAGAGGAACATCATGAATCCGCCCAGCAGATACTGCACCGGCACCAGCCACGACTTGCGACGTCCGAATCTGCGCACATACAGCGAGTCCACGATGGGCGCCCACAGCAGCTTCAGACTGAACGGCCAGTACGCAAAGGAGAACTCCGCCTGCTGCTTGTAGCTGGCGCCCCGATTCTGCAGCAGCATGGGAATGGCGGCAATCAGACCGATCGGTATGCCCTGCAGTATGTACAGGAACAGCAGGATGGCTATGTTCCGTCTGTCTCCGCGTATGTCCGGCGTTCCCTCATCCTTCTCCACCAAACCCTCGTTGGGGTGTGGGTAGTCTGTGATGAGCACGCTCTGGTCATCGCCCGCACTGCCGCCCTGCGTCCTCCGCCGTGCTGTAGACATGTTGGTACTCTGCCAAAAGGGGTACCAAGCTGATTTCAATCTAGATAATGCATGCACATGTCGCCCTCACCTGTTTCTAATCTTTCAGGTCCACGTCAGTGCAATGCCGAAGGTTTTTAGATCCAAAACGAGTGTAAGTACTGTTGTTCTCTTGCCTCGATATTTAACTAAAAAAGGTGGATTATTTCTATGCACTTTGTTAACACGTTCATTTTCGGTTTCGCCTAATTTTTGAATTTTTATAGAAAAAATCGTGGCATACGTTTTTTGTTGATGTTGTTGATGTCCCACGACTACAGCTACAGTAAAGCAGCGACGCCGGCAGCGCTGCCTTCCTCGCTGCGGTGATATATTCCGCGATTTTGATATTCGGCTCAGGATTACTTTTTAGCTGTAGCACTCAGCACCGATTATATAATTTTCGACGATACATGAATCAATTTCCTAAAAGATCTGTTTATTTGAAGTAGTCATTTTCCATTTGATTATTCATAAAATTGGGTTTAATCAAATAAACTTCCATCAAACAATACTTTTTTACATAGTAACTACACGATAACTACACATATTTATGTAAATTTCGGAGATTCGGAGCTGGATTCAAACTGGAATGGCAAAAAATGCACAGAAATTCACAGAAATTTTTATATAAATTGTTGAAGAAAAACTAGATTTAGATACCTAACGATCAGGAATTCGATGCTGAGCACCAATTAGTATTCGGCTATAAATTGCAATTCTACATTGGTTCATTGGACGACTGGAACCGGTTTCGATAAATGATTCAATACAATTACACGCTACGCTACATGGTCACACTCGCAAAAGCAAATTTAAACTGTGCCCGCCCAACCAAAAGTTTCTGGTGTGCAAAGAGCTATTTTTAGATTGGGATACACACTGCGATACTCCAGTTGCTTGACTTCCCATGCCCACAGATAAGGCATTGTACAACTGGGGCATGGCATGTACATATATATATTCGTACAATGTGTATACAACACATTAACATGCAGATAAAATTCAATTTCCCCATATCTCCACACAAAACACATTCATGCAGATTGAAAAAAAGTGCATATTTAATTCGCAGCATTTTTTGTTTTATATGTAGTAATTAATTGAATTTTCTGTTTCGTTTGCTTGGCGAACACATTCAGATATTTCATTATAATTAAAAGTAATTACGGATACAGGCTCCAGAACCAATTGGGTGACTACACAAACAGGCCTGGCTGGCTGGCTGGCGATCATAATCATCATCATCATCACCGAACAATTTCCATTTCCAAATACGATTTCAATATGCATTACTTGAGTAAAACTGGTTTCAGTTGTCGCTCTTCCAATTCAAGGCAACATTTGTGACTGCTTTTGTTTGCTTCTATCGCCTAGCTTAGAGTCTAATTAAGTAAGTGTTCAATTGATACTTTAATGGCTGGCTGTTTCTGTTCTGGTCTCTAATTCTGTTGTGGTTCCTCTCTCGACAGTATGCTTTCGTTTTCATGGTTATTGTTGGTTATTGTTTTCCCTCACTGTGTTGTTGTTTTATATTTCATCTCGTGTGTGTGGCGTGCTCCAGTCCAATTAAAGTCCATGGAAGGCTGCTAACATTTATTCTTTCACCACCCCTCAAACACGCCTACTTGGCGGGCGAGGATCCAAACACGGGCTCCTCCCATTTGTGGTGCACCTCGGGAGTCAAGTTGCTTATCTGCACGTGCACGGCCTGATGTTTCTCGTACTTTGGTGGAATGGCGCACAGACGATATTTGACCTCATCCCCGTTCATGGGCACATATTCGCCCTCGATGCTAGAATTTGTTTGTGGAGCAGTGAGCAAAACGTAAAACAGTGACCGAAGGTTAAATGTTAATTATTCAACAACTTACTCGGAAACATGGCAAAAAACGTCCTCGCCACCGGCGCTGGGGATAATGAAGCCGTGTCCTTTGCTGCGGCTAAAGGACTTTACCACGCCGGTCACTACTGGGTTCTCCAAGGCCCGAGCCGAGCTAAATATGTTCCCGTTTTTTTTTTTTTGTTGGGTTTATGTTTTGTGTTTTGTGCGCGCGCAAAAGCGACGGATAGGCCGGGCGGATGTAGGGGAAGGAGAGTAGGAAGAGACAATTAAATCAATGCCTGTGAAAGGGAGCTGTAGATGTGGGAGATGGACTTACGTCGAGGCCGTGCGTGTGCGTCGCGTGATTATGGGACTCGGTAGCTGCAGCGAGGCATTCGGGCTGTGGCTATTATGATGATGGAACACTGGCGGCTTGGCGGAAAGCATCTTCTCGGGTGTCTTTGGCTCGGCCATGATTCTCTTTCTTTCAAGCGGAAGGGTTCTGTTCTTTTCTTTCGGTTAGTAGAGCAGCAGTTGCAGGAAAGCGGCTTTCGTGTGTACGTGTGTCGGTGTGTCGCGGCGTCACTGCATGGACGGCTGCCAAGTCTATCGAGTTCAAGGCCAGGAGCGCAGAGGGTTAATTGCGTTGTGTTATATTTGGACCCACAATGTCGCTTACCAATCTTTTCGTTTTGGAAAAGCTGAGTGAGAGCTTTCTTACTTTCTTTCTAATTAACGCCTGTAAATGATTCACAACTGTAATTGGAAACTTTCTTTGGCTTTGGCGGCGACGCTTCCTTACGCCCACCAATACTGATGCAATTATTTGCCGCGAGGCGAAATGCCGGTTGGCCCTTGACTTGGATGCTTACTTTAACTTTAAACTCGCTGTAGGGTGTTCACTGTACGTGTCGTGGTTGCGTTCCGCTCGTTTGTCTTGTACTTTTACCGATTTTAAATGCCCTTTTTTATTTTTTCAACAAATCGCGGCTGCGAAGGCGTCCAAAGTTAGAGTGACTGTTTCAACGTGTTCGCTAAATACTGAACGACCTGCTATCGATACTTTTTAGAGTTAAAACATCGATACTTTTTAATGAATATTGTGAATATCGCATATTGCCCTGCTCTGGTTGTTGTCGAAATTGAAAAGAAATTCTTAAAAATACAATTTCTTGATAATATTCTATACTGCGCGCAAGTTCCTAATGAAATTGGAGATAATCAACAGTTATGAGCGACCTAGAAAGTGACGAGAGTTTGGACGATGGGCCATTTCCGGATACGGACGAATACGTGGATACCGAGGAGGAAAGTCAGGAGTCTCTTCAGCCCGTTGTGCGACGCCAGAACTGGCAAAGAATTGTCACACAGAATACCGAACCTTCTCCAGGAATGGCGATGTTTCACGGGCTGGACGTGGAACTGGAACAACTCCAAGCGCTTATTCCCCCAGAACTAGCAGCATTGGCAGCAGAAGTACCACCGATGGAGCGCGGGGCCGAAGCTCAGCAAGAGGCTGCGTCAGATGATGCTGCAAACGATGTGGAGACTCTTGAGGCAGAACTGCAAGCCCTGGAGGAGAATGAGGAGCCACAGCCACAACCTGCCAGTCCGCCGACCAACTCGCGAAGAGCCCAAGGACAGGACAATATCATAAGTCTAGACACACCATCGCCGCCAAAGAAACGCAAGCGTCTATCCGCTGCAAACACAAGCCTGAAGAAGTCGCCCGAGTCGACAAAAGCCCCAGCGCCACCACAAGAGGACGAAGACGATGGTCTTACGTGTCCCATCTGCCTGGACTCGTGGGAGATGAGCGGAGAGCATCGACTGGTCTCTTTGCGCTGTGGCCATCTGTTTGGAGAGGCCTGCATACGCCGCTGGCTGGCCGAAAGCCAAAGACAGTCGTCCGTGAAGGTGTGCCCCCAGTGCAAGACGAAGGCCACCTACAAGGACATCCGCCACCTGTATGCCAAGCGCATTCTAGTGGTGGACACCGAGATCAGGGATCAGCTGGAGGGGGAGCGCCGACGGAATCACATCCTGACGACCGAGCTGTCGGCCATAAAACTGGCCCACTACGTGACCGCCGATAAGCTGCTGCAAATGACAAAGAAATACGAGCAGCTGGTCGCCATGACCGAAGGAACTGGGGGCCGTGGAGCCTACTCCCTTCTGTCGGGTGCCACGAAGAAGAGGCCCATCCAGCAGCTGCCCATGCATCGCCTGTACATGGAGAAGAACTTTGAGATCACCCGCGACCCCGGCTGCCGCGTGATGCACTTCTCCGGCAAGCACTCGCTGCTGATGGCCAGCCAGAAGAGTGGACAGAGCCTGTTCCCCGGCTACGGAGTGCGCTTCATCGACCCCTTGACCTTCCAGCCGTTGCAGTTCCTCTACACCACGGCCATGATGGTGCGGAATATCGCATTCAGTGACTCGAAGCATCTGCTGGCTGTCTCCAGTCGCGAGTCCAAGATCAAGCTCTTCGATGTACGCACCAAGCTGCAGTCGTGCATGGTCACGGCGATGGATAAGACGCTCTGGGCCTGCGGCGTGGATCGCAACGAACGGGAGAACTTTCTCTATGGTGGGGATCTCCGTGGCGGGGTCTACATCTATGATCTGCGCTTTCCCGATAACATTCTCGGCCAATTCCAGGCCGATGGTGGGTACCCCTACACATCCATAGTCTATTCCACAAGCCCTAATGTTGTGCCCTTTTTTCAGAGAACTTTAGTCCTGTGATACACATCGAGGCTGTGCCCCCGAATAAAACCTTCCCGAATGGGGGATTCCTCGTCTGCCAGCTGTCTGCATTGACCTTCTACGAGTATTGCACACCCGGCGAGGTGGCCGTGCCCACGCGGCTCACTGTCGACGGCCCCTTCCTCTCCATGCAGTATGATCATGTGCAGGACACTCTGCTCATTTCGGCTCGCTGCAATCCGAGTTCCCCCAACTCTCGCTTCGTTCTCGGCCAACTGGACAAGATCGATGACATGCCTGTGCTGCGTGTGAGGGTCACCATCTATGGTCCACCTGCCACGCCCATTATGACACGACCCACACAGCTGGGCGTCGAGGATAACACCCTGATCGTTGGCTATCTGCAGGAGAACAAACAGCTGATGCTGCACGATGTGCGACGGGAGGAGCGTGTGCAAACGATGCCCGTGAACGAGGTGATTTATGACTTTTGTCCAGTGAGCAACAACAATGGCTCCTATCTGGCAGCCCTCACCGACAACAAGTGTCGCGTGTACAAGCTCAATAGCACGGGTGGATAGAGATGGAGGATGGATCGGAGGAGCATTTTCTGTGAAAATGTCTGCCTCAATTAAATGTTTTAAGTTATAGTTCTTAATTCTTTCGTTTATTAAAACATTTATCAGAACATAAATCTAGATGTAATTCCATGTATTTTCACGCATTTACTTTTTACTCATTCTTTTGATTCTGGATTTCAATTGGTTTTTTTTTGTTTTGTTGTTGTATGTGTGGATTGCATTATATTGTAGATGTGTGTCTGTGTGTGTGTGTGTGTTTTTTTATGTTCGCATTTTGTATAAAATGTTTTTTGTTCCATACGATTAATATACATATAAAGCTATACAAAAATTGTGTTATTCATACGAGTATTCATTATACATAGATATAGATATACATATATGTATGTATATATCTCCCAAAAAGGCTGAAGAATGTATGAAACGATGAAATGATGATACTTTCTGAAGAACAGTCTCTCGCGACAAGGAAATTGTTTACAACAGAATTCCCTCTTAAATCTTTTTTTGTGTGTTTGTTTTATCGAAAACTAAATCTAAATGAGTTGGAAACCAGAACCGCTCCCTAGAGTGCTCACTGAATGGAGTGGTTTGGTGTTTGGTTTTCCTATAAAGTTGGTATCAAAAAAAGTTGTTCATCGTTGGTCATTTTTTGTTTGTTTGTTTGTTTGCTGCTGTTGCTGCTGTTGCTTGTCGGTTCTCTCTGGCATAAATATCGTATCGTGTATTGTATATTTCGAAGAGTATTATGTATATTATGTTTTGTTTTATTTCTAGATACGGTACTAGAGTTAGTTCTTGAGTTGAAAGACGTGTAGACTATACTTTTCAAGTATAATTTTAATATATTTTTTTTTGTGTGTGGTTCGTGTCGTGTCGAGTCGTGTGTGTGTGTGTGTGTGTGTGTGTATGTTAGATTAGAGAATACGTTTAATCGTCGTTTATGATATAGTATTATATGGTTAGAGATACATAAGATACTTAAAGAACTTCGTAACTTAAATTGTAAGACAACTAAATATACAGTAGCGACAGAGAGCGACAGATGGCGAGAGGGAGAGAGAGAGAAAAGAGAAATGTATCTTTTATATAAACACTAGAGTCACTTAGAGGCTAAACTAAATGCAAAACGATTAGCTCCTACAGCTAACAGGAGGAGCCAGAAAGGAGCAGAAGGTGTCGGGCATTCATCAGGGATTCATCTCAAAACGAATCCCCTAGACAAAATGCAGACATCATCCATTTACAAGAGTCAAAGAAAAAGGGTTGGGAGAAAGGCTTTTGGATGGGGATGGGGGTGGGGAGTTCTGCTTTTGGTTTTTCTCTTAGTCGTCGCCTCCTCCTCAATCAATGCGCGCATAGCGCGGCACTATATCCTTGCTAATCCAGTAATTGCAATGCTCGTAATCCTCCTGCGGCTGTGCATCCTGCCCCACATTGATCACCCTTCGGCGTGGCTCAAACGACTGCACCGTGCCATGGGACACATAGTAGTAGAAGAGCTGCTGCATGGCCGACACATAGCGACGCTGCTCCACGGTGTGTGGCTCATAGCGTCCCAGTATGGCCTGCACATCGGCATCCACTGTCGCCAGCTGATCCACACCCTCGCCCTGGGTAACCACATAGAAGGGTACACTCGGCTGGAGCCGGGCATTCGTCAGCAGCGGGCAAACGGTCCGTATGTCCGTGATGATGGACACCAGAGCGGCATAGTTCGTGGCATTGTAGCGTTCAATCACCTCATCGGTGAGGCCGAGGGCTCCAATTTGTGAGTTGTTCAAGTACTGGCGTACCTCCTCCTTCGTCCAGTTGGCGTGCAGCTCGCGCAGCTTCTCGGTGTGCGCCTCATGGGCGGTGGCTCCCACAACCAGCAGCGGCTGCTCGGTGGCCTGGTCACGCTTCCACGACTCTGAGGGATGCTGGAAGAGCACATCCCCATCCAGGACCAACCACTCATGACGGCTGCCGCTGTTGATCTCCTGCGGCTGTGGCAGATCCTGGGGGAAGTGCAGCCAAGTGTCAGGTGTGGCGGCCCACAGTTTCTCGCTGGAGGCATCGCGCAGGCACTCCACATCGATGCAATCCAAGGTGACCATCAGCTGCTGATTGAGCTTCTCCGCCTCTGCTAGGGGCTTTCCGGGGAATATGGCCGATCCGGAGGAGGACCAGGCGCGTGTGTACAGGTCCTTGAGCTTGGGGGAGCTCACCAGCGCAGAGACCAGAGTGGCGCCCGCACGATGTCCCAAAAGAGTCACCGACTTGGGATCTCCACCAAAATTAACGATATTCAATTGAATCCACTTCAGGACCGCAATGATATCCGTGAGCGCGTAGTTGCCGGAGGTCCTAGGATGCGCTTCCTTCGTAAGCGAGTCCAAAGCGAGGAATCCAAAGATGCCCAAACGGAAATTCGGGCGCACAAAGATCACATCGTGGGAGCGCGAGTAACGGGCCGAGGGACGCAGTATGCCAGGCGATGGCCCCGCCAGGGACTCGGCTCCAATGAGCACCACCACGGGCAGAGGATTCGTATAGCGCACATGGGGCGTAACCACATCCAGGTAGAGGCAATCCTCATCACCCACAGTGGTGCCGTTGCCCAATCTTTGAGTGCACACGACGCTGCTGTTGTGCGTCTGCAGCGTATCGTTCCAGCAGCCATCGATGCTGTCTATCAGCTGTGCGGAACGCCAGCGCAGCTCATCGACGGGGGCCTTGGCATAGGGAATGCCACGGAAGGCAAAGGCTCCGTCCTCTTTGACACCCTCCACGGGTCCGCAACCTGTGACCGCAAGAATATAGCGACCTTCGCGCAGTGGGGGAGAGGTCAAAGTCTCGTGTGTCAGCACATAGCCAATCACCGCAAGGAGCAGCATAAACAGCAGGATCCCGAAGACAATCAGAGCATCATCCACGCTGCATTTGTAGCCACGAAGGCGCCGCAACAGCGATACAGGACGATCGCGTTCGTCCTCTTCGGCTGCCAGCTTCTGTTCTGCGGCCAGTTTCTCGTCCTTCAGTTCGCTTTTGATGTCATCCGTGCCATTGGCATTCTTCACGGGTGCACGGTCCACCGTGTCCTGATCCTTGAGTGAATCATCTAGAGTCTCCATCGAGGCGAGGCCTGCTTTGCCGCCCAAGCCCATCTCCACATCGTCGCCGTTCTTTCGCTGCTTGGGGATCATATTCGCAATCGGAAGTTTGATGGCATTCAGGAGTCCTCGCTTTGGTGGCGGATCCACGGCAGCCTCCTCCGCTGCGGCAGCCTCGGCAGTGGCTTCTGTAGAATGGAAATTCAATGTCATTTCTGGGGGAAAAAAAACTGGATAAACATGACATACCCGACTTGGCATCCGCATCTCCATTTACGAGCGCCTTCTTCTCCTTTTCGGCTCCCGGTTTTCGCACAAAGAAGCTGCGCAGACGCTGCCCCAAGCCAGGACGCGGCTTGGGCTCAGCTGCTGCTGCTGCTGCAGCGGCATCTCCATTCAGCGCAGCCGCCTCTTTGTCCTTGTCTTCTGCATCCTTCTCGAGCAACTCTCCTTCGGCACCGTCGCCCTCTGCTTTGGGTTTGTTCTTCATAAAGAAACCTGGCAGCTTGAGGCCACCGATGGGTATCTTCTTGGGCTTCACCTCGCGCTCTTCCTTGCTGATTTTCTTCTCCTCTGCTGCTGCACCGCTGCCCTCCACTGGCTGTGGCTTCTCCTTCTCCTCGGGGATGTCAATGATTTCGTGTCCCTTCTCTTCATTCGTTTTTTCACCCACAGGCGACTTCTTGCCTGCATTGGGGGTGGCCGGCTTCGATGACTGGGGACTGGGCGTCTTTTCGGTCTTCTTGGTGTCCAACATCTTGTCCGTCTCCTTGGGCTCCTCCAGCGTCTCCTGCTGTGCGGCCGTTGTCTCAGTTGGCGGCGTTTCCTTCTCCTCGAGTTCTCCCATTATTGTTTGTTCGCACTGATTCTTTGGCTCTCAAGATTCGTTTTAGAGAACTCTGCGAGAATTCTGCAACAAAGAAAGGCGAGGGAATCTTTAGTGCAAGTTCTTTTTGCCAGCGAAGAGCAATCCTTGGTGGCAGGACAAACCTGTGACTTAGTTGCTGCCACTAACTAGGTTAAACTTTGGTTTTACTGCTGCTGATCTTTGTAGTTTCTACGTCTCTCTTCGAGTATATTTCGGTTTTGTTTTATTTTAGGAATCTACGATCTAAGATCTATCACGATCGCTGGCTGAAATGCTTCTAGCTGCCGCTGCCGGCTGCCAGCGTTCTTTATACCCTCCCCGGATTCCAGTGATCCTTTCCATTTCCATTTTTCAATAATTTTCTCTACCTGAAAAGCGTACCTTCTGCTCGTTTCTACTCAGGTAGAATCCTGGAAAATCGCTCAAATTTCCATTGCAACATTCCGGTTTCCCTGAGTTTTTTTTTTTGGGGCGGGAAGACCGCAAATTTATTGAGGCGACAGCTGCGCAAGGCGATCATTTTGGTTTCTGATGCCTGATCCCTGTCCCATATCCTAGATCCTTTTCTTTCTTTTATTTTTCTTTCTGCTTTTGGTACGTGCGCCTCATCGAATGCTGCCCTTTCACACGTTGCACGTATCACGTTCTACGAAAACGTCCTTTAATTAGCGAAAACCTATAAAATCAACGTCGCATCGGACCAAGGACATTTTGGTCATTAGGTAAAGGTAACGCCGCCGCTGCTTTTCGCAGCGGGCTCTAAGGATTAGCGGATGTTCTTCGGTAGCAAAATCACGTCTGCAGCTCAGAAATGGCCAAAAGTCATGGGAATTACTTATGATAAAAAGAGACCGAAAACGTTGAAATTGTGACTTTTGGTTAACGTTTCTTTTTTTTAATGATTTGATCGTTATAATTGCATTAGTCTAGAGACATAGGCTCGGGGATCATTAGGCAGAAAAACCAGAAAAAGTGCAAAGGAAATGGCAACTCAAGCAGACAAAATGGAGTCCATGTAAAGAGACATTAATGATTGTTTCCTGATTTTTTAATTTTGTCCAAGGAATCACTTATATTTCGACTTTAAATCTTCTTTGCAATCTCATTGGGAAAGTGTATCCTTCAAAAGGTAGCAACCCACTTAAGCCATTGATCAATGTTGGGCTACAATCAATACTCACACATTTCCTTCAATCAAAACCATCATTAAAAGCTTATCAATGAAGAGTATGAGCCTATCAATGGATTTCATTTAATTTCCTAGAATCTCATTCGCCCTCCCCCAATGACACACTAAACTATAATCTCCACGCACTCATTCTTGGGGCATCTCCAGCCCAGACTTTTTACAGCCCCCACTCAGTACTACACTCATTATTTCCCCGTTTTCCACACGCATGAAAGCAACACAAAAGATATGGAAAATGGAGGGAAAAACGATGCCAGGTCTCGACCTTTGCCTGGCTCTGCTGTCATGTAAATCAACCGAAATTCCATTAAAATTTGAACTTTAAGTTCAAAACGCATTGCGTGTAATAATCTGTTGGACTATTATCACCATATTCTCTATGTATTCTTTGCTTTTTCCCGCTTTTCCTCTCTCTCTCTCTCTCTCTGAAGAAAAGTGTGTGTTTAAAGTGGAAGGAAAATCGAAACCAAACCCACGCGCAAGAATCGAGCATCGAGAATGGTTGTTGCGTATCGAAAGTGAAAAGAGTGTCACATGTGTGTGTGTGTGTGTGTCGCACTCTACCCTGCTCGAGTGCGAGAGAACACACAGAAATCCAATTGAATCGGATTTCAAAGCATTAACGACAATGGAAGGATGGAAAGGGGAGCAGATAAGTGTTGTCTGGTTCTCCGATTCTCTAATTCTCTGGCCCGAAGTGCAGACACAAGTCATGGGGGCCACAAGTCTATGTTCTATGTCTATAAGCCCCTCTTCCTTCGCTTCTGCTTCTGCGTCTCCTTCTCCTTCTGCTGCTAAACAGAAATGCAGGTCAAAGTAATTACAGTTCTCGCTGGAAAATGGAGTAGCTTCAAACATCAACGAGTGTCTTCTGCATGCCACTAGAACAGTGCGTTTCAGCACACCAGAAATACCAAAATAAATACTTTTTCCTTATCATAAATCCTCTTCGTTCGTGTCATTACAAATTAGCATCCTTTCGCTTATGGGCAAATTTTAGCAGCAAAAAGAACGGCATTCCCGAATGCTATCAATGGAATGGAACAGGTTTCTTAGTTCTCCATTTTTCCATAAAAGCAAGCCTCCTATAAGTTCTTCCTTGGATCTTTAAGGGAGAGAGGGAGAGGTTTGGTATTTTCCCTAAAATTTAACTTTCCAAAAGATCCTTCAGGAAATATGTCACTGTATTTGATACTACCATATCTTATACTTTTGAAAGGCACTGTCCTTTCCATACCCCAGCCTCTTTCTCACTTTGGCAATTGCAAAAAGAATGTATTAATAAACTAAATAGATCTTTCTCTGTCTTTTTCTATAGAACAAGAGCTTAAAGTGCAATATGTTTAACGTCTAGCCACATTTTTGTTAATTAGCTGAGAATGAGATCGTTTTTGGTGTCCATCGGCGGGGGTCAAACAAACAAAACAACAAATGAACGCGCCCAAAAAGACAATGAAAAGCGGGTAAAAGCGGTACAAAAGAAAAGCGTTCCCTGTTGACACGCACTCCCCCATAGCCCCTCCCTCACCCTCTCTCGCTCTCTTTTTCTATGTGGCATATGTGACCGACAGGCGACGCAAAGTTGGCTGTCTGGTGGCTGTGGCTGTAATTTGTCTTGGCTCGTAAATTAAATCAAATTCGAAACTTGCGTTTGACATGCAATTTCCTTCCCCTCTTTTTGACTTCCTTCTCCATGTCCTAAACTCTACTCCACCCTCTTTTTCCCACTCTCTCTCTCTCACTCCTTCCCACAGCTTTCCAAAATTTAATTTCCTTTTTTTGTGTGTGGGAAATTACCGTAAAAACATAAAAAATTGACCACAAAATGCCCAGGGATACGCTTAAAGAGCATTTACAGTGGGCAAATGTGGTGGAAAAATGGAACATAAAATACATATTACAATATTAAGGTAAATGAAACAATTCTCTTATATATTTTAATATTCCATGCTGAAATATTTCTGATCTCTTATTTGTAGCACTTTGATAGCTTTTTGTCCCACTGTTGCTAAGCCGAAGAGCATGACGAACGGTAATCCCCTCTTGTTACCACCCCCCAAAGCCACGGGTAAACCCATGTAGATCCCCGTAGCTTAGGCGCAACAAATACATAAATTCTCGTAGAATATCTCTGCCATATCTTGCGGACATGTCAGGAACCACTTTGAAATGCATAAAAATGCAATTGCTTTTGGCCATTTATTCTATTGTTTCATGAAGAGCGGGAGAGGGGGGTGTGTTCCAGGCGATAAGCCCCCCTACTGTGAGTGAGAAAGCGACAACTGCTACACAAGTTTTCAGTGCTAACTGTCATTCAAGACGCAACCTGTGTGTGTGAGTGTGTGTCTATCCCTCACTCTCCCACTCACCCACAACAAATGGCAGCGAAGCATGAAACGAAAAGGTGAGGGGAGGTAGGAAATGAGAATGGAAGGAGGAATAACAGACGAAGGGTAGAGAGGGGCTAACAGACCTGCGTCCTGTTATTATTGTTTGTTACTGTTCTTGTTTTCGCTCCTGCTGCCACTTTACTCTTTCTATTCGATCAATCCTCCTTCTATTTTTCCCCCATCGCCCTCACCTATCCTTCTCACACTCCCACTCAGATGAGCCCTCATCCCACTCATATGACTCGCTCCCACTTACACTCCCACACGCGCTCTCTTTCCTTTCTCTGCTTATTTTGACTTGCGACCAAACCACCAGCTGGCGTTTGCCGCCCTTCGTCTGTGCGTGTGAGCCAGCATTAAGGTGTCGCAGGCAGAGAGTGAGGGAGATGGCTGTACTGATTGATAGGTGAGTGCAGGCAGAGGGACAATAAAAAACACTCACTTTTACACTATTATTATTATGCACATGTGCGTGTGCGGGTGCTTTTTATGCTCAATTAAACAGGATATTGGTACAACTGCAGGACACTCGTCGCGTCAGAGGCCCGACATTAAGATTCAATGATAACGAACGAACGAACAAACCAACAAACACAACACTCATTTATAATTACAGACAAACGAGGAAATTTGTCTAGACAGCCGGTACTGCTACCGCCACGGCCACCGCCACCGCCACCGTCACCGCAACAACAATAATAGCAATCAACTGAAATGCAATTTCCAGGCTCCTACTCAGGTGGCTCCTGCTCCTACGCGACACCCCCACCATTCCGCCCCCAAGTGCTGCTGCTGCTACTTCTGCAATCAACGCTTTACGCTTTAGATTCAATACCCTCGGGCTACAACATAATTTTTCAATTTGCTCCTCAAATATCCCTCCAGCAGTGTGGCGGTAGGAAATCCTCTCCCTAACGAAGTCAATTTGTCAGCCAGACGCCATCCAAAAGAGTGGGAGAGATGGAGATGCTATGCTAATGGACTTTTGCCGAGTACACTTTTTGCAAGGTGAGGCTTAGCCAGAAAACTCTCCTGCGAACTGTAATGCCTCACCTGCATGAATATACCTTGGAACTCTGGAGCTCTGAAAACGATGCCCTTAGGTCCAACTCTTGAAATTAGCTTTATAATATTTTGATCTAACAATTTATTATGCTTATTTTTTTCAAGTTTGTTAATTTCATGGCAATTTATAGAGGTGGGGAAGAGGCAATTCCAATCAAAAGTGGGATGATTAATGAAGACCCCGGACACGTGTACTTGTGGGGGAAGGGGTGTGAAGTTCATTCGAGCATAAGCTATGTATGATGAGAAACACAGAAACCAAAAACCGCAAAACCCCAAATGGTTTGCTGTGCACGTGCTCTCCTCTCTCTTTTTCTTCCTTTTTGATAGATGATAATCTCTAGAGAGCCCACAGAGGAAGGGTGGAGCAGAGCAGGTAGAGAGCGGAAATTGGTTAACGAGTAAACCACCAGTGTGTTCCACACACACACACACAATAAACCTCAAAGGATCTCTCCCCTGCGGAAGGCGCCAGTGCTCTCTTGTGGTGTTGGTTTCTGAGAGAGGGGAAGAACAAACAAGAATAGCGAAGAAGAAGAGCAGGGGAGGGGAGAAGGAGAACATCACTTTTAAAAAGGGAATTTTTATGAATTTGTTAGTACACTCGAGAGTACAGGGCAACAGCAACAACAACAGCAACAGAGGAACAGTGTGCATAGGGAGAGAGAATAACCTTGGATTGCGTTCATCTCAGTTTTTTGATACCTCCGTTATCGTAGGGAGCATAGGGTATGCTCTTTCTTCGTAGATTTTATGTTACAGGCAACCCTATACAAATTTCCCCCCATAGCACACAAAATATTCAAGTCATTGCACTTCGGACTTGCTAGAATCTTGTCCTCTGATCTACCTAATATCATTCCATTCGAAAATAACCGTAGCAAAGGGTAACCTCTAGTCGACTATAGCATTCTATGTTTTTTTGTCCTTTCTTTTCTGTCATTCCAATTTTATTGCGCAGTTCCCCTGTCACAAGAAGGAGGGAGATAGATAAGCAAAGATTTCTTTCAAGATAAAAATGACTGAAATTCTTATGGAAGGCAATTGAAATTGTCAACAAATTATTTATGACGCTCCTTCTCCTATTCTACCTCCCACCCCTTCAGCCATTCTACCCCTAGGTTTCCTTATGTAATCCTCTCATTAGTCAATTGTCAGCAGGATATTCTCTCTTACACTCAAGATTGCTGATGGATTTACAGTGTAAAGTTGAGGAAATTCTCAAACGGTTGACCATGAACTCCCATTGTTGTTGTTTGTTTTAGAAAAGGCGGCTGGAGGGAAAAAGTGTTGAAAATGTTGTTTGGATTGTCTTCAATTTTCTCCATCTCCATCTCCTTTGCTATCTTTTTCCCTTAATTGTTGTTTACTTTTCGAGTGAAAGCCGTCAACACACACGCCCCAACGCCTGAAAATCTCCGCCCATTACATAAGAAACTGTTTCCAATTGAATTTTAAAGCCAAAGAAAATGAGAAACTGTGGCACACTCATCATCATCATGCCCCATGCCCCATTGCCTGTCGGCTTTTGTCTTTTGAAAACTTGGCAAAACAATGAAGGAAGTTGGGAGTTGTGGGGGGAGTTGTTCCCTCAATAAATCTCTTTTCGAATGCAAATGTTGCGTCAGCTTGGAAATCTTCACTTTTCTTCATTTCTCTCCCTCCAACAGCTGGCTCTTCTTTTTGAATTTTCCTTGGCTTTTATTTGGGTTTGTTGATGTTTTCTTGGGTTTATACTTGAACGATTCCCCGGAAGTCGTTTTCTTACAGCAGATCCCCTTTTTTTTTAAACAAGCAGCTGCGGAAGCCAACTTTCTATTGAGGGATCATTTGTGATCTTTTCCTCTCGTTAATTGCCATCACCTATTCATTAATTATTGAATTATAGTTTCTTTATCCCTAATTTCTTTTCATTTGTTTATGGAATCATCGCTCTTTTTGGGGATTTAATCTCCCAAGTCGCTCTATTTTTGGCCTCCCTCCACAATGTTGATGGATTGAAAAATGTATCTTTGAGGATTAGCAGACCCATTAATGTTTATGAAAATGTTCAAAAGGATTTGTCACGCCTAAGATTTATGTCAAATGTTAATGTTTTTGCTTCGCAGAAAAGGATGGTAATGGAGTTGCAGATGGAGTTGAATCTTCTGTAAAATCATTTGACACGAGCCATTAGACCCCAAGAGCCACCATGACGATGACGATGATGATGATGGGTGTGTGTGTTCTGGGAGGAATTATATTCCATAGAATCATGGAGAGGCGCCATTAATCTTATTAAGAGCTCAGAATCGAAGCAGAGTAAGAAATCTTGTAGCAAGAGAAATAATGATTGCTTGGAATTATTTGGGTGAATGTTTTCGAGAGGCAATTAGGGGATTATGGGGGATTAGGATGTGAGATTTGATGACTAAAGGATTATTGAAGTACATTGTTAGAAGCTTTACATTTTGGTTTACATTTTTGGGACTTTGAACCGAATATTCACTGTTGCTCGCATAGGTTTGAATTTCAATAAATCATTTATGAAACCTTTAATCAAAAGCTTACACTAATCAATTTCCCAAATAAAATTTTCTAAAAATTCTCGCATAAATAATTTCTTCCCCCTCTTCACAAAAATATAATCTTAAAAAATTTCCTTAAAAAAAAATGTTTCTTAAAAAGTTCCCATATGTTGGAAGGGGTCTTTTTCTTAAGTCCAGCATATTCCACGCATTTTTCTGCAACCAATAGTTCCCCTACTTTCCCATTCCTTTTTTGTCTTCCCCTACTTTTGTATTCTCTTGTCCCGTCTCTCCTTAAATTTTTACCGCAATTGTTTGTTTCTTACTTGTTTTTCAAATCCCGCAAATGGTTCTTGTTCTTGAAGTGGTTATTGCCGGTCCTTCGGCTGTTGTTGAGGAATAATCCGAAAGTAGTCGATCCGAGTAAAACTTTGACGAAGTCCTTCCTGCAGGACGCTTTAGGTGTGTACACTGTACACAGATTTGTTGTATATTTATTTTGGTTGTTATCTCTTTATTTTGCACTTGAATTTCGTTTGTTTGATTTTCACTTGGCACTTGGCGTTAAATGCACTTTTTATTTGGACGAACGGCAGACAATAGGAATGGAAAAAATTTGATTTCTGCTTTTGATTTTGTGTGTTTTTCGTTTGACTTGATTTGTCTGTTACTGATTTTTGTTTTTATCGCGATTGTCTCTTTCCCTCCCTTTTCAAAAGGAGCAAAGAAACGAAGCGACAGAGGCAGAGGAAAACGCGTGCGAGCGGTCGCGATTCAAACGGTAAAGTGAGAGAATATACTCTCTGACACTCAACAGTATACCTCTCTGTTACAAAATATACCGCAAATATACCGAGGAAAATCATATTCATCAATTTTGATATTCGATTTAATAGTACTAGCTAGCTACGACTTAAACAACTGAAAACATAATTTTATCAGACAGATAAATCAATTTTCTACATTCTGGCTTATTTTAGGGACTCCCATTTATTGGATTACTTTTAAAAGAAGCGTTTAAACAAAGAAGGTCAGAATATGGCTGTACATTTGCTACATGTCAATAAGTTAAATTTATGTTTTCCAAGCTGCTTAAATACCTCAGTAACAATTAATTTACTCGTATGGGCATGTTTTTGGACTAGATTAGGTTCCTCTATATATATATATATATATATATCTCGACACCTTTTGGAATCGGCAAGAACAACATAAACTGCAAAATGAAATGAGATGGGTTTAAAATTTAGTAACATCAGCATCAGCTCATAAATCAAAAATGGTTTTTTAAATCGATCATTGCAAGGATGACAAACATTTCATCATATCCTCCGTTTAAGGAAGGAAGCTTCAAGGGAAATTTCAAATGCTCAGAAAAGTAAAGGTGTGTTTGGCTAAGAGGAAACGTCACAAAATACAGAGCTTCCAAGGATAAAACCCACCTCACCACATAATACACCATGACATTCATGATATATTTAATCCTTCGGGGCTAGGGTAAGCAATGAACGAGGCCCTTAAAAGAAGGTTTGGCCGTTTTAATACTTTGGCCATACCTTGCCATGACCAGTTGAAAGAGAGACAAACGACTCATTTTTGCGCTGAGCTAGCAACATTTTCTGCAACACCACAGAGAGAGCAAGAATTATCTCTCTCTCGCTCTATCTGATTGTCTCTCTTGGATGCATGCAAGCCGGCAGGCTCTCTCTCTCTCTCTCTTTTCTCTCCCTTCTGATTGTGCATTGTGCATGCGAGAGAGAGGTACAGTACAGTACAGTACATGCAAAATACGTTTGTTTTTGTTTTTGTTTTGTTTTGTGTGTGTTTCAAAAAGGAACAACGAGACAGAATGAGAGAGACGGTAGCGGCGGGGGTAAGAGAAAACCGGCTATAGGTACAGGGTATGGCTATCGGGGTGTTAGCGGCAGGACCTCTAAAATGGCAAGTGCTGAAGGATTTGAAGCGCAGTATTTTCGGTTTCTTTTGTGGAAACATCTGTCAGATCGTCGAAATTCCAGGCGCTGATGCGTCATTACTTACAAACGCAACCCTTTTTCAGTGGTAGGGGGGTAGGTGGGGTGTTAGGGTTCACTACCCCTGAGAAAAACAACGTTTTGGAAACAAGACTATGATGATTTTTCACGTCAACTTAGAGAGAATATAAATTGTGATGCGTAACAAATGGGATTTACTACAGATGTTCTATAAAGAGTTCCCAGAATATACGAAAAATACCATCTTTAAACTGTTATAACTCCCAAACTAAAGATCGGAAAAGAATAAGCTATATATCGAATGCTAGAACACACATCTTTAGAAATATTCATAGGGATCAACCAAGCACTAGTAGTATCATAAAATGATTAGAGCAATAAACCCCATGACGACACGTGCTGGGAATCGATTAATAGTTCCTCTTCCACTTCTTCCCTTCCTCTCTTCCTTCCCCTTCCAACGTGTACCCACATGTCAACAACTTTCACGCCTCCTAAATATGTGGGTTCCCTACCCAAAACGTTGGCAGCTACTGAACCATTTCATTAGATATTATGTTAGAGGCGACATCTGCTACCGAAAATGAAGGAAATGCACGAAATAAAAGAGCGATAGAGTTACGTAGTAGCTGCCTTGATGTTTGCCTGTCACGTAGGATCACAGAGGATCGGAGGATCGGATCTCGTTCGAATCATCATTGATGAAACCCACAAAATGTGAGCCGAACACATGTTCGTTTTTTTTCGGTGTCTTTTCTGATATCATGTGTGGGTTGTGGCATATGTATATGTAATTAACAAGTTCTTCCTCTGTTTCTTGTTTTAATTTAAATTTGGATCATCATTTGGCGTGGGCCCAGTAACAGGAAGCGAAATGGAAACCAAAAACGAAACCTTTAAGAAGTTCTTTCTGGAGCGGGAGGGAGACCACGCACCACGACATGTGATGTGTAATTCAATCAAGCAATGATTCAGTTTCAATATGTGCTGCCACTCGAAGTAAACCCCCGAAAAAGCCGCTTAATGTTTGAGCTCAATTATATGGCTTTTCCTTGTGGGGTGGCGGAGGGAAAGCGCTACTTCCACTCCCAATCCCCATTTCGATTTGTCCCCCCACAAACGCCTCAAAGTCGACTACAAATGGTGGAACATGAAAGTTAAGCTTCCTTTTTGTTCCATTGCGAATTTTGTTTTGGACATAAAGAGCAGACCTTTTTTTGTTTTGGGCGTAAAACTACCCACAGTTCGTGCAACACCACTTTCTGTGGTTGCAACCACAAAAGTTACTGTTTTATTTACTCAAACGACAGAAGAAAAATTAGGAAGGGCGAGGCAGGGCAAGGTCTGAGCTCTGTGGTCTGTGGGCATGAGGATGCGGTACGTACATGTTGCAAACAACAGAACAGCAAGTGCTGTAGGTGGGTTTGTGGCGCCCCTTAATGGAACACCCACACGCCTGACATGAAACGCTTTTAAGTGTTCTGTCGGATCTGGAGGTTAAACACCTTAAAGGAGACTCCTGGTCCGTCTGTCTGTCTCGTGTTCTGATGAGTGTGTGAAGGAGTGGAGGGATTGCCAAAGAGGTTTCTTTTGGGGGGACAACATTGTGTGCAGCACTCCTTACTGGAAGGAAGATGTAAAACTTCAGTTAAGGAGACTCCAAGAAAGTCGTGGGATTGATTTCTTTAGAGAGATCTTTCAGTTTTTCGCCCAAACCGAGGATTACAAAACTCTCCAAGGGTCAAATGTTGTCGCTGCCAATCAAAACACATCTCATTGAAGGCCCAGAAGTTGCTGTGACAATCTCACAGATACAAGACCCACAAAGACCCACAAGACCAACAAAAGTGCATAAAAGATCATTGAAGAATGAAAATGAATCTGAAAAGATGCACAAAAAGATACCAGAGGGTGCTGCTGGTTGCTGCCTGCTTGCTGCTGCATCTGTGAGTCAAGTGAGTGGAAATAATCATCCCAGACAATAGAACGAAACAGGGGGCAGGGGAGATATCTCTTTGAATGCTTGCACAGCTACAGCTACCAGATACTTCTTGCTGCATTTTGTGGCATTCAAAGTGCGAACTCAATTGCGGCAAAAGATTGGGGAGAAAGGAAAATGAATGGGGGCTGCTTTCAGAGCTAAAGTTCAAGTCGTTGCACTTTTCTCAAAAGTGTTGCACTCTCCCTCCAATGATTCAATGATTGGAGACTGAAGTCGCAGCGCCACAGAGTCACAGAATTGGCATTCAAATTGTAATGCAAATATCCCCCCAAGCGATGATCCACTGTGCATCCACTGCGATTCTGACATTGAAATGGGCTTCCAGCACAGAGAAAGAGGCTGCCACATAAGCCACCAGCCAGCAGCAGCAGCGGCAGCAGCTGCCCCTCCATAAAGAGCAGAGCCCACAGTTCATGCCGCGTCGTGTGGGCCCCTTGTTTCCCTGTTTTGGGGGTGGGGCACAGCACAGACCTCCCTCCTCTATTAATATCCGACTTCCTACAATTGGGTGAATGCTGCATAAATTGCAACTCAAAGGAAAAGACGGACGACTTTAATGCGTCATAATTGAGGCACAATACAGGGCAGGGCATGAGGATGGTGGCGGCGAGGGATGTGGCTTTGTGGCATGATTTGATTAACCAAGAATGTATCTCAAGGTACAGACACCCACTTCCACGCGTAGATACATGAGATGGAAGCTTTGACTTACTGCCAAATTATTGATTTTCAGCCTACAGTTGCAGCTGTAGTAAATGTATCTGTATCTCACTATATGTGTGTGTATCTTTCGGGTTGTGTGTGGGCGTTTTTTCAAGGAAGCCCTTCATGTTCTTTTTGCTTTATTTTTCCACAATTATCCGCTTAAAAGCCGCTCAAAGCGGGCCAAAGCAACAATGGGCAAAGTATCTTTAAGATGCAGTAGTGCAGCAAAAGTATCTATCAGATGTAATAGTTCTTTCTTTTCAAGTATCTCCAAGTTACAGAACGGCAGGAAAACGTATCTTTGGGACATAATAATGCAGAAAAAATTATCTTGAAGATGCAGAGGTCCAGTAAAAAGTATCTTTTGAATGCAGGAGACCAGGAAAAGTATCTTACAAATGCTTTACTGAAAGGAAAGGAAAGTAAATTAAAGAGCAGTAGTGCTGCTGTTAAAAGTATCTTAGAGATACACTAGCGACGTTAAAGCATCTTTAAGATATGCTATAAAAGTTTCTAGCGATATAATTGAGCGCTGTCGGCGGGCAATCGCAAATAAATTTTCAATTAAACGCCCATCAACGATCCGAAAGCTAGCTATAATTGTCTTATCTCACAGATACAGATACACATAGAGATACAGAAACAAACGATGAGTGCCCCTCCAGATGCAGTTGGAACCTCTAATGAAGATGATGCGGCGCATTTTGTTGGCTGCACGAGCACTGAGACGAAAGCAAGACAAAAGCCCAACAGATGGACAAATGACCAGCGGAGATACATACATACATAAAGTATCTGACGGATACGAGTCGGACAGCTGCTGCTGCCAAGAAAAAGGAGAAACCAATAAAGAGAAGAGCCAGAGGCAGCAACCGACAGGAGATAGGAGGCCAAACAAATAACTGTGCAGCGCGTGCCATTGAACTTTGTGGTCAAACGAAAATAACAGAAAAGAGATACTTTTCATTGTGTCTTGAGTATCCAAAAGATACTTGTGAAATGCCGCATGAATAATTGAACTTTTGCCAATGAAACTCGAGTGTCCATGAAATACGTTTGGATCCCCCAGATACTTTGTGCATCTCACTGATTTCTAAAAGGATTTGAAGAAAATAAATTTTCGGTTTTCAGCGAAAAGATACTTTATAGACAAAAGATACTTTTTTATCTCAACGATTAATGTGAAGCCAATATATAAATTTTCATTAAACAGTTATTTTTTGCACTCAATAGATACTTTTTACATTTGACAGATACTTTTGCATCCCACTGCTTTTTGCATCCAAATCAAAGTGCTCCTCTAAGCCCCCCAGTCAAAAAACCAATTTCCAATTTGACAGATACTTTTTGCATCTTGCAGATACGTTTTGTCATAAGAGAGAAAATCAATTCTTTGAATGCGACACCCGGCGAGGCGACAGCTGTCGCTGGGCAGGAAATTGATCTGCCTGCCTGCCGCAGTAAAAACTTTGAAAGTATCTTATGGATGCAGTGATGCATCGCCATGTCCCCTCCCCACACCCATCCCTGAAGGCTGATTGCAGAAAATCCCAGCCAATAAACAGCCAAGTCGTGCCACAGATGGAAATTGGGGCCACATCCATATTTCCGAGATAGATTTCAAAGGGATTAAGCCTACTCCATCTCTCTGTCTCCGTTTCTCTCTCTCTCTCTCTCTCTGTCTTTCTGGATTGTCTCTTGGTTGGTGGTCTCCCCTGATCCTCTCATTCTTTAATTAAAGTTCTCCTTTTTCTTTCTGTGCCAAATGCCGCTGCGTGGGTGGCTGTCAGGCAGATTCTCCGCCACTTTCTGGACTCTGGTTTCCATTCAGCTTCCATTTATTCGTATTTTGTTTTGTTTTATTTTTTCATTAAAAGATCTTTGGGCGGAAGGGAAAACCGTTGCGCAGGGCATTTAAATGTTAATTCTGTGCCTTCAAACACGTGCAACCAACCACCCCCCGCTTCCGACAAATCCAAAAAGATACAAAAGCTACGTTCGACTCAAGTGTTGAATGTCATTAGCGCTCTGTCGCCTCGGGGTCTCTCGTTGGGGGAGTCGTCGTCGTCGTCATCGTCGTTCGGTCTCGATGGGAAAGCAAAGCCAACAACAACAACAACAACAAAAGTGTTGCACGAACGAGGGAGAGGTTGAAATGGATGTTGGATCCCTAAGTGGCCAAGTTGATGACCGGAAACGACACAGAAACAGTTACATTTGCCGACTGCAGAGTGGACACCGGACAGGGGGCAACACCTGAGGCAAAAGACCCAAAGAAGCAATAAAAAAGAAGTGGCAGAGTGGCAGTGGCAGCGCAAACCTTCTCTAGCTCTCTACGTCCGCCCACACTGCCACACGCTTGACAGCCGGTCTGCGCTGCCTCTGCCTATGCCGATGGTTGCAGCTGCAGCAAAGCAAAGCGCAACGCCGATGCTTTCAAGTTCATTGCAAAAATTGGCAATTCAAGCGCAAAGCAATGGAGAACAGTGTGAGGGGGGGGGGGGTGCATGGAATCGTTGCAGATGCAACGTTTAAAAATAGCCAAACATGTCACCAGAGAGGAGAGGCAGGAGGCAGCAACAGCAACGAACTGACACTGACAGCCAGCAACAGTGGCATCAATGTGGCAATGAGGCAAGGCAGAAAGCCAGCCAGAGTTGCCTCTTGACAAAATCAAAAAGGAAAGGGCACATAATCATCGTTGGGCCTCAAATAAAACGTATCAGCTGATGGAACCTTTGACGTACCCTGGAATAGGAAATTTATAGATTCGGTAAGCTAAAAAGATAATTTCTTTATCCTAAAAACCACATAGCCTACAAATTGTGTGTTCTCTTGGGTAAAACTAACGCCAATCAATCTACATACTCCTTACCACTCTTTTCAGAGATGATTCATTTGCAGACGCCTTGGCTTTAGGTTTGTGAAGCTTTTTCTCCTCCTCCGAATCTGCTTTGATAGAGTGAGCGCACACCAAAACGCCTGGAACTGGTGACAATTAGTGGACGGGGCGAATGGAGTGTAGGAGAGGGGAGTGGAGGAGACAGAGCCAAGCATGAACTGAAAACGACTCCAATCAGCAGAGGAGGATCTGCCCAGAGGAGTAGGTGGATCTGCCAGAAGAGCAAGAGGCACTGAGAGTAACAGAAGAGGTGGAAAAGAGGGCGTCGCTTGTCGTGTGCGTGATGCGCATGAGCGAAGCGTCATTGCGCCTTAAATGGGATCAGAGCAAGGCAGGCGACGGCGGCGCACAGCTTGCAACATAACTGACAAACGAGGGGCACACTGCAGGGGTGGCAAGAGGGGCGGGGGCTCACAAAGAAAGCCAGATAGAGGAGGGGAAGAGATAGCTACGTTTTTTCTGTTGTTGCAATTTTTGCAACATTTCTCATTGGTTTTGTTGTTGTTGCATTTGTCGGCTGTGCAGCGATGCGTTGATTAATGCTGCTGCTGGCGGGGGTGGGGTTGAATGCGCTCTGTGGCTAGGGGGGGAACATGGGGTCATTTCCTCGTTACCCTCTCCTCCTGTTTGCTGTTCTGTTTGCCATTTTTGGGCAACTGCAACATGGGGCAACTTCAGGGGTCGCCTCACACATTCAACATTCAACATGCAACATTCACAGACACAGACAGAGCCATAACTCTTTTGTCCAGGGGCCAGGCCCTCGATTCCCTTTGTTTTTTTTGTGGGGATTTCCTTTTGTGAATTATTGAAATTGTTTCTGCGATTGATCTCTGAACGGCATTGCAGTTGCAGCGTTGCAGCTTCTGCAGCTACTGCAGGGAGTCGTTGCAGGGTCACCTCCTGACGCAGTCTGACGTCTGACATTTGCCGGCAATCAATCAATCAAAGAAATAGTCAAGAGAGACCGTCAAGAGACGTCGTACAGGGATTTCAGAGAGGCATATTTATGACAGTCACGAGAGGAAGCGAAGGTGCCTTGGGGCCAGAGAAAATGGAAAACCTTTTGGTTTTCAATAAGAAAACTAATAGGGAGTTTATAGTGGAAATATAGCTAAAAATGAAGTTAAAGATTGAAGTTGTTACTTACCTCTTAATCATACGACTTCAATACAGATAGATGCACACCTAGAATCATATAAAGAAAGATACAGTGATGAGTGGATAGATGCCTAGATAAAATAAACGAAATATACATTGAAACATGCATTAAAAGTATATGGAAATATAGATTTCTCTCTTTCACTCTCTCTCTCTCTGTATATTTTAAACATAAACAAATAATTCTACATCTCTTTCAACAGCCTCCATATCTACTTCAAAGTAAACTAAAACAATACTCGAATAATTCCACTTGAAAAACAGTCAAAAGCAATCGTATAAAAAATACTCGTAAATCTCATTCAAATGCCACAAACTCTGTCCCAACATCCGATCAGATTTCATTGCGCTCAAAAAAAAAGCACCCAGCCACAGCCACAAAATTATGGTCCCCTGATCCGAACCAAAGTCAATGCCAAAACAGAACACAAATATATATATTTAGAGTGGAGGAGGAGTAGTGGTAGCAGGAGGAGAGTGCGGAGGAGATTCTTTATATCACAACAAATGTCGGTCGGAATTTTGCGCTGACTAAAAATAACACATCAAAAGTTTCCCTCCAGATCCCTTCTTTCCTTGCCCCGAAGCGTCCCCAGGGAATTCAAGAGAACTGTAATGTCAACAGAAAATGGGGACAAATGGGGAACGCAAAAAACAACCGAGAATCGAGAGGATGAAAGGAAATCAAAACCAGAAATGAAGGCACAAACTGTGTAAGAAATTGAGGCACAAAAATGAACAAGAAATTTAGGCACAAACTGCAGCAATCTGAGGCACAAATAGTGGGGGGAAATCTGAGATACCAAAAGAAATGGAATGACACTTAAGGCAACTCCTCCTCCCCATCCACCACTTGATTTCACACAAAAAACACAGCAACACAAAGAGAAAATAAAGAGGTTGCCCCGCGAGCAGTGAAACAATGAGAATGATGGCCCATTATGACAAATTTTCAAATGAAATGCTGTTTTAATGCTCGAAGGAATGATGGTGCCCAAGTCTCCACTTGAAAGTCGTTCCATCCACAATCAACGTCATCATTAGCACCAGAGAAACGTGGGATTCCACCTCCATCTGCAGCATCTTCACATCCTCATCCCCCTTCTCCAAGAGAGCGAGCTTCGATTGGAGCCCATTTCCTTTCACCTCCATCTCGAGGGAGCTCGGTCCAGAGCTTTGATTTCGAGCACTGGACCAACAATTATTTGAGGCATTCTGGAAGAAGTTTGACCCTTAAAATTTGAGATATTTTGTTAACAGAAATGTAATTTACCATAAAGGGTAGCTCTAAAAGAACTTTTTTAAGATCTGGAAAATCAAGGAACATAGAAGTATAATCCATTGAAATTTCTTTGATATTAGTTTAATGTTATAGGAACATTTCATACAGCCAACCCTACATCCAAAGGCATTCCTCCATATCATATTTTTTAGACATTTATATCCATAACAAATTCCCCAGTTTAACTGATATTTTTTATGGGTTTATAATTGTATTTTGCAGACATTTCTATGGCATTCAAAGACCATTTATCATTACGCTGTACAGTTTTTGCATTTGGCCAACAATCGACCCTTAAATATGGCCATGGCTCTGTGTTTTTTCCCCCTAGAAACAATGGCACTTCCCCTTGCTTATAGACACAAAAAATAACCATTAAAACCAACAAATTATAGACCAAAAATGTATTAACAACATCAGAGTATTGCAGATGGATATCCAAAAGAGAGAGACAGAGAGAGAGAGGATATGGAGAAGAGTGACTTGACGCTTTATCTATGGGGAAGTGATTCTAACTCTAACTAGGGAAAAGGTGGCAGAAGAGAAGTAATGTTCGTACGCAATAAATTTATTTACAATTCACGCACGACAGAACCACACGCTGCCCTGGGCCTCTCTATCCATCTCTCTCCCACACTCTACTGCCTTCTCTTTCCCATTTGCATATTCATGAAACTTGATATGGGGGCTACACCCCCTTTGTACAGCCCATTCCCCCTCTTGTGGTAGGTATTCCCTCGCTTGGAAAATTTGAATTCAAATTTGAATTTTTATTCACTTTTTTTGCAAGGGAAGTATGGCAAGAGCAGGAATCAGAAAGGGAGGAAAGAGGAGAGTAAAAAGCAAAGAAAGAGCAGGGAAGCGGTGAGCAAGGGAGCAAGGGGAAGACGTAACTGGAAACCAGAGGAAGAGCAGAGCCAGAAGAGAGTCAGAGCCAAAGCACGTGCTATGTTCCTCGTATTACCTCGTAATGACGTCATTAAGTGGGCAGAGCTATTCTGCCGCCAAAAACTGTAGCAATCCGCCTCCCCCTCCCACTCCCTGACTTCTGCCCTCTCTCTCTCTTACCACTGAAGCAAAAACGATGATCATTAATCCGCGAACAAACGACCGAAACGATGCCGATCTTTGACATTTTTTATACATTGCCCACAATTTTCCCAAAAAGCAATTTCTTCCTAATGGAAAACTGCTCTTTTTTCTCTCTCTCTCGCTCTCGCTCTCCCGCCCTCTCTCTTTTTCGATCAGATTTGGGTCTAAAATGGAGGGGCTGTGGGTGTGGGTAGGGAGGGTATGGCTTAAATGTAGGAGTGGGAGAAGTTATTGGCCAGGCCAATACTCGTAGATGCAAAGATTAGTTGAGGAGAGGAGAGAAAAAAAAACATTGTTAATGGCTATTTTTTGTGGTAAAATAAATTTCAGCCTAAAAGAGAAAGAGACCTGGACTAGGGGGGAGCGGGAGGCGGTAGGAGAGAGAGGGGAGTGGCAGGCAGACTTAGAAGAAGATCAGGAAAAGTCGTGAAAAAAAGTTTTTACGGGATAATTGCTGATCGGTGGAGGAGGCTCTTTCTAGGAGGAGCAACAGAGAGAGAGAGATAGAGGGAGGCAGAGGAGATGGAAGAGAGCAGAGTGGCAGAATGATAGAAAGGAAGAACCGAAGGAGGTTCAATGAAAAGTCGGAAATTGTTTGACCCACAATCTGAACTTTGGAAAATTGTATCTCGAATCTAGGCTAAATGCTTTTTTGTTGCAGTAGATTGAGAGGGGTATTGACTGCTTATCTCTAGCTGGAATACACTGATTGAAAGGCTAATCGAATTTCTCTAGGAAATGTCCCACAAATATTAGCAGAGTGAAGGTCTACGGGTTACTGCATTATTCAGCCTGCTCCACCGCCCTCTGTGTGTTTCAAGTACTTGATAAATATTTGTTTTCAGCAGAAATTAAAACATTTCAGATGCCTGCGCAGAGACACAGCACAAAAGGGCAGTATATATGGAATATATCACAAGTGAGACGCCGCTGCCTCCTACTGCCCCGCCCTGCATTCTCCCACTCCTTTTGTAGCTGCTCCCAGGCATCCGATTTCGATTCCATCTCCAGTCGTAGAATGTGCCGGAGATGTGGTCCTGCGGTCATGGCCATGGTCATGTCTCTTGGATCTCAGGTTCGCTGGCATCTTGGCATCTGGCATTTCGATTACAAGAGTTGTGTGTGCCTCAGTAGACCTAATTGATTGACTCCACAGCAGAGAATGGGTATGGATCCCGCCCTTCTATGCGGGCAGAAGAAATCTATAAAGAAGGTGCTGATAATATTTATATCACGTACTCGATTCATCCAACCCTCCCTCCGCTTCCACGCTTCTGCAGAATGCAATTTAATTGCATTTTCCACACAGAGGAAAACACAAAAGAGAACTGCGAGAACAATGAGCAATTTTCATAGATTTCCACGCTTGCCACTCTGCCGCTCTGCTGCTCTGTGGCACGTTTCCTACATAAACCATAAGCATCAAGGCAGCAGCAGCAGCAGGCAGCACCAGGCAGCAGCAGAAGAAGTACTTCTCGTGGAAGATGATGATGATGATGGTGGGGCAGTGCAGCTGCTCCAGCTTCTACCTCCTACCTCTGGCTCCATCTTTGACTCCTCTTATCCACTTCTCCGACTCCCCCATTTCCCCTCCTTCGCTTGACTCCTTGTTGGACTCCTCATTTTCCTCTTCGCAGTTGAGTTTTTTCACAGTTTTCTAAAGTAAGAAAAATTATCTTGAGACCAGAAAAGCAGCCAAACGGTAAACACGATGACTGCTCCTCCATTCTGCTTATCCAGAGAAAGACAGAGCCAGCAGAGAGACAGAGAGAGAGGGAGACCGCGAGTAACAAGTGCAACGTGGCACAATTTTCGAAAGCTCCGCCGCCGTCGCCGCCACTCACGATTTTCACCCCGAGGAGGCACTGGCAGAATCCAAGACTCCAAGGCAAACACACAGATTTTGTATACCCTGCAAATGGGATTCGAAGGGTATTTTATGCTCATGGTACACTTTGCGACACGCGGCAGAGAGGATAGAATTGTAGATCGATCCATCCGTGAAATTTCGAAAGTTCCATCCACTGCATGGATACCATCCAAGTCCATACATCGCTCACCTGCGATAGCTTTGGGGTACCTTCTTTTTTTTTCTGGTGCTACTTTTTAATGGAGGATTATCCTCGGGAAAAACAGTTGCAACAGTTGCATCCATCAACTGGCGAAACAGGGGCATCCAGCAGGGTGTTCCAGGGAGGGGGGCCTTTAACTTGGTTTTCTTCTTGCAGTTCTCTGGTGTTGTGTTTTTTTTTTTATATTTTAGTTGTCAACACAAAAGTTTTCCCCCGAATGGAGCGCAGGGATCTCTGGCCAGAGAGGAGAAGAGGAAGGAGTGTTGGCTGGGGGTTACACGATGGCGAATGGAGAAGCAGCAGGAGAAGGAGCAACTGCAGCTGGAGGAGAAGCAGCATCAGAATGGCAGAGGAAATCACAGCAGGCGGCGGGCGCCGCAGCAGTTGAATGAACCCTCGCGAAAAGCTGAAAATGGTTCAGTTTTGTTCTCTTTTCTGTTGCTTTTTTCTTTTTTTTTTTTTGCTGCCCAGGTAATGATGATGTTGCCAACGCAACGCCAGTGAACAGGGAACCAGGGACCCAGGTCTCCTCCTCTCGTGTGAAAGGAAGGAAACGAGGCCAGAGACAGCACAGGGGAACAGAGAGAGAGAGAGGGAGCAACAGAGACACAGACACCAAAGGAGGGCAAGAGAACAGCAGAACAAACACACAAAACAAAAGCCAAAGAACCAAAGCAGGAAACGTGGCACAATGGGAGGAACGGAACAGAACACCACACGAGGGATACGATATTATGGGATAGGATGTGTGATGGGATCCGATGGGAGGGGCAAGCTACACATGGGAGATTGGAAATGGAACGGGGAGCAGCAGAATCAGCGGCGGCTAGAGGAAGAACTGTCTTAATCCCGCAATCAAACGAGGGGAGAAGGTTACCTTCAGGCAGAAGCAGCAGCAGCAGCAGCTGATCTACAGATCGATAGAATAGCAGCAACAACAGTAGCAGTGCGGGGGATCGCAGCAGATCATCCATTCTGCAGCAACAGCACCAGCAACAACAGCTACCGCAGATGCAACAGCAGATGCAATTTCCGCAGCAGTCCGCCATTTGGAGAAGAGTCTCATTCTTCTGCACCTCCTCTGCCTTCTCTGGTAACTCCAGCGCCTCCTTCTCTGGTAAGTTCTTCTCCGCCCATACCCTCCCAGCCACCTCTTGGGGTAACTCAATGGCGTGTAAAATAGCTGCCGGGCATTGTACGGACATTTGGACACACGAACGGACCAGCGGACCAAAACTAAACGAGACGAGACGGCACTTCTGCTCTGCATATTGTGGACAGAACGACCGACCCATCCCAGACGGCCAGCGATGAGCAATTCTCAGTCACAGTTTATGGGGCAATTTATACAATCCAATGATAACTAATGAAAGAAAGAACGAACTTTCATCGAAGAATACAGGGGAAGCCCTTAAACCGAATGACAGCTGCAGAAGGAATGATTCCTTGAGACTTAAATAAACATGTTTTATCGAAGAAAATGTTGAACAGAATTTTAACTTTGCGGGGGAAATACTTTTTTCTTCATTAAAATGAAAGCACACAAGTGATAAGAGAACATTTATTTTCCATTTTGTTTAAATGGAACATCAAACACAAACCCTAAGCCCAAAGGTTCACAAATCTCCCAAATTCTCGATATCTGTGAATATCTATGGCGCACTCCCATGGCGCATCTCTAACTGCTGTTGGGGGGATCTGCCTCGCTCACTGCCTGCCTCAACTGCATCTCTGTCTCCTTCGCTGCTTGCCCCCAAGTGCATCGGCAATTGAGTTGATCGAGTGGACTGAACCCAATGTTGCATGTGGCAGAAATCAGTAGCAGAAGGAGAAAAGCTGAAGCTTCCCGAACAGAGGCAAATGCAGCTGCAGCTTGCTGCTGCACCGATCATCAGATAGAGATGCAGATGATGATGATGATTATAATGCATAATGATGATTATATTTGTAGCTGCTGCTGCTGCTGCTGCTGCTGCTTCGGCTTTGGCTTTTCTTCTGCTGTTTTTCTGCCTTTGTGCTAAAATTTAATAAGTGCTAAAATAATCATCGCCTCTCCTCTCGATTTATGCAAACTTGTTGCAAGTGCCAGGCCAGCAAGAAGGCAACAAGTCCATGACTTGTGCGGATATGGGAAGAGTCAAACAACATGGAAACCCCACTAGGAATTATAGCAAATAAAAATGGAACATTCCTATTCTTTCCTCTTACATCGTATTTTTTTTTAAGTCAACTAAATTAAATTAATTTTCAGAGGTTTTCCATAATATTTGAACGTAAACGAACTGATTTCATTTCCGTCTTGGAATCTCAGTATCGTTTGTCAAAATGGGTCTCCAAATCGTTTTACTGCGATACGTACTCCTATATCTTACATATGTACATATGTATGTATGCAGAGTACCTGACATACAATCAATCTGCTAGTATGTTGTTTTTGTTGCCTCATATTCTTGTTGCTGCTTGTTGCATGAAAGTCAATGAACTTTTGTTGCTGTTGCTGGTTTTTTTCTGGTGTTTATTTTTTTGTGTTTTTTTGCTGCTGTTGTTGCTGCTGTTGTTGTGCAATGTGTGTAATTCAAAGCGTACAAAATTATAATGTTGAAGAAATGTTTGTGTTGCCAGCGCGAAAAAAAAAGAAGAAAAAAATTACAACAAGTTGAACGTTGGAGTACCCTCCACCCGTCCCTGCCACTTCTCTCGAACTCCGGTTCTCTTCTGCCCAGTGACCCCCTATTTCCACTCCCTGTCACTGCCTTGTTCTACTCCTATTCTCCCTCACCTCGCCCCCTGTCCCAGTGAACGCATAAAATAATTTTTTATGACACCGAGAATTTCTTGTTGTCGCCGCATTTTGTTGTTGCTGTGCGAGTAATTAAATAAAGTTATGTTCCAGAAAGGCAAAGAGAGAGAGAGAGAGGTCTACACTAGCGCTTAAAAGTGGAAGAAGAGAGTGTGAAGAAGAGCCTGAGGAAGAAGTTGAGGAAAAGACTGCCAAGAAGAGACTGAAAGCACAGCCAAAGCGGCGATTGAGTTGACAAACGCTGGATGACACGCGAGCCTCTGGCAGTGCCTCCTACCACAGTCTCTGGGGGAAAAACTGCTGCCTGTTGAAGGCGGGGGGAGCCGCTGGCTCTATTAAAAGGGCAGGAGGGGCTTTACCCCCACTAAAAGGAACAGACGGGCCAACTAGCGACACGCGAGCGGTGTATAAAAATAGTTTCGAAATGCAAAATGACATTTAAACGGGAAAAAGGGGGGGAGGAAGGCACAACAATTGAGTGCAACATGCACTTGACATCATCTGGCGATCTAGCAATTGGATCGGAGACATGATTTGATTAGCTCTGGGGAAGAGAGGGTTAAGGGATAGACAGCGAGAATGCGTGTGTAAGTGATCCATAATCAGGCGAGTGAAGGATGGCCAAACGACAGGCAGGGCGGCCCTTGAACCCTAAACTAACGTATTATTAAGAGATCATAGAGATTCAGAGCAAAGTGAAATTGGAAGAGACAAAGAAAAGTGTCTCTGGGAACTATGATTGGAGGATCAGAACATAAGACAAGCAGTAAAGATACTTAAATAACTTAAAAAGCTCTTAAGTCATACCTAAACTCCATCACATAATATATTGTAATATTCGTAAGGTTCCCAAGTTCTTTAACTGCTAATTAATGTCTAATAAAGTTAATCTGTAGGTTTTAAACTTCTCAACTGATACCAAAAGAGACACTCAACGATAAACCATACTTAATGGATTTCATGTAACATTCTCTCGCTTAAACAATTACTGAAACCACATTTCTCCTGCTATCTTTTCATTATCTCTACACATCAATCGGCCATGCCCCACACCAAACAGTCTTCAAGAAACTCCACAGCAGAATAAATAAATCTATCTACAATTGAAATATCATCAAATCGAAAGAGGAGAAAGAGAACCAAACAACCAAAGAAGATCGAAACAAATTGGCTGAACATTAGAAAAGCATAAAACTTCATTAAGCTCGTATTCTAGTTTCCTATCTGCGCGCCGATGGCCGATGGGAGAGATGTTTGGCTGTGCCTGCCTGTTGTTGCAGCCACAAATAACGAACGAGAACACTACCGAGTGCGGTTTTTACAATTAACTGGTGGCTGGTAGAAGAAAGAAACGAAGAGAGATATGGGGCAGCCAGATAGCCAGATGCAACAGCAATAACTGCCATTCCTAAGATGACGATGGTTTGGCCCCCAACCAGGACAGAGAGCAACAGTTTGCGCCGCTTGAGTGCATCCGTTGCAAGACCAGGGACGTCCGACGACTTTTATTATTATCATTGTTCTGCTGCCGTTGCTGGTTCTTTCCGTTGCAATGAAAGTAGAAACATTTCAGAAAAAAACAGCTTTTAGAAGAGAATACTTGTATACCCTTGAGGTACACAGAGAGGTGCAAGTTTATAAGCAGAAACTTATGAAAACATGAATGCAAAATGGTAATGAAACACTTTACTTATCATTCCAAACGATTGACGCAGCCTATTATGCCCCTTGCGACCAGGGTATCATCCAACAGCTTAAATGAAATGCAATGTTAGAGAGCCCCAGAGCCAACAGCAGCAGCAGCAGCATAAAAAACTAGAAGCAACAACAGTGAAAACAATAAAAATACAAGCAACAAATAAAAAGCAACAGAAAAAAAATGAGATAGAATTGTACGTACAATGGATTCAGGTCTGGTTTTTAGAGTGTTTTACACTCGTCATCGCCCCCACTCCACTCCACACCACTGCCTAACCCGATCTTCTCATCCCAAGACCCGTCCGACCCCCTCTGGGGAGAGAGTGCACTTTTTTATTGTTGCACAGACAGTGTGGAGGGGCATGAAATTTGATTCTCGGAAGAGTTCATTTGTAGCTTACCAGGAATACTCGTACGAAAACGAATGGAATTTTGGTTTGCTTCTCTCCTACTCCTTCAGGCGGTACTTGCAACTTAATTAAAACTGATTGCAGGTTGGACAGTGTTCGGCCAGGGTTGCCTGTTGCCTGGAAACTGCAAACAAATAACGGAAATATGGCTAAAACCATTTAGATTGCAATAACATTCTGTAATGGGCGTGTCCCCTGGGAGGGTGTAGGCAATAGCAATGCATTGACAAGGCTGTAAATTTGATTTCACTGCCATTTTTCTGCGTTTCTTCTTTGTTTTTATTACATCCTCGTTTCGCTTTGCTGTTCTTGTCGTTGACATTGCATCCCCGTGGGAGCTTGCAAGCGCGCCCGAAAATTGCCATGTCCATGGGTAGGACAGGGACAACAGCACAGACAGACAGACAAACACATGCACACATACATATGACAACTGGCTACAATGACAAACAAAACAAGAAAAGAACAAAGCGCCAAATGGTGGCTTTGCTGCCACAGAGGATAACTGCATTGATTTCTGACAGTTGATGTCGCAGTCGGTAGCATTCGCTTTTCGTGCCCATGCAAGCGTGAAGAAAGACGGAGATGCCCTCTGTTATGGGGTTGTGTCTCCCTTTTCACCCCACACACACACTTCACTCAATCTGATGATCAAGGTGTATTAAATGGAAGGTAGCGCAGCAAGGAAAGTAGACTTTTGACAGCAGGACTGCCTCACCCTACAATTTACTATACCTTGCTAATGATGATGCTCTTTTTTGCCTTCGTTAGGGAAGCTGGATAATTATGTAAATTTACGCTGGAGTCTATTTAGAACATTTACAAGGGGCCACTTGACGCTGGCCACGCACTTGCACTGAGCCCGATAGCATAAACAAAAACACGTACCAATATGGGTAGTTAATGAAGAGAAATAACACAACCAAAAAAAGTAAAACAATTGCAATAGCGACATTAAGAAATCACTTTACACACGCGTTTTATACTCCTTCGGCTTCCCCACACACACGCACAATGCACTCATGTGACTTACTTTGATTTACAGCTTGTCGCACTCTTTTTTAGTTCATTTGTTTTTAGCGTCTGTATGTCCGTATGAAACGAACGATTTTCGGCAAAACTATTGTTGTTAGGCCTACAATTAGCTGCCACTGGGGAACAAATAAATCTATTTCCAAGTACGTTGCAATTAGCATTAACCGAAGTGGAAGCTTCATTTCAGTCCGTTTTCCAGAAAGTTCACGCGCGTTTTTTTTTCTTTGCCACAAAATTGTTACACACGCACCAAATTTAGTGATTAACGATCTTTAACCGAAAGATTAGTGGTTGAATTTGATAAGTTTTAGTAATTGCTTAATTGAATGGTACGTTAAATCGGATATTAATCAATTTATTCCCGAAACACATGAAAGTCAATCGCGCAGCGCAGAAAAAGAAGACGAACAAAAGGGAGAGAAGAAAAAGAACGAGGACTTGTTGCCAGAGCAGGATGGCACTAGTGCACCTTTCTTTTCTTTGCGTCTGGTCCGTTTCGGATTTGGAATTTTAAGTTGTTTATTTGAAAAGTGGCATAAAAATCCAACTAAACGCATTTAAAATAATCAATTAATGTGTGGCCACTTGGCAAATAGTTCCGTGTTAAATTCAAAGTGGCGCGCGTGTTTTTTTTTGTGCTATTCGCACATTTTTGGAAAATGTAGTGTAAATGTAAGTAGGCGCCACTCGGCATACGTACTTGACTTATCTAACTTAATCCCCATTATCCCCAAGCCCCATTAGCACTGTGTTGGATTGCAATATTAAATATTTTAAACAATTTAACTGCAGGAAATCGACAGGAGGACAGAAGGAAACCAAAGAGAAGACAAAAACAGGCGTACATATGTTTACACATGCCAAAGCGGGATGGCATGATACAACTTCTGTATTTTGTCGCCGCATTTTTTTTGCGAAATTTTTGTGCAATTTTGAGCGTTTTATTCGAATATTTGCAATGAAACGGTTTTGTGGAATAACAAATCTGGCCCTGACCGGTTGGCCACCCTTGTTTTTCACTGGAAAATTCGCCGACGACCGCAGTTGGCTTTGCATTTTACGTTTGAAAGGATTAAGAACGGGTTTGCAGCAGCACCGCCGGCACCACCCCACGGGGCCCACAAAAGAGCTTAAGCGCGGGCCCTGGTCTCTGGTCAACGCCTGCTGCCGCCCGTTGTGTGTGGCTTTGGCTCTGATTTACTCTCGGGGGTGGCTTCTTCCACTTCATGTAAATGGCCCAAACATTAAAGCAACACTTGAGTTGCTGTGTGTGTATCTTGCTGCCCGTCAAAGTCATGCCACACGCAGTCCAGTAGAGGGAACCACCCTCAGCTGGGAGTACTGTATGCAAAATGCAAACAATGGACAACGCAACGCAGTAGTCACGTGCTGCCAACACCACCACCAAACCAGCACCAGCTGCTGCTGCCGCTGCTGCTCGGCCTCTTCCCGGGGACTCCTTCTAATAAGCGGCAAATAATTGGCAGACGAACTTGAGACTAGAGAGACTACCCCAACGGCAGGGGCAGAGCATGGGGTATGGGGGCATGCGGCTGCCCGTGGCAACTGCAATTGCCACTAAAAATCGATATCCACCCTGCCACCCAGGCCTGTCTGCCTGCCCGCCTGCAGGTTGTCGATCCTGGAATGGAGTAATGTTTGTTTGCATTTCCAGTCCCCAGAGAGAGAGAGAGAGAGAGAGAGCGATTGAATGAGAGTCTGCTCTCAGTTGCAGTTTGGAATTGGAGTACATGTAAGTCCTGAGAATATAGTGCTCCCGCCCGCTCTAAAACCTCTTTTTTTCTATCTTTTGTAGGTATGTTTTTGTAATGTGCAACCTCAACAACAATTAGAATTTCCGGCTGTAAACTCTGGGGCCCAGACCTAGTCGCAAGCGTTAGCCCAGAACCCCCGTGTCATTTTGACCAAATTTGAATGTCAAACGCAAACGGTGGTACAGGGACGGATCTGAGTGAGAGAAATGGAGGTACAGAGGTACTGCATCCGCTCCTGTTAATGACAGTTGCATTCTGTGGGCCCCTCGGTGCCTGGTGCTCAATGAACCATTCATTCTCTTCTCTGCTTTCTGTCTGTGCTGCACTACGAACATGGGCAACAACAATTAATATGGCCAGCGATGCGAATCTAATAATGTGACTACAATAGACCCGCTTCAGCCAGTCCAGTGTCCGTCTCTCTGTATTTCACTGTTTTATGTAAGCACCGCTCTGGACAAAAGCTTGACTTGGGCTCCGCTCTGGCAGCTGCCTCGTGTGTGATATGTTGCCTGTTCTAACGATACATCATTGTGATATATACGTATGGTACTCCTATAAGCCACGAGGTGTGTGTACCTTTAGGTGTGCCATAAATTAACACTAGATGTCCCAGTGGGCGGTTCTTTTGCCTCATAAATGCAGCACTGCCAGCAAAAGGAGAAAACAATTAACCATTGCTTGTAGGACGGACTCTCTCTAGCCCTCTCTCGGTTCGCTCTGGCCGGGTGTCGTGGTCAGAGGGTGTGCATGAGATCGTCAGTGGGTGATAATCACCGCATGGGCATTGGGTTACAAATGAGACGATCGTTTATCTAAATGGGTTACATGATCATCAAATTTTTTGCTCCTTGCTGGGGGGAGGAAAACTAGACAAATTTTAATATAAATTTAAGCAAAACTGAATATTTCCAAGGGTAATATCTTTCCAGAATGTATAATTAGAGCTGGAATCCCATCTAAATCTTCTTTTGGTTAAATTTTCTCATCCGTGAGTGCTCCCCTGCCACAATTCTCGCGCGTAATTCAAATAAATCTTCAAAACAAATCCTTGGATAAGCTACAATAGCAGTTAAGTGTGGAAAAACATGCAAAAAATCAATGAACTTGATGTGCAGTTCCCTTTTCGAATCAAAATATACAAAAAATAATACAAATAAGGGAACATTTCTCTAATGGTGAGAAGATGTGCAATCCACAAAAACGAAACCCGAATCCAGACTCTGAAGTAAATAGCAGCATTCCCAGGCGATGATAATCGAAATGGTAGTAGCTAAGGGTTGATCCAAAAAGCTACCCTTCACAATGAGTAACATTAAAACTGCAATTGCACTAAAGCAAAAGCAACCCCTGGCATGAAGTAGACCCAGAAAAACCCCTTGGAACAATGACCCATTCCATGCCATACCCATCCTTCGCCTTCGCCCCTTTTGTTGCTGTTTGTGCTGCTGCTTCTGCGTGATGGTGACGCATTCTGGAATGACAAACAACAATAAAAATTCGATATCGAAGCGATCGATCAATAAGCAGTTACATGTACACACACACACACACGCACACGTACTAGACGTCCCGCTCGCTCTTCATTGCGTGAAATTACAGACAAAGAGGCGACACATAATACCCGTAGAGAAGGAGACAGACAGATGGAGTGCGTGCTCCCTAGATTGGTAGAGCAGCAGCAGCAGCAGCTGCGCAGGCGCCACAGTTGTCGCTTGGATCAGACCAGGGTCCAGCCAGGGTTGTCATCCCATTCGGGAGTAGCAGCGGCAGCAGCAGCAGCAGCCTCCTTCTGCATTTGGTGGTGGATTGAAAACTAAGCCCAGGGGTACAGTAGCGCACGCCACTGGAAATGGAAAGTTTATGGGGGAATAATTATTGTGATTTGTACAGAGAGAAAAATTCCAGAATGGGATTTTCTACCCCATAAACCATTCCGGAAAGCAAAGTAATCATAACCTGAATAATCCATAAAATATCAAATAATTCTAGTCAGTACTAAAGGCTGAATTTATAAGAGGAACCCTTAAATAATTGCAAGAGGAAGCCATAACTTTTCCTTTTAGTTTCCCTCAATTGCAAAGTTCTCATCATCTACAGACGCATAAACATTAGAGCCTCACGCACAATATCTCAGTCCTCATTGCATTTGAGTTTCAAACATTTGTCACTGTCTCAAATATGGCCTGTGTGATGGCTCTAACTGTGTTTTCCATCCTTAAAAGGGGTGACATGCGTCGTTTGTCCAATTTGTTGCGCAATCATGAGCCAGGCTACACAACGCCTGCCACTGCCTGGACTACGTGCCCCAAAAGACCATGAAAGTCCATGTCCAAGTCCAGGTCTTTTACTGGTAATTGGTTTGTCATTATAGCTTAAACAGAGAGAGGGAGACGACAGCGAAAGCCATGGAACGAGAGAGGACATTGAACCCTGTCTGACTTTAAGGATTGTGATTTTGATTCGAAGAAAAGGTTTTTCAGCTGCCGATCTTGACACGTACTACGCTAGGGGCAGGAGAACCTCGGGGAAACCCTCCCTTTCTTTTACCTTTCACACCTTTCATTAGCTAACGATATTTTCTGGCTAATTTATTGCTTGGACCACAGCTGACGATAGGGAGTTCCATTCTTTACTTTCCGATTTCTCGTAGCTCTGTAATTATAAGGGTTTCACAGAGCTAAAGGATCATTTCTGATACACATTTTCCCATGATTCAAGTAAAAGATTTATGTGAAAACTTTATCTCATTCAATAGGGGGGCTCTATAAACCATTTCCATGCCGAACAGTTGCATTTCTAATGCGATGAGGGTGCTCTCTAAGCTTTTGTTCTCGTAGCCAATTACTAAACGTCACCATCTACGAGTATGAGGGGGAATGATGGTTCATGCTATAGAACTATCGACCCCAGCACAAAAAGCACAAAATATTCAATGGATTCAATGATACTTTATCGCCAAACTTAATCTACACTTGAGGCAATGGGGGAATGGACTCTCATGACATGTGGCAAGTGGCATGGGGCAGGGAGGAATGGATGATGTTATACAGAATCCAACGATGAGGGCAACGATGTTTCAATCAGTGCGCAGCATTTTATGAAATTTCTATTGGAATATGATGTAATTTAATATTGATTTCAGAAAGGGTTAAATCAATTGTTGGCTGCCTATAATTGCATTGTGATATACGGAGGGCGATATAATTGAACCAATCAAGAAGAGAAGGAATTGCTGATGAAGAAAAGCATGTCCCATGAGAAGGAGCCTTCCGTTAAGAGCCTCTACAAGCCACTTTCATTCGAGTATTTAGGATATACATATACATATCTATATGGCTTCTCCAGCCATATCGGCGGTATCCCATACCCGCATTCTCTTAAATTGTGTGTTGCGTTGTACAAATCTTAATCGAATTAACCACAGGGCCACAAAAATCTGTGTACACATTATTCATTTGATTACCAGTTGGTTGATTTGTTGCTATTGAAATATAATTTTTCTCAATTAAAAGGGAAGTTTTTGAAATGTGATGATGGGAAATATCAGATTTAAAATGATGATGGGAGAGAACTATGGATAAAAGTGGTACCTACTTTACACAGCCATGAATCTTTGGATATCACCTCTTATTGTTATTTAATCTTTTTTTTTCATCCGCAGACAGATGTTTGTTGAGGTGATATATGTACATGTGTAGCTATCCCCTATGTCTGCTCTAAATGCCTTGTTCGCGGGATTATCGTTAGATATAGAACAGGGAGCGAGGGGTGGATATATGCGACAGGGAACGCCAGCGAGCAGGGAGCATGTGTGCTGATTTTTGCACTGTTGTGGGATTTAAAGCCGTATTAATTTTCAATAAGTGCAATGAGCTCTATGAATTGTTTGATAAATGGCACAGCGGGTTAATCCTCGGCGCATTGCTGGTGGGGGTGTGTGGAATCGGAACATAACAGCCAGAAGATCTCATCAAGCACGTGTTTGCCACGAAACTAAAACGTGACAAGGCATATCAAACCACAAATTTGTTTAATCGACAAGCTTGAGGAGAATTTTAATAGTAGTTTATGAATTATTATTGGATTCCATCCATACAGCAGATGCATGCGTCCAATCGATCAAGGATATTTTTCTGATCAGCTCAAACCACAAAAGGCAGAATTAGTGGCGTCGAAATCAACCAACAGGGAACACAAAATAATAAAGTATGTACGCATTTGAACTTCGCGCCCATAGAGATGAGATGAGATCGATAACATACTATTACATTCCAAGCGTCAGCTGCTTGCTATGTTTATGGAAATCATAGCATAATTTTGGGCTGAGAAAAGAGAAAACAAAAAAAGAGGCCCTAGCGGACTTGAATCTCATTTTTGAATTAAACTCCCGCCAGATGAAAAAGAAGAAGAAGAGAAACGGCGATGGCGCCTCTAGCGGCCAAGCTTTAACGCGTACATCAAATGATGTACATCATTCCATGCTGATCCTCGCTCCTCCCACTTAATTGGAGCTCTGGCACCGCATTTATATAACACACATACGGCGAGTTATTCTTACCACCATTCCAGGGAATCACTTAGTTTCCAAAGTTTATACTCGTAAATTGCATGTCTAAACACATTTTTGGGTGCACATTGATAAGAAAACTATCCACTTGGAAAGGAGACCTTTCTTCACTAACATAAATACCTAACCATTATGCCTATGAATGAACAATGGAATTTTAATTGCACAAAAATCTTAAAAACCTATCTTAATGGCGTGTATGGCATGCCTCATTCAACCTTTGTTGAACTTTGCACTTGAACCATAGACACAGCTTATCAGAGAAATGAAATCCCAACTCTCTTGGTACTTCCTATATAAACACTTGGTTTCAGCTTAACAAATCAACAGTTTCTTTGAAACCGTCCCAATGGTAAGTCGGGAATTCCTCGAATAGCAACATAACATCATCAAGTTCCTCGCCCAATTATAGAATATCCTGAAAAGTTTGCTTTTTCTTGCACTTTACCATGCTGCCCATGCAGCCCAGGAAGGAAGTGGCGCCAGGCAGATAGCTGACGATACGGAAACGACTACTGTACAATATCCATTCTATTGTACTCTAAATCCTTTCCTGCCAGGATGTCCACTGGCTTTTACAACCCCCACAGCCGCGACCACAACGGTAAAAACAACTTCTGAGCCGACAACGACAACTACAAAGACCACAACCGTACAAACAACTTCTGAGCCGACAACGACAACTGCAAAGACCACAACCGTACAAACAACTTCTGAGCCGACCACGACAACTGCAAAGACCACAACCGTACAAACAACTTCTGAGCCGACAACGACAACTGCAAAAACCACAACGATAAAAACAACTTCTGAGCCGACAACGACAACTGCAAAGACCACAACGGTAAAAACAACTTCTGAGCCGACAACGACAACTGCAAAGACTACAACGGTAAAAACAACTTCTGAGCCTACAACGACAACTGCAAAGACCACAACGGTAAAAACAACTTCTGAGCCGACAACGACAACTGCAAAGACCACAACGGTAAAAACAACTTCTGAGCCGACAACGACAACTGCAAAGACCACAACGGTAAAAACAACTTCTGAGCCGACAACGACAACTGCAAAGACCACAACGGTACAAACAACTTCTGAGCCGACAACGACAACTGCAAAGACCACAACGGTAAAAACAACTTCTGAGCCGACAACGACAACTGCAAAGACCACAACGGTACAAACAACTTCTGAGCCGACAACGACAACTGCAAAGACCACAACGGTAAAAACAACTTCTGAGCCGACAACGACAACTGCAAAGACTACAATGGTAAAAACAACTTCTGAGCCGACAACGACAACTGCAAAGACCACAACGGTAAAAACAACTTCTGAGCCGACAACGACAACTGCAAAGACCACAACGGTACAAACAACTTCTGAGCCGACAACGACAACTGCAAAGACTACAACGGTAAAAACAACTTCTGAGCCGACAACGACAACTGCAAAGACCACAACGGTAAAAACAACTTCTGAGCCGACAACGACAACTGCAAAGACCACAACGGTAAAAACAACTTCTGAGCCGACAACGACAACTGCAAAGACCACAACGGTAAAAACAACTTCTGAGCCGACAACGACAACTGCAAAGACCACAACGGTAAAAACAACTTCTGAGCCGACAACGACAACTGCAAAGACCACAACGGTAAAAACAACTTCTGAGCCGACAACGACAACTGCAAAGACCACAACGGTACAAACAACTTCTGAGCCGACAACGACAACTGCAAAGACTACAACGGTAAAAACAACTTCTGAGCCGACAACGACAACTGCAAAGACCACAACGGTAAAAACAACTTCTGAGCCGACAACGACAACTGCAAAGACCACAACGGTACAAACAACTTCTGAGCCGACAACGACAACTGCAAAGACCACAACGGTAAAAACAACTTCTGAGCCGACAACGACAACTACAAAGACCACAACGGTAAAAACAACTACTGAGCCGACAACGACAACTGCAAAGACCACAACGGTACAAACAACTTCTGAGCCGACAACGACAACTGCAAAGACTACAACGGTAAAAACAACTTCTGAGCCGACAACGACAACTGCAAAGACTACAACGGTAAAAACAACTTCTGAGCCGACAACGACAACTGCAAAGACCACAACGGTAAAAACAACTTCTGAGCCGACAACGACAACTGCAAAGACCACAACGGTAAAAACAACTTCTGAGCCGACAACGACAACTGCAAAGACTACAACGGTAAAAACAACTTCTGAGCCGACAACGACAACTGCAAAAACCACAACGATAAAAACAACTTCTGAGCCGACAACGACAACTGCAAAGACCACAACGGTAAAAACAACTTCTGAGCCGACAACGACAACTGCAAAGACTACAACGGTAAAAACAACTCCTAAGCCAACAACTCCGAAAACGACTACAGTAAAGACTACAACAGCAAAGACAACTCCTAAGCCAACAAGTCCGAAAACGACTACAGTAAAGACCACTCCCAAGCCAACAACTCCGAAAACGACTACAGTAAAGACTACAACAGCAAAGTCAACTCCTAAGCCAACAACTCCGAAAACGACTACAACAGCAAAGACAACTCCTAAGCCAACAACTCCGAAAACGACTACAGCAGCAAAGACAACTCCTAAGCCAACAACTCCGAAAACGACTACAACAGCAAAGACAACTCCCAAGCCAACAACTCCGAAAACGACTACAGTAAAGACTACAACAGCAAAGACAACTCATAAGCCAACAACTCCGAAAACGACTACAGTAAAGACTACAACAGCAAAGACAACTCCTAAGCCAACAACTCCGAAAACGACTACAGTAAAGCCTACAACAGTAAAGACCACTCCTAAGCCGACAACTCCGAAAACGACTACAGTAAAGACTACAACAGCACAGACAATTCCGAAAACGACTACAGTAAAGACTACAACAGCAAAGACAACTCCGAAATCGACTACAGTAAAGACTACAACAGCAAAGACAACTCCTAAGACAACAACTCCGAAAACGACTACAGTAAAGACTACAACAGCAAAGACAACTCCTAAGCCAACAACTCCGAAAACGACTACAGTAAAGACTACAACAGCAAAGACAACTCCTAAGCCAACAACTCCGAAAACGACTACAACAGCAAAGACAACTCCTAAGCCAACAACTCCGAAAACGACTACAACAGCAAAGACAACTCCTAAGCCAACAACTCCGAAAACGACTACAGTAAAGACTACAACAGTGAATACCACTCCGAAGCCAACAACTCCGAAAACGACCACAGTAAAGACTACAACAGCAAAGACAACTCCTAAGCCAACAACTCCGAAAACGACTACAGTAAAGACTACAACAGCAAAGACAACTCCTAAGCCAACAACTCCGAAAACGACTACAACAGCAAAGACAACTCCTAAGCCAACAACTCCGAAAACGACTACAACAGCAAAGACAACTTCTAAGCCAACAACTCCGAACACGACTACAGTAAAGACTACAACAGCAAAGACAACTCCGAAAACGACTACAGTAAAGACTACAACAGCAAAGACAACTCCTAAGCCAACAACTCCGAACACGACTACAGTAAAGACTACAACAGCAAAGACAACTCCGAAAACGACTACAGTAAAGACTACAACAGCAAAGACAACACCTAAGCCAACAACTCCGAAAACGTCTACAGTAAAGACTACAACAGCAAAGACAACTCATAAGCCAACAACTCCGAAAACGACTACAGTAAAGACTACAACAGCAAAGACAACTCCTAAGCCAACAACTCCGAAAACGACTACAGTAAAGCCTACAACAGTAAAGACCACTCCTAAGCCAACAACTCCGAAAACGACTACAGTAAAGACTACAACAGTAAAGACCACTCCCAAGTCAACAACTCCGAAAACGACTACAGTAAAGACCACAACAGTAAAGACCACTCCGAAGCCAACAACTCCGAAAACGACTACAGTAAAGACTACAACAGCAAAGTCAACTCCTAAGCCAACAACTCCGAAAACGACTACAACAGCAAAGACAACTCCTAAGCCAACAACTCCGAAAACGACTACAGCAGCAAAGACAACTCCTAAGCCAACAACTCCGAAAACGACTTCAACAGCAAAGACAACTCCCAAGCCAACAACTCCGAAAACGACTACAGTAAAGACTACAACAGTGAAGACCACTCCGAAGCCAACAACTCCGAAAACGACTACAGTAAAGACTACAACAGCAAAGACAACTCCTAAGTCAACAACTCCGAAAACGACTACAACAGCAAAGACAACTCCTAAGCCAACAACTCCGAAAACGACTACAACAGCAAAGACAACTCCTAAGCCAACAACTCCGAAAACGACTACAGTAAAGACTACAACAGTAAAGACTACAACAGTAAAGACTACAACAGTAAAAACCACTCCCAAGCCAACAACTCCGAAAACGACTACAGTAAAGACTACAACAGCAAAGACAACTCCTAAGCCAACAACTCCGAAAACGACTACAGTAAAGACAACAACAGCAAAGACAACTCCTAAGCCAACAACTCCGAAAACGACTACAGTAAAGACTACAACAGTGAAGACCACTCCGAAGCCAACAACTCCGAAAACGACTACAGTAAAGACTACAACAGCAAAGACAACTACTAAGCCAACAACTCCGAAAACGACTACAGTAAAGACTACAACAGCAAAGACAACTCCTAAGCCAACAACTCCGAAAACGACTACAGTAAAGACTACAACAGTTAAGACCACTCCCAAGCAAACAACTCCGAAAACGACTACAGTAAAGACTACAACAGTGAAGACCACTCCGAAGCCAACAACTCCGAAAACGACTACAGTAAAGACTACAACAGCAAAGACAACTCCTAAGCCAACAACTCCGAAAACGACTACAACAGCAAAGACAACTCCGAAAACGACTACAACAGCAAAGACAACTCCTAAGCCAACAACTCCGAAAACGACTACAGTAAAGACTACAACAGTAAAGACTACAACAGTAAAGACTACAACAGTAAAAACCACTCCCAAGCCAACAACTCCGAAAACGACTACAGTAAAGACTACAACAGTGAAGACCACTCCGAAGCCAACAACTCCGAAAACGACTACAGTAAAGACTACAACAGTAAAGACCACTCCCAAGTCAACAACTCCGAAAACGACTACAGTAAAGACCACAACAGTAAAGACCACTCCGAAGCCAACAACTCCGAAAACGACTACAGTAAAGACTACAACAGCAAAGACCACTCTTAAGCCAACAACGCCTATAACGACTACAGTAAAGACCACAACAGTAAAGACAACTACAGAGCCGACAACTCCGAACACAACAACCACGGGACCATCAGCTTCTACTATTGCTGGCGGGCAACAAGATATTCATCAGCACCATCACTTTCATTATCATCAATCGAATGATCCTGGTTTTCCGCTCCTTCCGCTTCCAGAACTTTCTCCTCTCCCGGCGCTTTCTTTTCCACCATTTGGGTTGCCATTGCCTTCTCTGCTGCCATTGCCAGAGTCAAACTTAACCAACATTTCATTGCCAGAGGTTTCATTGCCAGAAGTTCCATTACCCGCTTTTCCTTCTTTGCCACAATTGCCAAAGCCATTTGGTGGATTTCCAAGCTTATTTTGGAGATCGAAACCCAATAAAAACTAAGCCAAAGATCGCTTTTAACTCTCCATATGTAAATCTAAATGTTTATTCTGGTTTTCTGCGTTCAAATCACTCTCTGACCTTTTTCAAAGAAAAAACACAACACATTCATCATTTCCCACATTGCAATTTCGCAAAGTTCGTGCCGGGGGAAACTCAACTCAAAACATTGGCTGATGCAATGCCCTGTAGAAATTTCATAAGCGAATAAACAGAAAACCGAGAAAAAACATCAGAACTTTCAACTCCAGAAGGCAACCCCCCTTGTGTTTGTTTGTTTGTTGTTTTCGCAAAGTTATAACATTATTTGTTGAGTAATTGTTTTGAAGGGAATTGCAGTGAAAACAGAGAACATCGGCGGCAGTGGTGGCCATAAAGAGGGGCTTCCAGTGATAAAACGGATATGTTTTTCGATTATTAATTATAAATTATTCTCATAGATTTGATTGACTTTTGTTCACTCATTAGGCAATCATCAATCATAGTTAATCAAATTTATGACGCTCTTTGCTTTTCGAGTGGCTTATGACTTTTGAGAGGTTCTCTAAAGTTTAAAGAACTTTACATTTCTAGAGATACGAGCCTTACGAGTCTTAAGCTTCAGTTTCCAGCTGCCCCCAGACGATGGCTGATAAATTATAAATGCCCTGGCAGTGCGGCTCGTGACTCAAACAGGTGCAGAGGCGACTCAATAGACTGTAGACTAGACTGGAGTGTGGAGTGTGTAGAGTGTAGAGGAGCCTCCTCCCTGAACCGACATTGTCATGAAATGTTTCCTACAAAAGCACTACACAAATTTTTAATTAATTCAAGACATTTCGTGTGACGACTGGTAGGCACTGCCGCTGCGACTGATGCTGAACCAAAACAATAAATCCAAGTAAATGCATAAAAAATAAGTATAATTAAGGAAAAAGCATTACCCAAAATGAAAGGTAACTGGTTCTGAACACGATATATTCACTTGTTTATTCTAGACATAAGTAAAGCCAACTTTCAATTCCGTTTCTGTTTAGAGATTCGAGAAGCGGATATTGTGAGAGAGATAATATTACTATTCTGTGATCATGTTATATGCATAAGCAAATGAGATAATCAGGGTGATTACTAGGGATTTTAATATTCAGATTCATGCTGGAACCACTAGACTAGACCCCTACAATTATCCACCAGCTGCTGCTGCCTGTAAATGAACCTCAACCTCATCCCATGATAATGGTGATATAATAAACAGAGGTGGGATCTCTCAAGCATCAGGGCTCATTGTGCTCTAAAAACAGATCATTGGTTCTCGGATCATTGGTTCTATTGTGTGGATTTACTTGCGGAAATATCAACATCATAGACAGCTCAAGGAATTGGCTCGCGTCGGGGTACCTACTGCATGTAAATGTCACATTTGATCTGCTTAACATTTGAATGACTTTAGAAGTGAATGGAAGTTCAGTTCTTCCATTAATACAACAAAAATAAAAACCCTCTGCAAGGTTATCTTTTTTAATATCACAAAATGTTTTATTCAGGTTCGCGTTTTTAAGTTTAAGTACAAATTAGAGTTTCTATACATATAGTAGATTATATTAGATTTTTAGACAAAACTTAGGGGCGACGAGTAGCAAAACAATACATGGCAAGCCTCCACTACACTCTAAACCTCTCTCTCTCTCTCTCTACTTCTCTCATCTGAGAAAAGTGAGCAGAGCGATGGAAAGCAGACTCCAGCCCACAAGACTAGAGGCTCCACTCGATCGGGGATCCACTTCTTCAGCTGGAAGCTGCGCCAAAGCCACCAACTGTTGATCATCGAGCGTCGGCCGATAGCTCCAGTCGATCTCATTCGTCTTGCAGATCTGGGCAAATACTCGCGCTGAGATCTTGGGCGTACGCGTGCGCTCCGGCGATGTAAAGTCCACATGATAGAGTCCGAATTTCTCCGTGAAACCAGCCTTCCACTCGTAGCTGTCCATCAGGCTCCAGGCAATGTAGCCACTGATGTTCAGACCATCCTCGATGGCATTAAGAATGGCATCTAGATACGAATTGTAGTAGTCGACACGGGCATAATCATCCAAGCCCCCACGATCGCTCACGCCATTCTCTGTGACAATAATCTCGGGTGCATTGTACTCGCGGTGAATCCACTTAAGCAGGTTGTACATGCCCTTGGGATACACCTGGAAAGAGAAGTACAAGTGGAAGCCACAAGTTAGTTGAGTTCGTTGAACTACCTGTGTCAGAGGCAACCCCCATTTGATTCCTTAGACCATAATTCAAACTGCAAATGGGATAAGTCACCCTCGCGCCTCAAGCCAAACTTCTCCCCCAGTTAATTACCTCATCCCAAGTCCCAGGCGCCACAAGGGTGTTCTCATCTCCAGAGAGAACAATCAATTTGCTCAACCAATCCAACAAAAAATTGGTTTTCCAAGTTTTGAGAAGTCTAACGACTGGCAAGATACTGATTAATGGATGAGTCTCATGGGTGTAAGAATTTTTATAGAATTATCTATTGGTGTTTAGTTCTAATGAAAGTTGGAAAACCTTCAAATAATTTTTTCTATCAAATTGGAGATCTACATCTTCAAAAATCCCAAAAATATAGGCCTAGGCGGAAAACTGGTCATATCGGATTATATAGGGCAAAGAACACCCTTCAGCTATCTTTAATTATATGAACCAAAACTTACCTTTAACCAAACAGAACCCGAACCGGGCCAATCGACACCCTCCTGGCTCTCCACCACGCCCATGTCGTGATTGAACGACGGCACTGGAAACTTTCCTGTGTTGTTGTGGCCATTGGAAGTCACGAGATTACTCGTGTAGGAATTGATGCCAAAGAAGTCGGCTGTGCCGCGGATGCGACGGATCTCCTCTTGGGTGAACTCCGGCAGGCGGGAGCGTACACCGAAGCCCTGCTCTTTGCTGAGATTGCGGATGCGTTCGATCATTACTTTGGGATAGTTGCCATGCCTCGAGAAGATGGGGTGACCGAACCAACCGACATAGAACTGCATGGCACGCTCGGACGCCTCACGATCCTCGGCAGAGTCGGGATCCCTTGGCTCCGGCCACGAGGTGTCCAGGGTGATGCCAATGCGTCCCTTCTGCCGCTGCTGGAAGAGATCCCGGTACATGTGCACCACCTCCGCGTGGGCCTTGAGCAGATTGTGGCCGCACAGATAGGCGGGAATTCCCGGATAATTGTACGATGGTGCCATGTAGTCCACACCATACCCATGCTCACAAACGTGCCAGGGCTCGTTGATGGTGGTCCAGATCTTCACGCGATCCCCATACATCTCCATCACCAGTCGGGCGTAGTCCTTGAACAGCGGAATGATCTCCGGATTGGTCCATCCACCCAACTCCTGGAGCCGCTGCGGCAGCTCCCAGTGATAGATCGTCACCATGGGAGTGATGTTGTAACGCAGCAGTTCGTCGATCAAATTGGAGTAGTACTTGATGCCGGCGGTGCTCACATGGTTCATGTATCCACCAGGCATGATCCGTGGCCAAGACAACGAGAAGCGGTACGTTCCCACATGGAGTTCTTTGGCCATTTGGACATCGCGTCGCCACTGAAAAGAGAAACCAACGAAAAATGTTTAAAAATTTGGAAAACCAGTTGAAAACCAGAGAGACATTCCATCAATGCGGTGGCCTTCCGTTCTGACTTTGGACATGGCTAATTGTCGTCTGGCTTTGGACATTGAATACGTTTCGGGGGCAGATACTTCTACATCTAGAGTGTAATGCGATCGTTGGGAAGGAAGGGGCGTTTGGCGGTCTATCGTGTGTTTATTCAAACTTTAATTCATTTATCAAGCCGCCTGACAACAATAACAATACTCGTACTCGTATTTGTATGAATAACTAGATGGACAACCACCTGCCACTGACACTGCCACATGCTGCCACATTCAGGGGCTGCCTAACACCTGTAGCTTGTAGTTGAGGCTGTCTCCGAGTCTCCGAGTTTCTCCATTGATTGGCATTAGGTGGCGAATTATGACACAATTAATGTACGAGTATATCTCAGTGTATACTCCAACACATGCTAATCGATAAATTATATCTAAATTATGGCAAATATTTCAATGCAAATTCTTTACAAATAATTCGTGGGGGAGGGAGTGTCAAGAGGAGGAGCTACAGAAGGATATCAACTATAGATTGCAATTAATATGACTATTAAAACACTTCTTTTGATGGTAGATAAACCCAGCTTAACTTTGATAGGGATAAGTTAAAAATGTTTTGTTTAGAAGGAAATATTCTGCAAGATCTATGCCCCAAGCCAAGCACTTCATGTTTCTCAAAGCTTAAAGAGAAACTTTTCAACCACTTAAACATCCAAAAATAAGAGAAACAAATATCTGACTTTACTACATACTATAACCTTATCTTGAGACGTATCTGTATCCACATTATATATATCTTTATCTTGAAAATGGGTCAGCTGTTCAGCAATTGCAGCCTCTTTTTTTTTGTAAATAGATAACAAACAGATCTCAAAGGTCATACCACCAAAGAACAGTTCTACCCGTAGCTGGTTATTCCAGATTTTAATTGCAAAATATTCACAATAAAAAACATATAAAAATCCAAATGTATTCTACTAATCTGAATCTGAATGGAATGTACCCCAGTAGTCGAGCATTCAGCATTTAGCATTCAGTCACCGACACGCCCTTAAAGTGTGCCCTTTGGGAGTGTCGGATCATTAATTATTTAATTAATAAATTTTCTGTAAATGAAGAGCCATTAATCATGGGGTTAAAGCCTAGTCGCTGAAAACGACAGATGGTAGACAAGTTGATCATGTCACCTGTGTCACCCGTAGAAGTGGTTATCAAACAGGTGGTGGTGCTGCTGCTGCTGTTGGCACCAACCATTATCATGATCATTCATGATTTATAGAAGTCTCTGCTCAACGATTTGTGGCCTGCACTATGCAAATTAGTTTGCAATTGGAGGCTACTTTGGATGCCAGTGGCGGCATAGCATGTCCACACTTGTACGCATTACGCCCCGCACTTCTACTATTAATCGTATTCGCATTCGTAGTATATTCGTAATGACTGTTAATGTGATTAATATTTATACTGTAATTGCTTCAAGTCATGCCATTAAAACATAATTGGTAAATGATCTTGGCTTTAAAAGTTATTGGGGGCAGAGGCTAGAGATCGAAGAAGATCTCTTGGAGCGTTCTTAGACTTCAGTCAGAGAAGGATCGGTCCTAGAGATGGATGCTTAATAGATTTTTATGTTCACAATTAGCCTCTGGATTTATCACTCCTCTTCGCCTGGAGCGCAGCTCACCATGTAATTTGCCATACAACCTAACATCGGAACCGACATCAAAGTGCATCAATTGCAATGTGATCATATATTTTCCACGCGATTACCTCAGCGACTGACTTGCACCGACTGTCTGTCTGTCTGTTTGCTTGTTCAGTGGAGAGATCTTGAACTCTTTGCATAACTTCCACTCAAATATTGATTCCACTCGATTGGGGATTGGGTCTGGCTCTGGCTATGTCTGCTGTCTGCTTACCTGATGATAGCTGTCCGCAGTGATATCAGCATTTGAACCATCCACTATCTTCTCGGGATGTGTGTGGGTGAGAAAGTCCCAAATGGATTCACCTTTATCATCCGCATTCCATCCACCCTCGATCTGGTACGAGGAGGAGCCAACGCCCCAGAGAAAGTCATTGGGGAAGCGTCGATTATTGCTCACCGGACTCCCCAGACATCTGAAAAAAAGATGCGCCAATGTGTTAATCAATATTATATTGTTTAATTATCTTATACCCTCGCAAAATCTCTCGCTAATCAAATGACATTCAAAACTTTGACAAATATTACGATAATTTTTGTTCATTTTGTTTGCATTTTTACGTATGATCTAGTGATATCTACAACAATTACTGATCGATCGATTGATCTGGCCAAGGTCTTTCCAAAATTAATCCAATTTCAGGCCTTTCTTGGCGCAAAAGTTTTGGGGGTTTTTGGCAGCTCAAGGCACTTCAATATGTAGCTGTTTTTGTCGCTAGTTTTTGTCTGCTAGCTGTTTTTGTCGCTTGTTTTTGTCTGTTATTTCATGCGTTTCTGTAGCTGTTTTTTGTCACTAGTTTTCTCTGGTTTTACGTTTGTTTCTGTCGCTTGTTTGTTTGACTTTTATTTAAATTTTATGCAAGGTTTTACTTCATTTTTAGAACTATATTTATCTAATTTAACTATTGTTTTTATTGTAGCTTCACATTTTGGGCGTTTCTTGAGCTGCTTTTGTCTGATATTTGAAGCGACTTTTATTTTTGTGGTTCGTTGAGTTTTTCCATTCTTTTATTGTACACTTACGAGGCAATTAACAGAACTGCAGGTAATATAATTTTAAACATTTTTTCTTAGACCCTTAGAAACACGAAACTAGGCTTTTTTTTGTTGTACGAAAACTTTTGGGCGTTTTTAACTGCCTTAAACTTTTTCGTTGCGTTTCAAACTTTTCGCGCGTGCTTGTGCGTGTTTTTTCGCGAGCGTTTTCGATCGCGAAACGTTGTCAAATGAACACTGGCCGTTTTAAGTCCTAGCGTTATAAAGCGCTTCGGAGCGGTTTCGAGGCAGCAGCAGCAGCGGCTGGCTGTCCGAGCGGCGGCGTCAACGTCAGCGTTCGCTCCAGTCATAGACGAGTTCTTACTCTCCCACTCTGCATCTTTCCCCCATTCTATTTCTGTCTCTTGGAGAAGCTTAGCAGGTGTTGGGATCAAGGTGTTTTAAGGTGGGGTGAGGAATGCAGCTGGAAACGCAGTCATACATAAATGGAGACCATCATATTCCTAGGGAACGTCATAAATATCAAACCTATGGATAAGATCTGTAATTATTATTTAGTATAGACAACGTTACCTTCTTCTATCCATCCTAGTCATAAGATATCCATCTGTATTTCTTTAATCTAACCGAATCAGGCGGCTGCTGCAGATGATCTTTTATCGTTAGAGCACTCAAATTCGATGGCTCACCTCACCTGAAATATACCTTGGCGTTATTAAGATCTCTGTTTTGCTTGCTTTTGCTTTCGGTTTTGGCTTTTACCGGTTACGTACGAACGACAGTTGGAACTTTTTACAGCAAGAAGAATTCCCCCTCTTATGACGCTGAACATCACGCATTGGGAATCATTTCTTGGCAAAACGTATTCAAATTTTTGCAGCAATCAACCCAACCCGCTGGATAATCATAAATTATAAACCCAATACCTATTATGCCAAATAAGCCATTAAATATGGCAACAAAAGGCACGCTTAAACCGTAAACTAATAAAAAATCGTATATGTATAGGTATAGGAGGTACTATTCCACTGTTACGAGTACATACTTTCTTTCAAGACTTTTTTCAATTAGATTTGAACAATCGATGTCTGTTTAAACACAAGTGGAAGTACAAAACAACAAGATAGGCCGCCGACTGTCTTTCCCAGAACAATGATAAGGAGAGAGTTCCGCCAAGGGAAAGAAAGAATCGATAGAAATCATATATGTAGTATAATTAGATCGTAGATAGCAAGCAGACAGAACTTTCAATCTAAAAACGTCAGTTACATGAACCAACTTTGATTGGATCTGCCATCAGAAGCGAAAGCCACCAAAAATATATAAATATAAAAAAAAACTCGTTTTGAATCTTGGGGAATGCCCCCAAAAGAATGGAACAATGACTCTTTTGCCTTACAATAACCATTTTTCATATCCGCAATCGTTTCGTACGATAATGGCCCGGATCAAGTTCAACGTTTATGATTTTTTAAGCCAAATATGTGCTAAACGAAAGAACGCGGGACTGAAATGATCCGATGCGAATGGAACGGAAAGTCGTATATACTATATATATATACTCGTGTACCCATACGTTCCAGCGTTACGAGGGAGTGTCACTATCCCAGGTGTTCAGGTGCTACTTGCTGCTACCAACAAACCGATCAGAACTGGACCGCACTGAAAGCTATACGTACTGTATGATTAATTACTACATTTTGAGAGTAAAAATACAAATTTACAGACGGAAATGCTTTGGAAAATAATTAAAACTCTCAAAGACAGACAGACTCTGGTTGTCAAACGATTCTCATAATATCTTTCACTTCATTTGCATGATTCAGATTTCGTACAGCCACAAGTTTTGGTGTTTTCTAGCAGATTGATTGAACCGGTTTTTTGACCATAGTCATTAATTATCCGTGTGGTTTAATTTTTTGCATTTCTCGCTCACGTGGATTGGAGTGGGTCAATTTTATGAATCACTGACATCAAGTGTAAAAATCCCCAAGAAGTTGTGGGGACACTTTGCAAACGCACGCATCAACGCATCGTTGGACTGGTAACCGAAACCTGATCAAAAAACCAAGGGAAAATACAAATCCCCGCCAGGAAACTGGTATATGAATTAGTATTGTGACTATTTCCGTTCTTGATTTATTTGATCTTGCGGTCAGAGGAATATTTTTAATTATTCTATACTAAGCTTAATGTAAGTTACTTTGAATTTGAATTAGGCGCGCTTGCTGTAGTTAGTTTAGAAGAGTGGCAACAAGATTCTCTTTGGTGTTTTTGCTACAGTACGCAAATGGTCATACTACTTATGGGCAATATCTGGCACTTTAAATTTGGCGCCTTTTGAACTGTAAAACCAAATGAGTGGCAACGCCAGGCCTTATGGCATTTCCCTCTGCTACACAAACGGGCACACCATTTCAGAAGAAGAACATCAACAAATGTGGGGTGCAACACGTGCGCCTTCTTTTTCGACGATTTATTGAATAAAAAACAGCTAAAACAATGGAATTATTTACAGTAAATCGGTGAGTTATATAGCGAAGATATAGATCTTTAATATTAACCCACAAAACCGTAGATACACAGAGGATCTAAAGAGTCCGAAGGACAAGGAGCAAAAGACATCAAATGAAGATGAAATTCTGCAAAAACTGCTACTAAAGGCAGCCAAACGAAAGAGGAAACACGAGAAAAGTGAAACCACAAAGCAGCAGGAAGCACCACCAGCGGAGAAACCCACAGTGGAGGACACAAAAGTAGACGAAGAAGAGGAAAAGGCGGCAAAAGAAACCCCAAAAGAGACAGCCGCAGCAGAGGAGGACGCAACTAATTCACAAGATTTCCAAATACTTGGCGGCGATGACTCTGCCAAGCGCAAGCGAGTGACAGAGGTGCTGCCCCCCTGGCTGGCATATCCCACCATTATCGAAGGGGGCAACCTCCTGCCAGACGACGACGACGACTTGGAAGCTGGCAAAGACGAGACGTCCATCGAGAATCTAAGCTACCTGAAAGATCACACACGACAGGCGCTCAAGCAGATGAAGATCAAGCGGCTGTTTCCCGTGCAGCGTACCGTCATACCATGGATCCTGGAGGCACAGGGCAAGCCGGCGCCCCTACGCCCACGTGACATTTGTGTGTCGGCACCCACGGGCAGCGGCAAGACCCTGGCCTTTGCCATACCCATTGTCCAGCTGCTGAACAATCGAGTGCGCTGCAAGGTGCGCGCCCTGGTGGTGCTCCCAGTGGCCGAACTGGCGCTGCAGGTCTTCAAGGTGATTCGTGCGCTGTGCAGCAAAACAGAGCTGGAGGTCTGCCTCCTGTCCAAGCAGCATCGCCTGGAGGATGAGCAAGAGAAGCTGGTGGAGGTGTACAAGGGACAGATGTACAGCAAGGCTGACATTGTGGTCACAACACCAGGTGGGTGGGGCATACAGTTATCCTTGGAGCATCTTTGATGATTAATCTTGGTTGGTCTTGGTTTTTAGGTCGTCTGGTGGATCATCTGCATGCCACCAAGGGCTTTTGCCTGAAGAGCTTGAAATTTCTGGTCATTGACGAGGCGGATCGCATCATGGATGCCTTCTTCCAGAACTGGCTCTACCATTTGGACAATCATGTGCGGGAGACTACAAATCAGCTGCTGGCTGGCACTCAGCCTCCACTTTGCCTAAAAGAACTGCACGCCACGTATGGGAAGGTGCCCCATAAGCTTCTATTCTCTGCAACGATGTCGCAGGATCCCGAGAAGCTGCAGAATCTGAGACTCTTTCAGCCCAAGCTCTTTACCACGGTGTTTGCCCTGCCCGTGCCAAGGAGTGAGGAGCAGGTGGATGCTGATTCAGAGACGACTCAAAACACTGGACACTTTGCGGGCAAATACACGACTCCGGCGGAGCTAACGGAGCAATTCTGTGTGACGGAGCTGCGAATCAAGCCGCTGACACTGTTTGCGCTCGTGGAGAAGTACCAGTGGAAGCGTTTCTTGTGCTTCACCAACAGCACGGACACGGCCAATAGATTGGCCTTTGTGATGCGCCAACTTTTCTCCTCGGGGCCAATCAAGGTGGCCGAGCTATCCGGCAAACTGTCGGCTCTGGTGCGCACCAAAACCCTGACGGACTTTGCCAGGGGCCGCATCAATGGTCTGATCTGCTCCGATGCTTTGGCGCGTGGTATCGATGTGGCCGATGTGGATGTGGTGCTCTCCTACGAGACGCCGCGTCACATCAAGACCTACATCCATCGTGTGGGTCGTACGGCTCGTGCTGGAAGGAAGGGCACAGCCGTCACATTGCTCACGGAACAGGAGCAGGCGCAGTTCAAGAAGATGCTCAACGAAGTGGGCAAAGCCCTGGGCGAGGAGATCACTGTGTCGGCAGACACTGAGGTCCGTCATGCGGATATCTACAAGAAGGCAATGGAGCAGCTGCGCAGGCGACAGGAGAAGGAAAAGACCCAGAAGATTGTCCAGAAGCGACGCGTGGCCCAGCGAACAGTGCTACACAAAAATCAAGAGGAAGCCGCCGCCAATCCCAGTCGCCCTCTGACATTGATGCAGAAGCTGCAGCTGAAGGCAGGAGGAGTGGGACAGCTGGAGGATAAACCCCAGCAGAAGGAGAACAAATCGCAAGCTAAAGCGGCAAATGGCAAAGGAAAATCAAAGCCCAAACCCAAGGAGACCAAGAAGCAACGTTTGGCCAAGCAGCGAAAGGCCATCGAGGAGTAAAGATTGTTTGCTGATTTAATTTAGAAATGATTGTGTATATAGGTTAATATATATAACTAATATATACTATGTGCTTATGTATGTACATATGTGTGGGCTTTTTGTTTTCTGCCCTAGAGAGCAGTGTCTTATCTCTTTCGGGTGCGCTAGTGATTCCCCCGAGGGTTCTTCACCGTGTTGTTTGTTGGTTTACTCTCACTTGAGGGTATAACTACGACTATCAAAAGGCTTTGAATTGCAACTAAGATGGGAATTAAGAGCAGAATCTATACAAAGATTTTTTAATGGCTGGAAAAAGCAGAAAACAAAAATCCATTACTAAAAGTGAGAACTAAAAAGTAAAAACCAAAATTCCATTAAATTAAACTCAAACCACACTAATTCAAGGCACGAGTTGTCTTGGACTTGTACACATTGTAAAGACGCTTCATTCAAATGGAAATCTAATATATTTCCCCCTGCAGTGAGTGTATCTCCATCTACGACTCGCTATCAATCCACGAATATACTATTTAAGCAGCTCTCCAGTGCCAGAAGATCTCACAGTTTAACGAAAGGTCTCAAGCAAGCAGCGCTCAACGATGACGGCAATCAAGTTTCTAGCAGCTTTGCTGGCACTCAGTGCCATAGGTAAACCATCAATCAATCTGTGCTTAAAGATAACCTCCTGACAATCCCTCTCAGCTCTCTCCGCTGAGGCCCTGAACATTGAGCCGCGCAGCAGTTGGGGCGCAGTGGCTGCCCGTTCGCCAGCCAGGATAAGTGGCGCCGTGGATTATGTGATCATACATCACTCGGACAATCCCAATGGCTGCAGCAGTTCGGATCAGTGCAAACGGATGATCAAGGCCATACAAACGGACCACAAGGGCAGGCGCAAGTTCAGCGACATTGGCTACAATTTCATTGTCGCCGGCGATGGGAAGGTGTACGAGGGCCGCGGCTTTGGCCTGCAGGGCTCCCATGCGCCCAACTACAATCGCAACAGCATTGGCATTGTGTTTATTGGAAACTTTGAGAGCACCAAGCCATCCTCGCAGATGCTGCAGAATGCCAAGGATCTGATTGCCATGGCCAAGCAGGGGGGACACCTAAAGGACACCTACACGCTGCTGGGACATCGCCAGACCAAGGCCACCGCCTGCCCGGGCACAGCTCTCTTCAATGAGATCAAGACCTGGCCCAACTGGAGGAGCATTTAAGTGGAGACTTTCTCGTTAATTCTTTATTAGTTTGCTGCTAGAATAAATTTATGTACAAAGAGAGGCATTCAAAGCTCTACCGATTCTATGGCTTTGGCTGCCAGCGCGGCCACTTGCGCAGTTCGTCCAGCAGCTGGCGTCCCGGACAGGCTGTGGCCTTCGTCTGGCAGTGCCCCACAAGGGAATAATTGGGCAGAACCTGTCGCCGCTGGACAGCAATTGTGATGAGGGTGCGGGCTGCCTGCAACATCTGCGGCGAGGGAAGCGTATCTAAAGGAAGCAGAAGAAGGTGTCAGAAAGTGATTCGAAGGCTAGAAGATCCCATCGTACGCTGGAAATTCCCAATGAAAGCCACACCAATCGACTGGCTGTTGTAGTGCGGTGCATGCTCTCCACGAATGCCAAAGCCCAGGCCCTCGTAGATGCGTCCATCGCCGCCAATCAGGAAATTATAGCCAATGTCGCGGAACCTTCTCAGCAGATGCCCCATGCGGATCTGCTGTAGTGCCGTCTGGCATTGCTGGGGCGTATAGCAGGGCGCACTGGCCGTATGATGGATGATGATCAGGCGCACGGGCACCGCAAGACGTGGCAGGCGAGGGGACAGTGGCTGTCGGCACCAGGATTGCCTAGGAACAATCTGAGCAAGGGCAAGGCCAGCGAACGAAAGCAGAAGAAGGAGTGGGAGCTTCATGGCTGCTTCTTCATTGATAAATGCCAGTAAGAATCGTTGCTCTATATATACTCCTAGTAGCACCTGCCCAACAGATTCCCTTTTGTTGGTTCAGCTGCTGCTTTGCTTTGCCTTCAATGGATTCGCAAAATGCAGAAGCAGCAGCAGCCTTTGTCTTCATGTGGATTCCGCTTGCGTCATCTCATCCCCTTCCAGAGCCAATCTATAACCGGAGGTTTTTTTTTGCATTACAAATCTGCCCTTGGACGGTCGATTGGTCGATTGGTGGGTGGTTGGTGGCCCAAACATGGCATTCAAATCCCCTAAAAGGGCAACTGCATTTGAAATGCAATTCCAACGAGCGTTGCAGTTTGCAGTGCGGGGTATAAAAGCCACTTGGTGGCGGCACGAGTGGACAGTGTCCAGCGATCGAGTGGCCCAGGCAGTACCCCGCATCTCAAACACACACAATGAAGATCGTAAGTTGGCATAATATCAAGCAAAGATCAACCATCAATTCGTATTTATTCTCTGCCAGCAATTTCTATCCATTTTGGGGTATCTGCTGGTGGGATGTGCTGCTCTCTCCGAGGCCAGCTTTCTGCCTGCCACTACCCTAGGGGTTCCCGCTGCAGTGGCACCCGCTGCATTGGTGCCACCACCCACCAGTTATCAGTTTGTGGCACGCAATTGGAATCGCTTCTATGTTCCAACAACAACAGCCACTGGTGTGGCCACGTATCATCCACCAGCCACAACCTACTACAAGTACAGTGGTGGCTATCCAGCGTATCCTTCCGCGTACCCTGCTGTCTATCCTTCAGGCTATCCCGCTGTGTATCCTTCGACATATCCCTATGGCTATGGCTATAATCCCTACTACAATTATGGCCATGGCTACAAGAGTGTCTGGTGATCAGTACGGCAGCAGCAAACATCATTCTATTTTGTGATAATATTCGACACCAAATCAACGTATTATAATGAAAATAAATAACGCATGTATTACCAACCCAAACGAGTGACGACTGTACTATTGGCCAAGGGCCAGAAAGTCAGAAAACCCAGAAACCAAGGCCAAACGTTGGCCTGCTCTTGACACCATTTTGGAATGTGGTTAACCATTTTTTAGTTTTATTTCTTACGAGTGAAATCTATGAAATTAAATTGTGTTTTCGCAGCTTAAAAGAAGAATGAACCTGGAGCAATCAAACGTGCCGGCTGGATCAGTCGTGTAGCTGCAAATGGAGCAGCAATTCCAGCTGGACCAGCGGCCAGCAAACGTCCGGCAGCAGGCGGACCAAAGGCGGCATTGAACTGATTGAAGTAATCCAAACGCTGACTGCTAGAGACAGCCAGAGGAGCAGCGCCCAGCGGAGCATTAACCAAAGGAGCAGCAGCACCAAACGGAGCCCCAGGAAATGCAGCGGCTCCAAAGGGTACACCAGCGACACCAAAAGGAACACCAAACTGTCCATTTGTGTAGGCAGCAAATGGAGCAGCAGCCGCAGATCCAGGAAATACGCCAAACGGAGCGGCGCCAGGTGCCGCGGGAAACAGGGCAGGACCCACGGCTGGCATTGCGCCCGTACAGGCCACCATTAAACCCAGCGACAGAATCACCAACTGTTGAGGCAGAGAATCCTTAAACTTCTGGCCAGGAATTGGGATGCCGCATACAAAATTCCACTCACCATTTGCTGCATTTTGCGGGAGTTATTTCTGCGATTTGCTTCTTCTGCGTCTGAGACCGCGAGCTGAATTATGCCTGGGATTCAATCGATGGCTGAGTTTTATAGTTGGCCAGAGCTTCACGCAGAGGAGGAGGAGACCGGAGAGCTGGCTAATTGCCGCTCCAAATTGTCACACATTTGGCTACGAAAATGGGCCCAAAATTACATGCATGCCCTGGCAAAGCAGCAACATAATTTGCATACGATCCGATATGGCTATATGCGTTGTGTTACGACATTCGGCTGTAGATTTGCACAGATATTGGGGGTTTGTGGGTGAACAAAGATTTGGCGTGAAAAGTGGGAAGATAATGAGATTGGTCATTGGTCAACTTCATTCGTTAGAAAAGAATCTCCAAACTATATAATTCTGAAGAGAACTCAACGATTTCTGTACGTTCTGACAGCTTTGTGAATCTGTCCAAAGCTTCTATAAATATGTACAAACGAGAGTACTAGAACAGAGGAACAACTATCTTTTATTTACACCCAAAGGATCTCCAGACTAGAACTTTTTGAATAAGTGTAAAAAGCAAAGGACGCAATTAGAAAGATATCTTCCGTTTGGAAATACAGCTTCCCCTTTAATGCTTATAACTCTAGTGCATGTTCGTGACGTATTTCGGTTATTTCAATTGTCATACAGCAGCGCACCTCGGTCGGTTGTTGTGTTTCTCCCCTGCTAACTGCGGGTAACAAGCTTCGGTTTGGTGTCGCACCAATTCAATAGATAAATGAACAATAGAGATGTCGCTAATAATCATAATAACTATTGTATTTGTATAATTGCATTACATATAAGTATGTATTATTATTAATCATTATTTAGTATAAGAATACGTACGATATAGCTGCTTTGGGTTTCCTGGGGGTTCGGATTTGCTTGATCGTTCAGTTTGTTGTCAGTTGTTCGTTCAGTTACGTATAAATATATATATATATATGATAGTTATTGAAATCATATAAAACCCTTCTCTGATGTGTCAATACGAGTGGAAATTAAACTAATATTAGTCGTTAGTTAGTTAGTTAGTTAACTAAATCGAATCATACGAAGTATGGTTAGACGAGTATGATGTGTAGGATCGTATTTCTATATCCTATATGCACTTTGGATAAACATTTTATGGGTAGAGGGGGGCGGGGTAGTTAAACGTTTAACGGCTAGACCACATTTAGCATAGGCATTTGTTTAGTTGCTTTTCGTTAGTAAATCCATGGATTCAGTGATTCATGGATCGATTGATGATTGAAGGACCTTCTCTGAGTATTCTGCGATTTGTTGCAGGGAGGGGGGGTTTGGGGAAGTAACTTTAACAAACGTTTGCGTTTCTTATATACAATCTCTGCGGTTGGAAGGGTGTGGGGGACCGAAAAGAGAGCCTCAAAGCACAGTGTCCACAGGGCGAAGGGAGAGGCTTTTACGATATTAAAATATTTTTTTTTTGTATGGCAATTGGGAGTTTTGACTAGATATATAGCATGTGTGTGTGTGTATGTGTGTGTCCTACTACTCCCCCTACCACAGCACATCGTAGTCGAGGACATGCTCCGAGGAGGCAATGATCATCACCTTTACAATATCATCCACGGCACGGGTTACCCTCCACTTTTTGGGATTCCTTAGCATTTGCAAAGGCGTGGGCTTGCTCTTGGGCGCATCCTCCTTTGGCTCATGCCAGGGACTCGTCGATGTGGCTGTCGTCTTCATTTGCGGCAACGAAGGCATGCCCTGACGTAGCGCATTGAGTCGCTGCTCCTGGTAGTAATTATTGAGATTCGTTAGGTAGCAAAAGTCCGAGTCATTGACCACATCGATCTCTGCATAGTTGTGCCCATCGATGCTGTCCCGTTCTGGCTCTCGTGTCCGCTCCTGGCTCACGCCAAGTCCCAGCCCCAGACCCAAGCCGGGTCCCATCGTCGGGCCCGTGGCCTGGGCAAAGAGTTGATCAAATCACATATTTTCATCGAATTTCGCAAAGTTCTCATCCTCGTTCCACTGGAATTTATTGTTTGCTGTGGCTGCGGCCTCTCCTCCATCATTGTCCTTTTGCTGATCCTGATCCTGATCGGGTGACTTGAAAAACTCATCATCCTCGAAGGGATCCTCCTGCTTTTTGGCAAATATATTAACAGATTCCGATTTCTTGATGAGCTCCTGGCGCTGCTGCATTTTTGTGGTGCGCATATTTTGTTTTCTAGTCAAAGCAACAGATCCGCCAGACGCTGTGGCGCCTCCGCCGGCACTCGTCTGCTCCTTTTCAAAGTCAAACGAAGCCTTGGCAAAATCATCCTCAAAGGCGGCGTCATCAAACTGCGAGATCTTCACATTATCATCGAATCGCAGCTTCTGGGTTATGGGTGGCGTTGATGTCGGCAGCGGATCCATCTCAAAGTGCTCCCGTTTGTCACCGCCCTTCTCCGAAAAGTCATTGGAGAAGCGAAACAGAGACTTGGAGCCGCCGCTGGCCACACTTCCACCCGAGATGGGGCCCGCGGGCGTCGAATTGCAGCTGGAGGCAGTGCCAGCGGGCGCTGGCGGTGGAGAGCTCTGATTGAAGTCCGATTCGAAGCCATCGTCAAAGTTGAATTTGCCACCGGCGACGCCTGCCGAGGACTCCCCGCCGCTGCCCATCATGCCGCCGCTCATCATTCCGGCGACCGTGCTGCTGGCATTCGATCGGGGCGTCGGTGTGGGCGTCTGCTCGTAGCTATCCACAAAGCCATAGTCACTGTTGATCACCGGTGGCACTCCTCCTGCTCCGCGGGAACGATTCTGCGTTGACTGTAGCTTCGACAGCGTCGGATGTCGCTCCATTTGACGGCGCTCGCTCTCCAGCATCCGCTGGTGCATCTCGTGGCGCCTGCGATTCAGTCGCTCGAACTTGTCCTCATCCGTGGGCGGCTCATCATCCACATAATCCTCATCATCGTCATCGTCGTCGGCCACATCGTCATCGTCCACATCCACATCTTTGCGTTGCTGCTGCTGCTGTTGCAGCTGATGGCTGCTCATATAATCGTAGTTATCCCGCATGCCACGCCCACTGCCGCCCACATAGCGTGGGGGTGGAGGATTCACAATGGAGGACGAGCCAGAGCCAAGGCCCCCAACAGTGGCCAAGTCTTTGGCACTGCGTGCTCGAGTTTTCTTGCGGAATCTAAACGGGAGAGATGGAGAGTGTCGTAAGGGGTTGCTTCAGTTTCACTCTCTCTGTCTTGTTACCTTCTTTCCTTTTCCCCATCTGAGGGCGTCTGTCCCAAGGCCACGGCCCGACGACTCTCTGCCAGACGTCGCTCTGTTTCGGCAGCACTGGCAGGACGCTTCCAGGACTTTTGGCCAGGCAAAGCGGGTTCTGCAAAAGGGAAATAAAACTCATGAAAGATCTCAGATCCATGCAAGCTTTAGGGCAGGACTTACCCTCGCCATCCCAGGGACTGGAGCCACTGCTCTTGCGCAGTCGCTGGGAACCGCCGATGCCGCCTCCTCCTCCGATAGGCAGCACCACATCGCCACCCAGCTGACTGGGACGCTGCAGACTCCTCACCGATGCACGCTGCTGGAAGTCCTGCTCCGAATCCTGCTCGTAGTCAATGTCACCGCTGATGCGCAGCTTTCCCGAGGTGGTGGTGGGTTTCCTCAGGGATCGCGTCTTCATTTGCTCCCGCTCGCGCTCACCCCTGTCGCGCTCTCGGTCCACACCGCCACGATACTCGTCGCGACTGTCGAGGCTGCCATAGACATCGTTGCCGCTGCCAAAGCTCCGTCTGCGCCGCGTGGCGCTCTCAAAGGACTCCAGGCTCTCGCGATCGAAGGACTTGCGATCCCTGTCCCGTTCCCTCTCCCTTTCGTACATGTAATCGCCTCCTCCTGCACCTCTGCCGCTCGATTTGTAGGCCATGGGCGAGCGTCCACCGCGCTGCTCCTCGTACACATTCTCGTAGTCAAAATCGTAGCTGGGACGCGCATAATCCCTGTACTCGCGCTCCCTCTCACGCTCTCGATCGCGATCCCGCTCTCGCTCCCCGCGATACTTGCTGCGCAGCTGCTGCTGCTGTCCGCCCCGCTTGTCCGCGTACATGGGCGGCCCGTAGCTGGACCGCTCGTAGGCACTGCGCTCAAACGAGCGGGCACGCACTCCCTGTTCGATTTCCTGCGGCGACCAGGTGTGATGTGTGGGATGATGATACCAACTGGGCGAATCTATACAGAAAGAGGAGATGGAATACATCATATAGTAGAAGATGGAAGGAAGATGATTTACACAGAGGCAGGCAGACTCACCCAAATCAAAGTTATCCCTACTCCGCGAGAGGCCATGCTTGAACTTCCTTTGCTGTTGCTCTCGCTCCCTTCGAGCCATCAACTCTGCATCGTAGCTGTCACGAAGAAAAGAAGAAGAGTCAATGCCTAATCTCAACGGGAAAGGTCCCATCGCGCACTCACTCGTAATCCTCATCGCATGAGTTCATTCTTCGGGCATGCCGCATATAGTAGCCATGGCGATCCGTGTGCTGTGGCTGTGGCTGTGCATGTGCCATTTGCCGTCTCTTCAGATACTCTGGTGTCTCGTCATCCCACGGACTCAGATCCCTGGACGAGGACGAAGTCTGATGGCGCTCCTTTTTGGCCCAACGACGCTGCTGCTTCGACCAGCCATCATCGCGGGGATCCGAACTGCACGGCGACTCTGCAGTGTCCTGCTGCGAGGTATTGGACGCAGGCGGCGGCGGCGGTGGCAGCGTGAGACGGGCCTTGCCCTTGGCCTTGGGCGAATCAAAGGTGGCCCATGATTGTTTCTCCCTTTCGCGTTCGCTCATCATCTGCTTGGTGGCGGTGTCTATCAGCTGAGAGACGGCCGACAGATGCGACGGCACGGGCGAGGGCTGCAGCACCGCAGGCGATTTCTGCAGAGGAATGGGCGATGTGCTGACATCGTTGAACTGCTGCGAGGGCGTGCGCACGCCCAGACTCTGTGCGCCTCGGGAGGGTGCCGCCGACGAGGTGGCCGGCGAGATGCGATCCCGCGAGTCCAGCGACAGATTGGAGATGGCTCGATGCATCAGTTCATCGATTTCGATGTCATCCTTGGCACTGCCACTCCCACTGGCAACTGGGGGAGCCGTCAGCACAGACAGGAACTTATGATCCTGCTTGGGTGCGAGGGGCAGCGGAATGGAGGATGACTCCTCCTCCAGGAGGGAGGCAGGCACCACTGCATCCAGCTGCTGTGTGGAGGTGGACAACTTCTCGTACTTATCCTGCCCGCTTACCGGCTCCCCATCCTTTTCGTTGCTGTCCATGCTGCTCTCTCCCCCCGCATCGGCATCCTCGTCCTCGTCATCATCGTCCACGGTCAGGGCAGAGGATGAGGGCTCGGCGGGGAAGCCGCGACTGTCCACAAGGCCATGACGATCCTGCGGATGCTGCTGCTCGGCCAGCGGTAGGTCCATGATCTGCCGCAGGTCCTGATCCTCGTTGAATTCGTCGCTGAATTCCGGAAAGTCCTGCAGCAGATCCTTCTCCGGCGGCGGCGGCCGTGCAGCCTGCGACTGCGTCTGCGGCTTGTCGAAGAGATTCTCCACCAGAATAATGTCCCGGAGGGCCGCATAGCGATCCTTGGCCTGGGCCACCACTTCGGTGATCTTCGTGTCGATCTTTGGCAGAGGCGGGGGCGGGGCAGACGGAGGCGCACTGCTCGTCACAATGGAATCGATCAGTGGCAGCTCCGTGCGAGCCTCCAATACCAGCGAGGGCTCTTGTGCCGTCTCCTGCTCGTCGACGGGGGGTGGGGTGAGATCCCCCATGAGATCCGTTTCCTGCTGCTGCTGCTGCAGCTCCTGGTCGATGATCTCGCGAAAGACCGCATAGCGATCCGCCGAGGGCACAGCCACCGGCGCTGCCACAGCCGCAGGGATCGGTGCCTCATTGAAGTTAGCAAAGTTGGCCACAAAAATGGGCGCCTCTTCGGGCGGCGAGGCCACCCCGGTCGTTGCTTCGTCCTCGCCAAAGGTGTCGTCAAAGGAGGCCACAAAGGACGTTTGCTGATCAAAGCTCACCTTGAAGACAGCCGCAGAGGAGGAGGCGGCCGGCACTGTGGCTGGTGGTGGCGCGACAGGAGCTGCAGCAGTGGGGGGAGCCAGGGACTGGCTGGTCTTCTCGCTGGAGGACAAGTACTCCGATAGGTAGGACGTCAGCTGCACCAGGGTCATTGTGCTCAGCTTCGAGGCGGGAACATTCAGCTTCACGGCCAGATCATCCATTCCCAAAGTGAGCAACTGCGTCAGCGTAATGTCCGGCGGAAGAGCAGGGGCCACCGATACCTCCTGGGATGCGGCCTGTGCCAGGATCTCCGCCTTGTTCTCGTAAATGTCCTGTGGCCTGCCCAGCGATTGCTGCCGCTGGGGTCGCGCCCTGGCCGTGGATGATGATAATGATGATGACACCTGATTCGGTGGCGGCAGCAGTGGCGGTGGCGGTCCCAGCGGTATCATATAATCATCCTCCGGCTGATGGGGCTTCCGTGGACGCCCGGGACCCGGGAAGCAGGCTTCAGTGCGTCCCACGCGACGCGAGGGCAATGGAATCGGCGGTGAATCCGCCAGCGAGTGCGACAGGGTGCGTCGCGTGGAGGAGGAACTGCTGTTCAGATACTCATACCGACCGGCAGTCGGTGGAGCGGGACTGGGCCGAATCACCAGATCGCTGAACTGTTTCTTGGGCGGCAGAGGCGGTGGCCCAGAGCAGGGAGCCGAATCCGGTCGAGGCGGTGGCTCTGGGGCAGCCTCCGTTTCGCTCAGGGAATCGCTCTCCTGCAGGCGGCGCATATTGACGCTGGAACCGATCTCCGAGGAGGAGGAGTCGCCGCGCTTTGAGAAACCCCTCGCCTGGCCAAACAGATGCGGCATCTTCTTGTTGCTGATGCTGGAGATGACATCCAGGGGGCCTCCTCCTCCTCCGCCGCCGCCAAGAGGATTGGGCAGCGAGGAGGCAGAGACAGTGGGACGATTCCTCACGGTGCTCACCTGCTCCCCTTTCTCCGGAGGCAGCTGCACCTGAAGCGGTCCATTAAAAGCGCTGGTCCTGGTTTCGGGTACTGGGATTGCGGCAGCCACTGGCAGCGGAGTAGGTGCATCGAACTCGAAGGCATCCAGCTTGGCAAAGAGATCCCCCTCCTGGAAGGGATCCGGATCGCTCTTTTTGCGCGTCGGCGAGAAGGGATCCGTGTCGCGTGGCAGCAGCACAGGATTCGCCGGATCCTGATGATCCTCCAGTGTCGTCGTTGTCGTCGTCGCGTTGATGGAGGATGTCAGCGGTTCTGTGGTATAATAGGTGGACCCACATGTGGGGGGATAAGTGGGTGGTGGTTGTGGATTAGTGAGGGGCGATCTTCTAAGCAAAAGTTTCAGCTTCGCGGACGAAAAGTCTTCAGCGCTGGCGGATAACATGGGAAAAGAGAGTGCGGGAGCGGGAGCGGGGGCAGGAGCAGGAGCAGGAGTGGTGTTAGGAGTGGGTGTGGGAGCGGGAGCGGCGCTGGAGCTGGTTAGTAGCAGGTGGTGGTGGTGGTGTTGGTGATGGTGATGGCTGCCCAGAAGACCACTGGAGGCTGCACTGGAGGCGGTGGTTAGTAGCGGATCGGAATTCCCTGCGGCGGTGCAAGTGCATTGATTAGAGATATTCTGTTGCTGCTGTGACTGTTTCTGTTTCTGTCTGTGGTGCGGTGGATCTGTGGTGGATGCTAGTGGTTGATGGTGGTGTTGGTTAGTACCTGCTGTGATGTTAGTAGCTGCTGCTGTGGTGGTGGTCATGGTAGCGATGGTAGTGGTGATGGCACCACCCGCACCCGTACATGCTGTCTCCTCTTCCGTGGAAAAGAGACTGCCGGAGTCCAAACCCAAACCGCCGGCACCCGCACCACTGAGCTCCTTGAGCAGCTTCTTGGGTGGATTCTTAAGCTCTTGGAAAAAGTATTTCTTATCGACATACGGCCGGGTGCGACCGGTGCCCAGCGGATCCAGATCCGTGAATGCATCTGCAGCAGCAGCATAATGGAATAACACAGAGAAAGGATGGAATACAGACACGAGAGAATGCATTTCCCCACCCCATTGATGGGAGAAACGAGACTCCTCCGCGAGTGGGGGAAGAGTGGCAGAAAAATCATAATCTTGGAGAGGGATCTACGGTGCCAGAGAATATGTAAATTGCTATCAAAACCAAATAAAAGTGTGCGCTGAAAGCAAAAGAGAACTCAAAAGATGTATGAAAACTCGGAACTCATTCGAAAGTGAAAAAATCACAGAATTTAAAGCGGGGAAATCCTCTTTTGGCCATTTTGCAGTTTGGTTTAAGGTTAGTTCTGGGTGGATACAAGGATATAAGCCACAGAAAGAGCTGCCTGTGCGATGATAGTGGTGAAGCAAGAACTTTATATCATTTGTGAAAAGGGAAAAGTCTCATCTATAACATGTTCAAGAACATAAATCAACAAAATCGAACAAAGAAAAACCTAAAACAGAGATTTTGATCATTTTTGTCTATAAATTGTTTCGCTAGCAAAAAGAATTCCGAATGATGGCTATTTGTATGATCTATAAGCAAGAGAAACGCTTCAGATTAAGTTTCAGTTCAATTGATTTGACCCTAGAATTTTTACTGACTGTTCCCTTTTGTGGCATGCCAACGCTGCCCCTTGCAGCCACTCCCATCGTGCCTCACAGACAGCTCTTTCATAACTTTCAATGGGGATGACATACAAATCCTACAACAAAGCAGAGGCAAGGCACACCTCGCTCTCTGTCTCTCTCTTTTGTGGGACTCACCCAGCGACATGATTGCTGGCTCCTCTGTTGTAGCTGTTCCCGCAATGCCCGTCAGTGCTCCTCCCATATCGAGATCCGCCAGAGATGTGGACGCTGTGGCTGCTGCTGCGGCGGCCGACATTTCCGTCAACTGTTGCGTGGGCGTGGCCGTTGATTCGCTGGCCGCCAGTGGAGCCATCGACAGGACAGCGGCCACCACATTGGTGGTGTCGAAGACATCGTTCTGCTGATCCAACTCGTGCAGCCAGCTGTCATCGTCGTTGTCGACGCCAGAGGCCTGGCAGGCAACGCCCGGAGCTGGGGAGGAGCTTGCCCCAGGAGCAGGAGGCGAGAGGATGGCATCCAGAGCGGCTGCGGACTCGGGTGTCTTCTGGGGCTTGTGTCGGTTGCGTCCCGATTCAGGAGGCGGCGGCAATATGCTGTACGATGGCACGCATATGAAAGAGTCCCCGAAGGGATCGTCCTCGCTGGCAGATTTGGCCAGGCTGCCGGGATGCCCGCTGCCGCCTCCGCCACTGGAGGGATGATGCATGCCCGGCTCACTAGGCGTAATTCTCTCCATTTGGGTGATGCCGCGCTGCAAGGAGGTCAACTCCTGCTCCAGATCCACCAGATCCGCCACAGATTCGGGAGAGATCTACAAGAGAGAGAAAGATTAGTAGAGATCTTGGAGATGTGGAGTTTTTACTTCTTTGGCTGCTGCTCCCGAGGTCTTGGCCACATCCAGATTGACGCCCAGTCGCGTGGTTCCGTTCGAGTAGGCATCCTGCCCGCACAGCGAACTCAGGGTGAGGGGGTGGCCGCCACTGGCGAGATCTGCATGCCCTGCTCCGGCTCTCAGTGCGGACAAGGAGGCCAGCTGACTGGCGTGCTCATGCAGAGACTTGCCCTGGATCTGCTGGCGGGCCATCTCGATCTCCTTCTTCTTCAGCTCGAAGACAACCTGGAAGAGGTCGCGCATGGCCAGCACCACCTGGCTGGCCGCCTTGTCCGTCTTGATGCCAAAGAATCGATGCCCGCTGTCCGGCGAGCCAAAGATGTAGCCAAAGGCTCGCGAATCCGTCATGTCCTGCGCAATGAAGGAGATCTTGTGCACCGGATGGTGGTACAGCGAGTCCCCCGTCTTCTCGTCCCGCAGCCGCAGTCCATCGATCGTCACATGAATGGTGATGCGCTGCTTGTGCTCTCCAGCCGCACGGATGGCCATCTTGAGGTCCTGCAGTGCCTCCTGGCACATGCGATCGCCCCGTGCCTCGCCCACTTCCAGTATTCCAATGAGTTTGGCCTTGAATTGAACGCCATCGCCGAAAAATCGTCCCGGATCATTGCGATCTGGAAAATAGAATGCGCACAAACATATACATGCATAAGTCACGTGTGTGTGTGTGTGTGTGTGTGTATGCGATTGTGATTTTTGTTTGCTTTTTTTTTTGCTAACGTTTTGCGTAATTTGTTTCCTCTGTCGAGCCGCTGCTGTGGCTGCTGCCGACGCCAAAAGTGCTGGCCAGAGAGAGGTTCGAGGAGGCTGTCGACAGCTTGGCAACCAGAGATTTGACCATCTTTTTGGATCGAATCCTAAAGGAATCGTTGATTGCACACTAACACAGTCTCACATTCTCAGCCAGAACCTGCATGTGCATGTGAATGTGTGTGACATTTCCATGGCTCACACACACAATCGAGAGCGGCAAGAACGAGACGGACGGGTGCACACAATGATTTTTCGCGATTTCGTGTTTGTTGTTGCCATAAAATTAATTAAATTCAAAAAAACAACAATATAAAAAAAAAAAAACGAGACAACAAATAATGACGACACACACACAGAGGCAAAAGAGGAGCACAGCACCCGCCGCTACCGAAAACGATCCGTGATCATGGAATGAATGAGAGCGATTGAGAGAGCGCACCGTTCATTCGTACGGTACGATGCTGCTGCGGCTAGGTTGATTTTGCTCGCTCTCTCTCGCTGCCGCTGTCGTTGCTTTTGGATTTTTGCCGCAATTTGTTTAACAAATAAACAAACACAAATTTCACTCTATTATTCAGCGATTCTCATTCAAAATGATAAAAGAAAACAAGTACGCAGTCTCTCATTGTCACTCGCACGCTCTCTTTGTTTTTGCTTTGAGCATCGGCCACCACCTGCCCAGGGTGTAGCTATAAAAGGTGGGGTAGTCTCGCTCTCCTGAGATGTCTATGTTGGTTTGGCAAGTATTTAAAGAGCGCACTCTGGCAGTGCCGCACCCTAAGTTGAACACACCTTGCACCTGCCAAGATCAGAGACGCCGGCGCAGCAGCTGCTAGTGGGACTAGGCACGATCAAGCAAACCCATCATTCATGATCATTCACATTTCATATTTAAAAGTTATACACTCGGGTCTACTTACATTTACAAGGACTCGTTTTCTTGCGCAGCGTCTGCATGGTGCTCACAAAAAGCAGATTGGCATTCGGAAGACGTCTAATGCTGATGATTGGGCCTGCTCCTTCCAAGGTGTTGGGGGGTGGTGAGGAAGTTTAATTTTCTTCTTCCCTTCGTTACGTTTCTATCAAACGTAACTGAACAGCTCTCACTCTGTCACTCTTTGTTTTTGCCTTTGTTTACACTTGGTTAATCGTATCCTTTGTCCGATACTCGCTCTCTCACGTTTTGTTGTTATTGTGCCACTCGGTCGATACTACGCGCCGGCATTTAATCGTAGTACACACACACGCACACGTACAAACCTCCCCCTCCCTCTTGGACAACCAACACAAACACACAATGAGACTATTGATTTTTCAATTGTGTGCGTGTTTTATATTTCCACTTTGCCTACTTTAAGGCGTCGTTAAAGTCCTTTGAGGCATACATAATGGTAGGCAGGATTTTATAATTGGGAAGAAATTCCACTAACTGAAAAATGTTCCTGTCTAGCCACAAAACTCCTCGGAACAAAGACTCGTCTTCGAACACTCGCGGGTGTGCAGGTGATAAGCCGACTAGTTGAGATATTTCCACACGCCCGGGCACAATTAACTAGACATTTGCTTTAATATCAATAAGTTTAATTCGAAATTTAGTCAGTCCTACGCCCTGGAAGCAGGACGAAATGGACACACACAAAAAAATTCGATTGAAAGGATACCACCGCAGGGTGATGGTGAAGGGTGGGTGGTTTAGGGTGCTTTTGTGATATCGATAAGTGTGCACCCAAATGTTGGAAAAACAAGCAAATCTGGGAAAACGTATCTAAATCAGGTTCTAACCACCATGGTACATCTAATTTTCCCATTAACTAATAGTAATGGGTATACAAACGTACATACGATGCGGGTAGCGTATTTTATTTTCAAAATAAAACGCCGATAAGTTCGGCACTAAAATACCGATTTTTATATTTTCGATATCTGAATGTTGCGAAAGAGCTCAAAACTCATTCTTTCAACGCAAAGTGAGTCTTGATCTTGTTCCGAGCCAAATTTCTTACAGTATATTTATTGTACCAGAGGGTATTTAATATTTCCACGAAATTTATGTAACTTTAATATATTTTACGCATTAAAGGTGAAAGATGTCGGTGGTCATTTTTGTTTTGTTAGTAAAGAGGAGGATGGAGCTACAATGAGCCTTCACAAACAGTATTATTTTGCGCGGTTTAACAAAGGGTGCTCAACTTTTTAAATAGAGGGGTGTTAAGTGGGCTAAGTCAATGGTATGGTATTTAAATGGTATTTCTCGAAACTGAAATGGTATTTATTTTTAGGCCGGATGGCATTTTTTATCCTTATCGCCACGGTCACACTGGACTTCAATTTGCCGCCCAATTTTTTTCCGACCGGTCGACTTAGCGGACGCGCGTGAATTTTCTGTGAATACAACCACAAAACAAAACACACAAGTGCGTCTCTGCGCGCGTCGCTTACCTGCAGCGCAGTCTCAACAGCCGTCGAAATAAAAAGCAAAAAGTACGAAAAAGCCGAGTGATTTAGGTGTGAAAAAGCGTAGCTTACAAAGGAAACCAGTTGTGGGAAACAGAACAAATTTTGTGATTTGTGACTAGTGTCATAGCTACGAAAGTTTTCGTTTCTATCAATCAATCAGATTTGAGCCTTGAGCCTCAACACGAAAAAATTGTTTCATTTCTTGTTTTATCCCCTGTAATCGTCGTCGTCGTCGCCGCTACCATCAGACCCCCCTACAATGCAATATTGAGGGGAAGTTGAGTGGAAGAAACGTGAAAGAGAGCAGTGCAAAATTTTGAGAGTTTTCCAGCGGTCCTGTGGCCCCATAGTTCGGTGTAAATAAAAGTGCTTATACATACACAGCCCCGCAAATCGGTTGCTGGATCTCGTCCGAAGAAAGAGTAGAGAGGTGGTACAAGAAGAAGCAGAGCGAGCGAGGATCGAAGATGAATAAAACCTGTGCGCGTTGCCAGAAGGTGGTGTACCCCATCGAGGAGCTCAAGTGCCTGGATAAGGTGAGTTTTGTTAAGATATTTTCAGTTTTTCAAAGGAAAAAAATGCATATGTTTCCATTCCGTGTTCCCACCATTCCGCTGCTGTTGCTCCTTTTGTTTTATGCCGCTGCTTCTTCGCACTTGTTAAGGTGCGGCGAGCGTTAGAGCGAGACGGCTATCTAGCACATGGCAAGCTGGATCTGATCTCTCTGTGCTCTCTCTCTCTCTCTCTACCCCCCATTGATCATGCGTGCCTTTTGCTCTGTTTTCGGTTTATTATCCTATGAATTCGTAAAAAAAGCTGTTGGTTTGCCTTTCGTTTCTTGGAAATAACGGCACAGCATTCGTACGTGCGTGTGTGTGTTTGTGTGTTCGAGTGCTGCTGTGTGTGGGTGAAGCAACAAATTTATTCGCCAACTCAGGAAATTGAAATTTGCTGCTTCCGCTAGCAGAATTATGCTCTCACTCCAGCTCTGCCTCTCTCTGGCGCCCTGTTTTGTGATCTTTCTGTTGCTTTTCTGCTGCTTGGTCGAAAAAGAGCAACAAAAGCAAATCCGTTGACCGACCTTGAGCGCATATTTGAGCGAGACTTGAGACCAGTTTTGTATTTCTTCTACTGCGTTCTCACTCACACTCACACATGGCGGGCTTTCTTTGCCGTCGTACTGCTTATTGGTTTATGCTTAATTCCAGTTTATTTTTATTGAACTGTTGTTTGTATTCTTTTTGAACAACCATCACCTCTCCGCCCCGACCCTTCTTCATTTCTCGCCCTTCGCTTGGCGGCTGTCACTGTCTCCATGTTTTGTTTAATTTCGACTCTGCCGCTGATAACGGGAATACGAGACCCGCAACCAGACACAAACATTTACAAAACACAACCGCAGCGCCGTCTCCCCCTTTTGTTTTCGAATCCATCACCAGATTCCAATTGGCATTCCGCCGCCTAGTTCTTGTTGCAATCAGGCGATGTCAATCTCGAAACTAACCCCCTCCCGCTCTAACGACCTAATTGTAAGAAAGATAGATGTAAAAGATGGGGGGGGGGTCTCGTTCTACATGCCTTACTACCTTACCTTCTATTTAGATACCTTGATTTCAGCGTTACTCTCTGGCAGATACTCGATCTTTACAGCTGCTGCTCCGGTTTCTGTTCTCTCTTCTGCCTCTCGCTCGCTCCAGCAGTTCTTCCTCCTCTTCCCCCCCGCAGCAGCTTCTAATTATAGACAATGGAGTAATAGAGAAGACGAAATTAAGTCAGTTATAAAATATTTATGCTATTCTGCCCCTGTCTGGTGCGTACTTACTGGCGTGTGTGTGTGTGTGTGTTTTGGCTAATGGAAATGTTGAAACCTGTAAATACACAAAACAGCAGACAGGCTGACAGCCAGACGGTGGCGATAGTGGGGTAAAAGATTGGAAGTAGGTGTAAGATATAGTGGGATGGGGATAGCTAGACGTGTTTACCTTTACATGAAATTGCATTAGTTTTCTTCGTCTTCGTTTGCAAGTCGTTGCGTGTCTTGTTAGGGTGTGTCATGTGCACCCTGATTGCAAAATATTCATGTATTTCATAATAGTACGTAAGGGAATAAACAAAATGATTGTTTTAACGGAGGGCAGTGCAATCAAAGCTTAGTTCCCATGTGACTTACTTGCTGTGGGGATATTTTTTAGCTTTGAATATTAGTCAGAAATCATTACCTCATCTAAGGCTGGTTTTTGTTCAATAGTACATCATCCAAGGCTATAATTTTAAACGATTATCATTTCTCGAGTGAATCACGCGACTTATTACGACGAAAAAATTGTTTTACTCTTATTACTATTATGGAATCATCCTACTGATAGAGTAGGATGGAAGGGAGGAGGAAGGGAGAGCAGCACTCTTTCCATTAGAATTTGCTTTGGTTCCTGTTTCTACTGCTATCTGCACGTGACACATCCTGATATAGAAATCGATACTCGTGACAGCAATAAACGGGCATTTTATACCAATTATCGTATCTCTGGGTATCTCTGTCTTGTATACACACACACACACAAACCCACACACACCCAAATACACACACACGCTGTGTGGCACGCGAATGCATTTGAAAGAAAATGGCTTTTTGAAATGTCCCGTTAAAGTTTTGCGGCTCTGTGCCGCCGCATCGCTGCCGGGCTCATTGTTAATCGATTTTTGATACCAAAAAATTAAAAAAAAAATAAATAAAAAGTATAAAACGAAAAGTAGAAAAAGAAGAATCAGAAGCAGAAAGAGAGAAGTCAACTTGTTCCGTTTGTAGCTGTCGCTGTGGCCTGTCGCTTCTGTTGCCAATTTCATTTATCTCTGAGTTTTATTTGTGTGTTCCTTCCTGTTTCATTGCTCTGTTGTTCTTGTAGCTGATGTTGTTGTCTATACCCTATAATTGCCGGGGTAAATAGGGTTTCTTTAGGGATTAATACTGAAAGGGAGAGAGCCCGTTGCTATGGAAGGGATACAGCAAAGACTCTTCACACTCGCATTAAGGAGGTTCTTAAGCGATACAGTTTACATTGGATGTGGTGGGAAAGGAGAGATTTCCCTCAATTGAAGGGTATCCTGATAGTCATAATTCTCCACTACTTATAGCACTCTTCTTTGTTGTTGCATTTGAGTTTTATTTTGCACGAAATTTGTGGAGTTTGACTTTTGCTTTGGGCTTTGTTTGGCTTTCCAGCCACACTTTTAGAGGATGAGTGTGGCGTTGGGCAGGGGAGGGGTAGAGCTGCTTATTTCATGCTCGCAAGGAAAGTAAATGACCTCTTTGTTGCTGTTGTCACGTTGTCATGGGCATCCGACAAAGGGGAAAGAAGGAGGGGGATCGGTTAAACTCGAGAGGGATAGAGTGAGAGTGAGAGAGAGAGAGAGGGGGGACGCATAGGAACGTGCCAGTTTTTTGGCCAGCTTTTTCTGGCCAATTTCGTTGAGCACGAGTCGTCGTAGTCATCGTTGGCGACAGGCGGACAGAGATGCAGAGAGCGACACAATGAGAGGCAGCGAAGCATCAAACATAAAAGCCGTCCGCCATTTGACTTGGTTTTCCACTTAACGAGAAGGGGGGGGTTCGCGGGTCGCTGGCCCCTGTTCCTAGCCTAGCCCCTCTTCTGTCTGTCAGTCTGTCTCTCCGTCCTGTCATGGCACACATTTTGCCACAGAAATGGGCAGCGATAAATGTTGGAGCAGGCCAGGCAATATTGCCTATTGCAATTGCCCTGTTAGTGGTATTAATTTTTGCATCCTTTCGAGTGACAAATGACTACAGCAACAAACTTCAAAGCAAAAAGAGAGAGGTAGTAAAAGAGAGAGAGAGAGAGAGCTACTGTGGACTTGTGTCTCCTAAGTTATATTTCGATATATGGTAAAGCAGTGCCGCTCTGATTTACACTCACCAAAGTATGGAAATGGGTGACTCTCTTTCGCCTTGCCTCACCTTCAGTTTTTATTTGCCTTGCTGTGGACCATCTTCTGTCAAGAAGGAGAATGAGTAGAAGGCAGAAGAAGTGGAAGAATGACAATAACTTTATATGTATTTATTTATTTGCATATATTTTCTCTTCACTCTTGACTGAGCGCAAGCATGCAATGGTGAGACAGACAGAGAGATAGAGAGAGAGAGAGCGCCTCTTCACCCCACTCACTCAGTTGAAGAGACAACTTCAAAACTAAAGTTCACTTTTGCATGACAATCAATTTTTCACTCTGTTGCTGTCGGGGGCATGGGCTTTGTGCAGTCGAAAGGGGTAACGGGTATGGGGGAAACTGGGAGTGAAAAGAGAGAGGAGAGAGGGTGCATCAAGTGAGGCATGAAAATAAAAGTGGTCAAGAAGCAACAGCGGCAGCAGCAGAGGCAGCGAAACGAGTGACAGATGGGAAGAAGAGAATCATGTTTTGACTTATCGCTGTCTTTGCATCTCCTCATCGTCATTTCCTTTGCACTGCTCTTCCTCCCTCTTTGAGTAGAGAGGGTATTCCGTACTCCTCTCCCCTTGCTGAGAGTACCCTCATCATTGTCTTTTTTTGTGTGAGAACTTTTGTGGCCTGCGGGCTTCGACGATTATGCAATTGTCTGCGACGAACCCCTGCTCCCTCCATCTCTCTCTCCACCACTCACTTTCATTTCACTTTAATCTCCCTCTGCCCTCTCCACTCACTTTCGTTGCAGTCTAATCTGAGACTCAATCTCTGCCGTTAGTTTTTCCCTCTTTTCTGCTCCCATTTCCACTCATTGACATAATGTTCCAATTAGACTTGGGCTTTCATGAGCTTCTTGGCTTGCCAATTGCAAAGATGACAGCAAATCAAAAGGCAAAGCCAAAGAAGGAGAGAATGGGAGCGCAATAGAATTGGCTATGCTTGAAAATTTCGTTTTTTTTTGGAACAAAAATGTACTAAAAATAAATGCAAAAAATCTCAACTATTGTTCAATTCTGAGAGTGGATTGTAAGTTGCTGTTGGGGAAACTTTAAATAGAGTTTCTGGCTGTGGCTGTGTGCCTCCGAGGGCTATATGCTTTCCCTCCAATTAAACGTTTCCCATTGTTGGTTTTTTACTTTGTGTTGTATAATTAATTTCGATGCTTAAATTTTTGACTAATGACCGAAAGAGGCAGACGAACACAAATGATTGAAGACCTCTTTTTGGGGTTAGCTGCTGTTTCTACTTCTAAAGTCTTTGTCTTCCTTTGCTCTCTCTCTCTGTCGGTCTGTCTGTCTCTATCCCTCTCTGATGGCTTCCTGTCACATCTTTAAATGTTTCTGTCTCCCTCTCTTGTTTTGTCGCTGGGAATTACAATTCCATTTATGTTAATGCGTATTTTCTTGTAATTTGTTGTGCTTCCAACCCATCTTTTGTCTCTTCTCTATCTCTCCACCTCTTCCTTTGTCACTTGTAATCACAAGAGTGGGAAGAATGAACGATCCACCCAGCCACAGCGATTCACTTACTTGACTCTCTCTTGACCTCTTTCCAGATCAGAGAACACTCAAAAGAGAGGGGAAGCAGCAGAGCCTTCTCAAAAAATTGCTTTGTTTAAATTCAATTGATCTTTATTAACTCTTCTGAGTGGGGGGAGCAGCAGAGGGGGCTTTGGATCACTCAACGACTCGTGCAATGTCCGCAGAGGGGAAACAACTTGAACTCGTCCGTCTATTTTCTCTCTTTGCCGTGCTCTTCCTGCAGAGAGTATTCTTATTTGGAGGAGCAGTTTGCCAGGCAGGGAAGGAAGTCAGAGATGCTGCCGCCAAACGATCGATAAAATGATCTGGAAGGGAAGAGTATTTATAGTCTCGGTGCAGCAGCCAGAGTTATTTTTATTGGAAGCATTTGCATGGCATGACTTTTCGTCATCAGCCAATTGATCCCCGGCATGGGGTTGCAATGCGATGGGAGGGGGGTGTGTGGTAGGGATGTGCGTGTGGCTATGTTTAGCTCTTTTATTGCATCTGGCTTTGCCAAGGAGTGAGTGAGAGAGGGGAGGGAGTTGGAAACAGAGAAGTTCAAGTGGTTGCTTGACTCTTGTGCTGCTGCCCTGCACTTGAGGTTTCTTCACGCTATCCCCCCTCTCTCTCTCTCCATGTCTTGCTCTTGTAATTTTTCCTCCGATTTCCCCTCTATCTTTTGCTCTAGTTGTCACTTAAATAGCGCTTCCTTTTACAGCGAAATCTCTTCTATTATTCAGTTTTGCTCTACATTTAACCTCAAGCCGCATTCGGCTGCTCTGCTGTGTGCTCCACATACAAAAGTTTCGCTTGTACTCATTGTGTGCTTTCTCACTCTCCTCTGCGCTCTCTCTCCCCGTCTTAATTAATAATTAAATGGCAAGCTTTATTCCAATATTAAGTTCTCTGATTGGATAGGAAAACTTTTAACCACTTTGCTAATCTTTTAGGCAAAAATCAAATAAGTTCCATAGAAATGAGTTGAAAAAGGAAGGACGGATTGCACTTCATTTCATCTGTGTGTGTGTGTGTGGTGTGCGCTTCCAGGGAACATGTGACAATCCAATTGGAAGTTTGAACAGAGATAGTGCCTGTGGGTGCAAGGGGAGAAGCAGTGCGGAGCTAGGAGGGTGGAGTGCAAATGTGTGAAGTTTTGACGTTTATAAATTAAACAAACAGAATGTAAAAACGTCAGCACAATACAGACAGATAGAGAAAGAAGAGGAGCACAGTCACAACCAGACCCAGCGCCCAGAGGCATTTGGTATTGACTTTGCTAATTGAGTGAAGCGAAGAGCAAATGTGATGGCGAGGTGCGGGTTCGGGTGCAGGCACGCCATAGGAAGAAGTGGAAGAGTGTGAGAAGGAGTGGGCGAATCTATATCTCTCAGGTATCTATGTATATGTCATGCTCGCATACTCTCCCGCTCTCTTGAGTGATCTTCCAACAATAGTTTCCAAACACAAATCATTCTCCAATTAGCCTTATCCCCTATCTTACACTCCTTGAGTGACTTGGAGTGTTGGAGAAACAGCCAGCCATATGGTAATCGTTAGACCTTCTGATCCGCCTGCACATATGCTGCTGGCAGAGGAGTAGGCATGCATCCATCCATCCATATATCAATATGCCGCTGCTCCGAAAGAAACAAGTTGGTAATTCCCTATTTGAGTAGCGCTAGCGAGAAGAGCAAACAGACGTCATTTGATTGCTAGTAGTGCAGGAGGAGGGGGAACTGCTGCTGCCATTGAGTCTGTGTGAGCACATTAGATGGCGGGGGGATTTCCTCTCTCTCTATATCTCTATCTCTGTGTCAGTCACTCCCCCCACGTGAAATCAAAACCCACTTGCATTTGGCAGCTGCTGCTGTCGCTTCTTCCTCTGCACATGCACTGCTTCTTCACATGAAACTGCTTCTTCCCATGGTACTTCTTCTTCCCCTTGCTTCTGGCTTCTGAAGCTTCCTCTTCTGCTGTTTCTGCTGGTGCCTCTGCTCTTACTCCTACTGCTGCTCCCACTTTTGCCTTTGCTTCTGTCTACTAATGACGCTGACTGCTGCGATATTTGGAAGTTGTAAATGATGAGGGTAGGCGGGGCACATATCACACACTTCCTACTCCAAGACACACACACACACACACAAACACACATACGCTAGATAGGGGAGCACAGCTGATGAGGCGGAAGTGAAAGCGACGAAGCAGAATTAAACTGCTTCGTCTCTCTCTCTTAGGCTTAAGCTTAAGCTTCCATGCCAAAGCGCTCACACACTGCCACTGCCACTGCCACTGCTGCTCCTCTTCCCTTTCTTTCTCGTCTTTTGTTTTTTTGGCATAAAGTTCAAATTTTTGGTCAATTTAACACGCTCTGGATGTGGATTTAGATCTGCGCCTTTTCACGCTCTGCTTGCCATACAAATCTCTGCTGTCTATTTAGCACATAAATCTCTACCAACTCACTGTAAGGTCAAGGTGGGATCTAAAATAAATGGAAAATGCTGTTTTCAGATGCCAAATGAAATGATTTGGACATTTCCTTGGAAGGTGGAATGAGTGCAGTAAACGGTAAAGTTCAGCAAGCAGTTCACTGGTGACTCATGCAGTTGATCTGTGTATCTCCCCTTTCTTTCTTTCGCTTATTCACAGCTGATTGATATTCTTGTCTGTCTGTCTGTTTGTTTGTCGTACATTTGCAATGCCAGACTATCTCTCTATCTGTGTCTCGCTTTCACAGCTGATTGATCTGTCTGTCCGTCGCATTCTCACCGCCTTATATGGTGGCCTCCACACACACATGACATAATTGTCATTATAAACAAAACCAACAACAACAACAACTGTACTTTGGATGAACGTTGAGCAAATGACTGAAAATGGTTTTAATTGTTGCTTTTCCATGGAACGTGTGACGTGACTTGACCAGAGACCCGACCAGACCCAGACCTCGTTTTGCCGTTTAAAGCCCAAATTTGGTCAAAGTCTCTAATTGAATGTTTATCTAACTTTTTGTTCGAACGGTTGTGGTGAGTGTTTGCTTATGCAATATTCACTCGCTCTTTGCGGCTCTTCATGTTTTCCCATTTTCACACGCTGCTGGGAAATGCTGCGGGTAGTGGTGGAGGGAGCCAGTAGTATTATCTCAGTGTAGATCTATCCATTGATGGGGGATCCGTGCATCGAACATGTTTCAATTTAATTCAATTGTGTTTTTTCGGGGGTCTTATTTCGGGATAATTATCAAGTGAGAAAAAGAGAAAAGAAACGAACTGCATTGAGGGTTTGGTTGGTGCCTCTTTGGAGGGTGTCATAAATTGAATTTTATAGCCAGACAAAGTTTTGGTGCGACTTGGAGCCAGCCGCCTTTGTTTATTCGAGTTTGAGTTTGTGGAATAAAAACTGGAACTTTTGCTTGTATGCATATTTGTGCAATTATTATGCACATAACAACACACAGCACACCCAACATCTACATCTACATCTCTATAGCGAGACTACAGACAATCGCCCGTCATTTGGCATACAAGGCCTGGGCCTGTTGTAGTTTTTGTTTTCAATCAAAAAAGGGGAAAAAAGTGACGCAATCCTACGAATGGACACACGACAGGCAGTGAAGAGATTAACTGCAATTGGAGACACGGGAAGCACTCGAAATAATGAACAGAAATCAGTGACGCGATTGCTTATATGGCAGATAATAACTCCAGGGTCCCCCCAGGCGTTGCAATCTCGTGGATTGGAAATTTTTGTTGTTGTTGTGATAGCAAGACATTCCCAAGATCTCAGAAAGATTATGTCACAGAGTTCCGTTCATAAAAGTTCTCGGGTAAATCTTATTCTTTATAAAGCCTATATCTCTCTGAAGAATTTCTGAAGTTTATTTAGTTACGAGATTAAAGATAAAGCAATCCCTAGAATGTGAAATTATTTATTATATCATTTATTATGAAAGCTAAAATGGGCCTCCAAGGTTTGGCAAAAAACATTCCTCACATCTGAAGTCATTCCGCAAGATAAGATCTGTTCGCATTGTATGGTTGCCAAGTAAAAAATCTCCATTGAATAAAAACATATGGATCATGTTCTCTTTCAAACTCATTCCACAGTCTGCACTCTTGCCCTCGCTCTGGTCTGCTCTGCCTGTCTCCCATGTCACACCACCATAGCGGTAAATGAGATCTAAACAAAAGCAAAAATTGATTAGAATCGCATTGCTTTTTTATGATCATTATTCCCCCTACATATTTGCACGTACTCACGCGCATTCGAATCGAATCTGAGAGAATCTGAGAAAATAACCAAATAATTTGTTTATTAATTTCGTTTATTTTTTGTTGCAGTGGTGTGCGGTTATTATGGGAGAGAGGGGTGGGGCGTGGTGGGGCGCCCACCAACGGAGCAGCGTCTCAATGTGCTTGAGTTTCGCTTTTTGTTTTTGTGGCTTATTTTTGTGAACCTAATGCTTGAGGAATGAAGGAGATGGAGAGCGGATGATTCACTTTCCAGCAATGCTGCTGCTGCTATGTGTGTGTGTGTGTCTGCCAATGTGGAAGGGGGGAGTGAGAAAAGAAGAGAGCTTGAATGGAATTGTTGTTCTTTTTTTTTATTTTTAGTCAATGGAAATAGCGATAACTTTATTTTTTCTTTGTTTCTGCTGCCTCTCCATGCTGCTCATTTTCTACAGCTCCCTTCCTACTGCTTTCTTTGAGTGGTAGCTGTTGCTGCCTCTCTTTCTTCCAAATAATTTGATTGCGGCTTTTTTTGCAGTGCTTGTTCTTCCTACTGCCTTACCATATACAGCTTCGGCCCACTGTTTTGACTAGTTTCTTCTCACTGTTTTGCCTTCCTACCCCTACCTCCCTTTTTCTCTTTCTATTGCTTTTTCTTCCTACTGCTGCTTTGACCATTACTGTTGCTGCTGTTTCTTTTTCTTCTTCAACTGTGTATTCTTGCTATTTTCACTATGCATGCCGTGGTTACGCATAAAAAGAAAATGAGGAAGAAAAGAAGAGAGAGATAAGAGAGCGACTTTAAATCGTGATTAATCTCGCATGTAAAGTCGTAGAGAAGAGCTTCTACTGCTTCCACTGCTTACAGGCCACTTCATTCCGTTGATGTGGTTCATAACGGTACTGGCTATACACAACAGCATTTTAAATGTTTTTGTTCGCTCCACCCCCTCCCTCTGCACGTCTAGACCGCCATCGACCGTCAAAGTTGAATTTGTGCTTAAAGAAAAGTGGGAATTCGGACAATGGACCCCCCCACCTTTCCTCTCTCTATTTGAAGCGTCTCCCATCTTTGGTCTCCCGCTGAATATCCATAGAATTCTTTTCTCTCTCTCTTGACCAACAAAAACAAACAAAAACTTAAAATACAACAACAAAAGAAAAACAAAAACTACAAGAGAACCAACTAACTAACAATGCGAATCTGGACTTGCAGTTTGCTCTCGTGTCTCGTGTCGTGTTTGCCATTTTTCCATTTGAAATGTTTATTGTCTAAAAGTTTTGAATAGAAATACGCTTTAGGAATTCCCTTCACTTGAGGGTATATTAGACTTGAGAGGGACTTTACAGAGGTACAAAAACTTTAAGGGGTATCCTGAGCATTGAAAGGAGTTGAAGATGAAAAAAATCATCTGAAATATGAAATGTAGTGCATTTTTGACTATTTTTTAGTTACAGGGTATTATTCTCTTCTCATTCTATACTCTTGTTTTCTTGAAAAATCGAATTGGAAAACCATTCAAGAGAAGACAAGAAAAAAGAGTAGCTTTCAATTGCACTTCAAATGTCACAAAGCGGCAAAAGGATTTATGGCCCCACAAAATAGTGTAAATGATGTTGAAAAGGTTCTTGGAAATTGTAAAACAACAAAAGAGGGTGCACTCTTTAAATCCTAAGGAAAAGTGAAAAATCTCTATTTAAAGTTACTTCCTGCTCAAGTAAATGGGCACCATAATACATTACCTTCTTAAGCGAAAGCTGCTCCCAAAGGTACTTCCAAAGGTCCCAAAAAAATATCTAGCAGTGAAACCCTTTTCTATGCCAAACAGTGGAGACACATTTATCACCAAAGTTCATCGGCTTCCAACAGCACAACCAAAACAAACGAAATCTTTGCTCCCATTTCGGTGTTTTTTTTTTTGCTCCAGTTCCCGGTTTCCTTATGCAAATTAAAGAAATCACTTTGACACTTGAAGACTTCACGGCTTTTTTGTTGTTGTTTGGACTTTTATAAATAGTTTTTTTTTTTGTTACCAATTTTTTTGTGTTTGTTGCTTTTTTTTGTGGTTAATTTTGTTCGTGTGCCGCTTGTTGTTGTTGGTGCTGCTCATTGCCCTCATTTGTCATTCGGTTGGCTTTTGCCCCACCCCCCCAACTCTCCTCAAAGGTAATCCGAGCGTCAATCCACTTCACTCTTCCACAAGGCACCCCACCCCACCGCAGCCTTTTGGCCCATTGTCTTTGACCATTTTGTGGCTCATGCCAATTGTTTTTATCATCGGGGAAACAACGTTCGTTGAAAGCGTGCAAATTCGCAAATTCGAATGCAAATTTAACACCTCCTCGTCGTCGTGGTTGACAAAAAACAGCGAAACAACAACAACAATAACAATAGACCCAAAAGAAAAGAAACAACAACAGAAACAATTGCAACAGCAATCCAACAACAGAAATACAAGACCCAAGGGAAGAATCGAAGCATTTGATACCGCTTTGGTGATCGAATGTTGAACAGAAAATCGAAGGGAAGATACTCTTCCTTTAGAAAATTCTTCACTTCTAAGATTTTTTTTTTCTTCTTTTCCGATTTTTCCTTCTAAGATTTTTCATTAGATGATACTTTCCGTTGGAAATTCTTCCATTCCAGCTGGAAATTTTTACCTTGAGATTCTTCCAAGATTCCATCAGAAATGCTCCCATATGAGAATTACCTTACATCACATACTTCCCTCTTTGCAGTTGCAAAGCTCTAAACAAAATCATCATACCCTTCGACCAGCGAATTAAAGGGTATTCCAAGAGGAAAGAAACATTTAACTTGTGTGAAAATTGAGCCGCAAATTGAAAATCAAGACGAGAAGCACAAAAATGTTGGGGCACACAAAAAGTGGGTTAAAGCGAGCATAGAAAATTGAATGCATCGGAGGGAGACAGGAAGAGAGAGAGAGAGATACCCTACCCTGCAATGACAAGAGGGCGTGGAGAGGGGAGTGAGTGAGTGACCAACAGCCAAAACGATTACCTCACTGCACCCATTCAAACACATACAAATACACACACCGAATGCACACACACACACACACCTACAAATGGAGACAATAACGTCATGCATCTGTGGTGGGGCTGTGACTGTGACTGCATTTTGTGTTGTGACTGCTGTGAAAGTGAAATTGAAATTTTCATGTGGTCAAGCACCCAGCAGCCATCAGTAGCAGCAGCAGCAGCAGTAGCCAGCAGTTAAACCAGAGAGAAAGGAGAGACAAAGCTATAATGAATACCCTTTGGAATGCGATCTTTTCTATGGGACATAGTTTCCTTATGCAGAGATTTTTCCTTGGTGGGGTGGATTCTTTGTACAGAAACTGCTACTTTAGGAGATTGTTCTCTGAAATCTTGTACGATTTATGTAAGAGCTGCAGCGAAATTTCTGTCCACTATCCATGAAAATGCACTAGAAGATGTGTTCAAAATATCAAATTTTTTTTTTAAAGAAATATTCAAAAGGTGATTCTTTTACGGAGTTTCTTCCTTGAGAGATTCCCCCATTATATTTTAAAGGAAGGGTATGCCTTTCTCTCTTTTGGAGCTGTCTCTCTCTCTCCCTCCATCTCTGTTGGAATTCCCAACGGTAGTTCACTCATATTTAACCCCTGTGTGGCCCCTGTTACGCATGCGCGCCATGAGCTCTGAGCCGCTGAGCCCTGGAGGCCCTGAGCTGGAAAGCCATTTACCCAAATCTGAGCTTTAAATTCGAGCTGTGGAAAAGAAAAGAAAAATCTGATGATTTATTTGGGTTCCTCAACTAAGGTAGGGGAGGAGGTCAAAAGATTGTTTCGCTTTCAGCTTTCTGTCTTTTACTCTCTGTGGCGACTGCCTCTGCCACTGCCACTGGGTGTGGAATGTGGTATGTGGCAAGCTTTTGCTTACTATCAAAATAACAATTAACTATCACATGTTGCTGGGGAGGTTTTTTGTTGCTGTGGTCTACACTTTTAATTGTGGCTTAAACTGGTTTTTTTTTTTGCGACAGCTTCCAGATGCAGACACAGACGGCAGACAGAGAGCAGCGCGTTGAAAGCCAATTAGCAAATATTTTTTACTTGGCATCTCTCTCTGTGGCTGCCACAGCCACAGCCACTCTCTCTCTCTTTCTGTCTCCTGCTAATCCGCAGACAAGTTAATCGTTTGTTGACCTCCCATCCCATACCATTGCCGACCCACCCATCAAGGATGAGGAGTGTAAGTCGTCGCCTTTTTCCATTGCGGTTTCGAGAGTGTTTTCTTTGGCAGAAATTTGCATAACGCGTTGCACAGACAGCAGTTCCTGGCTTCGTTCCTTCTACTACTGCCACATGCCACAAGCTGCATTCAGGCCAAGAACTCCATCAGAATTACACTCCACTCCACCACTCTCTCCGCTCTCTCTCTCTCTGTCTATCTGTCCCCCTCTGTGGCAGTTGTCGGGCTCTGTGGCAGCTTCTTTAGAGATTCATCTGCCAAGAAGTCACCACAAATCATGCAACATTCGAGTGTATTCGAATGTTGACTGCTTATCTTAACAGTTATCTCAATACAACGGTACTGCTGTCTGAGAGGCAGTCATATGTGAACGGTTACTACTACTGTCTCAAATATCAGCCAGGAAGGAGAAATACTCTCTCAGATACAAGCTATCATTTATGTTGTGGATAGCCTTTTACTGGTTATTTCACACCTTCATCTATGCTGATTTTTTTGCTATTAACTGAGCTTTATCTAGGGGCTATATTCATAAAAATGGCTTCCTTCTTTTCGCTGTTTTATCTTTTATTTATTTTTTACTGTCGGTTACAGCCATAATTATGGGTTTATCTTTGCTTAATCTAGAATTGTAGTACTCTTATATTATGCCTTTATCTTAGCTGAACTTTATTTAAGGCTTCTTTTCATGGTTTTTCTCGTCGTCGTTTTTACCCTTGATCTCTGATAAACTTAACTAAAAATGTTTTATCCAAGGGTTTTCTATTATCTTTTATTTGTATTTTAAAATGTTCTATAGCAGCGATAGGGCACGATTTTTGAGAGGTTGATAGAGTAAAGTTTTTTATCCCCTTGATGTGAAATTGTTTTAAAAGTTATTCCAGATGAAAGTAGAAGACTCTTTTTCTATGGTTTTATCTCTACTTTTGCTTGTTACCTTGCATTGCGGCTTCTTTAGCTTGTTTCTATTCTCTTCTCATTTCGTTGGCCAATTAAATTTTGGAAAATATACCAATTAGAGTGGAGTTGCTGCTTGCGTTGCTTGTGCTTCAGAGTTGGCTTTAAGTTTGCGCCAATTTGGCTAACAAGCAAACAGGCGAAGCAGCGAAGGGAAAGCCAAAAACAAACAAAAAAAAACCAAAGCAACCAACAAATACTAATAATAATATTGCATTCTCAACAGTTTCTCTCCGCTAGTGCTGTTCTCTATTTCATTTCATTTCATTTCATTTCTATTCTTCTTACATTTCTCCGTTTCTTTCTACTTCCAGACATGGCACAAAACGTGTTTCAGATGCACAGAATGCGGCATGACGCTCAATATGAAAACCTACAAGGGCTACAACAAGATGCCCTACTGCGAGGCGTAAGTACAACAACAACAACAACAAAAACCGGCCCAACCCCTAAAGCAGAACCCCCAAAAGCAGCCCACAATCAACCGTATCCACGCCAAAAGAATTTCAGAGAAGGGGGCAAACACCACACCGTTGGGGCAATCACGCCGCGGAGGGTCTTCTTATCGCGCGCACCCACTTTTCCACTTTGGGAATGTGATGGATACCCCCTCCCCAACCACTGGGCAGGGGCAGAGCGGCGTAGTCCCGTGCGGAGGGTGGTCAACCTTGATTTAGTGTACCTTTCTACCTTTCCCACCTTTTTACGCCCCATTCTCCTGCAATCTTCATTAGTGTCGTTTATCTAATCGCTAAAGAGAAAGAGAGAGGAAAAAGCGACGCAGTGGGAGCCATGGAGGAAGTGTGGGAGTGGGAGCTATAGAGGTACATATCTGGACAGATAGGGGGACTGCCTGAATTCGCTGGAAATTTGCAAAGTTTCTTCTAAACGAAATGCAGTTGCCGTTCCTCAGCATTCAAATGTAGCCGCTTTTCTCCATTTAAGGGGAAAAAGGCAGAGACCCCCTCTGCACTTCATTTAGGCGGGGTGGCAAAAATACAGCAGATGGTCGCGCACAAGCAGAGAGGGCGGACTTGGGTGGGAGTGGGAGTGGCAGTGATTGGAATGCGGAAATGCAGCTGTGTTGAGATTAGAAAATAGAGAAATAGGCAGAGGCAGAGGGGGGCAGACACCTGCACTGAAATGAGGAATTTGTGCCTTTAGTTCGTTGTTAACAAATCAACGTTTAGCATGAGTTTTCTTGTTTTATTTAGTGGAAAATTAATTGATTCTAGTGAAAATTAAAATGTAATCAGGCCCAAGCGGAGTCAGCTATCGAATTTATGAGACTTTTAGCATTAGTTTACCCTTAGAAGGAGTTAATTTTTGCATGTCGAAGAACATTTAATAGTTTGAAGATTTTCTAGCTATTTATTTTTTTCCAGCTCTGTCGTTGAGTTTTCCGTGTGAACGGCTTTCCCGGGCTTTTCTTCGTGACACACAGAAGGGTGGGGTTTTCCTGAAGGACTGTTTCCTGTGCTTCCTTTAAATCGCGATTTTCCCGTTGGGAATGTGTGCCACATGGGAAGTGTTCTTGCCCCTGTACCCCCCTGCCCTGTCATGTTTATTGTTACCACAGACAGAACACACACCAGACTCCCCTCACGTGCTGCCCTCCAAGCACAGAGACGGGGCAAGTGTTTTGCTTTGTATTCGGACAAAACTTTGACTCCGGACTCGACTCCTCTTGCATTTTTTTTTTTTTTGCTGCAGTGCGTGGCTGCTGCTGCTGCATTCGTTGGCCTTGAGCCAAGGGCCTGGGGGGAGGGGGAAAATGAAGGGTAGAAATTGGTTGTATCCTGGACACCCAGGACTACTGATCGTACTCCTCCTGCTGCTGTTGCTGCTGCTGCTATTCCTGCTCTAATGCAGATTTATTGTGGATGCCACCGCTGCGGGAATAAAAATTCCATGCGGATTGAGTTATGCGTCCGTTAGCTCCATTGCGCAGTGTGGTGCCCCCTATGCCCCCCTCCCTCCCTCTCTTTCACACTCTGCTTGTGCAACATTTCAGTGATGTCATCGCCTGCTGCATAAATTCTGCATTGTGGAAAAGCGGCTGCGCCTGCCAGTCAGAGGCAGGAAAAGCTTGTGCCGCTTTAGCGGTAACGCCCCATTTTCCGTTTGGCACTTTCACTGCATTTCCTCGAACCGCTTTGCACCTTCTATCAAACCGAATGTTGTCTGCCGCCTGCCAGCCTGGTGCATGCCCCACAGAGGCTCTAGAGCCGCTTCTTCGCTGCTCCCTGATTACGTGACCCCACGTACACACACACACGACTCTTATGGCTGTCTGTCTGCCTGTCTTTCTGTCTTCGACTTGCCTCTTTCCTATCCCAGTTCGGGTTCTCTTCTTTCTTCCTTTTCTTGCAGAGCTTTTCCTCTATCTTTGGACTAGATTTTCCCTGGACTTTTCCCGACTTCCACTTCAACTTCAGCATTTTGGTTTGCATTTTATAATTGCTTGAGAAGTTTCTTCTTCGGTTCTCTTCTGCTTCTTAAAAGATATTTCCAACCAAAGTTTTCATAGTTTTCGTACGAGAGAGAGAGGTCAAAGAGAGGGTTCCCCAGGGGTCAAGGGGGTCTTCTTCCTCTGGGGATAACACGATGGCCATAAATTATGAAGTTCATTCGCAGGATACGAGTAAATGAGGGAAACATGCAATTAAACTTAAGAGGGCCACACATACTCGTATTCGTACCCGCATGAGGCCCCAAAGAAGTGCCATCAGACGGCACTTTGATTGGTAACACTAGTCAACACGATTTTTCCTCAAGGAACAAAACGAACTTTTTCTTAAAGATTTGGGGCTTAGAAATGGTTTGATGATATTTTTTTTTTTCTATGGCAGAACTTTTTTTTAAAGAATTTTTGAAAACTGGTATTTTTTAAAGCTTTTTTCAGAGGTAACGCTTGTTTTTTCACATAACTCTAGTATCTTACGTCTGGTTGTAAAGAACTTTGCTATTTTGAAAAGATAATTGACGCAGCTAAAAGTTGATGCCAAACACTTTGTGATTTCAGCTTACCGTCTGGGAAATATAAAGCATTGAAATGCAAAAATGATGATTTGTGGGGTATTTAACGAAATTTTGACTTTAAAAACTCAGGAAAAGTCGAAAAAAAATTATATCTTGTGTCCCTATTTTGTGTATAGGTGCGTTAATTTGGCGTCGTTTAAGGTATCGCTTATTAAAATCTATGGAGAGACTGGAGCTAAAATTCGTTAACCAAACCTAAAAAATGGAAAAAATGAACAAAAAATACCTTTGAAGGCGGCGGGCCCAACTGCCAATTGGGAACAAAGGAACGCGATCAGGTACCAAATGTACAACCCTTGCTCGTTTGCTTTGTTCCCAATTGGCAGTTGGGCCCGCCGCCTTCAAAAAGGTATTTTTTGTTCATTTTTTCCATTTTTTAGGTTTGGTTAACGAATTTTAGAAGTTTCTCCATAGATTTTAATGAGCGATACCTTAAACGACGCCAAATTAACGCACCTATACACAAAAAAATAGAGGACACAAGATATAATTTTTTTTCGACTTTTCCTGAGTTTTTAAAGTCAAAATTTCGTTAAAAATACCCCACAAAAATCATCATTTTTGCATTTCAATGCTTTATATTTCCCAGACGGTAAGCTGAAATCACAAAGTATTTGGGCTCAACTTCTAGCTGTTTTAATTACCTTTTCAAAATAGCAAAAATTCTGTACAACCAGACGTAAGATATTAAAGTTATGTGAAAAAAACTATCGCTACCTCTGAAAAAAGCTTAAAAAAAAAATACCAGACTTCAAAAATTCTTCAAAAAAAAGTTCTGCCATAGAAAAAAAACCATAATTCTTTAAAAAATTTTAAAGCCCCATATCTATCAGAAAAAGTCGGTTTGGATCCTTGAGGAAAAAAAAAGTTCGGTTTTGTCGAGTAGTGTAATTGGATTGAAGATGAATGGTAGACAGCAGACTGAAGACAGAATCAAGATGGAATGGGAGGAGCCATAAAAGTTATGGCCACATAGGATTAATAGAGGGAAACGAGTGTGTCCGCTCGAATGGGAAGCAGGAGGCTAAAACGAGGGGAGACCTCTTGAATACTACTGGGAGGAAAAAGTGTGACATTTTTTTAATATTTTTGGTAGATTATGAGCGGAGTGTCCTCTGAATGAATGTGTGCGAAATCTGTTCAACAGATCCATCACAGTCTTTGCCTACAATCTCTGAAATACTTTACCTATTTTAAGTTAACTTAAGAGAGAGATTTACTTAGGGAATAATCTCAGGGCATGATCTACTAAGTAGACAACTAACTAACAGACAGCTCCACAATTTTCCTTCAACCTTACTCCACAATCACTCGCATTCCTGATCATTGTCACAAAAAGATCTTCGTAAAGAAAGATGTGCTTAGAACACGTTTATTAGTCGCAAATATCTGCCTTAATTTTTAGAGCATAAATAAAAGTATTATCGTTCAATGGATACTCAAATTAATATCCTAAAAGTTCCCAGAGAAATGTCAAACAGACTACAGATTCATCGTCATATTCTCAGCCATTCCTTAAAGCTATATCTGTGACCAGGCACAAACAGGTATATTTTCCAGTCAAAAGCGGTTTTCCTGCAATTGCAACACAACTTTGAACTTTGAACAAACTTATGGATCGAAAATTTCGTTGTCGTTTTCCAACAAACTAAACTTTCTCTCTGCCCTAATTGCATCTTGAAGTCGTCGGAGTCTCCTAGTCGTCTGCTAAGCCTTTTGTCAGTGTTTGTGCCCCCTTGAAGAGGCAGGGGTAAATGGACAGAAAAGGACATGCCAGGAATTGCACACACATACACAGACTGGTAGATGTAGCATTCATTTGGTTTTTGTATGGCAGCATCCTACTCGTACAATATATTACATTACATTACCTTCGAAAGAGGTGGAGGGAGAGTAGGCTGCCCCCTCCACATTTAAGTTGTGGAATTGAACTAGAAAATAACGAGAGAGAGGGATAGAGAGTGGAAGAGAGCGGAAGAGACACAGATGTTTACAATGTCCTCTTTTTCCGGTTTTTTTTTTCATTCGCATTCATTGGGGGTAAAAATCATACAAAAAAAAAAAAAGAAAATAAAGAGGAATAAGAACATGAGCTCTTTTCCGAATGATGGGTGGATCCTACATGCATGGTGTACAAGCTTATATGTATATCATTTGGCATTTATTTATTAACATAAAAACCCAGTGAACCATGGTCATGCCCCCACCACCATCCCACATATGTATGCTTGCTCTTCTCTGCCCCGCCCACCCTGTGCCACATTCCTTGTCTTCTCTTCCCTTCACTCATTTCATTTATATTTGTTTTTTGTTTTGTTTTTTACTTTCGTTTTGAAATGCGGCTTAAAAGAGCCATCAAACAATAGTGTTACGGGGGTTATACATATGTACATATATGTATGTGGTATCTGTGGTATATATTATATAGGGTATTACCTATATATTCGCTTGATTACTTAAGCCTCTCCCTGTCCCTGTGAGTGGATGGAGAGGGGGGAGACCTCTTTTCAATTACCCAAAAAACAGAAACCGAAACAGAGACAGCGACAGCGACAGAGCTTTGTCTTTTGTCTCATTTTGTATGCAAAAATAAAATGAAATTTGTTGTGTAGTCGCTTCCGAAATATTGAAATGTGAGATGTGGGAGTGGTCCGACGGGTCGGTCGTGCCTCTCTTTCTTTAAAAGCTTTAAACACGCGATGGGGGGGAAGGGATCCCGCTCTCCTCTGCTGCTGCTTCTGTTAACACTCGAACTTTTGTATTCACTTTGATTGACTCGCTGCAACGGATTATGAATACAGAATGAATACCAGATGATGATGAGGTTTTATGGATGCGTTGTTGATGGGCCAATGCCAATAAACAAACAACTTTTGCGGGTGGAGTGCCAAACGGCGGCAGTGGCACGGGGCAAGTTGGCAATGGGGCAAGGGGGCATGGGTGGGGAGCAGTGGATAATCGCATTGGCGAATGGACATGCATTTAATTTTCAATTTTGAACGCTTTTCGCGTAAATTATGTGTGAAATGATTTCTCTTTTAGTTATGCAACGAAATTCGTGAATGGGGAATTAAGGGAATTATTTTTGAAAGGGAATTAACACCAGGCGAAAGATTTTGCAGCCAGAGATTGGGAGTAGAAAGAGAGATTTATACTAACCAAGAAAGAGATATACATTTCATTCCATGTATTAGAATTTCGTCAACTTTCTTCAACAGAAACGTGTAGTAATTGGGAGACTCCACACTGTTTCATCTTTATAGTTTCTCTGGCCCAATCTTTGGTCAATTTCTTATCATTTCATCGCCCCTCCCCCCTAAGCTCTCCCTCTACAGTTTCGATGTTGATCCATTGCACAAGAACAATGACAACAAAAGACTGTCATGGGGGGAATGGTGTGGCGTGGTAACTGGACACCAATCGGCATTGCCAGCTCTCGGGATTGTGTTCCACATGCAACAAAAAATAAACTAAAACTGAAAACTGTAAGCCAGAAAAAATATGTTGACATCCAATGAATGTCCAAACTGTTTTCATTCCCCCACAAGAGGAGTAACTGGGATGTGGTGGGTAAGGGGGTAAGGGGGGCGGTGATTCGGATTGGCGTTGGGCGTCTGGGTTTCTGTTTGGACGGATAGATGGATGTTGTTGATGGTGTGGTCGGTTTGCAACAGCAGCAACCGCACCGCATGATGTAGTCGTCCACCGCTTGATGGGGAGGCAGGAATCCAGGTCTCCCTCCTTCAAACATCAACATCAATTTGCGTTGGGAAATCATTAACAGGCCAGGAAGCGGTAGATGGAATGTGGCTGATTGTGAATATATTGGACTATGGGATACCCTAGAAAGGAAATACCCGATTGGAAGGGGATTAGAGTTCTTCTTGGAAGAAGATTTCTGTCTGACTGGGAATGTCCGCTACAACAAGAATTTCGTCTTGAAAATCTATCTGCCTCTGTATTAGTTTTGCCCAAGTATCCTCCTATTGGAATGTTTATTCTGTTCGGTTCGAAAGGCTTTTTTGTGTGTGATATTTCCACCTATTTTGCACAGTGTACATAGCAGTGCGGAGAAGCAGGAGAGAAAAGAATATGACAAACAAAACTGTTGTTGTTTCTCTGTTCCACATGTTTTTCTTTCTGTTGCTCCTCCTGCTCTTCCGTTTCTCGTGTTCTTTTTGTTGCTGTGTCCATTGTTTGTGTATTGTTTACAAATAAATTAAACTTCTTTGATAATAAAAAAAATAAGAGCAAAAGCTCCACATAATAATAAAAAAAAAGGAGCAGCAAAAACAATTGCATCATACGCACACACACACACACACATGGATTGCCATGCTGTCGCCTCTGCTGTGTGTGTTGCACCACGATGCCCCGCGTTGTTGCTGGTTGATCTATTGGGAACGTGCTGAGACATCCGCTGCTGTTGCTGATGCTGTTGTTGTTGCTTTTGCTGCTGCTGCTGATGTCCGCCAATGTCGCCGGCGGGCGCTTAAGCATTGTTATGTCATCATTACCAGAGTTGCCACCAACAGTAGCAGCAGCAGTACCAGCACAAATGTGTGCCAGAAGCAGCAGCGGCAACAACAAGAACAACAGTGTGTGACCGGACCAAATGTGCAACGGCAATGCGGCGGACGCTGCACTCTGCGGTGGCTATTGCTTTTGGCTTTGTACTTATTTATGCCCACAAAACCCCACCCCACTCCACTTGCCATTCCGTTCTCATACTATTCCCCCCACCATCTATGGTACCCCACCTTCTCTCTCTCTCTCGACAGCACACACATACACGTATTGAGCGAACGATAAAGCAAAGCTTACGGCAGCAACAATGCATTGGTGCTCTCCTTGTTGCTCTTCTTGTAGCTGCTGTACTTTTGCTACACTGCAATGGTATAGGGTATTATGGTTCTATATAGATGTTTGCTACAAAGCCATCAATTATATATTCGCGATTAGCAACAAAATCCAAATCGTATAACCATAAAATAAACCTGCCATAGAAATCAACTCTCTTCAAGGGTATCAAAGCATCGACTTTCCGAGTCTCATTTCTTGTTTCTGCTTCTGCTACTAGACCTCCATGCATCGTTGGTCTCTCTTTTGCTCCTCCCTCTTCCTCTGCTGTTGCTGCCGCTGCTGCTGCTGGTTTGCTGCTGCTGCTGCTCACACGGTTTGGTCACATTAAACGGCCTTGTACTACAATCCACTATCTATCTCTGGTCACCTTTTGTGGTGCCATATGCGTGCGCGTATGCGAGTGTGTGTGTCTCAATGTAATGCCTACATTCCAATGCAATTTCAGCTTATTGTCGCGTCCCTCCCGTCTCTACCCAGCCTTTCGCCGGTACACGTCTGTGACTCCCCCCTTCTTTGCTACCCTCCCTCCCCCCCTACTACTTATCAACAGCACTTGACGGCGCTAGAGGGGCGCCAGCTGTGGCGGCGATTAGAAGACAGAGAGAGAGAACTTTGGTAAAATGGCCATAATAAATATTATATAAAGCCAATCGACTTGCATGCAATTACGTTTACAGTATGGCCTAACGGCGGGGGCAGGTATAGGGAATGGGGGGGTGTAGCACTCTATAAAAGTTTATCAACCTCTCTGCCATGGCTGTGTGTGTGGTGGCTATCGCTCTGTTCAGTTATCAGTTCCGTTGATTTGTTTGTCTCTCCAGAAATCGATCGATCGATCGATTAGACCACTGATGGGTTAAAGTACTCTCTGCATTCGCGCGCAGTGTGCTGGCCCTCGAAAAGAACAAAAAAGCATTGGGTCCGGGTCTCGTGGCATGAGTGGATGAATGAATGAATGGCTGTGCCCTGCCCTGCCCTACTCTGCCCTGCATGTTCGTGCATGTCGATGCATGGATGGTTGTGTGTGTGTGTGTGTGCAATGCTTGTTTTTGTCCATTATGATTACTTTTGTATAACACATGCGAAATACTGCCTGCCCTTTGCTGCGGCTGCCACTCTGCTGCTGACAATAACAATAATTAAATTGATGTATTAGTCTGTGGGGGGAATACTGTACGTACGTATGGCACGCATAAAATATCACAGCTTTTGTGCTTGTACTTTTCTCTCTATTCAATTCTTTTTATCCTTTTTTTTTCTCTCATCAATTTCGATTAAGATAACAGTCAAGTAAGTAAACAGTAAACACAGTGTGTGCTAAAAGTTTATGAATTATGGTTCAATCTGTGTGTGTGTGTGGGCTAAATGATTGCAACATACTTTTGGGATTTAGTTGTAATTGAAGGGGAACTTAATGAGTATTGGGGATTGGAAGTACTCCTGGAACAAACTTAAGTAAAATCACGAACTTGGGGAAGTTCTTCATCTCTCTTTTGTTATTTCTTTTAAGCGTACTCTCCTTAAAGCTCGCTCTCTAAGCTTTGATTCGATTCTTTAAGCTTCTCTCTTGGTATGTGCCTTCTCTCTGTGCTGATGTTTTGATCTGCTCACAAAATGCAGGCTGCTATTCTTATCTCTTCAGATCGTAACTAATTTACAACCGTAAACCAAACCTCAAAACTATTCTGTGGCTTTATTTTTTTATTTTTTATAAATTCCACTTAGCCACAGAGAAATCTCTGGCATTTTTGACCGTTATTCGCCAGCGGGTGAATGAAATTCAAAATCAAGCCACACAAAAATTGTGGCTGTTGCTGTTTTAATTGATAAAAAAAAAAATCTCCTCCGCTGTGGCAGCTGCTGCTGCTGGGGCGGGGTGGGGGAGAGGTCAGAGGTTTTCACACGAATAAAACAGAAATCAGAGACTAGGCAACAGAGACCAGATGGATGGGCTCAAGCCCTGGAGCAGCGGACGGCAGGCCCCCACTCCCGTGACGCTGAAATCCGAGTGCATCTCCAGCTGCATAGTAAATTTGCAGCGCATTCGCTGATGGCCCGCGGGCCAGTATTCCGAACCAACTTTATCTGTGTGGCATGCCACAACACGGGCAACAGTAACAGCCCACATCCAACCCTACTCTATCATTTTCTCTCTCTTTTCTTTTCGGACGACAGGCATATACCCAAGGCCAAGGCAACGGCAATCGCTGATACGCCCGAACTGAAGCGCATTGCGGAGAACACGAAGATCCAATCGAATGTGAAATACCATGCGGACTTTGAGAAGGCCAAAGGCAAATTTACACAGGTACTCCCCCACATTCAGAGTATGAGAGGTTTTAACTGTACTAATTGCTGTCCGCCTCCCCCCACCCCATTCTCATTTCCATTCCCATGATCCTCTGACAGGTGGCCGATGACCCGGAAACGCTGAGAATCAAACAGAACACGAAGCACATATCGAATGTGGCATATCATGGGGATCTGGAGAAGAAGGCAGCAATGGAGAAGCAACGCGGCTCCGCTGAGGTCTCCGATAGCAGCAGTAAGTACCGTTTCATTATTTTCTCTCTTCCCTCCTTCCATCATCTATCTATCTATATATCTCTCCTTCACACTCCCAATCATCCAGTATCTGTATCTATGTATGTATATACTAAATGCTTTATTCTTTGTGCCTGCTCGCTCATTCGTGTGCAATAATTGTTTGTTAGCTTAAGCTTTTCTCTTGGAATTAATTTATGTTTGCAATTCAATTGATTTAATGTGTTTATAATTGTCAATTGACGTCATCTGCATGAAATAGCAATCGCAAGTTTGCAACGAGGCTTAATTTAATGGTTAAATAGAAATATAATAAAGTGTTACAGTGGTTAAATAAAGTGTCACAAGTGAAATCGATTTTTTGAATAAATGTGCATCAAATTATGAAAATCGAAAGAAAAGTGCATTGACAGATATGTGAAATTTATGATTTGTGAGACTTATCCTATTCTAGTGCTACAAAAAAAAAGAAAAACTTATTTAAGTGTTTGAAAAAAATGCGATTTTATCCACCGAAAAACTATTCGTTTATTATATTTTATGGGCTTTCCCCTTAAAACGACTTATTTCATTATTTTCCAACACTTTTTTCATCCACTTTTCAACTCTATACTTGCGTTTCTCATTTGCTCACTTTCTAACACTTTTCTTTATGTGTTTCCTTATTCATCAGCATTGCACCACTGTGCAACACCACTCATAAATACATAGTAATCTATTTGTATGTGTGGTGCATTTTTCAACAATGCAATGTATCTACCATTTCCATCACATTTCCATATCTCTCTCTCTCGCGTCACAACTGTCACACATTGTCATTAATATTGATAATAATTATGTTTTCTTTGTATTTTTTTTGTTTTGTTTTTCTACACTTTTTTTTTGTTATGGATTTTATTACATATCATTTGTTGCCCCTCCCACATCAACATCAACAACAACAACAACAATCATCGAACAACTACCGACAATTGTCGCATAATTTGTGTGCTTTTCTGAACTACCGTTAACCTAACGACAACACACAAACACACACGCTACACAACACTATACTGCATTATACAACACTAACAAAAAATTGTGGAACTCTGGGGAACGTACACAAAAATCAACTAAAATCAAAACCGAAATAGATGAATCGGAATATTTCTCTGAGCAATTGGCAGCTGAACAATTCTCGCAATATGCACCCACAGCCACATCACCCATACCGTCAGCAGTATCAGCACAAGTGCAACACCACCAGCAACAGTTTCAGCAGCAGCAGCAGCAGCAACAACATCAATACCAGCAGCTGCAACACCAGCAACAGCTGCTACACCAACAGCAGCAACAACAACAGCAACACTTTTTGCAGCAGCAACAGACACTGCCACCGCCACCCGTACAACATCAGCAATATAATACAGCGGCCATAACGCCCACATACCAACAGTTACAACAACAGCAACACCAACAACAATTGCAACAACAGCAACAACACTTGCAACAACACCAACAACTACAACAAGGCAACAATCAGAGGCAGCAACAGGCACAGGCGCAACAACAACACGATCCCTATGCACACTACCAGCAGCCACAGGCACTGCGCCAACAGCAACACCAGCAACAGTTGCAACTGCAACAGCAAGCCATTAAACAATCGTCACATCTGTATCCCACAGCACAATCGCAGCAGCAGCAACAGCAGCAGCAGCCACAGATACCCCAACAGCAACAACAGCCACAACAGCAGCAGCAGCAGCCGCAGCAGGTGAATCCCTACAATGAGATGCGCTCGGCCATACTCCAGAATTCGCATCATCCCAGTGGCAATGCTGTCGATCAGGTGGCACAAGTGCATCCTCAGGTGCAACAGCAGCAGCAGCAGCACAATCCCACTCCAGTGGCAGCAGTGGCTTCTGTGTCACATCATAGCCTCCTGAATAATAATCCCAGCAATGGCAGTGTCAACAGCTATCACAGCGTCAACAGCAACAACAACGGGTCCCAACAGATGCTGCCTCCGCAGATGCGTCGATCGGTGGCCAGCGCCAGTGTCTACGATGGCAGCACCAATAGCAACAACAGCGACGGTAGCCAGCAGCAGCTGCAGCAGATACGGAGCAAGCACAGCGGCACAGCAATAGGATCAGCTGGAGGATCCGGATCAGCCATACAACAGCTGTATGCCTCGCCCAATTATCAATCGGTGACGCCCTCGGAGAATGCCCTCAATGTGGCTAATGGACATGTATCCAGCCATCAGCAAAAGATGATGCCTGGAGGCAGCAGCAACATTGGCAAGATTGCCGACTACGATCCCTTGACCGATGGCCCACGTGTGGTGCAGGGCTCTGGAAGATCCTCTACCACGCTGGTCTATAGCTCCGATCCGCAGCAGCAGCAGCAGCGAGGCGGTAAGTAGGCGGCTGGGGGCAGCGGAAGGCTTGCTGGTAGTTCAATAGTCCGCTTGATGTGTGAACCCATCATCTCAGTCATTTGTGTCCTTGTCCCAGACCGAATCCTTTCAAAGAACATTCTTCAATCCATTATTTTGTATCCGTATCTGTAGGCAACAGTGTGTATCCCAAGCGGATTGGCTCTGTGACGGACATCGATCCTGCAAATGGGATCTATGGCTCGCTGAGTGGCGCCGAGCAGGCCCATGCCCAGAAGCATCAGCAGTACTACGCTCAGGTGCAGAAGATGCAGCAACAGGAGCAGCAGTTGCAGCTGCAACAGCAACAAATACAGCAGCAGCAGATGCGGCAGCAGCCCTCGTACGATTCCTCGCTGCAGGCGAATCAATCGCGTCAGAGCACAGCAACAAATTCTGTAAGTAGAAGAGAGAACTAAGATAGATTTGATCTAAAACTTTTTCCTTGCAGCGCCTCTATAAGGCCATCTATGACTATGAGGCGCAGGACGTCGATGAGGTGAGCTTCCGCGAGGGCGACATCATCTATGAGGTGGAGTCCATCGATTCTGGTTGGATGACGGGTCGCGTGGAGCGGACGGGAAAGACCGGCATGCTGCCCGCCAACTATGTGGAGCATGCGGTTATATAATAGGGAATGTTCTACTACTGCTGCTGCCGCCAGCAGTTTGTGGTGATCCTCGTCTGCCTGCTCTACATCCTCCTTGTGCTCGTGTTCTTTGTGAATGTGTTTCTCGCCGATCGGAATATGCACACGCATCTCATGATGAAGAATGCTGGACACCACGGACACGGAGGGCACGGTGGAGGAGGAGGAGCGGGTGCAGGTCCGCCTGTGGGAGGACACCACAATCCCTACGACATGCATGGCTATCCCCACTACAACAACTACCATCCGCAAATGGATCCAAAGCAGCAGCAGCAGCAGGAGCTGCTACGCAAGACACCGCCCAATCCGAACCAGCAGCAGCCCGAGCAGGACATTTACTCGTATTTCAATCACGTATTCAGGCGGCGACGTCGATGAGGAGGAGGATAAGTAGGACAGGAGTTGGATGGACGATGAATCTATCCAAAATTTGTACCACATTAAATTATTATTATTTCCATAAAATATGAATATATATATAAATATATTTATATATATATGAGTATATATAGCCAAAAGCAGATTGTGTAAAAAGTGAAGGGGAAAAAATGATGAGAAAACCATTAGAAAACAAGAGACAGAGACATGCAATAATAAAACCAAGCCAGAGCTATGTTTCAGCTATGAATCGAGGGCGAGGGTGGATATATACCTAGATATATCCAACACTTTTGTGCCGATTCCGAAATGATACGAAATTTTTCTAGCGAGCGACCAAGCCACGAGCCAACAGTTTGCATTTATCTACAGCGAATGAATCCCTTAAACGGAATCAGAAATCTATTAGATACAACAGATATTTATTGAACGATATATACAGCTGATTAATCCGATAATTAGATATGCTATATAGAGCTAACCCCCAATCAACATATAAAACCGATATCATCAGATATATCTACTATATAGATAGCTAAAATAATGCTTCGATAAAGAAAAAAAAAAAAAAACTAAAAATTTCTTCTAATTTAATTAGAAATTCTCTCAAAAAATAATGTTTTTCTAGGGCTTTTTAAAAGCTTTGCTATTTGCTATATAGCTTGATCGTTCAGATTGCGCATATCGTTATCCCTACAATTTTTGTCAATTTATCCAAAAGAAAAAGAGAAAGAAAAGCAAAGGATAAATTTGTTCTTGTTTTTCTTGTGTGTTTTTTTAAGTAATGGGGGGATAAATGCATGTTTTGTTGAGTATATAAATATTGTTTATGTTTCTATATACTACACATTATATATATATTATAGGGTATATACAATATATGTATATTCCGATCTACGACTATATGTTGTATTCTAGTGTTAAAAAGTGTTGCGTTTCACATGAGAAGATATTTGAGAAAGTGCCTTTAATTTGCTAAAAAAACTGTTTTTTAGATACAAACCAATTTACTAATAAATCAATTAAATATACATACATATACCATATACTATAGCTTATACAGACCATAAATCTATATGCTATATAGCATCGATAATACGAATTTCAATAACGAAACGAAACAATTCTTTATACGAAATACAACAACTTTATCCATGTGATTTGAGTAGAGGAGCAATTGCAGTCACGCTATTTATACGGCAGATATTTGTATTATTAACAAACAAAAAACTCACAAACAACACACACACACACACATGAGAATAGTAAGCTATAGACAGCAACAACAAAAACTAAAAACAATTTCATACATACTATATGCATTAATGAATGCTTCGAGAGGGAAAGGGAGGAGACGACGAAGTATCGCCTAACAATTAAATGAATTATTCTAATCGCAAAATGGAAATGGAAAGCGGAAAGCAGAATGCAGAAGCAGCGCCAAAGGCTTCCTTTTTGTGAATGTGTTACAAATCAATAAAAAATCTACAAAAATAATTGAATATTTTGTGTTATTAATAGAGACAATTAATAATTTAAAACTATGCCGCAGGAAAATGTGTACAAAAAATTGGGATGTGCCCCAAGGGACAACCAAGACGAATCAAGCGAGTAATGTAACCCCCACAGTGAAGGATAATTGACAATGAGGAAAATTACAGCAATCGCATGTTTGGGTTTTTCCCCTATTTTAAATGAATAATTGTGTAATTGTTGTGTGTGTTTTCCCATAAACAGAACTAAAGATGTAAACAATAAAACTCAAGGAATCTTTTCTGGAGGAGGGCCTCCGCCTTCAGATGCTTTCGCTGGTGGGGGGCTCAGGCAAGCCAGCCAGCCGTTTCTGGGGTGCTGCTGCCACATCACCACCAGAGATGGTACCCTCATGGGCGCCTACAATGGTCTCCAGAATGATGGTCTTGGAGTTCTGCATGGTTTCCTCAAAGAATTTGGCATCTGCGATCTTCTCCTCGGTGACATAATCGAGTTTCTCCGTCAGCATGGTGATCTTCTCTTGCGCGAGCTCCAATCTACAAGAAAATGAAGCAATGATTGGAAAATAAATGATATGATATACGGATACACCTACTGATTCTTTAGATCCTCTATTTTAGGTTCCGTGGAGACGTTGCTGTTCAAGGTGCCGGCAGATTGATAGTGGGATTGGTTATCGAAACAGAACGATCCAATGGATCCGTTAAGAGAAGTGCGACTCAGCGAACTCGCATAGTCGGCTATTCGCTGTGTGCGCTTCTTCTTATCAGACTGGATGTCCAGCTCCTTTTCCATTTCCCGGATCTTGGCCTCCATGCGACTGATGCGCGCCTTTAACTTGGCATTCAGCTCCTGGATGCTCTCGTTCTTGGTCCGCTCCACCGACAGACGCTCGTTGAGGCTCTTGGTGAGGAGCATAAGCTGATTCTTCTCCACCTCCAGGGCATCCAGAATGCCCACGAATTCTTCCTGCCATCAAAGAAAGAGAGATCTTAGACGGGACTAGGACAGGGAGTGAGAGCCCAGTGGATTACCTTGCGAAACTCGCGACAGGAGAAGAGGAATCCCCCGGAGAGCGCGCGCAAATCCATTTCCAGCTTCTTCGTCATTTCCTGGAGACTCGTGATGGATACCTCCTTCTGTTTAAGAATCGTCTCCAGCTCCAGATACATGCCACTCAGCTCCTCCAGCTGTCGTCTGGCACCGTCCCTCTCCTCCGTCAGACGTGTCAGATCCGCGCGCATGTCTTCCAGACGCTGCTCGTACTGGTAGCGCTGGCGATCGAGCCGCTCGCCCATGGTGCTGATGTTGATGCCATTGTAGTCGGTCTGCTCCTCCAGTTCTGAGGAGCGCATCTTGTACTTGGCCACCTCCTCGTTCAGCGTCTTGTTGCGCACCTTGAGGGCCAGCGTCCGGTTGCGCTGCTCCTCCAGCTGCGACTGCACGTCCATGATGTGCTTCTCCAATGCCTCCACCTTGGCCTGGTGCAGGATCTCGCTTTTGCGTACGCCAGGCGTGAAGCGGTCAAAGGTAGCGCCGCCCCCTAGACAGTCTGCAGTGGCAAGTGGCTGGCCGTTGGCCAGGCGTGGCGTGCGCGAGTAGCCAGAGCCAGAGACACTATCCAGATCGGAGCCCAAAGGTATGGGCGCATACTCGGAACGATCGGACATTCGTTCCTCGTAGTACTCCACGCGGGCCCGCAGCTCCTGCACCTTCTGCTGCAGATTGAGGATCTGCTGTGCCCGTCCGCGCCAATTGGCCTGATTGAGATTGTTGGCCAGAATGTTGATGTTGCAGCTCTCGCCGATCTCGTGCTGTAGGCACTTTTGGGCGAGTTTCAATTGGTTCTGCAGCTCCGTGCTCCTGTTGCGCGACTCGAAGAGCTTCTGCTGAATGGCAGTCAGCTTCGCTTGGAGCTCCTCCGCCGAGTTGCCCCGCTTGAGCAACTCCTGGTGCTGATGGATCTTCTCCTCGTTGGCTTTGAGCTCACGCTCCATCTTAACGATCAGCTGATCCTTCTTCTCCAGCCGATTCTTAGCCTGCTCCAACTCTGCGCGCATCTGCCGGTTCTTTTTGCTCAGCTCGAGGATCTTGGTGCCGGCTATCGAGGAGTTGCAGCGCAATTCGTCAATGGGCACCGAATTGAGGACATCGTTGAGCGAGTCCACGGATCTCTTCAGTGCCGTAATCTCCTTGTTCTTGTCGCTGATGGCCTTGGTCAGCGACTGATTCTCGTTCTCGAACATCTCCAGTTTTTTCTTCAGTTTCTTAGATCCTTCCGCCTTGGTCGCCTTGGGCTTCACGGCCGTTGTGGCAACCACCACTGCGCAGTCAGCTGGGCCGCGGCGACGCGGCTTGCCGACCGGCTCCTGGGCCACCGTATCGGGCAGCGTATCCATGGCGCAAAACGTATTATACAAAAAAAAAATATAAGATAAGCTTCGTTTGGCAAACGCTTCAATAATTTGTGTGAATTATGTGTCGTGTGTCTCGGGACTTGTTCCGAATATTCTCAATTTTGTTGTTAAAAGCGACGACGAGTCGTTTCCTATATTCACAAATTTCTTTCTGTTCTCTTTAAAATAACGTTTACAGAACTTTCATGGCAAACCAAATTTCAAATTTAAACAGTCGCCGCTAGTTCGCAATGGTTTGCACGGAACCAGTTCACTGAACCGACTACAGCTTCCCGCACTACTTAAATCGGATTATCGCACACAAGTATCGATATTATTTTGAAACTATCGGGAGTCTATGTACATATATATAATCGAACAACGTGAAACAACACATACAATTTTCAATGCTAAAAACCAGAAAGCTAGTTCCGTTGCTGATATTTTATGGGATAAATCCGCTGTCCAAATAAATTTCGCGAACAAAAATAGTATCAGCAAAAAGTATACATATCGATATATTGATATGATATATTTGTAGCATCCCTAATTGTGACGTGTAAAACACGAAAACACGCAAAAATGGACGGATTTATGATGGTAAATGTTGAAATATAACATGTAATTAACTCTTGGTAACAATGCCCGTGTGCTGCAGGACATTATCAAGGGCATGTGCATCATGGACAATGACGGCAACCGCATTCTGGCCAAATACTACGACAAAAACATTCTGTCCACGTTGAAGGAGCAGAAGGCTTTCGAAAAGAATCTTTTCAACAAGACGCACCGCTCCAACACAGAGATCATCATGCTGGACGGACTCACCTGTGTCTACAAGAGCAACGTGGATCTGTTCTTCTATGTGATGGGCAGCGCCTACGAGAATGAGCTCATCCTGCTGTCGGTGCTCAATTGTTTGTATGACTCCATCAGCCTCATTCTGAAGAAGAATGTGGAGAAGCGCCTGGTGCTGGAGAATCTGGAGATTATAATGCTGGCCTTTGATGAGATCTGTGATGGGGGGTAAGTATAGATAGTACAGTACTCCGCTGCGACCTTTGACCTAATGGTGGGTGTCGTATGTTTCAGCATTATTCTGGATGCGGATCCCTCGTCGGTGGTGAAACGCGTCGATCTGCGCAACGATGATATTCCCATTGCCGAACAGACCGTTGCTCAGGTAACTAGCACACTAAATGGTCTCTTTTGGTAGCGCCCCCAGACCCCACACCCCTGTCTATCTCTTAGTATCTCTATTAATTAGTTATTAGGCCCGAACAATCGTAAACGTTAATATGCTCGCTATTTATAAGTAGTACGACTACAACTCTACTAGATTTACTTTCTTTATGTTTCACTTTCGTTCGTTGCAATTCCTCCCCAAAAGCCCCTAGAAATTTCCACCATTGCGTTTGTACTTATGATCAAAATAAATATTGTTTTAAATGTCTTAAACTATTGCTCAACTGCTCTGTGAAGTGAATTTTTGATTTCATTAGCTAATTGATCGACCAACCTATGTTTTGTATCTCTGTATCTGCTGCCATTCTATATGTGTATGTGCTATCTTTCAGGTACTGCAATCGGCGCGCGAACAACTCAAATGGTCCATTCTGAAGTAAAGGGGCGCTGCGGGCGGCGGAGGCGTCAACTTCCGCATCGTGTCTGTCGCAATACATTCGATACTTTCTTTCCCCACTCCCCTCCAATTGTTTCCGCCTAGATGTAAACACACACATACTATAATACAGATTTATATATATATATTTAACTAGAGATCCGTTTGCATGTTTTTAATGGGAATTAATCTAATCATAGTGTTAAAGGACTCGGACCTACAGGCTGCGGGCTGCGTAGTTATTAACTAACAAATCGCTGTATCATACTAGACCATTAAAAGTAGTACTAACCATTGAGCTATCAATGTAGCCGACATTGTAAATCACTTGTATTAGAAGAGGCTTTGCCGGTAATCATGCGCTCATGTAAGGGGAACCCCTCCATCATTTACTTAACAATATATGTATATTCGGGTGTTCTCTGGCATGCTCTTGCCTCGCACCCTTCCTATTAATCAGGCATATGTATGTTGTAGACCTCTGATTAAATGCTTATCTTAGGGCGCATTCGTTCTTGGCTTTCGCATGCAGTCAAACAATGACAGAACCAGAACTGACCCAGTCCCATGATGTCAGCCAGCCAGCCAGCCAGCATTATCTCTGAATGCAAATTGTGTAGTGTGTAATGCTGTAATGCCATGCCAATACCATTGGCAATCACATTTATAATGCTCGTAAGCCCAGAAGTGCGTCATAAACACGTGACCAGACGATGCCGCCATATAACAATAAGTAATCCCGTGGGTTCTATACAGCCCTCGACCATCTTTACGATAATTGTGTGTTGAGTTGTGTGTGTTGTTTGAGGTGATTATAAAGCGATTAAGTATTGATTATCTCGACATCTTTATAATGGCGCATATAAACCCAAGAAAATTCTATTTCCAGTTGCAAACTCTTTTTCACCCATTTTGTTTTTGCCCAGCTAGGGATCTTGAGTCCAACAATTATTTATAGCAATTGCTTAGGCTTAGCTCTAGTAGCTGGGATTATGGCAGTCACTTACGAAACGTTTGCTTTTACGTCTCAGCGATCGAAGTAATCGGAGAAATGTGTTGAGTTCGGGGACGTACCTCAATGGCGGAGGAGCAGCAGCCATTGCATCATCATACGTTCCAAACTTCATTTCGCAACTCCTCAAAATATATTTGATATCTGTGATTAAGTTGTTTTTGTTTTCAGCCTGGCAGAGCGTGGCTATCATTCAACTTCAACCCAGGGCTCATCTATCATTCGCACGGCGGTACCACCCATGAACCACAGACGTGCTCCACCTTTTCCCTGGCCCCACCACCCATGCATTTACCCCCACTCTTTAATCAACTGCTTGTCAACATTTTAGGAGTGCAAAAAATAAAACCAGGAATAAAAGGGTACTGAATTCCGGGTAGTGAACCGAAGCAATTGATACCCTTGTAAAGCGATCCTACGATTATGCAAAAATCCCAACGAACTGCAGTTATTTTTGGCTGATAAATAACTCTTTTGTAACTCTTTCGTTTGGTGTGGATTATCTGTACAAAGGAAAGAAATTTTCCCAAACACATGATTAATCCGATAGTGTCCAAAACATTTGGAGAGTATGGAAACCAAACACAATATTAAGCTCCCACCCACTTGGGAGTTCGTTCAGGTTTATCTGCTCGTATTTTGTTGTTGAATTAGACAAACAACAGCGATGTGAAGAGCAGGAGCTGAGCTATATATCTATCAGGTGTGTATTTACCTGTGTGTGTGTGTGTGTGTTGTGCTGATATCAGGGCCACCAGCCATACGTGATGGATGTATTGCCCAGATCACGTTTCTAGCAAACACCCAAAAAGGTCTGCTGCTGACGTGTCTGTTGGAATGAGTTCATCTTTAAAGTGAAACGCCTACCCGAACAGGGGAGGGGCCCGTCATCATACTGCTCCATTCTTAAGAATCCTAAAGTACAGTCGCCCACTCCTACTAATTTATACCCGATATCGGGTTCTCAGGTATGCGCCAAGTATTGTATTATCAACAGCAGATTACTTGGAAAGAAACGTTCCACATGATTAGCGCAGCGCCACCGATCGATCCGATCGATCCGAACGATCCGTTCAAGCGTTCCACATGCGTTCCAATCGAATCACTATTTATGATCCCCCTTCGAAATCAGATTTATATAACGCAAAGAAATGGCCATGTGTTGGGGGAGGACTCTATTTGGCATTCAGTTGTCGTTGCCGCCTCGAACGATACGATAGATTTGTGTGTTGTGTTGTGTTGCTTTGTTGGTTTGCCTTGAAGATTGTCCGTTGAAGAGGAAGTCCAAATTTCGAGCCGGAAATCAACAGAACAGGCCACCGACCGACCGACCATCGACGACATCTGACATCTGATCTAGAATCATCCAATATAAATACCAGTATCAATATCAGAACAAAACAAATCGCGACTGATACTGGGAAATGAATGCACACTTGTTTTTCGGGTCTGTATACACCAATCGATTGGCATTAATTCTATGAATTTATTCTCACTCGTAAACTCGTAAACAAAATAGTTAACATTCCATTCCGAAAAATATGTCTACCTAAGTAATTCTTCAGTTGAAATTGGCTTGACAGTCTCTCGCTGCAAACTAATCGAATTATTGGCAAATGTATTGTGGTACAAAGTATCATGCTCTGTCTTCATTGTTGCCTGTTGCTTGGGTCGTGTATCCGTATATCCCGTGTATCGTGTGTTTATGTGGGGGGGCTCGATCCATAAAACCGCTTTACGACTCTCGATTTTGTAGGAAAATTTTGAGCTGACAATTTCGCTGACATGCGACAGTGCCATGCCCAAATATCACAGTGGGTGACTCCTCCAGAGTCTCCCTGCCAGACGGTTGTGCAAATACAAACAAATAAATCTATAAAATGGGTCTATAGAGGAGGAGGAGTTAATCGGAATCAGAATGAGAATCATAATCAGACTGAAAATCAGAGAAATCATACTCGTGCGACTGTCCGATAAGTGGGTGGCACGAACAGTTAACGACCTTGGGTAGGAACTTATGAAAAGCCGCCCCTTCAGGCACCCAGGAACCCCAGAGGGGGCATATCTGTGCAGTTCAATGTTTCAAGAACAAAGATGACAATCGCCTGGCAGCGAACTCCCTTGAACCAGTAGCCACAAGCCTTTCCTTTGGGCTTTGCGTGGCAACAAACCTCTGGCGATCCTCCTCTGGTTACCGAGTGCCCTGCTGATCTATCGACAAAACCCTTAAGCTGTAACACAATTTACGAGCCAGGCACCAGCCACAGGGAGTGGGTCAAATCCCCCAGTGGTTATGAGCCATCATCATCACATCAACAAAGCCCGATAAGAGTTCAAAAAGGCTTAAGTAGGGGCGCTGTTTTTTTTTTGGGCTGGATTTTAATTACATGTTCTCTCGAGTGTTTTGTTTGAAGTGATTGTGTGGGGATGGGATCCCTTACCACTTGTTGCGTGGTCGCAAAAAACAGTTGGTTGCAAAACAGTTGCCACAGCAGTATGCAAACATTGTGCTGCACTCACTCTGCTGCTCCAATCAACAGGCAGTACCCACAGACAATTTAACTGGCCTGATCCTTGACTTGTTTGTCGAGTGGAGTGGTGTGGCGTTTGGGTTGTCAAGCGGGCTGTCCAGGGAGGTGAGCGGACACTCTAGCGAAGGGTTAAATTCCATTTGGTGGGCAACAAAGTGCTCTGCTACAGTGGAACCAAATGCAAGTGCACTTGATGGTCATATGATGTACAATGCATTCCCTTCTCTGCACTCTGCTCTTTAAGAGCTTTCGTTCGTTTTCTCTCTCTCTCTTAGCTTAACTGTTTCTCTTTTTCGTTTGTGTTTTTGGACAGGGAGTGTGCGTGTCAGGGTTCTCATGGGGCGCTATCTTATCATTGATATTGTACATTCTTACTTTGAACACCCGTACAAGCAATTAACAAACGATTCGAGCTGCCATGAGCAGCGGCATCGGCATCGGCCCACCACCCACCACCCTCTCTCTCTCTCTCTCTTTATCTGCACCTCTGTTCCGAATTATCGCTCGTATCCGCTCTCGGCTGCGGGAACTGATATTTAAGAAATCGCTCCATTCGCTTCGACTTTCAGTGCTGTGTGAACCATAAAACGGTGTTAGACGTGTTCGGAACACCACAACAACAAAAAGGAAAAGGGAAAGAAAAGAAAAGAAGCGAACCCCACCACAGACAGAGAGATTTCCCGCAGAGTGACAAATGGATATTATTATTATTATTATTATTGAAGTGACAAGAACTCAAGTGCTCGATAAACAATATACTGGTAGATCCAAAGAACTGCAATCTAGAACCAAAGGAATTCAAACCGCTAATCGTATCGTGCGTGTGTGCTGAATCAACAAATAATCCAAGCCAATCCAATCAGAACATACACTCCAGACCGCTACCGTACCGCTCCACGGAAGCATAATCAATCGGAGCACAATTGATACAACACTCAGAAACATGAAATTAAGGTTAGTATTTGTTAGCTGTTCTGTTCTGTTCTGGGAATCGGATTCTTCCCCTAACCCTATCAGTGGTGACTTTCCGTCGTGCCGTTTGCTCAGCAAATCAAAGTTTTACCAAGCCCCAAAAGCTGGGGCTTCCAATCACCATGATTAGCTAAACAGAACACAGTTAACCAGTCCAGCCACTAAATGAGCTCTTGCCATACCATACGAAAAAATAAAGAGCTTTCTGATATCAGGAGTACGTGATTAATGATATCGTGTCGATGTCCATATTGGATATTCCACAGTCCCCCCCCAATCTATACTTGGATTAATCATACTCTGCTTTTAGGAAGTCCCCAATCAGTATGCCAGTCTGGCAGTCTGCCTGTTAGATAGCGGAAATTTACCCACTCGAGTGGGTGGTGTGGAGTGGAGTGCACCATCCATCAGCAGCGTTTGACCTTTTCAAAATCAATTTGCACATATGAATTTAATTCTATTAAAGTTATATAATCTTTATGATTTGATGGGTCTGCCAAGGTATAGAGTTATAGAGACTATAGTGGGTGTATGGGATGCAATGCCCATTTCTCTTTCATATCTTTTAGGTGATGCAATTCCTTCTTTGTTATTCTCATTACTCCATAGTTTCCCGTCCCCCAACCTAATTGCTTACACCTAGTCGTGTAATCTCTGAATAAATTATACCATTTTATGGCTATTTGCTTTGATTAGCAGCACACGTTACAACTTGACACCTGCCACAATGGGCCCTGTTTTTATTTTATTTGTTTTCCCTTCCTTCCCTGCCTGTTGCCAGGCAGGCGAATGGGGGTCAATGGACAACCGATTGAGCTTAATTCTTCTGGTCTTGGGTTTTCTGTAAACAGCCATAAATTCGCTATTGGCTACATTTATGGTGGCCCCAGGTAAAATCAATCAGGTATGAAATTACAGTGAGTACCGTAAAGATAGCAACACCCAGCCAGAAATTCCCTTTTTCCAATGAAAGTGCGTGAGAAATATGATTATGATTCATCACAAGGACCGAACCTTTTCGTGGATAGGTTATGGTTTATGCTCTATAAGATATACCATTTAAATGTAGGCGGGTTTCATCGTGCATCAGAGAGCGGTAGAAAGCGAGGGTGCATTCAATGCCATGCCGAATGGGTTGATACCACTTCGGTTCCACGTATCTCTGGAGTGGCGGTGGGCGCCTTGATAAGCCTCGAAATCCAGCCAGCGCCAGAGCCATTGGTCTTGAGTAAGTTTTGGCAATCGCCCAATTAGAATTGCCCCTCATAAACGTTTGCAAACGCCCAGCCCAGCCAACCCACAACATTTCCATCCCCCCCCTAACGAATCGATTCTCGATTGTGTGGCATGACCGATTTCCACCTGAGACTCAAATGGCGCTATATAAACCAGATACACTCTGCCGGTATAATTATGCCCCGGTGGTGCCAAAGTGCGTCTGGTTTTTGGGGCTTGCAGATCGTTGCCATTCCACTGACATTTAATGTCCCCAATTAAAACTAGATATGGGCCATGTTTTGTGGGGCAATCTATATGTCTGGAATGCGTTACTCGACTGTTGATATCTTCATTCATGTTGGAGTCCCAGTTACCCACGAGGGCTAGTATTATTTCATCATCTACTGTGATTTCTATAGGCAATCTTTAATATCCTTTTTGATACAATAATGCCTGAAATTGTTGGAAGCTTCCCACTGAACACGCCCACTTTGGTATCTGATCTGTAGCCTACTTCTAATTAAAGTTTGTACCTCGTATTGTATTGCCAATGCGTCAGATTTCGCTTTCAGACCGTCACCCACTGCGATTCGGGTCCATTGCGGTTTTATCTATTGCGTATTCTACGTTGGTTGTAGCAACAACCAATGTCTGTATCTGTATCTGTTGCTGTAGCTGTATCGGCCTCTGTGTGCTTTTAATTAAACATACATCAGGGCCAGCGAATCGTTAGAGCTGGAGGTAGTTGGAGGCCATACCATGGCATGGTCCCGGTCTCGGTCTCTGTGTGTGCCTCTTTCGGGGTGTATGCAAACATTTGCCATTCCTATATATAGATCTCTCCCGCCCTGTTTCTGCTTTTCCCGCTAGCTAGCACTGATCGTGTTGACCATGTCGCGTGTTTTCCTTAGAAGTCGCAAAACAAGTCGCTAAGTAAATTTGCTTTCTTTTTTTTTTCTGCAGACCTTTGCGATGGCTGCGCCAGCCGTCGGCTAAACAATCAACCGCCAAGAAGGAGGAGGAGCTGCAAGTGGTACGCAATCACATGATCAAGGACATGCAGAAGAGATTTGGGGACACACCCGTGAAGATACTGCTGCTGGGAACAGCCGAATCCGGCAAGACCACCATCTTCAAACAGATGAGAATACTGCATATAAATGGCTTTACGGATGAGTACGTTTCTGCCTCCCTTGATTCTTCCTTTCCATCTTATACTCAAGGATCTCTCTCTCCGTCTCTTCAGTGAGCGTCGCGATCGCATACCTGAAATATATCAAAACATCCACGACTCCATCCATCAGCTGGTGCTACAGATGGGCCTCCTGGGCCTGGACTTTGGCAGCTGCACCAGTGAACGCAGTGCCGACTATATCCTGTCGCTGCCCGGAGAGGCTCCGGAGTACATGAATGAGGTGAGCAGGCGTCTGTCAAGTGGTGGGGGGCTTTAACATGGGCACTGTCCAAGTGCTATCTATATCTTATCCCCTGTGCGCTGCACTTCAGAATGTTTTCTGTCGCAGTTGGCAGTTGTGTTGGTATCAAGCAAACGACTTTGAAGTTTCTACAAGCATTAGACTTGCGTCAAATCCCCTCCTGCTGCTCGATTGAAACGTTTTTTTTTTTTTTTGTTCCTGTTATCTCTCACCATGTATCTGGCGGTGTGATTGATTACCCATCCATTACCCATGATTGCGTTGTGGAATGTCTGAAAACTTTCCAAACAAGTGTTTCTGGTGTTTGTCCGTTCGATCGACTTCCTTCGGACTTCCTCGAAAACGACTTTTGATTTTATAGCAGAGAAGCGGCACACAGCTGCAATGAATGGCCTTTGATCGTACGCCCGCCGCGCCGTCTGAATCATCGTAGTCCAGTGTAAAGAGAGCCACAGCCAGAGTCTATCTATCTTTTATTCTCTGGTCATTATATGGCTTATACTCGCACGATGCGATAAGATTAAGACAAGACCTTTTTTTTTTGAGGGTAGTGGGTAGTCAGTGGGTGGGTGGGACGTTATTCAGAGGCCACATGCCAGTCATTCATGGTTTTATGCTTTACCTAATGACTAATACTAAACATTGAAATTGTTTATTTGCATTTCAGGAGTACTGCGACCACGTCATGACTCTGTGGAACGATGTGGGCATCCGTGCGTGCTACGATCGCTCGAATGAATACCCCCTGCTAGACAGTGCCAAATAGTAAGTGATCTTCAGGATTAAAACTCCCAAAAGGATCGCCTTACTAAAGGTTTATTTATTTTTTGTCTATCCTGTAGTTTTCTCGATAACTTTGTGAGGATCAGCGATTGCGCGTATATACCCAGCACCGAGGACATTCTGCACAGTCGGAAGATCACCACTGGCATCTCGCAGATCACCTTCCGGGTGCCCGTGCCCAAGAGCCTGGGCGGCGGCGAGCAGGAGTTTCGCATGTACGATGTGGGGGGACAGCGGGATCAGCGCAACAAATGGATTCAGGTGTTTGAGGGCATACAGGCGGTGCTGTTTCTCGTCTCGTGCAGCGAATTCGATCAGAATCTGCGCGAGGATCCCAACCAGAACCGCCTGGAGGAGGCCCTGAAGCTGTTTCGACGCGTTTGGCAGAACCGTTTCCTCGCCTCCGCCGGCCTGATTGTGTTTATCAACAAATACGACATCATGGAGCGGAAGATCAGGGCGGGAAAGCACATCGTTGACTATTTCCCAGAGTACGATGAGTTCTGCAAGCGGCCGCAGCAGGATAATTGCTTTGATGAGTGCGACTGGACGAAGATGTTCATCAAGCAGAAGCTCGTGGACATCACCCAGGAGCCCTTCAAGCGCCATTCGCGCAACAACAGCGATCTGATCACCTCCGAGCGGGAGTGCTACTACCACTTCACTGTGGCCACAGACACGCGCTGCATCCGCGAGGTATTCAGCGATGTCCAGAAGATGATCCTCTCCGAGAATATGTCCGGCACGGGTCTTTTCTAAGGCGGACCTCTCGCTCTTGCTCTCTCTCTCTCAGAAAGGGAGTGGTGCTCCCTGTACCAACTGTGATCTTACTTAAGTAGGAATGTAGAACCTTAGATCATAGATAATGACTTGTATTCATTATACGTTAATTGTATAATGTGCACACATATATGTATGCATCAGAGACAGCTTTAATATGATTAATTTTAAAGGAATATTCCTAAGTAAAAAACACATTATAAAACACACTAAAACAAAACCCAATGTCTCATTATTCTTTCAACTTACTTACCTCTCAATATTTGAATTATACGTAAGAGTAATGAAATCAAACCCCCCAACTTAGAGTATCAACGTAAATTATGCTGTCGTTGCCTTCTAAGAGGGAGAACTTATTATTGCAGCGCAGCGGTAGATTGCTTTGAAAGTGTCGCTTTGCCACTGTACCATCGTTCAACGTAAAGTAGGGATTTTGTCGTGTCAGCTCATTGGCAAGTAGCTGAGAAAAGATTGCTGAGGCAAGCAGAACGGCAGCAATGGATATCAGCAGCAGTTTTTATTAGATAAAGAGCAGACATTATGAATCTACCAGATTGGACCACCCACGCTATCATGTAGGTGCCGTAGGAACCATTCGTCTGCAAGGGTATCCCAACGCATCGAACCTCGATGCTCAGATATTTTTATTGTTGATATAAGAACAACAGAACCCAAAGAATGATTTTCGCAACCTAAGCATTTCCTGTGAAGATATGTGTTGGAAGCTGCCGAGCTTTTTCGGCAACTCTGACTCCACATTTACAATAATTTACTCAGTTGGTTAAGTTTACAAATGTTTTTATTTTATCGACGGGTTACAAAGGTTTGAGGCCGTGGCCGTGAACTACGAATCGATGCGTTCGACAAATATTTGGACTGCCACGAGAACAGGGCGAAGCAATGCACTATAAGCAGTACTGACATATGTGCGTGTGTACGGGAGCGTACTGAGAGAGCGATTTTTAGTATAAGAGATGATATATGACTTTATGATATTAATTTGTTGAGATCTATTAACGGCTGCTGCTCCGAACAATATGAATTTATTAGGAATAAAAATACGATTGTTGCTGCTCCATGAAAAGCTGCATTATAATACAAATAGAAAATTTGAAATCTGCTTTTATCTCATTTAGAAACATTAAAAAGTTTAGAGATTTCATTGTAGCTGCGATTCTGGTCAGCATAGCGAAGCTCCGAAAGTAATTGTGAAGCTGTACAGTAGCATTTGTGACGTTCCTCAGGACTCATACGATCAAAAATATTTTGTTCATGTGCCAAAAAGAATTCCAGTCTGCCATTTAGTAGACAAACTACCAAACAGTTCCACATCTTAATGAAGAGAGTTGGCAAATCTGTGAACCAGCTTACTTTTCCCAGTTGATGGAGCAAGATGGTTTTCAGCATGTAACTTGATAGATGGGGGAAATCACTCGCATGAGCGTCGCGCAATCCCTTCATGAGGCGCAATACATTTTTGAAGTTATCCAAATCCATCGTTATCTGGCGTTCCCAATGCGGGGCACATACCATAAAGGTTCGCTCGTCCGTTGAGCCTTTTTTGGATTGTGGTACAGCGAACCATGGAAATTTACGTATTTTCTTCTTACGGCTGTTGTAAATGCATGGATTGCCCAACGGCCACTGAGCCCAAGTGAACTCGAATGCTGGCACCAAATCAAACGATATGTTCCGATTCTTTCCTTCAGCTTCAATGGTGTGGGCACATCCGTAGCCCTGGGCCGTGTACATTAATTCGTATACTTCTCCAGTCCTGCAACGAACACTTAGCTTTGATTTAAACACCTTATTGAATGCATCGCGCAGCCAATTTTGAAGATTTTCTCGATCTATGTAATTGTCGGCAGCAATAGAATGATAGAAGCCACTTGCAAACAAAAATACGAATCCCTTCTCGTCTTTCTTCGGGGTGATTTGCAATGGCAGTTTCAGTTTCATATGCAAATCAAATTCATCAGGTGTCTTCAATTTCACCCTGTCCAAGTAGCTGCCTGAAAGAAAATCGGTATTAACCATTGTGTTATGGCTTTCCGCAGGTTTAATAACTTACCTGCAAGGCTAAGGCCATCAAAAGCTCTGCGAAAATTATCGTCTGCCAACTTTAGTTTCTCAATAACATGATTTTGGATTTCAACAGCATCCTCAGTGTACTTGGAGCGATCACGGTCAGATATACGCAATTCATCCAAAATATTATGCAGTTCCTCTGCAAAGCCCATGATTGATTAACGTCGGAGAACAACCAGCCAACTGATCGCACCAAGCAGCATCTTTTAGGTTTTCTTAGCCGTTAGCTCCGGCTTGATAGTTTACACTATCGACTGTGTGTGATCGATGTTTGACATATTGCTATCGATGGTATTGTTTTTGCAGCTCTACACTGGTGTGTAGTAAATGTGTAGTTACCATGTAAAAATAAGCACATTTTACTTATCCTACTTTTCTTATACTCCTATTTTATAAACAATCCAATAAAAAGGAGTGTGTCAAATTAACCAATATCGACCAAAATTAATTCATCAGTCAGATAAAATTATGCGATCAGTGTAGAAAGTCTTAGCACTAACCATACAGTATATAGATGTGCCAGTTCATACACCGAAAGTGGCGCAGCTGCATATACATATGTAAATATGTAAATACATACATAAAATTATTTTAGTTAAAATCACTTGTGTTATAAAATCTAAAAAATATAAATTTATTGACAAAGTCGATAGTACGTTCGTGACTTATCGCTTTGGAGTTTAGCGGCAGGATTTGTGGCTATGTTATCTTGGATTCTGATTTGGTGCATTCAGAGTATTCATTTCTCGGTCTGCCAGCAGCTTTAAACTCTTTAAAACGCGTAATTTCCGTTGGAATTGTTCAATTTATAAACAATAATATAGCTTTTACCTAATTGCATTCTAGTGTTTACATTTTCCCTTTATTTTGCCCTTCTGTCAGCGAGAATTTACCATTTTTTCCTCTCATATCAGTCAGCTTATGTCAGCAAGCAATTAAATTATTCGTTTCATATCAGTCAGCTTTTGTCAGCGAGCATTTCGAAGTTTTCGTTTCATATCTTTCAGCTTTTGTCAGCGAGCAATTAAATTATATCGTTTCATATTAGTCTGCTTTTGTCAGCGAGCATTTACAATTTTTTTTTCTTTCATATCCGTCAGCTTTTGTCAGCGAGCAATTACATTTGTTCGTTTCATAGCAGTCAGCTTTTGTCAGAGAGCAATTAAAAATTTTCCTTTCATATCAGTCAGCTTTTGTCAGCGAGCAATTGGAATTTTCGTTTCATATCAGTCAGCTTCTGTCAGCGAGCACTTACAATTTTTACTTTCATATCAGTCAGCTTTTGTCAGCGAGCAATTGGAATTTTCGTTTCATATCAGTCAGCTTCTGTCAGCGAGCACTTACAATTTTTTACTTTCATATCAGTCAGCTTTTGTCAGCGAGCAACTAAATTTTTCGTGTCATATCAGTCAGCTTTTGTCAGCGAACAATTAAATTTTTCGTTTCATAGCAGTCAGCTTTTGTCAGCGAGCAATTAAATTTTTCGTTTCATAGCAGTCAGCTTTTGTCAGCAAGCAATTAAATTTTTCGTTTCATAGCAGTCAGCTTTTGTCAGCGAGAAATTGTAATTTTTCGTTTTATATCAGTCAGCTTTTGTCAGCGAGCAATTAAAATTTTCGTTTTATATCAGTCAGCTTTTGTCAGCGAGCAAATAAATTTTTCGTTTCATATCAGTCAGCTTTTGTCAGCGAACATTTAAAATGCATTTCATATCAGTCAGCTTTGATCAGCGAGCAATAAAAACATTTTTTTCCGCTTTTTGTATATTTTTTTGTATTTTTTATTAAATTTTTACATATTCTTAATATTTAAAAAACCGGTCTAAAATAGGGATATGTATATGTAAATGTGCAATTTCAAGTAAATTAAACAATTAATATATTTTATTTTTATATATTGTATTTATTTTCCACCCCCACTCTGCCCATTTCTCAATTATGTTGCGACAGGTCAGCTCAGGTCGCTACATCAGCCCATGAAACCCACCAATAACAGTATGTGAGAATACATGGCACACACACATTTACGTTAATTGAAATCTCCAGCAAAATCGGTTCGGCGGCTAAAAATTATTCTATGCATACAATCATATATTTTAGAGTGTTACACGCTTGCTGCCCGTCGGCTCGTGTCACGTTATGAGCCGAACGTGGTCAATCCCAGAGCCGAAGTCCTGGGAACGTACGCTGAAAACTCAGCTGCGCCACTTTTGTTGGTCTTAGCTTTCTGGTACTATAAAACAGAACATCAAAATCGAGGAATATCAACGAAACTTGTCGTGTCCGTCAGTATATTTACGGTATATTTTGATAACGACAAGGTATATTTTGGTATATTTCTGGGGGTCATGAAGGTATACTTTATCGATAAATCCGCGGTCACACTGGTACTGAGTGCTGTTAAAATTTTTTTCTGAAACGTACACATTGCTCGCTACGTCTCTCTCGAATTTGACATAAATATGTAGTTATTTTGTAGCAAATGTGTAGTTAGCGTGTTGTTACCATGGAAAACATTATATTTTCAACAGATTGATTTTTGATTAAACCTTCTTTATGAAAAATTGTAATGAAAATGGATTGGCAAATCTTTACGGAAATTGATTAATTAATCGTAGAAAAATATATTTTCAGCGCTGAGAGTCTTATCTTGCTAGCAATATTAAACGGAAGATCAAATTCGTGGAATATCAACGCATCCGTTAGTATATTTACGGTATATTTTGATAACGACACGGTATATTTCGGTATATTTCTGAGGGTTCCGTGGTATATTTGATCGAAAATTCCGCGGGCACACTGCTTTTATTGACGGGGCTGGAAAATTTCGTGAAAACAGAAAAAAAGTACAATAATTAATAATTTCGCAAAGAACTGTACATTAAACATCACAATATCATGAACATGTAAGTGCAAAAGTATTTCGCAAGCTTGTTTTGCGCTTTATAGACGTTTTTACGGCCATGCGGCAGTCGGCGACGCAGGCGAAAATCAATAAATTCAAAATGGCAGTAACTCATGAAAATTATATAAAAAAGTACCTTTGCCTTTCATTTAAAAATTTGGCTGTGAATTGTAAGGATCTAAATTTATATTCATGGCAAACAACGGTCGTTCCAGGTATAACGGACAGGTTAATGCCTACGGAGGAGGGGCAGGGGCAATAGGCGGCATGCCCCCAAATCGCATGGGGGGCCCCGGCGGCGGAGCTGCTGGTGTCGGAATGTTCCAGCGCAATCGCTCGGCACCGTATCCGGGCTTTGCTGGACCTAGCAATGGCGGCCCACGTCGCATGAATGGGACTGGACAAGGTCCACGCATGGATCACGGTTTCGGGGGAAACCAGAATAACCGCACCTCTACACATGGCGCACATTTGCCGAAAATAATTTGGTCCGAGGTTAATCTGACACCGTTCCGCAAGAACTTCTACAAGCCGTGCGATACTGTGCTTGCCAGGACCCAGGGGGAAACCGAGAGTTTCCTCACAAACAACGAGATCACCATCAAGGGGGATCAGGTGCCAACACCCAGTATTGACTTCGAAGAGGGCGGCTTCCCAGACTACGTGATGAACGAGATTCGCAAGCAGGGCTTTGCCAAGCCAACTGCCATCCAGGCCCAGGGCTGGCCAATTGCCTTGAGTGGACGAGATCTGGTGGGTGTGGCCCAGACTGGGTCGGGCAAGACCCTCGCCTATGTGCTGCCCGCTGTGGTGCACATCAACAACCAGCCGCGCCTGGAGCGTGGTGATGGACCCATTGCTTTGGTTCTGGCTCCGACTCGCGAGCTGGCACAGCAGATACAGCAGGTTGCCATTGAGTTTGGCAGCAACACGCATGTGCGCAACACATGCATATTTGGTGGAGCCCCCAAGGGTCAGCAGGCCAGGGACTTAGAGCGTGGCGTGGAGATCGTGATTGCCACACCGGGACGGCTCATCGACTTCCTCGAGCGGGGCACCACTACGCTGAAGCGATGCACCTATCTGGTGCTGGATGAGGCCGATCGCATGCTGGACATGGGATTCGAGCCTCAGATCAGAAAGATCATGCAGCAGATCCGTCCGGATCGTCAAGTGCTGATGTGGTCCGCCACCTGGCCCAAGGAAGTGCGTCAGCTAGCCGAGGAGTTCCTCACAAACTACATACAGGTCAACATCGGGTCGCTCACGCTGAGTGCCAATCACAACATATTGCAAATTGTCGATGTTTGCGACGAAAGCGAAAAGCTTGGCAAGCTGATCAAGCTTCTGTCGGACATCTCCGCCGAAAACGAGACCAAGACCATCATCTTCGTGGAGACCAAGAAGCGAGTGGACGAGATAACTCGCAATATCTCGCGTCAGGGATGGCGTGCATGCGCCATTCACGGCGACAAGTCACAGCAGGAGCGCGACTTTGTTTTGTCCAGCTTCCGTAATGGACGTCACTCGATCTTGGTCGCCACAGATGTGGCCGCTCGCGGACTGGGTGAGTAGACATATTTTGGTCGGCACTGAGCCACCACTTGTTTCTCTCTCCATAACCAAGCAATTGTTGCCTGTGGATCGATCAAGCATCCCGTGGGGTTTCTTTCATTATTTTGTGATTCGTCGTCGACGCCTCCTGGTTCGTCCCAGAGCATCCGTCAGCGATGAATCGGCCAACACCGACCCAGCCTCTTGCTCTTCCTTCACGCTTTCAATCTGAATCTGAATCATAATCTGATTTATTACTCCATCTCTCTTTCTCGTCTCTCACTTGTCTCGGAGTGAGGGAACTTGACCTTTTTGCATTTATAGGTTAAGTTATTTTACGTTTATATTTTGCATGTTAAGTTATTCGACTCTCTTCCAGCTTTTGTTAGCATCCGAAGTATCCAAAGTCCAATAATCCCAGATTATTATTATTTAACAGGGATGCGAGCTGGTCCAGATCAGGTTTATATTGTGCTCCGGCTGCGACTGAGACGGAACCACAATCTAATAACCGATCCGAGTTAATCAGATCATTCGTTATTGCGATCATTTTTGTTTTTTGTTGTACGGTTGTACGGTTCCACGGTTCCTTTCGAGGCGAGCCGCCGCTTAGCATCCCGACTCGCGATGCACCTCAAAAATCCTCCGATTTCAATCCCCTAGAAGACCTAGAAGACCCTTTGCTAATGACAAAGGGTGTGCGAAGAACTGGTGTGGGCTCAAATAATGAGGGGAATTTGTTTGTTCTCCATGCATTGCTGGTTATACGATATTTGATTACTACTTTTAGTTCGTTAGTTTGTTGCTCTCTCTCTCTCTTGCTCATAGTCTTTAGTTGTGTCTCGTCAAATCACGTTTTGAGTAACCCTAACATGTACTCGTAATGCAATTTATTGTCAGTCAAGGAGTCAGCGGCCAGCAAAATACTCAAACAAAAAAAAAACAACAAATAGTGACTAATTCTAGTGCACCTTAAGATCAGAAAAATAACCGCTTATTGCAAGGAAAAAATGTAGCCTAAAATATAACAAATTTTTTTTTAAATTTTTTTTTTGTTTCTTAAGTTATTTTAATAATTAATAACGTTGAGTAATTGCAACATTTTGCTGCGGCCCACGAATTTGTTGACTGATGCTAATTTTCCTTAGCTTAATTATGTACCATAAAGTATTCTATATTTATATTACGTCGCTCCTTACTCTATGTATAAAACCGAAATTTGTGTGTGAACAAAAATATCATCAGCACTTTACGAAATGGACTTCGATTTTTAAAAATGGCAAAAAGAAAATGAACTAAAACCTAAAACGAAAAGAAACAAGCAAAACAAAACAAAGAAATGAAAAGTTTAAAGTTGAAAAAGTTACATATACACAAAGAAGATAAAGTTAATGAGAAAAGCTATACATATATACAAGTTGAGGGTTGAGTTATTAAGTTTCTAGCATATCCAATCGGACATCCAGTCCAGGGACACGGACAGAGATAGCCACAGGCACAGGCAGAGGGACAGGATCAACAGGGACACTCAATCGATCGTAAGCCTATCTCTATAACCTTATCTAAACCCTAGGTCGCTGTCAGGGTAAGTACTAGGCTAATTTAGTACTTCCTAATCATAGCTACTATACGATCCGATACGCACCCTTTCCTTCACTCACCCAAATATCCCTAAAAACCACAGTCCGCCCCGCGCCCCCTTGAATAATCATTCCCAGTGAAATTTATAAAATGTAGATCACCCTATCTCCGTATCATAAGCTTATAACCATACCGTACCCAAACCGTATGTGTGTTTTTATATTAATTATAATCATAATTTTTAATCAAGCCGTCTCTCTTGTATGCATTAAGCTTTAAGAAAAAACATTTATGTTACGATTTGTGTATTGAAAAGAAAAAGAACATAAGAAAAACATATTTAAGAATGATGAGAAGACAAAGGTCGAGGTCCACATTTCTGCAGTATAGAAAAAACATATATCTAATTGCCAAAGATGTATAGTTATTAATATACGCTAATAGTATTGATGGCGAAATTTTTGTTCAAAGTACAAAACCAACTAAAAAAAAAAAAGAAAGATAAAACAGAAATACAAAACGACAAAATCCATTGACCGATTCGAAAAAGTATATATTTTAAGTTCTATTAACAAACACAGACACAAACACACATGTACACTCGCACGGACACCACAAAAACAGACACACACATACACTATAACCCACACACACACATGAATAAGTTTCCGTTTTTGTTAAATAGTTTTTTGAGTAAATATTGAGAAAGAATCCTATTTTCGCCCCCGCATATTGGAAAGATTCGATATTTTTTAACATTTTCTTTCAAACTTCTTCAATTTTCAAATTCGAAATGAAAAATATAAATGAAATGAAATGAAAACAGACGTTGACGATGTTAAGTTCGTCATAAACTACGATTATCCTTCGAACTCTGAGGACTATGTGCACCGCATCGGGCGCACCGGAAGATCGAATAACACGGGCACAGCATACACCTTGTTCACTCACTCGAATGCCAACAAGGCAAATGATCTGATTCAAGTCCTCCGCGAGGCCAATCAGGTGAGTCTTCCCCGATTTCTTGAAGTTTCTTATTTCTTACGCAATTTTATTTCAATATCTTTGCAGGAGATCAGTCCAAAGCTGCTGAACATGTCCATGAGCGGAGGATACAAGCGCGGAGGTGGAATGGGCGGCGGCTACCGCGGCGGCAATGGCTATCAGGGTCGCAACCAGCAGATGGGCGGAGGCTACAACGGCGGTAACAACTACCGGAACAACAACGCTAGTGGCGGAAACATGAATCGCAACGGTTTCAACGGCGGAGGTGGAGCCCCACGCTTCGATCAGAAGCCGCGCACATCGCCACCCAATCCGGGCGGCAACGGTGGCTATCGTCCCCAGGGCCACCAGGGATATCAGGGTCAGCAGCAGCAACAGAACGGAGCTGCCTTCTCGCGGTTCAACCCCAATGCCGCTTGTTTCGAACCGAAGGTACAGAACGGCCCAGGTGTACCGCAGCAGGCAAATCCACAACAGCAGCAGCTCAATGCACAGCAGCAACAGCCGCTGCTGCCCGATGCAGTTGCCCACGCAGCCATGGCAGCGGCTGCCAACTACGGTATTGACCAGAAGCGCTCCCGCTTCTCGCCGTATAACATGAACTTTTCCAACATGCCGCCGACAGTGAACCAGCAGCAGCATCCGCAGCAGCAGCAGCAGCAGCAGGCTCAGCAGCCACATCAGCAGCAGCAGCAGGCGGCGGTGGCTGCCGGAGCTGCAGGAGGCATGCCTCCTCAGGCGTATGGACAGTATTCCTCAATGTCCTCGAGCATGGCGACAGTTTCCCTCAACGGCGGACCGACAAGCATGCCCAATTCCTACCGCCCCCAGTATGCTGTGCCCACACAGGCGGCACCCTACATGATGGCCAACGGCGGCGACATCTACGCCTACCCGCCTCCCCCGTTGCCCGTACAAAACTAAATCACACAGACAAAGCCATTTCTAAAGAAGCTATCAAACTGTAGGCCCGGCTCTGCTGTATTTAATTTAGCTTACAAACACACACATTACAACAAACACAACAACAAAAAAACACCAAAACACATCCCCTACACATCCCCTACACACAGAAAACCACACCTAATTGGAGGACGCACACTGATCAGAAATTAGAAATTCTGATCTAGAGCGACGTCATTGATACGTTCTTCTGTGTAGATCTCCGCCCACGTCTTAGCTATATAATATGGTTTAAACTGGAATCAAATACGCTTTTAATTTGATAAATCTCATCGTTTTCCTTAACCCAATTAGTTGATAAGATTTTGGTTTAGTCAAATTTGTAGGGCATTCGAGTGCCGAACAGCAATATTGTTGGCATTTATATTTCCACGGCCCTGGGCGTATTTGATTTCATTATACAATTCTCGAATATTGTATGTACTATTCATTCGACGACACACACTGCAAATAAATGTTTGTAATGCTCTCCAAACAACCAAAAAAAAAACAATCAACCTACAAGTTCGGAAAGTTTTATACCCAAAACACACTGGGTATAGACCGAAAACAGGAACAATTTTCACACTAACGGACACACAACAAACAATGTCAATTTCTTAGAATCAAACGCGTATTATATCATCTTAAACCATATTATGTGACTAGTCTAATTAATTGCCTATCGGCGTATTTCAAACTAAATAAAAAATTCAAATAAAACAACTAAAAACAGCCACAAAAAGAAAATTTAACAACCTATAATACAGAATGAAATTCCATTTTATGTGAGCCTTTAAGCAAGAATTGATCGATACAACAGATATGAATAAAGGAATTAATTAGACATTCGAATGCGTTCTTCCTTTATCCAATCCCCCATTGGCCAAAAACTATGAAAATGAAAGGTATGTCTGGTTTCCACTCTCTTTAAAGTTTAAACTTAATTGATTTGCTTTTATTTTTCATTTAAATATACATATACATATATTCATATAAGAAAAACTATTATACATAAAAAATGATCATAATAATCAATAGAACAAAATTATACAAATATTACAAGACAGCTTCATCCGTTAAATGGTTAATGGTAATCATCTACACCATTTCAAGACAAAAATATTTGATCGTTTTAAAATTACACCATGAGAATTATGAATAACAAAATTTGTGTATGAGAATGTAGAAGTCATTGGTTTCATTTCAATATATCATTATTTACTCGTACTTTGTATGATTTGTGTTTGCTTTCTTCTCGGGGGCTCTCCTCTCCCTTCTTTTGTGGCATTTGCATATATTGTATATCGCCTTATGACGCTATACTCGATCTCTAAATCTATTAACTCCTTGCGCTATCCTCTCCTCCATTAATCCTTTGGCTGCCTCGTGAATATTACATTTTTTCTAGTTGTAATGCTTGTATTTTTGCTCCGCATAAATTTAGTAGTTGTTTTCACAGTTGCCACATGAAATACGTTTTGGAGACCAAAAACTGACCCAGGAAGCAATTGAACATTGACAAGGACTCCATAAAAAAAAAATAAAAAAACAAAGCTGGCCTGTTGTTGCTGTCAGCTGTTGTTATTTTTGTACAACAAAAAAGTTTTTGTTGTTGTACAACAAATGTTGTTGTTGTACAACAAATGTTGTTGTTGTACAACAAATGTTGTTTTTGTACAACAAATGTTTTTGTTGCACAAAATTTTCAATGTTAACCCCAAAAGTAGGCTATGATTTAGTATTCAATTGCAACTAAAAGTATGCAACATTTTTCCAATCGATAAAGTTGCTTTCTGCTGATAACTGCCATTTTCTGAACGATCTGGACGTCCAACGAATTTAAACCGGGGAAAAAATGTTTCATTGTATTGATGCCGAGCGACAGCCCGAGTCGTCCCCATCCTAGGAAAGTAGGTCCTTTACCGATCTGGGCCTATCTGCCCGAGATAGAGCGCCCCGAAATTTTACCTGTGCAAGTTCTGGTTATTTTTCAGTACGCTATATCCCGGCTATACAGCAACCGATCGGGGCTTGGAATGTAATTTTGTGATCAAGAGAAAACTGCCAACCGATTGGTACAAAAACGACATCCAAGACGGACGTTTGGGATCGGATCGATTGACCGAATTTATATCTACAAAACGAAGGTTTTATAATATCTTTTGTCATTGTACAAAATCTTTATATAATAATATCGAATTAAAACTATGAATAAAAGCAAAAAAAGGACCATGTGGTGGAAAAGTGGGCCAGCGATCAAAAAGAGGACCAGTTTTGGTGGTTTGGGGACTAATTGTGGCAACCGTGATTTTAGTAATTAATACGCGTATAGGTTTGTCGTATAAGGGGGTGACACAATCTACCCAGTTCGGGAGGGGTCTGAAACATCGAGTGCAGTTTTACAATTTTTTAATTGATTTTCTTCGATTTTTTTTTTGGTTTTTCGCTTTTTTTGTCTTTTTCCTGTGGTATTTCATAGTTTTGGTTAATTAGTTCTTTCTGTTCTTTGGCTGCGGTTTATCTAACATTGATTCTGTTCAGAATGTGGTTTTATCCTTTGCTACGGTTGTGTTTGCGTTTGCTTGCTGTTTGTTACATATATAGATATCACGATAGTTCCTGCGAGAACTGGGTCTCCAGGGTGGGTCTAGTTCTAGTTGGATTTCTGCTGGGATTGCGTATCGGTGGTCCTGGGCTGCCATAGCCCGCGGCATACAGCTGCGGGCACGAGTCTTTTATGAGTTCCTGCGTCTCGCGCAGCTGCCGCTGCACTTGCGGCGCCAATCTCTGAACGCTAATGGCCGCAGGAAACTTGTATTCCGCCGGGGGTGCGGCCTGCTGGAAATGACGGAATGACACAATTAGGATCTATTTGGAATTAGTTGCATTTTAGTCTTACCTGCACTCCGTGCATGATCTCGCCGTAGTAGCCACCCGGCGGCGGTGGCGGTGGCGGCTGCTGTTGCTGACTTTGGCTGTGTGGAGCGCTTTGTGTTTCATATGTTTCGGGGGCATTGAGGGCAGCCGAAGTCGCCGCTCCCTGGGGGGTAGTGCTCGGTGCGCCATAGTAGGCCAGCTGCAAAGGCGCTCGTCCCACTCCCACCCCGCTGGCGCCGGCGCCATTAAGGAAACCCGTTGCACCCGGCTGCTGTATGAGCTGGGAGCCGGCTGGGATATACTGAACGGAAGGAGGGGCTGCGGATACGGGGCAGGAGCTGATCGGCGGCGAGGGCGCCGCTCCATACATCAGTCGCTTGGGACTGACGCTCTGTGGCATGGATCCGGCGGGAAGGGACAGCATATACTGCTGCTGTTGTTGGTACAGTTGCTGCTGTTGGAGTTGTTGCTGATGAATCTGTTGCTGCTGTTGGAGCTGTTGCTGCTGCTGGAGCTGTTGCTGCTGTTGGAGCTGGGCAAGCTGAGCTGCGGCTGCCGCAGTGGACGTATGGACAATGTTGGCATCCATCTGGGGCAGGAGGATGAGCTGCTGTTGCTGTTGCTGCTGTTGCTGCTGTTGTTGCTGGTAGAGAACGGCTGCCTGCTGCTGATGCTGCTGTTGTCGCCCCACCAAAACATGCTGAGGTAGATACTCCGTCGCAGCCATCGTACCACACGCCGATGAGGGCTGTAGTAGGAGCCCTGCGCTTCGCGGAGGCTGCTTAAGTGGCACCTGCACTTGTCGTATGGGCGTGGTCTGCAGCGAGCGGCTGGCAGAGGAGCAAATGGAGGCGGTGAGGCTGGCAGACTCCCAATGCTGGCGCAGGGCATTCAGACGTGCCTCCTCCAAAGCGACTTCCGTCTCGCTGGCCGAGTCGTAGTCGGGACCCTGCAAAGGTCATAGGTTACTTGAGTGCTTCGTCAACATAATCTTCAGTACTTACCTCATCGATCTTTCTGTCCAGCATGCGGAAAAAGTTCTGTTGGCTTGAGGATATTTCCCTGGAAATGGTCAAAACATTGTTAGTGGGGGAAAGTTAGTGGGAAAGGAATGGCTTACTGGCTTTGCAGCAACGATAGATTCTTGGCACGCAGCAGTGACACGGCCACATCTTCGTCAGAGTCCTGGATATCCTTATTGCTTTGCTCCTCGCTCTCCTCATGCTTCTCGCGGTCGCGTTGCTGTGCCTTCTCGGCATCCTCGATGTGGCCTTCCTCCTCATCCGTTTCGGCATCTGAATCGGCTGTGGGGAGATACCAAGGACCAGAGAACTTTATAGAAGATGAGTTGGCAATTTCGAGAGTGCCACAAAGTGGCAAAAGTTAAGCAATAAAGCGAATGTGCAACTTCTGGTCGGCTTGTTCGGGTTGGGGAGCTGCTGCTCACAGCTCACAGCTCGCCGAGTGACACATATTGAGAGCAGCACTTGGCGCTCTCCCAGGACATGGCTTGGCATACAAATTCAAGAAAGTTCCATTCATCTTTAATAACTTTCGGTCAAGACCTGTTTACAGCTTATGTTTCTTTGGGCCTCCTCTTTGAAGTTGGCCACAAATTTAATTAAAAAAAGAGTTATGCATTTTAATGCAAATCCAAAAGAGAGACGGCAGAAAACCAAAGCCACGAAACGAAGGTTATTATGAATAATTAATCTAGGATCCAGGACGAAACGAAAGCGTTGCCTATGTGCCTATGAAAAACGAGAAATTTGGGTCGTTTATGGCACAATGGCGCCTTTGTGTATGCTACACATTTTGGCTTGAACCCTTCCACACACACACACACACATGCAGAGATAGCGAGAGAAAGAGAAAGCAGAGGACCCTTGGGGGCAGACCACACCCACCAATTCGTAGGGCCCATTGCAACAACAAGTTGCCTTTTTAGCAGTTAATTATACACAAACACACACACACACGCACACATACACAGAGAGAAAACACAAAAGGAGAAACGTGAAAGAGAATAGAGTGGAGGAGGTAGAGGAAGTGGCGATAGGGAAGGAAGGTGAACCACCGTTGAACGTGCTGGAAGTGGGGCATAGTCAAAAGTTTTCCCCATGTAGGTTAGATTTTTACATTTTTATAAACTTAAGAGCAAACACACACACACACACACCAATGCACGTGGCGTGTGTACATACACATATAGTATATATATAGACAATGAGGGTTTTTTAAATGGGGGTTTTTAAAATGTAGGCCTTTATTACTTGGCTGAATGCATGGGCCTCCTCCTCCTCTCAGGGCTCCTCTGCCGTCTCTTTCTGCTGTTCTGCTGCTAGTGACATATTAATCAATGATGTCCTCATTGTGTGGAAACAGGTGGCTCACACAGATACAAAACATTCACATGCAAGCACACAAACACACACACTCACAGAGGGACAGACACACAAGCATATGTATGTATGTATGTACATACGAGTAGAGTATGTGTGGCAAGATTGAAGGCAAATTGATGTCGTCATGCGTGTAAGCTTTTGTTATTGGAAGGTAACTCTGTCGCCTCCCGATCGACCTCGACACCTCTCTATCCTCCTCCCCACGGTCCCTCCCGCCTTTCGCCCAACACTCACCATGTCCTCCTTTCTTGCCATTTGCTTTACTCTTCGATTTCCTGGGATATAAATGTATCTTGCTCTGCCCGCAGCCCATCTTCCGTCTGTGCCTTTGGCAAAGTTGTTGCTGCTCCCGCTGCTGCTTGTATCTCTGCTTTTGATGCTGCTGCTGTCTGTTCCTCTGCCTCTGCCTCTTCCTCTTCCTCTGCTACTGCGACTTTTGTTGTTGTCTTCAATTTGTGTGTTTCTTTATTTTATTATTAATTTGTTGCTCGACACGTTCTCCACGCTCCACGCTGTGCCGTGTCTCGTGGGGTCGTCTGTAGCTTGTGGGGCGCAGAGACAGCGGTCGGTTGTCTCTCGAATCTGCGGTGCTCTCTCTCTCTCTCTCTCTCTGTGGCGGTGTTGTCTTCTCTCCTTGCGATTTATTCTCCACTTGAGCTATTTGCTCAGTTGCTCTTGCTCCTCCAGTGGGGGTGGGGACTGTCTGCTCACTTCCTCCCACACGTTCTACGGAGCTGTCTTCACTCTAAGTTTGCCTTTTCTTGGGGTATCCGCACGTTCTGTGGCTGTCCGTCTCCTCTTCTTTTGCTCGCACGTTTTCTGGCGGTGTGCTGCTCTCTTTCACGCACTGTCTCTCAGGCAGAGACTCTTTTATTTACGTTTTCTATCAAACGTTTCAGTGCCTCTTCTCTTTTCGTCTCGTCTCGTCTATTCTTCTGTTTTATTCAATTTTCACTAATTTAACTATGTGTGTAAATTTAATTTATTTGATTTGTTGCTGGGATTCTTGCCGCTGCTGTTGTCAATTTCGAAAGATTCCATAATAGCAACAATAACAACAACAACAGCAACACCAAGAATTCCTAGTGGAACTCTGACACCCAGACACCCATTTAGGCAAACACCCACCCACCCAACCACCTCTCTCTTTCTCCACCACCTCTATCCAGTTCAAACCAAATAGAAATGATTTTCCTTCTTTTTTTTAGTCGATGGTGGTGCTGGTGGTGGGGGGTGATGCAGCAACGGAAATTAACTTGGGACCTGTGTCCCGCCCCTCTATAGATGGCACTCTGTCTGTCAACCACTTGTTCCTTGTTTCTGCTGTCTCTGCTGCGTGGGGCACACACAAATTCGATTTGCAGCAATACTCGTAATTTGTTGTAAACAGGATATCAAAAGGGGTTTGCCAGCAGACATCAGGCACCAGGGAATACAGGGTATGCGAAACTGCTTGAGAGTACTTCTTGAAGCCATGCAAAAGAGGAGGCTGGTCCGCGCGCGATTTTACCTCCTGCGTAGTTTGTGCCTTCTTTTGGCGATAATTTAAACAAATAATAACAATATTAAGCACAACAAATGGTGCAACAAAAACACTTGAATTACGAGTAGATTCAATTATTCTCTCGATGGAACAGCGGCACACACAGGGCAGAGGCAGTGGCAGTGGCAGCCACTGGTTCTCTCGCACTGGACTTATAATAGACACACAGACAAGCCCAAGGTGTATTTTGTGCAGGGTAAGGTATATCCACTCTTATTTTAGATTCGATTTAGATTAAAGTGAGATCTATGGTCCACGCACACAAAATATTAAATAGAAGGCAAACAGAGCGATCTTCTGCCTTACCCCTCTATCGAATATACCATGTACACACACACACACAGGCCCCACACTTGCGCCAAACAAAAAAAAAGAGAGAGCACACGCTTGGGAGAGCATAAGAGTGCTCTCTCCTTTTGCTGCTTACTGTAGCTGCCGCTGCCTCTTGTGCTGCTGCTGCTGCCGCTGCTGCGTGCGAAATTGATTTTTCTATTTATAAAAAAAAAATCAAAATATATCCGCTCGGGTTCGTACGCTTTTGTTGCTCGGCATTTTCATTCCTTTTTGATGGTTTTATTTTTCGGCTGCCAGCAAAACATAATTTATGTTTTATTTATGATTGTTTGATATCTTAAAGATTTCCATTCGCACTGCGGTCCCCATTGGGGGCCGCGTTTTTATACGTAGAAACTTGTTTGATTTATCCCATCGGCCACTTGGGCCCATTTGGCCCTCGTATAAACACACACACACACACACACCACACCACACAACGACGGCGACGGCACCTCCTCTCGTTTGAGACTTGCTGCATTTACCGCTAACGAATTAATTTACAAACGATTTCAGCTTAGTTCTAGGAGCTAGGAACTTTGACTTTTTCTTCAGCTTGCTTTTGTTTCAGCGTATTTACACTCGATTTTCCTGCGGAAAAGTTGCCGAAAAGTTTCTTGACGCGTTGCTTGTGTGTGGAATTTTGTATGCTGAAATTTATGCTGCCTGACACTCCTCTTTGTGTCACACACAGCACACAAGAGACACAGAGAGAGAGAGAGAGAGAGCAGCTTGACGGCATACCAACACACACACAAAAGCGTGTGCTCTTGTGCGCTCTGCCTTGCTCCGCTCTATAATGCAGGGGTGGGTTTTTGGGCGAAGCTTTTGCACAAGGGTTCATTTTGCTTAAGCTTGCAGCATGCTTTTAGGGGGTGAAATGAAAGAATGAATGAATGAATATGAATGAATGAAGCTTGGTCAACCTAGGATATGAACTTGGATGAGAGCTTTGTGCTTTCACTTAAACTTCTCCGCAATGGTTGGCAACACTTTCGCAAAAGCTTCTGCCAAAGCTCCAGCAAAGGTCAAAGGTGATGATGATACTGGGAGGGGGGTTACACTTAGCAGAAATATACACAAAAAAAACTCTATCTGTCATGTTAGGCCTCATTAATTTCCACAGAAGCGAATGCTGAATGCTGACCATTCAGCTCCGCTCTACTTCCGCTGCACAGAGGAACACCAGGACCACGGACCCTTCAGCAAGAACAACCCTCTGACGTTTCGCCCCTCGGAATTATATTACCAGAGTATACCAGAGAAGAGACATGTAGATGCCATTATTTATTGCATAATAATGAAGTGAGAAACGTTACAAATCAAAACACTCGACAGCATCTAGATAAACTTTTGTCCATTGCCAGTATTCTCCCCGTTTGTCTTTTTATCATTATAATATATAACATATATTTTTGGGGCAGAAACATTGGCATTTTTTCCTTGCATTTGTCAGCCGCAACGGAATTGAAACGTTTGCGCTTTTATTGCCACGAACGTGTGTCCCAAAGGAGCCAGGGGCTGGGCACAAAGGCTGGTCAGGGCAGGGCAGGGGGTGGATATTCCGTGAAATGGTGGGAAAAATATGAAATGTATATGGCAATAGTGGACAGGAAGCAATATACAACAAATGCGAAATGATATCTTCCCATTGATCTGCTGGATTGTGGCATAGATGGGGTGGGAATGGAGTCTAAACGGAAGCTGAGGGATGGGCAAGGCATTCTGAGGCTGATGTAGCCTGAGAATATATCCCGAAATCGCTGAAATATACGGCCCAAAGGTTGTAACCACTCAAATGCTCCCACAATCTGTGCTCCATTGCGAATTATGACACTCCTGTCAAAGGATTGTCCCCTCGTTTAGCTCTTGATGATGGCAACATATGTTTCTGTCACATTGTTTGGCTCTTTTTTCATCGCCTGCTGCAACAATTTGGGGCCAGCTTCCGATTAACCTGTTCCCATTGTCGCTGCTGGCGGAGGCCTGTAAAGCATTTAGGAAAATTTTCGCACTCCTTTCCATTTTGCCCAAAAAACAATTTACATAATTTTCAACGATTTTCCGTTGCTCCTTCCTGCTGCTTGATGTTTCATCTTCCTGCTGCTGATGAATGATTGGCGCTGGCAAAGGAGTCCATCAGCCATGAATGACGTTTGATGCGGTGGCAACGTTTTGTTTAAATCTCGGCTGCCGATTGTGACTATCATGAAAGTGGGCGTGTCCCCCAGGCCACGTGACCGCACGCGTTGCGTTGAATTTAACACGGGACGGAAGGCCAAAAGGACTACAGGATGAGTCCTGGGTGCAATGCAAATGGGGTGCGGGACCGGGAACGGGACCGGGTCCGGGATGGTGCTACAAAATATTTTTTAAACTTTTATTTTTTTTTTTTTGCGGAGGACAACGATGAGGACTCCGTCGCCAACGCCGACGGACGCGTGCAGCCAATAAGTCCTTCATCACTTCCGCTTCAGTTCAGTTCCGTGATTTTGCACAAATAATGTTTTGATTGCGTGGCAGCGTGACGTGTAATTATTATCGCCGCACACAATCGACAACAACAAAGACTAAGGCTAGGGATTGGATTGGATTGGGTGTTGCAAGAGGCAGGAGTCAGGGCTCGAGAGTGGCAAAGCAATTAAAATGATTTGCCAGATTCCCAGACAGAAAGAAGATCCTCTCCTGTGTGCTGGGAGAATATCGATAATGCACAGATGAGTCACTGATGAGAGCGACTAATCTTGCGTACATTTAATTATATCTAATGGAAGCGATGACCATTCAAATAGTGAATGACTTTAGGCTATTAAACTGCTTTTCTGCACACATAAAATTACTAGAAATTTATCTACTCAGTTTGAGATTTATTTCTTTTTTCTTATTTTTTATTTTTATTTATATTCATATAATTTTGTAGAATATGGTTCTGCCTCCGTTATCCCCCTAAAAAATATATAATTTAGAGCCCAGAAAGATCATAAATTACTTTAATTAAAAAGAGGCTCCCACACAGTAAGGAACTTTCCTTAAGGACACGCACTCGACTGCGCGAAATCGCAAATTAAAAATGGCTGATAAAAAATTATGCAAATTGTGGCAATGCCCAGGCCCACGACCAGAAGCAATCCTTTACAGGACAGCGGACAAAATTTCATTAAAAACAGCAGCCAGAGAAATCTTTTGATAAAAATTAAAAACTTTTCGCTGAAGGACAATTGACAGAAAAAAAGATGACAGACCGAAAGGAAAGAAAATAAAGGAAAAACTGCTGCAGAGATTGTGAAATCATGAAACAAGGAATTAAAACAAGCAATAATAAAATATTATGACAGCGTGGAAATGAAACGAAAGGCAGGCGTGGAAATATTTAAATTGCGCCAAGCAGCTTTCATATAATTTTAACGTCCTTTTTCCAGAGCCTCTTAAGGTCCAGCCTAGTGGAGTGCGACTGGGCGGCTGCTTTGCATAATTATATTCATTGAAAACTTATTTTCTTCAAGTTTTCCACAGCGGGAGAATATTAAAAAAAAGAATATGGGGCAGGAAGAATCTGAGGGAAAAGAAATCTGAGTGCGGAATTGAGTTACATTGAAAGGAGAAGGCGAGAAGAGAAACAGTTTTTGACATTTAATTGCTAGAGAAGTGCACAGGAGCACCGGCGAAGTGGAGAAGCATGGAGGAGGGAGAGCCACTGCCCAAATGTCCGTCACTCCACTTGGAGAAACTTGTTTCAATGGAGCTGGACCTGAAGATGTTGGCTCTGCTGCACGAAAGAAAGAAGGAAAGAAGAGCAGCCCGAGATGAATTGAGCGGAGAAGAGAAGAGAAAAAAAATGTAACATGATTTAATGACATGAATTATTTATGAGTTTCCTGTCAATCAAAAACCACGTCAAAGCATTTTGATGGCGATGTCAACGCGCCACTGAGCAAAACACACGACGATGCGAAAAGCAGAGGCTCCTCGTTGGAGCGTAAAAAATAAGAAATGCCAACCGAAAAAATGAAAAATATATAAAGTAAAGATGTTGCCCACATCCACAGCCACAGCCACATCCACTTCCCAAGGTAGCTAAGCAGCTAAATATATAGTTGGGTAAAAGTTTTTGCAGATGCAGAACCTGCTCTCTAGTCGCATCCAGCTATCCCCCGTGCAGGCAATCAATATACTCGTATTTATAATGTAGCCAACGAATAGCTGCACAAATGATATGCTAATTTCTAAGCTTTTTAATCAAGCCAAAAAAAGAAAAAAAAAAATACCCAAGCGAATTTGCATTTTGTTTGCTTTTTCTCTCCATTGTTTTCCCAGCGCCCAAGTGTGTTCTATTCTGTTGCGATCTGTACTACGCGTATTGTTGCCCCTTCGAATGAAATCAATCATGTAATTTATGTTAGGATAATATGGCCAACCAACAGCAACGGCAACGGCAACGGCACAGCCGAACAACCGACAGACAACCAGACTCCCGGCCTAAACTCCCCTTCGCCGAAATGGACTGTCAAGAAATAAATATTTAACAATAATTGATTTAAAAGTCGCATGCAAATGTCTCCACCTCCTGCAGGACGAGCAGGCCTGTCTTTCCTTTCCTTTCCTTTCCTTTCCATTCCTTTCTTTTCGTTTCGCCCGATTCCTGGTTCGTTTTTTAAGCCGCTTGGCACGTGGGTAAACCAACGGCTGTTTCCATCAGGAACCAGAGGGGAGTACGGGCAGCGTCTTTTTTCAATTTCCTCAGGCCACTATGCAAACAGAGTGAGATGCCATGTCCTGGATCCTCGTCCCAGTGCCAGTGCCAGTGCCAGTCCCTCTCCTGGTTTCGGACTGTGCGCCTTTTAAGCGTGAAATTATATAAAATATCCTTTAAAAAGCTTTTGATTTCGCTTCCCTGTCCCTTGTCCGGACAGGGCGTAGCATATGCAAATGCCTTTTCATCTGCTTAGCGCAAAAGTTGTTTTCTTATTTTCCAAGGCGACCCAAGTTGGTCCTCCCAGTCCGTTCTCCTGCTCCTCCTGCCAGTCCTCCTCTGGCGCTCTGGTAAATCCTATTTGCATGCCTTTGTCTGAAGTTGACCTCGTCGACGGTGTCGTCTCTGACGACTGCGTCAGGTGTTGCCTGCAGGATACTAATGTCCCCCTGTTAACGCTCTTAATGGCACAGACAAGCTGCCTGCATAATGCGAATTCTCCTCCTGTCCTGGCATCTCCACCTGGAACTGTCTCCATCTGTCAGCTGCATTCATTCACCTGCTCTGGAGCTCTGGGGTCTTCCTCCCTCTCCCTGTCTAATGTTAATGACATCTCCTGGGCCAATGCATCAGACCATTTTGGGTAAGACCTGGTGGGGGCCTTAGAAAAACTAGCTCAACGGCTAGCTGAAGTGAAAGGATAACAGAAGGAAGCTCCAGTAGAAGGAACGCCAGAGAATAGACCCATAGCTACCCTGCCCGACCCTCTCTTGAGCTCAAATAGTGGGGAAACTGCTGAAACGTCTGAGAAGCGATCTTCAGTCTTCCACATCCCTGAACAACTACAAAACTATCCCCAAAAGACAAGCCAAAGAACACATATACCCTAAGCACAGGTGGACAGGTCTACAGCGTCTACAAGATGCCCCCCCATCTGTACCCTTGCTCTCCATTTGGGTAAGCGGGTAGACAAAAAAATTAGCATTACTTCCGAGTGATCACAATCTGCGCATACTAATTGCTCTCGATTTCGACTTTGACTTGGGGCTCGGCTCTCTGGATTCATTCATTCATGGGGGCAATCATTGAAGGAAGGCCTCTGCGCCAAACTTGGCATTGCCTGAATGATTCTGCTGTGATTTTTTCCAGCCTGTCTAGACGCATCGTATAAGGCAACGGCGACGCAATGAGAGACTCGAGTGGAGACTCCACTGGATTCGACGCAACGCAATGCAATGCTATGGACCGAAGAGGTAGAGGTAGAGCCTGAGGTAGAGCGGGTTCTCCTCTGGTCGCAATTCACGGGAAAACGGGAACCCTTGGCTTTCTTTCTTACGAAACGGGCACAAAACACCAATCATCCACATCATTGTCAACACGCCGTCGTCTTCGTTGTCTTTGTCGTCAGTCCATAAACGGATCGGATGCTTCGTTTTGCCATTTAAGGATCGCAGCAGCTCTGTGGCCTGTCATAACTCTTGGTAGGCGTACGAGTACGAGTACGAGTCCGAGCACCATGCAACTTTTGCCCCATGATGCTGAATCTGAGCGCCAGCACACGCATCGCATTGCATCGCATTGGTGCACTATGCGATCAGCCCAACCATCTCATCCCATCCCATTCCATCCCATACCATACCATCCTATACTCGTACCATCCTCTACTCTTCTCATCTCATGTGGCAGCATTGCCAAACGTCCAAAAAAGGCGCAGACGCCGCAGCTTCATGACGCGCGCTGGGAATATCCAAGCATCGTCGTCATACTTTCGCTGTCCAGTCTCTCCACTCTTTTGAGAGCGCAATCCAATGCAATCCATACTCGTATGCCTTTCCATACCGAAGCAACGAACCACCGAACCACCAACCAGCTGTCTGCAGCATTAAGCCACTGATCTCTCTCGAGCGTTCTCAAGCGTTCAAAGTGTCAAGCGTCAATTGCCGTTGAAGTTTATTGCCTTGGCAGCAATTAAAGCATTTTTTTTCGGGCGCTGACTCTCTGCTCCGATTTGGGGCTTGGCCCAATGTGACCAAAATCAATCCATTTTGATTTGATTTCTTGATTGGTTGTCAGGGGAATTGCAATGCAGAATTGAATTATCAAATTAGAAGTTGACTCTCGCTTGTGATATATACGACTATAATTGATATCCGGCGCGACAGGATAAGTATTATGGTATTATGGGTGTATGTGATTCATTCATCATGCGATATTTCTGGCAACTTTCTATTTTTTTACAAAAATTTTAAATTTTTTCGACTTTTAGAAGTGTTAAGCTAGATATAAACGATGATAAACCTTTCAATTCCGTTGGGAATTACAAATATATATATATAAATATATACATATATCACTTCAACATATTACAAGTCTTTACATAACAGAATTATGTGTAAAATTGTTTATTTTATGAACCAAGAAATGATCAGTAAATAATGTGCGCATTTCTGATTTTACAGCATGATACAATTTGGTGAAAATTCTATTATACAAATTAGAAATTTACACTTTGTGTCGACAAGTCGGGGGGCTTATTGCAATTTGGCTAAGTAAGTTTTTATTGCCACTGTTTGGGCTTCAGTTTTGGGTGTACCCCTGCCACCGATTGCAGCGTTTCTGCCATATAACTCAAAGAGAAAAATTCATCACCGCAATATGCGCAATATACATATATCTAGAAAAAAAAAGTAAGGAAACGAAGCAAAAAAGAAGTGGCAGTGGCTGTGGCAGTGGCAGGAAAATTGTCATAAAGGTGCAACTGACAACCAGAGAGGGAACGAGAGGGAGGACGAGAGGAAGCGAGGTTAGTAAATTTCAATTTATATGCAGAAAGAACAGTGAGTGAAGAGGCAGACACAGGACACTAACAGGACACACACACACATACACACACGCATTGCACGGGGCCCAGAAGGAGCTCCAACGCAAAAAGTGTCAACGTTATATTTTCTCGAATTTTCCAAGATTTTTCGTGGCATTTTATTTCTCCTCCGTTCTCACTGCCCCCCCACCCATTCCCCTATTCCTCCATTTATGTATGTATGTTGGATTGCTGCGACGCAAGTGGAAAACGCAATTTCATTAGACAAATTGAAAAAAATAAGTGCAAGCGTACACAACAATACCAACACTTCTCTCTGTATGTATGGTGCGAGAGGTTCCCTATATACAGACATTACACATATATGTATATGGAGAGATATATGTGTGATGTATCCCATGTATTCGACGAAAGAAGAGTGACGCCATGTTGTGGCCAAAAGCTGAAGAAGATTTTCGCTGCTGGTCGTTCGCCATTCGCTGCGATTAGTGTTAGTGTTTTTTCCCCACACAATTTCCCTGACGCGCGCATACGTGTAGGAGCTGGCAGGGATACGGATACACATAAACGTATATGGGAAGTGCCGTCCAACGGCGGAGCAGCCTTGTCCTTGTCCAACAGGATGCTGCGCGCGCGTTGAAAAGAGGCGGAGACTCTCTGCCCAACCAGCAACACTTGAGGCAAGCGAGGCGCCAAGCGGCAAGCAGCAAGCGGCACGGCAACAAAAAGAAGCAAAGATGCAACCGTTAGCTGCCTCTTCCTTATCAAACGATTCGGGCTCGCACATTCGCTTTCCCGGCTTCGCTTCGCTTCGCTTTTTCCCCCAAAAAACGATGCGTCGTTGCTGATTGGAAGCTTCGGCGCTTGCTTCTCGTTTTTGGGGCGGAGCAAAAGCTCTCTACTCGACTCGACTCGACGCAGTGGCGCCGCCAAACGGGGGAGCATATTCCACTGAATGGGGGGGGAGGGAGTTCGTTTGTTTTATTTCGCTCTGATGCTCTACAAAACATCCACTTCCCGGGCGGCTGCTATCATGCCCACAAAACCCTCCGTCACCTCTCGGGCCACTGGAATAATGTCCTCGGGCGGCAGGACAAAGCCGAGCTCTCCCTTGTCCCTCAGTTCAATTGTGTAGGGTATGGTGATGTTCTTCACCGCATAGGCCCACTCCTTGCCCGATCCAGAGACTTGGTCTGAGAAAAGAAGATAAATATAATGGGGACATACAAATGGGGACAAGATCAGGCAACACACATAAGGTTGTGGCACTAGAACCGTAGGTAAACTCCGTGCCATATCTTCTGTAGAGTGCATCCGAGAAGCCCTTGGCCACATGCATCATCTGGGGATAGTGCTCCGGGAATTCCGTATCGGTGTGGCCCCAAGGCGAGAGCACATACTGTCCGTAGGAGTGCAGGGATATGTAGATCTTGATGGTCCCCTCTGGTATGGAGTTATTGATGTACGCCGTCAGTTGGCTGATCTCTGGATCGGATTCGGCGGATGGTCCGGCATAGGTCTGTGTGCAGGGATCGTCACTAGCGCCAGTCACTGCCGATACAAAGAGAAGCTATAGATTGTCTCTGGTGGATCAGTAAAGGTGCATATCTATAGAATACTGACACATCCAGAGGAAATCAAAGTTGCGATTCAGATCGGTGCCAATACACTCGCCCGCTGGATCGGAGGGCATGCGAGACTTGCGCCAAAGTCGTTCCTACCGGGCAATCGATCAGAGAGTTTGTAGATAAAGCATTATTAACCGTAATTGATTGCCACTTAGAGTAGTTGACGATAAGATTGGTGGGCATCGTAAACGAATCGGCACGTCTGTGAACCGATGGGAAATCTAATCGCAGCGTCAACTACCAACTACCAACCACTCAACACTCCCCCACCCGCTCACCACGTCATGCGAGTACACAAACCCATCCACATTCAGGACGGGTATGATGTACCAGTCCACATTGTAGGCTATATCCCTGACCCCAGGATTACGGGGCACCAGCAGCTCATCGATGAAGTAGGTGATCGTCGCCGAGGTAATCCACTCGCGGGCATGGATATTCGATTCAATGAAAACCGCTGGATTTCCCTTCTGATACGAGATCTTCACACCACGAATGGGCCTGCCCTCGTAGGAGTTTCCTATGGTGAATGGTGTGACAATATCCGGATAACGCGACTCGATCAGATCCAGCCAGGCATAGATTTCGTCCAGGTTGTGGAACTGTGTCCACTCGTGGTAGCCAGTGCGCTGCCTGGACCTTTGGGCATCGATGTGACGCTGAACATTGTCGATCTTCAGGCTGTAGTTGAAGTTGTGCTTCAGAAGGAGGCTCTCGAAGGCCTCCTCGTACTCGGGGGCCAGCATAATGTCCGAGGACTCGCCCAAATGTCTCGCCTCCCGCCAACTGCTAAGCTAAAGACTGGACTGTCAGAGGGTAATTTCAGGCTATGATTGGTTTTCCCATACCTTCAAGATTTTCTCCTGGGCATTGAGCAGGTTGAACTGCTGCCGATCATCGATCTTCACATTGTAGACCTTGTAGTTGTCGTAGCGCACTTGCTCGACAGCCGAAACGAGGCCAAAGAGTGCCAAGAACAGGAGTCTTTTAACCAACATACCTCTCTATCGGAGAGTCAACTGTGAACTGGGCCCAAGCCGCGTAATTGCTGGCTGATTAGCCGCTTCTTATCGCTCTGGTGTGACTGCCCATGGAGCTCATTGACTAGCTTGCCTCTGAATTCCGTTTCTTTTGGTTTTTATCAGCCATGGTCGTAAAAACTATTCTTAAGTTAAGGGAACGGGTAGATGACTTCAAACGGACAACTTCAACATGTCTGGGCAAACCGAGGGTAAACCACTTCCAGAGCTGGTGCTGGTGCTGTGACTGGGGCTCTTACTGGTACTCTATCCGTACTTAGGCTGTCTCTCAACTTTGCACATAAATTTTGTGCAACGCCAGCGCCCATTTCATTGTAGGTCATTGCATAATGAAGTTACCGCCCCGAGGCACATAAATTTCCCTCGAACTCGAGGGCTGTCTGCTGTCTGCCGCTCTGCTGTGTGTCTTCTGTGCCTTCTGTCTAGTGTCTTCTGTTTGACTTTGGCGGTGTGCTTAGTGCGAACATTTTGTTTAGGCCTGTTTTATGCCCCCTCCTTGTAAGTCCGTGTTCTGTGTCCTGTGGCGAGCCCTTAAAGGAGCTTTGTGCCTGGGCTTTGGTCATATTTTGCGCGGGTATTACAGTAACATGCCGTGGTCGTTGTCACCGCATGAGGTGCGTCAATGTGTGCCTTATGGCCAGGACTTCACTTCATTATTTAGGTAGTGTGAGGTTTCTGTAAGTTTCCCCGAGTTCTGGACATGAAAGGCGCATCAAAGTGGATTTCGCTCGCCATGAACACGGGGAATGACATGACTGTGGGGTTTTGGTGGTGGGGTTTTGGTGGTGGGGTTTTGGTGGAAATATTTCGCAAAAATGTTAATGTTCTGTTGAAATATTGGTGGAAAATGCAAAACTAACACACAAAAAGAAACATTCAATCTGTTGGGGAAAAGGTTTAACAGGCACATTAATTCAGGCGATTTACCACCACTTTGAAAGCCACTGAGCTTTGGATATTTTATAGGTTGTTTTTCCTAGAAGGTTGCATAAGTGTTTCATGAGCCAATAATTCTGTAATTGCAGTGGAAATCCCATAAACTGAGAAGCTGCGGAGTATCTAAAACATAAAGTGATTTTTGGATTAGATTAGATTTTGAAACCATTTATTGTCAGTCGAAGCATGCTCTGCTGACTGCCTGCATCTATACGGCACTTGGTCTGCTGGCCCTGCGCTTTCCCCCCCGGAAGTACCTGGGCAGAGCGCCCGGTTGCTGCTTTGGTAACAGTGTCCAGAGCGCGTTGAAATTGCGACAAAACGCCGGTCGTGCTGCGATCGCGTTTTGGATGTTCACAATGCAGTTGCTCTCTGGCTTGGTGGTGCACCTAATGCTGTGCTACACCCTGCAGCGGCCCCGCTTCCAGCGTGAGGTGCGCTGGCGCTTCGTCTTGGGGAGAGGCGGTGGTGTTGCTGCTGCTCAGCGGACTGGTTTCAACAATTAGCAGCGGATTATTTGATTAGCCTGCTAATTGCCTGTTCGTCCTTCCGCACCATATAAATTTGTTCAACACTTATTCTCTTATCAGCAGCAATAAAGGACCCAAGCAGGATTAAAGCTCTCCCTCCCCACTCTCCCACTAGCAGTCTATAATTCTCTCTTTCTCTCTCTCTCCCCGTGGATTACACAGCCTGTGGCGAAAACTTCCGCGGAAACTTTCAACACCTTGCCGTGGGTCTTGGGGCGTGGAAATTGTGGGAGAAAACTTTTTAACCAGCAAAGAAGGAACGGAACGAAGGAAACCACCAGAGCCAACACTTGTCCTGGCGCGTGCGATAAGCCAACGCCGCATTTTTAATTGCCAAAGTCCTTGAATGCCTTGGAGCCGTGTCGAGGGAATCGCTTAAAGCAAACCAGCCCAACCCAGCCCAGCTCAAGGATGGCTGTCAGCAGTCTTTAAAGTGTCATAAATATCACCAGGCAAACATTTCCGGCCCCACAACTTTTTGTTAGACACTTTTAATTGTGTATAGCAGCAGGTTCTCCTGCCTGTGACTAAAATGAAAAAAATAAGGCTGCCATAACATAAATCTTGGCTCTTGAGGCCGGGAGCACATGTCGTATGCTTAATATTTTCCACTCAACTCAACTCAACGGCTGGAAAAAATGTCAATGCCGGAAAGTGTTTAGCATTCGCTTTTTTCTTGCGCCGCCGTGGATTTAATTAGCCTCAAAATGTCTCGCGGAAAATGGCAACATGGCATGCCACATGGCCGCCGCCGCCCAGTCGAGGGTCACAGGATAAGCCAAGGAAGTCACCAAGTCAAGGAAGGAAGTTGCATGTTCGGCCTCAAGTTCAATTTGCTATTGCTTCCAGCAACATTTTTGGACAGCCAAAAATAGGAGAGGGAGTTGCCTTCCAGCTGCAGGAGAGTGCATTTCCAGGGCTTACTTATTGTATTTTAATCTGAAACTTACCCATGGAAGATGCATGTTCTTTGGCCATTCCATCCTCCCTGCTGAATCGCTGATTGTTATCATCATAATTATCCCCCGCCTAGAGCGGGTCTATTGTTAATTTGACTTCATTTCCAGGTGGAACATTCCATACACAATTGCAGCAAAGTGGTTCGTTCTTCCATGCGTCCGACACGCCCCACTGGATCGGCAATTACGCAGGCAGGCAGGCAGGCATACTCGTAATTAATGTGGTAGAGTGGAGGGGAGGGGAGGCCTTTCAATCTAATTGTTGAACGGGGCACACACGCACGTGTGATACGATCCATTCGATTCGATCTTTAGATCTTCAACAAGTGACACTTGTGCACCTTGGGGCAACTTGGGCGTGGCACATGCCAAAAATTATTCCGTGTTCAGTAAGCGATTATTTTTTCAGTTGAGCATTTCTGGCCTCGATTGTTTTCACTTCTGTGCGTGTGTTTGCTTTTTTGAAGCGTCGTCGCTGGCAGCTATTTATTGTTAAATGAAGCGATTTGTTTGTTGTCGTTATGCGTCGGAGCGTTAAAACATTTTCGCTTTATTTTTTCTACTCTCGGAAATTTGTTTTTGCATTGCCGCAGAACGTGGGGCTATACGGGGGGAGTACGAGCAGTGTTCTGGCAGTGTACGGGGTATAGCCTCAGGTTCAAGTGGTTGGGATTTTTTGGCACATCGTTTGGTGGATCAGGTGGTATGGCTGGCATCGGTGGTGTGTGGGGGTGACTGCGTTCTAAACGCTGCTGTGGATGTGTGAATTCCAAACAAGCGACGGCAGCTGTTGAACATCCAAGAAAAGAAAGAGAAAGGGAAATTTGTTAGAGAAATGCCAAAAAAAAATGTGTTGAGGTGGTTGGGAGGTTGTTTAAGGGAATTGTTAAATTTTGCTAGAACTAAAGAGTTATGAGAATCGCATGAAAGTTTACTTGACAAACATTAATCATACGGATAGACGTCCTTTGTTAATGCATTCCCACATCATTGACTTGATTCCACCTTGACATTCTTTTACCTAGAAAGCACAGGGAACCCACATCAAAGATCTCAGACATGCTAACTAAGCCCTTCAGCACTCGCATACCCGCACACTCGCATATGCCTCGTACGCAAATGCCACCGTGGGCGTTTGTCTCCGCCTAATCCGCTTTTAAAGTAAGTGAACAAAAAAAGTCGAAAAAAATAAAACCGAAAACCGGAAATCACAAGTCAAGTTGATGAACTGTCGCTCTGGCTACGTTGTCGTCCTCGTCTGAAATCGGGCAGACACACGGAGAGGAACGGAGGAACACACACACAAAAGACATGGATGGCACCTGCAAAAAAAAAGATGTGGAAAAAAAAAACCAAACTTTGCAGACACATTTACTAGGCCCCCAATCCCCATTGGTCTCCACCTTTCGCTGTTAGAGATTTACGCATTTATTTTGCATTTTTTATATGCCACACAAAACATGCGCTCAGATTTAAGGAAATATCACTGAAGAGACGGAGACGGAGACAGAGCCAGAAACCAAAAGGTTTCACAACGAGTTGAGTTGGTTAGAAACATTTTTCGGTTCGGTTGTCGATTTGCCTTGCGTTGACATGACAAAAGGCGCAGATCTGCATACATTTGCATGTCATTGGACGGGCAGGGCTGGGCAGGGAAGGGCAGGACAGGGAGGGGCAGGCTAGTGGAACGCATCATCAGGCAAGGACACCGAAATCCCCTTAAGACATTGGGGATTGGTCCAAAACATGCCGTTTGCCCACGTTAACAATATGTTAAGTTGCCTTAAGTCAGCCCCCAGCTTCAGTTACCAGTTCCCGGTTCCCGTTTCCCAGATCCAGCTCCAACCTCGGACGCAACGAGTTAATCGCTTAATGTCTCCCCCAGCCTTTGCCTTTCAGTCATTTGTCAGCTGTCTGTTCGGTGGGCTGCTGGAGTGGGGTTTTGGGTGGGATGGAAGCCAAGCCATAATTGCAATTTGTTTGAATTAACTGGTGAGATCTACGAGCAACGCAATTGACAGGCCGGGCCAGGCCTCCAAAGAGCAATAGTCACCACTTGAAATTCCCAAATTTATTGCCTTGCAAATTGCTTTCGTTCGGTCAGCACTCGAGGCTAATGTCCTCTCACTATCGAGTGACCAGAGCGACCTGCTCTGTCCACCCTCCCGAAAAGGTACAAGTAATAAATATCAAAAGCACCCTAGAGGCAAATATTTACTTTAAAATTGAAACCCCCAACCCCGTCCTGCCCTTTCTCCCACTGTTTGTTCAAGCTGCGTAAGTGCGTGAAAGGGTTGCCACGAATGTGGGAAAAAAAAGAATCCTTTAATGGCCTCGCTTTTTGATGTTTCCTGAGCCAAGGCGAGCAGAGCCGTGGGTGTTGGCAGGCACCCAGGCAATTGGCCAACTCCGCTCCCCTCTATCAACACACACATACACACGCACACACTCCACTTCCGACCATTCCTCTACTCGTTCGAGTATCTTAGCCTTTAGCCTTATTGATAGATAAAAACAGAAACGAACCTTACATTCTTTGCTGAAATTCAATTTGAAGCTATTTTCAGAATTTTTATTGCTTACTAAATTGTTTTTATAGGCTCTTCAAACAACTAGCAAAAGAGCATACCTCACCTCACCCCACCTCTTCTATACTCCAGCGGGGGGGCTGGCACTTTAATTTCTTTATTTCCACTGTCTGTTCTTTTCAGTTATTCTTTTTTTTCTACTGTTTCGGTTTCGGTTCGGTCTGTTGTATCTGCCTGCCACCATGGCTCTTCTAGCTGTGGCAATTGCCAGACCATAAAAATTAACAATTAACAGACCGCTGGAAATGAACAATTGCAAATCGCGGCTTACAAAATAGCCGTGGAAATGCCATGATATATGTAGAACTGGTAGAAAAAAAAATAGCGTGTTACAGTGGGGGGAAAATGGTGCAGAAAGTGAAAATATGGACTATGGAATACTCTGCTTACAGAAGGCACAGCACTGACTAAATGGATATCGAAGCTTTAAGAGCGTGGAAATTGTGGATTTCAAAAATTTATATTTGCGCGCCTCTGAGGATCTTTGCTAATCCTGCTTAGACATTCTCATCTTGTTCTACTTCTCCCACCTTTTCATAGAGCTAATCTACCCTTTCACAGTACTCTATGTAGAGCATAATTATGAGACGGAAGACTGCCAGCGTTGCCGGCGTTGTCGACCAGTGGACAGCACACCGACAAAAAGGGTTATGAATGTGAAATTGTCATGCAAGAATTAGCCATGTTCTATGTTCTGGCCACGTTACGAGTATTTCGTTACATTTTATATTTATTTTTTCTTCCATTTTCCCTTTCTTTTAGTTGTTGTTTGTTTGTTCTTATTTGCCTTTTCGTTGGTTTTGTGGCTAACCGTCACGTCAGGGGGTTTTTTATGGCTCCATTCGGAATGGAATGTCGGCAATTATTTCCGAAATGCTGGAAAAACATTGCTAAATGTTTGCCTGACGCTCAGGAAACGTAAACATTTAGTGTAGTCGGTGTAGGTGCTCCTGATTTTCCCTATCCGCCATCCCCATTCCCATCCACTATTCCCTATTCTGGAGAGAGGGCTGGGTCTCACTCCTTCGCCTCATATGCATTCATAACTAACACGATGGAAAATGCATTTTAATGTGCGCAAAAATCCAATTTAAATTCAGAGCATTTTCCCTTCTCGCTTGCAGCTTCACAGACGCAGCATGCAATCACAAAATTAGTTGACGACGAGATAAGAATTTTAGTGCTCACAAATACAGAGACACACACACACATCTATACATGCATATATACTGGTCTGGCCCAAGTAGTATAATGCGTATAAATCAACGAAATATATGGAAGTTTTTGGGATGAGAAAGCAGCAAGAGCAGCACCAGCAGCTGCAAACAAATTCCAAATAATTCCTGTGAGCGACGTGGAAAATTCATTTGACAAAATGCACAAAAAAGCAATTTCAAGCTGCAGACAAATTGAAAATATGTATATGTAAGGAGCAGGTGGGTGGGAACAAGTGCGGCTAGTGGTGGGACGGTGGTTTGAGGGTGTGGATGGTTCGTAGGGGCGTGGTACTGCAGTGACAGTTGAGTAAATAAATATACATAGCCCCACACATACACACACACAAACACATACAAGCACACAGAGGAGACCGACTCTACTCGTCTATGTACGAAGATGCAGCCACCACCTAAAAGTATGCTACGAAAATAGTCGAAGCTGCTGCTGCGCTGCTTCTTCCGCTGCCACTTCTGCCCTCCCTCCCACCCACAACCGTATGTGAGTGGCGCCTACAATTGTGTGTCTGTAGATGTGTTTGCCTGAGCTTTTCTGCTGTGTGCCATTGTGTGTGTGTTGCGCTTTGCCATTCGCGCGTTGAAAATAGGAGGAGCTGAGAAAAACTTTCCATGCGCAGTTCAAAGTGCAAAAAAAACAGATAAAAATTGGCGAAAAATGTATGGGCAAAATGCCTTAAAAATATTTTAAAATTTGTACCAAAAATTGTTTAATACTTTGTATTTAATTTATATGTATATCCAGCGGAAAATCTTTTCCTTCTCTCTAACTAAGAACTCATGATAATAGATGAGCTCTTCCCTTGTTCTGCAAACCAAAAACTACAAAACTTCATGTATTTTTAGAGGATTTTTTGGATACCTCATTTAATATGTGTACAACTTTTTTCCAACATCAAATTTAAAGCTGTTTCATCCTATGTGAAATTCGGCGAACCCTTTCTTTGTTTAGTCAACCTTTTTTCCATCTAATGTGGAAAAGGCGGATCGCTTTGCTTGTCATTTGGTTGGGTTTCCCTCGTCCTCCTCCTCCTCCTTGGGGCACGGCAACCCCCATGGCATAATAGTCAAGTTCTCGTAGAACATGTAACCAAGTTTGGGTTGTCGCTTGGCTAGCACTTCCCGCTGTGATATATATCTCTGACTATTAGCACAGCAGTCAGGCGGCTGTGGCTGTGGGCCAGCGGCAGCAGCATTCGAAGGCCCAACAGGCCGTTTAGCGCCATCAAACAATTCCCGCTGGCTCAGCGGCATTCACGCGTGCGCAAACGGGTTCCACAGGCATCAGAGATGAGAGATGCCAGAGGAGCCTGAGGATCTCGAATGGATGGCAGCTGAGAGGAGCGAGCACCCAACCAACAACAATCAGTCGATTGTCACAGATATTTGTCATGTTTCTGTGGCTGAACTGAAACTGAACTTTCCCTGCTGTTCTCGCTTGGCGTACGGCCCCGAACGAAGCGACCGACGTTCCTTGGCTACAACGTTGTAAAAATGTCAATTGCATTTTCTACCTTTTTCCACCTTTTTCGTTTATTTTGTCGCATTTTTTTCCATTGGGTTTTTCAGTGGTTTTCTGGTTTGTGCCAGTGGCCCCATGTTCATCGATCGGATTTCATGTAATTACATTGTTTTCTGATTCATAATTAATTTGATCGGCTCTCCGGCCTGCCCGGCTGCCCGTCCTTGCATTTTTCTGAGCACTCGAGCACTGATTTTTACATGAGCTGCGGTATGGAGGGCAGGCGACGGGCAGAAGCAGCAGGCATCAAGCAGCAAAGCATCTGTGGCAGACCCAATCGAACATTGATAGTTACTGAGTGATGATTTAATGAGGCAAACGTGGCATGTTGTGAATGAAATCAATTTTGTGTATGTGCAGAATGGCAAAAACAATGCCACCACATGATGAAAACATCTCCAAGGGGCATGGGCCCAGCAAACGCAGCATCAGAGACATTGAGACAGAGAGACATTGCTACGAGCATCGTATCATCGTATCGTATCGGAGTTGTGTGCTGTTGGGTGTTGTAATGAGAGACTTATGAATCAGTGCAATGTTGATTGAGGCCCGGCTCTGTGGCAAGTGCAGCTGGCGATGCCGATGCCGATGCGTTTTCCTTATTAGCAGATCTCGATGGATATTAACTACGAGCCACGGAAAGCGCTCCAGTTATGTTTGGAAATTCTTCTCTACTAATTAAAAGTACACCATGGAGTGTATGGAGTACACCCCAAGATGAAATGGCAGACTGCAGCATAATATATTCATAATATTTTTCAAATTTTTAGATTTCCATCTTAGATTCCACCGCTAACGCACGACTTGTGATTGACAAATTAATGCGGATCACAAATCAACACCTCAACAAGTTTATCATATCAAAAAAAAAAGGCACAAGCGGAGGAAGACCCTCAAAAGTGAAACCCTCCTTTTCAGAGCAGAAAGCCACAACCCCTGGAAAAACAAAAATTAATTAAAAACATCAACAGAACGCGTCGAGATTTACAAATGTCGTTCCTCTGGCGTTCCTCTGGCTCCGGTTGGAATTAGTTGGGATGATTTCCATGCCCACCGATGCGGCTGGGGGGAATGGGTTATGGGTTCTGTGTGCGGGCTTAACTCTTGTCTCTCTTGTGGGTGTCACACCTTGCCGCTGTTGATGGCTTGATAAACGATGGCCCACAGCCCAGAGCCAACAGCCAACAGCCGCAGCAGCCGCAAAACGAAGCCATTCATTCATGGTTCACGAAACCGTGAACCAGGGCTCTAATCAGCAACCCTTTTGTGCAAGAGGGCGCCCTGAAATTGGGTTGGTTTTCCAGTTCTTTTTTTTTTTTTTTTTTTTTTTTTGTTGATATGCAGATTCGGGGCGAACATCACGATGATGATGTCATTCGGTGGCTGACAAAACGCTTGACTGATTACACTTGTATCTGTTTGTGTCCTGGGCTCAATATGCTGAAGGATTTTAAATTGTTGTGGACTCCCCTGATCCCTGACTGTCGCCTGCTCTCTCTCGCTGCTTGCCGCTTAGATTGTGTGATAAATTTGGTTTATTGAAAGGCGTCAGTGCGTGAAATGATGTGTGTCAATTGCATGAATGTGCCCAGCCCCTGCCCCGTCAAACGACTGCTCCTCCATCCCGTCTGGGTTGCCTCGGGCTTTGTGTTGTGCGGAGTTGACAGCGATTATGCAAATCGTTTGAGCCGGAGATAGAGCTGCATTAATTTCTGTGTGGTTTTGCCTTTGTCCAGGTCTTAAGCTCTACCTCTAAACTCGTGGGATACTCGAGCAACTTAAAGTTTTTCTCATTCTTTGCCAAAAAGAAAAGGAAAAGCGCAAAACTATGTGCATGAAAATTTGCATTGTTGCAAAATGCTTTCCTTTGGCTGCAAAATTTTCAATTTATATGCTAAGCAAAACGCGCCCAAAAAGCGGCGAACAAATTTCCTTTGCAGTTTTAATAAGCAATTAAAAGTTAATCGCTGATGGAGTGCATCCTCCATCCCCCCTTACATTCCCAATCCCATATCTTAATTGCTCTTTAAATCACCCACATATGTGCCCAAAATTACCACTGCTAACAGCATTTAATATATTGTTTCCATTTGTCGTGTGCCCCAGAAAATCAACCGCAAATTGCCCAACAAATTGTTCAAATTGTTTAAAACTGCATCGTGTGTCCGGCTTGTCGGACTGTCGGCCTGTGGGCCTGTCGACTTTCATCACTTCATATATCTAAAAGCACCACCTCAACGCCTCATTGCACACCCCGATCGACTGACCCTCTGACCACTGCCCGAGGGGTGCATTCTAATGTGTGTCCACTGGCCAGTGACCATCGATACTCGTACTCCCCCCGATACCCAGGTCAATGCGACTCATTAAAATAATTGATACGCTTGTTCGAACAACGCCCTTACACCAATTTAATTGATAGCTGTCTGTTGTTCGTTGTCCGCTGTCCATTCATAGAGGGTGGTGTGTGTGTGTGTGTGTGTGCGTGATTTCATTTTATTGGTCCCCCGTTTTGTCCCTCTTAATTAGTTAATAGATTTTGCCTTTCTCTTTTCCATTATGATTTTTCTGTCGGGGGGAGGGGCGGTGTTTCTCTAAAATTCCTTCGAGGGTTGGTAGTGATTGTGGTTTATGGACGCTCGTAAAATGCTTGCCAAATTTGTTGACAAGTCAGCAATTAATTGCCAGATAAATGGGATAACAGAGAGTTGTCTTATGGCAGAGGACTTGCACTGACAAGTGTCGACTTATGGATGCACTTGCAGAAAAGAGATTTTCTATGTACGAATTGGAGATAGTATAGGAAGGATATATGCAGTACAAGTTAACTCATCAGGTACGACAAATATGTGGAAAAGGTAAGTAAAGGTGGTACATATTCTACAGGGTTTTCAATGAGTTAAAGAACTTTGGTACTGGTATGGGAGAAGTTAAGTTTTTTCTTCGTTTCTTCTTTCCTCTCCATACAAAATGCAAGACTCATCCATAATACCCTTTCGACTACTCTCGCTGGATAAATCTTTGATAATTTCTGGTCGCCAGTAAGTAATTTCGGTTTAATGTCGGCTCCACTGAGGCGGAGCCATAAAACTTTTTCTAGCTCTGCTTTTTAATCTGGCTCCTGCTGAGAGGAGAGAATTTTCTCTGTGCCTTTCCGCTTATCAGTTGCGTGTAATTGTCGTATAGAAATTAACAAGAGCTGAAACAAAATGGCGCTGGAAACGATAGCAAGGAAAATCGCAGGGGGAGGCATGGGGATTGGAGAGGCTGGGATGCTGAGATGCGCTCAAGTGGCGAGATAAAAGAGCACTCGACTTGAGTTAATGACTTCCATGCGCCGTTGGGGGCGACTTAAGACGCCATCTTTATAACAATTGTCCTTTGCTTTGTGAGCTCTGAGCTCACAGCTCACAGCTCTCAGCTCTTATCCTGCCTTCCTTTTTGGGGTCCTGCTGTCCATGTTGGCAAGTGAGCGTGGCAAATGTTTTAATGGCGAACGTCGCGACACTCGAGTGCAGTCCTTCCTTGCTGCTCGACAAACCAGAGGCTGAGAGCTGACTGCCATAAGAATATATAAGGATTCGGGCTGAGGATAACGCAAGGAGCAGACATCCTGCCGTGGAGCACCATTAGGGCTTTGATTTCGTTTGCTAATGAAATCACGTCCAGCTTCCATTCCGGCCACGCCCTGAATATATATTTGTGTTGGATATTTCTCCATTTTTTCCAAATATATTTCAATTTGAATTTTAATTGCACACAAATATGCTTTTGCCTCATGTCCTTTCTTCTCTTGCACACGACGGGCAGGAAACCCATCAATCATGATCGATCAGCGGGGATTTGCCTGATGATGATTGTGCCTCACAAATCCTCAGGCATGCCGCATGATAAATGCCCTTTTAAATGCATTCCAATGCGGGACAAGTCCCCAAAAAGCGAGCTATGGAAAGGAGTGAGCCTGGGCCGTGTCTCGTCTGAGAGGCATATCAAATGGTCTGTCATGTCTCATGTGTGTCCTGCATGTCCTGTAAGGGTCTTTGTGAGCACTCCACAGCTCCACAACTTGCAAATATTATTTGCATTTCCAACTTTTGTTGATGACATTTTTCATGAAAATTTTAATGTGTTTTTGTACTTTTTTTTTGTACTCTGCTTCTGGTTTCTGCTTAGGATTTTTCATACCATACCTGGCATTCACATTCACACTTTGGGATATTAATATATGCAGGGCCTGGCTTTTAACACACTCCTCTAAAGAGCGTGGGCAAAAGCTGGCTGAATGTGTGGTGTGGGAGGGGCCTCAAAACTTTTTCCATGTGAGGATGCGTTTTGTAATGAAAGTTGTGCCGCTGCTGCTGCTGCTGGAAACATTTTCAATATTCATGTGCCGCTCGCTGTGTGTTTATGTAGGTGTGTGTGGCTGTGCGGGGAGATGTAAATGTGGCTGTGAAACTTTTAACATTTGTATGAATATAATTTAGAATAAATTTCATAAAAATATTTGCCCGAACTGCGTCCAGTTTTGAAGCGAAAATACCAGGAAAAAAACCAAACCAAATACATTAAAATTCCATTAAAAACAGGCGACAGTCCACTTTACACATATGAACAAAAAGGATGCGATGCCAAGTCCTTGGCATTTACTCTTAAAATCCTAAGCAGAACTTCGTTTCCCTTCCTGGTGTCAGTCGCATTTGTCGGTCGTGCTTCTCTTCTTGGTCCTTGTCCCAATTATTGTATAAATTAACGTCACAAACAAATGTTACGAAAAGTCGCCAATGAAGTGGAATGATGCGTCGCGTCCAACCCTCCAACCGCTTTGGTCTATGGCGGTGCCTCACCCTCTTAACCGCAAATGTGCCTAATTTTTCGTTGTTATCCTTTGTTAGTGCCATCCTTGGTCTTGTCCATTCGACTGACTGCCAGTCTCCTAATAATGCGTAAAATTTAATGCACCATTCCGAAGCGAAGGTTTTGCTCTCTCCTCAATCGCGACAGCGACAAGTGATTCCCAGATTTACGACTGCTTTGGTCTGTTTTTCGGGGTTGGTTTGGTGTCCTTTTTGTTGTGCTAATGTTTGGCGTTTTTATGGCATGCAGCAAATTTGATTTATTGGCAGAACTTAAGCGTTGAGTTGTTCGAAAAGTTGTGAAAAGTTTCTGGAGAGGAGTTGGAGTTTGAGTTCATCATATAATTGATGCGATTTGCGGTTCATAAAGTGCAATTGCCTGTAAAGTTGACAAAAGTAAAAAAAAGACAAATGTTCTCACCCATATGGGTAGATATTTCTTGGCCCCTACCCATCCCAAACTGACCTCAAAAGATGATCTATTAACAGCAGTTAAATGTATGCCTAAACTAGATCAGATCTCCCTTCTCCTAGTTGCAAAATGCTGAACCGTTTCTGTTCTTTCAAGATACCTTTTCTCATTTCCCATGCCAGACACAGCAACAGCCGCAGCCAGAGCCACAGACGACTCTGACGACGACGACGACGAGTCGCCCTCATTAGGTGACCCAAAGTGTCCGAAAACTATGCAATTTACATGCACAGAAGCCCCTCCGCGATAGAACCCACGAAACCCAATAGACCATGGAAGATAACAGCGGAACAGAGGCCGCCAGACACCACAGACACCGTACCAGAGACACCACTAGACACTGGCGACCAAAAACGAGTCCCAGGTAAGAAGAGGCAGGGCCAAATGGCGAGCGAATTATGTTGTATGAGTGTGGGGGGAGCGGGCTAAAGTCCGAGAGATCGTTGCGGGGCGATACATAAAATTTGAATGCGTTTTGCATACATTAACCCACTGTAGTCGTAGTCGTAGCCCCTAGGGGTGACCATTGGGTATCGTCTCCACGACTCTAGAGGTAACGGTCATCGGTGGGACGGCGACCAGAAAATGTGTTTATTAAATTTTATGATTATTGGCCTGCAATTGAGCTGCTCGCCTTGGGAATGTGTCGCTGTATCGTTCCCAGTTCGCAGTTCCCTGGTTCCGGACTGCGTTTCGTTTGTGAAATTGAAATTTTATGCGCACAAGACCCATTCCAATCCATTCCATCAAAGAATGGGATGGAATTGTCTAGAAATGGGCTGAAATTCTCACGCGTAACTGGAGCATTTGGTGGCTGTATCGGTATCTGTGTCTGTATCTGTACGAGTATCTCCCCATTGGAGTCGCTTACCATTTGTGTTGCTAATTCAATTTACGTTTCTGAAATGTTAATTAACTGGAGAGGTTCTCTGTGCTCTGCACGGTGCTGACTTTGGGGTTTCTCCTTTTGGCTGTTATTTTTTGGGTGTTTTCTTTGGGGCTTACACATGTTCTGGTCTTGTTTTGTATCTGCCTAAAGTGCCACAAATTGAAAGTCATTAAGATGTTATGGGGGAGACCCATACCGGGGCACGTTCTCACACAACACAAAGAGAGGGGGAGAGACGCTCTGACATACATCAATCAGTGGATGGATGGATGGCTGGCTGGCTAGTTGGCAATCTCTCATTACGAATGCACAAGTTGACTTTAAAGTTGAAACAGATTGTGTTGGTCTAGTTCTTAAAGATCCAGCGGAGGAGACATCTGCAGCTCGGTGTGGCCTCACCTATTGGAAAACTAATTAGAGGCAAAACTCAGTGACGGGGCGTGGTGGTGGTGGTGGTGGTGGTGGCTGTGGGTACACATCGGTGGACAATTTCAACGTTCTTCAAATTGGCAACTAAGTAAACTTGAAGGCTGACTACGGAGAGCAGGTCCGGTACGGTACACGCCCATTTGTCAGAGGAAGAGGCAGGGGGGGGGGGGGCTTTGTTGTGGCTGCTTCGTTATGCAAATTTGTGTTAGAGAGGACAAAAAAAAACAGAAGTAACGACGACAAAACAAAAGACAGAAATGAAAATTTTGAGCTATATAGTAAATATAGCATTGTATATATATGAAGCAAATGCAAATTGTATATAAAGAAATGCCCAAAAAAGACAAATAACAGAACAAATTTAAGCGAACGTCGCGGATTTCTTCATCTTTGTTTTTTTCTCCGTCTCCGTGTTCTCTTTTTGGAATAAATAATAAACGTAAACGAATTAAAAACGTTGCCCAAACGAACTGTGGTCCTCGGTTTCCAGTTGCCAGTTGGAATGGGTATGGGGATGGAAGGAGCTCAAGGAGCTGTCCGCTTTTCGATATCTCTTGGTAGTTCCTTTTGGATTGGGGCTGTGGCTGTGGCTGTGGCTATGGATGGCACTGTCACTGTCCTTTGGTTTTTGTTTACTTAAAACCAAGTTGATGCGGCTTTCAATTAGTTTTAATTGAAATTCCGATTTGCTCAAGTAAAAGCAATTTGATTTTTGTCTTTAATTAAAGTTTTACCAACCATTGAATGGAGGATTTTTGAGATGGGAAAATTGTGATTAAGTTGATCGGAGAATTAAGTTTTGAGAGGATTAAGTATTTAATGTGTGGATTTATCAGCTCGCCAATGCAGCAGATCCTTGTACATAGTTTAATGCTAAGAACTTCCTTGGGTCTACTCTTCCCAAGCTTCGAGAGAGAAACACTGCAACAGTGTATTTCTTCTTCTATAAAAATGCCACTTTCTTTTCAGTTTGATTGAGTTATTTCCAAGTTATTCGAAAGCCTGGCCAACAAACCAGTTGCCTGCCATATCTATCCATAGATATAAATACATATATGTACATATCTACGGGATATTGGCGCCCATCCTTCAGCTGGCATTAAAAGAACATTTTATTCAATTGCGGCCAACGGACGAAAACAAATAAAATGTATTTTTTCTGTATTTTTTGGTCACTTTGCGGATAGAGAAGAGAATAAAATAAAATGAAATGATGCGTTGAGAGCCGAAGCCCGCAGCTACTTTTCCTCCCAAAAAAAAATAAGCAGAACGGGGCGGGGTTCGGGTTCGGGCCATGTGTGTGGTTGGCCAAAGGATGGACAGTAAAGTGGCGCTGCGAGGGTGGTGGGTGCTGCATCAGTGGGTGGGGGTTGGGATAACGTTTTTGGTTCAATAGACAACGCACACACACACACACACTCGCACATTCGCAGAGGTCCTGGGGTCCGGGGCCATTTGATGATTTTTGCGTCACCGTTGGTCAAAATCATTTCGAGCGCAAGCAACTGGAAACTGTATAAAAATAATGAAATGAGAGAGGCAGAGATGTTGAAAAGACAGTAGAGAGAGAGAGAGATAGAGAGAGAGAGAAAATGCGGGAAAGGGAACAAGACAGATAGGGATAGAAAAAGAAAAAGAGAGAGCGAGAGCGAGACGAAACCAACTTGAAATAAATGGTCAAAAGAAATAAACAGTCCCATAAAGAATAATCATTCAGAATTCTGCTGAATTATGCATGAGGCAGACGGTCCGTGGTCCATGGTCCATGGTCCAGCAGCAGCAGCAGCATACTGGACGCCACTCCACAAGGAGGCAAGAAGCAGCCGCTCCATCAGCAGGGGGTGTGGCACTCACATATGCGAAAAACCTCCTACCATTCCGCATCTCCTCCGCCAACCTGCTCTCTCACTCCTATGAGAAGCATCATTTTCCTCTTTATTATCTGTTTGTTTAGTTGGGTGTACGGGCAGTATGGGTGTGTGCCGGATTTTTATCAGCCTTCTAAGCAGTTAGCAGTTAGAGCAGAATTCTACTTTCGATACCCAGGTATTTCAGGGGTGTATTGTTTTCCTGGATGCATTTACCATACATAAAGTATATGGTCATACCTGACTGTCTTTCAGCTATAAATCAACTTGATCGGATAATGATTAAAGCCAAAATGATAGCTATCTCTTTTAGTCAAATTTTACAAAGAATTTCTTAATATACTTCCCCCAGTAGAGGGCATCCTTCAGTCTAAATCCCTACTGTAGCTCTCCTTTTTGTTTTGGTTTTTTTTTTGGGAGGTGGATAAAAGGAGTTTTGGCGCTGGAGTTTGTATCTCCCGCGGAGCTGGACCTGGTGCCCCCCGCCTCCGACTGTTTGGTGGCGCTTGCCAAAAGTCAACCAACATTCGCATAATTTTCGATAAAGCTTTTCGCCAAATGAAATTCAAGTGGTTACACATGTCCCTGGCCCGGCCCCAAACCGCCGCCGCCTCGGGCAGCGATTTTCTCTATTCGCTTGGTCATTTTTCTTGGACAACCCCCCACGAAATACTCACTCTACTTCTGGCTCTGATTCTGGCTCATGCCTCAGTCATTCTCATTTCCACATTACGAGCACGAGTCCGAGTCCGAGTGCGAGTCTATGCCGCATCTGATTATCTCTGTTTTTGGTTGTTTGTTTGCTTAGTTCCCTTGTTGTTTATTCCTGATAATAAAAGGTAATGAAACAAACCTATATAGAAATCTATGCGGGCTATCTACTCACACAATCCCCATGAAAGTGAACCCATATCATAGCTTTCATATTTTCCACGGCAATTGCAAAATTTTCCTAACTCTAGCTCAGACCTTTTACAATACAATACCATCATAAATAAGGCGGTGATTTTTCTGGATGCCTCAGTTCGGTTCCACACTGGATCGGACGCTCTATATAGAGTGCAAAATTATCAGATTGATAGACCGCAACAGACGCTTATGTCTGCGGTCGAGTCGATTGCATCAGATCCGAATCGAAATCGTAATCGAAAATCTGTTGATCCCCACTAAAGTTCCAAGCTCTCAACTTTTCCAAGCCCATAAACACGTTGTTTATAAATATGTAGTGCATTGTATGTATTGTACGTGGAGAGGAACGACTATACTATTATTAGAACATTGATAGAGTCACTCAGTTGGCGACTGCAATTGGAAATTGTGATTAACGTGATCGTGCGATCGTGTGATCCAGCGATCCATCCATCCATTGGATCGATCAACCCTCGGTCCACTCCATTGGGGGTAGCGATAGCGTAGTCCCATTTAAATTGCAAAAGAAAAACATACGTAGGTACATTAATCTGTTATTGTTTACGTGAAATATACTCGCACTCGCACTCGTATTCGTGCTCGTATGTGGAAAAATCTTTCTAAAATGCGTCAATGAACGCATTTTCTTCTTGGCCATTGCTGATAAGCAACAAACATTTTACATAAATAAAGCATAGAAAGATAGATACACTTACATAATGTACATCCAGACAGCACTCTGTCTCCAAGGGGGGGGACTTCAACTTTGATCTGGACGTGCATGTGCCGATTCAGCGATTTCGGTAGACCCCTGGCACCTGATAAGCGCCTCCAGTCGGTCTGATTATAGCGATTAAGTGACTCGTGATCAATCCCCGAATAGATGCTTTGCCAAGCAAATAATTTTTAGATTCTGCTAAGGCTAGACAACAAGACATCAAGCGGTCATTGAATCATCAGAGAAACGTGAGTATAATTCGTGTTTATTTGGCACATTTCGAGTGTATTCGCACCGTATCGAATTCGGTATTCGTCGGTGAAGAATGCGTATCTGGCATGTGGTTCTTGCCGCATCGATTGCATTCCCAGCAGCAGCAGCAGTGGCTCGCCTCCCTCCCCCAGCAATTTCCATCGTTGCGACGACTGATAAGTGTATCAGCTGACTGGGGTACATACGTTCGTGCATCTGTACGTGTATCTGTATCTGTAAGTATGATGAACGGAGGTTTAATTAGGCGCGGCTGTAACATGAACATTCATAATTCCACTGGCATTCAATCAATGCAGTCGTGAATAAACCCCGAGTGATCCCCCATCGATCGATCGAGTGTCTCAATTCTCAGTAAAAATAATAATACACAACAAAAAACCGAATAATTAATCTAAAAATAAAGTCCAAACATGGCGCAAAGTGATGATATAAATTGCTGTGCCAATTTGAAGAAAGGTAAGCATTTAAATCTATTTATAAATGCTCGATGCAAAGGTTAATTATTGTGTTATTTCTCATAGATGAAAGCTGCTGTCAAGTGGCAAAGCAAAAGCCTGTAAAGACTCAATCTGCAAAGATGTTTCCCGACAAGATCTACAAATCCGTGCAGGCCAAGGGTGTGGATGCCACGGGCATGACCTGCGAGTGTGGAGTGTTTGGTGCCATCGCCTGCGGGGTTTATCCAACACAGGTGCGGACAAAACTTCTCTTGTGATTGTTTTTCCCAATCTATTACTGTATTAAAAGTGCTCTAGAATAATCTGTAGTCAGAGAATGCAAGTAATCCTCAGCCGCGAGAGATCGCTATCAGTTCAGAGACATAAATTCGATTATCAAAGACAATTCTTAGTTAATGAAAGCCACAATCCACGATCAACGATCCACTATCCACACCTTAGTTTTCGATTTCACCCATGATGATTTATGGATCACCTAAGATCACAATCTCCGCTGTCATATGCAGATCTCATGTTACAAATAGCGCCAGACGCCTGTATGTAAATGTCTTGCAAGTAGGTCAATAGTGAGCCTGCTTCTCCGCCTCCGCCTCCCTCTGCCACTCCATTCTCGGATTTGCCCTGAAATCTGAATCGGAGTCTCTAACGAGGCTATGGCGAACGCCTAGTGTCTGTAGATGACGTCAATGAAATCGCATCCACGCGTTTTGTTGCGGTTTTAATCAGTTGCCGATGTCGATGTCATCGTCATAATCATCAACATAGCTGTTGTTGTTGCTGTTGTTGTTGTTGCTGTTCATGGTAAACAAATGGAAAATAACAGGAACATAAGAACACACACACACACAATCGGGAACGGGGATCACATTATCGGTTATTCTCCCTCCCGATCGATCATCCATCGATCAACGATCGTTTGCTTAATTCTGTATTCTGGATTTTTCCTGTATTTATTTTCAGCTGGATATTGCACAGATGATCTGCCTGGGACTGGTGGCCCTGCAGCATCGCGGCCAGGAGTCGGCGGGCATTGTGACGAGTCAGGGAAAACTGACCAAGAACTTCACCGTACACAAGGGCATGGGCATGATCAATAATCTCTTCAACGATGAGGCGATCCGTAAGCTGAAGGGAAACCTGGGCATCGGCCACACCCGCTACTCCACCAGCGCCGCCTCGGAGGTGGTCAACTGTCAGCCCTTTGTGGTGCACACGGCGCACGGCGCCCTGGCCATTGCCCACAACGGGGAGCTCGTCAACTGCGAGTCCCTGCGCAGGGAGGTCCTTGAGCGGGGCGTTGGCCTGTCCACACACAGCGACAGCGAGCTGATCGCCCAGTCCCTGTGCTGTGCCCCCGAGGATGTGTCCGAGCACGATGGCCCCAATTGGCCCGCCCGCATCCGCCACTTCATGACCCTGGCCCCGCTCTCCTACTCCCTGGTGGTGATGCACAAGGACAAGATCTACGCGGTGCGCGATTCGTATGGCAATCGACCGCTGTGTTTGGGCAAGATCGTGCCCGTGGATGCGGGACATGCGAACATCGAGGATAAGCTGGCCGAGGGCTGGGTGGTGTCGAGCGAAAGCTGTGGCTTCCTCTCCATCGGAGCACGCTATGTGCGCGAGGTGGAGCCCGGCGAGATCATCGAGCTCTCGCGGAACGGCTACCGCACTGTGGACATCGTGGAGCGGCCCGACTACAAGCGCATGGCCTTCTGCATCTTCGAGTACGTGTACTTTGCCCGCAGCGATTCCATGTTCGAGGGCCAAATGGTTTACTCCGCCCGCCTGCAGTGCGGCCGCCAGTTGGCTCGGGAATCACCGGTGGACGCGGATTTGGTCAGCTCTGTGCCCGAGTCGGGCACGGCGGCGGCCCATGGCTATGCCCGAGAGTCGGGTCTGCCCTTTGGCGAGGTGCTCTGTAAGAACCGCTACGTGGGACGCACCTTCATTCAGCCATCCAACAGATTGCGGCAGCTGGGAGTCGCCAAGAAGTTTGGAGCCCTCGCCCAGAATGTGGAGGGAAAGCGCATCACGCTCGTGGATGACTCCATTGTGAGGGGCAACACCATTGGACCCATCATCAAGCTGCTGCGCGATGCGGGGGCCACGGAGGTGCACATCCGCATCGCCAGTCCCCCGCTGCAGTATCCCTGCTACATGGGCATCAACATACCCACAAGGGAGGAGCTGATCGCCAACAAACTGAGCCCCGATCAGCTGGCGGATCATGTAGGCGCCGACAGTCTGGCGTATCTCAGCGTTGAGGGACTCGTGCGGGCCGTTCAGATGAACAAGACCCATGTGAATCCCATCAAGGCGGGTTACTGCACGGCCTGTCTCACGGGCGAGTATCCCGGCGGACTGCCCGAAGAGCTTAGCTGGTAGATGGACACTCCCCACGTAGCCCTAATCATAGTTCTTAGCTCAAGTGTACATATTAATAAATATACGTTTAATTTTGGGTCTTACCCCACCCCACCCGCCACCAAAGAACACACACATTCTAAATGCTAATGGCGACCCATCAACGTCTGATTATTGCCAAAAACTGTCTAATGCCATAACTTCAATTCATTTCAATTTATATTTCCAAGCTCCTCTTTGTTTGCCATGGGTGAATGGGGGCACGGAAACGTCTCCCGGTTCCGGTTATAGCCAGGCAAGACTCTCCACGGATATGGCCCTCATATCATACAATATGGTAATCGTGTTTGCTTTTTTCGCCATGTCTCTGTCTCTCTTTCCGGCTGGTGCCTCCGCCCAGCCCAGTCACTGCTTCTCTCTCTTTGGTTTCTCCATTGGGGCGTTGCAATGTCTAAAGCGGGGCGTTTAGGGCGTTTAATCCTGCGGAAGATGTCCTTGCGGTTATACGGGGGAGTTGCTCTTCCGCTCCTCCTCCCTCTCGTATATAAGAAATTTTTCTTTCTTTTTTTTTTTTATGACTCGCCGGGTACTGGAGTCAACAATGTCATCATTATTCTTGAATATTGTGTTGTATTTTTGCAAACAATTTCGCTAAGCTGCGCGGCATTGGCGAAAGTATGGCAAGGGTGGCAGAGATGAGGGGGTGGTATTAGAGGATGGCATGGCTCGCAAGTGCCGAAGGAAGGGGCAGAGGCAGAGGCGAGGACATAAGAGAAGAAAATAATATGCGCCGTCATTGTAGCTCGCTTGATTAATTCTTTGTGTAGGGTATCCATGGAAGAGGAGCGGCATTCTGGTGGGTTAAAAGGAACTTTAGGGAGCAATTTCATACCCAAATGGTTATAGAAAGAGCTGATCGATGAAAGATATATATTTGGAAAGAAACTCTCTGAAGAAAGTGATCAAATGTGGAAGTATGAGAAGTTCCTCTGTTACCCGAATAAAAGTGGCAACTTCCTACAGATAGTTTTCCCTTCTTTCAGCAGTTTTTTTTCCTCCTCGTTGTAGCGCATCATCGTAGTCCCCATCAGCCCCAAACCACATTGAAATCTCTCCCATGACTCCAATCCCTGGAGCCCATTCCATGCCCCCATCCCGAAGTGGCTACATAAAAGAAACGACTTCTGGCAACATTGAAAACAGACGCTGGCACTTCTCTAACACACCATCGCCGCCTGTCGCTTGCCTTGCTGCCTGCTGCTTGCCGCCTCTTGCTACAAGGATATGAAAGAAGGACCAAGAAGGGTCCACGTCCACCCACCCATCCACACCCACACAACAGCTAAAAAAAATAGAAGAAATAATACTTATATAAGGAACAGTTTGCTTATGTGCGCCGTCGATCACAAGCACAAACACAGCCTGGGCACACTGCCACAGACAGTGACAACTAAGCAGCGTGCTACACTCCCCCTCCCACTGCCACTCCTACTCCACCACCAATCCAGGGCTCCATTCCGTTCGCTCGACTCTCCTCTCCTTCGTTGCGCCGCAAAACATGCTTTAAATTTTTTAATAACGCCAGGCTACAAGAGCGCTGACGCCCACGTCCGGACCCCGGGACTCTGCACTCCGGACCGGGGATCCGGCTTTCGTGCCCTGGCCCCGCCCTTGCCTACTGCCTGCTGCCACCCACACAAAGTCCTCTCTGCCGCTGCCGTCGTCATTTGCACAGAAGTTATGTAAATTAATGTTTACTTAAGTTCCCCATGTTATTCCTTCTTGGCATTTTTTTTTGTCTTTCGCCTTGCACTTTCCGAATGTTTCCTACTTCAAAAACAAAAGCAGACAGCGGCGGGTCCACCGATGGTGGGCTCAAGAGCTGAGGTGGGTTCTGTTCTGTCTCTGGTTCTGTGTTGAAGGTTACCGCCCGACAGTCCCAGCGCCAGCTACCAAATGAACGTATACAAAAAATTGCAATAAATTTGCGAGCCGCTTCTGCAATTTAATAAAAAGCATTCTGGGGTGGGGTGTGGCACAACAGACTAGAAGTAGAGATACGAAAGATGTAGGGGAGGAGAGTGAGGGAGGAAGGCATCATCATCATCCGGAGTATCAAGATTATTATTGAGTCAAATGGCTGAGTAAATATATGAGCCAAAATTATGGCAATGACATGCAAATGAAATGGCCAAGGATGATGGGGGGATGGGATGATTATGAAGCCATTATCCTGGCACTTTATTGAAATTGTCGCCAAAGAAATTTAATTTAAACATCACACACAGGAGAGACAGAGACCCCCACCCATCGAAGACAACATGGACATCCTTGACACTTGACACATGCAACAAGTGCGTCAGTGGCAGCCACACGAACAGACAAAAGGCAAACAAAGGGCTCAGACACCTTACACTTTTGCCATCTCCATGTCCTGCCACGTCCTGCTCCTTGACAGGCACGCAAAACGTGCCTGGCATGCAAGACATGGGCATGCGATGGCATGGCCCGAAGCGACAACGAATCAAATGTAATTTTCTGGCCAATAGAACACTTTGTGTGGGCTCTCGGTCCCTGAGCCACGAGCAACAGCAGCAGCAGCAGGTTGAATATCCTTCTTCAGTTCATTAGCAAATCAAACTTCCGTCTTGTACTGGAAGACATTCCCAGGCAGGCCGGCTGGCAGGCAGTCAGCAGCAAAAAGGGACATGGAATTTGCATTCCTTGAACCCCACTGAACTGACAAGAAAACTTCTTGTATGCTGGTAATTTGATTTAAGGGCTTTGGCTTGACCACATAGAACCCACAGCAACCATTTAAGTGGTCAACAGGGACCTCAACATATTGGTTAATAATTATCCAAAAGAACCCCAACTAAATCGGACTTTAAAGTGTGCTCTTCACAGTTAATTTTCCATTCCCCCAGAAAGAAATCTAATCAACTGGTCTCCGTCCTCACATTTCTGGTTAGCTTTGAAACTCTGAAATTTGCATAATATTTTTAGACAGCACCGAATAAAGTTTGGGGACTAGACGCCACAACATTTCCACAACTTTGCGTTAATTTTCTAAATATTTTCTAAAATTTTCAAATTGCATTTGGAGCACTGGAAACGTGGAGACGACGCTCTGACAATGATGCCGCAGGGCCAGTCCCAGGCAAAAGTTGCCGTGCTCCATGCCACTCAGTAATAACAACTGGTGAGAGGGAGTGAGGCGGCAGAGACCCCACCTTCTACCAGTTGAATTTTATAATTTAAAATTATGAACTAAAAATAATTTAATTTTAGTGGTTTGCACGCAGGTCCCCAACGAAGTAGTGTAGCTGATGGGTGGAATGGCTGGGGGGATGGCTGTGCAGGAAATTGAGTGCATTATACATATATATAATGTTGGTTATTGTACACTACAGCAAATACAACAAAAGCGCGTTGAGCTAATAAATATGCATGAAGAGTGTTGGAGTGTGTTTTGGGTCTGTGTGTGTGTGTGTGTGTGTGTGTGTGCACAAAAGAATGCAATTTCCCTCGTAGAAAAAAGGCTGCGGCGGATTGGGGCGGGTTTGTGGAGCCGCCTGCATTTGACATCGCGTGCTTTGTGGTGATTTTCCCGCTGCATTGGCCAATTCTGAAGAGGCAACAAAGATAATAACGATAATTAAAGCAAGCGGCAAACCAAATCTCTGATTTGAGTGACATGCAACAACCAAATCATTCACAGAGTGTGCGTCGTGCTGAGAGAGACAGATACGAATAGGAGTACGAGTGTGAGTACTCGCAAAAGAATGAATCCGCCATTTTGGGGGCTGTAACACTTCCGGCCATCGTTGTCACAATGTGCGACAATGCATGATGAAAGCTGCACTCTGATTTGTCTGCACTTCGAGAAATTTTAAAGCAAATTGGGAACGGATTCAAAGGTCTTGCAATGGCAATAAAGAATGTGGTATGTGGTACCCATATATAATGGGTAAAATGGTATAAACCTCATTAGAACATAGTAAAATACGTAAAAAGATTGTAAGGAATATTTTTTGTATCTCTAGCTTGGAAAACATAACTTTTAATGAAGATAGATTAAAAGTTATGTTTTCCAAGAGCTTTTTTCTTCAACCAAAATGTCATAATTAATCCATTACAGCCAGTGGTTTTTCCCCATGTGCATGGGAGGGCCAATTGGTTGGATGGATGATGGGTTTTTGGCTGATTGTTGGGTTGGCATGTACGTACATACATAGGTATTATTTTTTTTGTGTGTTCGTTGGGGCAGCACCTGGGCGACGACGACGACGACGAGGCCAACGAGTGCTGGCTGCATCTGTTGTGCTTCCCATTGCGTGTAAGTTCATTATGTTGCCAACATTTGTTGTTGCTGCTGTTCATTGTGTGCCTGATACTGCAACAACAGCAACAACAACAACAAATGCAACAACATTTACACCAACAGTACAACATCCGCAGTTGCAGTCGCAGCCGCAGCCGCAGTCTCCGTCTCAGTCGCAGTTATCTGGCAACCATTGCAAATTTCTACATGGTCGCTCAACTGAAAATTGTTTGTGCAGCTCTGTGTTTTTTTTTTTTTCGTTATTGTTGTTGTTTGTGTATATTTTTTACACATTTTTTATTCACATTGTTGTTGTTGTTTTTGTTGTAAGGCAACAATTTCCCGTTGCTTGAGTTCGTTTGGCTTGCAGAGCAGAGCAGAGGCAGAGGCAGATTATTTATTATTTTAATTAAATTATTTTAATCCAGAGAAGAACTGTAATCAATGCAAAGTAACCCGAGGGCTTATCAAATGATATGCTTAATTTAATTGCAGCCCATTAAAAACTGTTAACTAATTGCAGAAGCGTGTAATGAGATTAATGCATTCATGTGGGACGAAATAAAAGTTAAAAAATCGACCCATAAAATATATTCAGCATTTATAACTATTTAAAAAGTATGACCAACTATTCTGATTAACTATAGTAGCTCAAAATTGTCCTAAAACATAATTTCTGATTGTTCAAAGAATTAAAACCATTAAAAACTCATCCCGTAGCATCCCCCTTCATCCCCGGCTGCCATCGCATCTTCAGCGTCCGTCCGCCCCCGGACAGGCCTCGACGCATACTGCCAGAAACTCCATGAAACTCCACAAGTGCTGCCGTCGATGCTTTTTTATCGGGCCCAAAAACAAGCCCCTTCACGCATGTCCTTGGAGCACCGTTCAATGGGGGTTTGTGCACACACTAAGTCCTTGTATGGCGCCCTCTGGCGGCTCGTATGATGTTGATTATAACCTAAAAAAAAAACACAAAAAACACCAAGGTGAAATCCAAACAAGAACAAACATGCCAAAAAGTGAACAGCAGTGGCAGAGAGGAAAGAGCGAAGAGCAGGAGGCAAGATGAGTCCCAGAGAGATCACGTAACTGTCAAATATCTCATCATATCTCATTCCGGGTTGATCGACTGTGGGAAAATTCGAGCGAGAGAGCTTTGAATTGGGATTGTTGTTCGAGGCAAGAGATCTCAAATGTCTGATAGCGCCGGCAGATTCACACATGTCGGGTAGATTATAATGGGAACTGTGGGGCCTTGTGGGGCCTTGTGGGTTTCTCTGGTGTCTTTGCGCGCCGATTGTGGGTGCGTTTTGGTGTCTTAGTTTTCAGGTCTCTCAGGTTTTTGGCAGTTGCTGTCACGTCTTGCAGTCAGCGGCTGCATTGCCGGAGTGACAGATTGTTGGATGGGAAATGAGATGAGTAATGGAATTGAGTGAATAATTCTTTGAAAATGAGACCTTTTTGCCTGGGAAGCGGGCAAGTGAAACTGCAAATCTCCCCAAGAAATGATTCTCCTTCTATCAAATTGGAGTTTGAGGTTTGGGGTTAAGTACCTTGCATGTGATGTGTGTCTCGGCTTTTTGGCACAAATCCCCCACATTTTAATTGGATTACTTTCCTTATCTGGCATTCTCCCAGCTCGCCTACAACTCTATCCATTAGCGCGCACCGACTCCGACCCATTCCCGGCCATTTCGAATGGAATCCATGGCACGCTGCGCTGAGCACTGGCACTGCCACTGGCACTGGATCTCCCACTCGTAGATGGATATGCAGAGGAGCGTATCATAACCGGATCGTTGTTCGGTTCGGTTTGGATCGGAGCGGAGCGTGAACCCCAAAATGCAATGTGCAACAACAGCAGCAGCAGCAGTGGCCAAGTTTACTGGAGCGTTCCACCAGGGGAGGGACAGCGACAGGGCCAGGGCCGGGGGCAGGCCCTGGGATCAGCAGGCCAGGCAGTATTATTAATGGACGAGTCCACGCTTAGAGCCAAAGTGCGCAGCGGAGAGAGACAGACAAGACAGACAGACAGTCAGTCGTGGAGAGATCTCTTAACGCTGATAGCCACGGTCAAGTTCACGGCAGCGACCGCAGCAGAGGTCTCGACGTTTCATTAGCGTGTAACGTCGGTGGAATTGAAAATGTAACGGATCCCCGGCCTACGTAGGACAGCGATGATAAGCCACTGGCAAAGGACACGGCCACAGAGTGTGCACCTGCCTGGGACTCCTTTAGCGCTCTTCTTTGAGCTCTTTGTTCTGCTCCTGTATCCCACTGTATCCCTCTGTATCCCTCTGCTTTGTGGCTCTTGTGTTCCGCTCCTGTTTCTGATCATAATTAAAAAATACATTCATTGCCCTGGCTGCCATGACGCGGCAGTTCGTTCTGTGGCACAGACACAAGATCACCTTGAAAGTAAAAGTTGCTCCATGCATTTTTATGTTAATTTGTCTGCATTTCTTACTCTCTTTCTTCCTGTACATGGCGCGCAAAAATGTATTAAATTAAAACAAACAAATAATGAATAATAAGCAGTGCCAGAGAGTGAAATAATTTGCATAAGACGTTGAAAAAACCAGAGACAGAGACTGAGAGCGAGATATGCAGAGAGTACGATCAACAGCAAAGAGAGAGAGAGAGAAGCAGCTAAAACAGCTGGTCGCGTTGGGTAAGATCATGTGGGGGTCTCTGGTGCTATGCTTAGATAATTTTTCAATGGCATGCAAAGTGCCCATTAAACCAGACACATGCTAATTAGATAAAGATTGTTGCGGCTTTGGATTAACCTAAATCTGAATAAAAGCACGAAAAATGTAACAACTGAAAGCACGACGGTAAGAGAATCATAATTTCAAAGAAGTATTCTTATAGTTCTTTGCCTAAAGAATATTCAAACATGTTTTTTACAACATACATATTTTAACCAATTTTCAGTTAAACTTGAAATTTTCTTTGAAGAACACTTTTCAAAAATTTCATTTTGGCGCTTATTTCAAATGGAAAACCCCAACACAACAGCAAAACGCAAAAGCTTTAAAAATGTTGAAAATTCAAACGCGCGAGAGAGCGAGCGAGCTGCTCGTCGATCTTCCAGTCCCTGGAAGCATTCGCTCACTCTATGGCCGTCTCTTTCGTGCACTTGTCCGTCCTGTGGGCGTTGCCGGTCGCTGAGCACCGCCGCATGCCAATGCGCAGACTCGACTCTCAGAGAGTGGGCGTTGCCAGTGGAGAGCGCAGACGCGCTGAGCAGGTGACTGGAAGGAAAGAGCTAGCGCTATGGCAGTGCCAGCTGCGAGAGTGGGATGGCAATAAACAAAATGGCTGCTATCATTAGCCGACGGCCGGTAGATGGCGCCAGTTGGCCGCTTGCCGGCTTTTGTCGCGGTCTACCACGGGCGCTCTCTCTCCGCTCCGGCATATACTCCTCTCGCATTCGTGAACCGTAAACTGTTTGGCGCGCTTCCTAAGCGATTTGGGTTAGCAGTGTCGGAAGCTCCGCAGGACGACGCTTGCCCGCCGTCGGACTCCGGAGCTCCGTCTCAAAATACCGCTGCTGCTGCTGCTGGTGCCGCACCCGTTCCCGCTCCGGCCCTGTAGGCGCATTTCCGTTTGGTAATTTTTCACTCACGAAGCACCACAACAATAGCAACGAAAGCAACAACTAAACGGAACGATGGGCCGCCTTGACGATTTTCACGCTGACTGCGTTCCTTTCTGACCAATAAGTGCATTTATTTGGCAGACGAAGGGTGTCCCCCCTGCCCTGTCCACCACTGCCCTATGGCCCATGGCTCTAGATGTTGAGTTCTTTGGTCTAGTTCTTCTTCGGCTTGGGTTTGTGCTCAATAATTTTAACATTGTTGCCCGTAATGAAAGCTTTGCTCTTCATTTAAGGCTTGAAGAAAAAAGAAGCGGGAACAGGCTCTGTGTAGGGTCTGCGCTCCTCTTGGTCTTGGTCCTGATTCTGATTCTGATTCTGCTTCTGCTGCTGTCCTGTGTCCTCCTGTGTGTGCCCTGCTGTACGAGCAGTGTCCTGCAATTGCTTATTGCATTTCTGACTCTGGGTGTAAGGTCCTTTTTTGTTCGCTGTCGGAGTCGGACTGTAAGACAGGCTTCCTGCAGGCTCGCTCTCTTCGTCGGTTGAAGGGGAATGGAGATGGGGACGGGGACGGGATGGGTGGTTGGGCCACGGACGCAGCAGTTTGCGTAATAAAATTTGCATAATTTTAAATGTGTGTGTGTGAGTGTGTGTGCCTGTGTGCGTGTGGGTGTCTGTCTGTCGGCTGTCTGTGCAAGTCTCGCATATCCTTTACGGGCATCTTCCTTACGCATTGTCTACGGCTTTGTTGCACACACAAACACACACACACACACACACAGAGCAAAACAAATGAGTATTTTCGGTGAAGTGCAGCAGCAGTAAACACCACCCCCCCAACCACCCTACCCACTGCCACAAGCAGGAAACGGATGCTTTAAGGCGCCTGCCTGCCTTTAACCCTTGTGGGCCCAATTGGTTAAATTAGCTTATTTCAAGGATTTCTTTTTGTGCGAGGGATAATACGACTATGGAATTTACATGCATGATTCTGCATTACAGCTTACAGCTTTAAGGAAAGGCGATTCTTGTTTTGGGGCAAAAAAAAGGTCCCTCCAGAAACTCTTACTCCTTTTTTTTTGCAGTGTACACTAAATCAACATTCGTTTACTGGGTTAAAGTGGGTCTTCATTAACCTTAGAACCAGAGTTTTGTTTTACTTTTGTAAAACCAACCAACTATTTGCGTGTTTACGATAGAAACGAGAGCATTCGAGTGGGCGAGGGGAGTGGACACAGGGGGGCTTACATAAGCTGCATAGTAGCATAGCAGCGGGGGAGATGAAGAAAACGTTGAATGTCAAACAATAAATAATAAAAATGTACAACTTGAGTTGGCCAACACGCACAACCTACACACACATACACATACACACATGTGTGTACACGAAAAGAGTAAATGTCAATGGGAATGTGTCCTGTGGTCGTGCTGTCCTTGCGGAGTCCTAATCCTCCTGCCGGCAAGCCCAGCCACTTGTTATGCTCATTAAGCTTCGGTTATTAGGGCCATCAAAATGAATCAGGACAGAACTATAAAAGTCAACCCTTTCCCGCAGCACTCCGCCAATGAGCTGGAAAGAAAGTTTTCCTCATTCCCTTACCCTGCTTTCTTTTCCGTGTTCCGCCCCCCTTACCAACTCTTTTTCTTTGCCTTTTTTTTGTGGGTTTTTGTTAAAGTTTCGGGTTATTTATACATGTATTTGTTTGCTGTTTCTGTTGCTGTTATTGTTATCAACATTAAATCAAATCACAAAGACAACAACAATTACACCAAAAAAAAAGGCTCTACCTCGGACGCAGGCAGGACAAAAAAAATACCCAAAAACCGAATAGGAATAACAGAATTTCTATAATGGCCACAGGACACCAACAGCAACAATAACAGTAAGAAGAGGTAGAGGGAAAAAATGCAGAAAATAGAGCTTTGTCGCGTCGAAGCTTCAGATACCCTTTCAGATTCATGCTTATTATGGTAGATATATGATATAGTTAGCCGATCTTAATCAAATTTTCCTAAGCTATAAAGAATCACATGAAATTTTAATTTTTCTTGAATAATATTTAATAATAAGTTTGTCTAACAAAAACCTGGTTTCCGATATGATATAGTGATCCGATATTGATCTGTTTGGTCTATGAAAGAGAGGGATTTGTCTAGAGATTCTTTTATGAACAGAACAATATTCTATCGCTTGTCAAGGAATTGAATACAGAAAAAACTGTCTTATTTCTGCATTACAAGCAATTCAAAAACTTGAATACCCTTTTCAAGGGTATAATAAAAAGAGGGAAAAAGGCAACAGAAAATTTACAATGTCGCCGGTTTCCGTTGCTTTCCCATGGCTTGAAGGGGAAGGGGGCTGGTTCTCGCGTTGAGTGGGGGGTTTGCGTTGCTTTGGTTTTGTTGTGGCAATAAAATACATCATAACGGTATCATAAGCGAAGCGAACAAAGCGATACACACACACACACACACATTCACACAGATAAAGAACTCAGAGGGAAAGAGGCAGAGAGAGAGAGAGAGAGACCGAAAAAAAGCATCGAAAATCTGTGGAAAAAAATCCATTTGCAGGGCACAATACAGAAGAAAAAAGTAGTAGGAAAAAAATATATTCAAATTTCGTTACGATGCGCAAAAACAACACAAAAAACTTGGGCAAAAACAAAGGCCAAAAAAAGAAGCGAAACAACGAACATAAGTGAGAGAGACAGAGAGAAACCGAAACAGAGGCCCGCTATTATGACAGCAACAACAACAGCAACAACGACTGAAACGACAATGGCGTCCACCGGAAATAGTCACACACACAAAAATACACACACACACACACACTATTCCGCACTCAAGTATAAATGAACATACGCATGCAAATACTTACACACAACACACACACACCGATGGAAAGGGTTGCACATGCCGTTAGTTAGTTGGGTGTCCTTCCACTTTCCACTTCCTCGTCCACTTCCTCTTCCACTTTCCACCTTCCACATTCCATGTCATGTCCTGTCCTGCTGCCTCCTACTGTGTCCTGTGTGCGTGCTGCAACAAATAAAATATTAAAATTGGTTCAATGAATTTCAATAACAACAACAAACACGAAATCAAAACTAAATTTCGCTTTATTGATAACGAAATACAAGGTAGCAGCACGTAAGGGTAGAGTGGAGCATCCACTGAGAGTGGGGGGATGAAGCGTGGAGCTGGGGGGATAGATTGCGTGTGTGTGTCGTAAACGTGTATTGTGGTTATGTATGCCCGGCACTTGAAATATGCGTTCCGAGCGGCAGACATGGACGGGGTAGCCGTCCAAATGCAAGAGGGATAGAACAAACGGATATCAGATGTTTCTTTTTACTAAAAGTTGAGGCTTAAATATCGGTGGAAATTTAATAAACAGCTAAACATTGCACGTCATGCGCCAGCACCCCTCGGTTGGTTCGTATCTCTGCCTGGGACTCGGCGCGTAAAAAGCTTCCTATATATCCTGTATATCTATCCCCACTATCATAATCTAGTTGAATACATCTGAACCTGTATTTACTTTATTTTCAATTTACCATTGTGTATTCCCCAAAAAGTTTTCTCTCAAAGGTTTAAATTTAAAAAAAAATTTGGGTTTACTCCACATTCAAGGTGTTCCCGTCTTGAGTTACCTTAAGACCTGCCTGCTGTCATATTTCATTCGCCTATCGCCAGCACTTTTTCTAACGACTCCCCCGTTGGTTGGCTGCCTCTGTGCTGGCTGCCACTCACTCTCTCTCTCTCTCTCTCTCTCGCTCGTGTGGCATATGAATATACATATGCAGATAGAAATCTGCACACATTTCAGCCTATCTATCTGTGCGTCGTGTCTGTCTGTCCGTCCTGTCCCACAGTCTGTCTGTGTTTGCATGTGTCTCTGTCCGTCTGTCTGTCTGTCTGGCTGTTGCTGCTGCTGCTGCTGCTGCTGTCTGAAAATGCCGTCAATCCTAACCCTTTGCCATGCCGTGGGGTCTTCGTGCTGCCCATCCTCATCTCCCTGGTGGCCTATCTATCGACTGATTTGCATGTTTTGTGATTTTTTTTTTTGTTGCGCCCTATGCCAGTAAAATACTCGTACAAAATCGATAAGAATGCTAGATTGATGGGACCAGAACCAGAACCAGCACCAGAAAGAAATCAAATACTCTAATCAATGTGCAGACAATTAATAGAAATTGCATATGGAAATGGCAAATGGGTGGAAATAAAGATATCTATTCTGCAGAAAAACACACATACATACATACACCCATACAGATTTGTATTTGTATATCCTTCACACGTATAGGCTTTTTCTATTTGGCGACAATGTCCAAAGGATCCCCAAACACACACAAAATGGCAACATCCACAGAGCCCACATCCAACACCCAGACTCTGAAGGTGTAGCCCTGCTCTGAGTGGGGGGGAGTGCGGGGTCCCAGACGAACGTGCGTTGCCTCCTTGGGGGTTGAAAGGACATCCACACACACATACATATATACACATATAGCTATATGTATATAAACACGCACACTGTGGCAAGCGACAAATAACAAACAAATACAGTGGAGTCCTCACGCAAAAAGGGAGCTCACTGGCGCGTATTTGCTTGGTGAGCTTGCCTCACCCCTCACCCCCCACCCCGCTCCCACCACTTTCTAGTTTAGTTTATTGTATGCGTGAATATTCAAATATTGCGTTGGCGTCTGTGTGTGTGCGTGTAAGTCCATGTGGGGGTTGCCACAGCAACAGGAAATCGGACGCATGCGTATTGCTCTTCCTTTTGGCCACAGTTTTTCCTTTCTTTCTGGTTTGTGCGCCCTTCCCCCTTCCGCCCACACCCCACACCACAATCTCTACGATGGGGCACGTTCTACGTGTACGTTCAACGGTGGAAACAAAAGCAACGCCGAAATAATAAATAATTGCTAGTTGGCATTGAGGTGCACAGGGCGAGAGAGAGAGAAAGAGAGAGAAATAGCCAACACCCCCCCACTGGCACTCTATATAGCTCTCTCTCTGCTGAAACACCTTCCTCCCCAATTTACTTTCCTTTTGATAATTTGCCTCTTCTTCTATTAGTTAATTAAAGCTTGTGGGTGACTACGAGACTACGAGACTACGACTACGAGGCGTATGCTTGATGTGGCTGCAAAATTTAAATTTGAAACTCTTATCGATTTATGGCTACTTTAAGGCCATCGAGCGAACGAACGAGCGACTGTCGCCACAGCTCCATCCACACAGCTCCACTCGTGTGTGTTTTGTCATTTCGGGTGAATGGTGAATGGCGTGCCTGTCTGTCGGGATGTCTCCCATAGCGGAAGGGGAACGATGTGAGGGCGTTGCAACCTGTCTACATAAATACTGTCTGCGATAAGGCCTTTGTTTTTGTCATAAATCTCATTTTATGATGAATTGATATGGCAGAGAGACACAGGAGAGACAGAGAAAGAGAGAGGGAGAAATGCAATACGGATAATAGGAAGAAAGGACATTCTGCTGATTTGTGGGCAACTCAGATTGAAATAGCTACAAATAATTGGAAAGGGTTAATAGATTTCCTTGATACACATAATAATATGGTTGGAGATTTAATTTAAAGTGCATATTAGCCTACGATTTCTATCCTATCTTAAGAAAATCTTTTGAATTAACCCAGAAAAAGATTCTTATAAGATTGAGAAGCGCACAGAAAACAGAGAATCTTATCTTAGATTCTATCTATGGGGAATGGGAATAATAATTATCCAAAGAAAGTCCATAGTAACAGCAATCTAATGATTTCCTACCCTAAGGACTGCTTTCTGCTCTGCAAAAGTACATCCCATCTATAAGAAATCTTTGCTGTCCCATCCAAACCCGATCTATCCACTCTAAGTGGTACAAATCACATGGAAAAGAGTTCGCGGGAGACCTTGTCTGCAGTGAAAGTAATGACAAGGAAGACGAAGCACAGCAGAGGCCCAGGATAATGTCCGCCTGTTTGTCTATCTGTCTATGCCGCCGCCGCCGTCGACTGCCCAAAGGCGTCTATCTCTCGCCCTCCTTCTCCACTGTCTCTTCTGTCTCCCTCCCTCTCTTTCAGTCCCGTTCTATCTCTGGATGTGTGCATGCGTTTGCACCTAATTTGCATAAACGCTCTGGCAGCGGCAAACTTTTGCCCACATTGCACAAAAAGAAGGCGGGCAAGGAAATACTGCCAGCAGTCCTAGTCCTGGTCCTGCCTCCTCCTGTTTTCTCTCGCACTTTTTTCTCTGTCTGTGAGATGCGAGTCGAATCGCTGGAAGCTGTAGATGAAGCGCGTGAGTAGGGCAGGGGCATCGGTGGTGCTGAAGCGAGTGAAAAATGCGCAAACTTGGTAACCAAGTTAGCGCGTTATTTTAACATTTTCCGCTTTGCTGCTGCGGCGGCTGTCGCCTTTTTCACGCTTTCTTTTCTCTCTCTCTCGCGCTGTCTCGCTTACTCTTTCGCGCTTTCCATCTTCGGTCAAGGACTTGTGGTACAAATCACAGTCAGTGGGAAATTATGATCGATGATGAAGTCCTTGTGAGCAACACTACTAGCTGTAGTTCTGCCAAACTTATGCGGCGCTTTGTCAGAAAATTTGTTAAGTTTTGCTGATTGCATTGGGTGTTTCATTTTTGGCATAGTCTAGGGTGCGGGGTAAGGGGATGAGGGAGAATATAGCTAACAGTGTTTCCTATGATAGTTTAATGGTGGATTAGAAATGGTTTACATCGATAGATTAGCTCTGTGGAATACTTTAGTAGAAGAATATATGCAACTTTTCTACAATTAAAGCCTTAAATTATTCATGTGCTTCTTAAGTAAGACACTCCATAGATCCACAGGTAGAACTCTTATCCGTATTGAAACCCTAAGAATCTCTGTCCTATCAAAACATGAAACCTTTCTGCCCCTTTTTCCCTTCTACCACTCCATGCTCTTCTCATAAAATCCACCTCCTTCGACTCCCGCACCTCTGTACTCCCATTTAACCATCAATTGCAAGTCGAGCCTCTTTATACTCTATCGGATTCTCATGCAAATGTCTAAGGTCAAGAGCAAGGCTGCACATCCTCCTCTCAGCTACAGTTCACATCCCCAGCCCCATAGCCATCTCATCTACCATCTCCATTCTCATTCAGTAAAATGCATAAAAACTTTCAGTATCACTGGGTCACATGCTCGTCTGCATCACTGATGAGCCAACCAGCCCGAGCCCCAGTCCCAGCCACAGCCCGAGTGGGAGATGGGCGCTGGCAGACGAGCCTCCATTCTGCGTCAATGTTCCGATACGATAGTCTCCACACTCCGTCTCGTATTAACAACAAATTATGGCATACCGCTCATAAAATTGCACAATAAAGAAAGCCCAAAGAAATCTGCCAGTGAATGTCTGCCTGTCTGTCTGTGTCTGCGAGTGTGTCTGCGTGAAGAAGAAGTAACAAATGAGTTGAAAAAAAAATAAAAATAAACAGAAAAAGAAGAAAACGTTTAAGAGCGAGAAACAAAATTTGCTGTAATAAAAACTTTTCCGTGATCTACCTCAAGGATGAAGTTCTGGGCGAGCTTCACCAAAAGATGATGTGAAATGGAAAGTGGTGGCAACTCTTCTTCTGTTCCCCCCACCCACCGTTTGTGTGTGTGTGTGTGCTGTACAATACGTTGAGGGGCATAAAAAATCAGCTCTTGTGTAATAATCATAAATTAGTTTATGAGTCCCGCCGCTGCTGCTGCCGCTGCTGCCGCTGCTGGAGCATCGTCATCGTCGTCGCGTGTCGCGTAACCTTGCCCTTCCTTACACACACACACACACACACACTTACGCAGAACAGAGGTTGTTGCAACACACATACACTATGGCGAATATCCCATTCATACAAATGTACAGATGTGTGTGTTTGTCTCAGTGGAATTTTTCTTTATATTTTTTTGTTTTGTGCACACTGTTGAATTTTTACGGCTGCTGCATAAAAATGGAAATCCAAACCCGAAAGAGATAAACATATCCGGCATGAAAGAGACGGGTAGAGAGAGAGTGAGCGCCGCGGGAGAGTGCAAACGAGATGGCGAAATAAACAAATTTGAAATTCTGACAACGCGCCCCCGCCCCCTGCACTCTGGTCGCCACCAACCTCAACACTCCCCGCCACTCTACACTCTCCACTCTAGAGCGCTGATATGTGTAAGTGGAAAATCTATTCGAAAACAAATTTTGAATTACAAATCGACATTGATGCCGCTGCCGGTATGACGTCATGTGCCGCAAGGATGCAGCCAAGGACAGTGGCCCCGCCGCCAGAGCGAGCGAGCGAGAGTTTCGCACGAGTTTTGCATTTGAATGTGAGTTACGACCGACCCGACCTCTTCTTCCTTCTACATATACATACATGCATACATATATGTGTATGTGTAAGTCCTTCCCGGAGTGCTCTCTCTCAGTGTGTGTGTGTGTTTGTGTGCGTGTAAGAATCAGCTGATTTTTGTTTTGGTCGGGGGTTTCTTCAGGAGATCTATTTCCAGATAAGGCTCATAAAAATCTCCCCCACAAAAGAACTGCGCAGACGCCGCATCGAAATGGCTTTAAATGAATGTCCCCCGCCAACCACCACCCCCCACAAAACGGAAGTAGAATTAGAAATAGTCGAACAAGCCGAAGAGCCAAAGGAAGCTGAACAAAATGGCCGTCTTGGCCATAAAGTAGCAAAACAAAAAGGCACAGAGCGAAAGCACAGATAAAAGTACGAAGAGAGAGGAAGGGAGAACTTAAGGCAAGTCTTTTTGGCTGCTGTCAAAAACAGGCAGCAGTAGAGCAGCCTCTTTGGCGACTCTTTGCTTTTTTCAAGAGAAATATGACGCACATAACTGTTTTCAATTAGCCAGCGGTCCGGTCCTTTGGGGCACGCTCCTCTCAATCTTCAGAGCTACACTCCCCCCACACCCTCCACGCACCATCTCGCTCTCCCTGACATCCCGTTAAAGTTGTTTGTACCAGCAGAGACTTTAATTTTTGTATACAAAAAACAAAAAACTTTTCCGAGCATCGTCCTTTATATCCGACCTACACACACACACATCGAGAAACAACACCCACTTTCATCATGCATGACGGGGGTGGCCATGAGGGGGCGGTGGCAGGGCTTCGTTAGCATTCCATGCAACGCTCGCATTGCAACACGCGTCTGGAATACAAATGAGGATCGCTTTCGTCCTCGTGCTCGTCCTCGTCATCGTCATCATCAGCGTGGCGGCGGTCGGCAGTCGGCACTCGCCAGCATCCGCCATTGACAGCCACACAAACACAGAGATAAACACACACATACACACACACACACACATATGGCTGTGGCAGGACACAATGTGGGACTTCGCTTATTTTTTAGTATTTGTTTTTGCTCGTGGCTCGTGCTCGTGTTTCGGCGTTTTTTTGTTGTGTGTGGGGTTTTTGCGGCATGACAGTGAGATTTCGATGTCCGGCTTTGCTGTGTTCCCTCCCCGCACAGCACCCCAATCGGAGGTTGGCAACTGGCAACTGGTTCGAGCAGTGGTTCAGGCTTTCATGTGGGGGAATTGAATCTCTAAATATAACTTATAGGCTACAAAAGTACTTGGTAACTTTCGTTTTAAACTACGTTTTGTATAGTACTGTCGGATATTCTTTTACCTCTCTGGTTAGTAGGTTGATTCTGGGATCTACAGCTAAGGCATAAATCAAAGGATCTTTCTCTTGCATCTCCTACAAACTGTACTCTGTAGTTCGTTCATACGGCACCCTCTATTCAGCTGATTCCCTCTCTATTTGCAGAGTGCCACACCACTCCTCTCTGCCCAATGGTCAGGCACACAAAACAAAAAAAAAAACGCCAACTCAATGGACAGCTTGGTCAGAGCTTCCTGTTCGTCTCCCTGCTGCCTGCCTGCCACATCCTCTACATACGTGTGTGTAGTGCTTCCCTTGATTTGCAGTTTGACAAGCCTCCAGCTTCTGTTTGTCTTTCCGCCACCCAAAAAGATGAGCAAGGTGGGCTTTTGCATAGTTCCGTGTGGTGTCTCCTCTGTGGGCTAATGAGGCCTCATCGGTGGGCGAGAGAGAAAGAGAGAGAGAGAGCGTTGACAGTTCTGCTTGATAAGCGTAAAACCGTAACGAATGCCTAACCGGGGCTTATGGGCCTGGAGCACGAGGACAGAGAAGGGGGTAATTAAACCGTCCTGGCGGCAACAGTCGAAGCGTATTAATCATTTAATTTACTCCTTTTGCCACGGCACAGAAATTCCACAGCCACGGCGATGCTTCGGGGGCAGCGGGCAGCACTTGTCGGCGAGAGCATTAACACCGTTGTCCGTACTCCATTCACGGCGGTATTCTGCGTTCCGTTCCGGGCAGACAATCCTTTCCACGTGTCCTTGCAACCCTTTCGTGTCTTTGGCGCATTTAATTCGTTCGAGCATGAAATTTCCGCGTGCGTAGCCCCCACAAAAAAAAGGGGGGAAACACCAACGAACTCCGACTGCCGACTGCTGTCTGTTGTTGCTTCATTAAAATAAATTTAAATAAACTACGCTGATTATGGCACAAAACTTTTGTGCTGCCCCAGCGGAACAGAAGAGAACCGAACCGAGCCGAACCGAGTGCTGCTCCTCCTTCAAGGTCGTGCGGCTGGTCGGGGCAAAAAGTTGTTTAAATAATTTCAACATTTGTGCAGAATGATTTGACTTTCAAGTCAATTTATTAATTAGTATAATTTAAACATTTGCGCTCGCTCAACCCTGCCTGCGTCCCTGCCCGCACGCAAGGAAGAGCGCAAGGAAAACGCCTAGAATGCGGCAATACAAAATCGATGACAAATTGCGGACACGTTACGCGTAGTTGAGCCCAAGACGAGTTGAGCTGCGCGTTCCGGGTCCGGGTCTGGGTACGGGTGCGGGGTTTGTGTTGGGCTTTGGCGTGACTGCTAAATACGCTGACAATGCTCACCCTCGCCCTCATCGACATTCCCATCCTCATCCACGGATACAAAAAGACAAAGGCAACAACAAACAGTGCCACCAGCCACCCTGACACAAAAGGCAAAGTCAGTCCGCCGAGTGCGGCAGAGGCAGAGGCAGCGCACCACACCCAGCGAGGATATATCAATGGGCAAATTAAAATAACAACCTAATCATCGTTTTAAGACCGCGAGAAAAAGGCGACACGAGACTACAAGCACCCAGGGGTTGCCGGGCGCTGCTCGTACTCGTTGGGTGGGCGAAGGGCGGTGGCGGGGGCTGCTTGCAGTGCATTGCTGCTAAATGAAACGCAAAGGCCTTTTTGTCAACGCTACACGGAGAGAAATCAGATGGTGATTGCTACATTGGCAAATTCTTTCTTGGAAAAGGGAGACTTTCTCTCAGGGGTTTCAACTCAAGAGTTATTTCCTTTTGGAACATACGCATATAAAGCCAGGAGAATATATGTTTTAATGCATACATTTTTGCACATTCTACAGTTATGAATTCTTTAGCTGATAGATGCTGCCTTTTCTCCCCGCGATTCCTTATTTTCCTGCTGGCTAAATTAAATCCAAAATCCCTTGCCTTAAGGGCTACAATTTCTCTGTGTGTATCACTCTCCCACCCCCCTTCCAAGCATCGCCGCTTCGAGCATCCCTTTTACTTTTCTGTCATTTTTATGTTCCGGCGTTTGTTCCGCCTTCTGTTCCTGTTTCAGTTCCTGTTCTCGTCGCTGGGCGAAACAATTGCCCAAAAGTGTTGGAAGTCAAACGCAACCGACCCGCCACTAATGCGTCCGCTCCAGCCTCATCCTCAGTGCTGGGTCTTCGGCTGCAGTTGGCTGCCAGTGCGAGCAGCAGAAGGAGCAGCGGCAGGAGCAGCAGCAGCAGCATCAGAGACGTCGAATTGCTCCCTTGTGACAGGCCAATATAATGCGCCACGGGGTGAAGGGTGATGGGCGAGGGCAACTGCTAGAGCGAGGGGGAGGGCTCGAGCTCGAGCTCGGGCAGAGATGGGATAGATGGTATTGCTGTGTGGGGGTGGGGGCGGCTGGTGTGTGGCAGGCCAAGCGATTGCACAACAGATTGCCGCACTCATATCAAGTTGCAACCGTGCCACGGACGCGACTCGCCTCGACTCTTCCCTGCTTGCCGACTTGTCTCTCACTGATACGTATGATGGATCGCCTTAAATACCTTTAAATTAAAACGACGCTCAAAGCGAAATGAGTTGTGGGAGTTGTGTTCGGGCCAATGCCCGCCGCAGGGGTGGCCCACACAGAGGGTGGGCGCCCAGGGGTTGGGGCGGTACGGATTTGGGGTGTTAGTGTCTCTATGGATGGATAGGGCAAAGGTAGAACTTATCCTCACTTTAAATGCCTTTTAATTGAACGCCGCATGAGGTCTTTTATCAGTGCAAAAAAGTTTTCACTTTGAGCTGAATCCAGTCGTTAAATTCTCAGAGAACTAGTTCGCCAAGAGGCAACTCCAATGGGAAATGTGCATAGGATATTTTTTCTATTTTTAGTTTCAGTTTTGGGCATGGAACTCCACTCGTAAAATATCTTCAATTAAGCTCAAATATACCCTCAAATAGTACATATTTATATTCAAATAAATCGCGACATGTTTCTTATTCTATAAGCTTAAGCCCCAAGTATATTAGCTGCCAGTTCTCTGTATCTATTTGGCCCGCTTCGATTCGAACTAGTTCAACAAATTTATGCACTATTCCTGTGACAGCTCTCATATCGTGGAACAACTGCAACTCTATCGCTCATAAATATATCTCTGACGACTGGCCTAAGCCTGTCAATGGTTCCGTCTGCAACTCTTCTCCCTCTTTCGCTCTCTTGTTGGTTTTTTTTTGTTCGTTTTTGACACTAATCAGATTAGTATCGCCAACGCCATTGGCATTATGCATACGTATACTCGTACGTCTACGTAGTATAATTCTCCGCTCCGCTTTTATTCTATTCTTCTCTTGTTGCATCAAATTGCAAGCCACCCGCACACCCACACACCCACACATGCCCCTGCTGACAGAGGGGGGGGGAAGCCACAACCCACAGCCAAACTTGACATGAATACTCGTCTCGTACCTCGGGCATGTAACGGACGTTGTAGTTTGGGCTTTGAATTCAAGTTTGTCTCTGGTTGAGAGGGTTCTCGGATGGGGATGGGGATTGGCATTGGGATTGGGATTGGGTATTGAATGACTACACTGCACTGCTCTCTGACTGACTGTTTGACAGACACTGATGTTGATGAATATCAAGTGAATCCTTTTGTGACATCAGGCAAAAGGCCTCCCGCTGGGTTTTTGCTCTGTGCTCTGTGCTCGTCTCTCTCTCTCTCTCTCTCTCTCTCTCTCTCTCTGTCGCTGTTCTTTCTGTATTTATGCTGTTCTGGTTCTGGTTGTGGTTCTGTATTTTGTGCTGTTCCTTTAAAGCCCTGTGCCAGCGAAAGTGACAGCAACGCCGAAAAGACATCTAGCAGGGAGACAGACCCGTAGACCTGTAGACCATCGAGCGTCGACCATCGCGCGCTGGGACTTACTTAGCCCCAGTAAAAATGCTCAGATTGAAAAACGCAAAAGTTGAGATATGAACGGCCTGGGCCCAGATTGATTGCGACTGATAAAGTCCGAGCCAGGCAGCCAGGCAGGCAGGCAGGCAGAGCAAGTGTATGAAAAAAAGAAAAAGGCGACACTCTCTGCCCCTGCTGCCAGCGAAGGGTGAGCCGAGCGGATGAGCAGAGTGCCCAAAGGGGGCTTGAGGTTACCAACAGCGTAAAAAGATGCCAGATAAGACACAGAACAGGATGAGGCTGTGGCCGATGCTGATGCTCTGGACCAAAAGCTAGTCCCGTAATAGACAGGAGAATTATGAAAAGTGTTGGCGTAGAACAAATCGAATTAGACATTGCATGAAAGTTGATGTCATGCCGAACGCAGATGTGCAGATGGGGGGGTGGTGTTAGGGCGAGTGTCAAGAGCTAAACGAAAGCGGAAATGGGTTCGGCTCTCCCCTGTGCTGGAGATGGTTATCTGTGTCTCCAGTTCCCCCCCACTCCACTCCTCACAGTTCTCGTGTCACGAATAAGCTCTACTTTCTCTCGCAAGTCCCATCTCTGACAGTAACAACCGAAAAATGTGCTTAAAAAGAGTCCACCATTAACGCGGTAAGATACGTTGGGGTTGGGGGATGTGGAGTTCCCGCCCCGCCCCAAACTCATACCCCCACCCACCCTTGGACGAAGCATCTCCGCCATTAGTGCGTGTGATTTCCATTTCATTTCGCTTCGTGACAGTTGGCAACTCCAACAGATTAAAGGCATTTCCCAGCCAGCACGCAATTCGCTTGAATTATTGTTGTCAGCGCACCAGCCAGGGGGCAGCATCATAGCCAGGGCCAGTGCCAGCGCCCGTGCCAGTATCAGAGGCCAAAGAGAAGACCCAGGACCAACAGCAGCAGCAGCAACAGCAACATCCAAAACGAGAGGCCAGGACCAAGCAAGGATGGCGTCGCGACATGCGTCGATGATACGCAAATGCAAACAAACAAGGAGGCAACAAGCACAATGGAGAGGGGAGGGGGAAACACAAAGCAGAAACCAAACGACAACCGAGGCGACAGAAATAATGCCATGCACATTGAGTGGCCACTCCGCGGAGTGCGAGCGGAGCAGGGACAGGGCGGGGTGCACCAGCACCAGCAGCAGCAGCGGCAGCGGCAGCATAAGGCATATGCAAAAGCGGCAAACAACCAGTCAGAATCCTCTTGCCAGCATCACCCATCACCCAGCATCATCATCATCATCATCCCATCATCCGAAAACCCTCTCTCGCGCTCTCGTGCTCTCGTGCCACCTATCTGTCACTAGCGAAATCAGCTGTGAAAATTTTGAAATTTTTCCACGAGGATTTTCGCGACTTTTTGCGTATTTTGCATCAATTTTTATCAGTTGTGAGGGCTAGGGGGGAAGCGTGTGCCCTGATAGAGGGGAGGGGGGCGTGTGCACCACTGAAGGTGGCCTTAATGGCAGGACAACTGCGTAAGTGGCAAACGTCGCTGATGATTGAAGCTTAGCAAAGAAGAAGTACCATCTCTCTCTCTCTCTATCTCTGTCTCTCTCTGTTTCTCTTGGAAAAATATATAAATAAAATATATATTTCATAAATAAAACACATACTTGTAGACAACTCAGCTTTGGAGAGATTAAACAAGAGATCATTTTAAAGTCTTCTTCGTCATAAGAATATTACTTCAGCCGGATCCACTCCACTTTTCCCCCACTGATATTCAGTGCAAAAATCTATCAAAAGTGGATTAAATCCTACAGCCAATAGCTCTGCTCTCTGCTTCCACTCTCACATCATAACATTTGCCGATTGTTTCATTTTCAATTGCAGTAATACAATAAAACTAATATCAACACTTGATTAACCCAAATGAGGGCAATCATTGCGCTCTAATGAACCAAACCGGACAAATCGCACGCACCAGACGACCACCAACCACCATCAAAAAGAGCTGAATGGATCCCAATACCACCACCCATTCAGCAGCAACAGCAGCAGCAGCAACCACCCACTGTACCAATATAAAATATTTTGGGTAACGCCTTTCGACGGCGACCAAGCTAACCCGTTAACCCTTTGCTGAAGGCCCAAAGTACATTTGCGTGTGAAAGTGCCGATATTTGTGCTGCTGTTGACTGCAATGAAAACTGAGGAATGGAAATGGAACTGAGGCTGTGGCTGAATGTCGCCACCATCCTTTGGGTGCTCTGTGTGTCTGGGGTGTGTGTGTGTGTAGCTTTGTACCTCGTTTGCCTTTAATCACGTGGAAAGGCGCGAAAAGCGGCGCTTAGTGTTTGCCAAAAGCTTTAGCGCGTGCGGGCCAGCAGAAGGGTTGCTGTTGCTCTCTGTCTCTCTTTGGGCTTTTGGGTGTGTGCTTATCATTAATCATTAATAATGAAAACGGCGGCGTTAAATCTTGTAGATGTTCCATACCAAATGCTGGTATTTGCCATTCATGGACCAGCCAAAGGGGTTTACACTCCTCCAGTGACTGAACTCTGACTCTCTGTTTTTTGTGTGTGTGTGGCAGAGTGTATCCGAGGGGGTTGCATTATGAAAAAGGCTCTCTGAAGTACCTGTTAATGGGCACTCGAGGCAAGTGCTAGTGCCAGTACGAGTGAGTGTGTAATTTGACCCGGGGCTATAAGTTACGCAATTTTGTGTGTGCGGCAGGACAGGGCAGGGCAGGGTCAGGGCACTTCAAAAAAGCACAAATTGCACAACAGACTGTCGAATCGTCATTGTCAGCGGTATGTCAAAGTGAAGTGAAGGACCTCCCCGTACCCGTACCCGTACCCGTCGCCTCACCAACCCATACCACAAACTCATTTTTTTTGTGCTGTGCATTCCCAAATTGAAAATCCTGCGGGATTCCCCACACATTTTGACGCACAAATGAGTCTTAATGTGTTTTTCACACCCAACCAAAAAAAAAAACCAAAAAACAAAAAAAAAAAGAGAGAGAAATAAAATCAACGTCCAATGTGAAAATTTGCAGCAAATTTCATATCAAAAAGCTGGACGACAGATCCCAAAACCAGAATCCATGACCAGAATCAGTATAGGCAAAGGACGTGGATGCCATGGATGCCATGGAGGAAATGGAGGACATGGAGGCGTCGTAGCGGCAAATTCAATTTAGCATTTTTAAGTGCGTCCGCCTTTGATCAGCGACAATCGAATTTCCTCAACACCAAATAAAATGTGCGATGCGATGCTGAATGAAGAAGGAACAACGCAAAAGGCCTTCCACTCACTGCCGCTGCTGCTGCTGGCCAATGGAAAAAGTGGAGCTGATTACACTTGCCGTTTGATCAGCAGCAGAGCAACAGCTGGAGCAGCCCCCCGTTCTCTGTTGCTGTGGCCATTCATAAATATTCAATGGAAAGGTCCGCCTCTGCCATCATCATAATCAGAATTGGAATTCGGCATCCGGAATCAGGAATCAGAATCAGTAGCCGAGGCAGTACTCAAACTTCTGTGACTATGCCCATAATTACGTAGGACACTCCATGCCGCTCCACTCCATGCCGCCACTCCACACGACTCTTCTCTAGGATGCTGGCTAGCCATGGATATTGAATCCATCAAGGGCTTTTGTCAACATGAGCCGCACTGAGAGACACGGCTCATTGGCTGCCTTTAGCCGCAGGCCAAGAATCTCGCACAGATGCTGCGCTCTCTCGATGAGCGAACGCATGAGAGTTGTGTGTCCTCCTACTCGGCATCCACATTCACATAACCCAAAAGTGTTGGTAATTTTGTCAAACTACTGCGGCAATCGTCGCAAGATGCAGGCAATACTCGTCCGTGCTCAATACAATTGCCACTCCAATCCAATCCACTCCACTCCCAGGGCTCTGTGTGTGGCAATTACAAGAAGTGGCTCAGGCCCGGGCTCTGATCCTGGAGATTCTCTGGCCCCAGGCTATCAAATAAATTTGTGCAAGTTTCTGTGTGCCGTGTCCCGTGTGCTCGAGTGCTCGAGTGGAGAGTAGCAGTAGCAGGAGAAGGCTCATTATGCTCTAACCAGAGGGTATGATAACTATGACAATGAAGTGCAGATATGCCACAGATGATAGAGAGAATCCTAATTAGATGGCTTTTGGCGGCAATGTGGGAGCTGCAGCAGAGCAGAGCTCTGATGTGGCAGATACTGAGGGGCAGTCAACTTTGAGTAGGAAAATGAAAACCAAACCCCTAACATAATAAATGTTTTCTGCTCCATGGCCCATTCTCCCTACACCAAACCCTTGCCAAAGAGCATTTAACCATCGGTTGAGTCCCCAGACAAGCTCAACTTTTCTTCTATTTTCTCACTAACTTTTTTTGCGACAGATGTTTCGCCTTGGACTATAATATTTTTTGGGCTATTTGCCTTCGTGGCCTTCGACGTGCATAATTATTTTGCAATTATTTATTAAGTACACGGAAATTGTGATCGATCACACGGCAAAGAAAGGGAAAGGAAATTGTGTGTGTGTGTGTGTGCGAGGGAGTGTGCGGAGAAAGTTCCGGTTTTTAGGGGGTGGTCGCTGGCCACATGTCAACGGTGGCGGTGGCGGATAACTTATGAATTTCTCATTAGTTGAGCGATACCAAGAGAGCGACTTTTCCGGCGGACAACGGACAGCGGACAGTGGACCGACCACCAACGACCACCAACGACCCCCAAAAAGTGTCGCTCCAGTCATGAGCTGATTTTAATGAAAATTCCAGCTGGAATAGTTTCGATTGTGTGTGTGTGTGTGTGTGTGGGTGTGTGTGAGTCGGCACAAATAAATCTGAAATCTGGCAAGTCAGAGCGTATTAACTTCCGATTAACTCTGCCAATGGCTTAGGTCAAGGGGAACCCTTTTTGGGGCGGGGGGTTATGTCCCTCCGTGATGTGTTGGCAGCTTGTGAAATTGGCGAAATTCGATTGGGAAAATCGTTTAGTGGACTTTCTAATAACTGACACTGAAGGAAATCCTTTCGCTTAGCCACCCCCTTGGGCATGGCATGTCCTCCTTTTGTCCTTCGTCTGTCACCGAACTATGCCGAGCATGCCTGTCACAATATCCTTTGGGCGACTGTCAGTTTTTTTTCCTCTCTTCCCATACTTCTTTCTCGTTCGCCGAAATTGAGTAGCGTTCGCTGCCCTCACGCATGACACCCAGAATCCCAGAGACGCAGGACGCAGAAGGACCCCAAGAATACGCAGGACAAAACAACGAAAAAAAGAATGTGGAGTAGTGGAGTAGGAGTGGAGGTGGAGGCAAAGGACATGGGCAAACGGATTGCAGCCGCAGTCGTTAATCCTGCAAGTGGCACGCCTGAGCGCATTGCCAAAAGTGCACACAAGGCACTGCAGTGTCCTTTCCAGCCTTTCCTGGCTGCCTTTCCTGACTGCCCGCCTGCCTGCCTGCCTGCCTTTCTGCCTGCGTAAGGACCAAAGGCAGATGTCACAATCGAAATTGAATTAAAGCGCAAAGTAAGATTGATTGTCTGCAGTTCGGCGGGGTTATTGCGTGCCCCATGGCTCTTCCCTGTGACTGTGACTCTTTCTCTGATTCCGATTCCGAATCCCGAATCCATTCATTCATTCGGCTGCGAGTACTCCTTTTCCCCATGCAGCAGGCTTTAAGATCCTTCCGCACATCCTTTTGTCTGGTTTCTATCTTCTGATTAACATGCGCCAATTTAGGCAAATTGAATGGCGTTACCCCCCACACCCCCCACGGAAGTTTTCCATTTTCCTTGGCTTTGTTTTCGAGCAAAACTTGTAAACTAAACAAAGTAAGTAGTGTACGAGTACGAGTACTAAGCGTATCGTAAATCGACAGGGTAATTTCTAGCCTAATCAGCCAGTGTCGGTCGGAGGCATAAATAGGCATTTGTAGGCCAAGAGAGACAGAGAGAGAGAGAGCGAGCTGAGTACACAGAGCAAATCCCCCAGAGAAATTGAAATGCTTAAAAACAAATGAATATTGCTTGGGGGATTGCCGACTTTAGGTATACTCTTTGAAGCCCATGATCCAAGTGTGATGGGTTAGCGGGCAGCATGCCCCGCTATCCCTCGATATCTGCTAAAATATATCTGTATTATGGATACCTTTTGTATAGAATAGTTTTTTATACCTCTGATATTTGTACTCCACATATCCCCAGATATATACCACACTTTCTCCTATTTTCTTTTGACTTTCCCATGCAAATATACCCCACTTGGATAGCCGCTCAGTTATCCAGCATAGCTGTGTGCCTTATCAGTGGCAAAGTCAAGAAGGGCGCCTAAATTAAATGCTGTCTGTGCCCATCTCTATCTCTCCCTCTGTCACTCGATGGGTGTCTATGGGTGTGTGTGTGTGTGTTTTCCCAGCTCAGATGCTGCTGTAATTGCACTAATATATTTTTATTGCCCTCTGCCCACGCACCCGACACGCCCCAGTCTCAGTCTCCGTTTCGGTTTCAGTTCCAGTCCCAATCCCTGATCCCAGGGTTCCTGGCCCTTGGACCAACGGAAGTAACTAAATCATCTTTGACGATTGCTACTCCTGCTCCTGCTCCCGGTCCATTGCCATTGCCATTGCCATTGCTGTTGCCTTCTTCTCATTGCTCGTTCCTTGCTATTCTCTTAATAAACATAATTGTGCAAACGGAAACGACCATGAGATATCCTGGTGCTGGTGCTGGGTTCTGGGTTCTGGATGCCCTCCTGCTTTTTGCATATTCATTTGGGAATTGGCTCTGAGCGGGGGTTGGGCAGGGAACAAGGAACAGGCAGCAGCCACTAGAAGGAGCCCTGTACAGTGTACACACCCCCTTGGCCAACTTATGACAGGCCATAACCATTTAGCCAGCCAGAGCACAATGAGCATAATGGTGTACAACAATTTCGAAACAATTGATTGCGCTACAAATGCCCGTTTATTAGTAGCTGCTGCTGCTGCCTCCTCCTGTTTCACTCTCCCGATCCTGGCTGCTGTTTGCTGGGCAATGGGCGATGGGCGATGAGCAGCACTTCCGCCAGGTCGTGTGTCCGGCCACGTGGTAATCGAAATTAATGGCCAACTGATACAACGAGTAGTTGGCTTTGGTTAGGCAAACACTAAGGCTAGATTGTGGCTTTCAGGTTATCCGTGGGAGAGGGTGCACTGGGGCGGGGGCGGGGGCGGGGGAAGAGATTTCTTGTTGTTTATGTGACGCTCTTATCGAGGTGATTTCTCAAACACGGGGAGCTCTCTATCAAATTGAAAGAAATTGTTTCCCCCTCGAGGTGCGGATTGCTGTCCTTGGTGAACGAACGGCAACATCTTCCCCATCCCGTTCCATCCCCTACCATTCACCAGTCTCCATTCTTCAGTCTCCATTCCCCATTTCAGGTATCCTTCCTGCAGTCGATCGATCGATCGATCAATCAATGCGTACGTCAAGAAATGTCAAGAACAAATGCGTTGCCACAGAATGGTTGCTGCGGCTGCTGCGGCTGCTTCTGCATTGCTGGCAAAAGTTTTGAAAAGTTTGTTGTGGATATTTTTGAGTCGCTGTTGCAGTCATTGTTCTGGCTGCTGGCCAAGATCATCATCAAGCAAAACAACAACAGTAGCAACAGCAGCAGCAGGCAGGAGTACCATTGATATAAGCTATTAAGATTGCACAGCTACAAGGGTTTACTCACTGTGTGTATGTGTGTGTGATGTGTGTGTGTGTGTGTGTGTTTGGATGGGACTCTCGGGCATATCCTGCTCATTATAAGCCACGGCCCAACACTTAGCGCCGGCTTCGACTTGGTCGTTGGCTTCGATTGCATCTCCTTTTGGCCTTTTGGGATTCTTCTTCTTCTCTTTCTGTTTTTTTTTTCTTCTTTTCCCTCGGTTTTTGGTGAACTTCTTCTGGGCCTGTGCACGCTTTTGCATGCCGCCTGCTTCTGCCGCTGCCGCTGCTGCTGCAATCGCGATTGGAGCTTTGGGGCTTTCATGGGGACCCCGTCGGCTTTAATTATGCCCGCGTGGTGTTAATGAGATCTTGCATGGGCGCTCCTTTGGCCTGGGCCTCCTGCCTACTGCCTCCTGACTAGTTGTTGTGGCTCAATCGTTGTGGTGTGCCTGCATTCTAAGTGGCGCAAAAGTTTGCGTGATTTAAAGGGCTTCATTAAGTTCGTGAATTCGACTAAATCACGCGCTCTACTCCCATGCGGCGGCGCATGTCTTGACACCAAGCCGCAGAGAGAGAGAGAGAGTCACATAAAATCGAATTAGCGATGGTTTCGTGCCATAATAGATTCACGCAGATCACGATTGATACCCACTTCTGGGTATCAGATTTTTGTTTATTTTTAAAGGATTTCCATTCCAAGAACTATTATAAGCTCTTTATAAGGAATAAGGAATAAGTTAATAAAGATCAAAGCTATAATTTTCCATTGCTTTTCAGAATATTTCCATCCTCGTAATCCTTCCTGTCACGCTGCCATCCCCAGTATTGACACCAAAAGGGGGCAAACCAAAGAGTAAGTGTAAGCATTATATGACCAAGATAAGTGTCTTGGCCTGCAGCTCCTCCACTTCTGCTCCTTTGGCTGCTCCTGGTCACTGGTGTTGCCGCTCCACCTCCTCCTCCTTCTGGCTGCATGCTCTGGGTCTGAGATGTTACGCACTTCCGATCTTGACCACAGCACAGCACACGCAGCATTCGAATTGCCTGATCAGACATTTTTTCGCCATTTGACAGCTGACGATTTATGTGCCTGCCACAAAAACGGAGCCCAGAGATGTGTCGTCTCCTCTGCCCGTCTGCTGCCACCTCCCTCAGCAGCTCCGCACCACGTTTTGTGTGTGTGTGTGTGTGTGTGTGTGTGTGTGCTGACAAAAGTTGAGGCCCTCTGAGGTTCTGAGGGTTTGTGTCTGGACGAATATGACGACAGAGCGATAAGATCTACGACTGCTTGTTAAATGCAGCCTCCGTCTGTCTTTTGCTTCAGTTTCAGTCGGAGTTGGAGCTTCAGTTTTGTATTGTTTCATCAAAAGCGTTTACCGTTATGCTCATTAAATTTGCAACAGCCCCAAAAAGAAACAGCTAAGACCAAGACCAAGGCAAGGCTCCAGCCATCCAGCCAGCCATCCAGCCAGCTTCCCCCCATTGTTCTGTGGCCTGCGCAATCAGAGAACCGAAACAGGAAAAGATTTTCGGTTAGTAGAACTCCCAAAAAAAAACAAAAAACAACAAAATAAAAAGAAGAATAAGAAGGAACACAGAACCGACAGGGAGGAAGAACGAAAGAAAAAAAATACGAAAACCTTAAACAACGCTTCCGGCGTTCGGCGAAAAAATGTGAAGACCGAAATGAAATGCCAGCGCACTGGAAGTTGTGTCAATCAATAAGTTGCTGCGTTCCCTGGGATGCGTCCTGCATGTTAATGGCCAAAAACACACACACACATAGAGAGACATAGAGAGGCAGAGAGAAAAGAAAGAGCTCTTGGCCATGGCCATTTCTACTCCTAGCCAGCCGTTCACAATCGATATATTTGAGAGCAGAAACACAAAAAAAAAAAGGAAAGTCCTTAGACGAGCTGTGTGAAGGGGATTCCCTCATGGGGCTAGAGGTAAACATGTGTAGGGGATATCCCTACTAGAGTACATGCATCGCAGCCATTCCTGAGTGTTGTCTGTTGATTTTATATGTGTGTGTGCATCGTCGCTTGGAATTTGTAAATTTAAAATGCTTGAGATGCCAGTGGAGAAAACTATGCATGGAACGACGACTCAACTTTGACCTGTTTGCACATCCTGAAGGGAGACCATTAGAGAGTGGGAGAGAGAGAGCTTAGCCTCTATCTATCTATCTATCTATCTATCGGATCTTATGTCTGCGATTTGCTGTGTTATCCGCTTCTGGCGATTACTTGTTTACCAGCATCAAACAACTTAACTACTTGGCGGCTTTGGGGGTCGTCCTAATGCTTCTCCTACTCCAGCTCCTTTGCCCTGCTCTGACTCTGACTCTCGGGGGTTCTGTTCTGCTCTATTGATTGCTATCGTTGCCTGGGCAAATCAACTGTTTATTTGTCAAATACGTATTACAGCTAAAAGCACCAGCAACAGCAGCAGCAATAACAACAACAACAATACCAACAACTAATAAAACATGGCTGAGATTTCCTTTGAGTCAACAAAACACACACCACACACACACACACAGCAGAAAAACGCTGACACTGCACATATGTATCTACGAGTATGTGGGAAAAGTCTCCCCTTGTTTTCCCTTGCCGCCTTTAAGGACAAAACGCCCCCCACATAAAGACGTTGACACTCTTGATATTTTAGGCGTTAAGAATGGTATAAAAAAAAAATACATAAGAAGGAAGACAACAACTGACCCCAAGGCCCACACACATCTTGACCATTGTTTAGCTGTGCCTTTGCCTCTGCCTTTGCCTTTGCCTTTGCCTCTGCCTTTGCCTTTGCCTCTGCCTCTTGCCATTGCTCTATAAACAATTTACACTGTCCTATCGATGTTGCTTGTGGGCGGGGGTGGTCTTGGGGGTCTGGCAGTGTTGCTGGCAGCCAATTCCTTTGGGTGGCGCATTTGTGCTGCACTTATGTCGGCCTAATGAAGATAACAGCATAATTTGGCCCAAAAGTTTCCTTTTTTCTGCTTCTTATTTTCTCTCCAAATCAAAGTTCGGGGGAACGAACCTTGGACGACTTCTTGGCTTGTGTGATTTGTCTTTTCGGCTAGTAGTCGTAGCAATTGATAGCTGGAAGCTGTTAGGTGTTAAGTGGAGTGATATGGGGCAGTAACCCCCAGCAACTGGGGGGATAATTTGTGGGGCTTGAGAAGCGGAAATCGAAGGCAATTGAAATTGTTATAGATAGGGGCCAAAAGGTGATGACCGGGGGGCACAATGGAGTGCATAAAAGAGGGATATATTAATTTATAGATATTTGAGAGCTTTAAGTATTTTTTGGCTGCATCTTTCAGGGTCTTGCCCTCTTTTATACATATCTCCTCCATATTTATATTTCCCATAATTTCCTTTTCCTTCGACTCTCTAACTTATAATTTCCCTGTGTCTTAGACCTCCTAAGTAAGAGCTATCGGATCAACCTTTAAGCGAAGGAGAACCTCCAACCACCTGCATCTCCATCTTCGTAGTCTCCCACTGCTCTCTGAGGACTCCACCTACCCAATCAATGTTTCACCTATGACTAGTATCCATGATGGCTCCTCCTCGTGTTGTTTCCATTGTTGTTCTACCTCTTGGCCAGCATCCACACACACACACACATCTTGCTACACATCGCATAAGCAAATTTCTGCTGACAAAACACAAAACATTCCAGAAATCGAAGTAAAATGTTGCCACGAGAATTTCCCTTTTGTTCGTTGCTGCCCCCACCAACCCCCTCGTCACTTTACCACTCCCCTGTGTTATTGTTGCTATTGCTGATGGCATCTTTGTTGGCGTTGTTGCTGATGCTGCCGCTGCTGCTGCCGCTGCTGTTGTTTGAGCCAATTTACTGACAATTTCCAAGCACTGCTCTCTGCTCTGCCCCTCTGGCTGCAATCTAAGCGAGAACTCCGACCGTATATACACGGCTGGTCTACGTGTAACAACCTTGATGATGACGAGCTTTGCCATCCCAAACCCCAATCCCATTCCCCATTCCCCATCCCCCATCCTATCCAGCAGTATCCCTCCCCACTCCTTTTTGGCCAACGCCTTTGTTAGCTGAAATTTAATGAAGTTGGTTTAATTGAAGTATGGTTCGGTCTGTCTCTGTCTCTGCCTGTGCCTGTGCCTCCCCCCCCCACCCACAAGTACTGCCTGCCCTCTGTCCTTTGTCCCACCTCTTTGATTGTCTCTCTTTCTCTTTCTCTCCCTCTGCTCTCCATCTGCTGTTGACTGTTTAATTTTACAAATTTGCTACGCAGACAACACTGGCAAGAACAACAACAACCACAACCAGAGTCAAGCATTTTTCTCTGTCTCTGTCTCTGTCTCTGTCTCTCTCTCTGTTTCTGTTGCTGTTGCATCCTCTTTTGCATCCATTTAGGGCATGTTGAATGGGTTGGGTTTGAGTTTTTGGGCTGGTTCTGGCTTACCTGATGGACTCTCCTCAGAGACGAAGGAGCTGCTATCCGCTGCAGACAGAGGGCTGAGTCCTCGCCTCAGTTTTGTGTGTGCAAGTGTCACAGTAACCATACGACACACACGCAAATATTTTCACGATTTCATTCTCTGTCATTTGCTGCATGCCACAGTGTGCCTCAAAAAATTATTTTCTGTTTTTATTCTTCGCATTTTACCCAGAGCTGCGGACCGCGGCCCTACCTGCTGCGATGGCAGACTCCAAAATGCACTGAAAGAAAACGAACAAAAAACACACACACACAAATCAATCATAGCCACAAAATGAAATAAAAGTTTAGCTGGAACTTAAGAGTTGAGTGCTTGCGCGATCTTTTCTCTGAGTGTACTAGGCAGGCCCGTAAAACCTTCAAGCATCCATCAGTTTCACTTAATATTGACGCCAAATATGCGCGCAATGCTGACAAAACGATACGAGAATGGTAGAAGTAGCAGGAGAAGGAGACCTCAGGCCGGAGAAGGAGAAGCAGAAGCGGAGCTCAGGAGGCTTCATCATCATCATCAGCAAAAGCAAGCAGCAGGCAGCAGCAAGCAGCAGCCGAAGCAGCAGCAGGCCTTTCATCGAGTCCCCTTTCGAAACATTTCGCTGTGACATTCATTAATTATTTTATATGGAATTCTACGCATTGCCACGTACACGCTGGCGACATGAAACATGTCTCTAGGTCTCTCCTCGTACCTTCTTGCCAGGTTGCAACCTGCAACATAGACGGCCATTTAGCCATATCAATTAGTGGGGGAGGGGAGGGGGACTACCAGAAACAAGCTGCACAGAGCACACAGAGAACACAGAGGAACCCCAGAACCCATCACCATCATCAGCATCCTCAACCTCCACAACATCCACAACAGCCACATCCACATGCACATCCTCATTGATAACCAAAGAGAACTCATCGTCGAAATTAACTTGGTCATCTTGCTGCACTTGAGTCTTGGAGCCGGGAATTGTCTGCGCCACTTCATCGCACAGACCCCCAGTACCAGTACCAGTTCCCAGTTCCCAATCGCAGTCGCAGTCCCTGGCTGTGGCTGTGGCTCCAGGTTTCGGTGCTCTGCTCTGTTGTAGTGGCTGGGCAAACAGCTCAAACAACGACCAAGAATAACACGCAGAAGAAGAGCAAACGGCAGCCAGAAGTGTCTCATGTGTCTCGAGTCGCGGTGCCCCTCGTCGGTACTCGTACCGTCCAGTCATTAAATAAGCACTTTCCGATGCTGCTATGCTCGGATGCTGCGATGCTGGGGCGCATCTGCAGGGATCTCTCTGTCTCTACTCAGATCGGGAGCCGTACATTGAGTCATCATCAGCTCTCTCAAGTGGCTGGGGCTTGGGCCCCGAAGAAGCCCCCGAGACAAAAGGCGTGTAACAAATATTAACAATGAAAATAATAATACTCGTACTCCAATGGATTGGTGAATGAACCCAAGAAGGATGGTGCGACGAGTATGGGGGCTATGGCTATGGCTCCATGATCAGGCAGTTATCGTTGTTATTGGCGTCGATCGAAAGGACTGGCTAGGTAAACACGTGTTAATGAGTGGGCCACGGCGACTCTGAATGGGCTCTGGATACGCAGCTGGGGGTCGTAGGATATGACTATGTGGGTGGGCTGCCCTCTCTCTCTCTCTCTCTGCATCTCCCTCTCTCTTTCTGTGTCTCTTAGCGGAAGTCTGGAACTGGCAAATTGATAAACGCCATTGGCAACAGTGTGGTATCCCCCGTTTGGAGTCCTCTTCAATGCTTGGCCAACGAAGCATGATGCTGTGTGTCCTCGCTCACAATGAGAGTGGCAGTGGCAGCGGGTCTTGGGTTTGGGTTTGGGTTAGCCAGGGATGTAGCAAAGTATTTGTAGAACCTTTCCTTCTAAACTCTCAATCGAAATGGGATTACTATATCATATTGCAGTCAAAGAAGTGCTCGCTGAATATTCCTGCTGGGATAATTCCATAAGAGGTTTATTTATGGCAACTTCCCACACAGTTATCCATATTTTGCTCTCTTTCCTGATTGAATCATCCAGCCCTGGACTGTTTTGTCGTGCCACCCACCCAAAAATGAAAGTCTTTCTACGTTGCCACAGTTATGAAACATGTCGCAAAAGATTCCAGCGCTCGAACAGGTAATTGGATTGACACTTTTGGGTTTTCTGATGTGGATGTGAAGGATAAGGATGGGGATGGGGATAAGGGAGAGAGAGAGAGAGATGCTGACTCAAAGCCATCGCCAGTGTCACAGCCACAGCAATGGCGTCGTCGTCCTCCTCATCCTCATCCTCTTCCTCGTCGTCGTCGTTGTCTGGTGGAGAGTTGATGAGGCATTTGTCGCTTGTCGTTTGGTTGGTGGTTGCTTTTAGACTCTGGCAGCAGTCGATGATTGCGTTAGTTGTTGACGGAGCAGAAGGAGCTGGCGACTGACGAGGGGCTGCCTCAAAATTGAGGCTCGCGGGCATAGTGGTCTACCCTCTCTATAAAGAGAGCCTGCCCCATCCCATCCCATCCCATCCCGTCCACTTTCACCATAACTTTAGCTGATTGGCAGATGGAGTGGGCGGAGGATGACGGCATGGAGATGGAGTCGTTCTGCAGCCGGGGCTACTCTCTCCTAGTTTGCCTAGCGTTTTGAAGTTTGGAATGGAAATAATTGTTGCACTGTTTTCTAATTTACCAACGTCGCAACGTCAAAAGTTCCACTCATCCGCCTCAGTCCCATGGATTTTGTTTGCTTAGAACACGCGACAGCGGACTTGGGGACAGGCCACAGTCTCGAAGGGTGGACCGAGAGAGTGTGACGTGCGGGGGATTGATATTTGATGCCTTTCCAAATCAAAGTGTTTGCTGCTTTCAAATATTTGGTGATTTATTTTTAATATGCCTTAAAAATATTTACTTAGCTTAAGTTTCGTCCACTCAATGGCAGTTCGGCAGTGGCAGTGTGGGTGTCGCGCGGACCGTGAATATATTTGCTGCGTGACAGCGCAAACATTGAAAGGATTTGCCAAAAAAAAAACACACAAAAAAGCACAATGAAAAAATTGCCAAAATAAATGGCAATGATGAAACGCAATAAAGTGAAATAACTAGAGATGGGTCAAGCGAGTGAGTCCTTGGGAGCAAATATTATGAAATATGAGAAAGAATGTGATGGTCGCAAAAATTAAAATGTATCTGATTTAGCGATGGTCCAGGGACACAAGGGACACCAGTTAAGCATCGCTAAAAGCTGCCAAAGGGAAAGTATTTCAATTGAGAGCTAAGGACTAGAAATTGGTTAAAATAAATTGCTTTAAAATTACTTCAAAATTAATTGTATAATTTTATGTTTAATAGGCCTTATAATTCGATAGCAAATAGGAGCCCTTTCAATTAAACACCCAAGTAGAAAAGCTGACCATGGGTTCTCCTCTACTTTCTCCGATAGTTTCATGAATCACCATGAATGAATCTTTGGCCATCTCCAATTGTGGGGGCAACCCCAAACAGGGGGTTAAGCTTCAGCTCCTTCAATAGACACGACAATTTGTCCATTTCGCTGACGCGTCCCCTGCTGACGACACTTTTTTGCATTTGCCAATGCGATGAGTGTCCAAATTTATGGCGATAACTGTCGATAGTTGGCACATACTTATATGTGTGTCTGTGAATGTTGCTCAACAGGCAGACGTAGAAGTCTACAGCGGACAGCGGCCTGTAGCCGTAGCCGTAGCCATAGCCGTAGCACCCTGCTGCCCGCCGACTTACGTAAGCAGACAGCTCCAGCTTCAGCTCCAGCTCCCCAGCAGCAGCAGCAACAACTGCAATTCAATGTTGCTGTCAAGCCTTGTCCCCCCCCCCTTCGCCACAAGCGCCTCCTGGCCCCCTTCGCGGACCCACAGAGCTGGTCTCGCGGACAGCAGCCATTCAGATAAAACATCCAACCGAGCAGGCAGCCCGTGGGTTGGCTATACCCTGGCAGAGGGTATTGCGCTTGTGATTAGATGTTTGCAAGGCAGCGAAATGGGGAAAACTTGTGTGTTTTTTCAAGCAATATTAAAGAATTAACTTAAAATTAATCAAAATCGGAATACTATAGCGTTGAAAATACAAAAGTTTGAGGCGGGAACTTTTCTCGTGTCCAAAGCTAATGAAACTAAAACTCAAGTACTTTAAGAGTATCCAAAGCTTCGGCTCCCAAAGTCAGTATTTATTTCTTGTTGCAGTTGTTGCTCTTGTTGTTGTTGTTGTTGTTGTTGCTGCTGCAGTTGTTGTTGTAAGTGCAGTTGCAGTTGCGAGAAATGAAGGTCATATTGTTGTTGCTGGTGCTGCTGCTGCTGCTGTTGTGGCGGCTCCTACGGCTACGGGGGCTATGTCGCCGTTTGACATTTCATATTATAAACTTGTACAAAAAAAAAAGAAAAACAAAAAATATAAAAATAAAAAATAAACCGTCTGATACTCGTAGTTGTCTAATGAGAAAATATTTTTAAACGCTTTACACGCTTCCTTTGCAAAATTTATCCAACGCTAAACATTTGACTTTGAACGTGACATTGTTGCCACTGATTCTGTTGCTGCTGCTGTTGCTGTACTCTCATGTTGTTGTTTCTTCCATCAAACAGTTGTTGCTTCCCAGCTGCAACAATTAAGCGATTTATATCGTTATGAACATTCCATTCAGCAAAGCGAACTGCCCAGAATAATTTGGTTTTAGCTGGTTTTCCAAACCAAAGAAAGTGCCGCAAAATGTTTTATAGTTCCTTGAAATTACACGACTCAAAAATGCATTTCTTGGACCACAAATGTCTGGCTACTGACTCCATAAAAGGATCGGCAATTAGCGTGAATGGATTTTTGGGTAGTTTTATGGCTCTCAAACCACTTGTGGCTCCTGCCTGCTCTCAAGCTGTGTGAATTAGACAAGACATTTGGCAGCCACCCCAACCCCCTCGAGTGCCACTCAATCACCTACCGAATGGCTTGCATTGAGTGGTCAAATCTCTGGCTAATCAGCCTGCTGACCATAAATAAATCAAAGCTAAACCCCCCAGCACACAGAATAAACCCCACAAAAATATATTTGCCACCCACCACCAACCAAATTCTTTTTGGGGCAGGAAAAATTACGTCTTTCATTAAGTTTTGGCCAGGCAAAAGGTCATTAATTATTTTGAACTTTTGCGTTGGCGGTCAAGTGGAGGGGAGAGGCCAAAAGGCAGAAGCACAGGCGCAGGCACAGGCTGTGCCTAATGAGCATGAGATACGGATGCGGATACGGATATACCCCTCTGATTATGGATTCGGCCTGAAACTAGGACTTGGATTCGGCTTCGTACTAGATTAATGTTAGTTTTGTTGGTTGTGTGTGTGAGGGGTGAGGGCAGGGTGTTGGGGTTGGGGCTGGAGGTCTTAATTACCGAACGCGCCCGTGCGATAAAACTTATCAATGCCTACGCCCACCCCCACGCCACCCACACCACACCACACAACACCAAACAGAACAGAACAGAGCTCTCATTGATTTATAGCAGGTTATATATTATTTATATGTGTACTAGATGTACGATATAAAAATGTATCTCTCATGGGATAGCCAACAAAAACCTGTTACAAAGCCTCACCAGCCGCTGTAATTTCTCATGTTATTTATAGCTAATTAATATTACTTATAAATGCAATTCTATAATTTAGAACTTTAGAATAAAAAAAAAAGAAAGAAAAAAAAACGGGGATGGGAGCATCGTAGTATTGCGAGTCTATATCTAAAACATGTTTCCAAGTCACGCTGCAAATATCGTAAAATATCTTCCTGTTTAATCACATAATAAATCATCTTTGCATTGTTATTGCTTTTTATTGTTTTCAGCGGCTTTGGGGATCTGTACTGTGTGAAAACAAGTTCTACCATTCAATGGAAATTTAAATGCAGTACTTAAAATATATATAATCTACATAGATCGCCATGTGGAGTGCTATTTTTATGGATATATAAATTAAAGTATACTTAAAATAGTATTGTATTTATTTAATATATTTTTTATATACACACCCACTTCTAAGTGATCGTAAAAGCCATTCCATAACCAACTAAATCGCAATTGCTTGATGCCATTATTAATTGATTGCTTCTCTAGGTAGTTTTTTTTCCCCGTTTCTCGGAATGCATTCTCTCGGCCAAGTAGTTGACCCTGGAAAACACCATCCCCATCCCACGAACCAGCAACCCACTCAATCAATCGAAAACCAAATCAAACACGCAGTTGGCTAATTAAACGAAAGCTTCCTCTGATCAAACATTGATTGTGCATTAAACTGCTGGCCAGACAGGCAAATATTCATTCATTCATTCGTTCATTCATTCCACAAAACAATTGTGGACAAATTGTGGGCGAATTAGCGTCTCGGGCCCTGGGCACAAGTGCAAATATTTGTGAGGGCCCAACAATGACGACAATGAGCTTTGAGAGTGGCATGGAATCAAAAATGTAACAGATTGCACGGGGCAACACCTACGACAGAAATATAAAATCCGAAAAGTAGGCAGAGAGTCAACCCTCTGGGCATAACATGAAGCGATGTGGCACTGGCAGTGGCAGTGGCAGTGGCAGGAAGTAACTAATTTGAGCAACCCTTGTGGCAGCAAACGCACACCTCAATGGACCAAAAACAGAATCCAAAGCGTAGAAAGAAGTCGAAAGCGTAAAACTAAACAGAAATTGAAGTTGACATGTGTATCCTTTTCATTAACTCGCGACGCCATCGCCATTGCCAACGTCGACACAGACAGCCGCAGTCGACAGGCTGTGTGAGGTCCTGTTGTGGCCTGTTCAAATCTTCGTCTATGAGGCGGGTTTTAAATATATATGGCATCTTTGATGCCCTTTAGAAGGAGAGCTTCGTAGGTTGAGTGTCTTTTATGGGACTTTAAAGTATAAAAACGATTTAGAGGTACTTCCCCTCAAAATGTATCTAAAGAAAAATAAATGAAGATCACTTTTAACTTTTGCTTAATTTCCTTGTAATAGGACCAAAAACTAGTTAAGGGATTTAAATAATATATTAAATATTTTTTGTAAAAAGAATATATGAATCGTGTAATTCATCAGAGAATAATTGTAAGGACACTTGCTCTCCCAGTCAACGAATTTATGCCCATCATTGATACACAGGTCATACCTTACAGGAAGATTATTGCTCATTTATCTACAAGTGTTACTGTTCGACTGGCACTTCCAGCATACCCTTCCTGTGCACCCACCTCTTACACAAAAAAGATCCACAAAAAACCGAAACCGAAAATTCAAAATTGAGTTGTTTCGAGGGCGAGTTCTAGCCAGTTGTTTCTGAGGTCGAGAACTGGCAGAACTGGGAGCTGGAGCTGTCATTGAACGTCAGTTTGCCAGCTCGAGCTGACAGCCAGCTTCCACCACCACTCCATATCGTCACTTGGGTCCTTTCCACGCTTTAAAGTGTCCTGCGGGGGTGGTGGCACGGCACGGCATGGCAGTGAGTGTGGGGTATACGCAATATTTGCCATTTGACGACCGCAAATTTGATTGCATTTCATGGTTTAGTGGCGCGTAGGTACAACAAAACGAGAAGCAGCATCGGCAGCCAACAACCACCGGCACCACATTTATTAAAACATAATTCAAAAATTTCGACAGCTCCGAGAGCAACCACCAAAGCAGCAACCGGGAAGCAGCACCGCAACCAACAACCAACACCCAACACCAATCAGGGAAAGAGCATTAGAGAGACACAACAATGCCATGTCGTTGTGATGTTTAAAAATTTGATTTAAACACTTTAAATTGGATTATCCTGTAGGCAAATTTTCTTCTTCCGTTCCGTTCCGTTCTGTTCGTTGTTCCTTTTTCCCGTGCCACATTGACCGTCGTAATTGCAACATTTGTGTGTGGCTTTGTGTGTGGGTGATGGGTGATGTCTGGTCGTTCGACGATTGGTCTGGGGTTTGGGGAGTCTGGTCTCAATAATGACAGTCCTCTTGTCTGGGGGCCCCTTTTTTGTGCCACAACCAAAACATAGCACAGCAGCAACAACAGCAGCAGCAGCAGCCGCAGCAGCAGCAGCGGTAGAGTGATGAAAAAAGTAAGAGGAACGTGGGGCTAATAATGACACTTAGTATGCGGCATGCAACGTAACATCCGACCAGGCACGAGCCATCATCGTCCTCGCCATCGTCGCCATTCGCCGCATGCATTTAATTGCCAAAAAATAAAAACAACAACAACAACAGGATGGGTTGGATGGATACCCATCCTCCATCCGCCATCCTCCGCCACTCGACAAAACCACAGAAAAGCGTGTACAATGTGCACATATACTCATAGGGCGTCATTTTCCGAACGACAGCCACAAGAAGAGGAGGCCCACTAGCAGAAGGAGCACGAGCTCCCATGCCACCATGGCCCTTGTGCTCCTTGTGCCCCTTATGCCTCATAAAGTAACGCTCAAGTCGACCCAAATGCATGTGACACGCCAAAACAAAACAAAACCTAAGCTGAAAATGAAAATAAAACAGAAATAGAGGGGGTAGCAAAAGGGGTACGAATATATGGACACCCTTGCATAATGATTGTTTCCCAGAAAGTTAAATGATTTAGGGATCCAAAGATCCCATCCATGATGAAGTGGTTCTTCAGCATTTAGAACTCCTTGAAGAGTTTGTAAAATGTGCCAAAAATATAATTTCTCTCACTCTGAAGAACTAGTTCCACCATCATTCAAAGCAAGATACCCTACCGTCATAAGTGTATTTTACAATGGAAATTCTAAAGGCACAAGGATCCTGGCAACGCGAATCCTCCACACGAGTCAATGAGGCGTCAAAGTTGCTACGCGCTACGAAAGTTGTAAAATTTTACATGGACACAAACACAACCACCGCCCCACCACCCCGTCAAGGAACACAGGTGCCTGCCACATACCCTACACACCCCCACACACACACGCAACACACACACACACACATGTGCTCTTAATTGCATGCGCCTTAAGGGGGCAGTGAAGAAGGAGGATTGGGGTTAGGTTTGTGGGCTTGTGGGAAGGAAGAAGCAAGCGGCGAAACGTAAACCAAACGAAACTCATAAAAGCCAGCCGCAGAAATCAATAAAACCAAGGTGGCACCTGGCTCTGAGGTAGCGGCAGGGTAAGGCAGGGGAGCGCAGCAGTTTGGCTTTTCCGTACCTCCCCTCGTCCGTTTAAACTTTAGAATGTTTTCCCGAACAAGCAACAACCACACACAAACACACGCATTATGGCCACATATCATCGAGATATCCAAGACGTGTGTGTAAGCGTGTGTGCTCTGTGCTCACTCTCTCTCTGTGTGTGTGTGTGTGTGTGTGTAGAAACCACAAGTTGCAATTAACAATTGCTGCGATTTAATCGAGCAATCAAAAGCGTTTGTCATTTACCTGTCAATGGCAATTTTCAGTGATCCCAAAGTGAGTCTAATTATGCGGATAGATAGATACCAAAAACCACATAAATGATTGGGCGACCACTTGGCGGTGCATTTTTTTGACAGTTTCTTGTCAGCCGAGCTGACTGGATGCGAGATGCAGCTGCAAGAGATAGAGATTGTCCGATGGAGATAGTATGTTGTCCGCAGAGAGAGAGAATGGTGAGAATGTGGTAGCCAGCCAAGCCAAGAAGTAAGCCAAGTGGCTGGCCAAGTGGATGATGGAACACGTGCGCATTTGTAATTAAAAGTTGTAGAATTTCTATACCTAACCGATTACTGACTGGGGTATGGGAGTGGGGAGCAGCCAGTGTGGAATGTGTGATGCTGCAATCGGTAGATCGTGAAAGAAAGTATCTGTCTTTTGTTCTGGCGAATATTTCCACATGGCTAGTCCTTAGTTTATTTAATTTTTTAAATTATTTTATCCACTTTTTTACAGCACACAACTTGACAGCAGTCTAGAAAGGTCTGTCTATGTCTATGCATTTCAGGCCAAAAGTATCATCTGGATATCATTCATTGAGAGATATCCCATATCCCATTCCCATTCATCCCATTCTAGCACTTACTTATCATAGGAAAAGCTTTAGTATCTCATACACTCTCTGGCAAATATAATCCTCTCAGCAGACAATTCCCAGAATTAGAATTCTTGCTTTATATCCTAAACCTGCCTCAGAAACCATTCTGCAAGCACGAGTTTCTCTTAGGCGCATCCCTCAATGGATATCGCTTATTCCATTCCATTTTCACTCCCATCTATTGCTATCTACTCGTAGTACCTTCAATTCCACTCCCACACTCGCGAGACACAACACAAACAGGCAGACAGACAGCACCTGGAAACTCCATTCTTAAGCTTACAAATTTAATTTGCCATTACAAAAATCTCAGATGCTGCTAAGATTCCCAAGGATTTTCACTTTCATTCCACATGGTAGTAGCTAGACAAAAGAGTTTTCATTTCGCGACCATTTGGCAGCATCAATAAACGCGATTTTTATGACTACTCTCGCTGCTGGCTGGCTGGAACAGAAAGGGAAAGCCGACGAGCATTGTTAATTTAACAGTTGCGTGACCAATGGCTGGCAGGACTCGCGAGGACATGCTCTCGTTTTGTAATGAAGACATTTGTGGAGGGGCATGCACAACCCTTTTGCTTTTGCTTTTGCCTTTGCTCCTTTGCATTCCTTTCGCCTCGAGACTTGACTCTTTGGGGTTAAATGAAGTCGAACGCGGCTTTTGGGAAATGAATTGACGGCGTTTGTTTTTTGGGGGCTTAGTCGGGGAATGTCTTCGACGAGGCATAAATTGCCTGTCAGGACTAGGCGAGCAGGACTAAGGCTAAGGCTAGGGCTCATTTGGCTGAGAGCCCTTTCAAGTGCCATATTTCTTTTGGCAGTTAAACGGGGGCTCAAACTCGTACTCAGACTCAGACCCAGACCCAGACCCAGAGGGAGAGACTTCTGGCACACAATTGTTTTAATTTCGCTTATTGCGCTTTTCTGGCTTTAATATTTTAGGATTTTGGTTAGCAGTTTTCTGGCCATTTCCTTTGCTATGTGTATGTGTGTGTGCTGCGCGCCACTCGAGGATGTTTGCGCTCGACATTTATTACGCATATCGTGCGTTCGCGTTCTCATCCTCCTCCTTCGCTTCTGGCTGCTGGCTTCTGGCGCTGCTCTATTAATGTTTAAGTGGCAGAGTGCGTCCCTTTAGGCTGCAAAAAAGAAGCACCCGCGTAGTGCTATGCCACACCATGAAGCACCATTGAAGTCGTCGTCCTTTGTTGCTGTTTTTGATTTGCCTGAAAGCCTCTACTTGCCTCTTCTGCTCGTCCAGAATCGGATTGGAGTCGTCGAGGCTCATATTTTGTACTGTGCTGTGCGTCCCGGAATTCCCTTTTGCGTACGTGATCAAATCAACTTGAAAGGATAATATTTGTGCCGCCTTCTGTGTGTGTGTGTGTGTGTTTGGGTGGCCCTCTGATTGAGCATGGGCCAACAACCAACAAAAAGGAAGAGAATGGGAGCTTAAAGCTGCAATTTATTTACGAATTTATTCATATTCACACTTGCAAATGAGCGTGAAGTGAAATGGCTTCGGGGCACTTAAAGAACTGCATAGAAGGGTGATTTTGGTTCGCCAAGAGTGTAAGGAAGGAGCATTAAAGATGGTTTCCAGTTATCAATTGGGCTGGAAGAAAAAAAAACCCGCAACCTGCTTGCCCTGTGGCCTGTCACTCGCTCCCTCCTAAGGCACACATGTCACACTAATCCGCAAGGACAATATTGAAAAGTAATAACCCACAGAAACAACAAACACACACAACACACAACGAAGCAACCCGGAACCCGAAAGCGAAACGTTGTGATGAGGGTGTCGGTGTCTTTGCAAAGGGTAAACCGCAAGTTGGAAAAACATTCGACTATCTTTTTGGCCAGAGAGCGGGAGCCGGCGAGGGAAGCGCGCATAACGACTTGAAATCCTTTTAATTCACAACAGGCGTAGGGATAAAAGACACGAGACGAGAGCAGAGCAGAGCAGCGCAGCGCAGAGTCCAATGAATGAATCGGATGAACAAAAAATGAGCGAAAAATTGGGCATGAAATGGTTGTACGCAAAAGGGAAAAACGTAGCGCAAAATAAGATCACGTAGTCGTCAAGAGGCAGAGATGTAGGCCCTGTGAATGGAGCTAGTGAAGCATGGAGCAGACAACGTTGTGGAGTTTGCACAGTGTGTCTGCCCCGAAGGCAGCTGTAACGAGGCAGGAGCCAGAGCGAAAGAGTCCCAGAGATCTGGCTGCGATGAGTACATCGGAGTGTAAGTCAATTTTGACCGCGGGCTATTGCTTTAGCTGATGAGCCAGGCGTCCGTTCGTTCGTCAGTGGGGAGCGTGGAGTGTGCAGGCCATGGAGCACTGCAGTTGTATTGATTTTTCTCTTCTTTTTTCTCTGCTGAAATTTAGGCAAAAGAGCGAGATGTGGAGGGGGGTTTGGGTGGTAGATTGGAAAAAGCAGTTTAAACTTTAAGTTTTATGGGCATCCTTGGGTGAAAAACGAACGGGGTGCCATTGGGGTGGGGGCTGTGCCCAGTTGATCATGATAAATCAATGCGTGCAAAACGCACACGTACGAAAAGCGAAGAGCGCATTGAGGATGGAGAAGTCTCACACACACACACACACACACACACCACTATATTGCACTCACATACACACACTTACATATGTATAGTAGAGCGTGCCGAAACGTGACGCAATTTACTGCCAGAACTTGACTTAAGTTCGGGTCTAGAACGACGCGTCGTTGCCCCCCGCCGCCCAAAAAGTATCATTCACCCTCAACTCTATGGAGAGCACAACCCCACAAGGATACGAATCGCTAGGACTTTCCTTCGTTCTTTGGTTCGTTCCTGTTACATTTTTTTTTCTTTTTGAGAATAACAGTAACAGTTATTTTTTTAAGGTTTAGCTTAAGCTTTTGTGTAAATAAACGACCACAGTCGTGCCACCCATGCACCACCCACCACCACAACCACCCGAAAAAATGAAAGAAACTCCAATGGGCAGGGCAGGGTTCTGTTCTCTGTGTTAGTCGTTTCGGGCAATTCATTCATTCAATTTACGCGACACCCCTTATTGGGCAAGTGATGAGGAAAGTCCTCCTTTGCCTTCGACTGCTTTTGGGTTTGGGTAATTTATATTGGATACAGTGAGGCCTGCTTGCAGGAGAACCCCAATACCGCGGGAAAATTTGCCAAAACGAGTTTACAGATCACAGAAGGCAAAAGGCAATAGCTTCAAATTAAATCCCAACTTGCTGCATTTTCCCCCGTATAGAATGTCCACTGTATTGTGCATAGAAGTGTGATATATGGGTCGCAATTTATATATATTTTAAAGTTGACTCACTCCTCAAGTGCGCTTTTGACTTGCAACTTTGCCGAGTGGCATTTAAAGGCACAGACTCTGCCGCGGCCACGGCCACGGCTACTGTTGCTGCTGGCGCTGCTGTTGCACGTGTTACGCGCCACAATTGCGGCCACGTGTGTTTTGATTTGCAGCGAGCGCTTCACTCACTAATGCCCGCCCGATGGTGGAGGTGCACCCTCCTTCAGGGCACATGATGCAGCATTAAATTGCCGCATTGTGTCTGCCAGGCGGGAGATTCCTCTCGCCTTGTACTGTAAGCAGCAGACTGCTTACTGCTCTGTATGTGTGTGTGTGTGTGTGTGTGTGTGGGGGGGGGCAGCATTTTTATTTGATTAGCTTAGCGCGCAAAAAAGAGTCCTGCGGCGACGTGTGGCCGATGGATTTGATGAACGGCTGCTGCTGCCCATGGCCCATCCATTTGCCATCCACTGAGCCTTGTGCACACCCATACACACACCCATACATACAGACAATTGATTAGTTGCCTTGGCGCTGCTTTTTAAGCTTAGTGGCTGTCAAAATATTTCTCGTAATAAATTCTTCTCTTTTTTTTTTGGTAGCCATTGAAGGGAAATTGAATTAAATTGGTGAAAGAGAAAATGCATATAAATTGTAGTTGGTGCTTGAGATTGTCATCGCTGAAGTAAAATAGGGAAAAGCGAAGGGAATTTTCACCGGAATGGTATGCAATCTACTCCTCTCTCTACCTGTAGGTTTAGCCTTCTTTCCATGTCTCCTATGCACTTTTTCTCATACTTATAATCTAAGATTTTCTTCTTGCAAATTTCCGCTCTCTCCACACTTATTTTTCTCTTCTTACTGGCTTCTTTGTCACACTTATGTATGAAATCAATTGAGAGCAACTCAATCATCATGATCGTATTCAAATTATTTGCCCCCTGACTTTCATCAGCTCGAAAAAATCATTTGTCAGAGAGAGAGCCCCGGTTGGGGGGGTCAACGAACTACAATGATTATTCAGAAATAGCAAGTCACACACTAAATGGCTGACTAACGGACTGACTGACTGACTGACTGCAAAAAACACCCACAACAAAGTATTCACGGTATTCAAATTGAGCCAAAGTAAAACGTTGATTTAAAGCGCCATTTAATCAGCGCTTGCAGCTTTTAAGCTTTGCTTTATAATTTGTCTTGAACGAAAATTTGAATTTTAAATGATATTTCAAGAGTAGAGATGTATTTAAGTGTGTGTGTGTTTTGCATATGCTGTGGGTGTGTGTGTGTGGATGTCAAGGCCCGAAGGCACGTCTGTGACGTCACTAGCATAATAACCAAAGCGGCTGGGGCACATGCACGTTAATTATACGCCATGTAGTACGTCGTACCGTCGCGTTCGCTCTCTCGCATTGCAAATTATTAATTTTGTGTCTGCTCGCTGTCTGGGTCAGTAGCTGTAGTATTAGGCTTCAGCTACGGATACGTACTACCAGACCAGTGCTGCTACCGCTCCGCTTCAGCATAATTTAACTACAACGGCGGCAAATGAAATTGAAATTCAAATTTCAGTTGGAAGAGCGAAGCTCTACACTAGCGAGCGCCGCGCGTTGTGTTGGAAAATGGGTAAAAATTTAAATGCGCGCCACACACACAGACACACACTGTCACACAGTGGGGCAGCAGAGAGCCCAGAGAGAGAGAGAGAGATAGAGAGAGCCGACTGGCCACTTAAACTATTCATTTATACAAATTAATTCAATTATGCGTATTACGTACGCGTTTGTAAAGCGCAGTCGCCAAAGCCCCTACACTCCCCCACCCCTTCCCCCTCCTGTATTCTTCGAACGGGAGAGACAGCAGTGCCCGTGCCCGTGCCCCCGAGAGACAGTGCCAGGGGCAGTGGCAATGCCAGTAGTATTCCCTTTACAATTTCTGCTCGCGTACGAAATTTCACTTAAAGTTAATTGTTCAAGTTCAAGTTCAACGTAACATAATAATGCCACACGAGAGGCAGCAACAGCAGTCAGCAGTCAGCAGGCACACTGTTGCTGCAACTCGAGAAACGGAACAGCCGGCAGTGGAGCAAAATTATAATAAATTATTATTCCTTTTCGTTTGATTTTTATGCAGATTTTTTTAGGCTGTTTTGCCCGGCACTTTAGCCGGCATTTTTGTTGTCGGCAGTTGCCGGCAGTCGTCGAATGTTGGCAGTAGTCTCTCGCGTTTGTTGCCACAGCAGCAAACCTGTGGCATATGAATGGTTCGGTTCGGCTGTGAAGATTTCTTGTTTCGGCATTTGTCAATTGATTTTTAAGATGATCGCTTGGTGATGCCATAAGTATTCCGATTTAATTTGCCCGCTCAGGAAGTTTTCTGTGTGTATATTTCTGCTAAATGTGCCAACTTCCTGTCCACAAGAAAAACCTGCCCAAAGAGCTGAGAAGAAACAACTGCTGATGCTGCTGCTGCAGAAAGAAATTCCCGGAGGCAGGCTTTTGTCAGGCAATTTGAAAAGCGAAATGAAGTAGAGAAGGAACGACAGCAGACAGGAGCAGCAAGCCTGCAACAACGTTGTAGGCCATTTGATTAACAAATGGCCAAACGCAAACGAAATTGATCGAAATTCGCCAAAGGAATACTCGTACTCGTACTCTGGTAGTACATGCAAGACAAACGTTGGTTGGTAGGCTGTAGGCTGCTTGGAGGCCTTGGAAAAGCCAAAGTAAATTATGGCAAACAAGTTTTGGCCGGCGGGCAACAATTTTGTCGCTGCCGCGCTGCTACTCCGGGGATGGGCGGCTGGAACAACACTAAACATCCAGATAGAATCACTAGAGAACCTTGTCGATGTCGATGTCGTCTTCGTAGTTGCAGTTGCAGTCGCTGTGGTTCTAGTTGTAGTCGCCCAGACGATGCAGAAGAGATTGCAGCAATTAACGCTAATTAAATGCGCTTCAGTTTATGTTTCATGTGGCGATATTTCAGTTGTCTAGCGCGATAATTAAATCGCTTGGATCCATTTGCATAACAAATTTGCTCTCAGTGGCAGTCTCCTCTTTGGGGTGGCATGCCCCCTGGGGCAATGCCGGGCCGAGCCGGTCAGTACCCGAATTCCATCCGAAAATGCAATTGCAACTAAAAATGAGTTCAAGTCCGCGTCTGTCTGCCGTTTGTTTGCCATTTGGTCACTGTCCTTGGTCCGTGGTATCCGGGATTCGGCTGCGAGTTTTCGGAGGTTTCGGGAGTGGGTGGTGGGTGGTGGTGGGTTCCCGGTTCGGGCCTGGTTGGCTCAACAAATTTTCACTTTCACTTGGGCCGTCCCGTCAGAGTTTTCCAGGCTAAAGGCGAAACTTTGTTGGCTGTTGGCGCAACATCCTTTGCATACGGAAACAGCCGCACGACACATTGTCCTCCATTCAACTCTTTGGTGCTCTCTCTTTCTCTCACTAGCTTTCTCTGGGCTATCTCTCTCTTTCTCGCTGGCTGGCTGGCTGGGGACTGCCAACCTGACCGAAATTTCAAATGGCGTGCACGAGCGAGACAGCAGCTGCTGCCGTACGTAGTAGTACGTACGTACGATGATGACGTCGTCGACGGGGTCCCGCTGAAACGTTGCTTGCATTTCAAAGATGGATTTTAATATTCTGCATGTGTGGAAAGGTCGCTGGCCGGTCTCGGGGCACGGACTCCTGCCACAGCCACTGCTACTGCCACTGCCTCTCCTTCTGGCTGGCTTCTGCCAGTTGGCATGGCTGTTATCCTTTTTCACCCCTACTCCTCTCTCTCTCTCTCTCTCTCGCACTCGTGCTCTTCTTTTTGTACTCCTTTTTTTTCTACGTCACCTTGATTTTGTCTGTGGCAGTGACCATGAATATATGTATTTGTATATATATATATGTATGTACATACGATAGAGTCAGGCCATGTTTAGCCCACTTTGCATTGCCATCAAGTTAAGACATGAATATCAAATTGTTTGAGGAGTCTACTTTCTCGGTTTGGCAGCATATATTAAGGGTCTAGCCAACACTGGTTGTTGATGGTTGATATGAGATTACAGAAATCCACTTGAAATAGTTAAAGCATACAAAAATCTCTCTGAAAATAATCATAAAATACTAGAAGCATCCTTAAATTACTTGAAATTACAATGGACAACATTTTACAGTTATTTTTCAGACCCTTTACAACACTGACTCGCCTCCTGCTGCTACAAATTTGCCGCTGTATCCATTTTGAATGCCCAAAAATATGAAGACAAAGCCACAAAACCGGACAAAACAGGACATGGCCACACAATAAGAATGAGACGAAGCGGAAAAAGCACAAAATTAAAGTTAAACGTTGCCCAGGATGCACGACTGGAGACACACTGGACAATAGGCTGGGGGGGCCATTGCCTGTAGACAATGGAAGTTAATATATGGAAGATATAATAACTTCCGGTAATTTCAATTTTACGAGAACGAGTACGAAATAGAGACAGAGATGGAGCCTGGAGACGGGAGACTAAGATGAAGATGTCATGTCAGGCTTTGTCCTGAGCCTTCCACAGTCCATATATCATAGAGTTTTTCGTGGCAAGAGGAGGATGGAGAAGGACACTTAGCCAGCTACTTGCCTGACCATAAACTCCAAGATAAAGGAGACCCATCGACCGACCCAGGCCCAGCGGCCCGTAGGCAAATGAAATGTGTAACGTTTTCCAAGTTTGAAAAGCGTGAAAAATTCGTAGTAGGACAGGGAGAAAAATAATATAAGTAAACTGCACATGTCAGAAAGTCAGAAGGGTGGAGGAGGAGGAGGAGGGTCGGTCGGGGGTTTGGGTCTTAGTTTTGGGCCATGGGCCACGGGTTGGTGGCATGACGAACCCAGGTCGATGATGATTCGAGTGAGGGCCTGTCAGTGGCAAACTCAAGACTTGGCCAAGTCATTTTCTTTTTTCTATTCGTGCGCGGCTCTGCGTTCGTTGTAGAGCTTCTCCTCCACGACACTAAGAAGCAATAAACCTAAAGGGAAATGTAATAAACGAGAAAATCTTGTACGTGACCAACCGCATCAGGCATCACAGGGTTTGTCAGGCTCGGCTCCGGCTCCGGCTCTCTCTCTGGAACACAGGGCACAGGGCTGCCAAGGGTTGGCACAAATGGACTTTTGCGAATGGAAACCAAAACAAAAAAAATAAAAGTGGGAGAGAGATTCTCGAAAGCGGAAGCATTTTAAAGCGTAACGCGCCAGGGGAGGGGAGTTGTAGTCGCAACACGCAAAAAACCAAATTCAAAATAATACAAAAAAAATATAAGAAGTATTCCTAATCGATAACGTGTGCATGCGTGTGTGTGTGTGTGTGTGTGTGTGTGTGGCAGAGGAACGTGTGGGCCACACAGCAGCAGCAGCGGCGACGGAACGAAGAAATCCCCACTACTTAGGCACAATTTGGATGGTTATGGCCCACCAGAGACCAGAATCGATTTCGGCGAAACGTTTGCCACAGCCACACTGCCACATTGCCTCCTCAAATTCTACGAATGAATTTTGTTCGTTTGGGCGTTAAGCAAACTTTGTTTTTTTTTTTTTTTGCTTTTTTTCGGTTGCTGTCCTGCACAGCATCAATGATAAGACGATGCCCGAAAGCCCAAACCCCAAACCCAAACCCAAACTCATACTCAAACTGAAGTCCAAGTCGAACTGCAAGTCCAAGTGGAAGTCTTACGTGGAAATCAAAGCACCAAAAGAACCGGGAGGGAGTCCATCCTCTGGCTTTGTTGACCAGGCTTGGAGCCTTAACTGTGATTTCTTCTTAATGGCGTGACACTAGACAACAGCAGTGGCATCTGTGGCAGTATCTGCAGCGCGGTAGCTGCAACAACTCGTTGCAACAAGGCTTAATTACTCACTGGGAAATCGTTCATCGCTGGAACACCCAGGCAGCAGGATCGCCGTTTCTCTCTCTCTCTCTCTGTCTCTCTCTGATGCTTCCACTGAGATTTGCATGTGGACAGCGGACGGCGGACAGTGTCCCCCCCATGGGGCATGCCATATCGTAACAGTAAAAGAAATCCATTCCACAGACATTATACAGCCATAAAAAGTGTATCCCTGGCTCTGTCTAAATTGTCATAAGGCGATTTGTACAATGGCTTTCATTAAATTGAAGCGCATTTTTAATAAAGCGTAAAAAAAATCCCCATCCCAACCCATGGACAAAAAAAAAACACAAGAAAGAACTTTGCATAGGAAAACGGGGGGAGGGGGGAATAAAAAAAGAAAAGCCAGCGAGGACTATCCCCCATCCTGGAACATTGTGTTTAGCTCCCGCGACAATTTTAATTTAATGATGCGGACTTAGTCCTTGTAATGGCCATCGCGGGCAGACGGCAGTCCTTCGATCCGCGTGTCCCTTACGCTACGTTTGTTAAATTAACAGCCGCGTTTGTCATTTGCTCGGCTAGGACAGAGAGAAAAAAACCAACTGAAAAGTGGACCAGAATCGACGAGGCAAAATAAAAATAAAAAAAAGCAAAACAAATAAAAGCATATGGACCCCACACTGTCGGGTACAACCGGGAAATTAATTTAAATGATTTTTATGATGTCATTGCGCGCAACTGAGACGAGGATTCGCTGGCGCCCTACCCAACCTCCCCACGGAAAAGACCAAAAACTGAAACAATTTTTATACAATTATTTTCAGTCATTCTTTTTTCTTTTTTTTGGTTTTGTGTTTAGTATAAAATCTACACAAAACAAACTCCCAACTGCCGGAGTTTGTTTGCCCTTTAGCTACTGATGTTTTTGGATGCTGCCGATGCTGCTGTTGCTGCTGCTGCAGTAGCTACGAGCGGTAACGAAATTCACGGTAGGAGATAAAAATGTTGCAAATCGAAGCAACGATCAACAACCGGAGGTGATGAGCCGGCCAGGAGTATGGTACGGCCAGCCGAAACGGTGCACCGAAACGAAGAACTGAAACCGAAGATCAAGAGGCAACGGCAGAGGCAGAGGCATCCACAAGGCTGCAGTTGAATCGCAAAGCAATTGGATGTGCTGCCTCCTGGAGGCACTGCAGGCCCCAAATGAATCGAATGAAATTTGTATGCTCTTCTGGGTGGAGTTTTTGCAATGGCTTTTAATGGCTTTGAATTGAATTTAATGTGATTTATTACCATCACAAAACATGCACTGTCGAAAGTAAATTTCGAGACAGTTTTTAGTAGAGTAAAAATCATTTTGGATGGCTATTTTAAAAGAAAATCCTACATACCAATCGATGAAAGCTGTTCAAGAAAAGCTTCTCACTTTATTGTATGTTAAAGAAATGTTTTTATTTAATCTCTAAAGATGAAAGAAACATGTCAAAAATGCTCAGATAATTGCCAAAAATATTCTGATTTTTAGATATATAAAACTAATTAGAAAGAACCTCTCAAAAGTATGAAGTTGGTCCAATCCTACATCGAATCTTTGTAGTCCGTAATACGCACTATCATTCCGCATGTTTATGACAGTTCTCTGCAAGATTTTTAACATTTACAAAACCCATCGAATCCCTACATAAGCCACACTGGAGAGAGTATTGCTCTTCAGAGGTCTGCCCGGCGAATGAAACTGAGACAAATGTGATAACCACGCAGCGATACGAGTACGAGTACGAGGCATACTCATACTCATCGCACACCGCAGACAGCCTCTTCCTCCAAAGACACGACGCCAACATTGATGACGACAACAACCTGGACAGAGGCCCAGAAGAAGAAGGAGGAGCAGGAGCATGAGGATGGACAGCAAGAGAGGGGGGATAAAGGCAGTTGGTTTGAGAAACTTCATGCACGGCACACAGAGAATTTATTGTCGATTTGGCGAGGTGTATCGACAACGCAACTGCTACTGGGCACACGGAGTGCACACAGCAATGCAGGCGCTGCCGGGGCGCTGCCTCCACAGGCCTATCGGCCAGTGCAAATCTGCATCCGAAGCGAAACGGAAAGAGACAGAAGACAGAGCGAAAAGAGAGGCAAGAAGAAGTCTCTTCTGCTGAGGTTTTAATTTGTACGCTGGTCCATGGTCCATGGCTTCTGCGGCTGCTTCTGCGCACCGAAAGGATGTGGGGAGGTGATGAGATGAAGTGCAGCAGCTCCAGTTGGAGCCTCTGCATCGCGGGTTTCTGCCGTGGCCTTCCATGCGCACAAGTTTCCTGATTTGCGCACTGATAAGCCGCATGCCTCATGCCGCATGAGCGCGGTGGCAAGTGACTCCAGTTGCGGGGCTCCCGGCATGATAAAGCCTCCCGAAAAGTGTGGATTATTTCATTTTGCTACGTTTTTGTGGCCGCCCGCTGGATGCTGGGGCATGCTGCTGCAGCCTGCTGCAGCCTCGCGCTTCTGCTGTTGTTTTGCGGGTAATGAATAAATTTGCGCAATTTGTTAAGTGAATTCCTTTGTAGCGCGATTTTTTACGAGTCCGGTTCGGTCTCTGTGTCTGTGGCGCTTTGATTCTGCGGCAAGGAGAATGATGCAAAGTGTGGAGAATTCTGCGTAGAATGCAGCATAGCTAATGGCAGAGCAATTCTCAGGTGACGTTGAAAGGCAGGAAAAAGAAGGGAAAAGAGAAATTTGTCAAGGTTTAAGCGACTCTATTAAATGTTTTACAAGAAAGTTTTACCAGTAGATATCTTGAGTATTCGAAAATATAAATAGTTCTCTTTCCTTTGAAAATTGTATTTATATTCGATATTTATGTCCTTTTATCAGATGCTCGTATGGCAAGACATTTATGGCACCTTCCTTGGCTTCGTTTGCCCTGTAAATTCCCCACTCTGTGCACAAGACATAACAAGGCATTTAAATGCATTTCCTAATCACCGAACCTCACCGCACCGCACCTTACCTAACAGAACCGCACCATGTGGGACTTCACCTCGAGACTTACTCAAGACCTAACCCTTTTGCTGGCATTTCCCATAAAATCTCGACACTTCCGCTACCAACAAGAATGCATACAAGCATTATATACAGCTGAAGCAGAATATTCATGCAACAGCCAGGGCAGAGACACGGGCAGGGGCAAGGGCAAGGGTTGCATCGAATGCTCTTCCTGCAACAATTTCCGCTTTGCTCTGGGTGCCGGCTGGAGGTCTCTCTCTCTCTCCGTTCCGTCGCTCTCTAAGTCTAACAAATTCAAATTAGAAAATCCCAACATAAATATCTATGCATTCAGTCAGTTCTCCGTTCTCCGCTCTCCAATCTCTCGCTCCCTTCCTTCCTTCCTTCCGCATCGTACCGTATGGATGGGTAGTAGTGCCCGTCTTGAACAATAGATGTCGCTGGGCTGTGATTGCAGGCGGCCCCTCTGCCCACTGTGTTGCATGTTGCAAGCATGTGTGAGTATGTGAAGAAGGGTTGCAAAATGCACCCTCGTGCATGGCTGTGATTGTGTGTGTGAGTGCTGCTTGTATCTGTGTCTGATTTTTGCTGGAATTCAAAAGATTTACAAATACTTGTGCACTCCTTTGGCAGTTGCACTTAAGCAGGGATCCTTTCTCATCTCAGGGCAGCGGCAGCCTCCTTAAGTGCAACCCCCGGGGCGGTGTGGCACCACTCTCTGTTTCTCCCTCTTACCATTTGAAGCGCTGAACCAATAAAAATGTACATCCAAAAGTCGGGGGGTTCTTTAAAGCAAAGATACTTGTCGTCAGCAGAAAATTGTTCACCTCTTCACTGCTTCGAACAGACACTCCACAATCGCTCGCTCACTCGCTGCTGGGTTATCCTTTTCGGCTCGGGTCGAGGCGGGTCTCTGGATTTCGCTTGATTTTCCTTCCTTTTTTCTTGTATTTTACAGCACCCCAGCGTCTTGTCAGACCGAAATGTTTGTTCTGTTGTGTTCTCCACTGTATTTGTCTTTGCGTTCGGTTTTTTTCTTTTTTATATATTTTTCTTTTGGTTTTTTACATTGCTCGATTTTTGTTTATTTCGCTGACGAGGCAAAAGCGGAGAAATGCCACGAAATTGTCAATACAGGCGCACAGGGCAGGAAAGGGTAGAGTGCAGAAAGAGGTAAGAGGAGGCGTATACTACGAAAAATAGCAGCAAAGAATGGATACTTTGGAGTCGCATATCTCGATACTCTGCCACATATAACATTCGAATGGGAGCCATATATTATTTCATTCGAGATAGATCAAATTTTGTTGAGCTATCGTGCATTGGATGAAGTTCCTTTCGAAAATCTTGAATGGAATGTCTAAAGAATAACCTTTTCTAGTGTTTATACGATACAAAGTTCAGATGTTCAGATCAATATCGAAATACCCTCTGAAAGAGCATACAAACTGGCGGCGGACAAGGGGCGCGAACCCACATTACGAGGCACTGTGGATATTTTATGAGTGGAGCTGCTGCTGCTGCTGCTGAAAAACCTTCTCCTCATCGACTCGAAGGGTTAACAATGGCGCTGGTACGTCCAGCATTCGCATTCTCCTCCACCTCAGATGCTGCTGCCGCTTCTGCTGTGATATGCAAAAAGCAAGAGAGAGTGTGTGGAAAATGGAAAAGCGCGAGGAAAGCAGAGGGTTGGGGCAGCGACAACAAGGACAGCCGGCAGCAACACTTTTGATAACATTTTATTACAACGTACTCGTAGGTGTGATTTTTATGGTTTTTGCTATGCTCAACGGATTTCTCTTCTCTTTTTTTTTTGTGTTCTTTTACAGCTTCTGGTTATTGTTGCTGTTGTCTATGGCTGATTGCATTGGGGCTGTGGTGGTGGGAGGGCTAAGGGTTAAGGAAAGGGCTGAGATTCGGCACGGGATAGCTGCTGGGTGGGTGAAGGGTGTTCGGGTTAAAGGACAATCGCTGTGATAAGAATCGTTCAGTGGTTGAGTGAAATTTAAGGGATTTTCCGATGGGTTCAAGACAACGCAGCACCCAAGGGGGGGAATCCAAGAAAAATACAAGCATTTCCCCCAAGATTTCCCTTTACAATTATCCAACATTTCCCATTGCATTATTTAATCGTTGACTCGTTAAACCGTTAGTTTCTTTTGGCTAATTGGACAAACAATCGGATAATAAATCAATGAACCAACTCCCATGTCAACGGAGTTGATTTTCTCGTGCCTCCCTCCCATGTAATTGGCAGTGTTTTATACTGTTTTCCATTAAACAATCGCGTTTTTTTTTTTGTATTATTATTAATATTTATATCATTATATCAATATGAAATATTTTACGGCTTTTCACCCGACAACGAAACAAAAGGCACACCACTGTAACTCAAACTGAAACTGAAACTGAATTATTCATGTGCCTAACGAGTAACGAATAAAAACCGAATCAAATTATAAGAAACACAAGCCCGAACAACAACTAATTATTCATTATTTTGTACGAGATTTGCACATTAAAGAAAAATATTGTGCGCTTGACCAAATGTGCGCCCCAGCATCGGCAGCGGCAGTGGCTGCGGAATCGGTGGTCTGCTGTCTGTCTGTCGTGTGTGTCTCCCTCTCTCTGGTTTAGTGGGTCAAGAAATCCAGTTTATTAACATTCAAATTAATACACACAAATGACGTCTCTGCCGCCTGATGGTGCATAATAATTAGCCGACACTGGCGCTAATGCCCGGACCAATGCGTTTGGACCAAGGACCAAAATGAAAAATAAATATACTATAAAAAGGAGTACGCGAACAGGAGCATTAGCATAAAATTAGAATTTGTAATTGCGGCGGCGCAACAGGCGGCTGCCGCTCTGCCCAGCCCAGCACAGCACAGCCCCTTGTGGCATGCGCCGTTCGCTCCTTGCCGCTTAATTAAAATGCAACCTCTGCTAGACGAGCAACCGAGCGACCGAGCGAGCGTCCGACCAACAAACAAGGAAGCGCCTGCGCAAAAGGACAACGCGCGCCCCAGCTTTTGAATTATTCAAATGGCAATGCGCATTGCCTTTTCGGCGTGTTGACTCTTTGATTATGCGCATAATTTTTGGTGAGAGTCGCTTCGTTCTTCGTCGTCTGATGATGCTCTGGCTGTGTTATGACAACGTGAGGCGTGAGGATGAGCCACAGGGACAAAAATTAAGTCATGGCAATTTGTGCAAGAGCACAATTTTATGCCAATTGGCAGCAGGTGGCTGTGCAGCAGAGTCTGAGAGTCAAAACAATATGGTGCGGAAATCGGGGAGCTTTGAGTGCATAAAGTATGTTTTTGTCACTTGAGAGATTATAATTCTGGTTAATATTTTGAATATTATAAAATACAAGCATTTGAATGCCATTAATCCCGCAAAATTTTAACCACTTTCCATTAATAAATATTGTAATTAATAAGTTTTCTTTGAAGCCATTTTATCTTTTAAAAGCCTACATAGTCAACCAATCTTTGTGTTGTATGTATCCAAAACAATTCCAAGACCACCAACAAGTCTCCCTTTAAGACTTCCCCGTTGGCTGCAAATCGAATCATCTCCCAATGCTCTGGTGGGTTTTGCTGGCTTCTGTTGCTGCCACTGATTCGATTTCCATGCAATTTTTGAATGAAAGTGCGGGAAATGTCATCCATAAACTATGCCGCCAGGTAAAAAAGGGGTAACCAGCCAGCAATACCCAGCCACCTATCTACCCCAAAAGCCCCAATCCACTCTCTAGCAACGTCTCCCATTGAAATGGAACTAAGCTCGAGCGCTTGTCGCACACGGCAGTGGCAGCGGCGCTACATTTGCATGTGTAAAGTCATAAATAACGAGACAACATAACACTTAAAGCACAAACACCCAGACAAACATATATATACATACCCTTTGGTGTTGGTACATACCTCTTATGGATGGTAGAGAGCGAGCACCACCGCAGCATCTCGCTATCGAGATGCGATATATGACAGCGGTCTCCCGAAAATGCATGAGCTACGACGAGGACCAACCAGGAGACTTTGTTCCTGGCCCGAGCTTATCAACTGCAAAATAAAAAGAATTTATTTCTGTTAGGAACTTTGCTCGCGGGTTATGCAAAAATTTGCAAAAGGGTGAATAGATAGGAAACTGGAAAGCAAAGAAAAGGTAGGCAGGGCCGTACAATGGTGGTTTGGGGGCAGGGCAGGGACAGCAGCAGCAGCATAAATAAAAATAAGTAACGAGCTCCACACAAATTGATAAAACAGTGAAAGAAAATTGCCGCACAGCCAGCACAGAATCATAAAAGGGAATGAGCCTGGCTGGGTATGGCAAGAGGGATTTGAGTGGGGGGCCAAAACGATGGCAGAGTCCATATAGAAAAAGGAAAAAAATATTGAACAAAAGCGTACGGGCACAAAAATTTTTGAAATTGAATTTGATAAGAATAGGGAAAACAAAAACAGGTTATGGTTCAAAACGGAATTGTTGAAAAACCACGTTGAATGAATGGCAGAGTACATGTCCAGGGAAATAAATGGGACTATATACATACGTATATGTATGTATATATGGGAGAGCGAAAAGATAATGAATGTGAATGGGAAATAACGAAAGTGTATGAAAAATAATGTATAGTCATATAGATAAAAGTCTATGACAGTTTAAAGTTGTGATTTAAATTGATTAAAGCTGAAAAGAAAATTTATTTAGGCATTTTCGTAACTCATTTTGCAGTGCTCTGATTTAGGATATGCTGTCAGAGGCTTAATGTTATTATGTACCAATTCAGATACCACAGAAAATCTATACTATTTCAGCTGATTGGAATAGCTACTGATCAATATTAATGGTGCTCCCCTTACCATCTTTCCTATTGGAAAATTCAGTTTATAATAGTTTCAGGTCCATTGTAAAACTATTTCTTTCAAACGCCTTTCCCTTACCACCTCAGAAATCTCCTGCCAACAAGTACAGCTTGTAACAAAACACCAAAATTACAGCTTTCTTTTCCAAAAAGTAATCTGCCAAAAAAGAAACCCTACCATATAGAGAGGTGGTCCACAGGTTAAGCCTTTTTTTGCATACGGCGACACAGTAGCTAAACCCACAGTGAAAATTTGTAACTGCCCCTCCAGGCGAAATAATGAAAAAATTTAAAATAGAATTTGGGAAAAATAGAAAATTTGCTACAATGGCTCCCCCTTCCAGTGTGTGTTGCAGTGTTCGATTGGGTTCGACCGAGGAGGGAAATAAATTAAATTTTCTAAACGACTGTGCAACAGCACCCAGAGGCGGGAACCCAAAGGATGGAAGGAAGGACCGCGTCACACAGGTTCACAATGGGATTTGCATACGCGAAAAATACGGTGCCACGTCGAGGAAATTTTCTTTTCACTTTTCTTTTGCTTTTCTTTTTTTTTTGCTTTGGCATCCTAAGATCCTTCGTTTGTTTGTTCGTTTGCGCGGTGCACTGTGTCTCGAATTACGCAATAATAAAGCGGAGAAAGGATTACATAGGAGGGAGAACGAGGCAAGGAAATGCGTTTTGCATAAATTAAAAATTAGCAAGGAACAGCACCCCAAAGTGCACCCTACGTACGGGGCATGGGTCTACGTCTCGTACATACCGCTCGTCCCTCAACACCAGTCAAAGGTGACGCATTTATGCATAAATTAAGGATCAATACCGCGAACGTTCGTTCGCCTTCCCCACCCTTTTTCTTACACCAAAATTTGCATTACAAAAGCCACCGAGAGCCGTAGACCTTTGCCAAAAGTAGGAAAAGTAGAAAAAAGGTTTGCGAAAAAGACGCGAGTTTTCTTCAACATAATAATAGGTCATCCATTAGAAAGGGCGCTGGCCCAGGTTCTGCCACTGCCACCGGGTAAAGGAGCAAATTTTCGCCAGGCTGTTGACGTTCGGTGGCAAAACACAGAAGCAACCCCTAAGACGATGGCTCTGCTCTGTCCACAGATTAGCGCTGAACCCGGGCGCGACCCCGAGGCGACCCCGAGATCTTCTTCCGATCTCAATCTCGATGCTGGCTTCAGGCTTCAGCAGGGCTCTGGTTCTCGTTTGGGTTGTCTTTGATGTCACTTTTTTTTGTTATTTATTTGAGGCGGCATTTGATTTGCATGAGAATGAAGAAAATTGATATTTGGTCTCCTGTGTGTTGTTGTCTGGCGGCGTCTTCTTCGGGCAGGACGCACGTGTTGCCGCTGCCTCAGCAAAGGGGTGCCACATACGTACGTACATGTACATGTGTACGTACGTGTACGTGTATAAGGGTTGCTCTTCGCGATCACCACACATTGTGAAAATTATGCAGATGAAGGAACCTTTTTTTTGCGCAAGAAGCGGAAGAGAAGATGAGTATTCAAATGGGTTGAGGCATCTTCTTGCCAGACGAAGTGGCAGTGGTAGGGTTGGTTCCTCCTCGAAGGTAATTTGCCTATGTGAGAGGCACAGAAGATAGGGCAAGTCGGCATCTAATGGGATGACATCTGTGTGTGCGCGCCGCATAGCCAGCCAAAAGGGTGTGCTTGCTTTTTGCATACTATTTAATTTTCCCAGGCCATCAGTCCGCGCCAGGAAGGGGTTACGTCCGAGCTAAAGAAGAGATTTTTCTTTCCCATGGAAATTCTGATGCTGCCTCTTCTGCTGTGATGCTCGCATCCTAAGCACAAAAGACAATATTGATCGTCTATTGAAGATGCAATCAACTATGTAAAATGCCTAAACCCTTTTTGCATGCCAAAAAACCGAAATTCAAATTAATGTGAAATTTGAATGTGCGAAATTCAAACGCAGCAGAGAGACAGAGACAGAGAGAGAGAGAGAGAGGATCTTCCGCCGAGGGGTGTCTCAAATTGACAGATACTTTCGCAAAGATGATCATCGCATCCATCGCAGTGTTGTTGATTATTGCTGGAGTTTTTTTTGTGCAGAGCAGATAGTTGTAACAGCTTTTTGGGTTTAGGGTTCTGCCCATTGAGGGTTGCATTAAATTGAAAGATGCTTTCGCTAAGATGATCATAATTTGTATTGCTCTTACAGGCAGAATGGCAGAATGCAATTCTGTAACGTACTTTTCCATCGTGTAATGCCTTGAATTAATGGTAACAGTTGCAAAGATCATTGCCAGAATTTTGTAACGAAATTGTATAGTTTTTTGGAAAGGGGAACCCCCGTTTGCAGGGAGATTTTTTTTGCATGATTTTGGTAGTAGAAATTTTCCATTAAAATGTGCATCAAATGAAGAAATTCTTTCAGAAAGATGATTATTGCAGAAGTTTTAGCAAAGTGGATTTCTGTAATGTACTCTCCTCCAGCTTTATTTTTTGGATATTCTCACGCTCAAAATCAAAGCTAAATCCGGGAATCCGTAGAAGGATTGGGGGTTGGGAGCAGCCAGCAAGTAAGCAAGCAAGCAAGCAGCAACCCCTTGTAGCAGTCGGAGACGACGCCCCCGCCTGCCAAGTTAAACAACGAAACACAAGGCAAATAATAATTTAAAAGGTTCTGTTGACGTTTCGAACTGTTGTTGACTTTTCGCCGCGCGCGAACAAAACAGCAACAACAGGCACAACACCACACACCACACACAGAGAGACATACAGACTGACAGACAGACAGACAGAGAGAAATCAAACATAGCAGATGAGGAACAGAACGAGGAATCCACAATCCAAAACTCAAACTGCAAGTGGTTCTGGCTCTGGCTCTGAGGATGAGGCTACAGATGGAGGATGAACCACCAAAAAAAGGGCAAACAATGGCAGCAAGTGGCAGCATTGATGGTACTCCTCCTACTCCTACTCCTACTCCAAAATCTGATTTCAACCTACCACCCAACCCACTACCCCTCTTCATTATGATTATTTGCGGTAGAATTTTGTGGCGCGCTCTTAGACGTTCATGACGTACTCCTCTAACGATTTGATACGGGAAAAAGGATTAAAATTAAGCACAAACTTTCGGCAAGTTCTGTGGCCTTTTCGTTGATTAACTTTCATTTGATTTATTAAGTCAAATAAACAGCACAGAACAGCACAGCACTCAAGCGGTAATGCTTTCGTGTATTGCTGTTAGGGTCATGAACCCTACCTACCACCAGACACCAGAGAGCAGCTTACAACTGACTCACGAGATCCGATCCCCCGGCCCCCGCTCCACCTCCACAAAGACACAGAGTGGCACAGCGAGTCACATAGTCGGGGCCGCCTGATCCAAGTGCTTAGCGCGTTAAAAGTCGCGTAGTAATTTAACGACGACGACGTGTTGTTGGCACACGCAGATGGCTATCTCCCTCCCAGATACAGATACGGCGGAGCGGCACAGAGAACAGATCCGCTCCTCGCTGGCTCTCTCCACTAAAGCAATGTGCGGGTGTTGCTTTGATGGCCCCTTACAACAATTAGCAGTAGGCCCATGGAGATGTGACTACACTGCACAGAAATGTTGGGCCACTTGGAGAAGTTTGAGCAAATTTAACCAATTGATAGATGTATGAAAGGATGCTGTGTTCGATTGTATTTAAGATTTAGGGAAAACCAAACGATTTAAAAAATCTTTAGATCCGAAATTCCGATATCTTATACCAACTAACCATCTACCGAAATTCATAGCGATTTAAAGAGTATTGCAGGGGGTATGCAGAACATTGCAAATGGGAATATTTTTAGGAATATATCCCTAAGTTTTATATCCAATTATTGTTAGTTTACAAATCATTTGAATCATTATAGATTATTCAAGAATGAAGGGTATCCAATCGCAATTCTGTTGGATATAGTTTTACCTTCTTTTGAGTGTAATGTTCGCTAAATTGAGGGCACTGGCCTTTATGTCAGAAACCAAACGCATAATCGTTCCTTGTCTGTCTGCCTCTGCCTTTGCCTTTGCCTTTTGGTGGGTGTCTGTCTCTCTATTGTACGCACCCAGAAAGGTGTAAATCATGATCATGTCAATCAGTGGATCGACCAATCCTTATAGTGCACACCTCTACAGAAACTACAACAACAAAATTCACTTTTCATTCATTAAAAAAAGAGCAGAAAAAGAATGAAAAACTGTTGCAATTGTCGCGCCTACTTAAAGGCGCTGCCAGACGGAGATGAGACGGCGACTGAGTCGGAGTCGGAGTCAAAGACAGAGATCGTTTTGGAGCAAAACAAAGCCAAAGGCTTAATGATATCCGCTGGCAAAAAGGCTCGTGGAGGCTCGAGGCTCCGTCATCGTCAGCGTCAGCGTCGTGGGTTGCCAGCCAAAGACAGACAGACAGACGAATTCTCCTGTTGCTGCTGCCTTAAATCTTTTCTTCGTTTTCTGTTCTTTTTTGTTTTGTTTGGTTTTTTGAATGAATGCCGCAGACCCAGACGCAGAAGAAGTTGTAATGATCATGATGATGCTGGTGCTACGATCCATTCATGAAGCTCGCCCTGTATTCGGGCTTTGGATTTCTGGGTGTCTTGTGTGTGTGCCTGTGGCTGTTGCTGTTTTTGTGGCTGTAATCAGTCCACGCAATAAAAAACAAAAATGTTTGCAAGCCCCCTGGATTTTGATTCTTTTTATTGGTGCTGTGGGGGGCTGTGCTTTGTACTCGCATTGTGTTGGCTGTGACTCTGTGGCTCAGTGCTTTGAAGTTTCTCGCTTTTGACAGCTTTCGAGGTGTGTTTCGCCAAGATCTCCCGTCGATGTTGTGGCTGGCTTTTCCTGCGTGGCGGCTGGCTGGCTTGGCAGTCAGTCGTCAGTCCGTCACTCAGAGGCTGTCGATGTCTGCGTCTGCGACGGAGCCCAGCCCCGAAAGCTGTCAATTAAATTAATTATTATTTCTGCGTTTAATGCAAAACTGTTGCATGCCAAATGCTGCTTGCTGCCTGCTGCAGCCAACCCAAAGGTCGCTGTCGCTATTTGCCGTTGCTATTTCTAAGCCAACACCTAGGCCCAGTTTTTCTTTTTTTTTTTTATATAGAAAATTTATTTCGGCTGGGTATGTCAAAAGTATGTCAAGCATTTCGGGCCCGCTTAATTCCCACTTTTTTTCGTTCTTCTTTTTTTTTTGTTTTAATTAATTGCCAAACCGCTGACATGTGGACGGTTCCACTAGAGCAAAGGCAAAAGGTATTGAGGGGTGGCTTGATAACGAGACAAAGAGGAAAACTTTTGCTACAGATAAAACGAATGGGAAATGCTCTAAAGGATAGCAAAAGAATAGAACGAAGATTGTGATGGTGCAAAAGAAACTTTTTCTATAAAAATTTCAGCTTAAGAATGATTAATTTTGAGGGGTAAAAAAGTGTACAGAAAATGTTTTCATAAAATATGTTTTCAGAGTAAGCTTTAGGATTATAATTCCCAGAAAAAAGAGATAAAAGATACAGATATCTTAAAATATATTTTAAACCAGCTGAGAAAGGTTTAAAGGTTATTTTCCCTGCTCAAACCTGCTGCCTAAGCTATCATACTTCTTGCACTGGCAGCTCCCTTTGTTTTTCGTACACGTAACAAGGCAGAAGCTACAGCTACAGTCATACCTATGTAAGCCATACAATTTCTACACCCAGGCATATAGTGACACATTTTCCGCCCCTGTAGGCGCGATATGCGCATAATTAATGAGCCTTTTATGGTTTATTGAACCGCAAAAGGCACCAGAACAGGCGGTGGCACAGACACAGGCACATGCACACCACACAGCGTGCAACACACGGAACTGTCATGGGGCTAGGAAGTTGAAAGTTACCTCCGTTTTGATAAGACAGTGCGTCGGTGCCACCATACCCATCAGTCGCCGCATCAACAGCGGGTTGCGCTTGGCTAACTCTGACTCTGACAAGCGACTGGCCCGACTGGCACTTGACTTGGAAATTTATGTGGCCGTCTTTATTATACCCGTACTCAAAAAAGAGTTAAGGGGTATATTAGATTTGTGGTAAAAGTGGATGTGTGTAACGCAGAGAAGGAAACGTTTCCGACCCCATAAAGTATATATATTCTTGATCAGCATCAATAGCCGAGTCGATAGAGCCATGTCTGTCTGTCCGTCTGTCCGTCTGTCCGTCTGTCTGTCTGTCCGTCTTGTTGAGCGCCTTCTCAAGCTATAGGCTAGGGCAACCAAATTTGGTTTCCACACTCATGTGATATCACACTGCTACAAGTGTATTTCAAATCGCCCCGCCCCCTTCCGCCCCCACAAAGGACGAAAATCTGTGGCAGGCACATTTGTAAAGATACGATAAAACTAAAAACGCAGTATCGTAGAGAATGCCCATACCTACCAGACTGCCGAATCTGAATCAGATCGGATCATATTTATAGCCAGAATGAAGAAATTAATTTTCAGTTGCTTCCCCTGTCCCCCTCCGACGACGACTACGAACCATTTTCCCTCGCTCGCACCTCTGCCCGTTCAGTGCGCGCAACCCTAGCGGGGGTGTAGAATCTAAATGGGCTGTACATTGTACAATCTACATGTTAGATGTAAATATACATTGTAGTGTATTCAGATGTAGCAAAAAATGTAAATTTTTTTTTTTCTAAAATTTAAAAATCATAAGTCAAAAATGTATATACTGACTGAGTACGGGTATAAGTAGAGTCGCGTCCCCAGAAGCGACTCGCACGTTCCTTCTCGTTGTTATTACATTTGTGGTTTTGTGGGACGACAAGGCAAACATCGAAACAGTGAGAGGTGAAGCCATAGAGGGTTGCGCAGTTCTGGATAGTTAGGAGCTATCATTTGCCATTAGTTCGGGCCAAGCGACGATAGACAAAGCCATGCTAATTGCTCTAATGATACGAGATTTAACCATCAGGGGAGGGAGCTCTACTTTCGCTATCAGAATTGAGATTTCACCTTCGCCATGGAGTGGGAGTGAACTCTTCTTCTCTCATTAGAGCCTCCCATTCCCTTTTGTGAGCCATTAAAATTAATAATTTGCCACAGTCACAGAGCTGGAAATTATGCTATCGGAATACTTTTTATCATCATCTGAATTGAGCTTAATGACTGAGCGAGACGGGGGTGGTGGTGGTTTTCACGGAATTTTGAATTTTAATTTCAAGTGTTGCCAGAAATTAATTTTGAGCAGCCACACAACCCTTAACCCTTGACACTCGCACCCCCACAGCAACCCAAACAGTCATATCCTAGATAGCAGCGTCGATTGCTCTTGTTGTTGCTCATCATCGTGTCATTTTATTTCATTTTATTTTTCCATAAATAAACTGCGTTGATTGTCGTCTGGGTTGTTCCTGTTTTCCTGCTCCGCTCTCTCTCTCTCCCCCACTGGCCCCAGCGGTCTGAGCAGCAGCAGACTACCCTTAACCCTTTGCTGCCCCCTGAGTGCTTTTAAGTTGATGTCGTTGCGTTGATAAAACTGCAGACGCAACTCAAACATGAGCCAAAGGCTGGGGTTCTGGAGTTTGGGTTCTGTTTCTGGTTTCTGGTTCCTGGTTCATGGTTTTCCTGCAGGATCGCATGCCCTCCCATCCCTTTTTTGGTGCGGTTACGCTTCGTATCTTTCAAATTGTTGCCAGTTGCTCTGTTGTTGGGGGGCTGCTGCTGCTGCTGCGGCTCCTGCTGCTGATTGTTGACTGCGTGAATGGGAGGGTGGTACTGCTAAAGGCGTGGCATTCCACATGTGTGCTTAACAGACCGTTTGCCATTTTTGCATACATCCATACCGCATACAGGCCATATAGCAACGCACTGATTATATGGCATCCCCTCACATGGACACACACTTATGTATATAAATTTAATTGACTGTGGACATGTGGTGCGGTGTGGTTTGGTGTGGTTAGGGGTGGTGCGGTGGGGTTACACTCTCCATCTCCATGGCCTTATTGGGTGGGGCTTCAAGGGATGGAGCTGCGGCTGCTGCTGGTGCTTTCAGGGGCTGTGATTCTTGAGGTTTCTGTGTGGTTAACTTTAAATACTCGACAGCCATCAACAGCGCATAAAACATTTAACAAATGTCTGCCGGAATGAGTGTGTGTTAGTGACTGTGTGCACGAGTGTTTTGTGTCCACCCTGCAGTTCCAAAAGTCACTTTTCACTCGTGATTCATTCGGTGAATCACTCATGGCATGTCCTCTGCCACTGGTGACTCACTGGTGAAACTCCAGATGAAATTTGTATGGACATGTCCGCTTTTGTCACTCGTGAAACTTCATATGAAATTGTCACTGAATTTTCAGTGTTCACCGGTGGCTTATACGTATAGCCAGGAGTGAAATCACTGGCTCCACGAGTGATTTCACTGGTGACATGCCAGGAGTGATTTCACTGGATATGCCACGAGTGATTTCACTGGGAAACTCCCGAAAATGTCCTATATGAAATCACTCGTGATTCATTCGAAATATCCCATATGAAATCACTCGTGACTCTTTTGAATGTCCTATATGAATCACCTGTGAGACTTCTCATTAAATTTAACGGATTTCACGGATAATTTCATAAGTGAAAGCCACCCAAAAATTTCTTTAAACACTTCATTCAAATAAAAGTAAATATATTTATTTTACACAGTTTTCTAGTTTCATTGATTTAATTATTTTTAATTACTGTAGGGCCTTCCTTAACTGACCGATCAAGTTAATAAGCACCAATGCTCCTAAATGTATAAAAAATAAAAATATTTAGCCACGGAAGGTAATATTTTCTGAACTAACTTGAGTTATGTTCAGTTTGTATAAACAATACACATATGAAATTTGATTTTACCTTTGAGGCATTTTAAACAATTACTCCTGGACTAATATTTTGATTTTGACTTCAGAATGTTTTGATCTGTAAATAAATAAGTCAATTTGTACATATATATTTTTAATTAAAATGCTGTATTTGCAGTTACATGGGTTTCCTCGACAAAAACAAACACTCGCAGCGACGCACATGGTTAACGGGACCACACCGCTTGAATGATCTAAATCTAAACATATTTGTCTCGAAACCCATGTACAAATTTAATTTAACTAACAACGCGCACTGTAATCACTGAATCCACTTACCTGACTTTAAAAACACTGAAAACCCACTTTAAAAGGAATAAACATGTAAAAAGACGCTCAACTAAAAAAATCACAGCCGCTCGCAACAAAGTCCCAAATTCGGTTCCCCCCATCCCTTAGAGGAGACGAATGGCGAGGTAGAAGAGTTAGGGTCGAATGCAGGTAGAGAAAACTAAAAATATGGGGGGGAAATTATGGATATCTGCTTCCTCTTACGAGTCAGCTTCGATCTGCAGCAGTTGAAGCTGGTCAGTTTCATGCTGACGTCGACGTCGCTGCCTTTGTCGACGTCGAGCCCGAACAATTTTTCCTATGACACTTTCATGCCGTGACAGCCAGAACTGCAGGGCATGAATATGTGTAAGTGTGTGTGTGGGGTCAGTCGACTGGGCACAAATTATCATTGCATACCCCAAGGCGCCATATTAGAAGGGGGGCTAAGAATATGGAAATGTCTTTCAAATGTTGCAGGAGAGCGATTGATTTTCTGCGTGGAAAACCGCTGCAAATGGCAAAACATTTACCGACTGTAAAAAAAACCAACGCTAAGAAACGAAACGTGCCAGAGCAACACTTGGGATTCCCTTGAATTTCTCAGACAGATATTTGTAGTAATTTTCATACTTATTCAATTTATAAATGTAATGGAGCATTAGGTTTATCCCGGCAGCCACATCAAAGCCCTCAACCGACGCAATGGGGGGGAGGATGGGATCAGTGCTGCTGCCCACTGCCTCAACAACTTCTATCCAAGATTCGGATTGGAGTCCAAGACTCCAACTCTGACTTACGCACGTACGCAGTGCTCAGTCATCTTTAAAAGTTCTCGACTATCTTTTCATTTTTTGTGCCCCTCTTTTTTCGGCCTTTCAGCGACAGGAAAAGTCACAGGCACAGGCACATGAACATGAAACTGGTGGTGTCTGTGTTCTGCTGTTGACGTCAGTTCTGCCCGGGCACAAATCTTCTTCTCGGGCAACACGTAAAAATTAAAACACCAACGCGTATTCCGTATTTTTTTTTGTATTTTATGAAATCCCTGGCCATCCAATACCCATACCATCCATCTGTGGCATTCAACAATTTCACATTGTGTATTGCATTTTGCTTATAATCTTTTGCTGCTGCTGCTGCTGCTCGTGCCTCTTTCTCCTTCGACAGACGACGAGAGGAATTGTATTGAGTGGCACTAAATATGTTGAGAAATGAGCTGAGAGAGCCACAGAGAATAATGCCATGGCCAAACCGCCCCTGAAACCCTCTATAGCCTCCACATCCACCTCCGCCTCCACCGGCAATGATGGGTTGTACCTTCAACGCCAACGTCGCTTGGTTCCAAAGTCAACGTTCCTTCTGTGGCAGCACGCACGTTTTTCATTCAAACGTATGACATGGATGGACTCTGTGGCTGCCGCTTCTCTTTTTCTTTATTCTTTTTTTTTATTTTTGTATTTTTTATTTTTTGTTAAACGTATCAGTGCTCATCGTTGACAACGCACGAATGAATGGAGGCCCAGAGGCATGGATAGAGGGTCTGCTGTTGCTTCTGCTGCTGTTGCTGTACAGCCGCAAAGCGAACCGTTGATCACGTTTGGCGCAGGCTTCCGGTTAAGCCCAAGCACCAGTCAGTCATAGGAGTCATGGAGGAGCTATATAGCTGGTTCTGTCTCTCTGTTACGGAGCGCGGACCTTATCACTATGGTCATACGACAAGCGACAACCGACGACGACGCCCGCGCACGTTGATGGATCGCAACGCACGCGCGTCGTCTCTTCCCCAAGTGTAAGAAATTAAAACGTTCCCTACTTGGACTTTGTTTGGCTGTGACTGCGACAGCGACAGCGACACTGACTGCGGCAATGGGACTGGGCACTGGGTACTGGCACTGGGACTGGCACTGGGTTTGGGATTGCGACGGAGAGTACGTGTTTGGCAACCCGGCTATCCTCAATTTATTTATTATTGTATTTTTCTACCTATTTCTTTTCTGTGTTGCTGGGGGGAAGTGAGCGGACGCAACACTTGCGGGGGGGAAGCCATAAATTATGTAAGTCTTCAATTGTTGCTCAGAGATTTTGTTTTTGGTCTTCGTTTATGGCCGTGCAACTGCACGCCCCTGACCATAAAATAGAGTTGTCAACTGTTCTTAATAGATACAGCAGAACTAAAGGGTTGCCTGGCTCTCGATGGTTGAACAGAAAGCCACAGAAAAGTCAGCATTTAAGAGCTCTTGAATTGTATCCAAAACTGCACTGGATACTCCACAGATCCAAAGCCAGGGATAAAGCACAACGCTGCAGGGCTACCAACTCCACAACAATCTGCTCTGACAAACCTTATCAAAAAATGCCTCAAAAGAAACACAACCCCACAAAACTCTTCGCACAACTCTCCGATAAGACCCCAAAGAAACAGAGCGAAAAAAGCCGCGCAAACAACATTTAACAACTTAGACAAAAGAAATCAGAGCGCTTCAACTGATGGGGGGATGGGTGTGGGGGGGGGTTTGGCTACTGTCAAACAACTTAAAGTCTCATTTATCATGTGTGTGTGTGTGTGTGAAAACTTTAAGGGGGGAACAATTTATGCACAAGCGAAAAAAATAAATACAAAAAAAAAACACTTGGGTGAAAATAATTTTTGCATAATTTTTCTCTTTTTTGTATTTTTTGGTGTCAGAGTTGAAAACTGGCATGAGGGGGAGGTGAGACATGACCTACAGCAAGTTTTTGGCTACCAAAAAATGCGTGCAACAAGTGGCAAAAGCACACAGACAGAGAGAGCCATAAAAATGAACAGCAGACAGCAACAACAACAACAACCACAATGAGAAAAGCGATGAGGAATCCATAAGTCAATTTCCAAAAATTATGCAAAATTATTTAAATTGCACTGAAGGCTGAAGCCAAGAAATCAACAGGAGGGAGAAATGTTTTCCCAGAGTGCGAGAGACAAACAGAGGGAGATAGAGAGCGTGAGGCAGAGTGTAAGTGTGCTCTCATTTTTGGCAAGCAAAGCGCATGCAAATGCCAAACGGAAATGGCAAACAAACCATAATGTGACGACAGCAGCAGTCGGCGGCGTTGGGAGAGACGGAGACGTCAGAGCAGCCAGCCAGCCAGCCAGCCCCATCCAGCCATTTCCGCTGTCGCCGCTGTCGACGTCATTTTCCTACCAAAAACACGAAGGAAAGGCTAAGACTGTCTTTTGTGAATGAAAGGATTAGATACCCTTGGATGGGCATTAATGCTATGATTGCGAGTCCAAATCGGTGTTTTATTTGTGAAAAATCATTTGATATTGCAATTGTTCATGATTATCTTTAAAGAAAAAATGTTCCCCTCTAAAACTGTTCTTAAGTTGATTTTTTTCATATGATTTATGTTCCTGATATTCACTTCACTTCACAGAGAACTCCCAGAGAAATTCCCTCTCTTAGTTGCATTGCCAAGCCCTCTTAAAGTTCATTATACCCTTTGCCAGGGTATTCCCAAGTTCTGTGTCTCTTCAAAGTTCCTGTTGCTGAATGAGCAGACAAAATCGTATGCAAATCAGTAAGCGCAGAGGCAAAAGTTCAGCGTACGCTTAACTTTTCACCAGCCACGCCCCCAGTCAGCCATCAGTCCCAACCATGCCACATGCCCCCTACCCATACCCTGTGCCCCCTTCCCCGTCATCTAACCGCCCGCACACAGCAGCGCGCATGAGCGCCGACATTGTCTGGCTCATTTGCGCCAATTTTTTAACATAAAAATACTCGTACAACAAAAGCAGCAACAGCAACAGCAGAAAAATGCGAGTGCAAAAGAGAGAAAAAAAGTCAGTTAATGCCCCCGTGTCCCCCCTCTGTGGCACTCCGGCTGCCCCCCTGGCTCCATCGACTCGTGCCACATTTACATTTTTTCTTTTTTTCTGAACTTATTTTCGCATTTTGTTGGTTTGCTGTCGTTTTTCTGTGAGTTTTTTTTTTAACTTTACTTTACATCGATTTTGCATAATTTTTCAAGGTCGTCAGTCGACGGCGGCAGCAGTGGCAGTGGCAGCAGCAGCGGGTGTTGCATACATTAGCATTTGGCCAACTGGCGACTGCTGCAAGGCGCCCACCCAGCGGGAAAGAGATAGATGCCAGTCCCACAGAGAGACAGAGAAGGAGAGACATTTGTGCAAGCCACTCCAGGGGACGGAGACGGGGACCGGAACGTGGGGACTCTGCTTTTGGTTGAAGCAAAAGTTGCTGCCACAGTTTTGCATAGTTGGGTGGCACATTCGAAGCGTCACATTCGATATGGTTGTTGGTCTTTGGGAGGGGGTTTTTGGGCGGCAGTAGACTGTCAATTTTGGTGGCAAGTTTTTTGGGGAAATTGAAACCTTTTTTGGGCTTGAAATCAGTTGCCACAAAAGTAGTTGAGGCTAAGATTGTGATACGGCAAGAAAAGATATTTCTATTTAATATAATAATAATAATATTAATTTAGTAATCCAATAAAATAGGAGTTTGAACCTGAGATAAAGAAGCTTTGATCTTTGGAAGGACATCCTCATCATTTGTTCTATCAATTTCCAGTGCACATTCTGGACCTCAGCCACTACTTTAATCACTCTATCTACTTAAAATTTCTCTCAAGCCACACACAACAAATTTACTTTCTGTTAGTCCGCGTTCTATTCTGCGTCATGTCTATGTCTTGTAGATCAACCTTGAACCTGCTGCGGTGTGTGGCACTTAGCGATGCCACCACCTTTTACCGCGCTTGTAACCCAACGACTTTAGCTGGCAGCTGCTCTACGCTGCCTCTCTGATAAGAAAGGGAGCAGCAGCAGCACCACCACTGCAGTGGGAGATGGGGGAAAAAGTCGCATACTTTCTCGCTCGACGATCCAACGAAGCGTTAATGAATTATAGCCGCGAATGCGAGCTGTTGACTACCATGACATGGGCGGCAAAGGCAAAAGATACAAGAGGCCCAAAAAAAACTAAAAAAAAAAAGCGGCCCAAGGGCTGCAGTAAAACACCTTGCCCGGGCGACCGGTGGAACGATACGTTACGATGAACTGGGGTCCTGGCCACATGATCGTTGTCGATCGTTTCTGGCCAGGACAACAACTAATTACCGTGCCATGGAACAATTTTTATGGCATTTATGCGCTCAGTTGAACGCTGCCCGATCGTTGCTCCTTTTTGGTCGGTTTTCCTTCCAGACACAGACAGACAGACACCTTTTGTGTCCCATGGTTGGCTCTGTGGCACCACAGGTACACAAATTATTGTGTTAGGGGCCAGCCCAGCACCAGCACCACTGCCACAGCCACTGCCAGCAGCAGTCTGCAGTCTGCAATCCACAAGGTGCGTCTCGAGAGGGTCCCACTGCCGCCTCCTTGACCAGCGCTCTCTCTCTCTCTGTGGCACTCTGAGACACTCTTTTAGGCCCTTTTCAGCTATCAGTTTCAGTTGTTTCTTTTTGTTTGGTTGTGTGTTGTCTGTTGCTGATAATCATCTTTCGGTTGTCCATTGTCTCTGCGGTTTTTGGCCAATTATTAGCACTTGAGGTACGAGAAATCTCGCCAAATTGAGTGGCGCATTGTCTTGGGTTTCTCCTACAATTAATAACATTTTGTCAAATCAGTAGAGAGAATGGAACGCTTTGCTGATTTATGGATATATAATATGTATACAAATCTGATTAAAATGAGAATAAGAACCAGTTCGATACGCTCCAGTTTTCTTTTAGCCACTGCCAATGCAATTGCACTTCAAGGCCTGCCACAACTTTGGCGAAAGATATCGCGACAGAGCCACATAAACAGAAACAGTAACAAAAACAGTACCAGTAACAGAAACAGAAACAGCCGCAGAAATTAGCCAACACGCACTTGGGCGATTTATCAATTTCAGGTCGCATACCATGGAAAATGGTGACATTTAACAAGGTTCTAAACATATTTCGCTTTTGGCCTAATCGTAAACACCAACAGCAAACAACAACAACATCTATCGACATCTATCGCACAACAGCAAGGAGAACCAGAACAACTTCAATGCGCACCTGGCGATCAAAGTGGTTTTGCGAAATGCAGGCAGCAGGCAGCAGCCACAGCCACAGCGCCACACACAACACACAAGACCCACAAATCATAACACACATCACACAAATTATTCCGAAAGATATTTAGCAACAATAAATGTATTAAAATTGTGTGGGAATATCCCACAGTTGTTGGGGGATGGGATGCATACTCGTATAAGGAAAGATGAGTGTCAACTGCTCTTCGCATTCTATGATGGAATATTCTACTTTAAGCACAATTCAATTTTATTTATAATTCCCATACTTATAGAGCAAAAACCGGAGTATATATTATGGTTAAGATTCTGTTTGTTAAGAGCTCATTGAAAATGTTTCAGTCAAAACCAATTTAATATTATCCCCCCACAAATTATCGATTTACATTCTTGCTCAACAATGTTTTTATAATGTTTCCCAAAGAAAGTAAAGCACTGACAGATTCGTTCGATCTATTCGTATTCGTTAAAGTGTCTGTAAGAGGTAGCAGAAAGTGGTTCCCATACTGCAAGTATATTCTTTACTGATCATCTCTCAAAAATCAATCAAAATCAGTAAATAATAATACTATCCTCTTATACACCAGATATCATTGCCAGCAGAGACTAAATATGGATATTATCCAATAACCCACCCATTCAAAAATTAGGCTGTAATCTTCTTACCTACTCTAGATCGATACTGGTAGATCCATTTACCCTTTTGACAATTGAAAACCAACCAAAAACTGTAAAACCTCTAGTAAAGCATTGAAAATAAAACCCCTCCTCTCTCTCTCTCTCTCTCTTGGTCAGCCACAGAAATTCCAATGAAAATTGAAAGGAGGTTCGGTTACGGGAGACTGGAAATTGTCGTGTTAGACTTTCAGGCATTTGGACGTGCAGCGCCAAAGATTTCATGCTATTTATGAAGAGCAAATAAGAGAGACGACACTGACCAGAGACCAGAGAGACGAAAGACCACAGCAGACCATCAACCCATCGAGCAGAACCAAATGGGAGGAGCAGGAGGCTGAGGAGTAGGCATGCCTCAGGCCGGGGCGTGCAAACAGTAATAAAAACATGACGACAGCAGCAGCAGCAGCACCAGCAGCCAACAATTTAAACAGAGACCCAAGAGGGAGAGGTGGAGTGTGCTAGAGTGTAAGCCAGAGTCAAACGTGGCCCAAGAGCTGCGATGACGACGACGACGACGTAAAAGGTCAACAATTACTTGGTATGTCCGTCTGCCTTTGGTCTCTCTGTCCCTCTCTGCATTCGTTGACGAATTGTTTGGTCTGTCTAAACTTTGGCTACCAAAGAGTCTAGTCCCAACCAGACTCGAAGATGCAGCAACCAGCAAACAGCAACAGCAACCAGCAAACAGCAACAACGATGAGTAGGATGACAAACATGGCCCAAACAATTGTCAATGCTCTCGACTCGACTTGACTCGACTCGACGAGCGTTTAGAGCAAATTGTGGGCCATGTTGTAAGTCGGTAGATGTCGGTCCAAGAGAGTTGCAGTACGGCATACGGCACGCACATGTAAACATCAATAAATCAATTAGGCAAGCATTGGCAATACATATACGAGAATACGAGAGTACGAGTACGAGATAGATGGAAGCCCCCAAGTGAATGGACCACAGACCAGAGACGACAACAACAGACTCGAGGAATTCAACGCCAACAAAAGTGTGACAATATTTCCATGAAATTGTTCATTAACCGCTTGGCACACATTGCACTTGCCACATGACACATGCGGGGCATGGATGCATCTGTAGAGCGCTCCATTCCCATTGACATTCCCTTTCCCCCTTTCTGTAATTCTGGCAACTCGAATGCAACGCACTAATTGTCTGGGCCAATACTTGGCCTTCATTTTCATCAGCGCCATTCTCTCTCTCTCTCTCTCTGTCCCTCCCTGCATTTCTTCGGAAGCTGCTGGGCTCACGTTTGTCTGCCAATTCAGCGGAAGTTCTTTCCATTCGATCAGCTCTTGTATGGCGGAAGGTGTGAAGATTAGTACGCCCGAAATGACAGAAAGCAAACCACCTCTGGATGGATGGATGGATGGATGGGCCTGCTAATGGATAAGAATTCAGGGAATTCTGTGCATCTTCAGACTGCAGACTGTTGGGGTTTGAGAAAGGGTTTTGAGCAAAGATAAATGTCACAATGTTATGGTTGGATATTTGTAGACAAACTGGCGGGAGAGAGAGAATCTTATGGGTACTTTTATTCATTGAAAATTTTCTTTTATCCTTTAATTAATAATAATCTCCGCTTCTTTTTTCACTCTACTTTCCCCCAATCCCTCCGAAAACCTCGTCACAAATCAAAGCCCTGTGTAATGTCAGAAGCAAAACTTTTGTTAGACACACAGAAAACTCTGAACATTTTCAACCAATCAAGCGCTGCAAAATCAGACAGCAACAGCAACACCGCCAACACCAACAACATGTGTTGCACATTCTGTGTAGTGTACGTAGTATTCCCATATGCCCCAAGCCGGGGAATGGTTACGAACCGGGCCGGGGCAGCGCGCTGACATGGTGGTAACGCGGTTTTGGTTTTGCTTTTGAGGTCCGCGGTCTTGTAATGCGTATTCAATGTTCCCCCAGACAGAATGACAGACAGAGGGACTGACAGAAAGACAGGACAGACAGGACAGGCCTGCTGACGGCAGTGGCCCCGTAGTCGAGTCCTCCATTGTGACCCCCAGACGATGTGGCAGGACACACGCGTTGTAGCTGCTGCTGTTGTAGCCGTAGCCCGAGCCGTAAAATTTTCCACATTATGCGACGTGTGGCCCATGGCCCATGTTGCCTTTTGATTGAGTTTTGCCAGCCAGACCGACCAGGCCATGACTTTTCCATGCTTTTCTCTTTTTTGGTTTTTTTCATCAACTTTGAAGCGTGTTAAAATGTTTGATTTTGTCCGAATGTCATTTACAGATGTTTCGGTGAAAGTATTGCTCGTGCAACATGGAGTCTGACATGATGGATGCTTGTTGCGAGAAAGAATACGAGTATTTCGGGGGGTATAGGAGAACAGGGAGCCCCTCTAAGCACATGGTTCATGGCTAATTATGGCCCTCAGTCTTCTATTCCCTTACACCGATAGAAGTGGCTCTAATCCACAGCCCATAAACTGCAGAAACCTTTGTGTGTTGTGGCCAGGGTTTTGGTTCTGCTTCTGCTTCTGTTTTGCATGTTGCATTTGAAGTATCTGCTGTTGGCTGAATGACGCTAATGTTGCAGCCACGACGCTGCACTGCACTCCTTTCGCCCAATGTTGGTTGCATCGTTTCGTTAATTTACGACAATCCCCTGTCCCATGGATTATGTGCCCAAATGGAAAATGCATCCTCCACATTCACATTCACAGGCAGGCGGTTTTTCCATGTGCTCGTGTGCTCGTGTGAAATGAGAGTGCCACCTGATGTTCGGTGGTCGATAACGATTTATGACACCCGAAAAAAAACTGACAGAGACCCGGGCTGCTGTTCCTTCTGCCTCCTTTGCTGCTGCTGTTGCTCCTGCTGATGCTCCTTCTGTCAGTGTCATTCCATTTGAATCGGTTTTTGGCTTTGACATTTTCAGCCACACAAGAGGGGCAGTGGCTGTGTCAGTGGCTGTGGCTGTGGCAGAGCCGTGGCTTAGATGTTTATCGTCGTGCAACAACATGTCCAGGGGCTACCACCACCAGAACGGAAGTCTCGACGGCTTAGCAGGGGATGTATGTATGTGCATTGTAGTATCCTTTCTCCGGTTTCCTCTCCAAGCAGGGCAGGTGCCGCTGTCTCTCCTCCTGTCAGCGAAGTCTGTGAGCTGAAGTCAACTTATAAATTAATCTAATTTACGCCTTAAGCAAGTTTTTCTCTCTCTATCTCTCTCGTAGTATTAGCTGTCGCCCGGCCAGGCCCGGCCCGGCCCGACGGGGCATTCCTCAACTAAATCTTGGACGCAAATGGAAAATTCTGGTGTCTCTGTTTTCGAAAACGAGTTTGACCCGTTCCACGGGTGTTTTTCAGTATTCCACACAATTTGATTTGTGCGCAAAAAACCTGAACATACAAATAGAAAAACTCAAACTCAAAACGCGGGCTATTTCCAAGAGAGAGTGCTGGCAGGACGGGGGGAAAAACCATTGTGTAAAAACTTAATTAAAACACATAAATTATGAAGAAAAACATGTTAGGCTGACATTTTCCTTTTTGGCTATATATGTATGTATGTATAATATTTTTTCATATTTTTCTTTCACAAATTTTTCTGCAATTTTCTTTTATGTCTCAATTTCTCGAACAGCAGGTGCAAAAAAGCTAGCTTCTAAAAAATAACCCTTGCCCTCAAAAAAAAAACAAAAACAAAAACCCTTTCACCCCTGCTCCCCCCACCACCCTTTGGAAGTACTATAATTAACAGCTGTTGGGCAGTTTAGGGGGGTAACGGAATGGGAATGGGAACGGGTATGGTAGACGGACTGCAGCGTAACATTATGCAAATTTCTTTGTTGCTTTTCGGGGCTCGCCGTTTGCGTGTCAATAAACAATTTTTGACCTACATAATTATTCCAAATATGCCGTGCCACGTAAAAAAACGAAAAAAACAAAAAAAAAATCTCTAAGCAGAAAGGAAGCCACAGCAAGTGGCACAATTATTTAAATTATGAAGGTCCCTCTCGTCTTCGTATTCGGTTTCGTCCTGCCACAGACGTTCGTTCGACGCGTGTTGCCTCTGCACCCAAAATAATATGCAAATCAACTTAGTTCCGGCCACAGCTTCTAATGCAAGCACCGATCGAGACGGGGATAATCCTTCAAGGAAATTTGCATAATTATTGGCCTTCCTCGATGGATTCTCTGTGTTCGGCTGTGTCTGTGTCTGGCACCCAAGGGCATCCCATCCATCGATACATCGGTGGCGACTCCAACTGTGGCGGCGGCGTCTAATGATCCGTTTGATCGGCAGCACAAATCCTGGGCATGGGTCTTTCTCTCTCTCTGCTGCTGCTCCAAGGGCTACGGCTAACGAAATTTATGGTCTGCCCTTTTTTTCTGCTGCTGCATTTCTTTGGTTCTTTTCACGGCCTGCACTTGCTGGCCGACTTTCTTTCTACCTTTCTCTCTCTTCCCCCCAGCTGGACACTTTTTCTTTGGGTCCAAATTGTCAATAAATTTTAGTTTCGGTGTTGTATTCTTTTTTAGTTTTCTGTTTTTTTTTTTCTCTCCCTTTTTGGGGTCACAGCTTCCCAAGAGCGAGCGGCCGGCTGCCTTCTTTTTATTGTAATCACAGAAGAGATCCCGATTTCCCCCCGGATTTGTTGTAATGAGTCGCTGTCGCAGTTAGAGTTTGTTCTCAAACCCAACAAAAAAATATCCCAAATCGAAAACCCAAAACCCCGATGCCCATTTCCAATTTCCATTCCCATTTTTGGTTGTCCCTTCGATAAAGTCTTCATTGATTTGTGACCTTTAATAATAGCGTTTAGGCAGAGATATCAGCGACCTTTTTCCAGGCTCACATCCAACGAACATGAACATCTAAGGGACGCTGCCGCCGTCTTGTAGTCCGGGATTTTAATTATGTATTTGGAACAATTTTTTTTTTAAAGTTGATTTTAGATTTTAAACACCGTTCGGTTGGAGAGCTCTCAGGGGGAGACAGCAGGTGAGGCGATCGATTCGTTTATTGTAACTCGGATATGAGTCGCATTTTGCAATTAGTTGAGTCACCTGTGAATCATCCATTCAACACTCACACCATTTACCAAGCACCAACACCACCACCACTGCTACAGCTAGTGCAAAAATGTAAGCTATCAATCGACATTTTGATAAATGAGCTTTCTGCCGCTGCCGCTGCCGCTACCGTTGCCGCTGCCCTCCCCACAGTGATGTGATGCGTTGTCTAAGAAGCAAATAACAAAAGTTCCCCGAGTGTCGGTCGAAGTCAAATTGGCCGCCAGCTACGGGCCAAGCAAATACAAGATATTTGTGGCTTAAACAAGTAGCTATAACCTGGCTACAAATGGAAGATGGAATGCTCTACCTGGTATGCATGAAAACTCTAGAGGAAATGTTACAGAAAAGTAATGAAATTATACAAATTATATTCTGATAAATGGTTCTTAAGTGGCATCACGTAAAGTCATAAAGAAACCATAAGGAAGTACTCCAAATAAATGGCATACCTACTCGTATGTAAATTCTTAAAAATTGTGCCTTAAGTACATAGACCAATTTCCCAAAGAATTCCTTGAGATTGAGTAGATATTTCTAGTAAATAAGTAAGAAATAATTTCCAGAATTCTCCCAAAAATTAACACCCATTAAATATTTTTAAATTGGAAAATGTGTATTCAGGAAGATATATTGATATATGTTAAGAAATGCTAGATATCTAATGCTCACTCCAGCATCCTTTATCCTGCAAAATCTATCGCACAGTGCCTGCCAAAATTCTTCTAGACTCCCTTCCTTAGTGTATCTATCATACAAGCATTTTGTTAGATCAAAAGTGCGCAGTCTGTTTTCTTTATTTTTTGCGGATCTTGTAGTTAATGATAGACCGCTCTACAAAGACAATGATGATGCTGATGATGATGATGCTGCTGGTGAAGATGATGATTATGGAGGGGAAGGTGCCTGCCTCCGCTTGTTTGCTAATCAGAGATCACATAGCTCTTGGTCTAAACAGTTAAGAGTTGGCAGTGGGGTTCGTTCGCTTTAACGCTTTGAGTACCGTAAAGTATTTGTCCAAGTTTCTTTGTAAACTACAAGACTCTTTTCACTCTGCGTTTTGACGTCATCTCGCAGCGTTGAGTTGAGTGTGGTATCGTGTGCGAAATCAAATGCCGGACCCGACAGCGACTACGACTACGTCTTTTAGTCGTTGTCAAGCACAAAAAAAAAGTCAAACACAACAAAACTTTCGATCGAATTTTATGTATTTATTTCAACAATACCTATACGACGACGACGCAGAAAAACAAAAGCCAGAGCTAAAACGGCGGCAGTGGCGGCAGCGACGGCTGCCCAGACGATGGCCAGAGGCGCAACGCATCTGAAAACTGGAAACCTGAAATGTCTCAACACTTGGACCCCCACCGAACATCTCGATCCACCGACCGATCCGAACCGATCCCACCGATCGCCCCACCACCACCAACGATCGAAGCGTGCAGTCCACAAACGCACACATACACATACAGAGAGAGAGAGAGAGAGAAAGAGAGAGAAATACTAAACAGCAGATACACAGATACAGAGAGACGTATCTCGGGGCGCGTTTCTAGCCGCACAGCAAAGTAAAGGTCTACCGGTGGACATAAATTTAGCTGTAATGCGACAGGTGTATTTTTTATCTATGGACCGGGCATAAAACGATCCGATCCACACAACTGGAGAAACAACCCGCCAGCGATCCAGCAGCGATCGACTGCTGCTGCTGCTGTTGCTGCTGCGCATGTGCAACGCATTTGAAACTTTTGTTGAAATGAAATAAAAGTTTCGTGCTGCTGTTGTCTAAACAATTTCAATGCTATGTCTGAAATAAATTCTTGATAGGAAAAACGGCAAATGACAAGTTTTTGACAGGCGCCGCCGTTGCCGTTGCCACTGCCCAGAGCCACTGCCACCGACAGCCAACAGCAGACAGCCAACAGCCAAGAGTCGACAGTCGACAGTCGAGTGGTTCAGGCTGTGTGGTTCATGCTGTGGGCATTGGGGGTCGAGTGGATGATTGGTGGTGCCGATTGCTTTGGCCACTCCACGCGCTCATCGGAAACCACTTTAAGCTGCAGTTTTTTTTTTTTGTTGTTCTCTCTTAATCATTCTTTATTTACAATAGATGCTGATTAAAGTCACTTTAAATTGGCTTCCGTGATGGCTCACACAGATATTAGCCAAGTTACTGGTTTTAGCTTAGAGTGCGGCGCCACTCGGCACTCGGCAGTTGATCATTGATCGTTGCTCAAGGATGAAGAATGAGTGATAAGTGCAACAAAATGATGAATGAGTTGGGGGGGAGCGAAATGGCTTCGTCTTGTTTTAAATACAGCAATGTTTCTTCTGCTTAATCTTTAGCTAATTCCTTAAGTCCTCAGCTATACCTTAAATTAAAGTAAATGTCCAATCCATTAAACTGTTTTATAGATTAAAATCAAACGTTTCCCTTAACGTTAAATACAAAAACATTCCCATTGTCACAAAACAAACAAAAACTAAAACTCTTTCTGCAAGTACACCCACTCCCAGCCACACAACGCCCCTTAGGACATTGTATTCCTCTTCAATCCCAATAAATAATAGCAATGCATATCTGAACATATGCGTTTGCCGCACAGACAATAATTAGCCATGGCAACAGCAAAAAATTGCAAGTATTATGAACGAAAAAAAGAAGAATAGAGGAAAGTAACGCCCTGGCGGCTACTGCTACTTAGCCCTTAAATCGCACTCACTCTCGCCCACAGTAGCAGCAGCAGCAGCAGAGGCAGCGGAGTAACAGTCACGTCAGGCGACATATGTCCAATCTGTGGAAACCACCACCGTGCCACCACATCCTATGCGTAGCACCACTATCGGACCACATATGGATTCCGGTCCTTATTTCGAGCAAAAAACAGAAAACCGAAAAGTAAACATACTAGTCCCCCCTCTCCTTCCTCATCCTCAGCGTCGTGTGTGTGAGTGGGTCTCATATTTGCGATTTTTATTTGCAATCAATCATAAAATAAACTGCCTGTCCTCTGTGTCCTGTGTCTATGTGTGTTCTGTATTTTTGGGGGTACACGAACAAAAGGGGCGCGCTGGAAAATGCGGCTAAGGCGTGGAAGTGTGGATTACCGCAGCCTCGCCGCATGTGATCGATCGAGCAGGGGATTGGGAACGGGAATGGAAATGGAAATGGGATGGGGAATCACACACAACTCTAGACGCCGCCTGCGACACGTTTTCTGCCTTCTGTCTTGCCACAGGAAGTGTGGGTTGTCAGCATCATTGTGCTACACTCGGATCTCCTCTCTTTTCCCGCCACCCTCCTACCCCCTCTTCGACGCTCGCTCTCTTTGACAATATCATGCAAATGCGGCTTAATTAACTTGTTGCACGTCGCCTCAGTAGCAGCAACAGTAGCAGCAGCAGCGGAGTAGGAGAAGCAGAACAACGACAACACGCATGCGCACTCAGCTGTGCCCCTCTGTGCTCCCCTGTGCCCGGAAAATTCACAGAGCTGCTGTCTCCTGCCACCACCAATTCCAAGCAGAGTGCTGCTGCTGCCCCTTTGGCACCCTCCCATTGCAGAACAGAGAGAGCGCTGCGAACACGACCGCCAAATCAGCGCCAAATTGAAGCAGGCCTCACAAGGTGCCACTGGGGCCAACAATCCCCCCCCCCCTACCCTACCATGCCAGCAAGCCAACAACATCCTTCGCCCAGAGATCCCAGAGTCTAATTTCCGAAACTGTTGCCTCATTTACATTTGGCGCCAGAGTCGCATCCACTCCAATCGTATCCCCAATACCCAATCCCTTTCTCTCCCGCCTGGACATCAGGGCTTCGTTCTTCGTCTCTTTTTTAATTAATTCGATATCACAACAATTTTTTTGTGTCGGCTACCGGTCTTTACTTCTTTTTGTGGCATGCCATTTGCATTTGGACAGACGGTAACGACGACGCGCGGACATCGATACGAATTTCGGGACATACGAAAAATTTCATTCAGAAATAATTTTTATGTCCAAATGTTGTGCGAGGCGGCAGCAGCCTCCGTTTTATTTCGTTCCGATTCGATTGGTGCTGCTGCTGCTTTTGCTGCTGTTTTGGCCTTATCCTTTTGAACTTCATTTGCATAAACGGCATGAAATAAAATCAACAGTTGCTGAAGCAAACAGACAGCGACAGACGGAGAGACAGACGGAACATTCAGACAGGTAGCCGAAAATAAATAAAATAAAATAAAATTCGGGTATCGCTGTGGCAAAGATAAAACGATTGAGAGGCAAATAACAGGCTCAGATTGCAAGTCGGCCAAGAGGTTTGAGGTTTCAGATGGTTGCACAAAAAGGAGCTTTGGGAGGGAGATATTTTGAGGTATATTTGCAAAATGTATCCAAAGAAGTGAAGCAACTAGACCTACTTTCATATCATTGTGAAGACAAATCAAATTTTAAATATAGAAAAAACTGCCTGTCTAATTTTGGAAGATACAACAAAGATCTACTAATTCTCTGCACAAATCCAAGTTTCACATAGCCGAAAACCCTTCCCAGACTTACATCCTTCTGCCAACTCTGCAACTTAAACCCGCTCCTCTTCCCAGCTTAGCAATTAAGAGATCTTTCAGACACAGTCCACAGCTCACTCCTTCCAGCTTCCCTTTCCCAGCATGTGGCTGGCTAATTTTGCAGTCTTAACACTTTTTGTTGTGATACTTGGCAAGCCATAATCCCGGCAATTTTGCTACCAAAACACCAGGAATTAACATTAACACTTAGACACCTCAAACGACCGAACCGACTCCTAGGTAGAGAGACACAGGGTCCACGATGCCAGGCCCAGGAGTCTCCATAGGACTCAATGATCAATCAGCCGCTTGTCAGGCGACAGGGCACGGCATAGGACATGGACATGGACATGGACAGTCACTGCAGGAGGGCGTGCTAAAGACAAGATCACGCCTCTTTAAACGCATTACCACGAAGTAAAAGAAGAAGGAATACGAAGGCAATGGAACGGACCCAGGGCCAATGCCAATTAAGCGGGCATGACCGAAGACCTAAAGACCCGAACAGACCACAAACGAAACGAGCTAATGTGTCAATTATGTGGTTTACAGTGGGGTTTCACTTTGGCAGTAGCCCGCAAGCCACGCAGCACCCGAAGAATCATTCACTCATTCAATGAGTGAATAAGACAAATCAGTTTATAATATGGGAACAGTCTTTACATTCGAAGAAACAAAACAAAAAATGTACATACATTTCTCGCTGTGTAGCGCACCATCAAGCTCTTAAATCTGAGAGTTTTCAGAGGGTCTGTCTGGGTGTCTGTGTGTGTCTGGGGGAAACAGGTTCTCTTCAGAAGTTCCAAAAAATCATCTATGATTTCCAGGAATACAATTTTCTCATGATTCACTTTTAAATGTAGAAATCTCTTGTTGGGGGTTTTTCTGTCTCTTAATTGAAATAGATTGGAGCAGACAAAAAAGAGTTTCAGACAGGCATTTCTTCTATGACCCGTGCCAAAGGGAAGTTCCTATTAAATCACCAAAAAAAAAAAAAAGAAAAAAAAGAGTGCAGCAAAATCAGTGCAAGTGTACGAATGTATCTATAAGTTACATCGTAGCAGCAGAAGCAGCAGCAGCAGCAAAGGCGGCACGCTAATTTTGCTCGCGTGTTTCCTCAAGTGGCAGCCACTATGCCACTTGCCGGGCAGCAATCGCATAAATACATTCAAGAGACGGAGAGAGAGAGAGACCCCCAGCTACTACTGCCTTTCCCTTTCCCCTACCCACCCCCCATTTCCTCTGGCAATTCTGTAAACTTTTCCTTAGACTTTTCAAGCAATTTCCCGCTGAGCTTTGTTTGCTCATTGGGCGCATCCGTTTGCCGGTAGTTTGTCCCCCCGTGGCCCAAGACTCGGGGACTCTGGGACTCGGGTACTAACTGCAGCAGGCCCCACCATCTCATTGTTGTGTCAATTGTCGTGGTTGTTGCTGCTGCTGCTGTTGCTATTTGTCATTTGGCGTGCAAATCTCAGACATTGCACTTTATCAAGTCATAGTCAAAGATCGAGGAGACCCACAGAGAGACCGAGAGATAGAGAAACAGGGAGAGGAGATCCTCCCACCCCCTCCTGAAAACTGGGTCACTCTGCACTTAAGCGAATCGTGCGTTCTTCATTCTAGCTGTGGCATTGGCAGAGGCCCCCCATCCCCTGCCCCTTTATGGGATCTAGTAGCCCCCATCCAAGTCCATTCGCTGGCTAATAATAGAGGCACAGGCACAGCTCTAGAGAGCCATCGCACAGCACAGTAGCCACAACAACAAATCACAAAATCGTTTAACAATAATTTTCCATAGGACCAAGGACCGATACGATCCAACTATGCTGCTGCTTGCTGCTGCTGCTTGCTGCTTCTGCTCAACCGATACAGAGGGCCAAAGAGGGAAAATTATAGCGCGATCACTTAACTCACGATCGGCGATCGGCGATCTGTGGCTGTGCTAAGGCTGTGCCCCCGAAGATTAACCAGCTACTGGCAACGGAAGTGGACCCCAGACGCACGAATCCAGAAGCTCTCTTTCTATCTATAGTATACATATCTTTGGGTCTCTTTCTGGCTGGCGAAATAATTTTTATTGAATAATTTTTCATTATTTTTCGTTTGAATTGAGAGGCGCAGACACAGGGGCACACAATCGAGTGCACATCCAGACCGCTGTTGGCTCTCGTTTTTGGCCCTCTCCTGATGTTGCCTGTTGCTGTTGCTTCTGCTGTTTCTGCTGCTGCTTCTGGCTTCCCCGTCAAAAACAATAAAGTCCAAAACGAGCGAACAATGTAAATGGCAAGTCATGATTTTGCTGTTATGCGCTGTTAAAAGGGGGCGCTCGCCGTTCGACACGATCAAGAACCCAAAGAACCAAAAGAAAAATCCAAAAAACAAAAAAGTGTAGGAAGGATTGAGGATGGAGGATTGAGGCTGCTGTGGATGCTACCGAACGCCAACGCCAATGCAAACGATGGCCAAGACGACGACATGACCCAAAACAATGCACAAAAAACCCAAAAACAAAACAAAAATAAAAACAACAACAACAAAAAGCAACCAACAAAACAAAATACTTTACTCATACTTTATGCCCAAAATGCTCTGGTCTGCTCTGCTCTGTTCTCTCTCTCTCTCTTCAGATCTCCTCCTGGTCTTCTTCCATGATCTTCTTCATGGGTCTTTCATGGTTTTTGACCAGAGATCAATGCAATTGTTTGCCCCTTTTTAGTCAAGTTGTGCGCGCACTTCATAAGCAAATACAACAAATCCAAACACAACATCCAGAGCCACAGCCACATCCCAAGAGAAGACTAAGACCAAGACCAAGAAGAAAAGGGCCAAAAGAGCAAACAATGGAAATAACCATGGTTGAGTGCGGTTCTTGGGTTTTCTGGGCGGGTCAAGGGAAGGGAAGTCAAGAAGGTAGTTTGGCACTTTGATTGGAACTACCGAAAAAATGAAAGAGCGAAGGAGTTAATTTTGTGGTTTGTGCTAACCGAAGTCCAAGGTACCCTAAAATTATAATGAAACTGGGTTACGAAAACCAGTAAAAGGAGAGCAGGCTTTTCGCGTAGAAAAAGGGAAATATTCTCACGTGTTTTAGAGGGTTTTTGCTCAACGGAAAATAATTGTTATCAGATGATTAGAGTGATTATAACTTCAACCAAAACTCAAATTGTTTTAATGGGGAATAATGATATACGACAAAAAATTAAAATTGAACTTACTGTATTCAAATATCCCGTAAATTCGCAAGGCAACACATTATTTTTCCTACAAAAAGAAAAAAATATAAAAATAAATAAATAGAAGAAAAAAAAACAATCATTTACCAAATAAAATCAAAAGGTAGTTTCAAAGTTTCATTAATGAAAAATAAACCCCAGCCCAGATTCAAACCAAAAACCACCCAATCTTTTGCCAGGCCATTTCCTTCCATTGGCCAAAAGCCTGTTAAACGTAACTCACTCGCAATTTGACATACTGACGTGTCTATAAAGTTAACCAAAAAAATTTTAAAAAAAGGAAAGAAAGCATCAGAAGAAGCAGAGACCAGACGCAAAGACAAAACTCTTTTTGACCTTGAAGCTGATGCTGAAGCTGGGTATGTGTCTTGAAACATTTTATCATCATTTCGAGACGAAGATTCATTCTTAAACGTGCACACAGAGCCGACAACGACACACCAGCCAGCAGCAAAACTGCAACAATGAAATGCGGCGACAAAAAGCACAAACCCCAACTTGCCCCTCCCCATCCCTATATCTGTATATATACATATATATCCCTATATCATCATACCCGCTAGCGGTACCGTTTTGTGCGCATGCGTTGCGAATGGCGGACGCGGCTCAAAGCGAATGCCGCCACAGGCCACAGGACAGGAGGAAGGCAGACGGCAGAAGGCTACTAAAATTTACGCGTGTGCTAAACACGAGACTTCCACGAACCCGAAAAACTAAAAAAAAAACAAAAAACACAAACAGAAGAGTGCCCTTTTTGTCTGGGGCTTTTATGTGGCATGGTGGCTGTGGCATGGCGTGGCCAAAGGCAAAATTGTCGTCTGCCCCTCTTATTGTTTCTAAAATCAAAAAAAAAAAAAAAAAAAAAAACGCAAAACGAAATTCCTTAAAAACAAAAAAGTAAAGAAGAAGAAATGACATTTCATTGCTTGAAGGATTTCTATTGTTTGACTCGTCAAAAGTTTCGTTTCGTTTCAACGAAAACGAAATTCTTTTCACTCTTAAGAGTCGAAACTCAATTTGATCTTGCAGCTATTTTCCAAAACAAACAAAAGCGGCAGCAAGAGCAACCTCTGGAGATTCGATTTGTGGCTCATTAAAATCTGACCAAAAAGACCTCAGGTCCGAAGAGATTCCTCAGGGCCCATGGCTTTTGCTTCGTGGTGGGTTTATGGCCTGCGATCGATTACAACCAACGAAGGTCGATCTCCCATTCGACGTCGCGTTGCGTCGCTCATTAGATGCCCCGCAAATAAAATGCGGTATAAAAACATCAACCAAATTGGCTTTCCGAGACAGTTGCGTGTGAAGAAAACACGAGAAAACCAGAGGCCAAAAGCTTCTCTAGCAGGAAGGAGTGGAGAGCGGGGTTCCAGGGCAAAGTGTTAGCACGTTCTATGGCCCACAGCAACTTGACCCAAACAACTGGCGCCGCTAACTGAAAAACCAAAAAAAAAGCTCAGAGCTTTTACAGCCCGAAAAAGAAAAACTACTGATGGCTCGGAAATACTATAAATCATGGTTTGAACCGAACACGGAAAAAACAAGCCCCGAACCCCAAAAACCAAAATCGAAGTGCGCTGAAGATTTTACGAATACAAAGGGCATCCCAAAGATGAAGTGGGGAAGCAGCAGCAGCGGCAGAAGAAGATGAAACCCCAATCGGTATTAACGCCCCAAGCGTAAGGTACTAAAAGCTAACAGAAACGTATACAAAAGAGTACAGTAATCAATGGATAAGGTGTACCGGTGCTGGGCGAAAGAAGTGCCCACATTGCTGCAGACATTTATTTTATTTTTCTTATTTATTCTTATTTATTTTTCTTCAGCACTTTTCCACTATTTTATTGAGCAAAGGAAATGCTTCTATGTCCTACATCTTTAGTCGAGAAAGTGATATATTCCTCTGAACAAGGTACACTTTTTTTTGAGTGAAAAAAACGAATTGAATTCCCAAGTTTCAAAGGCATCTCTATCACTATAAGATCACCACTGTACCCTGCCGCCTCACTATGGCTCTGCGCGTCTCATGTCTGTCTGTGTGTGCGTTTATAAATCTTCTTTTAATTTGTGACAAGATCAACAAGTTCAAAGTTGTTTCAATCAATTGACCTCGCGGCTCCCAGGGGCTACAAAAATATTGTAACAGATCAGCCAAAAACAAACGCAAGAAATACTCACAGCAATAGAGGAAAGACTCTCGCGACTCGCGACTCGAGGCATCGCGATTCGCGAGTATCAAATTCCAGCGAAATTTACGCAATGCCTGAAAATCGTCGAATGTTGCACGTGCAGCCCAGGCGGCGGCATTCAGTCGGTCGTTTCGGTCACATGCCACAGAGAGATCTCGTTGCAGTGGCAGCCGCAGCAGCAGCAGCAGGCTTGACCTGCATTTTATGTTATGGTGGAGATTTGTTGTGGGCTTATTATTCAATTAAATGCGATATACACAGAGAATACGCGCAGAGCAGTGCGATTGCAGTGAAAGGCCATTGCGTATACGCCGCGTGTGTCGTGTCGTGTGTCGAGTCGTGTGTGCGTCATATGTGTGTGTCGGTCGACCTGTCCTCAGATCCAAAAACAGACCCATTAACCCAGTTATTTATTTTTTTTTTTTCTGCGATGCTTGTGGATGTCTCTACTGCTGTTGCTGCTGCTGCTGTTGCTGCCTTTGTGTTTTGTCTCAATTTAAAGTTCAATTTCATTGGCCCTGGCTCTCGCGACTCTCGAAATTGATGTGACAACTTATTCAGAAGAAACGTGTGGGTCAATGAGCTCAATAATAAGTGTGCAGCAGCTCTCTCACAGTTATAGATATCAGATGATATGAGCAGATATACTATATACACATATATTCATACTCCAAAAGATGTAGGAAAACCTACACGTGTTACCTTTAGGTTTCATTTGATTTATGGCCAAGCCTTTGCTGTGGCCTCATTAATCACTCAACTTTTGCTGCAAGAACTCTGCCACACGCTATAGGGGCTGTTGCAACACACCCCTCCGACCCAAACTCCCACTCTGCAGCTTCAAAATGGCGCCGAAAAGCATACAACAGGAAATGTTTTGGGGTTTCTGGGCGTACGAGAAAGAGAGCGAGAGAGAGAGAGCCATAAAGTTTAATGCATAAAATATTGAATTTTTGCAGACGGATTAACCTTGACTTTCACTTTCGCTTTGCTTCTGTGTGGCTGCCACAGCCACAGCCAGTGCTGCTTGCCACTGCCACTGTTGCTGCACTGCGTCCTGTCAAAGGATATAACTTTGAGTGGCGCGACAGCTCTCGCAATACAAATGTAGCCACTGTCTCCGGGAGTGGAGCAGCCAGCAACAGCAACAGCCAGACCAGAACCAGACCGAGACTCAGACTTTCAGGACATTTGTATGCGACACACAGAGAGATAGAGAGAGACAGCGCCAAGGAGAGAGAGCAAGAGAAAGAGAGAGAGAGAGAGAGATGCAGACACTCACACAACCACATGTGGCTGGTGTGGCTCTGTGGCACTAACTGGCTAAAAACCCCCAAATGCCAGGCGGCAGCTACGTCCTTCCACTCTGTCGTGTTTGGCTCCTTTTTTGTATGCCGCGCAACGCTTCAAATATTCGTCCTTGGCGGCGAAATTGTTTCTCCCCCTTCGCCCCACGCTCTCTCTTTCTCTCTGCCTCCATCCTTTTTTTGTTGCTATTTTTTTGAATAATTCATATTGCCACACACTGGGGCAGGAGCAGCAGCAGCAGGACATTCAAAACACACACGCGAGGCGATGCAATCTGAATGCCAAACAAGAAGCCGTAGGAGAAGGTGTGTCTACACGTGTGGGGTGGGGGGGGGGGATACTGTCTGTGGGTGGCAAATCTCTGCATATACCCTACATTGTACATGAGTTTTGTGTGGATGGGTGGGTGTGAGGTTTTGTGCCTCCCACATGTTGCGTCTCGGCTGTCAAATTGAGACGCAATTAAAAATACAGAAGAGAGAGGGCGAGAGAGAGGTATAGAGGGAACTGCATTCCGCGTCTACTCATAAAATAGTTGCGTGAGGTCTCCTCCAAAACTTATCAATAGACAGCACTGGCGGGGCATGGCATGGGTCATATGGAAGGTGTGTGTGTGTGGGAGGACAGGAGGCATTTCCGGTTTGCTATTTGGTATGCAGGATGCGTTCTCCACACACAGACACGAGAAAGGGGACAGGAGAGGCAGGCCAACGGGGGGAGAGCGGAGCACAGGCAAACGACCTCGTTACAAAACTAGAGCGAGAGGGAGAGCGTCCCACTTTGGTTGGATTGCAGTTTTTATCACCCCATATCCCCCACCCCCAACCCTACCACTCTCTTCACCCTGCTCTCTGTCTCCCTTTCTCATTCCCTTTTCTGGTTATTTTCACACTTTTTGTGGAAGGTATTTGTGGGAGCACAAAGGGGTACATTGGAGGCATATTTACCATGTTTCTATTTCATGGGGTGTTCACAACTTGAAAGCTATCAAGCCCTGCTTTGGTTCAATTATCCTTCACTCATTTAAATAATCTTTGTAAATACTTTGCCATTACAGGGTACTCATAATCTCGACTACAGTTGCGCCACTCGAGCTGCCTGTTTGTTGGCGGCTGCATAGAGCCGACCCTCAGCACTGTGCTCTCGTCCTGTCTGCTTGTTTGTTATCCTGTAGCCTGGTAGGGTCTGGTCTGGTGTGTGTAGGTGTAGGTGTTGCGTGTTTGCGCATTTGAGCATATGATTAAACTACATTTCAGCTATGCTCGTACACATTTCTTCCCTCCGCTCCCCTGCGTTTCTGTATGAATGTGCATCGGGGGAAAAAAAAGGGGTTAACGACACTTGCCACAGCGGAGAGGAGGATGCGACGGCGACAACGACAACGACAACGGCGGCGGCGGATGATGATGCAAGCGACAGGCAGCCCGTGAGAGAGACACCTGCATTCGGGTGCCCACGGGAGATATGTATCTCTAAGGGTTACACACGGTGACGGTGACGGAGACGCAGACGCAGACGCAGAGACAGGTCAAAGGACACAGCAGCAACAACAAAAGAGTTGAAGTGTCGCCCCGGAGTTGTTTGGAATGGAAATTCTCACGCAGTCAAGTAGGAAAGAATGTTTTGCAATACCGTTTCATAATTGCAATAAAAGGTAATATACCGTGTACCGTTAAAGGATTTTGTGATGAAAAACAGTTAGGAAAAAGTGTCACCATCCATGGGAAAAATCATATCAAATGTGGCATGATACTCATGTGAATCAAAAACGCCCTCGTAACTGTTGCTGAAAGGATGCCCCTAAAATTTTTGAATCGATGGGAAATCTTTCGAGGATTACCTCATCTATCAAGTATTAGTTTCAACACACCAATGAAATATCCAATACGCACACAAAAAGCTCTCCTCCTTCTCCTCTTGTGTATCAAATGTTACCCGTTCAACAGATAGAGTGTATGCCACATAGAGAGCTCTTTGGCCCATCCCTACTACTTCGATATCATGGTCGTTGCTGCTTTGTAATTTATGACATTTTTGTACGTCTTTTGTGTCGCGCGCATTGTATTAAAAACCAAAAAAAAAAACCCAGTCCAAACCCAAAAGCCAAATGTCTAAGAGTTTGAGCCACATTTGCCCGGATTTTCACTGCAGAGCAGAGAGGAGCGGAGCGGAGAGAGGAGAGCAGCAGCAGACTGGAGTGGAGGGCGAGACGAAAGAAATCGAAGACGAACCAAAATTTAAAACGCACGCAACAACAACAACAACAAAATCTATCTTAAACCAAAGCTGAAGATCATTTTGGTTCGATTTGGGTTTTTAGTTTTCGGTTTTCAGTTTTCAGTTTTATTTTGGGCCCTGCTAAGGGAACGCAAGAGGAAAATAATAATAATAATAAAAATAATGATAAGGTTGACCTGTTGTTAAAAGGCATTGAATGCCCTTTGGGTAATAATTTATTAGCGCTTAGATTTTGGGGTCTTCTTCTCTCTGCTTGGAGTGGAGTAGCAAAAGAGTGTAGAAGAAACCGAAAACTTGTTTTAAGTTATTGGATGGCATGGCTGCTGTTTCTCTATCCCCCTGTCGACTGGCTAGTGATATCTTAGAGTGTTTTGTGGGTTAGACCTTTCAGGTGAAAGCTGAACCATGGCTAGCTGTAGGTATAGCTGATATATAGCCTGCTTACAGGTTGCCCAATCCAATCAGTGGGGAGTGTGGGAGCGGGCAAACGAAATGTGGATCGTGTGACAAAGTTAAATCATTGATTACCCCATAGATCGATGCGATCAAAAGATCAATCGATAGATCGTTATGCCCCACACTGCCCCAACGCTTGTCTTACAAACCTCTATGATTATATGCAATTAGACGCAAGCGTTTAAATTGCAAACAAATAGAAATATTGTACACACACACACAAAAAACCAAACAAAACAAAAAACAGAAACAGGCACAAGAGCTCATAAAAAAAATGAGTTGTTATAAGGCATGGAAACTGCTGGCTAATTGCAGGTGCAAAATACAGGCAACAGACAACAGCAACAGCAGCAACAGCATCAGCAGCAGCCGCAGCAGCCGCAGCAGTCGAAACGCTCGAGCGTTTGGTCACCCGTCTAAGTGGAATTAAGTACGTGACATAAACGGTAATTGGATCTATTAGAGAGGTTGTTTACTGGGCTTTCAGTTGGATGGAATTTTAAGTGTTTATACGACACAAGGGAGGGGCTGGGCTCCCCAGTGATCCTCCAAAGATAGAGAGATCTTTTTGATGACAAAAACTATCAACAAATTTAATATTAGGAATTTTCCTTGCCCATTTTCAACCCCTAAAATCCGCTGTAAAGGACTTTCACTCCAATGTCATTAACAAAAGGGTGACCTTTCAGTAGGAAGTACACAACTTTTAAATCATTAAAATCATAATTAATGCCCTGCAATTAATTAATAATAAATCTGTTAATCATTCAACTAAAAGCTAAACAAATTATTTCCACAAAAGTCAGAAATTAATTAAACAACAAACAAGAAAAAGAACAATAACCAATTAATATATACAAAGTTACAGAAAAATACAAACATATAAAAATAAAATAAACACAAAAAGTAAAATGCAAATAAAAAAACCGTTTATAAAAAAATCCTCAAAAAATCGTGACATTTAATTTGTCAATCAAACAGTAAGATAAAACATTCAGGCAATACCGCCCCCCACAAGAAACGTAACCAAAAAAATCCATGATAATTATTCACTTGCTACGAGAAATCATTCATTAAACCACAAAATCCACAGACAGGAAAAAATACAATTTTTAAAACAAACAAACAAGCAGCAAACATGTGTAGACGCCGCATGGAAACGGGCACAAAATTATCAAAAAAGTATAAAATATACAAGAGACGCGCGCCAAAATGCTGCGTGTATCGCTTAAATAATTAATATTTTAACACTTGGCACAAAATTTTAATTTTTCACAAAAAAAACCACACACACACACAGACACACACAAATCGAGACACAATCCAAACAAAAATACACATAAATACATGAGCAAACAAACGGCTGCATTGTGTTTTACATTTATTATAATAAATTAACACAAATAAGGCATAATTGCTCTGTGAATTGGATTAGCCAGTGAGCAGACAGCTAAGAGCTAAGCTCTCGGAGAGACACCAACTCTTAGAGACCTCAGAGTCAATCGAAACACGGTCTGAAAATTGATTGAAATGCTAAATTGTCGAACAAGTTGTTGAATGAAAATTATAGAGGGTAAACAAATAAACAAGAAGATTGTGATGGTATCTACATATGTATGCCCCATGCAAGAAAATACCATTTAAAGATAATATAATTGTATAGTTATTCATTTTTTTTTTTTCAATATTATTCAAGCAGAGACTTGAGATTGTGCAGGACCTTTACTTCCACACCCTTCACCCTTCAATCAAACACTGTCCCATCAGTTTCTGAGTTCTAGTTAAATACTTATGATACCTGCAGTTCTACCATTATCCCTGTGATAGAACCATGATATCCTCCACTTAGACTGGACCCAGAAGCGGAATATTTTCATTCTAAATGCCGAAAGTTAGGGTATCCCAACTTCTATATCTTTTAGCCCCCGCCTACTATCATCTCAAAGCCCATCTGTAAAGCCTCTTTTAACTACGTTACAACTACACCTCTATTTTCAATCATATGCATATTTTGGTATACCCAAACGGAAATGAGCTTCATTACCAAAACAAACAGAGAGAGCGAGAGAGAGACACAACAAAAGACAGAGAGAGACGCACAGCTACTGCAAGACAGCGAGAGGGAGGGAGGGAGGTAGGGAGGGAGGTTACGTCCAAGAGTCTCCTCAACAGATGACGGACCTGCCTGCCCCTGCCCTGACGCTCAACGCTGCTGACTCTGACGCTCGACGCTGACTTTTGACGACTGACGACTGACTAATGTGTGGATCGGATCGTAGAATGGATCGTCTGGTGTATGGTGTATGGTGGCTCTCTGTAGGTAGAAATGGAAATGGAAATTGAATACCTGTTTGCCCGTTTAATTATTTCGTTTGCGTATTTTGGTTTTTTTTTTTCTTTTGAGTGATTGTCATTAATTAATTTTCTGTATACTTGTGCGAGGCATCTCCCTCTCAATTGTGTGCGTGATTTGGCCAAGCCTAAACGGATTTGGAGTTTCATTCATAAATCGAATGGAGAAACAAAACCAGCATCGTCGGCATCAGCATCGGCAATGGCAAATTGAATTGTTTTTTAAGTGCAATTGGAGGAGGCATTCCGCTCGCACACAAAACCATTAAGACGAGCACGCGCCGAGCCCAAGCCCAAACGCGAGGATGGATTGAGGGCTGCAGAGCCAGAGCCAGGGGCAGAGGCAGCCAGCCTGAAGTCTGTTGTGGCAGACATCCCAATGATTGCGCAAATTGCACCTACACACAGAGCCACAAAAAGTGCGTGGTACTTGAAGATACATACATACATATGTATATGTATGTAGGTCTCTGTCTTGTACCTCCCTACCGAGACAAACGCAGCAAAGCAATCCCAAACATTCATCACAGATCAGCGAAGGAGCGAAGCAAAGGCATTTAACTGGGTACGAGACCAAGACGAATGCTCCAAAAGAGAACCCCAAACGCAGAGTCAGAGTCGGAGCCACAGCAAGACAGACTGGCCGACTGGCAGACTGGCAGCAGGAGGATGTGAGGACGACAAAAGACAGTCAATTTTTCTGCACCAAACACAAGAAAATTAGTTACCCAACTGTAGGCCCAGTGCGCTGAGGCTGAGTCTCTGCGCTGAGTCTCTGCCTTGCCTTTGGCATAAATCACTTGACAGGAAGCGTTGCAAGCCTTGTTGCGCCCCCACAACACAAAACACAGCACAGCACACAACTTCTCTTCGAAAAGGAAACTTCTCTATGTGGATGGCCATTAAAAGACATTTGTTTGTTTGTTTGTTTGTCCGTTTGGCTTTTTGCATTCCACGAGGAATGAACGATGAAGCGATGCAGCAGCAGCAGCAGCAGCAGCAGCAGCAGCAACCATTGCAAATTGAAATCGAAATCAGTTGCCAAAGGAGCAGACAGAGCAGCCAGCGCAGCCAGAGAGCTCGTCATCTTCATCATACGCATCCAACATCCCATATCCACAACGTCAACAGCCACATCCACATGCATGTGACTGGAGGCCATGGGACGACTGCGTAAGTGCCCTGGTTGACCACAAGACCACAGCGCTCTCTGTTTTTTTTTTGTCCCCTCCTAAAGGGTAAAAACTGGACGAAGGACATCGGTTGGCAGTCCCTTACGAAAGGGAAGAGACGGCAGCTGCCCCCAAGAGACTCTCAGAGAGAGAATGCCGCAGAAATAATTATTTCTTTTTGCCATATTTGTGCTCTGCTTGCATCCCAGTTTGGGGCACTGGCATCCACTGACTTTACCAGTGTGTAGGAGTATTGTGTGAGGAATAAAAGTGATCTGCTTGAGAAAACAATCAAAGAAAAGTCTCAGTTATGTTGGGAAAAATCGCACTTATAGAAGGAAAACCTCTCGCTACTTCAAGGCCAATGAAATGCCAGATAGTTCCTATAATTAATACCCATACCCATCATTATGATATAATAATCGTGTTAAAAACATTAAACAAGCAAACAATGAATGTGAGAAAAAGGTGCACTAAAAAGTGATCAAACTTTTTTTTAGAAAGGTCAGGGCACAATTATTAGAAAAAAATAATTGTAATTATTTTCTATTTATAAATTGGAGGGAATTAACAATCAGAGAAACAGACGCTCCTCAAATAAATATGCATAGAGCCAAGACCGAAGGTAATTCCCATTTATAATCAGATATATATACATATATATAAGAGTGCTAGTGGGCTTTTCTAGATCATCGTTTCAGATATTCTGATCGAAGGGAAAATAGGTATACATATGTAGAAGTAAAGCCAGATCTATCGTCAGGTTTTTCCAGTCAATTAGCTGCTTGATTAATTATCACAACATTTAGCACTCGCTGGGGGGACCCATGTGATATCCAAACCGCAGTATATTCCCCTCAGATCAGGCACTATATATACGCGATTATAATATATATATATGATTATTTTTTATGACAGCTACAAGATGTGATATCATTAAAGAGTGTTTCAAATCGATTAAGTGTTGAGTGGCTGGGGGGAAGGAGGAACACAAGGTGCGCACGCGCCCCCGTTCTTTAAGAGCAATTTATTTTCAATTTTTGATGGATACCCACACGCTTCACGCTCCAAGCTCCAACTCAATCTCAATCTCAATCATGGGGGAGTGCATCATTTGATGTGTGGCTGTAATCAATCAAAGCCAAAATGCGGCTGTTGTGCTGTGTTGTGACTACAAATGTTGCAGCTGAAACAAATATGCCACTAATTACAGTCGCAAGTTTGCAGTTCCCCAGTTCCCAATCTCAGATTTGCGGTTAAGAATGCCTGCCACAACAGACACCAGACGGATCGGATCGGCTCAGATCAGACGGGGGGGATCGTCGTGCATTATGTGTGCATTATGCAACCCAACCCTATGTGCAACGGCTATCCTCCATTGTTTGTGCCGTGACTCGCCACAGCAGCAGCAACAGCAACAGCAGCAGCAGCAGCGTCTCGTCTCTGTGAATCGCCTTTTTATACACAATTACATTATTTATCGTTTAATTAACTCAACCCGCAATTATTTCAATTAAAAATGCTGCTCAGCCGTCGCTGAGTAATGCACACAGCTCACACACACACACACTCACAGATACAGATACTTTGGAACTGCAGTTGCTATTGCAGTTTGTTGCAGCAACCTGTAGGGTTCCGCGACTGCAACAACAAACGGGGCGTGTGCCGCCCGCCTAGCCACTGACTCAGCCTCTCGTTTCGTCAGCCGCCTCAAAGCGCTCAGCTGACACTACGATCCGAAGTCGTATCTGCTTACAGTTTTCCCACAACAAATTTGATCAGCCATAAAAAAAACAGCGCCAGGCATCCACCTCTAAAATGGGTTATGTACATTTTATTGTTTTACCCATAAAAGAGACGAAATTGGTTCGATCTACTGGTAAGAATACTACTCTTCAAGGAGGATAGAGTTTTAATAAAAGTTCAGTAATATTTGATGAGGAATTGGCACACAATTAGTACCTTGAATTCCCCTCCCCTTCCCCTGTCGTTCCCTATATCCCAAATAAAAACTAAAACAAGCACCAAATTAATGCCACCAAAAGATCATAGAAAAAAGACCTCCCTCCATCGCTCGATTAGTTCCCATCCGATAAGCAAGAACGAGGCTAATCAAAAAGAGCCCGACACTTGTTACCACAAGAGGCAGAGACACATACATATTTGTTTCTATTTCGAGAGCCTTATCGAGCGACAGTCTGTAATTAAGCCGCGACTCTCCACCGATCGAAAGAAACTCTCTAGCCACATCACTCCCTCTCTTGGCCACTTATTTTACATGTGGGCTAAGATGGAAATTTATGAGCAGCTACCCCGAAGTTTGGATAGTCGCTTGGCGGTTGGTCATGGCGTTGATTAGCCTCCCAAAAAAAAAAAAAAAACAGAGACGAAGAAGAAAAAACAACGTTTGGTCAGGGGGCAGGCAGACAGCACAAGTGACACAGCATGGCGCAGACGCAGTTGTCGCTGCTCCGTCGGGTCTCGTCTCCGCCGGAGATGGGATTGGGAATGGGTCTGGTTCTGTGGATTTAGGGGCTTGAGGAGTAAATGGCTGCATGGCTGCTCTGCTGCCTTTGTGTCCAAAAACGAAAAACGAAAAAAAAAAAAAAACCATTTGCCGCCATTGGGCTTGGGGTTTCAGCTTTACGTTTGTAAAATTTATGTCTCATCGAGTTGACAACCTAAAGAATGGGGCTACCAACAACGACAAACGGGGCAAACGGCAACGGCAACGGCGGGGCGGCCAAGAAGAAATCTATTCAATAAAAAAGGCGTACCGCTAAATTCGAAAGTTACATTTTTGGAAATTGGAAGATTGGAAGAGCGGAGCTGTCAGGTTTCTTTCTCATTAAACTTTGGGGCTCATCTTCTGCTCATTTTTGTGTGTGTGTGTTTTTTTTATATTTAATTTAATACATTTTTGGGCATTTTACGAGCCAACAAAATACATATACTAGAGACTGTATCTTATAGATACTCAAAACTTTAAATGAACTAGAAGTCAAGTTCTTTTTCTTACTTTTTTTGGCGCGCCTTGAAAATGTTGCATAAATTTGCAATTCATTTAAGAAACTTTTGCTTAATTTTTGGTTTCATTCGGCAATCGCATAATTTATGCTACAACAAGTTCTACATTTTATTTACGTGATTGTGAATTGTGGTTAAGCATTTAATGGGTTCATTGATTGGCCGCGCCAGCATTTGGCAATGCCTTACACGTGGGGTCCACGTCCCTCCCAAAGGGACTGCCAACAAATTCATCAAACAGATGTATCCTATAGTTACTTATTTTGCCCATCCCGTAAGGATATATAGATACCTCACCTCTCTTCTACTACTCAAATAAGGGTTCTCTTCATAAAACAAAGTGCTTAATAAATTTGCTTAGCTAATTTTCTTAAATGCAATAAATTTCAATGAAAATGTACTAAAAACAAATCAATGTAAAGAAAGAGCAGAAAAATATTGCTGCTTTGGATACCCTGTAAAGGCTAAAAGCTTAGCAGCCAGACGTTTGCGGAAAAACTGGATTTTATATTCTTATCCTTCAATTGCTATATTGCTCCAAAAATCTATATAAATCGCAAGCTTAGTCAGACCCATACATATGTATATCCTATAATTATTTTATTTACGATAAATTATTATTACGATAAAATAAGAAATTGTATATTAATAATTAATAGTGCCAAAGGTTTCTCGCCCTACTTGGGCCTTTTTCCAGGGCACTGCTCTCGTCGAGACGCTGCATTTCCTGTGGTCATTTCTCACTTGTTTTATATATTTTGTTGTTTTGCGAACAACATGTGTAGCAATAAAAGCACTGACCAAACAGAAAAGCAAACCAAAGCCCAAAAATACAGCCACAACCAATAAAAAGGCAAACACTCCGTCAATGGGGTGGGGAGGGAGAGGCAACAGCTACAGAGCTACAGAACAAGAGCAAACATCAAACACGATTTGTTCAAATGTACGCAATTATTTATCGAGAGATCCGGAGGAGACCCCGTAACAAACTATTGAGAGCGGCGTCCCTCGGCACTTGAGATGAGTCCCGCGTTGAGTCAAGGAGAGAGAGAGAGAGAGAGAAAGAGAGAGCGAGTGCCACAAGAAGGAAGCCAGAGGAGATTTATGCACTTGGCCACAGGACCCTTTTGTCTGTTGGGGGCAGGAGACTGCGAGACTGGAGGCTGCTGTTGCAATTGAGTAGTAAAAAATAATTTCGCTTTATATGAGATTTATGTGGCTTGTTTGCACATTTGATGTACCCCACCAAGCCGACACCTCGCGCAGGAGGAAGTCCAAAAGGAAGTCCCTTGGCCCCCTCCCTCCACCAACAATCTCTTCAGCACACTCTGGTGCTTCATGCGGCATATAAATTGCACTAAAAAAGTGGCATCAATCGAGGGTCTTTCGGGTGGGGAGAGAGCCCACTGCCACGCCCTACTTTCTATTTCTAAACGATTTGGGTTTTCTTTTTTGTTTAAATCAACAAACTTTCACCCAAAAAAAACTGTCATTGATTTTTAAAACAGAGCTCATTTTCGTATCATTAGGAAGAGGAGGAGGAAGACAAACCCCTAGAGCGTGTGACGCCGCCTCTGAAATTAGTATCCAACTAATGGCAACCATAAAATAAACGAAACGAACCCAACTATTTCGTGCAATTGCACAAATTGGAGTCATAATAAAACTAGTAAAAATTGAGGCAAAACAATGGCCAAATGGAAACAAATAAAAAACCATTTTTAAGTAGCAATAAAAGAAGCCAAAATGGAAGAAAATGGAATGAAAAAGGCAGCGTAAATGCAAATGGGAAAATTATTTAATGAGAAAAATGTGTGGGGGTACTTATGCTATAAAGATGAAACTAAAAGCTTCCTAATTATTAAGAAAGAAAAAAACTAAAATAAATAGGAATTTCCTTAAGCAATCAAAGGACCGTTAATCATTGCTCAATTGGGTTTACAATTTCCTTTATTTTATTATAGATTTTTCATTCCAATATTTGGCAATATATCCCCCCAATCGTTTCAGACACTCATAACCATGGCAACCATATATATTTTAATCGATTTTAAAATGTTCATAAAACACACAAAACACATCCACACACAGGGGGGACAGACTACTCGTATCTTTTGGGTTGAAATAAAATTTAAGTTTTTATGTCGTCGTTGACCTTCGTCTAATAAGAGGAACAACAACAATACTTAGCGGCAGCACCCGAAAAAAAAAACAAGAAAAAAAACTTAAACTTTGGGACTAATGAAAGAAAACAAATTTATAGGCATCATAATTATGCGAAATTTCAACGGACCACAGCAGCGCGTTATCGAAACCCCACAAACGAGAGGTACTATGATAAAAGTTTGAGTTTATTTTTTTCAATCTTGTTATACACTTTATGGTGTGGGTATTATGATTCCACAGAGATGTTTGTGGTGAAGAGAGGATCATAAAGGGGGACTATAAACTATATCCTTATATTTGTTTGAAAATTAACGCATCTTTTTTCTGACAAATTTAATACCGAATTTCAATCTAGTCTAATCTTTCTTTAATGTCGCAAGCGATTTAAATCGGCTCTCGAGATCTGTGAAACTGAATGTCTCTAAGTGTATCCAAGTCTTCGGGCTCTTCCTTTCATATTTTTCAATCGTTTTTTTTTTTTTGGCTAATAGTAAGTTATGAAGTCGATAGAGACACAGAGACACACAAAACTCCGGCCATAGATGATTGCCGTTTGGTCCAATCAATTTCTGGTTAATAAATTTGGCGCAAAATTGTCAACGGGCCACCAGAGACACACAGAGATACAGGGCAATACACGGAGCGGAGGAGCCACAAGAAACAAGGTATTTATGACAGTGTTTTTGCTGCTTTTGTTGTAGTGAAATTATTGTTGTCTCCGCCGCTGCATTGGAGTTGTTTTTGGGCTTTGGGTTTTTAGTCGTTTAGCTTCGTTTTTTTTTTCTTTTCTGTGAGGCGTTTCGGATTTTTGTGGGTTTTTTTCTGTATTTTTTTTTGCGGAGTTTTTGAGTATATTTCGAAAACGGCACGTGCGCCTGTGTCAGGTTTTTTACGAGCGGCTAATTTTGTGGCCTGTGGTCGGTCTTTGGTTTTGAGTCTTTAAGGGAGAGACGTCTCCAATGATCTGTGGTTTATTTTTCATTCTGTTGAAAATTAAGTGAAGCTCTGATAATAAGGATGATCCAAAGTCACAAATCGATAAAACTAGCAATACAACAGAAAGCCATAAAGGTGGTTTTTTTTGTGTTTCTTTTTTAGTTGGAAATTTGTTTATGCTAAAACTATCTGATGGATTGATTGGTCCGAGGCATTGATTAAGTTGTCTCTTGGCCCTTGACAAAGCGATACATGCAGATGTCTAGACAGAAAAACGAAGATGGAATACCCTAAGGAAAAGGTTTAGGCAGTGGGAATAGATGATTTTTTTTCCAAAAATTCTTTCCATTTAGAGGTAATTTTCCTCATATTTATACTCTTGTAACTTTGTTATACTTTTAACTATAGCTATTATACCCCAAATCCCCCACTAAAATCCTAGAAATACCCAAATACATGCCCCCCACCCTCTCGTATTTCATTTCTTATTACTAATGTCAAATAATCTGATAGATTGATTTGTCTACACCATGAGTTAACTTGTTTTGTGGTCAAAGATGATGTTGATTTACAAGCTGACAGAATGCCAAAACCCAACGCCGTACCCACAGATACACAGACCTGCAGTCCACTTAGCAAATCCTTCTTTATCTTTATGGCGTCTGCAGAGCTTCAAGTTTGGTTTCATTCATGCAAACTGGTAGCCAAATTGCCATCCACTGAGGAATCCATAAAATTGGCCAACGATCGCTCCATTAGGCCAGAGATTTCCGCGACACTCCTCCAGAGATCTCCTCCCTGCGACTCTCCTCAAGCGATCTCCTCCCTGCCACTCCTTCAGAGCTCCCGCTCCTTCATTCAGTCGTTGTGTAATTGTCAACTGGCACGATCAGGCAGCAGCATCAACAGCTCATCAGGCTTCCAGCTTCAGCTACCCAACTTCAGCTCCGACTGCTGTTGCCTCTGACAACTCAATAAACCCACAGATACAGATACAAACAGAGACACACACACACACACCTGCAGAATACAGGTGATGATGCCTTGGACTTACACCTGACCACAGAAAATAAAAAAAATCAGCCACTGCCAGGGTCAGTGTTTCCAACACCTTCTCCTCCGCATCTCTTTTGGCCAGCTGCAGCCAGCAGCAGCCTGTTTGATTTCATTTCATTTCGTTTGCTGTGTGGCTGTTTTGCATGCTTATTGCCAGTTTTGATTGCAGGCGCTACACAGCAGGCCGAGCAGGCCACATCCCAGAGCCTGCTGCTCCCACTTCCACGTCCAATCGCAGCCCCCAGTCTCAGTTGCAGCCACAAGCTCCCAGGGAAGGCTGTTAAGAAGGCGTTAAATGCATGATTTGTGGCCACAGTTGGTTAATGGTAATGAAGCTGATGGTCAGTAAGCCAAACAGGCGACGACCGACGACCGACGACCGGCGACAGACAAACGGCCTACCAACCGACCCGACTCGTATGAGTGTGTACTGCAGCATTCGACTTTTGTTTTTGTTTTTTGCTCCTCTCTTGATTTTTTTTTTATTTTTTTTTGCTTTTTCACTTTTTGATTTCAATTAAGCAGCTTTGTGTGTGAATTGCTGAAATGTTTATAGCCTTTTCAAGGGGGGTTAGTGGGGTATTGAGATAAGCTACCAGAATCGATACGGTTTCAGAGTAGTTTAAATGGCTTTTTGGTGGAATTTTTCTACTGAAAATAGAAGATTGCTTAAAGTGTATTTAGCACTTGTCTTCTGTCTATTTCCCTCAAGGTTATATAGGGTTAATAACTTTTCCCATTAATTCGCTCTACAAATTCTAAAAAGTTTCAAAAATTTGACTTGATTTTAAGCTTTGATTTTTGTATTCGAAAGTATTAAAACCTCGTTTAGGCACGCATTTATCATGCCTTCCCCCCATTAACGAGTAAATTGGTTTCGTTTTCGTTGAAGCTCTGATTGTCTGAAGGAAGGAATCCATCTAGATCCGGCCATGACGTCACCCCTCACCAATTGGCTGCAGTTTTTGTTAAAGCCTCTGGTCAGAGAGCCCAAGACTACAGTCGCATTGAAACGCCCAGGGCGCCTTAATCATAGACGACTGCGACTACGACAGCAGCAACGACGACGTAGACGCAGCGCATTTTGTAGGTCAAGTCTGGCCAGGCTTACGATATGGTCGCTCTTTGGGGGCTCTTTGCAGCTCTTTTGTGTGTAGGTGTCAGTGGCGCTGCATAAAAGTTTTCGCAGCCGTCAACCGGCGTGGCGTGGCGCGACTTGCGTTGTTGCTGTGGTTGGTTTTTGGTGTTGCTTTTGGCCAACCTTGTGCAACTTTTCAGACAGGCAAAAGAAACTACAAGCTCAACGAGACTGCAAAAATTTAACTGCAGTCAACGCGGCGGCGGCGCGACAACTACATACAACAATTGCATTGGCCCGGCTGGGCCTGGGCCTGGCCAACACAAATGGCCAACTTAGCTGCCAATGCGACTCTCGGCATCATAAAATTTAATTTCCTGCGCTTTAAGCTGGCCCAAATATGCCTTCGCCCTCCACCCCCGTACTCTATCGGCGTCGGCAGGCCGTTTTAATTGCGCTTTCATTAACGCGACTTTGATTTATGGCTACCGCGTTGCCAAAGGTTGGTTTTTTTATTTTTTTTTTATTTCAGTTTTCAGTTCTCTTCGGCTCCAACGATTTCTTTTGCAAATATTTAAACATTATTTTTATTTTTTTGCCTCTGTTTGTATTGATTTTCAACGGTGCTGCTGCTGCTGCTTCTACTGCTGAGAGAGCTTTTTGTTTAATACTATTTCGGTAGTCAAATTGCTTCGAAAGCCAACAAAAACTATCGATCCATTGAATGCGTTTACAAAACTTCAGATAAAGTGAATTCTCTCTCTCAAAAGTTACAGCTGAATCAATGGATATTTTTGGATCCATGATCCATCAGTTAGCTCTGTTTATTTTTTATTTTTTGAAAGTCTAGACAACCTGACGACAATACTCATCATCGCTGGGACGTCTATTCGGTTTTTATTTGGTTGGTTTTTGTTTTTTGGCGATAGATTTGCATCTAATCAAAGTATAACGAAGTCTGAGGTGCGGCTGAGGTGAGGGTTTATAACTTTATAAGATACAAAATAGGAAGCACAATGGCTTTTTGAAATACATATGTAAATTTCTATGGGGAAACTAAAACTTTGCCTGCAAAATTGAGTGATTTATGTGGATTAGTTTATGTTTCAGGATTTCAAGTACTTAAGTTAGTATTTTTCCATAAAAATTCATTCGATTTGGCTATCTTTTCCCATCCCATCCATTTAGGTCACATTATAAGCCTCCAAACCAAGAGAACACCACATTTTCCACAAAAATACCTTCATTTATTCACTTAAAATTCTCCAACATTTCTCCCTCTCTTTTCTCTAAACAGCTGTGGAGGTCAGGCAGCAGCACCACCACCAGTGCCATCGGGCAGCAGATGTAAACACAAGGAAACGTTCAAGCGGCGCCTGCAAGCCCCACCTACCGCCCACCGCCCTAAGCAGCCACTGCGGCGGCGTCTTCGTCATTCGCGTTGCATTTCAAATGCAAAAAATGCAGGGAGGAAGAGAAACAAAATTAGAAATGCAAATGTATCTGGAGGTTCGATGCAGCCACAGCCACAGCTTTGATGAGTCGGAGTCGTCGCCGTTGTTTGTCTTTTGATGATGCGCATGCGCAGCGCGAGTGGAAAAACGTGCGGCCACGGAAAACGAAGACTGAAGCGGAGACAGCGCCGCCGTGGCATCGGCATCGGCATCAACATCGACATCGAAATCTCTCCTCCTGCGTTTGCGCGCATTAAGGCAGCAAGCACGTGCGCGCATGCGCAGCAAATAACTCGGAACGGACGGAGACTCCTACTCCTGGACCTGAATTTGGACTTGAACTTGGACTTGAAGCTGGAGATGGAGCTGCAGCTTAAGCCTGGACTCCATGCCAACATGCCCCACTACTTTGTTTATTAATTCTTTTGCGCATTTTTTCGCGCTTCACTTGGGGGAATATTCTGTATTATTTTTGTGCTCGGTTTTGGCCGTCGGCAAAAAGATTATTGCCGGTTTTCATTAAGAGATTTATGGCAGCAACGGCCACAGCAGCAGGCGAGGAGACCACATCAGCTGGTGCTGCTGCTGGTAGAAGCAGTGGCAGTGGCTGCTCTCCATGCACTTGACCGTTGCATGCCGCTGGCATTCGTTCACGGCCTTTTTTTTATTGCAGCGTAAAAAATTTAAATTTTGAAATTCTATGCTGCACCTGAGCTACACTGAGAGGAATTTATGGTGAAATGTGTGGTAATTTTGAGAGGAATCGATGGGTATTCGTAGTTCGCTGAAGAGAGTCTACACTCTAGAGAAACTTATCACAAAATATGTAGTTTAGGCATCTTTTGGATCAACGTTTGCAACGTTTATGAAGTGCATGAGAAGCTCTGGTCATCCATCAATTAACTCTTTTACAGCTGCCATTCGCACAGTGTTTTCGGTGATTTTATTCCTTCAAATCAAAGTTGTATAAAGTCTTAAATAAAACCTTTGACAACCTTCTAGAAATCACTGTCATCCCAGTCCCTATCCATTTCTGTCGGTGTACTTTGCCCACTATTTGCTTTGAGATAGCTATCTTGAGCGCTGGGCGACCTTGTTGTTGGTTTTTGGTCGGACAGACGTTTGGCAAAATGTCAAGCGACGACGACGATGTCTGCGACTGTCTGCACAAAAATTGTGTGTGAAAAACACAATTTTCGTTGATGTTTTGTTGTTGTTGTTGGTATCAAAACCTGGGGCCAGGGTGGCCCACAGTTCTCCACACTATTTCTTTGTGGCCCACCCCACACCCAATGCTGCCTGCCTGCCCCCCTGCCTTTTTATTTATACGTTAAAAATGTGTGCAAACAACAGCGAAAAAAAAGAGGCAGCGCAAAGTGGTTGGCTTTGACACTGCGCCGCTTGATCGCGGCGGCGGACTCAGACTTGGAATCGAACTCAGACTTGGACTTGTCTCTCTATCTCTCTCTATCTCTGGGCCGCCTTTTGATTGCCAATTTGCTTGCCAAAGAGTCTCCACAGAGAGAGAGACGTCGGGAAGCATCAATAGCAGCGGCTGTGGCAGCAGCTTATAAAGCCATTAATAACCCGCGCATTTTCCACAGTTAAAACCCGAGACTGCACACGAGACGTAAATGGAGAGCCACCCGGAGAGGAGACAATGTCATGGTTCAGACATCAATTGCGTTTGCTTATTAGAGGAGATGTTTGTTTGGCTGTTTGTTTCTGAGTCGATTGTCTGTGGCTGTGACTCTATGGATGGGCTATTGCTACCGAGGGTAGGCGTTGAAATAGTTTGAATAAATGGCACACCTATTTGGTTGCGATTGAAATTTCATTCGAAAAGCGATTAAGAGCTCTGAGAGAAAGTTCTATTATAGAAATTTGTAAAAAGATAATTTCAATGAAATTATTTATTATTTAGAGTGGCCTTAAATCTTTCATCCCATAAATATAGGAAAATTCCTATACTTTTTCTCATAAAATGTTTATGTTTTAGTGCTACTAAACGGCGATTAAGATGAATTTCACAATATTTAATCATTCTATTATCGAACTCAAGGTGTTAATCTATTCGTTGAAAATCGCTTTTTTTATTTCCCTTCCAAAACTAAACGCATAGAACCGATTGAATAATAAATCTACATTGATAAATTACCCAAAGCTTCAACCAGCTCCCAATTATATCCTTAATTATAAATGTAATATTTCTTCTGCTTTCAATACTCTTGACTACCCCCTCTATCCATTGCACACATATTGCACATACCACAACAGAACGATGATCTTCCATATACGATCTACCATATATGGGATGCCCGCATTATTTGTGTCTAGGTGTCGTATCTGCTGATCAGCTCGCGTTAAGTGCCTGTGCGACAGTCGAAGGTGTCGTTGCTGCAACCCCCGCACCACGAGCCACTTTACACCACCCGCAACCACCGCACCGCACCACACACACTCTCTCTCTCTCTCTCTGTCCCGTGTGTCTCTTCCCAATTTGGGGCTCACTTGCATTTTCCACACTATGCTTGTGGGAGGAGGCATACAGATACAGATACTCGCTTTTTGTGGGTTGTTAAAAAAGATTTCCAACGCTTTTGACTGCATTCGACATTCGGTTTAATATACTTCTCGAGAGACTGCGCTAAAAGGTCATACATTTTGTAATTAGTGTTAGGGTTTTATAATGATTTTGCTCTCGGAACGAAGTACTCAACTTAAAGATACAACAAATATACTTATACGGGTAATCGTAGGTATATAAATTTGTACACTTCCTAACGGGTGGGGGGCTATCTTTTGTTTTCTCTCCTTTCGTAACTGTCCCACACGAACGCACACGGTCGCCAGAACTTACAAAAACAGAAGAAAATGAAAATTCCCAAAGGAAGCATAGATAATGAGCACAGGGTCCGCCATCCCCCCCACCCCGACACACCACTCCGAATGAATGGCAGTGAAAAAGTCGCCCAGCCGAAGCCAAACGCCAAAGCAAAGGCCTCCTACAGCTGAAGAGACAGGTGCGGACTTGTAGAATTTAGCGTTGATTGTGTGGCTCTAAAAATAACTCTTGGGGAAAATTGAACTATATGCATTAGATCGAATATACATATAATTATGCTTTCGATGCTTTGAAAACTGATAGTTTTAGTACCTGTAAATTATTTATTTTGAGTTTAAGCACCTACTTTTTGCTACTCCGAACCTGGTTAAATGGTCAATCCTTACATAAAAAAAACCCTCCAAAGTAATCTAAAAACCCACTTTACCATATATTATATATAGTTTAAATTTTTTATAGCTCTCTACGACTTTAAGTCATAAAATAACTCTACTTTCCACAGTCCGCTCCTGACGGATGAATGGTCAGCAGCGAGTCAGTCACCCAGTTCTCGTCAGGGGGCAGAGTTTTGGGTGACGTTCGTCTACTCGTAGTGTCAGCCATTTTGCCAGAGAGCCAGAGAGGTGGCACAGAGGCACCGGCACTGGCACCGGCACCAGCACCACAATGGCCATATGCCCCGGCCAGTCCCCGTCCCGGCCATTGTGCCACCGCCGACTGCGTCTCCGACACCGACTCCGTTACCATTACTCTGTCGCTGTGTCTCTGCCTCGGATTCAGCTTCTGCCTCCAGCTTTTGTTTTTAGCCATTGTTGCCACTGCTGCTGCTTCTGCTGCCACCGCTGCTGTTGCTGTTGCTGTAGCTGCTTCTGCTGCTGCTTTTGCAACATTTGAATGATTCTCGTTGGTCGTGTCAGTCCCACGGGTAATTATTGACACGGTTGTATGCACGCAGCCCAAAAAGCACACCCGAGCAACAACAAAAGCAGGCGGCACGGCGGCAGTGCGACGGCGTGTTGCTTTGCCACGCGAAAAAAAAAATACAACTCCACTCGAAAATAATAATGAAAATGTCGGTATTTTATGCCTCGAGGAGGGGTTTCTCTCTATAGAGTTAATAGATGATATAGGAGGGTGGGTAGGGGAGCGTTAGGAGGGTGGGTGTGCTGTGGCAGCCGTGTGGTGCTGTGGTGTAGGGGGTGTTTCCACTGTCGCACTTGGCACGCACACGGGACCACGATTAAAACCAATGAAAACTACAATTTGCCCTCGTCTATTAGTGGTAATATTATATGTGGAATGTGCTTTTTATGATAAAGGTAGGTGCTCTATCTGTAATGGGAGGTAATTAAACTTTCGAGGAAGATAAAGACCCAGGCCTATGGGTTAAAAGATGGTAATGTATAGCGAAATCATTGGCATGCCATAGTTAAAGCTCTAAACCTTAGAGTCTAAGGTTACTTTCCATAAATTACCGTAAAAATATAAGTATATTAGTTGATATTTTAGTTCAACATTAAGCTCCACTAATACTACGATTCATCAGATAGGAATTTCACTAATTTCTAGTAAAATATCTTTAGACTACAAAACTACAACATTCCTTTGTACCTATTTTTAAACTCTTGGAAAATCTCAGGTCAATGCCTACCCGTTACTTATTCTTAATCTCGAATATTTCATTTTGAACATCAGAAATTATGGATGAAACTTTTTAGGTCATTTCCTAACCCTTAACTACCCCCAAAAAACTTCATTAAAATCCTTTATTTTCAGTTAACATTAACCAAAATTAATCAGTAACTAATTAACCCCCAAATTCTAGACAATCCCTGAAAAAGTCCCCATAAGTTCTGATAAAATTAAAGAGTATTTCCAGCATTGAAATAAAAACCTTTTCTTTCGCGCGTTTTCTATCCATAAAAAAAAAAAACTTTATATAGCCCGAGGGGCAGGTTTTATCTATTGTAGGTGGGTGTGTGCATATGCGTTTCATGAGTGTATGTCCCATATGTGTGTGTGTGTTCGTGTGTGCGAGTGTTTCAACAACCCCAAAAATGGCAGGTGGCAATAGATAAACGTATAAAATAGTAGGAGGCTCTTGTGGGCAGGCAGCCATGTTGTTTCGAAATTAAATTTCCCATTTCGCTGTCTTTTTTTGTGTCTGTCTTTTTTCGTTTTGTTAGAAAATAATTAAGAGAGCATAGAGAGAAAGAGAGAGAATATAATTATATACCTGATATATAAGAGATATATAGGGGTATATGCTTCTATGCATATTGTTCAAGTGCATGCAGCCGCATCGCGTGGGCCGTTTGGTATATAATTTTATTTTTCATGTTATTTCATTCCGTTTGTTGTTTATTTGAAACATTATAAACCACGCGCCAAAGGTTCAGACATTCGGACATTCGTTGCCGACGCATAAATAAAAATCATTGCACCTTGCGCTTCTGTATAAAATATATGTATTATATATTGTATTATTATTGGTATTATTTTTTGTTCGATTTTGTTCGATTGTTGTTTATATATTAAAGCCTAAAACTGGCTTTCAATTATGTGAATTTATATCGTTTTTTCGGGGGGAGAGAAGCAGCAGCAGGAGGATGTACAAGTATACATATGTATATGATATTTAAAGAGGCTGATGCAATTTTTATGCAGAATTACTAACCAATATTATTGCGACAGTCTGGATGCACGAAATTGTTAATCAAAATCAAAATGAAAT